>NC_134959.1:3587416-4787416 GCF_965638725.1 Aptenodytes patagonicus | reverse complement strand
CAAAATAATTTCTGTTAAGATTTGTAAATTATCAAAGGATTTGAAAAGGGTAAAAAAAGACAAATGATGACAGTTACATTGTGAGTCTTGGAATTCAGGAAATTGCTCACATGGGGTTGTCATAATTTGCAGTTTAGGAGAAGCATGAGGGAGAGAAAAAGAGAGGTCTGCTTTATCTCCAGAAACAAAATAGGCATAGAAATGTAGTGTGCACATAGTCCTGAAAGATAGTGAAAAATCAGTAAGTCAGAAGTTGTAGATTAGGTTTGAGATCTAACTTTATGAAAATGCAGCACAGGAATTGCTACTGTTGTATGTTGTAAAACATCAAGTGGGAGTTCAGAATTAAGGGAAAGTGGTGATGGAGCATGGAGTTTACTGGGGAGATGCCCTTACTAACATGCTCAATGCGGTAATTTAGAGTTGACTGAGATCTCCAAAAAAAAAAAAATCCAGAGACACACACTAGAACTGCTAATTATACCTTAAGATTAATAGTTTTAACAGGTAATGCTGTCATCAGATCTGAAGACCAGTGAAGCATTTCAGAAAGTTCCTGGGCCTAAATGTAAGCAATAAAAATAAAAGAACATGAAATAAGTTCTGTCTTTTGATGTGTTGCTACATAGCAGACCCTTGTTGATCCTTTGGGAGCTACATTAGAACTGTTTGACTACTCAGAAGAGACTATTACTGTGTTAATTTAGCTAATTTGAGGCTCATTGACTAAATCTTTCTTTATTGACAATTAATGTAGAGAGATGGTCCAACATGTTAAGAGTTACAAACAGTAGTTTTAGAGAGAGAAAACAGGTAATTAGAAACAACATTTTATTTCAGATCAAGCTGCCCTTGGCATATCTTTCAATTATATACATTCCTGCAAACTATTTTTCCACTAAAATAACATGGAAACCATTCAGATGTTTCCTTTTTTCTATATATGAAATATATACCTTGCCATTGTTGGCAAAGTAGAAAAAACTACACTGTTACACTGAAACAGAGAAGCTGCTAAATGTTTGTGACCTGGGATGTGCTAATCCATTTAGACGTTGTTACCAGGAAGATCAGCTGTCTGAATTATAAAAGTATCTGCCATAGATATCCTCTTGGAAAAAACAACCGGGCATACTGTGAAATTCAATAAAGCTGACTGTAGACAAAATCAGCAAAAACTCATTTAGTTCAGAATAGCAGGGAAAGATAAACAGTGCTTTGTTACCTTCAGTGCTCGTATATCATTGTAACTGCTAAGGCCGGGCAAAGAATACAGGAGGGAAATGAAAGCAAAGTGCTAACTGTGAATACTTCTGTGATATATTTAGCCAATCAGATGTCAAAATTCAGCCTTCATAATCTAGCAGTTTACAACCTCTTATGATGATTTTGAGGAAGATCAATAAACTCATTTTTACTGACATATATAACCAAACATACAGTAGGTAGTGAATCGTGTAGATGGCGTTTCCAGCACCCAAACCTTTTATCGTCAACTTTGAATTATGTTATCTTTCGCTTAGCTAACAGAGTCAGCAGAATGTAAAATGTTTACTAGAGAAGAATGTGTTGAGGAAGGAGAGGTGTTGCTCCACGGAAGGTAGTTCAGCTCTGTGGTCAAACAGGCAGGTTCCAGTTGGTAATGCAGGTGCACTGAGTATGAGAGAGGCTGCCAGAGACTGAGAGAAGTTGGAACTAGATTTAGCAGCAGAATAAAAATAAATAAATACATCTGAAAGTGACTGTATAGGTACAGAAACAGGACACTTAGCATGACAAGATGATAAACTGTTATGTGCTGGAAAAAGGGAACAACAGACGTTTTGTACCATAACGCAACGCTTCACAGCAAAGACTCTTGGTGATGGGGGTTTTGCAGTTCTGCAGTTTGAATGGGTTTCATAATACACGGCCCTTGTGATTTGCAGTAGTCATCTAAATCCTATAAAACAGATACAAATAAATCTCATCTAGTTCTCTTTTTCTGGCTTTTACAGATTAACCTTTAAAACAGTGAAATTCAAAAAGACAATAGAATTGCATCTTATGAGGGTGTGGCAAATACAGTATATAAAATATGCTGATATTGCTTCAAATTTTGAAGGGGAGAGCAATTTATTTACAGAATAAGCAAATTTCTCAGAAAGAGAAAGTCCACTAGGAGAACCTTCCTTACAAATTATCAAATTTTTCTCTTCATCGACACTTAGATCCCAAGCACTCTTACTCCCTTCTTGGATGGGGCTTTGAAAGGAGTCCTGGCTGCAGCTCATCACTCGAAAACTGACAGTGTAAAGAGGAGGAGATGTTATCCCAGGAATGCTGACAGAGCCAGAAACTTGGGCAGCAAGGCAGCAGTATGCCACATGCCCTCCAGTCCAGCTTGTAAAGTCCTCTATACAAGTGCTCTTGTAATTCCTTGTTTTGTTGCTTTTAAATAGAGAAACCTGGCTGGTTACATCTGTACTAAACTGGTATAAGCTTGAGTGATCCTTGACATCTAAGACCTTTTCCTACTCATTTGTAGGAACAGATATGTTAAGCAATAATAAGAAAGAAAAATATGTGTGTGTGTTATATACCTGACATTTACACTGACCTTTATTTCTTATGCCTAAATAAGTGAGTTTTCTTGTCACTGATGCATTTTAGATCTTAGATTTTTGTTGTTGGTCTGATTAGTTATGGGCTCTCTCTGACCCTGTTGCTTCTTGAATCCTTCTGTGAGATGAAATTTGTTAAACTCTTGCCACTTCCTACATGCCGTTTGGAGTTATTTTCAAGCAGTAAGAATGGTGAGCAGTGCTTGAATGCTGCTAGGAGCTATTTAAAAGTGCAAAGCCGTTTTTCATCTTTTCCTATGTTGTTTTTGTCTTTGTTGTTTTTGTGGTGCAGCATAGAGCCTAAAAATTCTGGCACAGCTTATGTCTTAATCCTTTATTTCAGTCCTACTTCCTCCCTTTGATTTTCTTTAATATTTTTGTGGTGATTAGGCTTGATTGCTTTGGTGAATCCTGATATCTTCTCTCTCTCCCCCATCCCCTCGTTCTTTTTGAGGGTGTCCTGTTTTCGGCTGGGATAGAGTTAATTTTCTTCCTAGTAGCTGGTACAGTGCTGTGTTTTGGATTTAGGGTGAGAACAATGTTGATAACACACTGATGATTTAGCTGTTGCTAAGCAGTGCTTACACTAGTCAAGGACTTTTCAGCTTTTCATGCCCTGCCAGCAAGAAGCCGGGAGGGGGCACGGCCAGGACAGCTGACCCAAACTGGCCAGAGGGATATTCCATACCATACACAACATCATGCTCAGTGTATAAACTGGGGGAGTTGGCTGGCAGAGGGTTGACTGCTGCTCAGGAATGGGCTGGGCATCGGTCGGCGGGTGGTGAGCAATTGCATTGTGCATCACTTGTTTTGTATATTCTTTTATCATTATTATTATTATCCTTTCCTTTTCTGTCTTTGTCTTTATCTCAACCCGCAAATTTTACTTCCCCCCCTCCCCCTCCCAATTCTCTCCCCCATCCCACTGGGGGGGCAGGGGAGTGAGCGAACGGCTGTGTGGTGGTTAGCTGCCTGCCGGGTTAAACCACAACAGAGGGGCTCAACATGTGTTCTCTTGTGATATGGGAAGATTTTCATTAGTATTTACATGATCATCCGTAATACTTTGGTCTGTGTGAAGTACACATGGCTTCATTTGAAGAGCTGTATTGCTCCACAGACTTGAGGGATGTCCTTTACTTCTCATTTGTTCACTGAGGTTACTTTTTGGAGTGGGCATTCTAATTTCAAAACTCATAGATAATATTTAACAGGAAGTATGCTTCAGAAGTAATTTTAATTCAATTTTTGTAGTTATATGAGAGACCCTTAGAAATATGCAGCTTTCTGTTGTGAGGATGCAGAAAATTATTTTCAGTTGTGGTTTTGTGTCTATACAGCTGTAGAATAGTGCTTAATGGGGGGAAAAATGAGACACTGAGAGGACAATCAGGTTTTCAAAGCTCTTTCAAAGGTGTTTTGATTTTAATAAGATATATTACCCAGTCTTGTAAGGCACTTTGAAAAATCACACTGTGTGCATGTTGGTAGCTTAATAACCTTTGTAAATCTGATTTTGTATCACTTGCTCAGCAAGAGACAGAATTTAGCTATCAGTCTTATATTCGGAGATCAAAAAACCTGGATTCAAGCTTGATTTAAATTTTGTCTGGTGTACGGCTTTGGTAAAGTCATTTCACTTCTGTTTCTTCTCTCATCTTTTGCCTATCTTATTTATGTAATTGATTTTCTTCTGAAACACTCTGCTATATTGTGTCAGTTGGTTCCATCAGTTCTATCATAATTAATCAGGATGGTTACGATCAGTTTGGGTACCTCGTGCCTCCTTTATGTCCACCACTAAAATGGGGATGGTGATTTTGGGCGTTTTTGAAAGTGCTTATATTGCTTGCATTTCGGTAGTCCACAGGCGCAGCAGGGTTTGCACATGCACCCAGAGCCCATGGGCAAGCTCTGCCAGGCTGGCAGGACCTTGGAGCAGCTACCGGCTACCCACCTTGACATGCCCTGCTGCGCAGTGTGGTTGAGGTTTCCTGCACAACAGAAGAGAGAGTTTTGTGATAACACCAGTGTCTTCCATTCTCTGCTCGCAATTCCTTTGTTCGCTGTGACTTTTGCATAACTAACCAGTTAATTCAAGTTTTCTCCTGTGCAACCTGACTGTTCAGAGTGTAGTGTTCCTAGGCAGTGACTTTTATGAGAGGGACTGGATTTTAAGAGGGGTGGATCTAGGGCATAAGATGGACTGAAGCTTTGAAAAATTGCTAGTTACTAGCATTTGATCTTACATATAAAACTAAATATTCTGTGAGTATCAGAAGGAATCTGCCATGTGCAAAGAATTACTTCTTACAAATATTTAAATATTAAAGATATGAAATCTTCAAATAATAGTCACAAGAACTCACAAGAGTAAATCTTGTCTGCTCCAAACTGACACAAATAACTGAAAATACCATTTACTTCTTGATGACCAGCTTTGACTTTAATAGTTTAAAAACTATTCTCAGGAATAAGTGGTAAAAAATATGAGATTAAAAGGTTTATTTTTTCTGTTGACACACAAGAAAGCTTCTACAAAATCCCCAATTATTTATTTTATTTTCTGATGAGCTGAAAACCTCAAAAGAATTTTTGAAATTTGGTTTAGTGTTGTCCTGCAGAAAAGACGGAGTTCATTTTGGTACAAGCTTTCTATGAGTGTGTGTTTAATGTATTCTTTTCGCTGAGGTTTATGCCATCATTCTCTATAATTTTTTGTTTTCCTGCTCTGTGATCTTGTTCACGAGAAAGGGACCATTTTATACTCACAGCAGAGAAAAATTTTCAGGACTTAAGTTCTACAAGAAAACAGCACCTTTTTAGCAATATTGTGATTCAGAGACACACTGCTATGGAAGAAAATACATTTACTGTGACACTAATAGCATTACAGTATATACATTCAATTAAATAGTGAATTCTTAATTGCTTAGTTTATTGCTATGGAGGAATTTAATATATTAAAATTAAAAAAATATTAAATGTATAGCATTTTAGCTTCATTTTGCAGCAATGAGCATATTTCACTGATGGCATCTTCTAGGCATATTCTGTAAAGTGAACTGCAAATCAAGAGACATGCTGGTGCTAGAAGACAGACTAGTGCTGCCAGTACAGGATAAAGAACCTGGAAAACTCCAAGTACTGTTATCGCTAGTTTAATAATTCAAGATTTGTTTTCTTTCGCCGAGCAAGATCCTTCCCCCAAGATGTAGTGGCTTTTCTGGATTGCCAGTGCCAGGTTTTCCAGAGAGATGGACAGTTTCTGATGTTACCTCAAGTCAACAGCAGGTGCAGGTTCAAGTGCTTTTGGAGGTTGGCCTTTACTGAATGTAAACTGGCAAAGACAATGTTCTTGCACTTCCCACTTCAAGGGAAAGATGGACAGTAAGATATTCACAATAGGAAGATTTACTGCACAAAAATTAACGTGGAGAATATACAGAAAGTTATTATTTAATTAAGGCAGCTTTCTTGACTTGGGCTGGTTTTGTTTAAAGAAAAAACATTTGAAATAACGTGGGAATCTTGTTATGACTTATAGCCACATATAGATAAACCTCTCTGTTGACAGGTTCAAATGCAACTTTAGCTTTGAAAAGGTGAAGGTTCTTATTAGTAAAAAGTGTATAAACTATGCAAATGCAGTTTGTACTTCTATTTCTCCTCCTCTGTCCCTTCTTTCTCTCAAAAAGAAAGAAAAGAGTTGTTAGACGTCTGTTTAGGAATGACCTCATGGCAGCTGCAGCTGGGAAGGACGCAGTTGCAGGAACCAGTCAGAATTGCATTAGGTGGGCACGAGACAGCTCCTGCCACCAGTGTGCTACCAGACAGCCTCCTGTTAGACCATGGGACAACAGTCAGGTCAATTCTGTAGAGTATTCCTGAATTTGACTCAGCTTAGAGGAGGCCTTCTAGGAAAGGTTAATGGTATTCATCATCATTTCCTCTTTCCTCACGTTATCTTTTTCTGTTCCTTCACTCTTATCTCTCCACTCCTTGACCCCCTCCCATTCCCCAAAAAAACCCAGTTTTGCTGTCCAATGACATTAGCTTCAAACATAAATTACAGCACAATTAATTAAACACGTTTTATCTTGCTCCTCTATTGATGTACGGTCTTGTTATCAAGCATCAGACCAGTCACTCCAGTTTGTTTTGCTCTTACTTCCCCAATGAATAGTTCTGTACCAGTGTGACTGCATAAATTAAATCCCCCTTTCTTCCAAGTCTAGTAGGGTAAGTAAATATACATTCATACTGTTGCTGGTTTTTTTGCTTAATCAGGCTTAAGTTCCAGGAAACTTAAAAAAGTTCAATTATATAAAGAGTACCAGTTAAATATTTATTTCTTGGTACTTGCTCGGAAGAACTTGCTATGTTACACTTCACAAACCAGAATATTATGACGTTGACATTGACTTTTCAGTCCACTTACATGACTAATGATTAAAAATATTAAGACCGCTACCTTTAAAACTAGTGAGAAAAGAACATCTTTGTTTATAATGTTAAATTCCTCTTCCTTTTCACAAAACTTTTATGGCGTCTACAACACCTCGCATCTGATGTGATCAAAGATGATGAAATGACTCTTACCTAATGAAGAATTCATCCTTTGTCATTCTTTTGGGAGAGAGAAGTCTTGGGTTTTTTGAAATTTTTGTTTAATTAGTGCACACAGTTAAGAGGTAGCTGTGCTAATAGCAGCTATGATGTAACTGCAGGGTAATTCTAGGTTTGTAAGATAGGTTGGTGCAAACCTTTATTTTAGTGAGGTCTTTGCTAAAGCTTTTCAGTCTTTCACCTGACTCGAAGGGGCAGAACAGTTATAGTTTGTCATTGCAAAGTATATGGTGCTCTCTAGGAGAATACTACTTAGTAGGAATGTCCTACTCACGAGCCTTATTTTTTAATTTAGCTTTCCCTTCTTACTTTGGATTTCAGTAGTTCAGACTTGCTGAGTAGAATTGGATAACAATGCCACCATCAGAAATCATCTGATATTGTAAAACCTAGTGCTTAATTTGGAAAATTCACTAAAGTCAGCAGTATTTAAGTCATATATTGTATATGCAGAAAGACCCCTACACTTATTCTGAAAGAAAATGCTTTTTTGTATATTGGTTTTGATCTTTAATCTTTTTTTTGTTAACTGAGGTTAAAAAAAATGGTAAAAAGAATGAAATTATTTGAATGATTGGTTTGGAATCTTTTCACACTGTTAATTCCTACAGTATTGCTTTCTTCAATTTGTAGACCATATACAGTTACAGTCTATATATTGCCCAACTTATTGTGGTTTACAGAAAAAAATTTAAGCATTCACAGAAGGTTGAGTTGCTGTTTTAATTAGTTTTCTTAGTGAAATCTAGAGAGTCCTGAAATTCTTTAAAGGCTTTATAGACATGAATGTTTTGAAATGAAATCTGTATTTTCTGTGATAGGAACTTCAGTGTTTTTGTGTAGTAGGGCAGGAATATATATATTTATGCTAGGACTAGCCATTTGTACTATAATAATAGTATGAAAATTTCTGGTTATTTTAACCAACTACATTTTCGTTATTTTAACTAGCAGTATTGCCTAAAAATTGCCTCCTTTTACATAAGCCCATAGCAAGACTGGATCACTATGTTGTGCTTTTCTGTGAATTACATCACTTTTCAAATTATTTCTTTCTGAAGAAAGGCACCTAGCATTTGAATGTTGATTAAAAATTAAGATTATATTTTGCAAATGTCCAAGCAAACAAATAGGATAGAGTTTAGGAATGCTTGAAATGAGGACTTCTTTGTGATAAGCTGATGATTACAAAGATCTAGTAGGAATTCAAAACAAGCTTTGCATTTCTAAATCTAAAGGCTTTTCAGACATTGCATAGATCCTTGTTAGGAGAAGAATGAATCAGAAGACCTATAGCAGTTGTATAGTATGTAAAATGTTTTACAGCTTAGGGTAAGAGAAAGTCTGCATTCAGGAAACTCTCTAATGCTCTACATTTTCTTCCAATAGTGTTTTTCCAACAAAACATGTTAGAGATAAACCATGTGTAATAAAGACAGGCACCTATCTTAAAATAAAAGCCAAACCACTGCTTCTTCACCTCTAGTCTTCACGAGTATGAAATGTACAGAAGAATACAATGATACCTATAATCACCAAGGTAGTGCTTTAGGCTTTCAGAAGTCCATGTACTGAACATTAACTGAAAGGAGATGTTCAGTGTCTTCGTGCTGCAACGATCCTTTCAGACTGGAACTGCTTATATTTCAGTTGTGAGGGTATTGTGAAATGGCACATCAATAAAAAGTTATGTGACTATTGCTAGATAAGAAACCAATAAAATTAGAGTAATAAATTATATTTTTTTTAAGGAATCAGAATCTAATTTTTAAGTGGATGCATTAGCAAAATAAAGCCTCTGTAAGATGCTCATAGGAGTACTTAGAATGGCTAATTAATCCCTTCCCTCCTAGGCTCTAACTCTGCATGTGAAACTAAATTCTCCCATTGCAGGTAATGGTGCCATTTTTTGCCATCATCTATACAACCTTGCTGAGGTAATCAATACCCTGTCATCGATTTGGTTTCATATCCTCTCCCTCCATCTCTTCTTGTGCCATATAAAAATTAGCTAATATTTTATTCATATTCTTAATAGCAAGAAAATTTAATTGTAATTAATTTCTGTGTGTCTGAATTATTGTCTTCTCTGAGTTGTTTTAGGTAATTGCATCAAAGTTTTAGTAAAACTTTGCACTACAAAGAGACTTTCTTTACTACTTTCTACGACCTGGAGATGGCCAAATGTTTTTTTTCTTACCAGGAAATTGCCTACATGAATGATCTTTAAGTCTGTCGCCTTTCTTTACTGTCAATCCACACTTAGGAATTGATGATAAATAAACTTAGCAAGTATTCTCAGTAATAATTCTAATCAAGCTAGGAATAAAAAAAGGTAGCAGCTGTCTGTACCGATAGATACCTCAAAATAACCAAGATTGGGGCAGCTAGTGGTATAGCGGTCTTTTGTAATGGTACAGTGCTCCTTTCAGATTTCTGAGTGTACCCCAATTCCAGGATGATGCACCTTTCCTCTGTCTTGGTCACATTTTACTCATCTGTTTTTCCTGCTGTGGTGGGCTGACCTCGGGGGGGTCAGAGCAGTGGGGTGAAAAGCTCATGGGTCGAAATGAAGACAAAACACCCGTGCAGTGTTTTGCCCCTTTCTTACGCAGGCCTTCCCAGAGGCGCCACCGGCATCGCTGACAGGCTCAGCCGTGCCCTGTGGTGGGGCCGTGGCGGAACCGGCTGGAACTGGCACGGGGCAGCCCTGACCTGCCCTCACAGAGGCCCCTGCGGCCCCTGCTGCCGACACCCGGGTACGGACACCCAATGCACCTTTGAGCTCCTGACCTCGGGGACCTTGTGCTTCTGGAAAGCTGCTGGTTTCACACACAGAAATGACTGATTTTTTTTTTTTTTTTTTTTTTTTCCTGGGTGAAGCTGGGTATGAGGAACAGGTAGAAAAACCACCTGTTGAAACAACTGGAGGAATTCTGTGAGAAACATTCTTATCAGCAACGAATTAGAAATTAAAATTAAAAGGCAGTTAATGACTAAAGAACCTGTATTAGACTTTGAAGATAATTAAGTACTAAAAGATATTCCAGGTTTACTTATGAAAAACTTTAAATTTATGATGTAATTTTGTGTGGACCGCTGGCTGGCTGGAAAGTAAAAATAGGCATCTGTATGCAGAGAAGGAAGGTGGCTATCCAGAGTCGTTTCACCAAAAGCAATAAATGAATGGAAACAACCATTCTGTGAAGAGAAACCTTTGAAATTACTTTAAGTAATGGTAAGAATGAGACTGGTTATATTTTCCTGTAAATGTTGTTGCTGACTGCAGAATGGAAGGGAATCAAGACTGTATAAAATAAAGCAGAGTGCTTAAAACAGGTTTGTGCAGCATTGAATAAGCTTACTAAACTTCTGGTAAAATCATTGGTGTGCTTAACTTTATCAGTGTTTCTCGGATATATTAGAAGCAATAGCCAAAGTCTGCTTTGTGAGGTGTAACAGTTCTCATAAACCCTTGATTATCCTGTGTAGTTTGCATCTATACTTTTGTCAAAAATGAAATTGGGATTTAGCCTACAGTGTTCCTGAAAATATGGTTGGTTAGATTATGATGAACATAACTTCATCACTATGAATATAATTCCATAACTTTTAAGTTGGAACATTGACAGCGTAGTCAATCTTATCAGGTTTTCACATAATAAATAGCTACAGAGCTCTGCAGATTGTTTTTTTTTTTTTGTCAATTTGCCCAGATCTGTCTTTATGCTTACCACTTTTCCTTAGAGTTATGTTGTTATAATCAGGTAGGAACTTCAATACTTTCTGAATGTCCAGTTACAGTCTCTTGCTATCAAAAGAATGAATGCAGTATCTCTCATACATCAGTCAAGTTTTACATTAAAACTAGATAGGCTTTCCTGCCTTTCTTCTTTATTGAAAGACTGAAATCTCACTCTTCTGATAGTTAGGCGCAATCTAATTTTCCACGTGGTTTTATTTACAGCCTGTTCAAAGTTATTTGTTTTTTTGTGCCAATACTGTCTTTTACTTGAATGCTTCTTTCTTTTGCATGTGTTGGGTTTTTTTAAGTAACAATATACTTGTTGGGGCTTTATGGATTTTTTTGTGGGTTTTTTTTGGTTGGGCAAGATAAGACATAAGGCAGCTTCTTTCACAAACTAGTCATGTAAAGATAGATGGTCATAATTTCCGTGCTGCAGGATTTTATTTTTAAAACATTGTAGAAGAATGGGTTTAAAAGGAGCTGGTGAGTTAACCCATAATACTTAGGACAAGCCTGGAAATTATTGTGCAAAGACTAATAAAATAAAGTCCTCTGTCATCTTAATAAAATGAAGCAGAGATCGTGTAACCGTTCCTACAGACCTGCCATGCCAACTTTTTTGGCCAGTTGGTCTCAGGCACAATGGACTTGGCAATGATAAAGTAAATCTATTTCAGTCATTAATAAGAATCATCTATTCTCTTCTTTAATCTGTGCAAGTCTGGGGAAAAAAAAACCCTAGTGTTAGATCAGCCTTTGCTTTACATGACTTACAATTTTGATAAAGCAGCTGAAGTAGTTTTTTAAATTTAGGAAAGCCTTTGTTCTTTCCAGTGAGCAATATAGTCACTTAATATTGAGAGAGAGATTAAAAGCAAATTATCTTGAATTTGAAAATGAATTTGCTGGAATTTCACAGAGAAATATTGCTATTCTTCCATTTCCCAAAGCAATTAACATAGTTTTGATGAGTCAACATTTACTAAGATAAATCTTTTTGTCAGCAGTTTCCAACTGTATCTAAAACTGTATCGAGCTTTAATGTAGTTCAGTAATAAGACTGCATTTTCCTTCCTAGTCCTCGTCACATCATATGCAATGCTAAGATTATTATATTGACTTTAGAGTACAGAGTTAAACAAGCCTTGTAAATTGAAGGGGTGTGTGCCCCCATAAAGCTTCAGCTGTGCCGATGCCACATGAATCAGTTGTCTTCATGTGAGAGTATTTGTTTGCTTTTAAGCTGTTAAGCTATATATCTAGTGAAAAATAAGGCTTGGGAAAGGCTTGCAAGAACAATTGTTGGAGAAGTGAGAATTAGCAGTGAGTAGATGTTAAAAAATGGACTGTGACACTATTTACGAGTAATGTATGTGAGTAGATAGTTTACTCATAACAAGTACTCCTACTCACACCCAGCACACTGAACTATAAAAGTGGAATGTATTTATAAGCGTAACAAAACACAGAGAGATGTGATAATAAACCAAGCATTTTAATAAGGAATTAGAATTCTGGCCTAATTCTTTCCCAGTAGGATTTATCACTAACTTATAAATAACTTACAGGTATAAGACATGGCAAAGAAGAATAAATTAACAGAATAAACAAAATAGAGACTTCCAGACCCTGCTGCTACCACTTGCTCAAGGAAAGACTGGAAGAGAGTGATATTAACGTTTGTGCTTAGGTTCATTTTCTGGCTGGCTTAACTCCATTAAAGTTGAGTCCGGGGACGGGTAGGGTAGGTGAAAATGATAGTTGTGTCTCCGATATGTTTATCACTGTGTTTTACTGATGTCTTGGTGAGGAGAGAGAACTGCAGTTAGAGCATGCAGTTGCAATCTAAGTTGACGTTTTCTATTATCTAAGAAGTTTTGGCATGGTTTGCCCTAATGACTGATTAAGTTTTGGTAACTCATTGTGACTTTCCATTGCAAGTGGATTGGAGGGTTAAGATATACAGTATGATCTTTCTTTCCAGTTTTTGGAAGTAAAGGAAGTCCAAAAAAAATCTTCAGCTGCATATCTCGGCTTTATGTTCAACAGGTGCTTTCATACATTGGGATGTGAGTGTGCGTGTGTATATATACCTACTTATATAAGACTGCGTATGTTGTTCTGTCCTTCCATACCTTATTAGAAAAGCTGAAACTGTCAAAATTACCTAACATAATACTTCATGCCATCATCATTGAGAAAATGTATTTAATGTCTAATGCGTTCTTGCTTTTTTTTTTTTTAAAAAGGCTTTTAACTGAGCATTAGGAGATATGTCAATTATACTGTGATAGTTCTATATGTGTCCACTCTAAATGTGCTTGAAAAAAGTAAAGAAACAAATTCTAACCAAATCTTCACAATTAGTATCAAATTTACAGGGGGTCTTTTTTTCTTATACTCTTCATTTCATTCTTCGGAGAATATGGTGTTTTCAAGTTGCCAAGGGGTATCTTGATTTGAATATGTATCTGTCTTTCTCTTTTGCTTAGATTGAAAATCTGCTCTGAGTCTAGTCCAAAAGAATGGGCTGCAGGTGGTATCCTTGGCAGGGTCTGGTTACAGCAGCACTGATCTGAGCTGTTTTTTTCTTACTCTTTGCTCACTGTGATAGTGAACTAATGAATTTACTCCTCTTTTTATGTTCATACAGCTTGAAGTTGAGGTCACAGATGTAAGTGGGAAAACCATCGATGGTCCAGTCCGCCTAGATATTTCTGTTATTGATCAAAATGATAACAGGCCAATGTTCAAAGAAGGACCCTATGTTGGTCATGTCATGGAGGGATCCCCTACAGGTAAGTCCATGCCAATCATATCTCTCTAAATAATGCCTGAACACATTCTGTGTTGATAAATGCATTATTATCATATTGTACAACTTTTCTTGCTGATTTTGTGGCTCACTGAATCCTTCCCCCGCATAAAGAGGTGGGAGCAGCCCTTTAGGACAGCAGGTAATGATTTTTGAAAAACAGTCAAGTCTGAAGTAAAAAAGAAAAAAAAAAGTAAAATAATGTAGTTTGGAATGAAAGCTTTGATTTAGGTTTACACTTTTTTATTCATATCTGGGATCAACAAAGACAACCCCTAGGATATGATTAAGATTCAGACCAAATAACATGTACAATTTCTGTTCGGAGTGGGAATTTTACCTTTTTCTCTGTAAGGTTAGCTGCTGGAAGGGTCATTTTTATTTGCTCATATAGCATGAGGCTAGGTAAATAATAGGAATAAATGGAAAGTGTTATGAATATGCTAATATTATAGGGCAGATTGAAATACTGAACGATGTTACTTGTGTAAATGCAGATACAACAGTTGCAACAAAATAAAAACACACTTTGAGAGTTAAAATTAGTAATGAAATTGTTCTGATTAAATTCACCCTTGATTTTATCTGATGATGAAATTCTATAAGAATAAGATATTGTTCCAAATTTCAATTTGGGTACAAACAACCATCCTAGCTAAACTCTTTCTGCAGATGAAGGCTAAATTAGTTTTCTTCAACTGTTGTCCTCAGCTGTTGTGCAATTTTGTTGTGAGTTATTAAACAGCTGTTGTATTCCACTCAAGAGGTATCTCCACTGCATTTTTAAGTGGTAATTGTATGATCGGATTATATTATGGAGTTAACCTGGATCTTAGTGAAAGAAATTTAAAACAGTAGAAGCCCCCATTAAAATCAGTGGAGTGCTAGTGATCTAGTTGAGATCAGAGTTGTGGTTATATGTTTGTATGTTTTTCTATACATCATTGAACACAAGACCTTATCCTCCTTATACAGTTGAAGCTGTGAGTATAGACATAAGGTTTTGGCTGTATAGGTATCCTGAAATATTTTGAAATGAAAGCTGGAATCACGTATATTATATTTTTATGAATATTTAATATTCATTGAAGCTTAATGTGGTGACGTGTTTTGTTTACTCTGAACAAGGATAGACATTACCATTCACTTTCTTGTATTACATATTGATAGGACTAGAAGTTATTCTTTGTCCTTATTTCATTATTTATGTAGTTTCTCGAAATCATGTAACCTTTTTAGTGAGTTTTGCATTTTCATGTATAGTTGCCATTGTTTGAAAAGCTGTAGGTATGAAATGCATTATGAGCTGCTCCTTCATCAGATTAAAAAAAGTGTTCAGGTAAATGTTCATTTACCTTACTTGTGACAAGCATGTAATGAACCAATTGACAATCTTTTCATTCAAATAGAAATGTGTTTCATATTTGTGAGTATGGCTGGTGAGCGGAACGCTAACTCTTTTCTGTTGTAGGTCTCTAGTACATTCTTAATTTATTTCAGATATTGATAGCTTACTCAGAATTCAAAAGAAATTTCCTTAGACTGTCCCACTTCCCATTCACCCTGTGTGGTAACAAGAGTTTCATAATTAACTGAGAATATATTGCTAACAAATGTCAGATTCCTTTGCACAGTCAGTCAATAGTATGTAGCAGAGTGTGACTATCTAATTGGATCAAGGGGCCAACGTTACTACATTTTCATTTAAACTACAGCATCTTCTTGTCGTGCCCGTTTAGATACACATTCCTAGACCACTGAGTAGGATGGTGTAGTTTTAGTAGATTCACAGCCCCTAAATCCAGTATTTCAGTAAGAGAAAGCGGTGCCAAACAGCTCAAACTCTGCAGTGTTTAAGCTTTAATCCTGCTGTGGTAGTATGAGAGCTCTGGATATGAGCTGCGAGTTCCTACAAGTCTTTCAGTGATCTCATCTCTCTCCATCAAAGCAGAAGTTTACATCTCTTATGTACCACGTACCCTTCCAAAACAATATTTAATGTTTAGCTTTGACTGTTAATTGCAGTCTGTGGGACAATATTTAATTGTTATCTGCTATATGTTCGTTCTTTTACTCAAACTCTAAATGAAAGTTTCTCTGCCAAGGATGATTTTTTTTTTTTTAAACTGGCAGTTCCCTATTTTTGCTCATCTATAAACTATCCTTCCTTTTCCTTTTTTTCACTCCTTATATCGAAGTTTATGGTTCTGATTCAGTAGACGTTTCTCAGTCCAATTTCCAGTGAATTATTCTGTAATTTTTTTCATCAATTTTCTCTTGCTGCACTTTGGTATTTATCCATGTAGCATTTGGCATTTTGATTGTCTTACCTGTTAGTCAAAGTTTGAATAATTTTTCTCAACTTGATCTTTTTCTTATCCTCTCCCGCTTTCCCCCAGGTATTCATCCCATTAAACTTCATAACCTCATTTTCCTGGTGTCAAAACCACCAATACTTGCAAAATTAACTTGTGCAAAAGTGAACCTGTAGAATCAGCGTTAGCTAGAATCTGTAATAGTTCTCTATGCAGATGGCATCCAGTCAACCAAGATTTCATGTTGTTTACATCTGTTTTCCATAGTTCTTCAAATGTTATGGCATATATCTTAAAATTATTCATCAGGTTCTGCTGTCTTGCTGCTCCCAATCAATAGTCACACTGCACAGCTTGATAGAAATCTTTGTGCGTGTGTTTGCATGTATGATTCCTGATTCCTTCTTATTGTATTAAGATTGTATTGTTGTATTTCTTTTTTGAAGTTCCAAAAGAAAGGCTTTGCATTATATGCATAACCTTATTTTCTTATCACAGCCACCTTCATCCTCATTCGAGCTCTGAATCAAACCCATTCACTGAAAGAGTCTTCTGCTGAAAAATAAATAATGCTCATATAGGTATGTTGGATCTTTGTAGATCTACATCTACAAAGTATAAATGTCCATGGATTCCAGTAATTCTGGAATAGAGAGTATATAATTATGTAGAAAAAGATCTAGATATACTGGACTGTGAAACTTGCCTGAAGGATTTTGAGGCCTCGTTAGGGGATTCAGATGATAGTATTATCTGGCTTTAAGTTATTTATTGCTGGGTTCCTGTGTGTTTCCCTATGGCACCATAATTTTAGCAGGCTTAAACCCAATGAAATTTTCTAGTGCCTTTCAAGTATTTATTGACTCTAAAACTGCACTTACACATTGTCTATTATTCATTGGAAATATCAGAGATTTACTAATAAATAAATCTTGGAGAGAGTTAGCATCACAAATTTAAGTATATAAATCTTAATATTCAAGTGAATGTTTATATTGGACTTCCTTGATGTTGCTGTAAGACACATGTTTCAGCTTTTTATTGTTTTCCAAAATGACTTTTTTCCTTAATGATTTGAAGGTTTAGTTCCTTGAAGTAGAGAAAGACACAAAACTTACAAGTTTACAGTGAAATGTTGTGCCAATCCCCTTTTAAGGACCCTCCTTTCTCTGCCATTGGAGATAGTTACAAGTAGAAGAAAACAAAAGAAAACACTGAGAGCATGTGTAATTTTTGTATTTATTTAATCTGTCTATGGGTAATTAAAGAATCTTTTGTGCATAGTCCCAATGAGGATGTGTTTTGGTGGTGTTTTAATACATTTCTGTGTTACTAAGGCCACTCATCTTTTTTGTGTGTGTGATTTTTGAAATTGCAGAAAAGACCACTGGTTATTTGGACATCTACAATTTGTGTGTCATCACTTTACTAGAGAGGCAAATACCTGGGTGTAATTACTGAGAATATAAACTTGTATATGCATTCATCTGAATTTCAAGCTAGGGCTTGCCACAGCTTAAAATTAATGATAAAAATACGTGAATGGTAGGTGATATAGTAATGTATTTCTTTCCTGATGTATCTTTCCTGGAGAGATTTAATGATATAATTAGTTACAGTTAGTTAGCTGTTTTCATGGAAAACTGTCATATTCCTGGAAATAGCCTCCAGCCAAATTCTAACAAGAGTATGCTCAAATGTATGCTTAAAGTGACCATAGATGTTTTCAGATTTCTATTAGGAGGTCTTTTCCTGGACAAACTGCAACCTTGGAGGCTATTTATTTAAAAAAAAAAAAAAAAAGGCAGTAGAGAAATAGTTTGCATTTTTTTTATTTATAACGTCTCTCATTTCTGTATGAGACTGAAGTCAGCATATATATACACCAGGAAAATAATAGTTGAGCCTGATTCAGTGACACCTATGGCAATTTTTCTACTGACTGTGATGGGTTTTGTGTTAACTGTACTGCTGATTTCTCACGTTTTTGTTTTCTAAGTTATGACCCAGTTTATTTCCTATAGATCTCTGGTCTATCCAGCTGCTAACTCTAGGGTTTAGGGTCTGTATCCTGCTGCAGACTTTCCTCAATACATTAATAAGAGTGACTGTAATCTTATGGATTACATAGGCAGACGGAAACGTTTGGATGTCTCACTCTTTGAAGGTTGGAAAGTGAAGGGTGGTTAAATGAACTTGACAGCCATCTCATTTCACTGGCTGGAGGCATTTAACAGAAATTATTTTAAACACACTTGACATTATGTGACTTGTAACAATAGGCTGCAAACCCAGTGGGGTAAAATCTTAACTGCAGTGGTTGGGAGAATTGCTCGAAAATTGCATGTAAAAAAAGTAACTTGTATTCCATGATGCACAATAGCCTGAATACATTGCATTCCAGCTAAGGAGCCCCAAACCAGGACTGATAGATGTCTATAAATAATTGCTAGAAATAAAGGGATATTTGAAGACATTTAGAGAAGAAACAGAAGGAATTAAGAAGAGTAGCCTAGGGGGTTGTTCAGCATCATAAAATAATAATTTGTAAAAATGGATAAAGCACGAGGAAGGATCTGAAGCACTAAGTACTATTGATAGCTATGCCTTGTATAATAGTGCACGGCTACGATTCAGATAAATGAAAACTCTAAAAATGGCGGCTTCTTATCAAGAACAACCTGTCAGGATGGACGGGGGTTTTTTTTATACTTAACCTAACAACAAACAAGAAGGTTAGTACACAAATGAGTATAAATGAGATTGGTTATGATAGATCAGAATCAAAAGATACCAGGAAAGGTAAACTATGGGCAGGCTGGCCTAGCAAAGTGGCAAGGATATATAAGGCATCTTTGTCTGATATGCACCTGTTGTCATATTTGATACATTTCAAATATTATGGTAGTATTTTCTGGACTGTGGTGTTTTTGTCCCTCATAATCCCTGCTGGTTTATGGAATAAGAAGTTTACCAAAGCTGTAAAATGAATAAAATTGCATTGAATTTGGTGAACTCTCCAGGCCTACTTCTTCCTTTTGACCTATAAATCCAATAACATGGAGGAAACTACAAGGGTGCTTTCAAGAGTGGTTTTTTTAACCAAAAGATTAAAATTTAAAATAAAATAAAAAAAATAGAATTTTCACAAAAAGCCATCAGAATAGAATAGTAAAGGATATAGTTTCTTGTTATGTAGGTAAAAGTAGCATCTGAAATTTCCCGGTGGCTTCTGATTCCGCCTGCATCAGTGTTAAGATGATACTTCTCCTTCAATCTTTTTTGTGACAAAAGTTATGACCTTCTACATATACATACAGGGTTGTTTTTTGTTTTTTTTTAATGCATTGTACATATTTTAAAAATAAGAATACACTTCCTGGAAGATTAAATTGGAGGGGTAGTTCAGGATATCAGATCCTAAATAGCACGAAAACCAAAATGGTGTCAACATCAACACCCCTTTAGAGCAAGCACTATGCATCAGTTGGTGGTCTAGGTCTGAAGTAGGATGTGGGTTTGCATATATTTATTGTGCTGATGATTCTTACTGTGCTGAATTTTACTCAGTGTGATGGGGAGATTTACAAAGTTTTTGAGAGTTCCACACAGAAAATCTGCAATCAGTTTAGTGGAATGCAACCATTGTGTAAAATTATTTCACCAAGCACAATGCTTCCTAAGCAAAGTAGTCTGGGGCAAATACTTGAAAAACAGTTTGAATATAGATAGAGTTCATGACCATAATGAGAATAAAATATGGAGTGTTTGAATAAGAATTGCAGAAAACTGTAATTGAAGCAAAGAGGTACATTTTGATGGGTCTCGAAGTGTACTTTTAAGTAAAGGCACATGCTTGAAATACTGCTGACACTAACGATGGTCTTAAAACAATGAAACAAATGAGTTCAAGACAGTAGCAGAAGTGGTTTTCTGCTTACAATGTATAAGGAGAACCAAATACTTATGAATGCTTTTTGACATTTCTTGCAATAAGAGAATTATGATGAACTCTTTGGGTCATTCAGCTTAAAAAAATTAATATTACCAATGGGTTTACCAAGGAAAATAAGAAACAAAGATTAAATTTTCATATGATGGAAGCTTGCATATATGCTTTGTGGAAATGCTTTGTATCATACGGGAATATTGATGCATTTTAATACTAGAAAGTAAAATATGGCACTTTGTTATAAATTTAATAAATTAATTCCTTAATAGCCTGCCTGCTAGACCTTGTCTTGGTCCCAGTTGGCTGGGCATGATCTGCTAACCCCAAGGAATGTATTTCGCCTATCTTGTATTTATTATACTGCTATAATCCAAATTACTTTTTTTTCTCCCATGCTAAGCAAAAGACGTTTTCATCTTGATTTTTTTATTTGTTCTTTTTGTTTAAAAACAAACAACTTGTAAAGATATAGTTTAGCTTTATATCCTGTGTATAAACCAGAGCTCTGACTAAAAGAATTGTTGAAAATTTAAGTGCTCATTACAACCTCTTTTATGGATGGTACTTTAGCAGTTTTTGAAGACCTATCAATTCATTTTCAGTTTCTGCCTGTTGGCTGCTAAAGGTATGTAATGAGTGAGCTCATTATTTCATATTAAAATATTCATAGTTTTTTAAAAATCAGCAGTAGAAAACTTAGAAGTATATATAGATCTGAGCTGCAAAGCTGAAATGTCTCAGTAAATCCACCTCAAAACTATCTCAAAATTAAATGTTTGAACCTGAGCTTTTTTGGTTCAGAGCAACGTCTCTTGCAGCAATACTTTGATTTTAGAGGAGCTTTGAAATGTCAAATGTCACACATTTAATTATCAAACTTATTGCTATGAGATGTTGTGGAAAACAAAAGTATAAATTGCTTCAAGGAATTTGATAAATCCAGGGAGAAAAATTCATAAGCGACTTGGTTATTCAGCCTAATAGTACTTAATGAGACAGTGGCCTAGGAAGCCTCTGAGTTAAAGGAAATGAAAGAATATAGAAAAGTCTATCTTTGGAAATACAAGCCTTTTTTCACATACCTTTTCCCTAGTCCTCCACTGCTGGCGATAGGATGTCAAGCTTTGGGTATAAGCCAGTGTAGCAGTTTTTATGTTCTTCTGTGTACGAATGTGTATAGTTTTATGCATGCTTTAAAAATTGTTGATGGCAAACTTTCAGCAATCTTTTCTGAGGATTAGTCATCTGCATTTCAGCAAAAATGTACTCACTGCCTTGAAGATTTTTGTAATCTAGCCTGTAAATGTAACGGATGTCAACTAGGTAGAAACATCTGTAATGTCAATATTTTAATTTTCAAACAGAAGCCAAGCAGAAGCCAGTTGGTTAATTATGCACAGCTGCTTTGTATATCCCAGTAGGAATTTGTTCTCAAATCTGTGTGGGATAAAATATAGCTGTATATGAATATAGGTATTGTGTGGATGTATATATGTATATTTTTATACTTCATATATATATTACATCTATATATGATATGTACCTATTACAGAGAGATGAACTTATACAGACACACAAATACTTATCTGATCCTTTAGTAGGGCCTAGGGATCCTGGTATGCTCTAGTTACTGTGCATGTAGATGATGAAAAGATATGTATTTATTAATAATGTATTGTATTATGGCAGACGAAGATGTACATCCAGTCTAATCTGCCTGTGTTTTTTGGAAGAAGTTGAGAGGAATAACCCATTAAAGTATTATCCAGTAATTAACAGGTGCCCAGCCATGCAAGCATTGTTAAACCAGTGCATTTTGAGCAAAATAAAATAACCTCATGTGTAGCAATTAGCAGTTCACTCAAACTGAGTATGTGATATGAGCGCCTGGAAGCAGGAGTCTGCAGTTCACTCCAGGGTTCAATTATTCTTGATTTTCAGCAGAAATAGGTTAGACTCAGAAAAGGTTCCAGATCAGCTTGGGTGACAGGTCAGAATTACTGGCCTGTTTGTGAGGACTAGGAATGATGAGCCACCCTCTTCTTCAGCCCCAGACAGAAAATTCCCTTTGGCTTTCTTCTTTTTACTGCACGACTGATTTTTTTGTTCACTGTCCCTCCTGCTGAAATGAGCTTTCATCTGCTTTTCTGTAGTTACACACAATGATATACCAAAAATTAGTCAAATGGCCAGATCAGTGTTAATGCCTAATGTTAAAGGTTATAAAAGCATTATGGTCTCTCTGCCTGAGACATTTCATGTACTAAAGTATTCATACTTCCACTCACAGAAGAGTGAAAGCAATGATGGTTAGCTGTTTTGGCTCTTTTTACATTATAGCTCAGGTTCATTAAATAAAAATAAGACTGTTTCTTAATTAAAGGACAAATGACTTTTTTAAAAAATGCTGCAGTCCTTGCTGGGTACTGAAAAACAAGGTCTCAAGTGAGTTTGTGTAATTTAGTATGTAAGTCTTTGCAAAGGGAAATTTATGCTTTAATAAATTTACTAGTGGCTTTTGCACCTGTTTTATGCATCGACTTCTGTCCTCTCAGAAAAGAGAAGGATGGGCTTTAAAGGTTCCGAGCAGTTTAGACACGAGACAACCTCATCTGTATAATCAATTAATTGAAAGATACTGTAGTGCCAGGAAAATATTATCTGAAAAAATGCATTGCTGTGTGGCATACTGCAGAGGAGGAGGATGCTGCAGCCCTCTTGATAAGCATTATTAGTGGTATAAAAACCTCGGTTTGTGTTGATATACTTCTAAATCACCATTTCTGGGTATTGCCTTCCCATCACCTATTTGCAGGCCAGCAGCCCTGCAGGCTATATGGTGAGTTGTGCTTTAAGTCAGTGGACTGTCAGCATCCACACCAATATATTTCATTCAAGCCCTTTAAAGTGCATGAGAAGGGTGATAAATCCTCACAACTTGCAATCATGTGCCATAAATTTATTATATGATTTGGAGACTGATGGCAGTAGATACAGTAGTTGAAGCCCTACACCCCCTTCCTTGTCCTCTCACTCAACTGGACGTAAATCCTGGAGTTGTTACCAGGTATTATAACAATGGGACATCATTTCCTTTGACAGTAATGCTATGGTGTGGCCACTACTCTAAGTGCTAAGCAGAGAAAAGCCTATAAATTGTCAGTGCAGGCAGGATTTGTTTGCCTTAGTATGCAATGCCAGGATCAGTCAATAGACGGATCCATACTACCTTTATTGTGAAAGAGATACATAGCTCAATAAAAAACTCATCACTGCAGAATGGCAGGATTATTTATTCCCTCGCAGGTTAATCTGATTATTTTTCCCAATATTATTTGAAAGATATTGTCAGATAGATAGTGTCTTTAAAAAAAAAGAGAGAAACGAGACATTTTTAAACTTTGGGTTCATGGTTTTCTTTGCTTTTTTCTCCCATTTCATACCCTCACAGTCTTTTTTTTTCCCACCATTAAATATGGTGCTTGGGATTTAAATTGCAGACTCTGTAGTCCCATGAAGTCAAAGGAAATATTACCAAAAATAGATGGGAAATTACATTTATTTTCAGAAATCAAGTCCTGTTAGTGAGCACCACTAACGTGCCTGAAAGTAAGAAAGAAATTTTTTTTAAAATAACATGTTTGTACTCCAAGAATATTCTGGTAAAGTTGAAAGGCTTATTATTGGGTTTCTTGCGGGGGAGAAGGGGAAGTGGAAGTTGAAGTTGCTGTCAGCTGATATATAAGATATGCAAAGAATGCAGGACTGAGTTAGAATCACACATAAGAAAAGTAAAAGGTTGAAGGTGAACTCTCACAGTGGTGCAGACTTCTTACTCTCCATCCATCTTCTGCTGGTATATGTTGGAAAATCCCAGTAGAAATGGCTTTTAAATATGGATCTGAGAAAATATTAACAGATACATATTCAGGACTGATTTTTGGAATATAAATGTAGCTCATCAATATTATGATTTAAGTATACAGCAGTAAAACATGGTTATCATTATTGCAATTGTTATCAAAAGGATATCCTACAATTTTTATGTGGTTCTAAGTTAGACTATTTTATAAAACTAAACTTAGAAGGGGAAAACAAACAAACGGAAAACAATAACAATAAAAAAACCCCTTTAAGGATCACTTACCAGTCAAGAACTTGAGTTTTAATTTCCTTTGATGTTTTAAGAAGCACTGTAATTTCTCCAAGGTTTAATACATGATGACCACTGTGTTGGCCAAAACACAGAGGATTACTCTGAAGGTGTCTCATGGTTAAAAAACATAATTATATTCACTTGAAGTAGCTGAGAACCAGTTGGGTAGGAGGGCTGCATTCCAATTCTGAATGCATTCACCAGTGATTTACAAATGTTTTTCAGGAATGCTTATTCTTAAAAAAAAAAAAAAGGAAGAATGTGCAAAAGATAGTGTGGTAGAATTTAGAAACCACGCACTTGTAGCAACTGCTGCTGCAAAGGGGATTCTATTGAACATCAGACATACATATGAAACATGCCAAAATTAAACGTTAAACCGATGCCAGAAATAAAACATTTGAAGCCACTGCATATATATATTTGTGTCTGTTTTCTAATTATGAATGACTGGGATAATAGGCAATGAAGGTCTATTTGAAAAATATTTTAAGAGTTTGAACTTTGGCTCTGTTTTTCAATTACAGTAAAAGCAAAATTGTCCTTGAAGAAAATTACATTGATGAACCTAAATTAATTCAACTTTAAAGTAATTTCAAAGCAATTGATAAGAAAAAGTCAAAGTGAAATAGTTTTCTGTGGTTGACTTTTAACACTATGAATTGTTTTTCTGATCTTCTCTATGTAAAAATTCTGGAGAAATTCCCCTAATCTTTCAAAATGTTTCAGTAGTAAGAGAAGTGCAACAGAACTACATATTTTGATACCATAATAGCTCTAATAAGTTTTCTTCCCATTTTTCTGCTAAAAGTATTTGTTTTGATTCTTATTACCTTTATGTCTCTAAATCACTAAGTCAAGTCACAGTGTAAGAAAAGTAAGAGTTAGGGAATGGTTAATGTAGCCTTCAGATGTATTAATTTACCTGACAATGCTGTGAAATAACTGTTCCTTCTTTAAGTATTCCAGCTCTTGTTTTGGGTGACCTGCTGTCACGATTGTGTCTGAATCTGATTCCAGAATTGTCGATTCCTTCCCTAATACTGACCAAAAGTATAAGTGCCTTTACTACCTGGAATTGTGTATCCCATTGTAGTAAGTCAGTCAAAAGACAATGTATGATATACACTGACGCGTAATTGTTGCTACAATGTTCTCTCACTTCTCAATTTTTCGACTAACTGGCCACGTCAGTACATCAAGGTTTAGCACCTACTTTCCAAATAGCTTTCAGAAGTAGGTATCAGCTCCCTTTTAGTTCATAACACTAAGTCAACTTCCAAATTCTTTTCAGCAGTGATTGTTTGTCGCTAATAAGAGTAAAAAAATTCATGACTAATAATCTCAATTTTCTCATGTAACTAATGAAATATTTGAAATACAGATGTTTCCTTATGATTCATTTTCATGGCTGTTTATCAAATAAAGCCTTTGTTATTATTATCATCATTGTCCTAATCTAGTATCAGTACAGATGAATGCCCTGCCTTCTTTTATAGGCGAATAGTTGAGAACAAAAAACGGGGAGCCAGGATCTTGTTTTCTGACAGGAACAAGAATATTCTTTTCATTTACTTGCAGTGCATACATTCTTCATGTAGAAAATGGGAATGCTGCCATTCAGGGACAACATGATTTCTCACTGTTTGTGGCCTGGGAGATTCTAAGCATCTCAGTTCTCACAGCATTAGTATATGCACCTCTGACTTTCATCAAACTTGCAACATCAGGGTTTTGGGACTAGATTTTATGTAGTTCAAGTTTGAAAAAAAATCCTTTAACTGTATTGTGTTAGAAGTAGCTGCACTGCCCCTTTGTCTCCCAGCAATGTAGACAAAAATGAATGGAAAATATTTCTTTGATGGTTTTCCAGTAGAAAGGAAAACCAAAAATTAAGGGATATTGCCATTTTCAGATGGAAACTATATGACTTCAGGTTTTCAGTTTTGTACAACAATTCAATGCTGTGAAGACAAAATAAATTTTGATTCAAAACTGAAAGTAGAAAATAATTCAGTGAAAATATTTTAAATGATTTTTCCACAATCCTAACTTACTATACTTACAAAGTACTTGAAAAATGTATAGTACTATGTTTGTGCTAAGAATTATGTTGGTGAAGATAATGTGTGTTTTCTTGGACAGTTCTGTCCCAGCTCCAAATCTGCTCTTTAACAGTACGCTTATAAAGAATGTTCTATTCTAAAATTTAGTGTTGGTAAAATATGATCTTAAGAGTAGTAGAAGTATTTAATAATTGTTTTAAGAAATAAGAATGTTATAAAAAAATGCACTTTTGAATAAAATAAGCTTCTGTAGCAATATTTGCCATGGAAACTTTATGACAGTGCATGTAGTACCACAAAGAACAAGGTGGACATTACTGGGTGAAATTTATCAGTTAGTTTCCTCTGTGGAAGCTCTAAGAGGAAAGCAGAATATGATGTTTACTTTAGAAGTAAAGAGCACATTCTACTTTTAATATCTTTTCATTTTAATCATCAAAAGCATTGTTAGGAAGCCTGGGAGGGAAATTTTTTTTTAACATGGTTTTGAAATTGAGACACACTCGTTAAGACAAAGCTACTTTAATGAAATAATTTGTGGTACACTGCAGAGTTTGTCCATGGGGTCATATGATTACTCCTTCAATGTATATACATTATGTATTTTCCTCCAGCCTACTCGAGGGTGTAATTTTATTAAGTACACAGGCAAACAGTATTTCTTGGCCTCGCTGCTTTAGGCTTTAAAAGGGCAGATTATACTTGATCTCGCGGAGGGAGGCAAGATATATGTTTTTCCCAGGTTGGGCGGGGGCAAAACAAACAAACAAACAAAAAAACAACAAAAAACCCCAACTCTGCAAAGTCAGTTGGTCAAACCTTTTTTACTTTTCTCAAATGAATATATGTTGGTTTGTTGCTCCAAGCTGTAGTCTCTCATCTGTAGTGCCACACAGCTCCTTTGGGCTTTGAAAACATTGCCGGTGTCTCAGTATGTTTTTACAATCTGAATTCCATGATGCTTGATTAAAAAAATTCTGTTGAACAATCGTTCTCTTTTACCATTGGCGATTATAAATATGGTATCTTTCTTTAAAGCAGTTTCTAATTTTTAAGGAGGTAGTTATTTAAAAGTTTTTTCATCTGTCATTTCTTGCTATCAACGCTGTGCTCCTGTGGTGTATGAGAAGTTTAGGAGGCATCGGAAACACTTAAGTTAAAGGGAGTGTTAATGAAAGAGCTCTTTGTGTTTTCCTGTTAAATAACAATTCTTTATGTCAGCTGAGATTGGCATATTGTGAAATCAATGGGTGTAGGAATGTCAATGAAATTCATGCAGGCTTGTTATTCCTAAAACCCCAGGTACTACAAATCCAAGTCTCTGGAGTCGAAATTTGCAACCATTACTATTTAATATAGCAAAAATCATTCTTGCTACATCACCACACCTTTGATTCAGAATACAGAGATAATGTAGGTCTGGATCTGTTGATAGAATATACACAAATTTCAGAAGGGCATCAGCATCTCAGCTGGATTCTGTCCAGGACTTTTCTTTCAAAATTTAATTCACTACCTTAATTTTCTTTTATATTATGTTGCATGAACCATTAATTAATGTCATTGATCTTATAGTTTGAATTCTTTAGCACCTGCAGCACCTTAGCTGGGAAGCTTCATAGCAAAGTACTGCTACCCAAAGCACTCTCAGTAAATTCTCTGATTCAGCACCTAGGTAGCATTTTTTACTCTTCAAAAAGTTCTCCTCTGGGGTAGAGCACCAATTATAAAAATGCAATCACAGCAGTTGCATGATATTAAAATAAAACTTATGCAGTAGCATATAATAGCAAATCAAACTATTAAACAATATAGAGTTCCTTTCTATATGCAAGAATAGGTTCTTACTCCCACAGGCTATATAAGTGCTACAGTCAGAAGAATTGTAAATGTTTGCAGGATTGGGCTGGTTTTGAGCAAGCCCTGGAATGAAGCCAGGGTGAACATAAGACGAGGAAGCATCCCGCTGATCTGTTTCAATTGAACTTGCTGTGGATTCTTCCACAAAGAGACATCAGTTCATTGTTTTAGGCCAGAAAAATGGTATCTAGGTACTTGGTATCCAAGATCTACATTATACTCAGATATAATAACGCCAGCAGCAATGAAGTAAGTGGTTTAAGGTTTTCATCTGGCAAATTCTGCAATAGTTATATGAATAACTTTGAGGACTACTCAGACAAATCTTATTGGAGAGAAAGCTCATACCCTAAAACCACTGTGAGAATTTCCGGTAATTAAAGAGTGGCCAGACATTGAATGAGTAGTCACATAAACCAAAAAATATAAATAACACTAAAAGAATGTAATTGCGTTAAAGGAGGTATACTGAGATGCTGAAATGTCTATGGTGTAGCTATGAATAAATGGATTTTGTACTGCCTATCATCACTGCTGTGTAGGAGCAATCTATACCATCTTTAGTAAAACAAATGTTAGTTTAGCAAGCAAAGTTCATGATAGATTTAACAAAGGTACAATGGGTAGGTACTATTCTTGTTATGTCAACTTTTTGTGCAGATGGGATAAGTGGTCCCCAAATCTGGTCAGCCAGAACTTGGTATAGGAGCTCAGTTCCCAACTGTAGCAGAGAAGAGCCATAGCCGTGGAAAACAAAAGCAATAGAGGCACATCAGCATTTTTTAACAGACAGTGTAATGGATCATGAAATTGCATATGTTACTGTTTGGACCCACTTGCAAGCATTGTTTTGCAAACTTCTTGTTTTTTAATTTAAACAGTTTTGCCTTCTTGATTTTAAGCTGAGCTCTATCATAGTTTCTGTTAACAAAAACCTACAGTACTCAAAATAATTATAAGACAAAAAGATAGACATGCCTCTTGGGTTTGTTGTAATCTTGCTTATTTGGCAGTTTAATTTTGGGAGGTTAAACTTTCAGCAGGCTTGGTATATGCTGCAGGCTTACTAAATAAGAACTAAAGAATTGAAAATTTGATCATATTTTCTTAGCCAGGGAAAAAAGTTAATAGTATAGCTTTTCCTTTCCAATTTCATATTTTGAAGGTTTGCCTTTGCTAGTTAAGATAATATAGTTTATCCATCCTTTGGGCTCTTATTTTCTCATTGCTACAGCTGTATCCAAGAAGGTTGAAATTATCAGCTTCAGGCTTCGTTGCTCTTGAATAAAGTTTTAACTCGTTTCTCTTTTTTATCTTTTTTTCTTCAAACTGAAGAATCCTTTTGGAAGCAAGCAGGCAAATCTTTTAGTTTTCCCCTCTTCCTGGTTTCTAGATTACAGTTTGTCTGTCAGTTCCTTTACAAGCAGTTACTCATAACTGGGAAGTGTAGGCGAAGGACATAAAAATTCAGAATGATTTCCTCAAACGCTATATAGATTAAAACAGCAGTTACAGTATTATTGGCATACGCTTCAAACCAGTGTGAACAGATAAGTCTATGCTATGCTCAGAGAAGCCCCTGCACAGAGGCATTCAGAGCTGCCGATTGTACCACCTCTTGCCATGCACTACAATTTGGGAACCATTTGTCAAGGAACCTTTGTTCTGTACGGTTTGCTGCTGAATGTAGAGATCTCTTTCCTAAATGAAACTAAATCAAATTTTCTGATAAAGGCAAGGATTGTTTTCTCAGACCTCATCCAGGGAGAGATGCTGTACTGCACAGGCTGTAACAGGGAGTTTGTTCATTCCTGCCATGACTTTGTATTAAATATACTGTTGCATAAAAAGTGTTGTTATATTTTCTCATGACTGGTACATCCTTGTATTACTTTGGCCTGTCCTGAGGCTTTTAAACGATGTGTGCTGGAGTAGAGGAAAAATATCTTCCTTAACTTATGTGTTTTAGCATTTTCATAAGCATGTCTGTGAGGATGGGTAGTGGTGAGGCTGCTTAAATACTACTAAATTTGCTTGGACTGCAGCAGCCAAAGAAGTGGAAAGCATAAAAAAAGCATTAATTAAGAGAAACCGAATGAGGTAAAGGTTTCTTTGTTATTGTAGCTGATTTCAATGCTTAAATTATGTTTTCTCTTGCAAATCTGGTATACCTTAGCTGTAGGCTAGTCCCTGACATGGTCCAGGAATTACAGTCTGTTGAATGCTAAGTAGATGGTGTGGACCAATATTAATGAGGATCTGTAGAGCAGTCTCCTTATTACTGCTAGCCAAAGGGAAAAAAGAAGGGTATTTCATGGTTTGCTACTCTGCCTAGGGATACCAAATTTACATATGGCCTAAAACTGCTGATCAGAGCTAATCTCCATGATCATTATAGCTTGAAGAAAGGTTTAATATTCAGGATTTTCTAAAGTTTTTTCTAAACAAAAATAGGCTGCATGAAAGTGGGCCATTGGCAAGCCAGCAGTGTGTGCTGCTGCCAAGAATTTTAATGGCTTGATGCTAAGAAGCGAGGACTTGTGGTCCAGTAAAACTTTTTGCAGTTTTGTTCACAGATGTTTGATCAGTTTATTTTGTTTTCCTAAGTCTGCACTAAAGCACACTTTTTCCCCAGACCTATCTGACAGGTCTTCAGGATACAAAAGATAGTGGAACATGGCTGCTTGATAGAGTCTTGGCAGCAGATGTAGTTGTCGTGATTGCCATTGGATGTCCTTAAAGTTTCCTCTCCTGGACAGTTTTCCTGGTAGGATATGTCAGTTTGCAGTTGAGACTGTCGTCTTCATTGTTATTAGTGCATGGAAGGAAGGGGTACAAAGCTTTTCGAGGATGCAGAATCCTCATTTCTCCTCACTTTTGTTTTAAAGGTGTGCAAATTAATTACCAGCTTTTGTGTTTCATTCTTTATGATCCTGGGCCAAAGACAACTGTAAGCTTAAGGTAATGTGCCAGCTGAGAATTGTGCTCACTTTCTAACTCTGCATGATGTATCCCCAAAATTCTAATTTATGTCAAATTTCTGAGAAAACCAGAACCAGTCGGTTTACTTCTAAGTGACTTCAGGGCAAATGGCAGGATTTAGTCTGTGGATCCATTTAGGATTCATCTATAGATGAATTTACAGATGCCCTGCAGACTCGGTACGACTTCTGCCATTTAGTTGGCATTTGCTCTTATCCAGTAGCTAAAAAATTAACATCTTTCTCAAGCATATGGTTGCTTTATAGTGCAAAGGTGGAGATATTTTTAAGAAATGAGAGTCCTGGTCAAAAATTGCAACTGAAAATTTTGCCAGTTGAAAATAGCTGCTTAAGGAAAGAAGACTGGAAAAAAAAAAGTCATGTTATTTTTGCTCATATTTTTTTCCTGGGGGCAATAAAAAAAACCCTGAAAAAATAAACACTCCCCTCTACTGTCCACTCACCACAGCTGTGGAGAGACTATTCCTTAAATGCCTGTAATGACTGATAGCTATGAGGAGGAGTTGATGTGGCCTCTTATGGTTGCTATGTTTGTGCCATTCCAAACAGACTTTGTTTTGTGGCTTCTTTCTGATCTCTGTGTAGTATCTTTTCTTCCCTTGGCTGTAGGAAATCTGGGGTGCCTTATACCTACCAGAGCAGCATGTTTCCTCATCTCTCTGACCCTGCATTGCTTCTGTCGTGGTCCTTGTTGAGGAATAGTCGCAAAGTGCTTCTGAGCTATGAGGGCACAGGCTTAAATGTGTTTAACTCAGGCATTGAAACAACTTTGGCCTTACAGCACTGTTGATCTCTTGCATCTCATGTGCTGTGTATTTTCTTGTGTGTTAAACTGCAAAAAACAGAAGATGTATTTTTTTAACTTTAGTTTTGTTTAATTTATTTCTTAAAGGGTACAAAGTTGGGCTTTTTTTAAAATATGTGTAAGGAATTTTTTCAAGTGAGCATCTTGGATCTATTAAGTGGCTTTGAAAGTCTCAGCTTTGATGTGAATTGTAACCTTGTCAGTATAATATCTGTGGCATAGTAAGAATTTTATTGCCCGTCAGCTGCCAAGCAATGCACGTTTCTATGTGTTGGTAGATGGCACTTTTTGAAATGCATTCTTACTCAGGCGTACGCATATGCTGTTTCTTTTGTTGCAGATCACCATTGGGAATGGGTTCCATGAAAGCTGGTCTGAGATACTGGTTCCTAATTTTTCTGAAGTATACTGAGCACCTGTAGCTTTGTATTTTTACTTTTAAGCATACCACTCAAGCTTTTCAGACCAATCTGGGAGACCACTGGCATAGGATACAGAAGTTGTTACTCCTGCTTTTGACTTTTCAAGAACATAAATTCTTGCCAATTAATTTTTTTGCATGGTTGGAAATGACTGCTACAGTTGGCAACTGCAAGTTGCTCTGGAGATATTTTCTGTAGGCTTTAAAAGGTGAATGATGATGCTTAGATGTACTCGTCATGTACCTGGAGTATGGTATATATATTTACATCTTAATTCATAAATTCCCACTGTGTGGTTGAGATTTTACATTTATCATAGTTAAATAAAATTTCTTATATTCCAAATTTTGAAGATTCCTTTCAGAGTTGGACAAACAACTCTGCATTATCTGCCTCAGTTTTTAAAATGACTATGAAGCATGAGAGTTACGTCTTTATAGGTCACACAGATTCATTTACTATTTGGGATGTTAACAGAGGTGGTCGACAAAAAGAGCATCAGCTGTGTGTAGGTTTAATAGAATGCAGTAGGGAAATTTGGCCCCACTAGAGTTTGGAGTATATTTTCTGTTAATGAGAAAAGATTGACTACTTTATATGTACATTATATAGTGAAGTACTATATATTTGAGAACAAGCACTTGCTGGTGTAGATTGGAAAAGCACTTAGGGAGGAGTTTGTAAGTGAGGTCAAGCTGTGATGTGTCATTTGGAATTAATAACTGTAACTGGTTTACTCCATACAGAGTCACAGAATAATGAAGGATGAAGAACCTCTGGAGGTTGTCTGGTCCAGCCCCTCTTCCAAAGCAGGGCCAACTTTATAGTCAGATCATTGTAAAGACTGTCATGGAAAACTCCTTCAGGACATAGAAACAATTTAAACAAGGCTCCCTGAACAGTTTCTAAAAGGCAGACTTGTTTTTAGATAGAATACAGCTTATGCAGATGGAATAAAGGCTGCACAAATGCCGGAAGGATCTTTACTATTATTATTCAAATTCTGAATGAATGTTTGATTTGACCATATCCATGGGCTCCTTTGCTCATAGAAGTTAATGTTAACAGTTTGGTCCAGTTAATAGAGTTGGGAGGCAGATGCTTTTCATTGATGAAATCTGGCCTTCTGTCACAGGTCAGCAAAGAGCCTATGCACTATTTAAACTCCTGGAGCAGTTTCCTTTTAAAACATTAAATGATCTCTGGAGTTTCTACTTTGCGGTGAGATGAAGCAACCATAACCTCCTCCCTTATGTTTTAAGACGACTGTTATTCAGATGTTATTCATTACTTCCTATTTAGTCATCTTGGAAATTCAGTGCACTGTTGGGAAACACAAATATTGCCAAAATTTATGATATAATAGAGAGCTGCAAGTTAATCCATATTTTTTTCTTATAAGTTTAGTTCTACAAGCAAGAGAATAAATCAGAATAAAAACTTTCCACACTTCTAAGTTGCAGGAAAAAGATTAAAAATACAACCCTAATTTGCCCAAGAGACTAAAGAACTAAATTGATTTTAATACTCCTGTTTATTAGTTCATTTTAATCTCCTGGTTTTGAGGTCAAACTCTGGATATACAAAGCTAAGTGTGATAAGTAACACTGTCTGATGATTTCACATACTAGGCAAACCATAAAGTTAACAGTGTGTAAGGCTGTCATGAAATTTCTTGGGTATATTTTTTATGTTCATTAGGGAAATGCAAGCAAACCAGTGTGAAACTTTTTAGATGCTGCAGTTTCTCTTGGTGTCTAAGAGTTCACACATCATGTGCAACCATTCGGCAGGATGGTCAGTTGGGTTTGAAGCAAGGGTTCACATAGGGACAGAAAAGCTGCCTCAGGGCCATGCTAGGAATGGAAAATGCCAGTAAGATGATGGTTGCTAATGGGATTGACACTAAAACCTCATTTGCTTTTTCGACCCCCATGCACATTTACTGATTTTTTTGGAAAATTGTGTATTTCAAAGCTGAAAGAAGTCAGTGTGTTATATTGGCTTCAAATACAGTTTTCTGTTATGAATAACTTTATGAACCCACAGTGAAAAAGAAATATTTAACACTGCAGTCTTCAAGAGAATACTTCCATATTAAACTCATGCTTTACTGTTACTATTTGTGTCTAAAAAAGCAGTGCTCAGTGGCTGGGGGTGCGGGGGAAGTTTCGTTGTTTCACTGCTATCAAGCATGTTACCCTAGGGACAGAAGTCATAAACCCATGAGATTAATAAACCAAAATGCATTTGGGAGAGCTCCAATGAAGAATAGTCCCAAATCTTTTAACAGTGAAAATAAAGGTCTATAGAAAAGGGATCATTGAGGGATAATTAAGTAGTTCTAGAAGAATGTTCTGAGTTTTAAAAAGTTCATGTTCTATTTTATTAATACATAATATCAACCCCTCCAAGAATCTCCCTAGTGTCATACAATAAGTAACTAGCTGCAATATTAGAAGTAATGAAATGCGTAGCATTCAGAATTCCTTAATCCTAAAATGCTAAAGGCTACATGAATATTTACATTATGTAAATTGTTTGTTAAATGCTGAATAATGTTGAACCTAGTATTCGTTTGTAACTTGTAATATATAGAGCATGCGGAATTTTGCAAAAAGATACAGGGAATTCATAATTCCCTTTAATTATTGGAGAAAGATGTAATACTTTATATGTGATATTATGTGAGTTACGAATGCATTTTGCTTTTTTAAAATAGTCGCCAAAACCCAAATGATCAAGTTGGCACACAATATTGTTATAATAGAAGCAATAATGAGATATAAAGGCTGCTCAGAGAAGTTTGGGGGTTATTTTTCTTTAAAAATTTCTTTCACTCCAAGGTGGAATACTGCTTCTGGTGAATACATTGGGAGCTTTGCCGTCAAACTCAATACCCTAAAGTTCAATCTTAAAAATCTTTAAAAAATTGTGTCAAACTTCCAAGTAGAGTCAATATTCACACACACAAAAAAAAAAGCACAAGAATTTAAAATGTGGAAGATTCTGGGTCATGCATCAACGTACGTCTGCAACCATCTTCAAAAGGCAGAAAAATAGATATAGCTGTAAAGTAGGAGGATTTATCTAATGAATGAGATGTGTATTATAGCTTGGTCCTTTACTTCCCTCTAGAGTCAGTGGGAAGAAATAGGTGTCTCTAAAGGTGATTAATGCTCTAGTGAGCTAGAGTGATCCATGAAAACTGTTTAAATGTCTAGTCTTCAATAAACGATATGTCACCCTGGATAACTAAATGTCTTTAAACTGGATGTCATCAGGCTAAAAGCAGGCAACTCCCTAAGTCAATTCAATGTTTGTCGTGAAATTGGTTTTCACTGTATAGATGTCTGTCATATAAATGTTTAGTAAGGGTGAACATTCGGTTGGTTATGCAGGCTTTTAAATAATGTGCTACTACGTCATAGATACCTAATTCTAGTAATGATCATGTTGTGCTACAGAAAAGTAAAGTGAAACAAAGAAATGGAAAGTAAAAATTCAAATTCTCTCTATTTGCTCTTGGTTAATCTTTGGTTTGCTCATTTATTTGCTTGTTTCACTGTAATTACTGGAAGCTGTGATCAATCATGATGCACTATCTGTGTACACTGCAGGCAGGATCTCAAATTTGCAGTTTTGGCATGCTGAAACTTTGCAGGTCTTTTTATCAAATTTGAGGACTAATTTTAACTTAAAACAGGAAAAAAAAAAAGAAGAGAAACAAATATTTTCCTTCCTATTTTGAATTACGGGTTTGGGTTTAGAACATTAAATTTATAATTTTTTTTTTTTAAATTTAAAAGGGAAAAAAGTCAGTGTTGGTTCAACTATGAGAAACATTTCTATTCACCCATAAATTTCTTTTAATTCTTTCATTAATTTCTTTCATTTCATTAACTTTGAATACTACTTTTTTGTTTCACCAACGAAAAACCATCCCATAGTCGCATGCACCTAACAGTCTAATCTTACTTTAAGCAGATTAGATTTCGTTTTGACTTGATCTTTTTTCACTACTGTAAGCTTGTGTATGCTTTCAGTTTAAGTTTGTTTTTAACACATATTCGTCTTTTACTTTAAATACAAAACTATGGTAAAAGGCATGAATGTTCATACCATTAAAAACCACCCAATTCTGCAATGAGAAGTCAAAACGAAGTTTTTCTTTCTGGAAAAATACCTTTATATAAGTATCCCAATATGTCAAATGCAGTACAAAGAAATTGGTGAGTTTACTCCATTTTTTGATAATGTTTTTGACATTATACCCACCTGTTATGCAGGACAAAGGAAGGTGAAAGAAAATTAAAAGAAATGGTAAATAGCAAGAAAATAAGCAGAATATATAACATAGCATAGAGATCCAGTTTCCAGAGGAGCATGTAGCTCCTATTTTTCCGATCTTGGTGTTGTAACCTTCAATATGTATGTCTCTAGTAGAAATATTGCAGAATTACTAACATTTTTGGAGAACAGGTCTCGAGTTTCTTCCTGTAAGATAATAATCTGTATTACTTCTGTTTTATACACCGTGAAATTAGAAAGGTTAGAGTCTGTTCAGTTTCTCTTGCATATATTAAATAATCTCACAAAGTCTTTCCGAATTAGGTGTTGAAGGTTTTTATTATCGCAGTTTGAAAGAAAAGCTAGGAAATGCCACAATGAAGGTTGGTTGTTCAGCATTAGCTGTCTTCATTCTGTGTACACATTACTTTATTTCCTTTTCTGTTTACATGGTTGCAAATTGTGCCGTGTAGGACACATCTCATTTATTGTAAAAGGCAGTTGATGTGAAGGGAAAGAGGACGTACAGTGAATAAGACCTGGGACTGAGAGTAGTTTTTTAAAAAAACCAAAAAAACCCAAAACAAACAAACAAACAAAAAAAAAAACAAAAACCAAAAAAAAGAGAACTTTTCTTTTACTGCTTAACAGTAGTTAAATTTACTGCTTAGCATTAACAACTATAGCCCTACTAAAGCTAGTGGCACACGTTATTCATTTGCTTTAAGTGAAGCATATAGGTCTTGCTTTTTACAAACTTTTTTTCTATGTTGTTTTCCACAGATGAGTTAATAGCAGGCTGGAAATGTAACTCAAATACTGACTCAAGTTGTCTTCTCTATCTACAATACCTTTTTATAAATAACAGTCCTCTAGAGGTGGCACAATAAAAACACTCTAAGAACCAAGTTGACAATGTAATTAATTTATATTGAGTAACAGGCTTCTCCTTGTATACTTGGTTATTTGGGAGTTCTGTGGACAACAAGGCATTTCCTCCAACAAGAAAGCTCAGCTAACTGTTAACGTGATACCTGTTCATTCACTCATTTTCACCCAGAACTGTAACCCAGTAGAATATTGAAAGCAATGCAGTATAGTAGCTTCTTAACTCACAGTGTAATCTGTAGGTCCAGGACTCTCCAAGCAGTTTCTGTTTTGTATAACTCTAAATAGATAAGCAAAGATCTAAAGCTAGGGGGAGCGGAGAGAGGTGAAGAAGGAGCCAGAGTATGGATTTGATGGATACTGGATGTTTGGGAAAGATTCAGACATGCGGTAGAAATTGGAAAGCGGACAGAGATAAAGTGGCATGGGTTTGCATATGCTGCATGCTGGTGTACTATCTGAGAATAAAGATAATTTTGTTTTGGATGTTGGTGGTTAGCTAGCTTAAATTCAGAAGTTCTTTGATAACTTTGCACTATCATTGCCACTGTGACAAAATTTTAACTGGTAATCTGAGGGCAGATTTGCAGTGTTTCTGGATCTGCCTCTTCCTAAAAAATTATGTTGCTAATGCTGTCCTTTACACTCAAATAAAATTTAAACCAAGATTCTTAAAATTCTCTAACTTAATGGTTGTGACTTAATCAGCTCTGCCTGTCCTTTTAATCTTGCTTTCCAAAAGAACTCCTCTTTCAGATGCTACAGAAGTCTAGGTCTGGAATAGAGGAGGGTAGCTGTGGTTGGATAGGCTATTAAATGAAAAAAAACAGAGACATTATATGGGATGGAAGACATATTCTGATCTTGTGGACAGGAGACACGAGATTGCCCTGGCAAAGCCTTGTTCTGTCTCTATGCAGCACTGCTGCAGCAGAGTCCTCTGGTGACACTTGGCCGGGGAAGTTCTTTTTCAGGAAGATAAGATGAAAGAGCTCTCCAAAAGAGCGGTCTCATCTGGATTCTCCAGACAGAAGAACTATCAGGTCCAAGACTTAAAAAGAAACAGATTTTCTTTCTTATATCTTTCCAGCTCTACTAGTTTTGGAGGCAGTCTTGATAGTCTTCAATGCTAATCCAGCACTGAATAATGGGAAATGGAATGCAAGGAAACTTAAAAGACATTTCTTCCCTCAAGAGCCCTCACTATGAGTTTTTCTGTGTCAGGTTACAATTTGTGTCCCAAAATGGAATTTTAAACACAAATTTGCAATGCTTGTAGGATTTGATACTCTGATTGTTACTCTAAGTGCATTTACTATTGTGCTAGCAGAAGTTGATAGGTGAAAACTACATAGTCTAACTAGCATAGATTATCGTTTTCCCCTCATGTTCAATAGCAAGTGCACTTGTAGGAGTTGTCCTTGTTGTGTTCTGTGTTGTCCCAGGTGTTGTCACAACTGTTGTTCTGTCCTACCCAGGGAGCAGCTGGGTAGTTTTCCCAACTTTGTTGCACACTGGGCTGTGACAGTTTGTACCACTGGGAAGGTGGATCTTTATGCAGTCGTCTTTGATGAGATTGCTCAACTTTGAGTTAGTGAATTTAACAGCAGACAATAACAAATCTTCCTACAAGTCCATTATATGGTATTATTGTTTTGTTGATACTGCTGTAATTTTTTATCTCAGTCACAATCAAGAGCTATGGAGTAAAAGCAAATCTAAACACAAATTTCTTTCATTAACATGTACATCACACTTAAAAGCAATGATGACTGCTAAATAGCCATCAGCAATCAAACTCATGTTCCTTCTCATGAGAGGGAAAAAAAAAATATGCTTTATTGGTTGTTTTTTTGTTTCAAAAGAGTATAAGTAAGGAAGCAGTCATTTACCAGTCTTGCTAATCTCAGTTCATTCAGATGACATGATTAGTGACAATTTTTACCATAGGCTAATTTGAGTGTCAAGTAAAAGTAAACACGCAACTATGTGTCTGCATACAGTAGCATGCCATATTAATCATATCTTATGAGTACTTAGCTTTCTCTTAGAAGTAACTGCAAATATGTTTACATTTTGCATAAAAAGAAATGGCCAATCTGATCTTAAAATCCACAAGTACTGGAATGAATCTGTTTCACAGCTGGTCTCCCTTATTAATCTTCCCTGCAGACAGTGAGCTTGGCAAAACAAGTCAGCAAATGTATCTCTCTAGTTGATTCAACTTAAAGTTAAAATGCATAATAGAATGAATATTTTAATTTAATTATACTTTATACTATGGACATAATATTACAGGTATCTATTAAAAAAGAAACCTGGTCCTTCATTTAGCCCATAAACTCTGTCTATTATGAATACTGGAACAGAAGCATAAGCTAATATATTTCCTCAGCTGCCTCCCTAAACATTAAATTGGCATAAAATGCCCAATGATCTGGAACTCCTTTTTCCTTGAGATCTCTGTTAACAAGACTTTCAGCTATGGCACTGGATAAGAGGAGTTATTGGGAGCTCTATTTTATGAAGTGGAATTATCAAATGGTTGATTATAATTGACTATTTCTCATTTCTTGGTTTTAATGTGTTTGCTCATCCTGGAATTCTTTTTAAAATCAAAATAGCAGGGGTCCAAGTTCTTTCACTGTGGCATGGACAAAGCTGTTGTTAAAGACCTAATTCAAACCTGATGCCCCTAAATATCAGTGGGGATTGATTTGGCCCATTAATGTAAATAAGAGAGCCAGGTACTGAGAAAACCAAATTCAGGCTTCCTTTTAGGACTTCCTAAGTGAGATTTTTTTTTTTTTTTTTTTTTTTGGTAGCTTAACCATTGACTTGAACTGGATTAAGCTAACAAGCCAGTTTGATGTTGGTTTTGAATAAGTATGTGATTTGAAAAACTACATTGCAGCAGCCAATCTGTAAAACATTGAGAGTTTTGAAGAAATCTTTCATTTAATTGCGTTTTTAGGAGCTAGGCAAAAAATTACTTCATCACTCTGTGTCCTCTTTTTACAACACCTTTAGAGAAATGATACCTTTTATAATCACACAGGCTCAATACATGAACTTGAGGACTTCTACAAAGGGAATTTTTTCTCATTGGTTTCTTATTGCTTTGATGTGCTAATTTCTGTTAAGAATAGTTTAGGAATGATTAAAGCATCTTGTGAAATAGACCTCTAGAGAGGCCGGGAGACACCTACTAATGATATTCAAGAACTACTGAAGGTGACATCATTCCAGTATATTAAATATACTGAAAAGCCCTAGTGTTAAAACTTTATATGTTTTTTAATGTCTCACTTAAACATAAGTGAGAAATGAAAAAAGAATAGCAAAAAAAGAGGGACATCTGTAAATTGATGGTTATGGGGTTCCCCTATACAAGCATACCCTTTTCTTAATTCTTATGTTTCATTAACCCTTTTTTCTTGATGGTAGCTAGTGAATTGCAGCCAACTAAAGCTTTCTATAAGCTTTTTAGGTGTTGTTGGGTTTTTTTTACATATATATTTATATCTAGTACATTCTCTGTTTTTATTTTCTGCAGATGATCTTGGATGCTAAATGCATTTGTTAATCTAATATAGACTTTGAGTTGTTAAGATGTCTCATAAAGTAGAAGAAATGTTTTACTTTCTGAACTGCTGACATAGCACTATACATGGCCAGTGGAGTTTGGTAGATGGCTCCTATGATGGTACATGATTTCCATGCTCATAGGAATTGCTTTGCTAGTTTGTTTTGGGGTTTCCCCCCCCCCCTTGGAAAGTATGTGTTCAAAAGGAAATGCTAGTCTGTTTCGAGTACTCTTGGAACATTTTCATCTTAGTCAACAAGCTTAAAAGATTGATTATTTTTCTTGTTTTTCCTTAATTTCTTATTTTTTTAGGGTTACGTTCCAACTGTATAAATGACAAAGGAAATCTCTTGCTAAATGTATACAACAGATCCCCTACTTCACTTGCAAATGACCATCCTTTTAAAAAAAAATATGTTGCACAGCTTGTAGCTAATAGAAGCCCAAAAAGATAATGAGTTCTCTATTACAGAACAGATGTATACTGCTTCTTTTATCATAAGGAATAGATTTACAAGAGAAAAAAATTGCAGTAACCCTTGAAAATTCACAGCTTTTCTGTCATTCCTTGCTGTCTGTTATTACATGAAAAAAGGGCACTGTGGTAACTGAGAGTCAAAAAGCAATTAAATAAAAGTTAAAAAGATACATACCAAGTAAATGTGTAACAAAGATGTGTATAAAATTTGTTGGAGAATATAACAAAAAAAAAAAAAAAAGGAAAAGGACTAAGAGGAGAAACTATTAAATGACAGAAAATGTTGGCTGGTAGTTCTCTGCAAACACATTAATTGGGGAGTAATTCAAACAATTAAGCAATTGCCAAATGCTACAGTAGAGAACTTATAGAAAATTTATGATCATAAGTTTTTTTTCCAAAGCAATATCACTCATGTTATTCTATGGCCACAAATGTCACAAGTGCCTGGAAACCACAGGATCACGTTACAATCATTAGAGCTAGCGGAGTGCTCCAAGTATGTGCTTTGAGTCCACACTGTCTCCAACAGCAGACCGGATCCATTATTTTGCCATTTTTGATAGAAACGAGATAGAAAAATGGTCCATTCCCTGTTTGGACAAATCTTTTCTCAGTTCAGCTCAGAGCAGCAGGTATTACAAGCCCTCTTTCCCCCAACACCATCAGCAGACCAACCATGGAGTGCCTTCCACTTGTATTCTTCCAGCACAGGAACAGTCTGTATTTTTTCTGCAAACTACTGCTGTAATACTCTGATAGCCAAGTTACAATATGAGTTACCATTTATGACAGGGAGAGTGCATAGATGCTGTTTGAAGGAAACATAGCTCCTAAAATATTTTGCCCTTATTTCAGATCCTATAGAAATGTTCTTTGTTCAGTGTTAGTAGCAGGTAAAAACAGTGAATCATCGTGCAGCGCTCTGACACAGCATCATGCTGTACTTTCCTTCTAAGACTTTGCAAATAAAGATACAACCACAGCCATTAGGTCCAGCGCTCTAATGTGCCATTTTGGTGCTATGTTAGCAGTTATCTGAAGGGCAGAGAAATTCAGAAGCAGAGTGTAATCATTTCTTAATTACTTAATATTTTGGCATGAAATTGTAAGTTGGACTTAGAACTACAGTAGGAAAATAAAGACAAATCACAAAATCACCTAGACTCATGAGAAACACCTTTAATAACAAGTAATGTCAGAGCTTTTCACAGCTTTTCAGATTTAAGGATATTGTTTCAGGATGTATGTTTATTTTGAAAGCTGCATTTCATCCATAGTGCTCAAATCATTTTGGAGCATGTTTTATTTTTAATAGTACAATGATAATTTTCCACGGTCTGCTTAGGATGCATGATTTGAGATGCTGAAATTACTGCTAAACTATTTCAGTTTTACTGTAACAGCATTCTTCCCAAGTCATGCATTTAATGTACCTTAAATTAGTGTGGTCAAATAATAAAAATTATTTTAATAGATCTTTCTCTGTTTGCATTCTGTGTTAGGTTAGTAAGAGAAAAAACACATCCACTATAACACTGATGTTTCAGCTCTCATTTGAAGTCAACTGGTTAAATCCTGCACCTGTAGATTTTGGTGGTCCTTTGGGTGGTCTAAGCTATGTTTTGCCCCAGATCTCATTAGCCTGTTGATTGCGAGAATATCTGTGGTTGACTTAATAAACTTTTTGGACAACATTAGTGTCTCTTGAAGCAGCAACCTTGTCTAAACAACTTATGTTTTCTTTAGGGAATTGGTTGCCCAGTATAATCATTGGAAAGACATGTCAAAGAGATGGCAAACTTGCACTTCACTTATATTTTAATCAAGCTCACAACAGCTTGCAAACTAGTGTGCAAACTAGTTAAAACTTTGCTGAAATGTTTGTAGCAGCTATGGTGTTGAAACTTGCTAGGTTTTGTTATACATGCTTATGGACTCTGCCTTTCTGATGATGAATTGCTTTCAGATTTCTTCTTCAGGGAGAGCTGTCACTCTCTGAACCATTTTTAATTTTAATATTCAGAACTCGATGCTAATGATGTCCTAACAAACAAGTAAAGCAATATGAGTTGAGTATAGTAATAAAATATGGACAATATACAAATGTCTGTACTGTTTTCTGGGATGCATCTCTTCCTGATTTTAGGGAATCTTGTGCCTGTATCTCGTTTGGGTAAGATTACTAGGCAGGGATATGAACCTCTCACATACAATAGGAGCTATTGTACTGTGTGAGCTTAGTGCAAACCCTTAATGCATTGTGCTTCCGGTGGAGGTACGACTCACCTTCTGAAGTAGAACTTTCAAGAACAAATCCACGTTTGTGCAACTACAAGAAGTAGTTGCAGACATCAGTTAGTGACAGTGCCCTTCTCCAGTTATTAAGAATGGGAGTGAAAAACTTTCAGCAATCAGTGCATGACTGTGGAAAGATCAAGTCTTGTTGGAGTTGAAGATGCATATGTACCTTTATATAATATATAATGTATGCAAAGATAAATTTTAAGTGCAGAATGACTGTTTATATAAAAAGGAGTCATTGCTTTTTGTGTCCCTTGTATTAAGATTGTTAGCTTCTGGTGCTTTTTTTCACCCAGAATACCATTTGCCAAACAGTTTGAATCTCATCTTCATTATTTGAATAGAGACCAGATGCCATTTCGTCTCTTTACTTCAGTATTCCTGCAGAACCCAGTCCTGGCTGGTTTTTGTAAAGGTTTTGCAACCTGTCTCATGCTGTGCTTGCTTTCTATGTGTACTGGAGGTTTGTGTGGCTTTTGGCATGTCACTTTCACAACTTACTGTACAGATGTTATTTTGGTTTTGGCACAGCCTCTGCCACCTTTCTAAGTAATTGTGATATATCAAAACAATAAGACACACAGCTGAAGGACAGTGCAGGGTAGGAAGAGATCTTTTTGTTCTGTTTGGAAGATCTAGCTATGGGCCACACCTTCATTAAGACACAGGTTCCTTAATAAATCTCTCCTTTGGTGCCGTGTATGCAGATCTCATTAAGGAGCAGTCTGATTTCCAGGTTTAAATGTTGCTCACAATTTCAGGGATTTTGTCCTGAGGGGTGGGGGGGGGGGGTGGGGGGAGTAGGTCCTCTTTTTTTTTTTTTCTGTTTGTTTTGGTTTTTTTTCTCAATTGAAACTAAATCTCAAGCTGCCAGATTGCTAATGGAATTTAGTGTCTGTTTCTTTCAGGATTTGTAAACAGACAAAGTTCACCAATATCTAAATTATCAGTAAAGTCTAAAGCCTTGTCCTGCTGTTGAGTGACATCTTTTCATTGCTTTTGCTACTGAGGAGGCTTTATAGTCTCAAATCCCAACAATTTATTTTCCTGCAATTTTCTCATTTTCCCCGGAAGGCTCAGATCCTTCAAGATGCTGAAGTGCATCCATTTTACTCTGTGGAAGGAAAGGAGCTCAGCTTTTTGCTGAGGTTGCCTGGCACCTCACAAGATTGACTTCATTGTTAAGTGAGAGAGAAATAGAGGTGATCTAGCAAGCGATTAGAGGGAACCAGGATGGTTGGTCAGGCATGGGGATGAAATTAAGTGAGGGTAGGTGGTGTGAAGGTCAGGCTTCCCTGGCATTGTGGATGGTAGAAACCTGACTCAGAACAGAATTATTACAACACTAATGTCCCTGCACTCCAGCTGAATAAAAAATTATTTACTATCTGCTCTTGAGGACCGCTCATTTCATCCTCAAAGAGGTTTTAGGGCAGCAGATGATCTACACTACAAAAGGGACTCTTGCTCTCCCTGACTTTAACATGAGTATGGGTTATGATGTTAGATCCTACGTTTAACTTTTCCGTGGCTACAATTTGATTAGATTAATTCGGTCGGTACTAAACTGGGATGTAGCCACTGTGCAAAACTAGAGACACGGATCTCAAACAAAGGATTCATATCCAGATCTTCCTCTGGCATTTCAGGATGACTGTTAGGATTATGTTGAGTTTAGGTTAGATGCTTTGCCAAGAGACATTCCTTGACGTTTTCCTGTGACCTTTAGTCATTTTTACAGTATTTATCAAATGAGTTAAGAGCTCTGCTTCTATAGCACTCCAACAGCAGAACTTTGTGGATGCATGTTTGGGGACCGATACTGTATTATTTAGGTCCCTCTCTGATTCAGCAGCTGTTACCCAGTGCATACAGAATCAGCACTGATACATGGAGTTCATTGGATAAAATCATTGTCTTGACGCTGGTGCTTCACTTCAAGCTTTCCTAGGGCTTTCTTAGTGTCACTTCAACAACAATTTTAAGACTGGAAAAACTGTTTAAGGCTAAATGTGATTGCTGCCTCTAGTCCTTAGGAAAAAAATAAATTCTCTCTTATTGGATATATTTTTTTATTTTTAACAATATAATTTTAGGTTGATATTTTGACAGCTGAGTTGAAGAAAGAATGACTAAATTACAGCCATTCACACCTGCCATTTAGTAAATTTCTTTTTTAATGACATATAGCTAGTTGATATGCCAATAACACAAATGATTGCATGCATGCAATGCATTCAAGAATAAATTCTCCATCGCATTTAGCCAGATGACAATCACATGGATTATACAGAAAGTAATAGGGAACCATCATTTTGAGAATAATGCACTAATCGCTGATGGCAAGAGGCCATGGATGATGGTGGCAAATTGGAAATTGTGACTACATGTTGACCAATTGATAACTGTTTTAAAGAGGACACAGGAGAGCCTATTATAGTAGAGTGAAAGGCTGCAAAAAGGCCATGAGAACTGTTACTGATTTGAGCTACGTAAGTGTTTACATCTTAATTAGCAACCTTGAACTCTAGGATAGGTTCCACAACAAACACTTCCAGCCTTTGAGAGGAAAATACAGATAGTACATACTGGGTAGAAAAAGGCTTTTTCTCCATTTCTTAGAATACTAGGATAAACGAAACATCACTTCCTGATGTTGTGATCTTCTGCAACAACAAATAAATCAAAAGAATTAAGAAAGTTTCATTCCCAAATGTAGATTGTGTCTAGCAATTTAAGTTCTGCAGTCAATTCAAAATTCAGCAATACCCCAAACAAACATGCAGACATATGAAATACTGAAAAAGCTGCCACAAAATGTTTACTCCCATAAAAATAAAAGAAACATGAAAATATATGTTCAAATATTAGTATGTGAGAGTGTGCGAACTGTTAAGAACAAAGCATGAAATCAACACTTTCCCATTACTACCTTTTCTGTACAAATTTCTGACTGGAATCTCCTAGCAGCAACAAGATTTTCTACACCTCTTACAAGGTTAGCTTTCAGTGCATTTGCATGAAGTTTTGGCAGTTAGGAAGTTTTAATAGGTGAATTTTTTGTTATGCAGTTATAACTTGTTTGTCAAGGATTTTATTATGAGAAAATTATTTTTCTCATTACTTTATATTTTAAAAAGCTTTTTCAGCATCTCTATAGTTCTTTGGTAAATATGTAAGGCAGGAAGATACTCACCTCAATTCTAAATAATTGGGATTTTATATTGTAATTCCATTTGTTTCTGCAAATATTTTAAAATTATGATTCACTGGGGATGAATTTCTACTAACCTGTTTTTTATTATCTCATTTTATACTACACCTTTTTTAATATAACACCTGCTGTGCTATTAGTCATTCCAATAACTCTTTCTCATTTTTCCCCATTTGCTTCTCAAGCTGCTTTAATACAAACCAATTTTCCTTTCTGTGGGTTCCTTTTCTGATAGTTGGGTGTAATCTTGGGGGATTTGTGCCCAGGAGGAGAGCACCAGAAGGAAAGCATTCACCATGGAGGTTTAAAGATAACAGATCAACATGAGTGACAGTTTTCCAGTAGTGGACCCTAATTAAAGCTGAGAAAGGATATGGACTTTCTATCAGTGTTGTGTTCACTTAGCTGTTCTTTATCAGGTAAGAGACACAAAGCACAAGAGGTGAACAGGCACAAACTGTTTTGAAGAGAGATCTTGAGACTTTCGTTAAGTGTTTTATTACACTTGATTGATATGGTAATTGTTCATGACTTTTCTGATTAGATAGGTATTCTATAGGAAAATGGCTAAATTCACTTACGAAAGAGTGGCTGATAACCTTGAAACATTTGAATTTTACCTTTGATTTTGGAAGCTTTGGTGAGCATGGCCCCCAACTTCCACCACATTATCTGACTGCTCTTTCAGTCAAACTAAACCTGCCAAAAGAGGTGTTTTCCCACATTTGGTGATTTCTAATTTTGAAAAGGTGATGTGCTATGAGCACTTTAATGGTGACTGCATGATTAAATGCTCCTTTTTATGTACTTATTGTTAGTGCTATTTCAAACCACCAGTTACTGATGTCTAAGGTATAGTCCTGAGCATCTCAATATTTCATTAAGAATGCAGCGTCTAGCGGGATTATATAACTGGACATACCTTTTGTGTTTTTTCTTTGTTAAGAAAAAGTATTCTTAAGAAAATTGTATTTTTATTGAAGTGCAAATGAGAAAATGAAGCTCAAATCCAACTATGTTGCTTTCACTTAAAAGTCATCATTACCTTGATCTCTCAAGTCTCCAGCTGATCAGTAAATCTTTTTGAAAACTTTGTACTTTTTTTCAGCTTGATGGTAAGTTATGATACCCTTAATGTGTACTTATTCATTGCTGCTATTTCTCCTGCTTTAGCTGAAGAAGTGGAGATAAGAGAGAATCTCAGACTGATCTTTAAAATACGTGTGCATTTACTTTATTTTGGTCTTGGGTTCTTTTGGTAAAGTGTTAGAGTTATACTTATGTATAAGCTACTATCACAAAGAGCATTTAGGTCTATAGCTGTATTTCTGAATCAGGTTGTCGTGGTTTAACCTCAGCCAGCAACTAAGCTCCACCCAGCCGCTCGCTCACTCCCCCCCAGTGGGATGGGGGAGAGAATCGGAAGAGTTAAAGTGAGAAAACCCATGGGTTGAGACAAAGTTTAATAGGGAAAGCAAAAGCCGCACACGCAAGCAAAGCAAAACAAGGAATCCATTCACTCCTTCCCATGGGCAGGCAGGTGTTCAGCCATCTCCAGGAAAGCAGGGCTCCATCACGCATAACGGTGACTTGGGAAGACAAACGCCATCACTCCAAACGTCCCCCCCTTCCTCCTTCTTCCCCCAGCTTTATATGCTGAGCATGACGTCATATGGTGTGGGATATCCCTTGGGTCAGTTGGGGTCAGCTGTCCCGGCTGTGTCCCCTCCCAGCTCCTTGTGCCCCCCCAGCCTGCTCGCTGGTGGGGTGGGGTGAGGAGCAGAAAAGGCCTTGACCCTGTGTCAGCACTGCTCAGCAGTAACGAAAACATCCCTGTGTTATCGACACTGTTTCCAGCATAAATCCAAAACACAGCCCCGTACCAGCTACTGGGAAGAAAATTAACTCTACCCCAGCCAAAACCAGCACACAGGTCTTGATTTCTGACAGTTAATACAGGGTCTCCCTCATGTTAGGTCATCTTCATCTACCTCTGTAACCTCGTAGTAGGGACAGGTTTTATTTTTGGTGTACAATAAATGTAAATATATTGATATAATTTCTAAATTGTATTTTAAAAGTTTTAAGGAAAAACTTGTAGAATTCATGTGGCTATTGAAGTATACCACCTGAGAAAAAACAGATCCTCAAAATAAAATCTGACATTAAAGGAAAACGTATTCCTGACTGTTTTCATCTTTGATAGGTTTTGTAACCAAAGCCTCATTCATATTAACACACCATCCTGGGAACCTCATTTGGTGTCAGTGAAAATTCTTCCTTGTAACGTCTTACTGTAAAGAACTAGTCCCACTGACCACCTTTAGAACCGGGCATGTTTTCAAAAGTGGCGAAGTTGGGAGACCCAATACAAGGTGCTTTAAAGAGTTTGCCTTTCTAAGGGAAGGTTTCAATATGGTGTGAAAATCCAGCTCTTTGAAGTTATTTCAGATGGGCCAATTTGCAAGTCAAGGTATCGTTACTTCCTCCTTCGGATTTCTTAGAATTTCATTATATTTCGTTAGAATAAATATTTGAAATAATTCAACCAGTTATACTGGATACTATGCAACTATGTACATTTTTTGCCATTATTCAAAGTGCAGATCTGTAGTTTACTTTTTGTTTATTTACCTTTTGAGTTGACTATTGACAAGTATTTAAAAAAATTACTTAATTGGGTCTACACATTGGTTTACAGCCCACCATCTGTATTGTCCTCATATGTGTTTCCCATATTTTACAAATGGGGAACAATAATGAAAAAGATTATATGGGGTTTTTTGAGGTCACACTGGATGTTTAGCAGAGTTGCAAAGATCCCCTTGTTCCCATTTCAATGCTATATTTAGCTCAAGACTACTTTTATTCTGTCTTTATTTGTCAGATAAGAGCTGCTCTGATCATATTCACTGAAGAGAACTTCACAGAATCGTACCTCTGTGGAGAAAAAATATTTGGCCAAATGTATTTAAATCTTGTGTTATCTGTTTTTAAGACCGAAATCCTTATTTTCTTTAGCTTCTTCCCTTAGGCAGTCAACACATTGGTGTGACAAATACCATATAGCTTTTAATGCTAATCATTGCTGATTCATGGTAGATACGAGCAAGTTGTAAAAGGATATCCCTGATGATAAACAAAGTATTAAAAAGCATCATAAACAAATAAATACTTAAGCAGCTGCTTTTCAGTGCTCCACTAAAGCTGTTATAAATTAAGAATGTGTTTATATCTTTTGCCAAGTTTACACTGTATCCAAAGAAGCTAGCTTTTGTGATTCCTCCTGAGAAATATGAAGAGATAATCTTACATGGATGAACCCAGTAAGTCCATCCCTCATTCTGTGTCTGTCTAATTTCTGTGATAGGTCAAAAGCAGAATTTTGGATAGTTCAAGTAAATTGATAACTTATCTGGCATTTCACTTTTGTGATTAAATTTCTTTTGTTTTTATTGTGTGTTTTAGCTAACACATTTTAAAGTTAAATGTCTTTCATTAGAGTTCTGTTCCCAGTGTAGTAAATGCAGGAGTGCCCTGCTCTGACTTTAATATTGATGCTGTTGTAAGCTGTTGATTATATCACCTGAATATTTGGCTCTTATTTTGTACTGATCAAAAGTTATACAGAAAACATAGACTGCTCTAAGAGAGTATAAGCTTACCACAAGAAAAATTCACCCTTCACTTTTTTCGTGTCTGTTTTTCACCTTTCTAATGGAATACTTAAGGAAACAGAATAGGGGCCATCCATGTGCTCTAGATGTCAAATGGCTAACAAAGAGGAATGTTTCCCGTGCAGAGTTATAGATGGAGGGCTTCTGATTATCACTTCTTAAATCTTTACATATAGTGCTCTGGAGCTTGATTCTTACAGTCTTTCTTCACTCTTATTGTAATTCCTTTGAAAACAGCGGAGCTGGGCTAGTCCAAGGCTTTGAGAATACTTGACTACATTGTGCCTGCTGGTGTTGCTATTCAGTGTTCTCTAGGGTCCCTCTTTTCTGAATTTAGAGGAATTTAAAAGATACCGTTGTAACATTTTTAATCACAGACAGTCTTCTTGATGGAAAGCTTTTTTTGCTAAGCTTATTACAGTGTTTTCAAAGAAATGCTGTTGATTGACAATCTGTATTCTTTTTGACAGAATGATTTCACTTTCTTTCAAGCACAGTTTATTATATGGCATTGAAATTATAGCACTTATTTTTTAGAAATTAACTTCTTGCTGTATGCTTTCAAGTTTGTATAGTTCTTTATCCCATAAGATACTGAGGGCAAAATATTAGCTTTTTACATTAGAGGTAAACTTGAAATGCTCTCTGGCTGTGCTAGCAAGTGCTAGAGAGAACCCAGGACAAAGTACATGACATTTAAATTGAGGCAAAACTTTTATTTATAATCTTTCTCCCACTGAGCCACCTTTGAGTGATTGTGGGACTACCTGCATCAGGGACTTGTATCATAGGTGAATATACCTCCCTCACCAGGAATTTGTGAATATTAATTACAAATGCGTGACACAGGAGGCAGTACTGCTTCCTATGGAACCAGCTAGATCTCGTTGACCTCAGTGGAAATACGTCCATGGGTTTTGGTTAGGGTTGGATCAAAGCATGAAGGAAATGGCCTCCCTGCTGGGGAAAGCTGAAGTCTTCACAGTACAGTGACTCTGTGTCTTTGTTTAAGTGGTGGTGTTTATATCAGTGTTGTATCACGTAAAGGATTATTCTTGTAAAAGGTAGGCACATTTTCTAATCTATTTTAATGTATTTCCCCATAATAAGCTGCCGAGAGCAGCTGAATATGTACCAATGGAAAGGTGTTTGGCCCTAAGAGAAAAAACAGTGCCTGGTGCTTCGATATGAAGATAACAAGCTGCATGAGTATTAAAAATGCACTTTTTATTGGTTTAGAGGGAAGCCAAGAGTGAGATTGTCTACTCATGAGAATAGCTCTTGTTTGCAAGGGGATGTATGCAGTGCCTCTTAAAAGTAATGCCTTCCTATTTCCATTTCCTCTCTCTCTTTGCTTTTTCTTCCTTACTTTATTGATCTGATGTGCTTTTGCCCAAATTGATCCCTGAGGTTATAGATCAGCCCTTTACAAAATCTCCTTGATAAATGTGGAACCAGGGAATACCTTTTACAGCAAGTATTTGGTGAATTTGTCCACTTACAATGTTTGCAAAAGCTGTAGAAATAGAATTTGAATGTGATCTTCAAAATATCTCATTACACCATGGGAGTGAACTGCTTTAAAGAAGCCAGTACAAGACCTGCTCGCCTGATGCTGGGCAACTCAGATAGCAAGCCAGAACAGTTGCCTTTATAGCTGGAATTTAACATTTCAAAGCTTCATGTACTAAATATTGGTTATAGAACAGTGTATTAATTAGAGAAACTTCTGATGTACTAGAAGATTCTTAAAATCTTTCTTTTTTTTCAAAGACAGAATTAAATGAGACATTTCCAAATAATGATTTAGCAACAAAGATAATTAAAATAATTAAAAAATCTTTAGTGATGCTCAGGTGCTATTAGCACATTAATATGTAATTTCTCTGCTGTTTTCCCTTAAATTATGGCTATTTTATGCATGTTTTAGATGAACCCATTGCATCTGCCACAGATCCATTCTTATTGCTAAGCTGACTGGACAGTTAGCTTTACACTAACTGAAATATCTTTTTGTCTTCAACCAGCCTTTTCATAAATTTAATTCATTCACAAGTAAGGATTTGTGTGATTCATCAGCATCTCACTGATGCAATATTTCATTGCATTTAACCTCTTGGTGCCACAGAGGGTGCCTAGGTTGTGAGTGGGTTTGTGCCCCAGACTTTCATACTGTTGATCCATCCTTGCCAAAGAAGAGTATTTTGCCTGTGAGCTGTGCTCAGTTTTTTGCCACAGGCAATTTCTTCCTTCAAAATAGTACATAAATAAAATATTTGTTCATGCTTCTCTCTGAGCGAAGCATACACAGGAAAATGTTTACTCACTTATGCAGAAAGTGATATCTGTTGCAAAGAGTAAATCCTCATTTTCATATTTAATGAAGCCATAATCAATGGTAATGGATGAAGATTGCATGAAAGAAATCTTAATGTTCCTCTCAAGGGAAAGTCATTTTACTGGAAACAAGCTAGTTAATCAGCCTCAGAAAAACTATATATGTTTTATTATACAGGCAGGTTTTCCAAGGACAAAGTAGGAAATGTAACAAAAACATTAGTCAATTTTCATCTTCAGAAATTTACCACATACGGCATTATGTAGATTTCCTCTCTGAAACACACAGTACTAGTCATCTTATTTACATTTACAAACAAAAAAGGCTGACATTAGTAAAATATTAATTTCTGCCCTATGCTCTGTGATTTTCATGCGGATGTAGTTAAATTTCCCCGTTAAATGAGTCTTGCTAAAAGAGCTAAACAGGAAGAGTACAAACAGCAGCAGCCAGTCAAATATTTTCCTCAGCTTGCATTATATATGTACCTCAAAATTTAACGTCAGTGGTTTTATCCACAGAAACTCCATAGAGGTCTATGCAGTGTGATGCTTATGTGCATACCAAAATCTTCACTGCATAGGGGAAACGAAGACCAACAATTTGGCATGATCTACCGGTTGGCAGAGCGTTAGCCGCTCCCTTTATGCCACTGCATGACTGGAGGACTCATGCTGAGAAAGAACTGCCTGGATCACAAACTGGGTAGGAAGAGTCTTGCAGTCTCTTTCTTCTGTCTGGATTTGGGCTGCCAGTCCCATCTTCCCTGCGGCACAAGCATGCAATTATTTAACGTGAACTAGAAACATTCAGAAATTATTTTACCAGTGAGATTCCACCGTAGGACCTGTCGTGGTTTAATCTCAGTCGGCAACTGAGCACCACGCAGCCGCTCGCTCACTCCCCCCCGGTGGGATGGGGGAGAGAATCGGAAGGGTAAAAGTGAGAAAAACTCGTGGGTTGAGACAAAGACAGTTTAATAGGGAAAGCAAAAGCCACGCACGCAAGCAAAGCAAAACAAGGAATTCATTCACTACTTCCCATGGGCAGGCAGGTGTTCAGCCATCTCCAGGAAAGCAGGGCTCCATCACGTGTAACAGTTACTTGGGAAGACAAACGCCATCACTCCAAACGTCCCCCCCCTTCCTTCTTCTTCCCCCAGCTTTATATACTGAGCATGACGTCCCATGGTATGGAATATCCCTTTGGCCAGTTTGGGTCAGCTGTCCTGGCTGTGCCCCCTCCCAGCTTCTTGTGCACCTCCAGCCTTCTCAGTCAGTAGAGCATAGGAAGCCGAAAAGTCCTTGACTAGTGTAAACACTACCTAGCAACAACTAAAACATCGGTGTGTTATCAACATTATTCTCACCCTAAATCCAAAACACAGCACTGTACCAGCTACTAGGAAGGAAATTAACTCTATCCCAGCCAAAACCAGGACAGACCGAATGACCACAGATGATATATTTTGCCTCGCCTACAGTTGAAGGACAGGACATGTTTGGCTAAAGACAAAGTATAAGTATACTTTATACTAAAGTATAAACCTCTTTTGTACAGTAGCAATCTGTGGTTGTGATGGTCTAAGAGTGTGACTAGCGTATGTTTGTAAGGGAAAATAATACTTTTTATTTTTCCAACAGAATTGGAAACAGAGGACTACCTTTGGGGCACCAAGCCCTTTTGAAAAGTACCCTTGAAGTAAGAGATATGTGCCCAAAAACTTTTCTCTTTTCTTTGTGTTATATTATTTAGTCAGTTAAAAACAATACTGTTTTTCTGCAAAGAAGGTTGGTTTGTTTGCTTTGGAATTCAATGGGAATTTCAGTTCCTACACATGCTATAGAGGACCTCTTAAGGTAGAGGAGTTACCTGGTCTTGGGTTCAGAGTTGTTCGGTTAATTTAACAGCCAAAGAGGACTCTCTGGAATAGCTATCACCGTTACTATCAGTACAAGGCATGTTTTAATGGTATAAGCAGACAACACAGAGGTTGTGGAACACCACAAGAGCAACCGATGGGGCACCTGGCTGCACGGAGGTTGCTTTTGATAAGCTTTGCTTGTTCCTTTGACTGGGGAAATGCAAAGACACATTGCATCTTCATCTCTTCCCTCATTCCTGGAAGACCTTTAGTATTAGTTTGATATAGCTGAGAATCAAGTGCATTTCTTCTGTGTTTGGAGGAAAAGCTGAATCGGCCTTTTCAGTTGATATGTTCAGAACAAGCCTCATTTCTTATACGTGTTTCTTGGAGCAGTTTGTATTATGTGTACATAAGGAGAATAGATTGTTTTACAGTTTTGTAATTAAAATGCAGCTGAAAATCATTGATCTGAAAAAGAACAGTACAGAGAAAAAGAAACATTGCTTGTGGTTTCAAGCAGAAGCTGAGAATAAAGCAAAATCTGTAGTGTGCTGTGGGACTGCTGTATTTCTAGTAAGTCTCGGACTATTTAAAAATGCACTACCTATTGGTCACTGCTGCATGCTGTAGAGGGGTAGAAGGAAGGAAAGGAAAATCCAGACTTAATGTCAGCAAAAAAAGTACATTGGAAATGCGTTTAAAAGGAAATGTTAATGTTCCCACATATGTAACCTGGAGAGAATGAGAAAGTAATGGCATAATGACATAGACTTGAACTTGATGATCTAATTGGTTTTCTGATGCTCTCATTTCTATGATTCATTTTAAGAAGTCTTTTCAAGCTTGTGTAGTTGTGAAATAAATAGAACAAATTGGAAATGTGGAAACTCAATAAATAATGATCTGCTCATCATGTTAATATTACTGCTGTCAGCAGTAGTAACATTTATTTAACAATTCTTCTGCGTTAATGTGAATTTATGTATAATAAAATATAGTCCATCTTTCAAAGAACTTGATCCTATGTCAGCGCCTCTCCTAAGTCATCCTCCATTCAGAGAAAGACTTATACATAGCAGGAGAAGCGTCACTACCCTGGAAATATTTGTGTGGACGGTACTCGGGAACCAGCTTGCTTGCTAATGTGGATTTAAATTTAGGACCTTAAAATTCTATGATTACTTAATATTTGAAGAAGGTTGAAACCTGCCAAAGCAATACCCCTTCAGTATATCCAAGGACGGGAAAGATGATGACAGTTTTATTTTATGTTGATCACGTGCTGAGATATTTCAAGAGGTCTGTATTTCCTTCTAAAACCTCTGGCCTACCCTCTCTGCATATGTTGTACATAGCAAAGTAAACATTTTTCATTTTATGTAACTCTCCAGCAGTACAATAAGAGACTACTAACCAGTTGTGCAGTACGTTAAATTGCAGTGATTCATAAAACAGTATGACTCTGCACGCCCCTTGAGTTGATCACCATCAACAGCTTTTCATTCACTCCTTTTCTATGTGATGAAACAGCCTCTGAAAATTATGCAAGGATAAATAATTTTGGCTTTCAGAATCAACAGTAATAGATTTCCTAGATTGTCTTTTTAAGTTTCCCTGCTCATATTTCCACTTAGTTTCATCTGTCTTGAGCATATTTCTGTAGTACCCTTTGACTCTAATATAGGAGGGCTGGGGCATAAATATGAGAGCTCTTCTTGCTGCTAGCTTAGCACTAACTGTACTTGCTTTACCCACAGTCTTTCTTTAAGGGCAGTGCTGCAGTTGTTAGAGTACTGAATCTGAATGACATCTCTGTGTCACCATCTTTTCCCATGATATTGCCATTACAAGGATCCTTGATGGACTCAGAGGTCACTAACTTCTACCATAACTCTAGGGCCCTTCAAATAGCCCTTTTGGGCATGATTCCGTCCATTGTCAGCGAGTAAATAATATCTAATATGGATGAGGGAAGGATAATGGGCAAATCTTAAGTTGTCTTCTAGCAGCGAGTGTGATGCCTTGCCCCCTTATGAATCGCCCAAACCTGAACATCACGACACTGTGCAAGAGTCTACCACTGGAGCCAGATGGGTAATAGTTTTTTTGTGAGCAGCACAAGTTGGTTGCTAGGGTCGTGTGTCACATACACTGCTGCTCAGGATGAAACTAATTGGCCGCCTTCGTCTTTTCTTTGATTTCTGTTCAAAGTCCTTTTGTCTCTTCCATTAAGGACAGGAAGCATAGAGATTGCAAACAAGTCACTTTCAGAGGTTCAGCCAGTCTAAACAACATTTTAAGGTGGTTAGTCGTAAGCGCAAGTATCCCTCTCTCATGAAAACTCTCACTTGCTCTATTACAAAAGCATAAATCTGTTACTGATTATATGGATTCTGTTTAAGGGAAGGAATTAAATAGTTTTATCTTACGGCAGGATGCCAGGGATATTTGTACTGCAAGTCCTCATTTTGTGGTTTAAAAAAGTGTTTCATTACTGAGTATAGAACTTTTTATATTGCTGTAGGGAATTCACTGATGAGGAAAACATTCCAAAATATCATAAAGGGAAATTAGACTTGTAGGAGATTATGCAAATGAAGCTGTTTTCATACAGAGAGAGAGAGGGATCTTTGAATCTTCTTTTGTTTAGGTTTTTGTATGTTTGCCTACATGAAACAAATTGGGGAAATCAGGTTTTTAAAATTCTAGTGCTGGTTAGTATTCTGTAATTACTTCTCTGATACTATGTTTAGGAATTGAAACATTAAATGGAAATTTTACTTATGATACTTTCTAAGGTGCCTCAGAACATAAAAGTCAATATCTTACATTTTGTAGTTATTTATGGCTGTTTGCCTTACACATTTGTATATTTTTCAAATATTCTGATTGAATAAACCTTGTAAAGAATCAATATAACCAGTTTCGTACAGTAGAGTTGCAAAAATATAGCCTTTTTAAATAACAGATATGTTTATTGTAATATCACATTTCAGTTTCCAGAGATTTTAATGAAAGTATTTTCAGAGCAGAAGCAGAAATGATGTTTTTGTTCCTCCTGTGTAATAATTGTGGTGTATTTCTCAACACCTATCATTTTTCATTAATTCTAATTGCTTTTGATGGATGCAGCAAAACATGAACAATATGAATGCTATATCTCCACTGATTACTTTTAAAAAGCATATGTATTTTTAATTACCATCGTTAGCTGATCAGGTAAGAGTTCTGGTCTTGACCAGTGCCTTCGAGTGAAGATAATATTATTTCTACTTTAGAAAACAAAATCACAAGGACCTGAATTTCTCAGAAATTTGATGGACTGTGTAATCTTCCATCTTTAAGCTTATTGGTGCAAAACTGTATCAATAGGTCAATGTGTCAATAGTGAGAAACTTTGATGCCTTACTGGTAACCTGTGTGAAATTAATTTGAGGTCCCAGTCTTGTTCCCAAAGTCTGCATCAGAAGGAATTAAAAAAAAAAAAAAAAAAGTAATTTGGAATTGATATTCAGTAGTGTAGTTGCGGATTGTGTATGCCATGGGTGATATCGTTACTCCAGCCTGTCCAGAGCACTATTGGCATGCATCAAAAGAGCATGAAAGGAGAGCTTGCAGTGCTACCTTCAAATTCTGTAACTGCTTTTTCCATCACCGGACAGTTATATTTTCTGTTGTTGACAATAGAGTACTAAAAAAAGTGCCTGAAATATGAAAAACAGAAAAGGAAGCATATTGCACTTTGCAGGAAGAATGGGCACCGGGGTAGGTACATTATTCTGTAGGGCTATAGGAGTTTATGGGATCGGTTAGCTGTTGAGCATCTCAGAGATGCACAGGACGCAGCGCATATGGGAAGGACATTGGCTACAGCAGCTGAGATGATGCTAAGCTGCTTATTTCACGAGGGGTTCTTTTTGGTATTATTTGAGTCAAACCAAATGAATGTGGATAATTCAGCAGATGAAAATGTCAATGAAAAGAACCCAAATTTGAAACTCGTTTGCACTGATATAAATGAAAAGTAACTTCATTAAAATCTATTTATTTATTACTTTTTCCTATATCTATATATCTACTGTGTATATGTTATACCAAGTATATGTGTGTGTGTATAAAATATATAAAATTAGCTACATTACATATTTAAATAGTACTTTTCAAAATGAAATCATGTCAAAGAAAAGCACACAGGCAGTTATAATTGTACATATATTAAAATATATCTCTTTGTTTCAGAGCAGTGCATCTAAATAGATTCCAGTTTCAAGAATGTATGTACTGTCAGTTCTTAAAGCATCCATTTGCTTTTATGAGCCTGTAATGCTCCTGTACTATTATTCATAGTGTCATTCCAATATCGAGAAGTCAAAACTTGCAAGAAATTACCACATATCCAGTATCGCAGTGTCTCCACACGCAGTAACTTGGACAGAAGATAAAATGAAAGTACTTTATAAAGTTTGCCTGGAAAATTGAAAGTCATCATTTATACTCTGTTTCTATATAAATGCCTTATAAATGGTTAACCAGTTTTGAATAAATCTGTCATAAATGTTTAATTGAGGATCACTGGGTTGATTTTAATTATGGCTTATAAACATCTGTAGCATGCTTAATTTATAATCTAATTTGTAGATATGTACATAGATCTCCCTGCTTTAGAAACATGCACACAACTAGAGAATGAAGAATTTTCTTAACTACTTTTTGCTAATTGCTTTCCAACTCTGGTGCCACTTTGTAGCACTTCCACTCAAATCCTGATGAAGCGATGGCTTCGTGATGTCCTACATAGAACAGCTCAGAGGCATTTTTGGCATATTGGTGAACAAAGCATTAGTTTAAAAAGAAGATTTTTGAAACAAACTGTAAGACTACACCCAATTACATTGAATTATTCATGATATAACTTTTTTCCTGTACACAGGAATGTTATTGTTTGAAGCAGCAGCAAGTGTGTATATGTGGAGCTCAAGTAGTATACACAGTAGATTCCATAACTGATATGCCAACAGAACATTTATCAATTTATTTTCTACATGTAAATGTGATAAACCCCCTCTGAAATTAGCATAACTAGGTCATTTTGCAAGTGGGATGCAGCTGAATGGTATTATGAACTACTGCTGAGAGTCCTAAACTGGAATAAAAACTTCAGTGGTGCTTTTCTGCAGCCTCTACTACCTGCTAATTTTGCAAAAGAAAGAACTGATTTATGGACAGAGTCTAAGCAGACAATGTCAGCGCTTTTCATTTTACTTAGTACAGAACCCAGGTGTGAATGTGGCTTCTAGCAAAACTATCTTATTTCCTGCTCCAGCAGCAGATTCCCAGCTGAGAGTGGGGAGAAAAAGAGAATTTTGTCTCGAACTCTGTTTCAGGCACCAGGGTGAACCTATTCCAGGCAGCTTAGTTATTCAGTTAACAACTGCCTTATGTTATCTTTATATGCAAAATGTCAGTGTAAATGATAGAAATGCTCTAGCATTATTGATCGCTTGCCATCAAAATAATCATTTTGTAATTGTCATTTTTCATGAACAAAAGCAGCTTTCTTCATGAAATGGAAGTCTGAAGGACACTTAACACTTAACCGTTCTTGAGAACGTTGGAACTAAGTGGAAGGAAGTCAGCCTACAGTGCAGTTTGTACAGGACCTGTTTCTGGGAGCCTCCGCTTTCCCTGATAGAAGTTTATAAGCTCACATTTTATTTTTTGCTGTTGTGTTTGATTCCAGCAAATAAATACTGGTTAGTAGACTACAGTATTTCATGGTACATGAAACTGAGAGAATGGCATGCTATGAAGGCAGTAATGTAATGCACAAATTGTTTATTTGTTAAATGCAAAAACTATATGGAACATTAGAGGAGATTTTTCATTCTGGGATTTTTTAATGAGATCTGAATGCATCTAGAAGTTTCGAGTGAAACTTAGCCTCAAACAATGATCACTTCAAGGACAGAAAATATCCCTGGTATTCAATATAGAGAAAGAAGTGTTTCTCTACGAAGTCTCAGTATGTATTATTAAATATATTCTATTTGGGCAAGTATTTATGTATAATTTAATATAGATGGAGTTTTATTAGCCAGGGAAAGTCTGAAGAATTCAGAAAATATATACAGAAGAAATCACATGCCCGATAGCTTTAGCCCTTAATTTCTTTGAGAACCTTACAGTCTACACTGCAAGAAGCTGGGGTATTAGCACCTGCATTTCTGTGCTTTTGACAACATAACCATATTGTCACCAGTTGTGTAGTTTTAAAAGGCAATGCTTGTATAAGTATACTTATGTTTTCTTTATTTTTTAAAGAAAACACTGTTTTCTTTATTTTTTAAACTTTATTGGTATTCTGTGTCATTACAGTGTAACTGGGAAACTTGTATAAATAACTTTTATTTGCATTAGTAAATTATCCATTTGGTTTAATTCTTAGTTGCACTGTGTCAACAGATATATTCAGTGCAAAGAAAATCATTATCAGATCTAGTTGGTTTAGGCATAGAAAAGTACAATATGCTTAACAGAATGCTGCTGGGATTAGTATCAATGGGTTATTTCATAATTGGCATGCAAGTGAATGAAATTACAAATTGTTCTCTCTTTAAAGCAGTACATTTGAATAAAAAGCTAAGGGAATTCCCTGAACAAAAGAGTTTGCAGCTATCTAATGCATGTTTCTGGTAATGTAATAAAAATACAGAATAACTTCATTTGACATTGGTACATTACATTGGAATACCTGTCTCCTTTTAGACTTTCAAGATCTGTCATGAATGTATGATTTAAGCTACAATTTTTCAAATTTGACACATAATCCATAGATACAAATCATTGTGGCTCACTTATAACTGTCATAGGTATTTTGCTGTAGATAATCAGACATAAAATAATTATAATTTAAAGATATCAAAGTAGATAAGTTTTTGGGTTGTTTGTTGTTTTTTTTTTTTTCTTTAGCAGGTGTTAAGTTGGGGTTTTTTTGGAAGTTACTGGTCTTGCCAAAAGTCAAGGAATTTACAATATAGCTGTAGTAGGGATTCTGTGGTTCTTTTCCCTTGAGTTTATATAAATATCGTGTGTAATAATATAATGATGATCTCATCCAATTGTGAAGTGTATGGTAGTGTCAGGGAAAGATATTAGCAGACATCTCAGAGACAAAAACTATGACTCAGTACTGACCTTGACTTCGTTGGCTAGCAGGGAGATTTACAGCTCACATCCATAGAAAATAGGATTTCATGTAAGTCAGTGGAAAAAAAAAGAATAAATCACAGAAGCACAAGTGGGTATAAAGTAAAATATTTCTTACTTGATTTTTCTAACTGAAGTTTTGCATGGAAGAAATCCACTCAAACTCTTAAAGGTTGTATTCTGAAGGTTGATATCTTTTGAAATTGTCAGTCTTCCATATACCTTGCACCAGGGCTCCACTCAAAATTATACAAGAGCTGAGGCAGGAGGGAAGCTTTATGCATGTATTTGACAAATTATGTTTACAGATTGCCTTTAGACTTGGTGGTATATTGCTGTTGACACTTTCAACACTGGAAATTGTAAGGGCAAAATTCAACAGAGAACCCAAGACAGGGCCACTTCTGTCTGCTCCCAAGTTCCATTTGCTTTTCCATTTACATCTAATAGGGAAAGAAGATGGGTGGAATGGACATTCACCTGTTACGGCTCCATTCAGTGCATCCTTTACACAGGCCAGACCCACCTTCTCCCCAAGAGACAGTATTTCTTTGAAGTCCTAAATTTGAAAAGTAAAAAGGAAATGAAAATCTCAGTTGTTACTCTTCATATGCCTGATATATACCATTGAATAGAATAGGACTGAACTACTAGTATGTATTTGGTGTCCTTGCCTACAAAAATTGTCCTAACTGAAATCAGATGTTTGTTTTGGGACAGAAAATGACCTTCTGCTTTGTGCAAGAATGGGTACAGAGGTGACTGAACTAGTTGGCTGTATAACACTATGCCCATTTCTGATGGCCTTCAGCCCAGAAAGCAGTCTATAAGTCTGCCTTCCTACAGTTTAGGACTCAGCCAGGTATGTATAGCACCACAATATGGGAAAATAGGAAAAAAGTAGTCAAAATGGATACCCAAAGACAGATACAGCGTCATCCATTTGCACTCCAAGCTACCCCATGCTTGAACCAACTCCACACCAAAGACCATGCTGCCAGGTTCATATGAAGTTGTCTGTAAGAGGAGAAGCTCAGCTTCAAAACCAGGAGCAATGAAAGTCATGGCAGAAGGAGAGCTTTATCAACACTCTTCAGATGTGGTTTATAGCTTCTGGACTTTATTTAGAGCCCTGCCAGCCAGCTTGGAGAGTGAAAGAACAAACCCACTTTTGTCCTCAGCTAGCTGAGATGTGATGGAGAGACATTAAGGAAAAAGGGCTCAGGGAATTATGAGGTTTTAGCAGTTGAATTCAGTTCACTGCAAGCCATGTGAACCACTTGAATTTTAAGTGTGTTCAAGTTGTGGGCTGTGTACTTGGTAGAAAGGTAAAAGTGTGTCACCATTTAAAAATCTGTTTCTGGGTCTTCCTTCTTGACACAATATAGCACTGACTGATGCTTGTTTTCTTTGGGCCTAAAAAAGAATATGTGCATATGTATAAATATACTTGAACAAGCCTGTGACTCAATGACACTATATTTGCACACAGCTCTGCAAATCTTTATGATCTCTAAGTATTCAACTGCTGACAGTGATGTATCGTGAGCTGTTCTGTGCTTAATTATTAATTTTACATTAAGGAGTTCCACAGTCAATATTTAGATGTTTTATGACATACAGAGCCTTTTCCATACCCATATTTCTCTGCAGGGACATAATGTAGCCCTTTCAATACTAAATCAATTATGCACAAAGTTAAAATAACTTGATTTGTTGCTTAAGGTCCTTTCCTAACATGATGCATCAATTTTAAGGGATTAAGAACAGTGACATCATGGCCTGCTGTTAATCCTTGCAGACCTCCACTTTTCAAGCGTCAAGTGTCAGTGCAGACTGTAAAGCTGTCCAGCACAGAGCTGGGACAGGCCTCTAATGTACTTCCTACAAGCATGTTTTCCCTTCAGCTGTAAGTAGTCATGAAGTGGGAAAGAGAAAGTCTTTTGGAGTGTGTGATACTAGAACAAAAGTACGGGAGAATCATTTTATTCTAATTCTGTTTTCCACATCTGCAGTGATGGGCAGAATTAACAGGAGTGGTATCAGCTATTTTAAGTGCCTGGGAGTTCAATATCTTTTCTGAGTTAGATTTCCTCCAGAATTAATAACTTCTAAAGATGCTTCATCTCACCTTTCTTAAATATTTAGCTTAGAATGGGATGAACTACATCCAAAATTGCCAGTCCCTCTCCAGTGACTATTAAGAAACTTAAAAGACTATATATCTGAGCCTAAAATGGTTGTAACTGAGTGAAATTAATCACACTGTCTAACCCCAAACTTGTTGAACTCAGTGACTTAATTAATGACTTAATTCAGGAAAGAATATCAAGGCCCCTACCGAAACCATATACCACACACCCCAAAGTGTATTCTTGTTACATATATGGAGTTTTTGAAACCTGTTATTTATAAGACAGTTTCAAAGACCTGCTTTAAAATCATAGAGCATACTCTTTCAGCATCTGAATAATTTATTAAATTCAGTTATCAGTGGCTTTAAAATATAATTTAACCAAAAAAGATAATTTTGAGTAAGGCTGCAAAATTTTCTATATCAAATATTTCAGTCTCAAGATGGGGAAATGGCTGAAAAAATTCCATCTTCTGTTATTCTAGAATGCTATTAGGGAGTGAGTTGTTGCTATGGACTTGATTTAAAGGCTGACCAATTCAAGTGTAGGTTTCCAGAATAACTGACTTTTATCCTTCCTCATTGTGGACTCCTTTACTATGGGAAGCTATTGAACTTGGTTCAGAAGAATGTATGGGGGAATAATGAATCCTTTTTAAGGGAAAGGATATCTTTCCAATACATGCCTTATGATCCTCTGTAAGGATTTGTTCAATACTAAGTTTGAGACCTTACAATCAAATATTCCACTTCTGTTTGTAGTTTTAACATCTTTGATATGATTTATCTAGAAAAGTGCAATGGACTTAATGCAGGTCTCTGGATGAAGAACAGGGAGTGGTTGCCTAATTCATTTATTGGGTGTAGCAGTGAAGAAGTTCATTATGAACTATTGTCTGGGCAGGATGAGTTTCAATAACTTCAACAGAGCAGCCACTGGGAAACCAACCAAATAATTTATCCAGTAGTTCATCTGCGAGAGCAGGGGAAGAAAAACAAAACTCACCTAAAAAGATCCTGTATTAAGACGGAAACACTTATCCCTGAGATAAAAACTTTCAGATGTTTAATAGATCAAGTGGCTAGGGCTTGACTATGAAATCAATAAAAAGATGAAATGATACATTAGAATGTGTGCTCTGGTTCCTACAGATGAAGCTAGAAACTATGTAAGAAGATTTACCTCCTCGTTATGAGGTCTGATTCTTCTTTCATTCTCATTACTTTTATAATATTGAAGCACCCTTGGCTTATATGGATTAATTTTGGATTGATGTAGATGATGAGAATCACAGTGACAGAATCATGGATAACAAGGATGGGTGTTTCAATTATATCCCCACTTTGTAACATGAGATTAATGCACAACCAGTTCACATTAGTTAAAGAGGCAAAGGGTAAAGATGAGGACTTCTAAGGTGCAGTTACTGATGAAGTGTATGTTGGTGTATTGTTGTTATCTTATATCCATGTGAAAAAAATGATGCTTATGTAAGTTGCTTGGTAGCAAGAAGGGAAAGGGTCTAATATAGAAGAGGCATAAAAAAGGCACAGATCATCCTTTTGCTTTTCTCTTTCATTTCACATATACTGAAGTGAGAAATTAGGAAGGTAAAAAGGGAATAAAGGTAATGTAATGCTGCGTATACCTAATATAGACCTTCAAGGTCATTCCTCTATTCCATAGCCTCACCTAATATAAATCTTTGCTTTAGTAGTGCTGGGCTGATTTAGATCAACAGAAATTCTGACCCACTGTCTCAAAAAGCATTTCCAATTAGGGAAGATTGACCTTGCACTAAGAGATCTTATTAAAATGTAATATTATTACCTTTTAATCAGGAAGGATGCCAGTGTACCTTACTTGGACATAGAAGAATAGTCTGAAGTGGTTTCTGTAAAGTAATGACATGTTTTTGATTAAAGCCCACTGAGACAGGGGAGTATAATTGCTACCTTTCTTACAAGATATTTTTAAGAAGCCAGTCAATTCCTTTACAAAAGTAGGTAGTTTAAAGAATGAGATCTTCCATCTATGAAGTGTGGCCCTGATCAAAAGACTATTGAAATCTGTGAAAATATTACCTTCTTAGAAAAATCTCTCCATTTTGTTGTTGTTCTTGAACAAGTCCTAATGCAGAGTATGCACACAGAATATGGAGCTTGGGTTTCTTATTACCCATTCCACACAGACTGTATTTTTACGGTGTTTTAAAAAAATAGACATTGTCAATACATTGCATTGCTTTTTTTTTACTGTTTTGAAATAATTTGTTGTTGGAATGAAAGGAAAAATATTCTTCTCATTTTCTTTTCATTTTCAAAGTGCTGTTAGATTTTAATATACTACTGATTTAAAACCTACATTTGGCACTGATCTCTTTCATTTCCATGAATTTTATTGAACTAGTTTCACTCCTGTCTTACAGACAGCCCAAGCTTAAAAAGAAAATATGACTGACAAACATCTCTATGTTGGAGTCATTATTGGCATGGGATTTCTCCATTTTAAAAACAATAAAATAGCAGTCCAAATTGTTACTTTGATTCTTTCTCAGCTAAGGTATGCCCTCACAGTCCAGGGTCTCCAGTAGTCCATATTGGTGGACCTATTAAAACACACTTCTGCTTCCTCTCTACCAGTGCACCCAAGTTTCCTTTCCAAAGGACACTGGTGCTGTGAAAGTGTTGTGGGCTAGAATATGGCTAGGATATTTACCTGGCTCCAAGAGCTGGCAAGTGCTGCTAGGTCTCCAAATTCAGAGGCTTTCATGGCTTGATGGATAGCTGAATGTGAACTAGGTTCCCAGTGAGAGGAGTCTATACTTGTTCTTGTTGTCGTTCCTGTAAATATTCAGAATACTAACTCTTCTTGACAGGGCTGGATGGAGACAATGTGAAAGTGGCTTTGAAGTGAAAGGTGGCCAGTTCTCTCCCAGATGTTCAGAATGCAAATAATTGATGATCCTTTTTTACTAACTTAAGTGAAGTGTCCGAAACATCTATTTTCTTTTCTTCATTTATCTTGATTAAGAATGCCTCCCTGCTTAGAGGCTAGGAGAAACTGGATATTAACTTCTTTTTTGGGAGAAAGTTAAATGATTAATCTAATTTTGTCTGGTTTATTTTCTGTCTTGAGGTTTAGGGGAAGCTTTCTACCACATTCAAAATGTAATTTCTCACGGGTATTTCTGGCTATGAAAATTACATCAGGCTTTATATATTTGTATTACTTCAAAAATTGCTGTCTATTAGCAATTTGCATTGCTCTGGCCAGAACTATACCACCCAGATAAACAGAGAAGTGTAGAAGAATGGGAAACTATTAAAGAAAAGGTAGAGAAAAGCTAAAAGAAAATGTTTGGATTATAAAACAGAGATAGGTGCAGAATATGTATTTTTAGTAAGCTCTCTGCTTAGCTGTTCTTGACTATAAAGTTTGCATCTGCATTTAAATAGCTTGTATACGTCTGAAATCAAATTTGAATGATTGCAGGCAATTCCAATTTTACATGGGAACTGGGAAAACAGCATGGTGAATCATGTGAGTTCTAAGCATCTCTGACAAAATGTTTCAGCTGTCAAACAGTTCAGATCAAAGGGCTGAGTGAATGAGCAAGTCAAGAGGTGTTGAGTCTCAAACTTTTTACCTGTGGTAGTTTTATAAAAGGTGAAGAAAGAGCTTGGCATCCTCCATCTCCACTGGTGCAGTGATGGTCTAGAGTTTAGCTGGCTATTTTAGGCATTGACCTTACTCCTCTTAGGATTTGAGCTAGCTTTCTGGCAGGTGTTTGCCAAATGCAATTGTCATCGTGATAAGTTACAATAGGGGTTGTGGAAATTTCTCCATTTGAGGTTTTCAGAAAAGAAGCCAGTATTCTTCTGTATCTTTTCAAGAATGGTCCTGCATTGTTTTTAGGGGGGTGAATTTAATGGTGGTGTAATGTCTCATCTAGTCTTTATTTCCTGTGATTTTTTTCGATTGACTTCTAGTGCTAGCCAAGCTCCAGAGAGAATGTGGGTCCTCTGTGTTTTCTGAGTGTGCCTAGGGCTGATTCTTACTCTTTGTATGTTGAATAGCTATTCTTTCACACATAAATCACTGTTCTGTCATATTTGCCTGCTGTGAGATGTTCAATGCATATCATCATTTACATTAAACCATTTACTTCAAGAGAAATGTTTTATATTGGTTTATGAATTATGTTATCTGACATACAATATTATGTTATGAATTGGCAGGTAGAATATTAGAACAGTGGGACTTTTTATAGCTTATGGTCATGATCCAAGAAGTAATTCATGCCTTTTCTTAATAGACTTCGCTGGTCAAAAGGGAAGCAGACACGAGTGTGTGACATTTTTACTACAGATCCAGAACTTGGGCAGAATCTTAGTTAAGTAAAAATCATTGGTGGTTTGCTTATATCTGCAGCCTGTTCCTGTCTGGAGAAAGGACATCATTTTTTCACCTTCAGCTCTATTGTTCTAAGTCTTCTTTCACTAAATTTGTAATTCCCAGTCCATCTGAAGAGGCTGTAAGTGAACAAGTGTGATGACTTCCCCATGTCTGAGCAAGGAAGGCTTGTTTCCTGAAGGGGTAACTGATGTTGAGTAGAACAGGGGGAACTGCTTAGGGGAAGATGGAGTTGTAGTAGGTGTAATTTGGTGAGGAGCTTCTAACAGCAGCAGAGCAGTCACTATTCCTCTCCTCTCCTCTCCTCTTTCCCTTGTTCCTGTTATCTGGAGGTTTAGATTCACATTTAAGAAAGGATAAACTTGGTTCAGGAACACATCACAGCACTTTCCTTTTTCTCAGGAACACTGTCTGTTAAAACATTAAACCCTTTTATTTTTTAAATGTGAAAAGTTAATATTTTTTTAAAAGTTGAGTTTGACATATACTCTGAAATAGAGGAGAACTTTACCACCAACTAGCCCTGTTCCTCTTACATAAAAGCCTTTAATAGCTATGTCACCGCATACCAAGGTTTCTGTTGTTATTTCTATACCTGTGTATGTTCAGATGAGGGGGAATCTTAGTAAGTAGTACACTTGGCATGGAGAAAAAACAGCCTATTCCTTTCCCTTGATGGACTGACTGCTTGGGAATAGTTTTTATTTTTGAGTTTGAATATAGATACGTGATGAAAAGAAACTGGCACATAAAAATAAGAAGCCATTTGAATAATTTAACTTTCAGCATGTGTTTCTACCCGTCTGTCTGGCAGTCAGTCCCTCAAAACTTTTGAAGTCATCACGCAGTTTCCACTAACTTTCTCATAGGGGATAAAGTTGTCTGAAGGACTATCTTAAATTCATATAAGTCTCATGAAAATAAAAGAGGAGGAAAAGATCGTATTAACGGTCTTGCTTAAGGGAATGACTGACTTTAGCCCCTCTAAGACATCATCTTATCCATCCAGGAGATGAGCCTTTGGACAATACCAGATAGGAAATGAAACTTCATTGATTTACTCCTTATGGAACTGCCTATTTCATGCTATATGTAGTCTATTTCATGCTCTCTGTAGTCTATCAGACAAATGCAAAGACTACATGCAAATTTTTTTGTAAGGGAAGACTGCACAGTGTCTAAAATGTAAGTTATCCCAATTGGGGACCGCAAGTTTCGTATTTTGTACAACACAAGATCTGTGATGGGAATCTTAGTATTATGAAAGGATAAATAATGCTCTTTTTATTTGCTTTGTAATTTCTTGTATCTGCACATGGTAGAGCATAAGTTTCAGTGGGCATATGCTACCACAAAATCTCATAACCTGGTACGTACTGATAATATAGGCATGATTTGGGAATCCTTGGTGGAGCTAACAATTTTCAGTGTTTTCACCCAACAATTTTACCCTAAAGAAAGAAACATTCATAGCACTAGAGACAAAGCACAATATACCAAAGTAGCATCCATGTCATATAACTTCAACTAATGCACATTCGTTTACTGATATTTCATATATCATCTTGCCTGGAGCAGCAGATACCTGAAAGCTCTTAACATCGTTTTCAGTTACGTGACACTCTACCCTACAGTACGGCTAGGGACAGTACTGTATATAACTCATTCTCAAAAAATCCTAGCAGTGAATGATTTCTTCTACCAAAACAGCTGTGTTGCTCATAAGAAAAGAAGGTTAAATACTAGTATTGCTAAAGGTTGACCTGCCCATACATCTTTACTGTTTTGTCATAATGTTTAACTAGGAATGTCCCATTATTTCTTACTCAATTTATATGCTTTCTGACTGCATTAACTCTCTACAGATAGTAGCAATTCTTAACAGTTCTTCAGCTCTACTGTTGTGGTTTAACCCAGCAGGCAGCTAAACACCACACAGCCGTTGCTCGCTCCACCCCCGCCCCCAGTGGGATGGGGGAGAGATTCGGGGGGGGGGGGGAAGTAAAATTTGTGGGTTGAGATAAAGACAGTTTAATAGGACAGAAAAGGGAAAATAACAATAATGATAAAAGAATATACAAAGTAAGTGATGCACAATGTAGTTGCTCACCACCCGCCAACCGATGCCCAGCCAGCTCCCGAGCAGCGGTCCCCACCCCCGGCCAACTCCCCCCAGTTTATATACTGAGCATGATGTCGTATGGTATGGAATAGCCCTCTGGCCAGTTGGGGTCAGCTGTCCTGGCTGTGCCCCCTCCCGGCTTCTTGCTGCCAGGGCACGAGAAGCTGAAAAGTCCTTGACTAGTGTAAGCACTGCTTAGCAACAACTAAAACATCGGTGTGTTATCAACATTATTCCCATCCCAAATCCAAAACACAGCACTATGCCAGCTGCTAGGAAGAAATGTAACTCTATCCCAGCTGAAACCAGGACATCTACTTAACACTACTGAAGTTTCTTTTGTGTATCAACAGAAGTTTGTTTATTATTCATTCCATAATTGATAGTTCACCAGTGCATCTCTCCACTCCTGCTGACTGCAATATGTTGGCGTGCCCAGTGTACTGATCAGTGATGCCATCTAAACTCTAGTTCAAAAAGTATACACATATCCTGAATTTGCCAGACATCTAAATAGACAATGTGAAAAAGTCCTGCAGAGTAGAAAATTATTGCCCTATACAAACATAAGATATGCTCAAAGACTGAACTCATTAATTCTTACTAAATGTCTTCTCTATTGAGCAAGGCCTTCAAGTTTTTAATAACACGCTAAGTTAATAACTGTAGTTGCAATTCAAATGCGCTTGATTGGAACCATAATAGACCTTTCTTCTTATATTTGTTTTGCTTCCCTGGTGCTTGTTGTCTTTAAAGTACAAAATGACAGTCAAACATGTAATTAGTTATGATGAGTATAGTAGTCAGGAGGGTATCCTCCTTTGCTCCATTTTCTGAAAGTTTGTGTCTTTTTTTTTCTGTAGCAATAAATGTAATGTACTCCAGAGATATAGATAACCCTCTTGATTTCTTCCTTTTTTCATCCCATTTTTCATTTTTTGCTCTCCTTCTTGGCTTAAAATAGCTTTACTTGAACGTATACCATTGTGCAACTGATTATTATCAGTGTATGGAGGTATATTTGAATTTGTGAAGACGGTGGAAATAAAACTCAGCAATCCTGTCATGTTAATTAGGAAAGTAGACCCTTCCCTCTCTGTAGCACACGTAGAAAACATTTAACATACTGAATATACAGCGGAGACTCTCAAAAGGAGTGAAAATAACATGAGAAAACTCCAGTGTGAAGTTTTTGAGCACTGTAGCTCTCAAAGTTAAAACTGTTCAGTCCTTAAACTGGATAACATTTTAATGTTAGTATTCAAATTCAGAGTCGTCTTTTAAGGCTGTAGGCTTAAGACACTTATTCACATTTAATCAAGCTAGAAATAGGCCTCACTGCCACTACATTCCAGTCCTTTTTGTAAACCCGGAAGCTGAATATAATAAATAAATAAATAAATGAAAGGGATAGGGGGTTAGTAGTAATCTCGTCCATCAGCTGAACTGTTCCCGATGTTCTCTTGGCATCTTGACAGAGGAAAAAAAAAAAGCACAAAAAAAAAAAAAGGAAAGAAAGAAAGAAAGGCGGAAATAGAAAGGTTATTAAGAGGTAAATAACAAAATGCCAAAGAGCTTTTTCCCAAGAAACCATCTGTTCCAGTCACCACAAAATTGTCCAAGCATTGTGTTTTACTTCTTAATGCCTAAGGGGAGGTTTTTTGCCAATATTTCCAAGCCAACTCACAGGCCCAAAAGCAATCAATAGATTGCTAGCTGCAGCCTCTGGAGCAGTGACTTGGCTAGTGGGATATATGTATGATCAATGAGGAACTCTGGGAGGGGCAAGTAGAGGTTTTGAGTGATTATGGTAATAGTGAAACCGCCCAGAAGGTGTGACAAATAAACCATGAATATTGAAATACACCAAGACATAACTATACCTTTACTGAGAGAGACTGCCTCAGTGAGTATCTGCACATTGTTGGCAGAACTACAAAGTTGCTGATTTTGCAGACATTTCTTCCTCAGCTTGATAAGTTAATATATATTGTTTAACATGATAATGTAGCAAGCTGTTGTTTTGTGGTTTGAAAGCCAGCTGCATTTGATTGATGCCAGGAATGGAAGTATTTATAAAATGACACTGAATTAGAAGTAGTCAGTTTATGGGTCTGGGGAAATGAATCTTTTATGAAGAATAAAACTTTATGATGAAGGAGTAATACTGAGGAAGCGTGCATCTTGAATTAAACTCTTTTGGATCGGATGTATGCTGTAGAGCCTTTTAAAATAAAAGTTTGTGTCACTATATTTTTAGGAAAGAGATCTCTGTAAACGTCATCTTTTGTGGTGGTCCAATCCCAAATGTATGGTCATGTATGTTCTCTCTGTGAACACATCAACTAGGATAGGAAAGTTCTTCCCTGGAAATATAGCTATCGGACTTCTCCAAAAGGTCACTGGAATATATTTTAGCTGCTGGTTTAAAGCTGTTGTGATTTTTGAGGCATCAGCCACAAATACTAGCCCATTCTAGCTTTTTGTATATGTGGTGTTTTTTGTTTGTTTTGTTTTAATGGAACAGAATATAGGGTAGGTACCACTGTGCTTTGAAATGAATGGACAGCATTGAACTCTGCTTAGTTTGCAAACCTACTTATGAGCACAAGAGCGTAAAGGTTGTGTTTCTTAGGACAAGCCATTCTCAGCATGGCTGCAGAAGCCTAGCACCAACTTTCAACTCAGTGCAAGGGCTTCCTTTTTGTTTTCACCCACAGCATTCAGCAGCTCCTCTGGTGCTTGTAGAGATGCAAGCGTATTGGTGATGTTTAAAGGGGTGTAGTTTTGCGTATTGATGTTTATGAACAGAAAACAGGTACAACCTGATATAGACTGTACTAATGCATAATGACATCTAAAGACCAAATTTTATGTGCATTTTTACATCTGTTATATGAACTTGTGAGAATAGAATAACTTTTACTTAAATGTAAATGCCACTTTGATGGTAGCTAGAAACCAATATCTCAAAACTTTTGACAAAAGCAACACAGAAACAAACTGATCTAATTCTCTACAGCTTTCTTCCTGGAGCTAGGATCTCTATGCAAAATGAATATAAAATCCTGCTCTTCTGAGTTGTTGGAATTTCTTATCTCTATGCTCCAAAGGAATGGTTGCACAGAACAAGATAACGTTCTTCTTGGTTTTTTTTTAAACAAACAAGATAATGTCCAGTGAGTTGAAAGGTTAAAGAACTGCAGCTGGCAAATCAGAATAAGATTCAGCCATAGTATTAAGCCAGTTTTATGCCAGAGTAACTTGAGATTTGGGAATGTACATCAGATCTTAAAATCTACATGTGCATTCCACAGTCTTATCATCAGAAATATTTCAACAGAACTGTCTAGGACAACTGTATAAATAGGATTTCTACCTGAGTATATATTTTAATCAGTTTTTAAATCTCTGCTGAGCATCAACTCATCTAATAGATTAATAATGGCAGCAACTATGTTCATTTAAAATATAGTTTAATGTACTTGAGTATAGCATCTTATTAAATTACATTTTTCAGGAAAGAGTTGCGTACCAAAACCCATTGAATTTCACTTGTACTTGGGCACTCTTTAAGATCCCTTGAAGATTTGCCTTAATTCTTATTTATTTCACTGAAGTCTTGTGACTTGGGAGATCTTCATGAAACACATTATCTAATATAAATAATCTTGAAATGCAATAAATATCTAAAAAATAGCACAGTGTGTTGTACTTGTGAAAAGAGGGTAAATCTTCATTCTTCAAAACAGAAAGCTGCTCTTTTTTCTTTTTTCTTCTGAAGAAGTCTCAAACAAAGTAGGTGAAAATATCAGGTCTAGGATCATCTTGTAATATTGGAAAGCATGGCATGGTATCCAGTGGTAAGCTTCTTTTTGAGCTGTCTGACATTTAATCACTGGTGAATAAAACCAACATGCTGTCAGATCTCTGTTGTATTTCTCAAGGGGGTAACTCTGCCTGAAGTAGCAAAGAAACAAAACCTTTGAGAGCTTATATTCAAGGTCACTACAAGAGGCAATACTTTGTACTCTGGGAAGTACAGCAAAAGAAAAAAAGAAGAAACATATCTAAACAAGCCAGTTGTGTTTGTTTAACAGTGAACCAGGCAGTTATGTCAGGCTATAAATGAAGCTGGATTTGTTTTTACTTTAACCACAGTATTTCATTTTTATTTGAGTTTTAAGTGATCTGTGCTTCAAGACCTTCACAGAGAATATAAACTCAGTTTATCATTGTACATGAATGTTATATATTTCTGTTCTGCAGGCACTTCCAATGTAATGTCTTAGGCCTTGTCTGTACCTTAATCACTTGTGGTTATTTTGTCACAAAAGACTATGTGGATACTGAGAACAGATCATATGATCTTACAGACCTGTTAAGAGATTAAAATGTTTTATTTGAAATGTTTTTCATCATCATATTTCAAAATAATACTTGCCTACTGAAAGTCTATGGGTGAAAAGAAAGGGTTAGCCACCACATAAGAATTAATCTCCAACAAAGAATTATAACTATCTTTGATGTTGTGGTTCACACATTAGATAATGTGGTTTCAGTGCTAAGCTACTTAAATGTAAATTGTATAGTTGATGGAATTTCATAAATTGTTTTAGTTGGGATTTTTAGGCAAAAGAATGGATATCTTCCTAGATTCCTTATTTGTATAAAGTTTGCTAACACCTTTTGCATTAATTTGTTACTTAACTTTGATTCATCATTGAAACTAGTTTATTGATTTGATCATGACTTTTTTGTTATTTGGTAGGATTTTATTCTTTCTTCAGGTCAATATTACCAGAAATATTTTAGTTTTGGTGTGATGATATATTACTTTCAGTTAGAATTTTTTTTTAAACAATGCTTACATTCATACCTATAAATGAACTGATTAAGAAATAGCAATGGTCTAGGGGTGAATATCTCACGGTTCAGCCCAGGTGTCTAATTACTTCCTTTCTTTGGTTTTCAATGTACTGTACAAAGCAAATAAAAGAATGCTATGACAGAATTTTGTAGGCTATGTCACCCTCTGGTGTGCCTGTTTAAGGGAGAGGAAAAGATTTGATACTGTGATGGGGTATGTGTTCCAGTAGCTAAATAGAGAATTGGCAGCATCTCAGTCCTCCCTGTATTAACTATGATGTAGAAAAAGAGTGAGGTTTTTCCTCTGTACATCATTTAGGAATCTGTGCAGTCAACAGCATTTACCTTATTGCACTCTATAGCGGAACTGTATGCTATAGGATTTTCATGTTAAAAAAACCACCACTTGAAGGATAGCCTGGCAATAGAAGTGGGTTTTTTTTTTTTATTGAGGCTGATACAATAAGCCCATAAATTTGTACAAATTGAAATTAGAATAAAGTAGGCTTTAATCATTACAAAAATTCTTATTGACAGAAATTATAATGTCCAACCAATTCTGAAACTGTGCAAGACTTTAAAATAGAGACCTTTCTCTTATTTCAGCATTGTTATCTTCATCATAAATACCCTGTAAACTTTCTACCTGTAGAATTTAAAGTGAAAAAGATATATCTGTAGCTCAGTTAGTGAAATGCAATTAATATGGATGGCAACAAAGCACACAAATATGGGGAACTTACGTTAGAGTCATATGTCTGTTGCAAATCAGAAACACTAGTCTTTTGTTGTTGGCTCAGTAGCAAGTAAAAATAATACAAATACAAGTACAGACTAAATATCAGGTAAAACTACTTAGTCGTCTTGAGATAATTACATTTTGTACCCACCTGGTTCTCACATGTCAAGGCAGCGTAATTTTACATGTTCTTGCTAACCGCATTCTGTTGTCTGTCCGCCTTTCCCTTAGGAACGACTGTGATGCGTATGACAGCATTTGATGCTGATGACTCTAGCACAAACAATGCTCTTCTGCGGTATAACATCCTCAAACAGACACCTACCAAACCATCTCCAAATATGTTCTATATTGACCCAGAAAAGGGAGACATTGTTACAGTGGTGTCGCCTGTACTGTTGGATCGTGAGGTAAGTGAACATTTTCCTATTGCCAGTCTGACATTTTAATGTTTGTGCCTGTAATCTTCTTCTGTGATGTGAAAAGAGGTTCAGAGTATTGCGGGGGTGGGATTCAGACGTTCAGCTTTGAGGAGTCTTTTAAGAGTTCTGTTTATTTCTTACTTGGGCGTAAGAAGTTATATGCTCTGATCAATATTTATAAATCTAGTAGTTCATAATTTCTGGGCAAGACATTTAGTGTTGTATGGTGAGAGCAAAGATCTCAGGAACAAGTGGAATTCAACTCGAGTTACCAATTGACTGTTTGGAAGTAAAACAAAAAAAACCCTAATTGTGCATATAGCTTGCTATGAGATTGTTACAGTTTGGTGCTTTAAATCCTTTTCTAGAATTTTCTTTTTATTGAGTGGACTTAATGGACTTAATTAACTTGGTACCTCATAGCCAAAAAATGAAAATACAAAAAAGGAATAGTAAAGGGACAGGTAGTCTGCATGTGGTGTAAGGTGAATTACCATAGTGCCAAAATCCATGTTTATTATAGATCATTAACATTATGAGAGCATAAATTGATAGCAAAGAAAGCTTAGGTATGATCATTTCATGTTCAGAAGATAATAAAGTAGAGCCAATCTGTTAGGGCAAAGGTTTAGTTATCAGAATATGGGAGATCTGGGAACCAATACAGTGATGACCTACACAGTTACTCTATGAATCACCATTTCCTTCGATTACGTAGCCCTGTGTGCTCTTAGATTCCTGGAGACAACCAAGTTCTTTTCTTGCAGGCTGTTTCAGGTATGTGCTGATTTACTGAACTTGTCTTCTAAGTTGGTTAGATTCAGGACTGTCCAATGTTCTCAATATTCAGCACGTTATTTCTCATTTTAACCAGATGAAAATGATGCCCATACCACTTCCCATTTTAGGTGAGTAGTTTTTCTGCAGGCTTTTCCAACAGCAGATATTTAATGGGTAAACCAGACACATATCCAGACACACAATGCAGTAAAACTAAGGTCTGGGCCTGTAGATCTGTCTTTTAAGTTTAGAGAGATTCCAATTCTTTCATGCTTGTGTGGCTGGCCACAGAATCACGCCCATGTTAAGATTTATATAATCACTACCTTTTTGCCTCAAGTTTCTCTTCTAAATTCATTGTTTCAGTTCAAAAGCTTTATACTGCTTTCTAAAGTCAGATTAGGTATTTTTATTCCTAATAGATAACCATTTCCCAGATTAAACCAATTTACTCAAAATTAGAAAATCAATGGAAGGGAATGAACATGCCTGCTTTTCCTAGTATCTTCCAAAGGTCACTGGTGATTCATGAAATAATGATGCTGTCTCCATACAAGAAGTCTGGCCTCAATCGAATGGGTATTACGGCTGGGCAGTATATCCTGAAAGCAAGATCTGAATTCCTCATGATTTTTAATAATAGTCGATTCAATACCTTTACTTTGAAGGTGACATGGCAAGCTGCAGTCTTGTTGAAACTGCAAAGTAATTTTTGTTGTTGCTGCAAATGCTGTATGTTTTATAAGCCAAAATGTAAAATTTTGTACTGTGTAAAATTTTAACACTAAAAACAAGCATTATCTGCAGTTAAAGTCCAGGCTAATGTTGTCTTGTCAGGTGAAACACTTGGGGAAAAAGTATGTTTTCCATTTCTTCACAAGATGCTCTGTCATCTTTGTGGGTTCAGCCTCTTCTCCCTCTTCCTGCTTATGTATGTCTTGTGTAGAAACTGGTAGTCATGCCTCCTTTTTTAGATCTGTGGAGTTAGCCATTCATGGTCAAAGATGTATGCTTCTATTTTTAACCGTAATAGAAGCTTTTAGGGACAAGCGGCTTGATGTTCCTATTCTGAACAATTCTGGGTACCAACATAATCTTGATACTATATAAATAACTCTTATGTATTTCTACGTAACTCATGAAATTGAATTATTGTAAAAGAATTGTCTGCCCCAGGTAGAGACAGACAGGAGTAACATCTGGAGGAGGAAATACCTGTCTAGCTACTGCTTAGGGAATAAAGTATCTGCATATCACCAGGCTTGAAGAAGCGACTTTCAGGATGCTGGCAGGTTGGTGGGCAGGAGGGAGTACTATTTGCCATTCCTCTGTAGGATATCAGCTGATATTAGTGCCTTATTGTTGTTATATTTTCTCTGGTGAACCTTTGTAGATCTTAAATGTTTTGGATATTTAGCACAGTCTTCTATGAAGCGCATTGTAGAAACATGGGACAAAGAAACGAGCTTTCCCCTGAAAACCTTGCTAGTAGTTGTGTAACATCAGAGGACAAAAAATGTAGGTAGAGGCATTGAATGATGGTTGGACAAAGACTGCATGAAACAGGAGAGAGAATGCTTTTACCTCCTCAGTTCTTACCCTTCTTTTGTTGGCGTCTCAGTGGAGAATGTATTATAGTAGACACACATAGGGAACAGCAAGCTTTTTTGTTAATGCTTTCCATTGCTTGGAAAAGAGAATGGATGTTGAACAACTCAGCTGATCCTTTTTGATGACTGGGATTTGAATCAGCAGTATTTGCAGGCAACTGGATGTAGCTCATGAAGGTACACACGGTATTTTTATTGGGGGGCAGGGGATGCGTGCATTTCTGCTGGGGAATTCCACAGCTCCAGAAACTGCAAAAATTGGCCCTGGTGAATCTGATTATTCATGACTGCCAATTCAAACCAGCAGCTTCTCCTAGATTTTACTTAAACTTTAAATTGGGTCAATTGCCTGTGATTTTTCTGTATTTTGCTAGCTCTATTTATTTTCTGTTTGAATCTTAAAAGTGAGTACCAATCAAAAGTGGATTATTCTTAGTTGTTCCTTGTAAGCGTACTGTTTAAAACTGTTTACAGTTTCACCAATTCTTAATTCACCAATTAAGAAGCTGAATTAAAGTAAAAATTTCTCTAGGATGGACATGGAGAAGGGAGGAAACTATTAATCATATATATGCACCAGAGGTTGATATGAACTCTTTTAAAACGTGTTAAAGCACTGACTAAAATTACTCATATTTTCCATCTCTTTTAGTAAGTTTTACCACTGCTTTGGATCTTGATGTTTTTGGAAAACTTTCAATTTAATTTCAGACAAATTAACGGAATATAAATTGTTTGGGATTTTGTTTTGGTTTTGGTCTTTTTTTTTAATTTTAAGTATCATTTATTTCATGTTTGTGCATCAGAGGGAACAGGAGACTGGGGGTATTGCGCAGTGGGAGATACTGAGATGTGGAGATACAAAGCATTTAGCAGGTTTTGCACATACTGTACAGTCCATATTATTTTTCCGTGCTTCAATATTTTAAAAAAAGTTGTGATGGCATAGCCTCAGAAATTCTTGTTTCAGTGCAAAGAATCAAAATACAGGTATTTACCCTAAAGTAAAATAAAGTTTGGCCATCTAGAGAGCTCAGGTTTTATATCCAATTGAATATATGTGGGAGAATCTTAGCATGCATAAGTAAACATCTAGGTTAATAATTTCAAGGAGATGAAAATCAAATCAAACATTTTTTCTGGTAATACTTTAGAATTAAAAGTAAATTCTAAGTGGACACTTTTAAAATAAAACAAAATTTTAAAGAAAGGAAACAGGAAAGAATTAACTTGTTTCTGGTGAACCTCAACTGTGCATCTGCTTGTTCTTTTAGCTACACAGGATCAGCTCAAAATGAAGACAATTTGGTAAATTCCTACAAGCCTTCAAAATTTCTTTTTCTGTGACTGGCATTTATTAGGTCTCTTGCTAAATTGAGAGTATGGAGATGGGAATGCTCCCTGGTGTGTTGTGACCTCTCCTTCAAAGGCTATTCCAAAGTTCTTCTGTGCATAAGGCAGCAGAAGGAATATGTAATGTGAAAGGCATCGCTCTCTCTTTAGGGTTGTTTTCTTGCACTATCTAGAAACTGAAAGGTCGTCTTAGGTCTTTTCTTTGAGTTGCCTGGCTGCTTTCAGATCCCCAACCTAGCTATTTTAGTTTTTTAACTTTGGAAGTAATTGAATGGGTGTTTGATTTAGCATGGATGGGTGACAGTGTGTGCTTTGGAGCTATTTCCGTAGTATAGTATCACCAACAAAAGTATTAAGCAAGAAAGTCATTCTCTCCAGTATGCAGAAAAAGTGTATGTAGGAATCCCACAGATTATATCCAGCAAGCTGCTGAGTGCTTTTGATTTCTGCTGACATCTGCTGAGGGAAGCTGAGTGCTTCATGCCTCCAAGAAAAGACTAAGCACCATGCAGGATTTGTATGGCCTGAATCTACCAGCGTATTTTTATTTATAAATTTTTCAGATTCAGAATTGTTTCTGAAAGTGCATGATCCTCAGGGCTTGCAGCAAAACTCAAATAATTTCTCAAAGAATATCCATTTTCATTTTCAGAAGGCAGGTAAGGACATATTTTTGAAGATTAATGTGGGTTTCTTTCTTGTGGGAGTTAGGCATCCTTGAATGTGTCAGCAATAAAGATTGAAGAGTGTTAGGGGGCAAATTATACCTCCAGATATCCATTGGAGAATACATTTTGATTCATAAATTCAGAGAAGAAGGATGGCCTCCATCAAAGTGTATGGTCCAAATGACCCGAAATAGAGCACAACAGGAAAAAGAAAAAAAAAAAAAATAAAGGGAAAAAAAAAGGGGGGGGGGGGAGAAGAAGAAAAAAAGAGGAAAGAAACCTTGAGGAAATGTCCTGAATTTTGTATTTCAGGGATAGAGAGTCCATTTCAAAGTGACACTTCCCTGCAGTGAAAGAAAAATAATGCTTTTCATGTGCATAGGAGGAGAAAATGCTTGTACTCTTGTAGAATCAACTCTTAAATTTCCTTTATGGATCAGTAATCAGTTTTTCTGCTTACTCACAGTGCTATTTTGCCAGCGCTACAGACCCCTCTGCTCTGCAGGAAAGTAGCTGTATGATTTGTATAAATTTTATGTGACTAAAGTAACAATAAGAAAGCTGCCACCACAGTTGCTTAAGTGAAATATTTACTTTACTTCTCACAGTTTGAGGAGTAATATGCTTTTGCTTTTGATAGGAACTGCTGTGCTTAATTTGAATTAAAGTTAGCAAATAGTTTGAGATATCTGCTACATGCTGGACTATATGCTGTCACATATGTTTTTAAACACCTCTTCTCAAGAAAACCAATTCAAGTATTCTGTGTTTCTGAGAAACCCTGGGCTAGATTCAGTTAAATGAAATGTACGTTCTCCAGCGAGACTGACACTCGGTGTGCCTGCGCAAGCCATGCCACCCTTTCAGTAAGCAAGTGCTATATTCTGTAACCATTTGAACCAATCTTGGTGCATCAATCTACCATTATTTGAATCATATATACCTTTCCCTCTATTGCTTGGAAACATGGAGCTGAAAGCCTCATGCCATAAACAATGAGAAACCTGGAGTTGCATTAGCCCATCCTGCTCATGTTTATGTGGACCGCTTGTAATAACGTCATAGCTGGCTGAGCCTCCCGCTTAACTGGATGACTCTAAGCTTCAAACAACAACTGCAACAAAAAGCAGTGTATAACAACTAGCAAATACCCATTCCTATCCATACATTGATGAATGACTGTACAGTGTCTAGCAATTTTTCAAGCCAACAGCAGTCCACTGATACATATTCACCAATACACTGCTCGCATGAAGGAATGAATGCTTGCATAAATGTTCTTTACAGTATTCAACCAGTTCTGCTGTGATAAGTAAATCACAGCTTTCTTATTGGTAGGGCTTAAATTCTCTGAAGGGGTAGCGGTAGGAAATAGAAAAAGCTTGTCCACTTCTGCAGATGGACACTACCTTCTTTATCCATATTTTCCATTTTGGAGATATGTGTCTTAAGCAGTCAATATACTTATTACTTACTCGATCTAAATGCAAATGCTGAACCAACAGTGCACTCTTACTTTTAATGAAAATATATTAATCTTTTCAGCAAATGCATTCCACATTTGATCTTCCTATTAACCTCTAAAATATTCATATTTACAGTGATTGTGGGAAAATGTATACCTGGGAGCATATCAGCTCTGAGTTGGAATAATTGTATCATTTTTTCTTGCCTTCTCTGACAGAATTCCCACTTGCACACCTTTAACTTGTTTTGCAATATAGTAAATTCCATAGCTGGACCTCAATTTCTATGGTTTGGGTTTTTTTAGTGACAGATATGGCAATATCTCATATTTCTTTTCTGCTTAAAATACAAGACAAACAAGGCATTCATCCTTGGCCTTTGATTAATGCATTTCTTATACTATGGTTTCTGATGCCTGTAAATGTGAGGAACAGTGGGTCTTCGGTCAGAGAGAAAGTGGTGGGTCTTCGGTCTCTTTTCAGAGATTATTCCATAGTCCATTGTATCTCAAATACTAGAAAAGTAGAAAAATGGGGAGAAGAAAGCTTCCAGTTATAATGCTAGCTTATGAACAAATGGACAGAGAGATGGAAAGTGCTTGTTAGTGAGATGTAAACTCATATTTAAAGTTGTTTATGATGAACTTTCCAGCATTTAGGCTTAAATGTCTGCAGTGAGAAAGAATCTTATTTTACTATAGAGGTACCAGTAATTCTTAGTTTGATTCCTATTATGTTTTTGATGAGAAAGCTTATTAAGCCATTCTTAAATCTTGGAAGAGGCTGTGCAAAAGAGGTAAATAAAAGTAAAAATATGTCAAAATATATGTAGTACCATTCAGGTTAGGAATAGTAAAGATTCCCATTGCCAGAACATTAGAAAAATTGTTAATTAAAAAAAAAAAGTCTGATCTGCATAAAGCTGTAGTGGCAGAATTTCTGCAAATGCTTCATTACATTGTTATTATCTATTTCTACTTTCATTTAATTCAACACATAGTCTGGTAGTCAAATTTTGTTTAAAAAAAAGGAAAATTATCTGACAGTAATAGGGACCAGATTTTCTTTTCTATAAAAGTCTGTGAGGGATGAACATATTGCATCAGGAACCTCACAGGCAGCCATTTCAGCACAATGTTACTGACCTTCTGAGCAGTGAATATAATATCAAGATCACAAGGCAGATAAATCACTAAATGGCTTTTCTTCAAAACACTACGCACAACATGTAAGAATCCTACCTCTGGAAAAAATAAAACCATTGGGTGAACAAACACATTTGCTTTCTTTGTAAATGAAAGGCTCACTGAATAAGCTATTGCTTATACTCTGTGTCTTGCATTTACCTTTCTCACTCTGAACTGAGCATGACTAGCTGCAAAACCCTAGTGACCATTGGAGCTCCCTTCAAATTCTTCCATTGGCTCCTCTGTGTGGATGGTTGAGGCTACAGCAGGTTTTCCTTTGCAGTCCTAAACTCTGGTTTGTTGACAACAACGTTGTAGGTAGAAACCCCTAGCTATTACAGACTCCAGATCATCATCCTGCCAGATCTGCTGGCCGATATCCATGTGTAGGTGCTCCTTTACCATTTCATCCAATATAAACTGGGATAATCTCTATATATACTTCTAAGCTTTTTAAACTGTAGATTGCAGGTGGGATAAATAATAACCACTTAACAGGCAGAGCTTCTGCAAGGACGTTTTCCTCCTCTGTGTAGATGAACCACATGAAATCCCAAGCCATCTCTCAAAGGAAGCGTTTTCTACTTGCTTTCTCTGTGTTTCCCTCTGATACTGAGAGAAGAAGAAAGAGCATTCCCAGCTCTTTATGAGGATCTTGGATTTATTCCTTAGGTAGGCTACTGGCTCTTCGTTCCTCTAGTATGTATCCACTGTAGTATGAAAAACAGGTGATTCTCAACTATTGATGACTCCAAGCATCATTTTAAAATATATATTCCTATCGTAGCTTACTTTCTGGAAAAGCTCCATATTTTCTACAAGAAGATGTGAATATGATTTTTCAAACTTGCAGTTCTCTGTAGCTGCACTGAGAAATATTTCATTCTCCCTCTCACGTTTTGGGTTAGGAGTTTCGGTATCACTAGCTCCTGTGGCAGATAGCTTGCTGATCCTCTAGACATGTCACTCATCTAAACATCACGAGTTTCTCTGACACTGATGTATTGCAGAGAGATTTAAAAAATACCTTCAAGACACTTACTAAGAGTGACACAAAGCATGATATCAGGCTGATAACTGAAATGTTATCTTTTTTGGCTAGAGTTTCTTTATTTAAAAAATTGAAAGGCGTATTAGCTGTATGGATGTTTAGATGTTAAAATCCCACTGTGACAAATGACTATCTAAGAGGGGAAAAGTGGTGTACTTATAATAAAAAAACTTCAAGTGGCAGATTTTGCGGAGAGAGCTGGTAAATTACTAAATGCTGGCACATATTCTGTTAGTACGAAGGGCCTGATGGTCACTAAAGTCCAGCTACAATGGAAGATAGTAAAACTTCGAAATTCCAGATTAGAGACATACCATGCATTTTGTAGATGTCTGGGGCAATGGTTTCAGTTCAGGAGAGAGAGGATTGGAAGGGCCAAAAGGTGAGAAAAATCTGAAAGATTCTCACTGCCTATATTTTTCAATCCTTTCTTAGGGCCACGGAATGTGACTACAAAAGACAGAAGTAAGTCTCTACTGATTAATCCCAATACACCTTCTTTTTCTTGCAAATATCCCTAGCTTCCAAATAGGTTTTGCTGTCTGGATAAGGTGAACTCCTTGTTATAGAAGTAGTAAGGATGTATCACAGTTAATGCTTGAAAACACTTTTTGAGTTTTCTATCTTAAAAGTTTGATTTTTGCATCAAGTATCAATACTTTCAGAATGCTCAGTGCTTAAGAGAACAAAAGGGAAAATATCTGGAAGTAGTCAGTTTACAACCAGCATGACTCAAGTAGTTTTAGTACTGAAAAGTAAATGGAATTACTTCAAAGTCACTATAGGAATAATTGCTTAGCTGTATCAGAGTTGCAGCTCAGAGTGTTTGGGGCTCTACAAGAGTTACCCCAGAGATGCTTCAGGAGAGAAAGTTTTGTGTGCTTTATTATGAAAATCAATCATTATTCTTTCTTTTCTCAAAATACAATAAAGCTTTGGAAACGGAGCAATTAACAACTCTACCTTTAGTCAAGAGCAGTATCAAATATATACTTACATACTTGTGACTGTAACAAACACTTAACCCTAATATTGTTGGAAATTCACCAAACATATATGCATCTGTATGCTGTGTTAACACCTTGGCAAGGGAGAGATTTACCCAGTGCCAGAAATTAGGATTACACACTGGTCATCTTCCCAAGAGAAAACAAAGAAAAGAAAACCTTTAGATTAATGTTTGATACCAAAAAGGAAAAAAGAATCTAGCTGTAAAACTGTGGTTTGGTTCCAGGTTCCTTAACCCATTTTTTTTAACATAAAAAAGGTATTGTCAAATACATATATGGTTATTTTTAGTGTTCTGCTAGCATAATTCAGATTTTCCAGTGCCATTATTGTGGGATAATTCCTCTGGCATCAATGGAATGTTACTTTTGATTGTCCAAATGCCAATCAGATAACAAATTCATCTTTCTCATTTTATTTTCACTTTCTTTTATCTTTCTTGTTTTCTTATGACTTTCTATTTTTAGAGTGTATGTAGCAAAAATTATTTAAAATACACTGTTTTGTAGGATATTTTTCTTAATACCATCAACGAGAACATTCTTTCTCTCCAAATTCAGCCTAATTGTACATATCCTTTGGACTGGAGTATCTAATTACAATAGCATGAATTAAAGTGTGGGGTTTGGTTTTTTCCCAGTTTTTAGTCTCAGTGTAATTGTATTCTTTTGGCTTCTGTGAAGCATTAGGTAGCATTTCTCTATTTAGTTGTGTCAACATCCCATAGTCCTCAGTCTGTACTACTGAGTTATATAAAACTCTACTCAAGATTAAAAAAAAACCCTCTTAGACTACATGAATAATATTAGTTTTTAGTTGTCTTTTTATATACTCAGTAAATCAATTAAAAGGTAATCTGAGAAGGCAGAATGTGAATAATGTTGGTATATTTGATTGAATTATACATTTTGGTTCCTGGAGCAGATAAACACAGGTAAATACAGAAATAAACACAGAAATATCCTGAAGAAACATCCCTTTGAAGAGACCTGAAGATGGATAAATTGTTGAATTAAGCACGTATAAATATAGTCATGTTAATCAAATTCTCCTTTGCTTCTCTTTTGGACTGGAGAATCCACTAGTGTTTCACTTGTAATACAGTCATGTAACATTTTGCCTATTTGTTTTTCATTTTTATATAATAAGCAAAGTGCAAAAATTGAAATCTTAATTAAAATATAGCTGGAACATCCCAGAGAGACTAGTGACAGCCTTTTAATCTGTTTTCAGTTGTAAATGTTGGACGTTACATCCATATTATGTATATATAAACATTTCAGAAGCTCAAAATTGAAAGCATAAATGAAGTCATTCAATCATATGGTTGATTACTGTAAAATTAAAGAAGTTCCGTTTGCCACAGAAGGGCTAGCCTTTTCTTTATATACGTTATATACTTTTTTGATATGGCTATGAAAGTTCCCTAAATGATTGATTTTTCCTTGCTGGAAGATCACTGAATTCTCTGTCAGTGATTAAAATGCTGCCGTTTATGCATATAATTCAGTTTTGCTGATTACTTTTTACAGTTTGCTTTTGACATCTTTAATTTGATCTGTCTTCTGTCATAGATTTTTTTTTTAAGGCAAACTCAATTTCTTTGAGAGGAAATCCATAAAGCATCATTCTCCCTGCAGAACAAGTATAAGCTGACTCCTTCAAGACCATATATAAATCACTCTTAAGGGAAGATATTGCTCACTCAGAAAAGTGATTTGTAAACACTTTAAGTTTGTGCCATATTATACTACCATCTTCAAATAGCTACCTCCATCTAAAATATGAATCCTGCCTTGTAGGTTGATGATACCATGGAGCAGTATTTATGAATGTTGCCTTTTCTTTTTTAACATACAACATATGATGTCTTCAGGCTATGTTGCCTGACACTGCTCATTTAATGATTTTTAGAATACTGGACCACAACCTGCCCTAGATGAGATGTTATTTTCAACATAAGAATTTAATATCCTTGCCACCTTCTTTTTTCTTTATAGTATTTATACTAGGATGTTGCCTTGCATAAAGTTTGAAAGTACACTTAGACGGGCCAGACAACATATACGCTACAGATGAAACGCACGGTAGTGCTGATAGGGGAGAAGAGTTACAATCTTTGCAATGGGGAATAATTCCACTGACAATCATGAAAATATTTCAGCTTTAAGGGACTGCAGCAGAAAAGAGGCCCTAGAACCTGGCCTTTGCTTCTGCAGGGAAGAGGAGGGGAAGTAAATTTTATTCCAAATGTATTTCAATTTAATAAACATCTGTCATGTATATTTAAAACTGCCATTTCAGGATTGTAATTATATCATCTGAAAATAAGTCCTTCTCAAAAGAGAATTGAAGTGACAGGCTGAAGAAAATGAAACATGACGTTGCTCGTTCTCCTTTCGTCCTAGAGCTAAAATTTAAATTAATTTTCTTCTTCTTGTCAGAAAGTATTTTAATTGGAAATTATTTTTGATTGCAGTTTTCAGAGAGGAATAGGATTCTTCCCATTGTGTGTGTACAAATGTTGTTCAGTGTCTCCATAATATTTTACTAAATTAATCATTTGCAGATATTTTAAATAGTTGACAGCTGTACTGGTAATTCTAAAGAAGGTTAAAAAAGTAAAAAACCTGAGATAAACGTAAAGATTTTCACCTTTTTTTTGTTCCTCAGCACCTTTGCATACAGCCATGTTGTGTTTGTTGCTATAGTTACCTGCTTTTTGAGAGAAATGAATATTTTATATTAGCAGTAACTCGACTGTAAAAATTAGACATGCTGCTTCAGTTCAATTTAGGTTTATCACAATTTTTTTACAGCTGAATTTCCTTTAAAAATGTTGGAGGAAAGTTATGGAGCCATATTCTTATGGGAGGTACAAGTCTCTATAGTCCTGTAAGTTCATTCACACTCATTCCGCAGTCCTCTGATGAACTAAAATATCCTACTTAAATTTTGTTCCAATATACTTTCATTTTCAGCTTTCAGACCCCCTATAATAGGAGTTTCTCCTATTAATATCTTAATCTAAATATCACAGAGGACAATGGTAGTCATGCCATGGCCATCACAGATGGTGGTTTTCTGTGCTGAAACAGTGACCCAGCCTACAAGGAATCAAATAGAGGTGTTTGGCCTACTATCTCACTTCTGAATTATTTCTGGTTTGGCATAATGCTTTTTTGACACCTGATTTAGCTGTCACCAGACAGTGAAGCACCAGAAGCTACAGGGATGCTGCTCTAAATAGCTATCCAGGTAACCATTCAGTGGAAGTTGCACGTTAGAGAGGAAAAAGGTCTGCATAGTAATAAAAAGAGTATGTGGGTTTATTAGATAAATTACAAGATTGAAGCAGTTGCTGCTTTGACATTTACCTTAGCATTGGCACTTTACTGCATGCATGAAAATCTTTGGCAGAAAGAGTGACTTAAGGAAAAATGTTGCTCAGAGACATGTTTTCATGCAATGCTATCTCACCCATGAGAAGTGACAGAAATCCTGTTGGCTGCATTATCTTTCATTACCCTAATTTCTGTTGTCTTAGAAATTTCTGAATCGTCTCTGTGTACTTTTGTTAATGTATCCTTGTGCCATGGTTTAACCCCAGCTGGGAACTAAGCCCCACACAGCCGCTCGCTCACTCCCCCCCAGTGGGATGGGGGAGAGAATCAGAAGAATAAAAGTGAGAAAACCCATGTGTTGAGGCAAAGTTTAATAGGGAAAGCAAAAGCCGCGCATGCAAGCAAAGCAAAACAAGGAATCCATTCACTCCTTCCCACCGGCAGGCAGGTGTTCAGCCATCTCCAGGAAAGCAGGGCTCCATCACGCGTAACGGTGACTTGGGAAGACAAACGCCATCACTCCAAACGTCCCCCCCTTCCTCCTCCTTCCCCCAGCTTTATATGCTGAGCATGACGTCATGTGGTGTGGGATATCCCTTGGGTCAGTTGGGGTCAGCTGTCCCGGCTGTGTCCCCTCCCAGCTCCTTGTGCCCCTCCAGCCTGCTCGCTGGTGGGGTGGGGTGAGAGGCAGAAAAGGCCTTGACCCTGTGTCAGCACTGCTCAGCAGTAACGAAAACATCCCTGTGTTATCAACACTGTTTCCAGCCCAAATCCAAAACACAGCCCCGTACCAGCTACTGGGAAGAAAATTAACTCTACCTCAGCCAAAACCAGCAAAGATTGATAAAATACAAAACTTACAGAAGAGACAAACTGAAGGGAGATCACAGTTTCCCTACAGGATTTCTGCCTTTTAAATAAACCATGGGTGATAGATGGCAAGTACTGACATGAGAGAGAGTTTTTCAGAGGAATTTGTCAAAAGTGTACCTCTAATATCTGGAAGTCCAGAGATTTCCACTAATGTGATTAAATGTTTAAGAATACAAGAGAAAGACAGTAAAATCTGTGCTGATGGTAATAAAGGTCTGATTTAGGCTTTCTTGAGGTAACTGGAAAGTTTTCTCCATTGATTCTTGTGGCAGACTTTGCAGCAGGTCCAAGGCAGCTGTGCAGCCGAACAGGGGAATTAGAGATAGCAGGGCTTTTTGCTGGACTCTTGACTTCTCACCATAGCCTAATTGTAACATTAAGGTGTCATGTTCCTTGCCTTAAAGGAAAAATAATCACCAGATTCTGTACATTGTCATTGCTCCATTTTTAAAGGTAACACTTTCAGATAACAATAGGTAAAAGCAATGCTTTTAGCAATGTGTGGCTAGAGAGATGGTTGTAAGAGGTTCAGAGAAGCAAGCAGTGTGGTTCAGTTAGAAAATGCCAGCACTTCAAAATAGATTGTTTTTTCAAGCCTGTTTTTTCTATGAGAACTGAAAAGGTCTAAGTCCAGTCAGAAAGTTTTAGAAACTGTTATGAGTTTGTTTGGTTTTGGCTGTGCTTGCAGCAAGAGCTAGTGGTGAGGCAGGGTGTGGTGATCTGTCAGGTCCCTATTACAAAAGCGTAATGTGAATTCCCCCCAGCCACTTGTCTGATGCATTCTTATAGAATCATAGAATCATAGAATCATTGAGGTTGGAAAAGACCTCTAAGATCATCGAGTCCAACCGTCAACCCAACACCACCATGCCCACTAAACCATGTCCCTAAGCGCCTCATCTACACGTCTTTTAAATACCTCCAGGGATGGGGACTCAACCACTTCCCTGGGCAGCCTGTTCCAATGTTTCACCACTCTTTCAGTAAAGAAATTTTTCCTTACATCCAATCTAAACCTCCCCTGCCGCAACTTGAGGCCATTTCCTCTCGTCCTATCGCTTGTTACTTCGGAGAAAAGACCGACACCCACCTCGCTACAACCTCCTTTCAGGTAGTTGTAGAGAGCGATGAGGTCTCCCCTCAGCCTCCTTTTTTCCAGGCTGAACAACCCCAGTTCCCTCAGCCGCTCCTCATCAGACTTGTTCTCCAGACCCCTCACCAGCCTCGTTGCCCTTCTCTGGACACGCTCCAGCACCTCAACGTCCTTCTTGTAGTGAGGGGCCCAAAACTGAACACAGTATTCGAGGCCACCTTTCATGCTGGATCTCTTCATACATCTGCCTAGTTTACTGACCTAGCAAGAGGCTAACCCAGCAAGAGAAGCTCGCTGGGTTGCTGAGTTGAATTGACTTATAGAAATGCCCGGTGCCTCCCAAAACTGTCACTGGAATGGAACCGTGTGGCTGAGCAGAGGGACAGGAAGTAAAGCCTTTCTTTTCCAGCAGTGCTGAGCCATTCCTTAGCTCAGCTACTTTGGGTAATCCCCTCCCCTAGGTCTACAACTTACTGTCATTTATGTACATAGTTTTATTAATATGAATTGTTCCTTCTTTCAAGCATGTGTCAGGCCTGGAAGCTTATTTAGAAACCCAATATAGAGATTGCATTTAACAATGCTGCACCAAAATTTTCAACCCACCCACGCCCCCCCCCCCCCAAAAAAAAAAACAAAACCCAAACAAACAAACTGAACAAAGCTTCAAGAGTTACACTTCATTTCATCCAGCAGCAGAACAGCAAATAAGGCTGGCAAAACACTTTTACCTCACTGGGTAGCAGTTGTAATGCATCTCAGATTGTATTGCCGCTCTGAATTCACTGTACACGGCTCTGGCTCTGTAAAGTGCATTGATTTCCTCCCGAGTAGAGAATGACACAGTTGAAGGCACTTTCCACCTTGTAAAAAATGCCCTCAGCACTATGTCATCACCGACAATATGGCCCTTCTTCCCCAGAGAATAAGAAAAGGAATTTGGTTCTTACAGAGTAGAAAATTCCACTAGCAATAGCCTCAAGTCTGCAGTGGATTTTCCATCTTGCCTAATTTGTTAAGGGGTGGGTGAGTTTTTCCTAAGAACTGTTTTCAGGTAACAGGAATTCTTTAAGATTCGGTTCTTTGGGTACACTGGAAGTAGGGAGGACTCAAAATTTATTGGCTAGTAGGGATCCTTGAACTAGTAATTGTGAACTACTGTTGTGGTTTAACCCCAGCCGGCAACTGAGCACCACCCAGCCGCTCGCTCACTCTGCCCCCCCGGTGGGATGGGGAAGAGAATCAGAAGAGTAAAAGTGAGAAAACTCATGGTTGAGATAAAAAATGTTTAATAATTGAAATAAAATAATAATAATGTAATAATAATAATAATAATATACGAAGCAAGTGATGCACAGTACAATTGCTCACCACCTGCTGACCGATGCCCAGCCAGTCCCTGAGCAGCGGCCCCCCCGGCCAGTTTTCCCCCAGTTTACGTACTGAGCATGACGTCACATGGTAGGGAATGTCCCTCTGGCCAGTTGGGGTCAGCTGTCCTGGCTGTGCCCCCTCCCAGCTTCTTGTGCACCTCCAACCTTCTCAGTCAGTAGAGCATGGGGAGCTGAAAAGTCCTTGACTAGTGTAAGCACTGCTTAGCAACAACTAAAACATTGGTGTGTTATCAACATTATTCTCATCCTAAATCCAAAACACAGCACTGTACCAGCTACTAGGAAGAAAATTAACTCTATCCCAGCCAAAACCAGGATGACTGCTTAAGTACATACAGATTTATATATATGTAAATCTATATATGTACATATATGTATATATAAATTTTTCTTTTTTTGCATTGAGAGTTCCTTGAAAGACATTTTGTAGCTGGCTTGCCTTTAATTGGAAAATGGGACATGGAATTTCATATGATTGTGTTGTGGCTGTCATATCTTAGCATGAAAGGACAAGCACATCACAGCGAAAGGTGTAGATAGAATTAAATCAAGCTTTTACTAAAGCGGCTACAAAAATGGAGGCTCACAACTTGCTTTGAGGGAGGATGTAATCTTTAAAAAACAAAATCAAGATTTAAGGCTGTGTAAATGAGTGGGATTTCTTTTCAGTCGTAAAGCAGGTGTTGTATCCTTCCAGGTGGAAGGAGCAGAATAATGAATACCTGGGTTCAAAAAGTTTTAATAGAAACTTCTGTCTTGTTAGGCACTTTCCTCTAGTATTAAGGTATCTGCTTGTTATTTTTTCCCTGTAGTTCATGTATCATATTTAGTTTATCAGCCTCTATATGAGGCAAAGAGGACTTGATTACGTGATCTGACATGTCAATGTTATTTTTGGGAGGCAAAGGGGCTTGATGATTCGATCTTAGTGACTTGGTAAGTTACTCCTACTTGAAGAGATGGGATTTAAATTAAACTGAGGATATTAGTTTCCAATAGATAAAGCAAGATATGTTTTTCTTTTTTCATCCCTGAAATGATAGAAAGAAATATGTAATTTTTTGTTTCATGAAGATGGAAGACACAAAACTGACACAGATTTTGGAATATAAATTAAGAATTTAGATGACATTTTGAGGAAATGGATAAGCAGAAGATGCCTTGTGCTTTAGTTGGAGCAAAGCCTGTCTTTTCCAATCCTATCCAGGGAAGATAAATTATGTAGTATAATTCAGACTATTACTGATAAGTGTAATGGATCAAACAGCATATTTGAAGTTTCAGTAAACAGTAGTGAGAAAGGTAACTTTCTGAACACTTTCCTATTTTCTGTACAGCCCATCTCAGAAAATAATAGACAGTATCTTTAAAACAAATCATACAATGCACTGTGGAAAACATACTAGAATATTTTATATCATTTTAAACATATTTTTCACTCAGTTATGAATATTGGAGAAAACTGGAAAAGTGTGTTATAGCATTTTGCATATAAATATATTTCCTATTCATATATGTGCATAACGGTAACCACTCAAAGATATGATAGCTGATTTAAGACTTGTAGGCAAAAAGGAGTCTGTTGCAAATAGAAGGTAAAGGCTAAGATATGAATAGTTGCTCTTGTAAGAATTCTAGGAGAAAGTAATGAGTGGAGAAGAAAATGAGTAGCAAATACAAGTTGTTCAAGAATTTGTGAAGGGATTCACAGTACCTAATTTAGGCTTTTGAGCAAGATGTGCTCCTGTATACTCAATGAGGAAGGGGCAGTTTGGATCTTCGGCGTGTTGCATAGTCCATTACAAATGCCTGTTTCTCTCCACTGATATATGGCGAGCCAGACTATGCTTAAAAACATTAGATGGTATGAGCCCTCTCCTCGCAGACATGAGGGGTAAGTGACTACTGTCATCAACTACTGCAAAAGAGCTGTATGGGAAAAGTTGGGGAAAAAAAGACCCCAGGACAAATTCTGTTTTGCATGATCATTTCTTCTCTCTGGAATACTGCTGTGTGGCTTTTTTACTATTGTGCAAACATCTGGAGAGGTACAATTTTGTGTATTCAAAATCTCAGTCACGTGAATTTAGTTGAAAATAATTCTAAGGTTTTCTTCTTCCTTTTGGCTTTTAGCTCAGTGTACATCTGAAACTCTGTGAAGAGCGCAAAGATTTTATTTCTATGGTACATGGATTATATTATCTAATAGCAGTCTCTGTCATAGCAGAAAAGAATAACAGCATCCTTACCAGATAAAAGACAATGCTTCATCTCCAAAGAGCCTCAACCAGTCACAGAATTCATGGCTTTGTTTTTTGTCTACTTGTAAAAGATTCATGAACACTTCTCCTGCTACTGTCTGCATCCATCTGGTTCTTAAGTAACATGAATTAAGAAGAGCATGTCTAGCTGCTGTTCCTATTCCTTTTTTTTTGTTGTTGTTGAATATTCTCATTAAGTTGCTAGGCTGGGACCTAGCTAATGCAGAACCATCCATTTTTGCTTTTCTTTTCCAAAATTCTACAGTAAATTGCATGCTGATGTTGGCAGAGACTGACCAAGAAAAGCACAACTAAGATTTATCTCTTTGTTCAGTCCTTTCCCGCAGCAGGGAAAACCTCAAATGGCCGGTCTACAGATCTACCTTTTCCTGGGTAATTCATCTCTGGAAACAATCTTTCATATGTATAATTGTCTCCTTGGGAGGACCAGAGACTCCTGTGCTGGTGGCACACTGATTTATTCCTCTGCTAATCCTTGTGTGTTTGGCAACAGAATATTGTGGTAGCCGGTAGATTAGAAATTTATGTCTTGAAATAATACACGGGATGAATGATGACAGAATAAAAAAGATTGGCTTTGAACTATTTATCTTAAAGCTATTTTCTCATCTGCTTCTATTTATTTTCCTTTTTCTTCTAAAGTTCTAGTCTGATAAATAATGTCTTTTCAGTGGCTCTCACCTTCTGATGAATTTCTCTTTTTCAATGAACAACATATATTTAAGAAAAGAATATATTTTTAAAAGTTTTCAACATCAGTGAGGTTAAAGAAAAAATATAAAGGAACCAAGAGTAGTTAGAAATGTATTACTGCAGTAATAAAACATAGGTCAGCTTACCACTCTGGAACACATCAGAACAAAACCATGGGAAAAACAGTCAGAGAAGAGAAATGGGGATAGGGAAATTTGTAGAAGACGATGAAGCGCAAAAAATAATCTGTTGAGTTAGAATTTTGGCTAGTTCACTTGTGTGTATTGTATTTATAAGTAATGGAATGAAACTGGATAAAGAAAAATATCCAGGAACATTTTCTATCAAAGATTAAACTATGAAATTACCTTCTAAATGAATGTTCACAGGTATACTTTGAAGTAGAACAGAAAAAGAACCAACAGCTTCCTTGTGTGTGCTTTAACAAAAAAAAGCCATTCATGAACAATGTACCAGTCAGAAAAAAATAATTTTCAGGGTTCAGAATCTTTCATTTCCTACATTTAGAGGTGTTTCTTAAAGATGTATTTTGAAGTAAATGGACATTTTTTACAGCATGGAATTAAAAATACTTAGTTTTGACTCTTTGTGCATAATGTTGTGTTTAAGGTTTCAAAAACATAGAACAAGTAATCGAAAAGGAATATATATTTTAAAAGACCTATTAAAATAAGTCCTTTCAGGAATGTACAGTCTAAATCAATCAGTAGGTAGCAGTGTTTATCATATGTGTGGGGAATATCAGTGAATGTAATGGAAAAGTAAACAGGTGAAAAGCATCCATGCTATTTCTGAAGAACCCTGATGACTTTTGTGAAGAGCAGTTCATTTCTGAATATCCAGATGTTCATATAATAAGGTGCTGTTTAAAGTTAGCCCAAACTTCCCTCTCTCTCTCTAGATAGCATCAGACTTTTGAAGTCTTTTAAAAGATATAAATTGAGTGCTTCAGAAAAAAAATGCAAATCAACAGATATAAGTGTGGCAGAAGAATAGAAACAAGAAAGGGTTTAAAATGTTATTTTATCCACATTGTTTTAGATTTTGTGAGTCATCCAAGCTTCTTCTCTACTGTAGAAAATTGCTTCAGAAATTGCTCCAGGCAGTTAGCTCAAAAATCATGTTTCCAGATTTGTTCATAGATTTACTACACTTGTTCACATCTGCTCACTCTAAATGGACACTAACAAATACTTTGGTGTTAGCCCCAGACTTTGAACTTAATCAAGGTACAAGGTTTTCTGAAATCTAAGCATAATTTTTATAATATAAATATTTGTGAGGCTTGTATTAAGGAATTCTTTCCATATCTCCTTTAGTTACCAGCAAACCAGCTCCTAGTATGGTGAAAAAAGTGATGGTGATATTACTGGAAAGTAAAAATCTGGTAAGGCTAGTGCTTGGAATCAGTATTTGCCTGAGTTGCATAAACAAAATCAGCAGATAAATATTTCAAGCTTCTGAAAATGTATGGGACATAATGAGGGATTCAGTGGAAACAGAAACCTTTTGGCAAGTGCTTTGCTGCATGCTGACCCTATTCACTGATGGAGAGAATATTGCTGAACGTTGAGGGTAATTTCTTTATCCTCAAAGAGGTTCTAGTTCCAAGGCACCCTGCAAAGATTTGCATTGACATTCACAGTGTAAGCTTCAAGAGAAGATAGCCCTGGTGGGAAGTCTCTGATGTTTTTATTGAAAAAAAAAAAAAAAAATTAAATTCTTCATTTTTTGTGTTAAAATGTACTTAATTTATTTAATAGCATTCATTATTCCTTTGGTTATTGTTGTTGTAAAAGTGGGCTGGTAGTTTGATCACCACAGTGGGCATGTCCAAGCCTGACAGTAAGCCAAAGACAGATTCCTTCTGAAACTACACAAAATCTCTGGCCAATGTAAAGCCCTTGCTTAGTGGTCATTTTTCGCACCCTAGCAAAGATGAAGTTAACCCAATCAAAGTGAAACTTGATGGATATAGTGAATATGTACCTCACCTGGGTGAGACCATGTGGCAATAGGATGCTGAATATTGGAGACTGTAGGCAAAATTTCCAATCCAGATGGGTAAATTTAGATGTTTTCCTCCATGTTTAATCATTTAAAGAAACGGGGTCAGAGATTCAAAAGTACTGACTTTGCTAAGAGGTGGGACTGCTCAACACCTTTGAAATTAGACTGTTTTCCACATAGTTGGTGAAAGAAAGATGTAAGAACTTCATTTTAGACAACCGGAATGTCAGATTCAATTGCATTGGCTTAATCTTAGCTGTCTCATGAAAAGGAAATGGCAATAGAATGATCATATCAATATTCCAGGTATCAGCAGAGGGGAAGTAATATTTTTAAAATATAATTTACATGAAAATGTTCCTCAAAGATGTGCATTACAAATACAAAGGATATGAAGGATATCAAATGAGCTAATAGAAGGAGGAAGACAGCAGTACATTTTATTACATCCCCTTTAATCACAGGAAAATCTATCTTCAGCTAATCAGCTATTGATATGCAGAGTGATGGGTTCTCACAAGTTCAAATAGGTGTTTCATCTGAAGATGCCCCACTCTGCAGCCTGTAGTTCACTTACCTGTTCCTTTTATACACATGTTAGCAGATAAGGAAATAATAGAAAAGATTTGAAAAATGTTTACCTAGAAAAAACATACTGAACACTTAGATCACAGGCTTGAAGACAACTTTCATGAGTAAAGTGTGTTTATTTTACTACCAGCTGAAGTCTTTTGAATCTTTGCTTCATCAACAAAATCGAAACTCGTTAAACAGCACATAGTTTTAAATCAAATGGATCCAGGCCCTGGCAGATCAGAACCTTCTTTTTGGTTACTATTTCTTTGTATACAATTTCTTTGTAAACAACATATATGGAGGCTATGATTATATTATGTTACAGCCTTAAACACACAGATAAGAGTACTCTTGACCTGTGTCCCCTTATAGAGATCCCACCTCTGTAGGAGCAGTCTGCAAATCCCTTATGATACATTAATGAGCAATTCTGTATCCTCAGTTATTGTGAAGAGCTATTTGAGTGGATGAAGAGTTGTTCTTATATGGAAGATAGTAATGTCATTTCCTATGGAACTGATCTGCACAGGGAAAGTCTTATTTTGGACTGAGGTCTTGAAGTGTGAATCTTAGACTGAGATGTAATTTGGCTATCAAAATGGGTTTATTTTCTTCCTAGACTCGGGGTTTATATTCTTCCTAGACTTGAGCCATTGTGGTTGTGTGATCTTAAATTAAAACACTATGCACAATGATAGTGATCCCTATTATTTGACAATATGCACAGGTTTTAGATCATATTTTATATAATTATACATTTGTATTATGTTTATTTATGCTGTAGATATTCTACTCATCATACTTGCTGCTCAAGTTCAAAAAGCCCTGTTATTTACAAAAGGAATAGTTTTGATCGTTGCAAATGTGTTTTTGAATGTTGCAAATACTGGAAATCAGGTGTGCTCATGGAGTAGTTACATAAGAGTATTTCTTCAAATTTACTAAATCAGCAGGATTAAGTTAATATGTAAAACACATCAGAGTGGTTTAAGGTAAAACAAGAAAATGTATTCAAGACAACTAACCCTTAAGCCAATTATAATGAAATCCCAAACCCAAGATGTATTTATCTGGCTGCATAGGGCTGTACAAGCCCTGACTCAAGATGATGGTAGCTATGCAAACAACTGCACAGTGTACGATTAGTCTTATTACAGTATAAAATACACATGTGTACCTCAAATTTTAGTGATATTCCAGATTTGTGAAACAAGACTGAAACAAAGGAGTGAAATGTGTAAATATTGGACAATGTAGTCTGAATAATTCTTACACTGAACAAAGAACTCATTACATAAAGAATGCACATAGCTTTCCAGGACATTAGTGGAGAAGAAGCTGGTGTGTTGTTATCCCCATGTAGGTAATACAAGAGAGGAATTTAGTAAGAAGAAAAGAGCTTTAAGTTTTGCAGAAGTTCAAGTTTTGAGCATACCTAGTTAAAGATGGTGGCAGAGCCTGTTCTTACACTCCTGACCTAGGTGAAAAACCCAAAATGCTTGTCATGAGTAAAATTTTGCCCCATTTATACTAAATAATTAAAACAAGTGAAAAAAACATTTTTCTGTCTCTAGTGAAGACAAAGCTTAGGTTACAGCTTTCCAGAAGAATAAGGATGTTGGCATTCAGTAGAGATTATTTGCATTAAATTTATAGTAAACTGGTAATCAGTTGGTCCATTTGCTGAAGAGCCTCAGGTGCAGGCGATGTGATGCTGCGTGAGTGCAGGTGATAGGATTTCTGTGCACGTGGTCACTGAAGTTAATGGGTCTTGGGCAGAGGAAAGCAGAAGCAGATTTTAGGTGTTAGTCCATGGGTCTTAGCATTCACAACCAGGGCATGTGTAGGCGGATTCTTATGTGTAATGGTTTTCTCATATCCAATGTTCTGCTGATTCATATTTGCTACTGTTCTTCTTTACAGGTTACCGTATATCTTTCATTTCAGAAATAAATATTCCGCCCCATGGAAACTGGTGCTTTTCTTATTTCATTCTGTTAATTGGGGTGTCAGAAATGCTCATTCCCTGAACTGAAATGTTGGAAAACAGTACCCATTTAATGAAAATACTCAGCTACTATTTTTAATCCCTTCCTTTTGCCATCTGAGACTGTATGCTGTATTTATAGTATTTTTTTGAAAAAAAACAGAGGCAAGTTGGGAAGAAATGCTTTACAAGCTTGTAAATTCTCATGAGGCTTTTCATATAAACCTTCTCCTTCTTAGAGAATGTTAGATGGGTATGCTTATGAAGGGATTTTATTTAACTGCATTAAAAGAGAGAATTCGTGATCTGTCCCAGATATTTCTTACCTTCCAAAAACTTTTCTGCATGGCCTGATTTTAACTGGGCCATTCGATTTCTTGTTAGCTTTGGTCTGTACAACAAACAAAACACAGGAGACAAAATAATTTTTAGAAGTCATTTTAAGCTTGGGAAGTTTAGTTAAAGGGTGAAGCATCATTAATTTTATCAGGCCGTATAAACAGGAGGAAAAATAAGTCTGAATAATAGAAAGGTCAAAATCATGGGTATCTGTAGTTATTAGCAGAGCTTTATGGGGCATTAAGAATTTATATTCCCTGGTGACTCCTAAACCTATTTTTATAATTGACAAATAAATCTAATTGCTTGCCTTACAGCCATGATTTTTTTTTTGTTTCCGTAGAGCTAAGCACTATAGATGTTGAAAATTATATTCTGTCCTCAGAACTTTTAAATGTTATAACTGAAAGTGATACGTGGGCCTCTGTTTGAACCTTCATTCATCTTGGACCTTTGATGTAGTAAAAGAAAAGCTAACATCACACTCTCTTGTAGCTGTACTAGGCTCTACAGTGCTAAGAGGAGAAAAAACATTGGTGTGGAGCTTATTTTAGGCAAAGATTGTAGACCTGTTGAGTAAGAAGAATCTGTATCCCATTTTCAGCACAGAAATGTACTGAGGATTTTTCTAGATGACCAACACTGAATATAATCAGTCATGTGCTTAAGGACTGCAAAATGATTGTCCTTCATTAAAATTTGGTTATGAAGTAATCTTTTGTGAAGCTGAGTGTGGCAGCACAGTTGAATGCCCATGCCTGCATATGCATGGCCCTTGCTAACTTGCTCCATCTAGGGGATACTTTACATAATTCATGTTTTCACATACACTTTAAGCCTTTTAAGTCTTTTAACACCATTTAAATTGGATTTACACTAGTGTAATGAAATCCAAATCTAGCCTGTGAACAGCAAAAATCTACTTTATTCATACAACAATATGATCATAGCACTTGTTTTACTTACTGGTTTTATACATTTACTAAATACTAAAAACTTGTTTTACCTACTGGTATTTAGTAAATGTATAAAACCAGTTTATTATTTGAGGGTCTGACCTCCAATGTTACTTCAACATAACCTCAATTTAAGCTGCTCAGTAAAATATTTACAAAATGTATGTTTGGCCCATGTAGAGGCTTTTATGGACCACATCTTTCATCTCTTGTTAAATTAATCCAGTTTTGTAAATTTTTTAATACAAGAATGAAATTTGAAATGTTTCACAGTGTATGAAAATAAGTTAAAGATAGATTTTATGCTGAATGTAGATTTTCCAAAGGGCATTTTGACTCTCTCATACAGTAGTCTAGAAATAGTTTTAATGTCTTTGAAACAATTTGCGTGACCTAGAACCACAAATGCTAGTAATAAGGTGCTGCTCACCTTCCTTGCATGACCATTCTCTGTGCTTGACCCCACATTATAGAGGTATTTCAAGTGAAAGACAGTGTCAGTCATTAGCTGTAAGAAGCACATGTTTCATTGCATTAGATACTGCTAATTTGCTTTAAACTGATGCTTGGGCCTGAATCAGAACATTTGACTTTCATCTAGATATGTTACTTCTTATTCATTGATACTAATTTTTAATGCATTAGCAATGTAAAAATACTTTAATTGAGCTAAAGTTGTGCATATTCTTTTCATCAGTAATATTTGTGTCATTAGCTGTATGTTTTAAAGGTACTTAGTTGCAACAGGCAAAATTTGATGCAAAATTAAAATAACTGTCACATCATTAGTTACAACCACACCAAAACATTTGGTTTGTGAAGTAGCTCATTACTAGATGTGAGCTCAACAAAAAGCACAGCTTCATTCTGCTACTGTTTTTAAAAACCCAAGGACAGAGTTTAACGATCAGGAGAGCAGAGTGAGTAACACCAGAAATAAGTTTGGGCTCCTGTTCTTGAGCTGAAATATGAGAAACAACCCACTTGCAGGTATTTGGCCACTAATGGGGGCGGGCAGAGAAAAAAAAACCTCTAAACAGGGAGCCCACAGCAGTATAAACTGCTGGATGGTTGGGGATGATAATGCTAAAAAATACTGCGTTCAGAGACACTTTCTGGTATGAGGTCTCAGTTATGTTCCCAATCCAGTTGATTCTCCTGAAAGCCATACAGTGCTTCCATTGGTGTTAGCTGTAACCATGTTGGTATTCAAAGGAGTGCACATCCCGCGCTGTTCTGGTAGGTTTTGTGCTTTCTGTGTCACTGGGTCACCCAGGGATGCCAGCCAGTAAGTTTGTCTTTCAGTGGTGTCCTGGTTAAACCACGACAGTGGTAACTGAACTGACAGGGATGTGGCAGCTGAAATGCAACCTAAATTTACACAGGTTAAAAATGCATGTTGAAACCAGATTCGGATCTGATTGAGAAAGGAAATCTGACTTTTTGATTACTGCGAGGGGGGCAGGACAGTGACACTTTCATCAACTTCCAGTGCTCTGCAATAGCACTTAATTCAAAATAGTCCCTGTTGTTTAGACCCTCTCTGGGGACTTACCCAACCTGGTTAGCCTTGTTTGTACAGTCATTCTCCCCTCTGCTCCAGCCGTGACCTCCTTAGTGCCTTCGCCCTGCAATTGCATAGCCTGCAGTCACGCTCTCCCCTGCCCTCACCCTCGCAAGGTTTTGAACTTTGCTGCCTGTCTCTTTTTGAATGAGTGAGCTACTTGCAGGCTTGGCATTTTCCTTTAACCTTTCCTTGGATTCACTTATGGCCAGATCTCTGTGTGTACTCTCCCCGCAATGCTCTCTGTTAGACACTGACAATATAACTTGTATGGTCTTGCAATGAAAACAGCAAATTACTCTTATTACTCATTTCCAGTCCTGTGCTGCAGCAATCCATTATGAAAGAAATAACCACTAAAACTAACAGAAAAGGACAAAAAGAGCAGCTAAGCTGAAATTGCAACCACCTTTCAACATTGATGACTGTCTGCTTCCAAATTATTCTGCTGTTTGTGGCCCCTCTCGTTCAAGATTTCCCAGGTGCTTGCCCCATAGTGAGAATATCTTTCAGTGCATCTGAGAGCAAAAATAATTATTATTACACCAGTTTCATAGATGGGGAGGATGAAGGATGAAGCAAGGAAATATTGAATGTCTAGGCCAAAACCAGCCAGGAAATTTGAGTTCATAAAATTTACTTAAATCACTATTAAAATAAAAGAAAAATATACAAGTAAAACTGAACATAACTATAGTTACACAGTTTTCTAAATTAGATCCTGTGAGTGTTCATTTTCTCTTTTTAAAAGCCTTACAGATGTTTAATGTTATTATTAATATGGAAAGAAATTAGTGACTTCTTGCATTATTTTATAATTTTACAGTTCAGCTTTGTACTTAGGCAATGCAATAAATCAACTGCAATGAAGAGCTTAATACTTTGGAGTATATTTTCCATTTGTCTGACAGTAAAAATTGCATCTGCACAAGTTAGGCCACCATTTTGAAAATGAGTTTCCATAACTAGAAAATTGGGCTTGAAAACTCACAAGAGAAAGCTTTTTGTGCAATTTTAGGCAGCTCCTGCTTTAGCTGGGTTAGAAATCCCACACAAATAGTTCCTTGTGCAATAGGCATCAACAGTTGTGGTTGCTGTAGATGTGGGTTAGGAGGGGTAATAAATATTAAAACTAATCTTCTGTATCATTGATACAGACGTGGGTTAAGTTGTCTGCTTAAACAGATGATGGCATTGCTGTAAAAGGCAGGTAGCGAGTTTCAGTGCGTGTGGTACAAGGCGTTTGATTCTAGGCATAGCTACATATTTTATAGACTTTATTTAGAAATCAAAAGCGAAAAGTCTGAGTACATGTCTGTATGTCTCAAATATTTATTTGTCATCCCAACTACTGCTTAGTTGAAACATTTGGAGCTTCTCTATCTGATCCCACGAGATGTCCCATAAAAGAGTTTTGCCTGTGGGTATCAATATCTATATGCAACACAGCTGTTAGACTCAACAGTGTGATAGATTCAGCTTTTATGAACGTAATGAAATGGAATTTTTAAATGCAGTAAAAACAGACATAAGATGGCACATCAAACGGAATAGAGTCTGTCTGTGTTCTCCCTTTCAGGAGCACTGTACGCTTCTGTCGCTTTCAAAAATAAGAACTGCTCAGGAGATTCTGCATCCTACTTTCAGCATGCTGAAACAAGGGCTGCTCTGCTATGCACAAATCAAATCAGGCTGAATTGCATATTAATCAGAGCCCCTTTAGCAATGCTTGCCACTCAGCAGCAAGACTGTAACACTTTCATCCTTGCACAGAATGTGCTGTCATAATTGGTTTGTGTTAGGTGTTAGAAATATCTTGTGACTGAATGACCTGTAACTAATAAGAAGCAATGCTCAAATGAAATGAAGGTCCTTGTCTTCCAAGTACCATACAAATGGGTTCCATCTGGCAGTATAGTGACTTAATGTGTGATTTATGTTGGACTCTTATGTGTTATAGGGTGTGAGATTTAAAGAACCTCATCAGGATGCAGGGGTTCCTACTACAGCTTTTAAGTTTTTGAACCTTACTGGAAGCTTTAAAGACAGAAGTTTAATTAGGAAAAGAAGAAGAAATTTTAGATTAGAAATTTTAAGAAAATTTTAATTAGGCTAGGACAGAGCACACCTTTCCTGTCCTGTTTAATTTTCAACGATTACCTGAATCAGCATAAGGATGAAGTAGACTGTTAAAAAATGAAAGCCAACAGTGACATGGTTAAAATATTCATCTGGAAAGCTCTCTCTGTGCCTTCCATAAAAGGACCTGAACCTCAGTCTCTTTTTAATGGCACCACGTTGGTGCTGAAAATTTTTCTTGTTACGTATTTCATTGAAACTTTCCAATTAAAAATGATGGTCTTGAAATATCAGTGTTTTCTGATTAAAAGTCTGTTTAATAATAAACCTACAAACTGGTTATAATGAGAACAAAGATTGTGTCTTATACTTTGGAGGTCCTGGTAGTTCCCTACAGTGAAAATGGAAAAATGTTTCTTGAAATGAATGGAATACTTATTTCTTGCCATCACATGTTCAAAGCAAACGTGATCAGCACATTAAGTTGTACTTGAAAAGAATTCAGAAAGATCACTGGTGGCTTCACAACTGCTGATCAGCTTTAACACACTGCTTTTCACCCTGACACTGATTTTTTTTTTTTTCTTCTCTTTTCTCTCGTTCTTAGTTCCTTGTTCCAGCATTCTTAAGGTTCTTCATAGCAACCCCTTGGGACAGGAGGTATTCCTGCTGTATTTGCTTATTCTTGGGTGGGAACAGTATGATTTGTTCATGCGGTAGGTTAGCAGCTGGAAGGGATGCTGTCTGATTGCCTTGTTGTCTTCCCTGCACATTGTGATCCAGGGAATGTGAGGTGGAGAAATGCAGCAGTGGGAGGTGAGCAGTGACAGGAGGTTTCTTCTTTCTCTGGGGAGAGTAACAAAGTGTGTTCATTTGGGAACAGAGGTATCAGGAGTGCAGACATAAGAGAAAGACAGCAAGCTGAGAGCCTCTCATGCAGGAAACAACAGGAGACACCCAAAAAGAGCAGGGAGCAGGTATCCAGCCAAGCCTCAGTGATATGGAGAAAAAGAGAATTCCTAGGAGGTCTGTGTGAGTTTGTTACAGATTGAGAAGGCAGTGAAAGTTGCTTGAGGGAGAGCAAAATTTATCCCCACCAAGAGTGCACAGTGCTCAGGGAGAGAACTTTTTCTTTTTCCAGGCTTTTTTAAAATCCGTTTCACCCACCAAAGTTGAATTTTCTCTTTTAAAAATGAAAAGCCTCTAACTACCCACACACCACACATCCCAAACCTTACTCTAGCTACTACAGTTAGTATTCTAATAAGATACAGTTCGGAGATTGATGATTTTTGTCTCTTCCTCGATGCCTGGCTGACTTGGGAGCCAGTCACATCCTTGGGTAAAGACGGTGTGCAAAGAGCACCTGCTTGTCTGGTGTCCATGCCTCATCCAAATTCATTTTGATGGATTCAGTTTTCTTTCCAGATTGGATTCCTGGATTTTGTTTGGTGATTTTCCCCTTCAGGGTCCAGTAGAAACTCTCTTTGAAACAGCATACTTTTCCTCTTTTGCCTTTTTTTTTGCTTCCCACCCAGAAGGTCTTGGTATTTTAATTCTATCCTTAAAAGACGGTGGAGGAACTGGGACTAGGATTTTCAAAGAAATATTGAAGTAGCCTTATTTTCTTATCCTGCCTCCATCCCTGACCTATAAAAAGTAAAATGCCATTATTTGTTCATTTTTTCCTGCTCACCATCTGCCTCCCTTTTCTCTTTAGTATAAAACTTGTAGATTAAAAGACTGGTTTTGTAACTGTCTGTTGAAGATACAGCATACTATTGACCTGTAATATTGCTGTTATCATGTCTACAACTGAGACAGTTCTTTATATGTCCTCCTATGTCTTTACTGAGAAATGGGTTACTTGCTCTTTTTGGTGCATGTGGGGGAATAGCTTTGATTACATAAAAGATCCATGCAGCTTTTCTTGTATTGCACTACTATAGCATTTCAGGCAAAAAAAATGTTAGCACTTTCGTGATGAGGCTGTATATAAAAATTAATAAATTAAATAAGACCAATGTAAGATTTCATTCATCTCAGTTCTGTGCACTATTCACCACTATTAAACTAAGAAACCTTCCCAGAAATATTACTGCAGGGAGCTTAGCTGCTCCATCCTAGCCAGCTGTGCTGTATTCAAATGCATGTTCCTAAAGGGCTCAAAAACAGCAGCAGAGCTTTGTCAGTCAAGCTAATATATCCAGCTGAGCAACAGGAGACACCTTCAGAAGGCACTCTCTTTTAACTGATGACCAGCAAAGGCAAATCATGTTGTCCAGTCTCAATCTCCATTATGGCTGGGAGGCATATCTAAATGGTGCTTTTATTGCAGTTCTTATTGCCATGTCTTACCTGAACCTTGTCATAGGTCATTCTTCCACATTTGGGACTGTTTTACTGTTATTACTGCTAGTGTATAGGAATCTCAGTCTTGGACCAGGACCCTAACATATCACATAACTGTATGAATACGATATAAAACCTCCTTAAATCCTTCCTTTAAGAAATTATGATAAGCGTATAGGAAAAGCAAAGCCAATGAGAAATACAGATACAGGTGAAACCCTGGACTTTCTCAGCATGGTTGACAATAGCTGTAGCATTCTGGAAGACCAGATTTTAGGGGAGGCTCAAGAGGATGTTGAAAGACAATATTGAAACACTTTCCCAGATACACTGAGTATTGCCTCATGTGGCCAGGGGCTGCACAGGAGAAAGCATAAGAGCTTGCTCCCAATACTAAATGAGAGTTAATAAATCGGATTAAAACAGACAGTAATGTACCCTGATACAGAAGAAGCTTCTGCTTTTTTCTTAACTAGAGTTATCTTGTATTTTCTAGTTTCCTAGCTTAGCTTTATCAAATATGTTCAGTCTTGTGCCAAACAGTGAATTCTGGTCTGTCCTTTAGATACCGAGATCCTAATTTCAGACTCAGAAGGTGCTATGTGAGCTGTTATACTCTCAACATTTTTGCAGGATTACTTTATAGATATACAACTGTGTTGTCCTGGAGGCATTTTGTCATGTATGTCATCCTGTAGTAATTGGTGCTCTTCTACTTTTTTACTACTTTGAAACATATACTTTCCTCTTTCTGTGCTATAAGAACGATCTCTTGCTGGTAGGTGGTTAGTCATGTCATAGGGATGCCCCTGAAGCTTTTACGTTATTCTAGAAGAGGGGCTGTAACTAACAGCACTACTTTTTGAAAACCAAGAAAAAGAGCATAGTGTAATTCTCATTCCCTGGAGGCCTGTTTTTATAATAGATTTCCACTCACCCACCTGCCTTCTGTGCATAGCAGGGGATATACTTTGTATGATTTGAAGTGATAATTAGAAATGATGATTGGTGGCCACAGGAGGCACTGCAGATCCAAAGCAGTAAGTGTGTCTCAGAGTGACACATCACCTTCTCATAAGATGGTTTAATACTACAATTCCTTGGAATTAAACCTGTGAGTTCCTAATCAAAGAGCTTAGAAGTAAAATAGTAGAGTTTTTATAATTTACTGCTAGCAAATGGTAGCATCATAAGTGCATACAGAAATATTCCAAACCAGCATTAATACTACTGTGAGAATATAAATTATTTTTAGAGGATGCTTTTTTTTTTTCCCCTTAGTTTATGCCATAAAATGTGTTTTGGGAAGAGGTCATTATTACTATAATATATATTTGAAGGGATCCAATTTAAGTAGAAGATCTAGTTTTGGGAATGTGTGGCTTTTTATTTGGTGACACAGCTGTTCCTTGATATCCCATGGAGAAGACTCCTTTTACCATGTAATGGGCAAAGCCTACTGAGATGTAATGCAGGCAGTCTAAAGCACGCATCCAGGCTTTTGCAGCAGTAGTCTTGTGCAGAGCTTACTTAAATCTATTTGGACGAACCTGTGATACCTTTCTGCCTTTAATATTGGAGAACATTATTCCAAGGTGTAACAAATGTAATTCACATGGCACCTGTTTGAATACTGCCTTGACTGGAATTTAATTTTGCTTTCCAAATTAGCATGTTTCATTACTGTCCTTTTCCCAGTGATAAACAAGATAATTCATTTGGGGTATTTCTGCACCACAGAAACATACAAATTTGTCAACTGTAAATTGCTGTAGGTGTCATTAAAATTCTCCCTAAACAACCTAATACATTCCACATTTTTTTTCAGAGACACTTGCAGCTATTTTTAAACCACCTGCTGTGTTATACATATTCAGACCATAATGGGGAGGCACTGCTGAGCAATTCAATAGAAAATCATTTAAATAGAGAGGGACATAAGAGTAAGTGATAGAAAGTTCAGTAAGTTAATGCACTAGTTTTAGGTCTTCGTCCCCCCTGTGATCTCCCACACACACTCTTTTCTGCATGTCAAGCTTCAGATTTGGCTTGTGTTCCAAATAAATAATTTATGTGTAATTGCCTTCCAGTCTTACAGAATTTTCTACGTTAGGAAGCCACTACCTTGTAGCACCAAGGGAAAGGTTATAGTTTGTCTTTAGAGAGACGTTAGTGATGATGTGTGGAATGGCTGCTTGTAAGCACAGAATTACAGCAGCTAAACTGCATGGAAGATTGCACAGTGTTTGTTTTGTGCTTTTGGTAAGAACTCTTTTGTATATTTGCACAAGTGCTCCAACCCCTCTGTAATGTCTGCTTTATGATTTTTTTTTTCTTTTTTACCCATTTTTAAGAGAGCCCTGTGGCTCTTTGCACTTAGTCCTGAGTCTTGCTCTTAAAAGAGAACTCTTAGAAAACAAAGGATTACCTTTTTCTTACCAACTTCTTCCAACTAGGAGGAGAAACCAGAAAGGGAGAAAAGGTACTTCTTGCTTTGACCAGTCTTCTCTTCCTGGAGGTGGTTCTCACAAGTTCTGGATGCCCTGTGTATATACAGGCATTCACATCAGTCAGTCTTCTAATCCTTGTAGCAGCCAGTTTTTCCATCCATACTTTATATTAAAGGGATTTTTTTTTCCCCCCTGTTTAAGTAGCAAAGTGATAATAAATAACAGTTGAGAATGGAGGCTAATCTGACCATGGTAGATTGGTATCTGCTGGTAGGGTGGAAAAATACCAGCTCACTCCCTATTTTTCCACCTCTTTTTCCTGTTTCTTGGTTCAAGCATATTTTTATTTGTTTGAAGCAGATGACTTTTACCAACAAGAAATTCTGAATCCACAAAGCAATAAAGTAGTGACTGAGAGGCCCTGCCATTACATACTGCCCAGCACAGCTGTAGCTAGTGTGGAGAGCCACTAAGACACCAGTAATGGTGGGTTGCACTTCCTAAGTGAGTCACAGATATACAGCAAGAGCAGTGGCAGAGTGGGAATTGTGTTGGATAACTCATCTAAAGTAGTAACCTGAAGCTGACTTCTGCTGGGAAGTTTAGTAAGTCAGGACAGCCTGAGATAAGATTGCGTTATACAGTAGCCTCAGGAGATGGACTCCTAGCCTGTGGTTGCATGTGGGCTTTGAGAAGTTGTTAGTGGTGCTGCTTTTATTTTTCTTGAGTACGTTTTCGTCCACTTAAAATCAGCTTGTTCAGACACCTTTTGTAAAGCCTCACTAGGCCAAAATATTTCAAAGGGCAAGAGGGAGAAAAGAAAAAAAAGAGTGGAATTTCTGTGAGTTGGCAATTATATTGTAGTGGAATAGCCAACTTAGGAGGAACACAGAGTAGTGGAGATTCAGCTGAAGCATCATGCAGCTTTGAGCTAGCAATGAGCAAGTTAATGCTGGGACTGGAAACTGTAGCTACATCAACACATTGGTGAACTGCCACTAATTAGCTCTGCTGACAGGCAGGGCTGATTAGGTCCAATGGAGGGCTATATTAACAGCCCTAGTCCTTGTAGGACACCAACCAACATCTCTTCCTCTGCTGCCCTTTGCCACATAATAGCACGCTCTGGGATCACTTTTTGTGCTGGGCTCCGTTGTTGTTAGATGTGCCTCAGGGTGTTTTGGTGGATCAGACTCACTGGTACATCTTAGAGCAGAAAAGCAGTCCTTTCCAAAAGTAGCAACAGTGCCAGCAGAGACAGGAACAATATTCAGGCTAGGATCAATAATCAGCATCAGGTTCTGCCTTGAAGGCTGCATAAGCCAATGTAGTTTAGGGGTAGTTTGATGTCCAGTTCTTCTGCAAAGTGTTTATAGCTGAGGTGGTATATGAAAAAATCATCATTTTGTAGCGGTGCAAAAGGTGCTGCTGTGGAAGCCACTGGCTATACTGTACTGTCAGCCAAGTACTGATATTGAAACTGAACCAGTCTCTCTTCCCCTTAAAGATAATGATAAATATGGAATAACCTGGTAAGCGCAGGTTTAAGACTTGTGTTTGCAGAGTGAGGAGTGCATGTTTATATATAAATGTTAAAGAATTCCTGACAGCATAGATCATGAAATGTTTAATCTATTTCTCACATAACTTAAACTAAACGATAGACCAAATGACCTAAATGAGTCAGGCATTATATTTATGTAATCTTAACTTTAACTCCTAACAAGAGGTTTATCATATTTAAACAGTCTTTCATCATTAGGTCAGTGATAGACTGCAGTTTGTGCTGCTGGTGACCGAATTTTCATTATCGTCAGTTTTGGTCTTTAGATGGTCATTATTGTTTATTGTGCCCTTTTAAAAAGTGAATAAATTAAGAGAAAGTAAATCAGAGGAATTTGTTATTAGAGCAGACAGTGACAGATATTGCTGAGTTCAGGTAGAAGGCGAGAAAAAAAGGGAAGGAGATTGATGGAATGAGGTGGCAATGTTTTGAAATTGAGATGCACAAATATGAAAGGGAATACTATTTTTAAAGCATAAAGGACTTAAGTTTTATATTTTCAGTTATAATTCAGTCTATTTTGTGAATCTCTAACTCTTGATGCTTGACTTTTATACAAAGGTGGGTTTTTTTTCCTCCCGAGAAGAAAACAGAGTGCCTGTTACTCATTATGTAATGATGGTTGACAGAATCAAAGTCTAAGAACTTTGAAACCAAATACAATCCAAAGCACTCAGCTTTGCATGAACTGGGGAGCATCATCTGGTGTGTCATAGAAGTCAGGGTAGACAGACTTTTCAATCAGTTTCAGTCTCAAAAATTGTTAATATGTCTGGAACTGCCTGTTCACTTATTGCCAGTGCCAAAGTGTGAGATCGCTTGTCAAAAAGACTGTTATTAGTCTACGCCAAATAGCCCCTCATTACACAAGTGTTCCTGAAGGGGGAATAAAAAGGAAATCCAAAAAAATGTGTCTGCTATACTTCGATGGCAATGGACAGGTCTGCCCAGAAATGTGCAGGCTAGCTGCACAAGCAGTCCATGAGAGAGGCAATCCTGTTTGATTTACTTTCCTGTGTTAAACTTGTAAAGTTACAGACATGTATCAAGAGATTTTCAACCTTGACATCCGTGCATTATGCCAGTCTTCCCTGCTGAATCCTACCTGTGTTACCTATATTGTAATTCAGTGTTTCCAAGCACAACGTTCAACAGCAGTTGAGAAAGGTGCCCATTGCTGAAAGAGAAATTTCCTTCTTTTGATTTGTAGTCTCAAGTTAATATCTGAGCTGTGTGTTCACTAAAGTAAATATATGACAATACCTTTTCCTCCTCATCCTGCTGCTCCCAAATATAAACCTAGGATGCCAATATCCATGCCTCATTTTAGTCTCTGTATTAGGGTAGGGTAAAGGACTGAATGTCTTCGCTAAATAAAAAGCTGTTTTGTATTAGGAATCAGAAGCTATTCCAAGATGCATAGATTTGCAATTATAGCTTTGGCCTGGGAGTGAGGATACTAGAATCATCTGCTGACACAAATTTGCTCTGTGACCTGGGGAAACATTTAAATACTTTGTGCTTCATTTTTCTCCTGCTGCTACATAAATTTTTCAGTGTTGCATCTTACACCAATTGATTTGTGTTTTCTGTTTAATCTGGCAATATAAAATTCTAGCCTTTTAGCTACACAATGTGACTGAATGACTTTGCAATTGCTGCATCAGATACTGGCCTGATATTTTTGGAATTTTTTAATTAATTTCTATCTTGTCATGACATGCCTGGTGCTTTAGAATAAATTGAAACAGTTGGAAAATATTGTTCCACTACTAATTTATATTCTGAGTGTTACTTAATGTCAGGATTAGTGGCATACAGTTGTCTTCATGCAGGTGAATCAAAGTTTGCGGTGTCAAGTCCAATTCTGCTTCTATTTAAGATGATAATAAATCACCCACTGAGCTCTGCTGTGCACTTTGTGGCCTATACTTTGTGTTGTTACAGCTTGTTTAAATTTCTAATGAAGACACAGAATAATGTATGCTCATATTATGGTTTCATTATACAATGTAAAATGTCTGTAGGGAAACACATCCCTAGTCAATCGTGCGTTTGAAAAGTTTTCTCTTTTACCGACTAATCACTTTGATACCTTACAGTCAGGTTTTACATTCACCTCATGTCCTCGGTGTCTACAAAACAGCACAGAAAAATAAGCTGGTGCCCAATACCATTATAGTGTACGCTGTAAGAGCCCATATGGTGTTAGTTTCTCAAAAATAAATCACACTAAGAACTGCTGGATACATACAGGGGTCTTTTCTAGTCCCTCTTGGAGGAAACATTGCACAAAAGTATTTTAGAAAAGCAGTAATGCATTGCTTTATAAGAATTATATAAAACGAACCTGGGATGGATTAATGTTCACAGCATTAATAAAAATTAAATTTTAATTACTGTTTAGTAAACCACATATTATAATTTAATAGCTAATTTAAAATCAAAATTACAGTACTTAGAGCAAGTTTCTAGACCAAGAAATTGTATGTTCTGCATAGTCAGCACATTTGTGCTAATGCTTTAATGTATGTATTAGATAAACCTGACTGTCACCTCTATTGCACTTTTGTATGCACTATATAGACAAGTTTCTTATAAACAAATTTTTCATCTTTTGGGAAGCAGAATTCTTACCTACAGCTCTAGAAAAACAAGTCGAAGTTCAGTACCTCAACAGGGTTGTGTTATCTTTCATCAATTCTTAAATCTTCCCCTGGGTACACAAGGGTCATCAAGGCAGTTGGAAGGCAAAAATGCTTTTTAGACTGCATGCGCTTTCACAAAATGAAAACAAGATATCCTTTTCAGTGGCAAATAAAATAATATTCTCTTCAAAATATCAAAGCTATTATCTAGGCAGTATTTTCAAGCTTCTCTGGGCTGATGCACATAAGGACACTTGTTATCTTCGAGGTGATATACACCTACAACTAATGGATACCCTGTCTTGACTTATATGATAGGTTCATCTACTGGAATCTGTATTTACAGATTGTGCCAGATTCAGCTGATTTTATTTTTACTTAAATCTCAGTGTTTGGTGTTTCCTTTTGGCATAGAAAAACCTTCAGAAACAACTACCAAACAGGAAAAAATGAAAGGACTTAGGTGAAACAAGCAGCTTGTTTTCATATGTCACCTTTGAACTCAAGTGCTAAGAATTTTCACTATTACTAATTTCACCAGGATTTTGCAAAAGGATCCTGAGTTGTTAAACCTCTTGCTAGAATAGATTAAAAAGGAACTGCTGGAAAGGAAGAAAATAAGAACAAAAAGCAGCTTCCTCAAGATAAGAAGGCTCTGTTCCTGTCCATCTGGGATAGCTTTGTTTTCTGATCTTTTATTTTTACAGGGTCATTTGAAAAGTCAGTGGTTTGTTGTATGGCACTAGAACAAAAGACGACTAAACTAAAACAGGGGAAATATTCTGTATGATACAAAATCTATCTGTATTTCAGGAGCTGTCAAAGTGAAAAATGAAACCACAAGTTTGGCCTTTAAAAATACTAATTTATTTTAAAGATGAAATGTAAAAGTGCTGGGAAAGAAGTAACCTTATCTTCAGGAAGAAGCAAGCAAGACTAAATCCCTATCATCCTTCCTAGATCTCTGATGGCACTTTCTTGCCACCCTTAAACCTAAAAAAGGATGTAATCATCAGTTCCTGCCACCATAAATCCCTAAAGCATTTTTGCTGTGTTATTAATGAGGCAGTCATCAAATGTACTAACCAGGATTTAAGGTATTATATTTTCAATGGACTTATTTATCAGTTTTACTGAGTGATGCGGATTCAGTTCAGTGTTGGCCTACAGCAGTATTTCCGAATTACAGCCATGTCTTATTGACAGAAGAAAGCACTAGCCATTAGGATGTAAAAAAGTAATTGGTGAATATTCGGCTAATAAACTGTCAATATCCAGCTATATCTAATGTACAGTTTTCACATGCATTCATTAAAAGTCTATCTTTAGCTATTTAGTTAAGCATAATTTAAGGTTTTTAGGGATCGTTCTGCCTGTTTGAGACTTGATTCCACATAGCAAACTAATCAACTGATGAATCTACGATCTTTATTCACAATAATACTATAAATGAATATTTCTATACTATTTTAAATGATATCTTCATATTGTTTTTGTTAAAATATATTGCAGATGTTTCTAAAAAATTATGTATCTTAATTTTCTACATTTGGGGTTTAGGCTTGGCTTTCTTAATCTACATAGTACAAGTGAAAAAAGAAAACCTCCACTAACATAGACTGAAGAAGGTAATAAAATAGATGTGCAAATTTGCTGCCACAGTGGACTAGTTTTTAAAGAGTTCATTTACCATGGCTGTCATAAATAAACTCCAGTGCTTGAAATGGATATAAACATCTTGCTGCTAAGTGCCTGCTCTTGTCCTCACAGAGAGTAGTCTGATTATTGGATCTGTTGGTGTTATTGGAGCTGCTGTTCCTGCTTCCTGAAGGAACAGCAGCTCCTGAAGATGGGGACAGGAGGGCCGGATCCTCCTCAGGTGTAGTGCAATTTCATTGCTTCCCATTAGGCTGTGCAAGATTGTACCAGCTGAGATTCTGAAACTAAATTCTTGCTGGTTAATGCCTATTGTATAATCTGTCCTTGCAGAGCAAGGATGTTCAAAAAGCAGTAATGAGCCAACTATGTCAGGATGTGGACTTCTCACATGGTTTTTCCTCGTTGTCAGTCCAGCATCAGGGCTGATAACTGCCCAGAATCTGCTCTAGTTTCATTTTGCTTAGTGACAGTTGGTTGATTCTTCCTATCTGTATGAAAGCCTGCCCCATTTTCAAGTCTACAAGTGGCTGATTAGTTCTGAATAAAGGTCTTGTAGGCCATGAGAAAGGCATGTGCGTTGCTCTTGAGAGATCCCTCTTTTCTCCTTTTGAGAGCCTCAAATGCTGCTGGCTTTGTTTAACACACTTCTTTTTGACTGGTAGGGGAGTTTATTCTTTCACCTTCTTCATTTTGGATGGAAAGCCATGGTATCTAAGACTATGATTGTTTGTAATCCTTTTATAGGTGGATGAGATGAAGCTTTACACTGATTTTTATTGAAAAAAGGTAAAGGTAGTGCCTAGACAAATTTCAGATATGAATAAAAATTACTGTATCACTTTGAGGCCTCAGTAGGTGGTAGAAGCATTTTTGATAACTGTCATGGTTTAACCTCAGTTGACATCTAAGCCCCACACAGCCGCTTGCTCACTCCCCCTCGGTGGGATGGGGGAGAGAATGATGAACTGACCGCAACCCCCATTCCGTGTCCCCCTGCGCCGCTGTGGGGAGGAGGTAGAGAATTCGGGAGTAAAGTTGAGCCTGGGAAGAAGGGGGGGGGTGTTTTAAGATTTATTTTTATTTTCTCATTACCCTACTCTGATCTGACTGGCAATTAAATTAATTTTCCCCAAGTTGAGTCTGTTTTGCCTGTGACAGTAATTGCTGAGTGATGTCCCCCTGTCCTTATCTCAACCCATGAGCCTTTCATTGTATTTTCTCTCCCCTGTCCAGCTGAGGAGGGGAGTGATAGAGCAGCTTTGGTGGGCACCTGGCATCCAGCCAGTGTCAACCCACCACACAGGGGGTAAGACAAAACCAGCACTGTCCTGGCTTTTGCCTGTGTTTTTAAGAAAGCAAAACTCATCACGCCTGGAAGTTGGCTCTAAACGGTTAATGACATTACCTCATTTCAAATATGTGACTGTATTGAACTGAAGAATATATAAAGAAGCCTCTTGCACTGATTTTGTGATGATACCATTTAGAAACTTACCGCAAAATGGTGTTGGGACCCACTGCGCTATTTTTGACTTGGAGTTGTAAATGCAAGCATAGCAGTAAGGATTCTCCTATAGTTTTTTTTGTCCACCAGATCTTCATCCGCACATCTAACAGACACAAGATAACATTTTGCTACTTCATTGGGGCAGATGTATGTGGCAGAGAGGTGACTGCCTTGCTTAGCAGCTTGTCATTGGTTGACAGTCAGAGTGCAGAACTTGGCACAATTTGCTACTAGGATAAACCAGTAGCAAGAAGTGGGAAATGGTTATACTTCCACCAGCCTTAGCCAAAAGGAAAGAGTAATTATGTCTGTCTGGCTGTGGTTGGCATATACAGCTGTACAAAATGTAAAAGGCTAGGTGCTCCGCCTACCTCCAAAGGATCTAGTCTGCCTGCTTTCTGAAGATCCTAGGAATATCTGAATATCGTAGGAAGAAATTCATCAGAGACATTCTTTCAAGTGTCTCCAAATCAAGGCTTGCCATTTAATTTTGCCCTTATGTTATCATTCACAATCCATGCTAACTGCCAAAGAGATTACAGCTCAATTTTCAACATAATAGGCCTAAGACACAGCTTTTGTTCCATTAATATTTTTTCTGAGATTACTCTTTAGTTGGTGTGTATTGAATTTTCTAATTATTAATGCCTTCAAATTTTTCAACACAAATTGCTGGACAGAAGTTAAGCATAAACCAGTAATTTTAGTGGTAAAACATATATTGTAATTCTGCAGTTACCCATGAAAAAAATAGAATATGCAACTCAGTATCATTTTTCTTGCAATATTGACTACAACAACGAGTCTCTCTCTTATTTTTTCAGTCATTTGGTGGTTTTTTTCTTTTTTTAATTTCACCTCCCACATGCCCCCAGTTTCTGTTATTAGGCTGCCACCTAGTAATGGAAGTAAATGAAAAGCTGTTGGGTAGATAGAGGAGTAAGCTGAAAGTAAAGAGTGCTTACAGTATAACCACTGCAAACCAGGAGAAATAGAGCCTTTAGATTGTCTTTTGCATTTATAAATACACCTGCTATTTCTTTCTGAGGTTTAATTTTCCTTGCAGCTTGTTTTAATACTTCAACCAAGTGGAAGTTCAATATAGGAGAGCATTATAATGAATATTTCCGATTGTTTTATTTCCTAGCACCATAACCAATGAGGCAAATAATCCATGGCCATTAAGCTTTCTGTATAAAGAATTGGAAGGTATGCAGAGCTTACAATAGCGTGAATAACAGAGATCTTTCCTTAGGCCTTCAAAGGTTAATACATACACAATATTTTTTCAAATATGTGTGATGATCTATTTAATATTAGAATATTTTTATTACTTCTTCAGAAAATAGTCGTGTGTCACTTGGCCATTGAGAAATTTAGGGCAAGTGGCTTAAGAATTTAAATTTTCTTTTTTTTTTTTCCTAGTACAGTGAAGCTCAGGCATTGTCCTCTAGGTAAAAACAAGAGATCAAAAAAAATATTCTATCCATCTGAACACTTACATGTCAAAATTTATGTGATCATCAGAGAGCCCTGTCACATCAAATGAAAGATAGCAATTAAATGGTAGAAACAAACTGCTTCCTAGAGGCTTAGAGGATTTAAAATTAGTCTCAGGAAAATAAGCATATGAATGTTAATTCCTTAGAAGATCTAATAAGCAAGGATATACCTAAACTAAACTAGCTATGCAAATATCCCCAAATCTTATTGCCTTTAAAATTCTGAGGCAAATATTCCAATTAGAGTCACTCGGTAACAAGTAGTCAGCAACTGACCTGACCCGAAACCCTGCCATTTCTGCTGCTTCCTTAAGCAATTAAACTTTTGATTTTACTGAAACACTCGGGAAAGATTACAGTATTCAAAAAAGAAAACCATTAAATCACAGAAACCATGACCGGCAGAAACTAGGAGGACACATGCTGTTTTCTTTTACCATAATGTTATATTTGTGGGGAGCACAAACCTCCAGACTGCAGATTTTCAGCCAGACAGGCAAGCTGATCATTAAGTAAGGCAAGGGAGTAACTCGAGGGATGTGTACATCAGCTGTCTGAAGCAAGGAGACTGTGCAAGTCATTATAAAAATAGGAAGGGAGTCTTGATCTCGTTCATTTATAACTAAGAGAGAGGAAGTGGTTAGAGTTACAGACTAGGAACTGGAACTCTCTCAATCTACTTCTAAGTCTACAAGTGATTCTCAGCATGACCTCGGTCGTGTCATTTATCATTGTTTCAATTAACCTGTCTATGGGGTGTTGCTGTATCCAGTTAAAGGATGTTTGTGGTGGACATCAGGATCATCATGTAAAGACACATTTCATTACTTCTGGTTATTATGCTGCATGCTAAATAGATGGCTATGCACAGTAAGAGTAGCGTATTGCTCTGTCATAGATTTAAATAGTATGTTGTTTAATAGCTGAATCCTTACTTTAGTGTAAGGCTTGGATAAAGAAGTCCTCTTCAAAAAGGCGCTTGTAAGGATGAAACCCTTGCTCTTCTTAAAGTTGCTTAACCAATACTGGTTATTTCCTAAATATGTTCATTGATGTGAACCCATACAACTGCCTATATGGGAGTTAATGAAGTATTGGTTCACTGTAAGTGTGGATTATATTTGGAGGTGCCTTTATTAGTAGCCAATTGTTTCTTGGATTGCTGGCAAAAATGCTACCAGTTGTGTTAAAGATACGGTAGTATTTCTTTTGATCCCTGCAGGTAGAGAGATACATTTTTCTTCACAATAATTGTCCAGTGCTACTCTGGACGCTGTCAGGACCAAATATGTTGTCTCTGGTAAACGGGGCATCTGTAAATAAACTTTAAGTGCAGAATTTGATGCTTTTTTAATGTAGGGCTGGTTTTGGAGAAGGTATATTACATCTAACAGATATGATCAACTGTCTAGTTTGAATGTTGATGGAGGAATGTCTCAGCTGTATAAAATTCTCATTAAAATGCTTAGATTCTGTGGAACCATATCTCAAAAATATTGATTAAACTCAGCATAACCCTTCATTCTTCCAGGACTTACCAAAACATACTTTGTAATTTGCTGTTATTTGGAAAGCACCTTAAAAACTGTATATTTTCCTTTCTGTTGTGTTGTAATATTTTCCTTTAATTGCTCCTCTCCTAAGTATTGTAAGGGAAAATTTCCATTGTGAATTATGCACTATGGACCAAATAATATGATATTAGTTATCTCTGTGTGGGTACGGTTCAGTGGTCTACTCAGGTTGATGAATGATCTGAATGCCTACTAAAATGGGTGCGATTTGGTGCTGTTCTTCACCACCTGGAATCAGAATACACCAAAAAAGAGAATGTGTCTGATAAACTCTGTGGATATTATAAATCCATTTTACCTACCCTGTCCTACAAACAGAGCAAAATCTTAGGTCTGGGGAAATCAGTGGAGTCCAAACTCATTATCCTCTGATACCCTCTTGTAGGTCCTCCTTCACAAAAAAGGTTTTTAAGCAAGTAACATAACTTGTCCCAGGCAAAGCTCCACTTGCACTGTATATGTTTTAGTATGCCTCCAGACTAGACTCAGCTGGAGCAATCTTCAGGCACCAGTTCCTATGGCACTGTTCTCGTGATCCTCATCCTGAGGCACTGGGATTGTGCAAATTGCTGACTTAACTGTTTATTAAGGAAAGATTGTCTTTTTCTTGATCTTAATAGCTGAGTTCATCGCATTTCTAAGTCCCAGGAAAGTGTAACACATCCATCCTGGGACACACTATGCTCCAGGGCACATTCAGACCTTACAGACAGTTTTTAACATGTTGCATATATCATTATTAATTGAGAATCATGCATTTCATTCCACATTTCCTCGTCAAGCCTGGAGAACTGCAGACAGTTTCACTCCCATGGAGACATAACCTTGCTTGAAGTTGTCTCCCATTGTGATATCCCTCCTGACAGGAAGCACGGCTGAATGTGCGAGTTTCTCATACAGTGCCTTTGAAATATTTTTGAAACGGGTAGATGCAAAGAAGACAAATCTCGGGGAGAGGGAGCATACTGGAAAATAGCTGAATTCTGCTTTGATAACCTGTTGCCAGCCTTTGAATTCCCAGAGAGAGAAACATAGGTGTTGATTTTTTTTTATTCTGCTTTACTTTCATTTGTATACCATAGTTCTGCTTTAATAAGTTAACGCATATCTAATATAAATTTTATTTTACATTTTCACCAATAATTGCATTCCTGCTTCAATAAACAGGATCTTACCAGGCTTAAGATGCTGAATATTTGACAAAGGCAGTAATTTTAAAAGTGTCTTCTCCATCTGCCTATTAAGTGAATTGTTTTCCTTGTAGCCTCCCTTCCAATCAGTTCTGTTTATTGTGATTATTTAGAAATCTGTTTAACTTAAAGTGACCTAGATAGGCTTTTAAGGCAGCAGAAAATTAAATTCTGTTTTGCAGTTTTCTTGTGAATTTGAAATTTCTCTGTTCCTTTTCTTCCTCTCTCAATAAAGTTTATGCAAATAATATTAAAATTTATAGTGAGACTAATATTTGTTAATCTCAGTTCAAATAGTGGATTTGTATTAAATTATAGTTTGAAACACTTGCTTTGAGAGAGAGAGAGAGAGAAAGGGTATTGCTTTTAATACTTTCATTACTTGCTACTCTCGTTAAGCTTGAATTGTTATTATGATTATATACCCTAATTTTTAGTATTCAATATTAATTATATTTAAATCCCATTAGATTTACAGTTGGTATGCCCACTTTGATTTCCTTTTTACAAATATGTTTTGAAGTAGTTCCAGGACATGAACCTGATCCTGCACCTGTGACTCATTTGTTGGTTTCAGTAGGAGATTTGTGCATATAAATTAATTATGTAAATAAGAGTTTCTTAGATTCAGTAAAGGTTGCAGGGCATTCCAAAACGACACATAATCTCTGACCTGCAGAAATGTCAAGAATTAGATCTTGATCTGATTGAGGTCAGTATCAAATGTACTGTTGGTCCAACAGCTGTTGAAGGACATCCTTAAATATGAATCGTGGGTTCCGTACATTCCCCTGGTATACATTCTAGACACAGAAAATGCTAATCTGCAGAGAATTGAAAAGGTGCCTCAGTCATTGATTTGGCACAATTGCAAATCTTTATGAGATGTCAGAGAGTCATACAAAATTACATTTATTTACATGTGTCTAAGATGCACTGCACTGAAATAATTTTGACCCAGTTTGTTTCACGCTATTAAAAGCTCTTGCCTTGCTTGTGGGCGAACTTGCTTATCAAAACATTTGGACTATGGACAGAATTTATCTGTACTATAGTTCTGTATCCGTCTTTTGCCGTATGAGCTACACTAAAGTGCCATGCTAGGGAATACAGGGGTGTATGGATCCCTTCAGACATCCATGCTACTTGGATCAGGCCTCCAGGCATACAGGAGTAAGCAGGCACTGCACATAAACCTCTCCAGAACAGATGGATGGGGATTTGGCAGAGCTGAGACAACCAAAATGAACAGTTTAAGAGTGTGCCGCAGTCACATGTAGCACGATATGCTGCTGGAGGAGTAGCAAACTACTAATCCTTCACCTTCATAGCAAGAAACGAGAGGAGCAGGACAGGACTGTGATTTTGAAAACTGTCCCTGTGGCACAGTGCTTCCCATGGCTAATCTAAGTATGGTAGTGCTTCTCAGATCCACAGATAGAGCTACAGCTTAGCACTTTCTAGCTTTGAAAAGTTCCTGAAAACAGGAAGACCAGGATAACAGGTCCTCAGGAGCCAGACATAAATATTTTATGGTGATACTTTGTGGGGGAAAGCAGACAAAATTAGCCAAATATTGACTGTTTAAGAATGCTATTACTTCAGGCAAATTTTTTTAACAAATACCATGGCATTGCAATGAATAAAAACATAATGTAGTTCTTATAAAGCAAAATTTATTTCACTGAGACAAAGTCTTGAGCAAGATTTTGGGCCAGAAGACTAAGCTGCTAAACATTTAAAAGAACATACAGCTGCTGGATTGTACAGAAGGGAAGGTCAAGCTTATACCTCAGTATTATTTCTTATTATTTGAGCAATGTGCCCTGTATTTTATGTCAAGTATCTGCCAGGGTTCTGGTTATGCCTTTTTTGTGAGATTTTCTATTTATCCAAAGAGCTGTGCATTTATTGAATCTTCCAAAATCCTTGAAAGGAAAATTATTCTGCATGCATGATCTTCCCACGCTTACTTTATGTTTGTTTTCTGTTGGTTTTCCTCTAGGTCACCACAGTAAATTCATACTATAAGTAGATTATATCTTGGTATTGCTAATAAAACAAATGCATTAGAAATCTATTCTTTCTTTTATAGTGAGTGTGAAAAGCTTTTGAAGATTGATTTACAGAAAGAAACTGTGTACAGTTCTAGTGCACAGACATAAACTTATAAAAACAGCAACCTGTAGCAGGTTAACATCCCTTATTGTTCACCAAAAGCAACTGTACTGTAGTGCAAAATCTGCACAAGGCAGTGATGGACTAAATCTGAAAAGTGAGAATAACCTAGAAATCTTGGTTTTGTTGCAAGAAAACAAAGCCCTGACTTTAGGGGGGTGGGGGGGAGCTGTTTTGTTAGCGGATGCTCTTAGAAGATATAAGTAGGATTATGAAAGTTCAGCAAAAATAGAACTTACTAACCAAAGCAGAAAGTATAGGAATTCCAAATAAGGCATTTAATTACTTTTTATCATGAAAGGAAGCTGATAAAAAGATACATAGGATTAAGTAAGAAAAGAATGAAATTGACTGGAGAAATTTTAAATGGAAAATTCCATTGTTACGTCTTTCATCAGAAAGTAAATCCAATGGAGGGGTTGATTTTTCACCCCATAGTGTGATAAGCTTTTTTGTAAAACAGCAATAGTGTAATTGAAATCCCTTTTACATCATTTTCCCTTGGATGATTTAGAATTAGATCAATTTATATTCTGCGGGTATAACCCAATGAGAGTATAAATGCAGCCACTAGAATTGTTTTTGTCCATGGGCAAAGCTAGTATCATTTACTGATTCATTACACTCTCAGTAGGGTCCTTTATTTCAAAAGCTACCTGGAATTATTACTGACAATAGAACACTAAACTCTAAAATAAGATTTGCAGAAAAAATTAAAGGAAAAATGATAACAGTAATTAAAAGTAACATTTGATGACTATTTTGATCAGAATACCATGTTTAAATGGTAAATGGTTCAAATGGACGTGGAGGGTTTTTCCCCCTCCAACTCCAACTTAGAATGCACCTATTTAACTAGAATATTATGTTCCTGATAATATGCCTGAAATAAGAGACAGTGTTTCCATTAATATTTAACAATATAAACATCAGGCAAAGGTTGTACATCTGGAATCATAGAATATGCTTTTTGCATTAGGGTACTAATTTTAGAAACAACCTCTGTCTGCCTAGGTCTGCTGATGTATGGTTGTCATAGCAAGTCAGTAATAGAGTTTTCTGGGCATTTTGACCACTGGTACAAATTTGCAAAGCAGATTACGCAGCAGAAACACAATTTCCATCCTGACCTTTGTAACATTGCTTTCTGTTGTGGGAATTGGAATGTTTATGGAGGGAAATATAATTTAAGTGCACCTAATTTGTGAGAACGTGATTTCTGACATTAACCCAGTCAGCTTCATTTTGATTCATTTGATAACAGATTATGTAAAGACTTGGCATTAGGGAGGTATCATAAAACTTATTATCTTTTATTACCTAGGCAGAGAACATTGGTTTAGATGATTATAAACTGAAACTCAAGGAAAACTTTCATTTTCAGCTGCTGTGCAAAGATCCTCAGGAAATCTGTTTCCCAGCGATCAGTCACAGGCCTTAGCGAACAAATGGCCTTGTTCACATTCTGCTGCGTTCACGTTCTGCTCTGTTCACGTTCACATCGACTGCCACGATTTTGTTTTGTCACAGCCTTTGGAACTTCAGGGGATCTATCAGTTCTTGTGTCTGCTGTTGCCTCCTTGCCTGGTCTGGGGTAAGAGGGTGCTGCCACTTGTTAAGATACTGTAAACTCCATAGCTGACTAGTTTTTTGTGGATTGTAAGGCTATTTCTGTGTTAGCAGATAGAGTAGACCAGTAGAAGCAGATCTGTAGAGCAAAACAGTTCATGCTGAGGACCTGACATCCAATACTGTATGCTGCAATTTTTCACTTCAGATAGCTCTAGCCTGGTCCCCCAGACTGAATCACACTGATGGCTGGAAAGAATTAGGTGATGCCCAGGGCACATTCTCCAGTTGAATTTTGGCTGAAAGAAATCCGGTTGCCACACTCTCAGTGATGCAAACTGGAGCGTAGTTAAGTGTAAACAATGGGAAGGTTCACGTCAAAAGGTCTTTCCTGATCAGCGCTGAAGCAACAGCATACACAAACCCCGCATGGGCACGTGGTCAAGCAGCTTTCTCTGGGATTGCTGTTGTCAACTGGATGCTTTTAAATGAACTTGACTTGCCTGAACATCCATCTAAGATTTGATGTTTGATGAAAAGGTAAAGAATGGCACTGTATGGGTCTGTGATGTCTTGGAATGATGAGGTAGATTAGTTTAAGTGTTGCATTGGCATCCAGGCAGATCTCAGTGGTATAAACTTGATTAATCTAAATTCAGCTCTGGTGAGAAGATAGATTGCTTTATGGTGGCAGATAATAAAATAATCAGCATTAGGTTTCATTTAGTTTCCTGCAATGCGTTTCTTCAAAAATGTGTGCTAGTAAGTGCAGACTGAAGTACAGAGGCCTATAGTGTCCAGGATTTAAGCTACGTTACTGGTTTGTTGCTTGGTTCAGAGCTGATTTTGTGAGGAAAGAGAGGTGTTGGGAATAAGCTTAGGTTGAACTGCTTCAAGTTTTACCTCTGCGTTGTTCAGACCCACTTCTTGGCACCTTAAGAAGATAAAAATCCAGCTTCCCCCCCCCCCCCCCGCCCCCGTTTTGGAGGTGCCTTTTCTGGGACACACTTTCATGAAAGGCAGTATTTGCCTTTTGGAACTGTTCTGTATCCTCCTCCGAAGCCTGCAGGAAACACTTCAGGGCTTCTTGAACCTTATTCAGACTCGAAGAGGAGAAAATTCAAGCACTGATAAGTATGCTTGACAGAGGCTTTTGTTCCTTTGCTCAGTGAAGGATTCCAGTGTTTCAGGGCTGCAGGTATAATGTGTATTTATCAATGAGATCACTGATAACTGTCATTGGCTGCTGTCCACACAATTTAGGAATGCAATTTGTTTCCAGTAAACAGAGGGGAGTACTGACCAGCTGCATGTTATTGCTGTTGTATGAAATATTTATACCATGGATTGATCCCCCCGCAATGGGTTAAATGCCTAGAACTTCTCATTAGTTTCCAGAGTCTGTGTTGCACAAACACAGGCACAGACACCCTCTTGCGATTACTGATGAACAAGATTTCTCTAATTCTAATCTGATTATACCTGCAACGAGGCAGGAAATATTGCCTTCATCCTCCTGTTTTGAAGAATTTGGGCGCTTTTTTTCAAAGTCTGTGTTTTGGGACCTTTGGCTCTCATGCTCTTGATGCCACGATGATTTGGAAGGCAGCCTCTTGCACTTAGTTCTGCTTTGTTTTAAATGCAAATCTATGGGAACCTGCCAGTTTTACAAGAGACACAAGCATCTTATATTGTGGCATGAAAGCATATATGCATGTTCATTCATAAACATGGTACGTTATAGCTTAATGACCCCACCTGGAGTACTGTGTCCAGCTCTGGAGCCCTCAGCATAAGAAAGACACGGACCTGTTGGAGCAGGTCCAGAAGAGGGCCACGAAAATGAGCAGGGGGATGGAACACCTCTGCTATGAAGAAAGGCTGAGAGAGTTGGGGTTGTTCAGCCTGGAGAAGAGAAGGCTGCGGGGAGACCTTGTAGCCTTTCAGTACTTAAAGGGGGCTTATAAAAAAGCTGGCGGCAAACTTTTTAGCAGGGCCTGTTGTGACAGGACAAGGGGGAATGGCTTTAAACTAAAGGGGGGTAGATTTAGGCTAGATAGAAGGAAGAAATTTTTTACGCTGAGGGTGGTGAAGCACTGGCCCAGGTTGCCCCGAGAGGTGGTGGATGCCCCATCCCTGGAAACCTTCAAGGTCAGGTTGGACGGGGCTCTGAGCAACCTGATCTAGTTGAAGATGTCCCTGCCCACAGCAGGGGGGTTGGACTAGATGACCTTTAGAGGTCCCTTCCAACCCAAACTATTCTATGATTCTATGAAATGTGTAAACAAACTTGGGTAGCCCATTTAAAATCAGTGGAGCTGTGCTGATTTATGCTAGGCTGAGTGTCTTATCAGGCTTGAATACTTTGGGGGTTGCTCATGATTTTTTCTTTCTTAAAGTTACAGAAGAACACCTTCACTCATCTCTGTGTACTGATCCTTATTATGTGACCTTTACACCCTTCATATACTTAGGGAATTCTCTTGGCAGAGGCATTTTAAAATAGAGATATTTGAAAAGCTGTCTTTACTGATAACCGTGGTAAGTTACTGTGTTGGGGAAACTTGTCTCTCCTTTTATGGATTTATCCAAAATCCTTTTTGGATTTAAATAGACTCATTTCTTCCTACAGCAGGGACTAAGAATGATTCAATAATTTGCAACTAATAATTTATTAGAACAACTTTGCCCTTCTTTCTCTTCACAAATTGTCTGCAAACAGATTGTACAACTCTAATATGTTAACGGCTGAAAATTATTTGAACATTTTTTCAGCAAATATCTTTTGGTCTGCAGATTATTTGAATTGCAAATTGTGACTGTTAAAATGAAATATATAATTAACACTGCAAATAGCGCTGATTGGGTATTACAGGAGAACAGGTTTTATGGAAATATATTGATTTGTCAAAATGAATATTTGTTACAGAAACATAATGACTTGAAAAAAAAGCTTTGTTGAAATAAATATCTGTGATCCAGAAGGGAGTTCTTATCTTGAGTGCTCCTGACAGCTAGCTTGAGGTTTAGTACTTTCTGAAGTGGTTGTGACAACCAGGTTGAATGTCCTGTTCAGACAGAAGAACTGAATCTTACCTTCCCTCATCCAGCGGGGTGTGCTGATGCAGATATTGATTTATTCTGAGGCAAAGCTCTTTTGATATGCTCTGTTCAAACTGTTACCTTTGTAAAAATAATTAAGTATAAATTGGCAGAATGTATAGTAGTTTCAATATTCCCTTACAAGTGTATTAATCAGGACTGGGGAGAATGGTGGCTCCTACACCCATCAGTCAGACTGTTAACATTTCTAATCATATGTTCTGATTTTAATGAAAAAGTCCTTGGAAGGTTTTGTTTATTAGCATTGTTACAGTGTTCAATATGTTAAGGCTTGGAAAGTATTAAGCATCAGGGAAACTATTTGCCAACCACTCCATCAATAGTTTTTATCTGGGTACAATTAATTAATGTGAATAACATAGTGTTTTCTATTCATCATCAAAAGTTGGAATATAAACTCTGGTAGGTATATAGTCAACAAGGAATACATGTAACACCATGGTTTCAGCAATGTTTTGGTACTATGTTAAAGGACCAGGCTAGCAGAATACTAGGCGCTTCACGTACAAGAAGGGTTGAGGGTTCTCTTTGGTGCAAGCACTATGAAAGTGGAAATGCTGACATTAGGAATATGCAGCACATGGGGAGGCGTGTTAGGGCAGCATGTCACTTTGTGAAAAGTCAGAGCTGTGGAGAGTTATGGATAATGGAAAGGATGCTCCAACCCAGGCAGGCTTCACGGCCAAATTATGTTTATGTGTAGCAACTCTAAAAGAAGCTTACAGCTGCCTTAGCCTCCAAACCCACCTCCCTCTGAATTACACGCTTCATCTCCTAAAGGGTATGTCTGTGACTGCAGGAAGGGTATGCAAACTCCAGCAGGCTTTGAGGTAGCGCGTTGGACTACCGTATAACACAGAGCTTGGAGGAACTGGGATCTAGCAAGCATGATTATACATGTCCTTTAAACTCAGGACAATCTTTGGAAGGTCATAGCGGTAATGACAGTCTTAGAGACATGTAAACACAAAGGGAATGTTTGTATATATCAGGGCCTATAGTTGGATATAGACTATAACGTAGTTCTCTTTTCTTTATTCAGACCTGGTATTGGGGAGTAGACACTCACTATAGCTATTGTCTGCTGTTGACAGAAGGTTTAGGTGAGATGAGTGTGGTAGTTGTATTCCTGGCACCTCCCAGTATGTAATAATAATAGAGTGATTAAATGGTCTAAAATCAGCAAGAGAAGTTACATAATAATTGATGCTTTCACACTGGAATGAAAGGTTTCTGCAGTACTGTTTAATTATGAGGAACAACCGAGTTTTTTTCCTGGGAAAGAAAAAAAAAAGAAATTACATACATTGGTCCAGAAGGAAAGCTGAAACATAGCTTGTGTTTTGTGAAAAAAACGTATGATTTAATGACATTTGACAGCAAGTATTTTCCTTGGGACATTGTGATTCTTATTCTCCATTGCTATTCAAAATTATTATAGTACTTTATAATTCTAGCAGAGTGGACATGGAAAATGTTTCTTTTCCCAAACCATGAACATCTAGTGAGTAGCTCTTGCAGATCAACATGCCACCCTGTCCCAAACAAATTATACTCAGGGAAATATCTTTGGCTGGTAAAAATCAGCGTGGGGGTACTAACTTCAATGATGTTGTATCTTTTATGATAATTAAGGATTTTGTTTAGAATACTAAATATTTGCTCTCTTCCCAGGGTTTATTTTTGGTAGTAGTCTAACTAACAATAATAATTTAAATGGAAATATCTCAGACTAAACGGAGCTTCAATCATTGTTCTGCCCTAGAAATTGGTGATGTCTACCCAAGGAGAAATTCTTTATTAGTAACATTCTCAATGTAAGGTTGCTCCCTTAAGTGAAGTTAATGTCTGCACAAATACTGTGGGGCTTGTATATAAGAGCTGAGATGCACTTGTTTGTACAGTGAGCGTGTGAGCAGTAAACAAATAGTTTTTCTGTGCAGATTTCTAATATTTCTCAAAGGAAGGCTTGTCACCCCATCATGGTTGGCAGCCTTCTCCAAAATGATATGGATTCAATGGCCACTCTAAATCCTAATTTGCACATCAGTCAAAACTGATAATTTTACACAAAATATTGGAAACATGCACATACAGTTCCTGTATTTCCATGTAAAATATAACAAACATATCCATGTATATCAGCCCTATAGTTATGTCAGCGTTATGAAGACTTAAAGTCTGACCCTATACAACCTATGTATTAAACAGTTACAGATTTCCTCTTGATGGAAAACAAATGTCTTTGGCCAGGAAACATATTTGTATCAAGCACTTTGGAGCAATTTCGTGCCATTTTTAACAGCAACTGCTGATGGAGAAAATTTAGTCTTCCTTTTGCTTGCAGATATACCTATGAACTATATGTCTCCTGTGGGTAGTAAATAGATATTGATTTTCTTCATAACAGAAGTACATTATTACGGTGATTAAACTGTAGACCTTCCTTTATGATATAAAAAATTGGAAATTGGTGAGCTAAAGAGGATTTACATCACAAAATTGTTTGGGGTTTTGTATTCATCAAACTGTAATTCAAAGTCTGAATGCAAAGCCTCTGTGTATATTGCCCTTTTTAAGCAGCAGCAATTGGCGTTTAAAATAAATGCTGATACTATAATTATAAAAACATTATGTCTGTTAGAGCTCTTAAGAGTCATATTGCTGCATTTTTTTATTCTGCATTTGTCAAAATCCTGACAGCATACTCTGGAACAATGTTAGATTCAAAGTTGATATTGTTACTCAACAAGAACATTGATTATGTCTTAATAGGACATATTCAGTGCATACTATATGCAATTATCATCTTAAATGAACACAAGCATTGATTTAACATGAACTGAAATTATTTAAATCCTAAGAATTTTTCTTTCTGGTTAGCATTATATTATAAAGACATTAGTAACAAATGTGATGTGGTAGCACACTACTGATATAGTATTATGCATGAATACATAGTTTATAAACAGAATTATAAATAGAAGTGTTGAGGCATTGTTGCATTGTTATAGAAAATACTAATATCCACAAAATAGTAAAAAAACTCTCTATTGGTAATAAATATTAAGATAGCCTGAAAGAATGCTTAAACCCCTTACAAGAGTTTTGAACATTCTGTATGGTGTTTGCTTCCCAAACAGTGTTTGTTTTGATCTTAGTAACTGAGTACTTTATGTGAATTCAGGAATTTCTATTCTCCCAAGGTTTTTTTAGATGAAACACTGAAGCACCAAATGAAGGCTTGGGTGTTGTGATACTAAGCGTGTCCTTTTCTGGACATGCAATTCATATGTGTCTTACAATGACTGGAGAGCACTGGATGAAGACCTAGCTAAAGACACTTCATGGGGGACAACCAGCCAGGAGGAAACACAGAAGAGATGGTTTCTGGAGTCCTGTTGTTTTCCAGACTTTGGTGCCTATCTGCAGCTTTTAGCTGGGTGTTGATGTGAGGCAGGGATTCATAGCTTGAAATCCTTAGCAGGATCCTAAAATTCACTAAAAGAGAAACGAACAAATATACTGAGTTGAGTAGCAGGCTGATGATGTGAATAAATACAAACGGGAAAAATAATGTTTGGCAAAATTATTCTTTTGCAACCCTCCTACATATAGTTTAAATACTGGTAGTAAAAACAATGTTGTGAAGATCTACAAGAAAATATGTTGAACACCTGTTTAAACATCTTTGAATTACAGATTAAATAAAAGACTAAAGGAACCTAAAATTCTGAACCCAGTCCATCTTTACATGTTACCAAGAAGATTAAGCCTTGATCTAAATTCTTCTTAGGTTAGCTTCAGCATCGCAAATGGATTTACAAATACCCCATAGTGTGTCCTTCCAGAAAATATATTATCTCCTAAAAATAGCAAGATAGTTATATTGGAAAAACAGAAAGCATTATTTTAGTAAATAGGCTTCCCAATGTCCATTGTATCTGACTGACTGTGACAGTGACCAGGATTTCAATTTTCGGCCAGAAAATGCACTAGGGAGCACAGAGCTCCTGAGATCATCAGTACAAACAAATACAGAAATGGCTTCTCTCCTTTGACTCTATGGCAGTGATGCTCCAATAAAGTAGATACATAATTTGAATGTCTGAAGATAGATGGAAAAAAGCCAGGCCTCAGTGAAAACATCAACTTCCTGAGCGATTGCACTTCCTTACCAGATAAATAAACAAGGGGAGATATATTGGTCACACATCTAAAAGCTTTGGACATCTGAAGTTGCAGAGAGGGGATTTGTTGTTGTTTTAGCAATATCAAGGCTCTGAGAGTCCATGTACATAACTGGTGTCATGGTTTAACCCCAGCTGGCAACTAAGCCCCACACAGCCGCTCGCTCACTCCCCCTCGGTGGGATGGGGGAGAGAATCAGAAGGGGAAAAGTGAGAAAACCCATGGGTTGAGACAAAGACAGTTTAATAGGGAAAGCAAAAGCTGCGCACGCAAGCAAAGCAAAACAAGGAATCCATTCACTGCTTCCCATGGGCAGGCAGGTGTTCAGCCATCTCCAGGAAAGCAGGGCTCCATCACGCGTAACGGTGACTTGGGAAGACAAACGCCATCACTCCGAACGTCCCCCCCTTCCTCCTCCTTCCCTCAGCTTTATATGCTGAGCATGACGTCATATGGTGTGGGATATCCCTTGGGTCAGTTGGGGTCAGCTGTCCCGGCTGTGTCCCCTCCCAACTCCTTGTGCCCCCCCAGCCTGCTCGCTGGTGGGGTGGGGAGAGGAGCAGAAAAGGCCTTGACCCTGTGTCAGCACTGCTCAGCAGTAACGAAAACATCCCTGTGTTATCAACACTGTTTCCAGCACAAATCCAAAACACAGCCCCATACCAGCTACTGGGAAGAAAATAAGCTCTACCTCAGCCAAAACCAGCACAACTGGAAATTCAGGACTTGGACGTATTTGAAAATACCAGTGGTCACCTAAGGGTTCCAAACCTTTCTTGTAATTATGCAAGTAGTTCCACTTGTTTCCATCTTACATTTTGAGTCCTACTGTACTGAAGATGCTGTCAATTCCACCTGAATTTAAAAGGCACGTGAATGCCTTTACAGCCTGCAAGTGATAGCCCATACCAATACTTGGACTGTTCCTGCTGGTGGTGTGAAATACTAGCCATGGCTTGCTTTTCTTAAGTCACTGATAGTTTTTTATTGTATCTGTAGGGAATATTAAAAGATTAAGACTCAGCAGAAAACCATCATTGTCTGGTTTCATTCATCACTACCTAAAAGTAATTGCTTGGTTTGTTCCACCTGTGTGTATCTGCACTGAACTGTTTATTTCCGTCTGTTGTGATTAGATCCTGCTGGCTTTGTCAGGAATCTGAAATCTGAAAAAGTGCCTTTCTGGCCTCTGGTTGCTTACCAGTGCTGAACCAGTTATGTCAAGGAGGCAGGGGAGTGCAATCTGATAGGAATGTTAACACTGGTGAGAATGGCAGTGGGTGTACCTTCAAAGAAAAACACTCAAGACACAGCTCACCTCCTTGGCAAACGAAAAAATTTGCCAGTGTCACCCCTGCCGTGGCTAAATGACTAGAGTGCAAATTTATGGGGGAAGGAATGGTTCTCCTGCTGTAATTATACAAACCCTCTCAACAGCGATACACTCCACAAAGTCACAGTTGATAAATAATAAGCCACACAAACAGTGACTTAATGTTCATTTGTTAAAATAAGCTATTATCCTTTTTAGCTGTAGATCCACTTTGTTGAGAGTTGTTACATATTTATATTGCTAACATCTCACTATCCAAGCGGTATTAATTGGATTGTTTTTGAGAGTGCTTCAGGGGCTAGGTCACTGCTTCGAGAAGCAGGGGGCCTGGGTTTAGGGACAGGCAACGTCATGGTGGTACAACAGTCTGAGTGACTGGGAGGTCCCAAAATGCTACCAATAGTGGGTGCTGCATTTATGCCTAACCTGGACAGTGTAGCCAGGGATGGAGAAAGTCAAGGAAGGCTGCTTTTCTCCTCCTCAGTCATTTCTCACAAGATGGGAGCAAGTGCAGGGAGAGACCTCACTGGGGTAAAAGGCCTGAGCCCTGTGAAGAACGAAAAGACGAGGAGTTGCCATGACAGCTTGCACTGCTGCCCCTACCCTGGGGGATGCCCCCAGCACAGACCCTGGCCCTCTGCAGTGTCATCAGCTGAGGAACGGGGTTGGTGAGAGCACAGGGACCCATGCTCTGTCCACAGATCCCCACTCCCATGTCCCAGGATTTACCAGTAGTGTGAGAAAACACACAGATCCAAATAATTGCTACTACTGCCTGAATTAACTGGACTAGAAGTATCAGAAATGCTAAAAAGTCCTTTACATGCAATCTCCTAGTGTAAAGAGAGCATCTGATGGGAACATGCCTCTGCTCTCGCGTTTGGATCTGTTAGGAGTTGCTTTCTCTAACAAAGCAAATATTTGGTGACAGAACTAGATGTAGAAAGTGCTGCATAGCAGGAAAGTGTGAAGTATTCATAATGATATGAAACGCTACTCAAAATTCAATGTTTTTCACATTCCATTGCGAGCTTAAACATTGGACTCCTGTCACAGAAATTTCTGCTGCAGTAGACACAATTTCTAGCATAAATGGGCTCACTTTCAATAGAAAATGGGACAGTTTTCAAAGGAAAAAAGGCCAGTTTGTGAGTAAAAATGGTCCTCTTTCAGAGCAGAGAGTCTTACAAACATGAAGTGATAAATGGCTTTGCAAGTTTTCCATACAATACTAACAACTTCCTAATCAAAATAATGGAAAAGTTGCATCTAGGAGAGGGGAGAGAAGCTCTATTCAGGTTTTAATACATTGAAAACATTTTAGAAAATAAATATATGGAAACTGTAAATTTTGTTCCACTCTGTAATCTGGATTTGTGTTGGTGACATGTCAGTAATATTTCTTTGCGTATATTTATATGATGTTATAAATCAAAATCCTGTTCTGGGTTTGCTGCCTTCTGAGATGAATTTCATGCAATAATGTTGTAAGACTTAAGGAAATACATTTCTTAGGATCCCCTAAGTGGCAGTGGCATCTGATTTTCTGTAGTACATATGTTTTTAGAACTAAATATATCTTCTGGCTTGACTCATTGATTTTACATGCAAATATATTGCTTCATAATAGCTGATCTGATGAGCAACTGATATGGTTGCTTCTCTTATGGCCTAAAAATGCTTCAAGATCTAAGTACTAAGGAATTGGGATCTCCTTCTTACACATGCTCCAAGAAAGGTGGTGTGATGTACCCAGGAAAATGCATAATGCAAAATGCACTATTTAGTGAATGCTTTCAAATCACTTAGCTACAGAGAAGATTGTGTGGCCCGAGAGGTTGCTTTGCTAAGCTAGAGATGAGAAATGAGTCTTTTAAAATTTTAAATGGCAAGATACAGGCTGGTGGATGAATGTATTGGGAGCAGCCTGCAGAGAAGGACTTGGGGGTACTGGTGGATGAAAAGCTGGATGAGCCAGCAATGTGCGCTTGCAGCCCAGAAGGCCAATCGTATCCTGGGCCGCATCAAAAGCAGCGTGGCCAGCAGGTCGAGGGAAGGGATTCTGCCCCTCTGCTCTGCTCTGGTGAGACCCCACCTGGAGTACTGCGTCCAGCTCTGGAGCCCTCGGCATAAGAAAGACACGGACCTGTTGGAGCGGGTCTAGAGGAGGGCCACAAAAATGATCAGAGGAATGGAACACCTCTCCTATGAGGAAAGGCTGAGAGAGTTGGGGTTGTTCAGCCTAGAGAAGAGAAGGCTCTGGAGAGACCTTATTGTGGCCCATCAGTACTTAAAGGGGGCCTACAAGAAAGGTGGAGACAGACTTTTTAATAGGGCCTGTAGCAATAGGACAAGGGGGAATGGTTTTAAACTAAAGGGGGGTAGATTTAGACTAGATATAAGGAAGAAATTTTTTATGCTGAGGGTGGTGAAGCACTGGCACAGGTTGCCCCGAGAGGTGGTGGATGCCCCATCCCTGGAAACCTTCAAGGTCAGGTTGGACGGGGCTCTGAGCAACCTGATCTAGTTGAAGATGTCCCTGCCCATGGCAGGGGGGTTGGACTAGATGACCTTTAGAGGTCCCCTCCAACCCACACTATTCTATGATTCTATGTTCTTTGCTGTAGGATAAGCCCTTCTTCAGCTTCTTTGATTCTGCTTTGTAAGGCAATGTATGGGTAGTAGACAGAGATCGTCTGTGTTGCTATACAGAGTTTCACACCAGTTCTCTCCCTGCATGTTAATTCTCTGGAAAAGTGTTAGATGAAGGACATAGGAGGAGTGATGTCAAAGATATGTAGCCTTGATTCTTGTAAACACAGTTGGCTGATAGAGCTGGTCTGAGGTTAAAAAAGCCCTCTAGCAGTGGTGCCCTAGCCACCCTTTCAGGCATTGTTATGTCGCTTTGCCCCTGAGATCCAGACTTATTTTTCAAGTAAGGTTTGAAAAAACATTCCTGAGCACACGTGATATTCTTACCATATAGTTTTAAAGGTGACTGCAGCACTTTCCCATCTGTGTCCTCCATTGATAATGCAGCACATATGGTCTTCGGGCAGATGGTTCCATATAAGGCAGTCATACAAATAGGGAAAATATTCATTTTAATTAGGTGCCCAGTCTTGTCTCCAGTGAAATCCATGTCAAAATTCTCTACGAGTTCCATGGGAGCAGGTTCTGATGCTGATAATAGCTCCCCTCGATGGGACGTATTGCTCCCCTGTTGTCCAGCTTACAAACAGATGTGCTTTCATGCCTGATGCGAGAGAAGTGAATTAGAAATGCTGTAACATTCCCATTGGCCACAAATTTTTTTTCCGAGTTATGGCTGTCTTTCAGGGGAGGGAAATTAAGGATTGCTTTTGCTATGGACCTATGCTGTCTGGTTCTACAGTAGGTAGGCAGTCAGATAAGTAGCTGTGACATAGGGATCGGATATTATAGATGTAAATTATTAACGTTACTATACGCATTTGCTTTGTACGATAACTGGTAGTCATTGCCATTTTGGAAACTGCTTTCTTTTTTCTTACAGTGAAGCAAACTTAGATGACCATTCTAAATGTTAATACACAGAATGAATGCGATTTAATAAAATAAAGTGAATTCATATGTAGATTGTGACAATAGTATTTACTTTATGTACCCATCATAACACTGATGAAGCAAGCTGCTAAATATTGGTGTGCTGAAGTGAGAGCTTACTCTTAAAGAGCAGGTATATTTTCTTTCCTAATCTCCTTAAATAACAGGATAGATTATGTACTGTTTACCAATATTCACCTGTATTCGTTCATACTGTATTCCAAATAAGGTTTCCATGGTAGCAGCTGAAGCTCATAGAAAGCTGTGCTGTCCTGGTAAAAGACTGTGGTAATAGATGCATTTCTATGCTATGTTTTATCAGGCCAAATTAAGTTTTAGATTTTTTTATTTATTATTTTAATGTGAATTAAAAAGAGTATGTAAGCTGTTGTGGGTTTTTTTTTAACCTTTCCTTTTCTGTTATTTTTTCAGACCATGGAAACCCCGAAATACGAGCTAGTTATAGAAGCTAAGGATATGGGTGGTCTTGATGCGGGACTAACTGGCACAGCAACTGCCACTATTCTTATTGATGACAAAAATGACCATCCACCAGAATTTACCAAGAAGGAGGTAAGAGTTTGCCATCTGTGTTCTACAAAATGGCGCATGTAATTGTAATTAGCCTGTTTCTAAATATAAAAATGTTCCTTAATGGAAGAAAATACTTAAAGACATCTTTTTAGCTCAATGTGACAGACTTTCCTGGAGCTGCTTTTTTCTTCTTTTACATTAATAATTTTGTATGTATCATTTCCAAAACAAAATGCAACCACAAGGTAAAAATTTATGTCAAGATATCATTCAGAGGTTGGCTAGTAGGATGAAAACCTGTAAAATAAGTTTGCTAGTGGTGACGTTCTCCTTTTGCTCCTATGGAGGAAAATAGAGAATTCCCTCCTGCCTACGTTCTAGCTTAGGGCTTTTGATGGTCAGGATCATGGATGAAAGCAATATGTTTTGTCCTAGCTTCAGTACTTCACCTGTGAGACAGCTAGTGTTGAGAGTTCTGTAACGAAAGCTCTAATCCTAAAAGCTTTATGTTTAACCTACAGGTGGAATTTGCAAGGGAAGTTTTTTTCCTTGCAAGTTGAATTCCACTGAAGAATGCTGAAAAGTCTGAAAAAACCCCAAACCAAACCAAAAGATATTCACTTGCCTGCAGGAGAGTGTAATAGTGCTACAGCAAAGTTTCTGGTTTCAGGCAAAGCATCTACCAAATTTCCTGCCCATCCCACACTGCTCCCTTCCCTCCCCTACGTTTATTATTAGTCTGATTTGGGGGGATTTTTTGCCTCTGGTATCTGGAGAGAATTAGAGTGTCAAAAGTTTTACCTAATAACAGCTGGTTTGGATTTTGCTGTAAAAGTTTCCTAAGGCTCTGGAGATTTTAAGGAATATTCCCAGAAGATGAGAAGTAAGCATGAGGGATGCTGATTTTAAGGTAATTTTAGAAGAAGAAAAGGAAAGCCTATTGCTATAAAAGTCTTGGTTTTCTCCTTAAGGTATGTTTTTACCTTTTTTAATTTTTTTTTTTTCTGGCCTAATTTTAGTGGTTTGACAACAGATTATTTTGAAACAAATTACTGCAATTTTACTTGAATAATTTCTTTTATAAATGCAAACTGGATAAGCAGATTGAAAAAGGATGGAAAAGGTTTTAAAAAAAAGAGAAGAAGAAATAAGAAACAATGACAATTTTGCCAACAGGAATATTATTTTTCAGTGGCAATAGCTATAATTACTTAAGTAAAATGCTTTAGCAAGAGCATTTCAGTCACCTAAAAAGTGCCATGGACAGCCTGATCCAAACCTTTCCAAGTACATAGGTGATAACTAAGTGGCTTTGATCAAACTATTAATTCCCTTAGAATTATCCTTTAGATCAGGCTTTTAATGCTGTTTTCTGACAATCAGTAGTTAAAATATATTTGAAATATTGTATCTTTTTAGCCCTCTGGAATATAACAATGTAAAAGGACAACTCGGTGTATTTAGAAATAGGAAGTAATTGTATTAAACAATATTGATAACAATTCATGTCATTCAGAGTCCTACCTACTTGAATTTCCAAACTTTGAGATTTCTTCTTTTGAAGAAATCTTTTTATAATTATATTTCCTGTTGGACTTAATAGTTTTCTCTGGTAATTTGGGCAAGCATGTTAAAAAACTTGGGTGCCTGCTTAGCCCCAAATATACTGTTAGACAGTGTCTATTTCTGTGGAAATTCAGAAATGTTTATAAGTTCAGTCAGTGATAGTAAAAGGTACTCTGTGCCCTTGAAAGTCTGGTGGTTTCAGCATAGAAATAAAATAGCAAGTGTGAGGAGGCAGCGTTATGTAGCTTTCTTTGAAAGTCCGGTCTTACACGTTTTTCTTGCACTTTATATGACATACAAATTTTCCTATAGAGGCATCTCTCTTTTTTTAATATATTGTGACATGGTTTTGAACCTTTCGCTATTTAGAGATGTTAATGACCTCAGAAATCTTCCCTCTGCCTTGCTAAGTGATATTCTTATTCCATGAATAAGGCAGGAAAAATCAGTCTTTAGAGGTATGGTGTCAGGCCCCTTTAGAAACATATGCTCTATTTAAAATAAGTAGTGTAAGAGGAGGGACATTGTCTATTAATAGAGCTAATGCCACTTTATTTGGCTTACTGCTTAAAGTACTTAGATACTGTATTTTAATACCAGTCGCATACCACATGCTGCAATACTACTGATTTGAAGAAGACTTGAAAGAAAAAGACATATTCTACAAGATAACTTTTGAAGTACAAAGGTCAAATTCAGTAAATCTGAAGGTTTGATTTCAGAGTGCATCTTCTTTTATTTACTTTGAGACTGGCTGCTTTAGGATTGGGTTCTTACGGTATTGACATGTTTTCCCAGCTATCTTCCTTCTCTTTAAAGATACTTTCTCTCGGTGCCTTTTTCCCTTTTGTAAAACAAATGCTTATTTACTGGCCTGTGTTTTCTTCTGATAGTATAATTTCTACCTGAAATAGCTCTGCCTTTATTTGTCATATGCTTTTGATGTAGCTCGATTAAGCCAAGTTTTCAATGCATTCTCTTCGTCTGTAAACACAGAGACCAAATTCATTCCTGATCTGACACAGTGAAAGCCAATGAAGTTATGAGAGCTGGATTTGTTCAAAGTCTGGACACTGTAGAAGTACAACACTGGGCACCCCAGACTGTGCACTAAATGGTGTTTTGTAGAATGTAGAATGCATTGTTATATATATCTTAATTAAGATATATATGATTTCAATAATATTAATGCCAAGACAGAAGTTGAATGATTTTTTCATAGCTTTCTCTGAAGTGGAAAATTTCTATATTTCTATATATTACTAGTTCCAAGAAGTCTTATGTGTGTTAACAGATATTTGTTTGAGTCCTCAGTGCAAAGCAATCTCAGCCATGCGTGAGCATGACTGTCCATTGAAGATGCGTTTTATCTTTTGACACTTGACCCATCTCTTCCTCTTTTTTCCTCCAGAAACAAGTTTATGGATCTACCCCTAAGCAATGATACACTTCTGTGTACTCCTATTTACTATATTTATTCCTTGGAAGTCAGGTCCTTATACACCTATGCAAAATGCTCATTGACGGGCTTTATTTGATGTTTTCAGAAAGGTCTAAATGCTCCTTTTTTGTCGTACGCAGTTTTGCAGTAGCCTTTACTGGGTTTATGTACATCTTGCTGGAAGAGGGGGCATTTGTCTAGTGAATCCATTCTATCTGTTATTTTTTTCCCCTGCCTACCACACCCGTGCCATTCTGATGCAGTTGTGGCCTTCGTGCTTAGGGAGAAATTCATTGATGGTGTGTCAGGGCATAATCACAGAAGAAGCTGAAGAAACCTGCCTGTGATCCAACACAGCACTTCCATTAACTTCAGAGGAATAGTTTAAGCCCTTGAGGTTATAAGTATGTGTCAGATACTTTGATGGGTTAATGTATGAGCCACTGCTTTGTGGATTCAGCCCAGTTAATTATTTTGGTTTTGCCCCATCACTCTACGCACCTCCAAAATACCTGCCTTGTTCTATTTCAAAAATCCATTCAGACGTGCAAACAGTACCCTGTTCCCTCCAGGGGTTTAAATAATTTCATCTTTAATGCCTAAAAGAGCAATGTTTTAAGAGCTTCTCCAAAAATCCCAGGTGAGGTAACAAGGTCTACCTTTTAAAAGGTCACAATGGCTGGGATATTGTGCCAGATTTAAATTATAGAGAATGAAAATAGAGATGCTTGTAAAGTTAGTGGCCTTTTTTTCAGAAAGTTTTTAAAATTTACAACCCTATTTCTATAATACGAAACAGTTTTTAAATTAACTTTGTGAATTATTACTGAATACAACATGTATTTTGTATCACAAAGAGCAATTTGGCATTTCCAGCAAGTTAAGGGCTTAGGCCTAACTTTTGTTCAGCAGCAAGGGATTACTTATGTGAAAGTAAGAAATGAAGCAAAGCAAGGAGCAGGAATTGATCATTCTGGAAAATCTGATACCTGGTTTGTGTACTGCAGGATATTCAAACTGTGTGGGAATGAGTTTGAGCGAATGCTAATGGTGCTGAGTATTGGTTTTATACCTAGCACATCAAGAAAAATGAGAATTATTTTCTTGTGTCACTTTAACAATTGAGGACAGACCACTGCAGTGTTGTATGCCTGCAAAACAATGACTGTAATCTACAGTTGAAGTGTGATGAAAAACTAGCAATGTAGCATCTGCTGGAAGCCACAAGCTGGCAAATACTTCTCTTGTATCTGTTCCTGTAGGCGTGGTTCTGCCCAGAGCTTCCCTAAGACCCAGTGGAGGAAAAAACATTGTTTCAACGTGACAACAATATGGATTTCACCCCTTCCTGTCTATTCTTCCTCCTCCAAAAAAATAGTACAATGAATCCTACTTCTGGTCTTATACCATTACCGAATGCAGAGTATAAACTCAAAAATGGGATTCCACTGAGTATACTTGCCTCCCTCTTCTGGCTTCTGTCCTGATTTTTTAAAGTATCTGTTCCCAAGGAAGAAGCTTCCATTGCTGCTCTTTAGTAATACTTTATTTTTCCTTAATAATGGATATATTGTCTTTCCTTAGTAAATGCTATCAGGCGCTTGAGAGGAGAATGCAGTGATGTGGCTTAAGGGGATGATTTTTCTACAGTCCACCTAGTTCTCACATCTGTCCTTCATCACAGATTTGGGACAGCAGCACATTCCTAGTCATACATTGAAAAGTAATGGGACTTTGCTCATAAGAAAGAGAGACTTCATTTGGCCAGGGAACATTCTCATTCTTGAGACAATTCCTCTTTCTGCCTCTTCTATCCTCACCTTCAACTTCATCCATTTCTGGGACAAAGCAATGTAAAATAGAAAGAATTCTGTCACATCAGGAGAGTAAGATTTGGGGAAATATTTTTCCTAGTTTAGATTTTAGGAATATATGACCTTAGAAATGAATTTTCCAGCTAAATAAAGAAGCTTGCCTCCTGTGAACAGAATAAAATCTGTGTAATTTGACAAAACATCACCACAGTGAAATTTGAGATATACTAGTGCTGTGAGTCTTAAGTGAAAAATATTATTTGCTCACATTTTGAATACCTACTGATAAATGGTTTATAAAAGAGTAATAAATGACTAATGTGTGCTATAATAAATGATTCATCAATTCCTATAGAGACCAGTAAGTGAATAGGTTGCTTGTCACCATGATTTATGATGACTTCCAGCATTGTCTTCTGATTCAGCTGTGCTACCTACTGGGGTAAAACAGCCCCTGGAGTACAATATGTATCTCCGTCTGCTCATGGTTCAAAGAGGATATGAGAGACTCAGAGCACCATCTGGAGAGATTTCTTTTTCAGCTCAGGCTGTTGAGAAACACGCTTGTAGCTTTGAGTCCCTGTCTTGATTGTTGGTATTGGCTAAATCATATTGAGGACCAAATACTGAGCTAAAAGCACTTTTAAGGTTCCTCCTGGCTCTCTTTTCCATACTTCTTTTACAAACATTTCTCTCTTAGACATGATATTGTTATTTTCCATGCTAGACATACCTTACCAACACAGACCAGATCTGCCCATTCAGTTTGCACATTTAAAAACAACAACAAATCTCACCTCCCGTTCTTCTGTGATCTGAAAGTCAACCCTGGTCCTTCTTATCTTGTTTTACAGGGAAAATGTTGCCCTTTGGGACTCCTAATTAATCTTATTCCTTTCTCTGTGAGTCTTGCCAGTGAGCTGTACCCTACCTTGGACACTAACAATTCTGTTAAAGGTAGATGATTCCCCTGCAACTCCCTCCTCTAGACCCTTAGATCTGATTTGGAGAAATCACTAGTGAGGACCATAGTTGTGTGCAAAACTGAGCAAAGACTGCTGTCCTTTGACTAACACACAATTCAGGAGCATGGCCAGGGCACCAGCCCTCTTTCATTTTCCTGTTGGGAGGAAGGACAGGGTGTAAACCAGACTGAACACAGGCAAAAGACCAGCACGAGCTGCCAGCATGGCTCAGCAAGGTGGGGAGAACAAGCTGAGTTGATTTTTTCCCATTTCACGTACCGTTCTCTCTCATGCCGGATGTTGGAAGGCCAGACGACTGAGCTGAGGTACTTGAGCAGCAATAAGCAGATCTGAACAGATGAGAAGAAGCCGTTGCCAGGTTAATAGTTAAGAAATGGAGACGTACTATGGCCTAAATATTATGGGAACCAGTCTTAAATTCTAGCAGCCTATTCAAATTGGAGCAAACTGTCTCCAGCACTGCTTTGTCATGAGAAATAGTTTTGTGGAATGGATAAAATCATTTTAGCAAAATCACATGAACAAAATGCATATTGGAATTTCCATTTGGCTCCCATTTTTGGACTGTGAGACAATTTACATGCAGAGAAAGCAGAATTCATACAGAAACTCAACAGAGCAGGACAAAGCCTCTACAGCTGTTAGTAAACTTTGGCATAAAGAACAGCTTCATGATGGCTAGGGTTCATCAGAGATGAGCTCTTTGGCCATCCTTGTGTTTTCTAGAGCTGTAAATACAGCTAGCAAGGCTCCTGAAGCATATCTTACCCTTCAGAAACCCCCTACACTAGATAAATATTTGCACTGACCTTTTCACTCAGCTTTACTTCTGCTTCATACTCTTGTAGCAGTTCGCTACCACACTTGACTTATCTGAAGCTCCAGGGGCCCAAAAACCTCCTTGAAAACAAATGAAAGACATTACCTGGTATATTTTTCACATGTGAAAGGCAGAATTCAAAGATAATTTCTCTGGTCACGGAAAATATAGGCAACAGGATCAAGGCAGGATTACTATTCCTATGTCATCCTTGTAAGATATCTGTCTCACCTGTTCTTAAAACATCCAGAGATTGAAAATCAAAAGACTCCTCAGTCCGTTCCTGCACATATCTTAACAATGAAACTTCTGCATAGCCTTTGCTAGAACTTAAAATCATTACATGTTATCCTCATAGATATGGAGGACAGATCATGCCCTTAATGTCTTTTTTATTCTTATATAATCAGGACCATGCATGAAGAAGACAACTTTGCAACTCAGGATATATTGTCTATTTCTTAAAATAAATAAATAACTCCTGTGTTAAACCTGTGATACCCATGGTTTTTCCCACAAATATTAACCTAGCAGTTTTGGTGAAAACAGAAGAGATCAAGTTGTCCCCTAACTGACTCATGTTCTTTCACATTTAAGCTGAGCAAAGATGTAGATGTATATGTGTTTCTACTACAGTCCATTTGCAAAGTATCTATTAATTTAGTTTAGAGATTATCTATTAGTCAAATGAAAAGCTATTTATTAAATCCATGTGAAAGGAAACAAGCATCTAAACAGAGATAAATATTTTATTTTCTAAATGAAGACTGTGAGCATTCTGGTCTCACTGCAAAAATAACAAAATATTTGAAATTTTCAGTAAAGTTCTATTAGCTGTACCATTTCTTCATGGTTAATAATTGGTCACTACTCTCGGTTGTGTTAAAGTCCAAGACATTCAGAGTTTTCTTAGTTGTCATGAGCTGCAGAACAGATTTTCAAAATCACATAAGCAGTTTGGGAATCTAAGTATCTAAATAACATAGGCATTTAGACCTCTTTTTTTTTTCTGAAATAATTTTAGATGTCAAAGATAAAAAAGAAGAGCTTATTGGACTTAAAAATAGGTGTAAAGACATCTAATTCCCACTGGAGTTTAAAAAGCTGGTTTTAGGAACATAGATTGCTTTGACTCTCAGTGCAATTAGGATCCCAAATGTCTGTCTATCTTCTAAACCTAATCACTTTCAAATAGCTTGGAAAAATGCCTGTGATCAAGAAGAACGTTTGTTAATGTTTCTGAGTTGTGTTGTGGTGGTACCAAACTAAGAACATCTGAAAGACTTATTTAAACAATCTGGCTATCCGGATAATGAAATTACCTTTTTGATATTTTTTTTCTTCTTCTTCACTATTGTGTGCCAGTTCTTAACAGAATTAGCTGGTTTGAGGTTTCTCATGTGATGAGAAATGCTCAGCACCACTCAGGATTGAATTACCAATGACCTTAAAAACAAATACTCTGCTGTAGCATTGCAAGTAAGAATAGAATATTTTTTAGAGAGAGAAAGAAAACCAAATATGCTTATTCTGGGCATTGACTGAAACAGAGGACTTGAGCAAAAAACAGGGTTTGGAAGACCACTGTTTCCTGTACTCATCCAGATTCATACTGTGTGGATAATAATTTGTATTCATGTGGCTTTGAGCAAGCTATCTGCATAACCAGTGTAAGCACTTTGTTCAAGAACTTTTGCAAAATATGTTTAACACTGAGTCCATCCACTTATCACATAATTAGAGCTGGATACGCTGCATAGCAGTAGGCAGCAGACTTCTACATTTATCTTTGCTTGTGAGGGGTGAATTCATTGCTTTGTTTCTCTCCACCAAGGTCATGAAATACATGAAGTTGTCTATTTAATCTCCAGATAAACACATTTCAGTGGTACATAAAACAACAGAGTGCCTGCTTTATAATCTGAAAGCAGCTGAGAAACACTTGTATAAGTACAGGAAAGGTTCTATGAATAGAAATGATCATTCAAACAGTGTGAAACTGGGGAGGAACACAAAGGCATTTCCCTGCTTCTCCAGATCTGATTTTTTCCCAGCATTCTTGCTCTCCAAGTCAGCTCACATAGTAAACTTGTATTTTTACCAGTCCTTTTCTCTTTTCTTATTTTCTGTGTTTCTTTGTTGCCCTTTGTTTAGTTTCCTTGATTTGTTATGATCAGCTGATCTGAGCAGTCCTGATGCAAACTTCTGTGTGAGCCCTTGCCTTTTGTAGCCCTTTGGTTATGCTTGGAAGGTCAGCAGCAACTGAGTGGTAATAACACCAATTCTCACTACAGCTGGTAAATTCGCACCACAAAACCATTCCAATGCTGACTGTCCTCTGAAGACTTCTTCCATCTGCTTCTGCTAACAGCAAATATCCAAACACTGCGAGCAACAAAAAAGCCATAAACCCACAATTTATTGCTCTCTTCTACAAGAAGTGAAGGTTAATATGCTTCCTCAATGTGGTCTATGAAGTGTGAACTTTAGCATCGATATTAAGGTCTGAATTACAAAGCAAACAGTAGCAGTAAGAGTTTTGACTACATCTAGCACAAATACATTTGGGTAAGTAACTGGATAGTAGAAATTAAAGAGGAAGGAAGGCTCAAAGGCTCCTGAGAGAAGCACAAGCTAAACAAAGATAATGTAACATCTCCAGACCTAGTCTTGGACCACTTATTCAGGGAAGCTGTATAAACATAATTATTAGCAGTCATTGCTAGGAACGGCTATGTGATTTTCCAATTACATCAATTTAGATTGAATTTCCAGTTTTTCTCTCCAGATGGAATTTTGCAGTTGCCTTCAAATCAAATTAGGACTGCTTTCTAGAGATTTCAATTTTAATGTAAATTTTAAAATTGGAGTCTTTTGCCTGAGAAATTATTATTTTTTTTTTTCCTCTGAATGTGCTGCTGGAACACTCCATGGAAATTTCCTTTAATTTCACTCTTCTCCAAGAGTGGTTTATAGCACTCATTAACTGTCCAAGGAGTTCCACCTTCAACACTGAGTGCAGGCAGGTGACACCCAGACTTCAAAGAAACTTCACACGATTATTTTCAGATCAAGATATGAAAGAATGCATCAATCTCTTTTCTCAAATTAACTTTTGGGTTCTGTATTGGGAGCCCTCATTTGCCTGTGTAACATCCAATTGACTGAAATCCTAAGTTCTGTGTGGAAACACTGTGGTTTCCATACATGGTATTCATTGCAGAGTGGCTCCTAAATCATCATTATCTCATTCAGCCTAGACAGTATGTAAATTGGGGGGCAGGTAGTGGGGAATAGATGACTAGGTATTACCTTTGTGGTGCAGCCAGCAAAAATTTTCTGTGGCTTGAAGGGACTTCTATTTTATGTACATAAAGGGTTACAGTTCCTCACATGTGGAATGTGGAATCTTAACGGAAATACCAACAACTCTAAATCTCCTTGTCTGACACAGTACAGCTGATTTGAGGAGTAATAAATAGAGGAATTGTTAGATGTGTAGCAAAATATCACTCTAATCCCATGAGTTAAGAAACCCACACTGTTAATATGCCTCTAGCATCTGTAGGAGTTCTATTTTAAAAGCAGAATTAAACAAGATAACACACTATAGATCTTAACATATTCAATTTGCACCAGACAAAACCCTATTTAATAGCAATTACACAATATGTGTGAGCTGGTATCATAGTTGCAGTTTATATGAGCAGAAGGGATTTATAAAGCTGAAGTATATTCATACAAAAAAAAATAGTTATATATCTGCTCAGGTCATTCCGGTAGAGTGGAATGAGTTTTGTGATCAGTTTATCAATTTCTTCGCTGACAAGTGAGATTTTAAGATTTTTGTCAGCAACACTAAAACTGATTTGGCTACTACAAAATTTGCTAACCATCTGTGCATAAGAATCAAAATGTCAGGATTATTTAGACAAAATATCTTTTCTCCTTCTGCTTTGAAACATTAAAATAGTGAACCGATAAAAATCAACACGCTAAAAGGAGCTGTACATTTATTCAAGTAAAATTGTTGGTAAGTGCCTATGAAAAAGACTCATTTGGAAAGCAATAACATTCTATAGGGCTGATCATCTCTTGAACTTACTGGAATGAAAACGGTGTTGATACGTTTAAGAAAAAAAACAGATTAGGGGATTCATACAGAACTCTGCAGTTATAGTCTCTGTTGAGGAAAATGGTTCAGGAGTGTAATTTATTCATATCCTTGTACTTTCTACTTTGGCTTATTGCCAGGACTTGTTTGCCTTAGAGTCCCAGATGCTTATTTGCTTAAAGGGTAGCCCTTTCTCTAGCCGGCTGTCTAACAGTCACTTAATATTTATTTGTTTTTACAAATGTTTTCCCCTGTGTTCCCAGTCCATATGTCACAAGAAAAAGTATAATCCCAACACTGCACAGAGAATTGATGTTATCCTCACTTTCCCATTCTAGATCTCGAACTCATTATGAAAAATCCATGAATCCCAGTTGGTTACCTCACCCTGTGTTTCCCTCCAACACTATTGCTCTATGGCCAGTCCTTTTGAGTTTGTGTTCTAACTCCTATTCTCCTCTTCCACTTAGCTTGGTGCAGCTTTTATAGAGATGTTTATGTTCACTTCTCTGCATGTTGTGGAAGATTTATTCCAGCTACTTACTTGTCTAGTCTTCTTGATATTTAATTTGCCCAGTGCTGAAATTTATCGTTGTCTTTGTGCATCATCCTTCAAAATCCCTTCTACCTGCTTCATCATTCTTTTTTTTAAAAAACAAAACAAACCACCCCAAACCAACCAACCAAACAGAAAACTCTTATCTTTTAGTCTTTCTCCTTTTCAAGCCTACTATTTAGTCAGCAGCCTGTAAGGAGTCTTCTCTGAATTTTAATAATTAACTTCAATTTTTCCTTCTTTTCCAAACTCCTCGAGTCTGTCATTTGACTCTCAGAGCCTGAACATCTAGCATCCCTTAAATGCCTCTCTGCTCCTGTTTCCAGTTCCTGCTTCAGAACTACCAAGGCTAATTTCAGTGATGTATCCATTGACTCCTTTTTGCTGAGTGTGATGTCCCCTTTCTCTCTGTTCTTATTTTCATCACTTTCTCTACTATCTTTGTATATGGAAAACTCTTCTAGTATTTCATAAAAAGCTATGTTTCTGACATTTGTCATCTCATGATCCTCTTTCTGTTCCCATGATTTTGCCCCTTTAGTATTATTTCTGGAAGATCTTCCTTTTTCCATTCCTTGATGCTGTCCCCCAGTGAACTCTTCTTCATCCCCTCACTGCCTGCTTCCCTTGGGAACCACCTTTCTGTTTTCATGACTTAAACTGACTGCTTATGACTTGCAAAAGTCTATGTACACTCTTTGCCTGCCTTCTATAAATCGAGTACCATCACTGTCTGCTTCCACACATCATCTCATTTTTTTCTTTTATGCTTTATTTCCTCCTCCTCAGCTCATTTGTTTTGACTGCCTTCAGTCACTGAGGCCAGCAGTGCCCATACGTTATGTAGTGCTGTCAGATGTTCTTAGATCAATGATTTTTCTTCATTTAGAAGACTGATGGTGAGGAGAGTGCTGCTGTCCTCAACAAGTTTAAAGGGTTGAGAGCAATCTTTTAGTTCAAAAAAAGTTTGAAAAATCTAGGGAGTTATGTGAGAAACTTTCAAAAGATACGTAAGAAAAATCAATCTTGCTAAATAAGCTTAAACCTAAACCAACAGTTGTCTTTTGCTGAAATAATATCACGGAAAAAGATTTATCTATAGTATCGATATTCTTAGCTGCCTGTATCCAAGCTATGGCTCCCATCCAAACAGAGTGCTCCACGGAGATGTGAATGCAGGATTAGACTATAATGTAAATCTGGATTTTATATATATGCATATCTATATACATAGAAACACAGGCCCACAGATGTTTACCTACCTAATCTGAGGACCAGATGTTTTATTGTCCTAAAATTGCATTTTCTAACATGGATTAAAACAAAAAAGAAATTTGGTTTGGTTTTACTTGCCTACTTGAAAATAACACAACTAGCATTTGAAAACAGAGAACACTATACCTGATTAATTGATTCAGTGTTGAACTAAGCTAAGAAAAAAGTGCATGTTTGAAGGCAAATGAAGGGCATGCTTTCTAAGTTAGCAGCTCTGACCTTTTCAAGTTTTCCATCTTAAATAGTAATTGAAGCCATGAGTAAATAAATTCAACTTTGCCTGCAGATGTTGAACTCTTTAATGTCCTTTTACTCTAACATAGCCACTGCCTGATTTTAATGGTAGAAACAGTTTTATCATGCCCCATGCTGGGGCTGACTGGCAGTCTCTAGGAACTGTTTTCTTTCCTCCAGCCGTATGATTAAAATGCAGTTCCAATCAATAAATCTGTACGATTTCTGTCAATGGTAAGTGTTCGCCTAGGGGTCTTCTGTGTCCCAGAGGTATTTCTTTTCTTCAGTTCTTCTGTATTCACAAGAGAACCAAATTACATTAAGTCTTGTTTACCTAGACTGCCTGTTGAGATTGTTTTTGGACTGCTGCTGGAACTGGAGTGGCAATACAGAGCACACGAACATACTCACATGCTGGTAGATATAGATATAGATGTTAGCAGTAAGGTACCTCTTTTAGCAATATTGGGCTCCAGCATAGCCTCTGTGAAGCCTTTACTTTAGGAAGATTAAATATTTAAGCATGCACTCTTGACTCATTTGGCATGTTAGTGGGAAACAGTGTAGGGTGGATTACAAAAAAAGGTCTCGGATTCTGACATCTGATTTCAGCTGAACTTCAGCACTTTTCAAGGATGTCAGGGTTGCCCGTTTTCCCTTTTCTCAAATGAGGATTATCTCAGTTGATCAATGAGGCAATATGTGAGCAACTAATCAGTTTTCGATTCTCGTTACTCTAGTAGCAATTGGTTTAGTGCAATCGATTAAAAGGGAATTTTAATGATATTACTAATTGTGCTTTTAAAGGAAACATGACAGCTATTATTGAACTCTTAATTTATTATTTCCCATGGTGATCAGTTTGGAAAATCAAAACATAAGCTTTTAAAATGTGACATCCCCTGCAGTCTCACTTGCTTATTTCTTAAATTTGTATGTCATCTTTGTAAATAATGGTAAAATAGAAACAATGAAGCAATTGTATTCAGCTCATAACTTTTTCCATTTCTCATTTTTCTGTTATGGGAGGCGCAAGAGAAAGGTAATATTCCTGCCTGAATTCAGCAGAAGGTAGTACATGTTTCCATGCATACCTACAGCCAAGTAAAGCATCTAGTTTGTTTCTTTAAGACTACTTTCAAAGGAAAGTACTAGACTGTAGCTGCCTATAAATGCAAAGACTAGGAACTGGTCAGCAGAAATAAATGCATTCAGCTACATGTTGCTCATCTGAATTATTTATTCAGAAATAACAAGCATGGTTTGTCAACACTTACACAGAGGGTTATCTGTGTTACATAATAAAGCTATTGTAATGTCTTTCCTGGACTAATTTGTAAGTATTCAGGAAGCACCTTATTCACTTTTAAATGCCCAGAGTCCGGACTATAGGTTGAGCTTTCTTATTCCATAAATTTATTTTTCTTAAATTCATAAAGAACAGGCAGCATTACAAATGTTAATGCTACTATTATAGGATCATAATTTTAAAATACCGGCATTCTCAAAGGTCTCCAGCAGTGTGTCATTTCCCTGCTTTATTAAAATGAATGAACAGATGTACAATTTATTTCTGCTGAACTATCATCTAAATTCATAAGCTATTTCTCATGTGTCTGAAATCTGTGTTGGTTTCCCATTTTCTTTGCCTTAGAAAAAAAAAATTACACTCTCACATTTATCACTCTGGGGATATAAACGAGAAGTATACTCTCCACTTCATTCACTTTAGACTAATATCCTCAAAACAATTTAAATCCCATCTCTTTAAGGCTATTCAGCAAAACCTAGGCACTGGAACACCCAGGATCCGATTGGAAAACTCCCTTGCCATCTACATTGAAGACTGGCAGGTGGACTCTGAGGACGCTATCTGTTCTCTCTGACAGAATGAGGTGGCACACAGCTGCGTTTAATCTTTTTGGTTGGCATTTACGATGCTAGTGGAGGCTATGCAATTTCTTAGCAACAAGTTGGGAAAAACCAAGGAAGGGACAAATAATAACTGGTAAGTGGGAGAGGTGAGAAGGTTGGGTGTAACTGTAGTGAAATTTGCAGCTAAGGAACACACATCAGCTGGCCCCAACCACTCATGAAGATGCGTTTTATTTGTCTTGTGGCAGCCTAGGGGAATGGCAGGTGCTCCCTGGAAGTGATAAACAAACAAAACAAGACAATGCAGAGATCAGATGGAATAAAATTATGGAGGCTCAAAAGCGCATGAAACAGACACGTTGCCATGGAAAAAAATGAGTATAAAAATCCCAGACAGTGTGCTTTCAGCCTATCGCCATTTTTATTTGTTGGCAAGGTTTGTGGGCAATGTAAGGGTGATATTTTGCACTAATTCCATGTGAGGAATGAGTGGATAATATGCGCTAGGGGTTCTGGCAGCGTTTCTTCTGTAAACCCTATTTCTAAGGGTTTATATTGTAAGCAAGCTGTAAAAATTTTCGATGGTTTGAAGTTGACAACAGAATTCTCAGGCTCAGATTGTGTTTTTTTAGGTTTTTTTTCTCTGATAAAAATCACTTTGGCAAAGAGAATAGTGGAACAGAATGTGAATCAATCTGCTTTCTTCATTTCATAGCTGCTTCAGAATTTAAATGCAGGCCTTTAAATACCTCTTTGCCAGACAATTCAGGAAAATTATGAAGTAATGGTTGAGATTTGTAAAAAAGCATGATTTTCTTCAGAAACCTTCTCTGCAGTGGCAGGAGCAGTTTGTCCCTGTGGGACTGCTAGGAAAGAGTTGTTAATTCACTAGTAAGAATGGTGGAGTTGTAACTGGAGTGGGTATTTTTTTATAGTGGCCACATTGCAGACAGTCTCAAAACAATTAAATTTGGGTATCTAGTTCTGCCATTCTTGTTCCCTTTTAATCCTTCCCCAAGCTGAGATCGTAATTATTTTCCTCTCCCCTTTCCTTACGTTTTGTTGCCAAAAGGGAATATGACCAGCTAGGAAAGCAAATGCCAGAGGCATAATTTTCATCTTTTATCTGCAGTAGGGAGGGCAAATGTGATTTTGCAGTTACACCCTATATCTCTAGCTGTCAGCACCAAATCCACCATAATGAAGTCTTGTGTGATGGGGAGCTTGAGACTGGAATCTCAGTTAGGGAACTCCTTCCTATCACTTGTTTTTGGGCACAGAAGAAAATTTCTTTTGGCAATCCAGTGAGCTTCATGGAAGTTAATGAGCGCCATGGACCTTAAAAATGTTAGAAAACTATGAAAAGTGTTTAGTTCCCCTTTCTGTTCTGTATAGATTCTTGGATTTGGGCTTATCGTGAAATCTGCAGGGGAAGGGTTCTCAAGATATCCTCAAGTCCCGCCCTCCTATTTGTACAATTTCCAGTATTTGCTTATTTTTGATTCAAGAGCTTTGAAGATACAGTCTCTGTGATCTCCCAGCAATCTACTACAGTACTTCAGCTACCCTGCTAGTAGCAAGTTTTGCCTCATCTCTGATGAGAACTTTCCTTGCCTCTGCTGAAGCCCATCGCTTCTTGGCCTTGTCCACTATGAAGGTGATGCATAGACAATCCTTTTGTCTACAACAGCCCTGTTGTAGAACAATTTGCCATGCAGGTTTGTTCAAGACCATGAGCTTTAGACATCTGCCTCTACAATTGCTCTTTGCTTTCCATGCTGTGGGCAGGAATCAGATGCTATAATACAGCTGGGGCTTCCCAGTGCTGAGCAGATGGAAGAATTCCTGCTTCTGTCTTGCACACGGTACTACTTCTTACACGTCTCAACACAGTTTTGCTGTTTTCGCAACATTAAATTGCCTTTATTGTCCACGATTCTTTTCCAGTAGCAGAGTAAGTGACAAAACTAACATCTGCTATATGTGGTTTCTTCTTCTTTCATCCCTCACCACAGGAGGAGAAGAGCGTATGTATTTTGAGTTTTTTGATGTGATGGGGTTTTCCTGCTGTTTGTTTTCTTCTATACATGTGGTTTTGGGTTTAATATGGAGAATTTGATTATATCATTTGGGTGTTTTCTTTTTATTTGTTTTGGGTTTTGTTATAGAACAGGCTGAGGATATTTCATAAACAAATGAGAGTCTATAAGCACTGGGTAGGGAGCTTTACGTCCCATTTAGGCACACTGTGATCTTCTACATATCTCTCTGCTAATACACCTAACTTCTGACCTGCAGTTATCCTGCAGTTCAAATTTTGGGTTTCTCTTAAGGTAAGGGAGTCTGACAGCTGTGTCAGACTTTGTGCCGTGGGCAAATGTACACAGGGGCTTAGGAGGAGATTCATCAATTCCAGAGTTAGTTCAGAGCGAGTTTCATTAAGAGAATGTTTTATAACCATATAGCATTTTTCATTCCAAAGAACCCCAAAGGAACATACAGAAAATGGATCCTCTCCGTGGGCAAGCAGAAGATTGAATTGCAACTTTCTGCTGCTTGCAGGGAAAATGGAGGTGTAAGACTTCATTTCCTTTATTAAAGAATCATACTCAGGAAAGTTGCTTTAATTTCTAAAGAAACATTGCTAATAATGGCTAACCCTGGTGTTGTATCGTTACACTCAAAATCTTGTTGAAGGGCAAAGGGGAAGCCCACCTTATGTATAAAGCCAAGAATTTATTGTTAGTAAAATTGAAAACTAATCCAAGTCCATCCTAATCCAAGATTTAATCCAGATTGAATTACTGCAGAAAAAAAATAATTCTTCTATTCAGAAAAATTTTCAGTAATGATAATATGACAGTTATAAAATTGCTGTACACATCCTTCTTAGCTTCTACCCCTTTTTCTGCTGTTACCCTCACCGTTTCCTGGTTCCTCTGTGTTGTAAAGTTGGTGGTTTCATTCCAGTGTTTGTGGTAGGGGTGTTATGGCTAGTTGTCAGCACCTGGAGTCCTTTGCCAGGACAAGCGTGATGCTTATGTTGATCATTTCTTCTTCCTCCCTTTGGGATCATTTGGGGTCATTTTTATGTATTTGCTAACATGCTTTTACATGTTGCTTTTTCTTCATTGGCCTGAAGCTCCACGTTATATCCAAATTTGCTAGGTAAGATGTCTCTTACATTTGTTAGATACTTTTTCTTTATTGCCCCTAAATTTTGTCCAGCTCCAGGTCTGCATTTCTTTCGCTAAACGTTGGTGAGTTGTTTATAGCCATGGGGTCTCCAGTGTCAAGTCTGTGCTTCATGTCTTGTTATCCCATGACTGTACTTCTCTGTGCTGCACCCTGTGTCACCACTTCTCAAGGCCTCTTTTATCATACAAGGCCTGTATTGCTCTCTGCTACATCATTGTGTGAGTTATGAAACTTTGGTGGTACCTTACAAAGATAAATGAGTAAAAATAAATTAGCCAAATACTGTTACAGCGAAACCAAGTAAAACAAAGCTGCAGGCAGGTCAAGGAAAGTTCAGGCAGAGCAAGCCTGACAAAGCTCCATCCTGAGGTTTGAGGCCTTGCAAATTCAAAACACGGCCTGTTACTAGCAGTGGCAATACCATATTACAGAGTTACACAGTTACTGGAGCATCTTTGTTTTTTAGGCTGCAGTTAGCACTTAACGATTGGGAGAGCCCTTGGGTCCCATATGTAGCAGAAAGAAGTTTAAGTATCGTGGTTGGTGCAAACATTGTGCAACTGTGGCCCCATGTCTTGATTGATGTGGGAGTGAGTGAGTGATGTGCACTGACTCATTTTGAAGCATAATGAAAGCTCTCCATCATCATTAGTCCACTGAAACTGTGATAACCAATGCATCTCTGGGTCAGAAGGCAGAGTCAGTGGCTGTGGCAGTAGCCTCAGGACTCAGAATAAAGAATATCTGCGTATCAGCAGACTCAGCATTGTTATATAGGGTGCAAAACTAACTAGCAGGAATCAAACTGAGCTGCTGGGCATTTGTATTCATGTGAGAAGTGCCTTGAGGCTTTCAGGGAGTAGTAAGAGGTCTTTTTTTATATTTCATCCCAGACATAGTATTTGCTGCTTCAGGTGACTGAAGTACAGTGCCGGTATCTTTAATGAGCTCCCCCAAACTCCATCTGAGCACACACAAGGGTGCTGGGCTGTCTGAATGTAGGACTGTGGCGTATCACAAGTGATCAAAGTCTCTTTGCTTATAAGACAAATGAAGTGCTCAGCTAAACAATATTCAAAATCTACCAAAAGTAAAAGAAAATCTGGCAGTGGCAAGAGGGACAAATGGAGAGAAGCAAGAGGACTTTTCTGAGCCACCACTAGAGTGTGTAACCAGATGTTGTGGTTTAACCTGGCAGGCAGCTAACCACACAGCCGTTCGCTCACTCCCCTGCCCCCCCAGTTGGATGGGGGAGAGAATTGGGGAAAAAAAAGTAAAATTTGTGGGTTGAGATAAAGACACTTTAATAGGACAGAAAAGGAAGGGAAAATAATAATAATGATGATGATGATAAAAGTATATACAAAGTAAGTGATGCACAATGCAATTGCTCACCACCTGCCGACTGATGCCCAACCAGTCCCCCGAGCAGCGGTCACCACCCCCGGCCAACTCCCCCCAGTTTATACACTGAGCATGACATCCTATGGTATGGAATATCCCTCTGGCCAGTTGGGGTCAGCTGTCCTGGCTGTGCCCCCTCCCGGCTTCTCGCTGCCAGGGCATGAGAAGCTGAAAAGTCCTTGACTAGTGTAAGCACTGCTTAGCAACAACTAAAACATCGGTGTGTTATCAACATTATTCCCATCCCAAATCCAAAACACAGCACTATGCCAGCTACTAGGAAGAAAATTAACTCTGTCCCAGCCGAAACCAGGACACCAGGAAAACCATAACTGAGCTATGAAAGTGTGTGTGTGTCTGTGAGAAGGTTATTATACAGGTTAATACAGGCAGCTCTTCTTCCTCTGGTTTTCCTTTCCCTCTCCAAGCTCAGTGCCCCTGACTTTGAGTGAAAATATCACGAGTAATTGAAGTTGCAAACCCCAGCAGAATATTGAATTAGAAATTAAGCAAAAATGCTCATCAGTTGGAGCACAGAAATCCTGGGCAAATTTTCTAATGCAGTGTTACAGCAATTGGAATTTTTTTTTTTTTCCCAACTGCTTCACTGACTGAATTGATTGAATTAAATGTGCTCTGTGGTGCTAGCTAACCTCTGACCCCAGTTACTCAGGATAATCAGGGGGGTAATCAGCCTGCCGCGATCTGAGCTCCAAAGGAACAAGAATATTGTAAGGTTCAGGGAGCCTATGCTGGCATTAATCCGATGTCATCAGGGTTTGATTATAAATCCCAAAGACTACCAAACTGATACAACTTGGATTAATTCACTAAAAATTAGGTATCTACATATTAATCACCAAGCTGAATATCTGAAAGTGATTCTTTTCTAGTAAGTGAAGTCAGGTGTCAACACTTTGGAATGTCCCACAGTTTAGTAATAAATATAATGATCAGCATCAGCACAAAAGTAGCATTAGCCAGATTAAAAAAGATTTTGTTCTAACCTCAAATAGATTTTTTCCTCCTGTTGGAGTTTACAGCTCCATTGAAATTGTTCCTCATGTTTCTACTCTAATTATGAGCTCACTCAGAAGCAAGAAATAGTGTATGTTTCAAGCTACCTGCAAGTGCAGCATTTTTCTCCTTTCTGAGGGGCGAAAGGGTGGCTGCTTACAGTGTATCATACTGCTGTGTATAGAAATAAAGTGATATTTATTGTCCTTTAAGATGATTTCCCCTAGAACTGGCAAGCTCAGTTGAAAAATCTGTGTCTAGAAATGTGTGTTAGGATTCAATTAATTGCTAGTGTACTTGCTTGCTCTCCTTGGGAAGAGTTCAGTGTGGCAATTTTGATGCAGATGTATTGGTACATTATGTAAAGATTTGCTACAGAAGAAGGGGAAGCAGTCTTAAGAGAGAGGAATAGCACAGTTACTTAATAAACCAATTTTCTTCATACATGTCCTGATTTAATGAGCGTTCAACCCTGAGGAAAAGCTTTTTTGATATAAACCAATGGTAATACCAAGTGCTTATTTATCTTATTGGTGTCACCTGTATTTCCTGGGAATTGCCTTTATTTGCATTAGAAATTTGGTCTGCTTGGAATTGGAGAACTTAAGCTGCTGCTCAAGGATTTCCGAGCGTACCACAGCACTAGGTGTGATCAGGATGAAGGAATTTGGATGCATTCTGGACATCCCAGCAAGAGTCAGCTCTAGTGATTACTTGCTGCATAGGGGCATTGGACTTTCTGCTCCTACCCAGACTGACCACGGAGTACATTTGTGCTAGGCGTGATGCTTCTCACCTTCTATCAGCATATTACAATGATGGTCTTCACAGGCACGATAACCATGATGTGCCACTGGGACAGGCCACATTTGCTGTTGATGTTCAGGTAATCTCTGCAGCCCATACAAGGTAGGTCTGGCAGGCTTGATTCACTGTGTATAGACTTCATGATGTGCATGCACATCTTTCTGTCCAAAGCACAAGTGTAGTGCCTTGGCCTGTCTTGACCTCCCTTCTGATTCTTTGTGCTCAGACACATAAACTGAGGAGCACTGTCATCAAACTTGTAGTCATTCGCATTCTCCAAATAGCTTAGAGAGAATTCAGTATCAGGATATATAAAAATCCGTAGTTCATTCTTTATCCTCCTTATTAATAAAAAGGACCAAAGGGATACTTATCTATTTACAGCAAAACATATCCAGCTGAGGCTGCAACAGTGTTTGTGTTCAAGAAAGCTCTGTGTACAGTGAATGTATGGTTAGGAAAACATAAATTACAGGTGAGAAAATGAAAAGACCCTGAATGTTCCCTCTGTGACATTCTAGACACGAAATAAGCACACAATGGGCACTTACAAAAGGAACTTTTCATTTTCCTTTATTACAAATATTTTTCTTTCAAGAAAAGATGAAATGGGCATTGGCAAAAAGAGCTGGGCAGTGGGAGCTGGAGACCATGGGTGTCCTTAAAGCAGAAAGCAGTAAATCCATTTAGCATACCTTTGCTTTTTTCCTGACCTTTTCCACATCAGTGCAATGCCAAACCATACATCTGTTGCTCCATGCTTCAATCACTGTTCAGCACTGTATGTCTCAATATACGCTTAAATCTCATGTGTTTTCAAAGCAGGCCACCCCAGCTGCAAGTGAATTCCTCTCAAACTGCCTATTGAAACCTTCCATCACAATGCTATATGGGGAGGCTCAGATCACTTCACAGTCATTAGCCAAATAGGTTGCATTCATTTCTATTATTCTTTCTTCTTGACCTTGGGAAAAGAATTTTTTTGTGCTAATAGGGTTGGAGACCCCAGGACCTCGTTGTTCCCTATCAGGGTAATGAAAGCACTGTGCTTACCTGGACGTTCAGGGTGTGATAAAGATCTTTCTGCTATGGGAGGAAAACAGAAAAGGAAAGAGACCATTAGTCATGAAAGTTCACCTGTGTCTATGATTTGTAAATGAGTCCTCTTGTATCATAGATTTTTGATATAGCAGTAATATTTATGTTCAATGAATTTTGTGCAAACACGATGTAGGCTAGATAATTTGAAAAAAAAAATAATGTATATCCAGTAGAAGAAACTATGTGCAGTAGGCTTCATTCATCACTTTGTCGGCAGACTTGGAAGACTTATTGTGTTAGGGTAGATTGAAATATGGAGCGTTCAGCCCAAATTCTCCTTTCCCCACCCAGTTTTCCACAGAAAAAAGAATGCTGGCTAGAGATTTCATTTTAAAATTCAGACAAGTTCTGTATCACTGCAGATAATACTGCCTGTAAACTTCCATCTGTACCTCCTGCCTCTACTGGAACAGTGTGAAACCTTACATAGTTCTCATCTGCTTCCAAAAGAGAGTTTTCAAACTGGGCTAACTTCAGACAACTCTCAGCTGGAGGGGCTTGTAAATCTAGGGCATCTCATCCCCATCAGTTGGCACAACCTAAAATGCCAGAAGTTTGGGGAATTGATGAAATTCATTGCTAAAATATTCTAGAGATACAAGTTGCTTTGAATGCTTCAAATGGTGCTGCTAGGCACTGCTCACCAAAGACCATGTGAAGAAGCTTAACCACTGTCAAAACATCTGTTGTTGGCAGCATGGGTCGTGATCAGCTGTAAACTGGCACAGTGAATCACTATCTTCTTTGGAAGCAATGTCCTCGCAGGGCAGAAAAAGCAAGATTTTTCATTGGATGCATATGCTTCTTTTTATCAGAGCCCAAAGATTCTGCCATTGAGAAAGTCTCATTTACATTGTAATTTCCACCTCTGCAAATACATGTTGGCTTCTTAACCTGGTTAGAGTATGGTTCAGTCTTGCAACTTTAAGGTGCCAAAATAGAGTGTTTTCATGGTGTTCTGAAAAGTGTATAAAGGATTTGAAAAGCCCCATGTTAATTTGTGATTTCCTTGGACATTGCAATCTTATTTGGAAATACTGCTAAATTGTGACTCAGTTCCATCTACTATTCAGTAATCAAATTGTATTTAACCTACGTTTTAAACCTGATCTCGAACTAACTGAGTTCCAAAACATTGTGGCAGTCACTATGAAGTTGGTGTCTATATATAGGAGCTTCATAGACTAATTTATTATTTCCTTATTTATGCACAGTTGAGAGGTAATCATCATCATAATTTTAAACAGAGAACAAATAACCATTGGAGCTGATTGTCAAAGAATTTAATAATATGCTTATCACTTAGGTTCTTTAAATCTAGAATTGATGCTTTTTGAGAAAATTGTGCTCAACTTCAGGTTGTCAATATTGATGTTGAGTCACTGGAGATGACTATTTAAAATGTGTGTGGCCAAATATTTAAAACAGCCAACAGCATTACAGAATTCACTTAAATTAGACTATGTGCATTCAAAAAACTGTGAATGCATTTTTTATTTGGTGTTCATGTAAGGCAGGAGAAACACACAGAAAAATCACTCCCAGAACAGGTTACACCATTTTAGGTAATGATTTCCTGAGTAATAAGAGCATCATCTTAAAGGGCTTTTTACTTTTTCTTTTTCCCCATCAAGACATGTATAAGACCTTGCTTGTCAGAATGGATTTCTTGGCATTTTATTTTTTCATCAAATCTGTGCACAGTTGTAGCTCATGTCAGTTCTAAGGGCATGTTTGGTAAAGTATTCAGGAATATCTTATTCATTGCTAAGTCCTCAAATAATAGAATAGGGGAATAACAGATTTGTGTTAAAAAATAAAAATGTAATAAATCATGAAATTAGGATTTCACAGAACATTCATTCGTAACTGTAGTAGTTATATAGATGAACAAGATCCCTCTAGAATTTTATCTAGGAAATTTTTGTTCTTTGACCTATTTAGAATGAAGCATTCTTTTTTTTAACTTCTTCCATTAGTTTGCTTTTGTATAGCACTGTAGTTTTCATACATGTATGAAAAGAAATCCTGGAAGTTACCTTCCTAATGAGAAGTCACAAAATGCCCTTCTCTACTTCCTAAATGTAAACATGGCAATAATTTAAAGATCATCGGTAGCTTTCATCTGCTGAAGCTCTTGTCACTGCCCAGCTCCCTCCCCATCAGTACAGAGGACACATCACATTTATTTATACCTGGGAGGAGACTAAAGCCACTAGACTAGTTTCTCCTTCATTCCTCTAAATCTCCCAGACTTTCTAGCAAATTGACCTGTCTCTGCATATGCATGTTAAAGTCATTGCATCAAAACAATCTTTCTCTTGTGCTAAAATTCCCCTTATTATCTGCCACTTTGATGTTCAGAGAGGAGTGAATTCATCTGTCCTGCTGTTAAGGAGCCTAAATGGTGCAGATAGCAACTTCAACAATTAAAGAGGACATCTTTTCTGAACCCGTTCCATGTCCAGACAAACCCCAAAAACATGACTTAATCTTGGAATCAGTAGGAGGAATTTGTTGGTTACGGTTCTGACCCATGGAGCAAATGCATCCCACCTGTAACTGGGACTGGCACGTGAAGCAGTCTTGGTGGTACAGGAGAGCTTGCATAAATTCCTTGTAAGTAGGTGGCTTCCACACTTTTTTCTATTAGGAAGGCAGTATGAGTAAGTTCAACCATATATGTTCAGATGTTAATCTTCAGCATCAGAAAAGTTGGTTTGCGTACAAAAAAATCTCTGCTAAAAATGAAAGAGGAGCATTTAACAAGGCCTCCTTCCTTTCCCTTGTGACCATCGTTAGCATAAGTGAGAACTGTGGATTAATGGGGGAAAAAGCCTGTAAAACCTTCCGGCTCCTAAAATACAGTGGATGAAAAAGAAAAATCCAGCTAAGTCTATTCTATTTAAAGTTCGTTCTATTTAAAGAAGACATCCAGCATCTTAGAAAGAAGATAGGCTTAACACTGCTTTTGGTGGGAGGTGCACTGAGGAAGAAATAATACGTAGCTAGGTTGGGTGAATACAGCGCAAGTGGTCTCGTAAATGTGAAAAGCAGATATCTCCCTGATGCCTAGGCAACGCTGGTGCTGTGACAGGTGAATAGGTGTAGTTTGCTCTTTCAGGCTTGGTCAGACCATCATTTTCTATGATGCTGTTGTTCTAAACATTTTTTTTAAACACAGGTTTGCTCTACGTGGGGGGAAAGAATTTTTGATAGATAAGAAAATAACATCATTATTTCTCTGAGTTTTTCTCAAATGTACCTTAAGTGTAGTAAATATTATAGTGACCTTTTGCTGTCCTCTGTCCACCTGGAGAAAGAGTATTTGTTTTTCTATATGACCATCATTCTAGAAGCATCCATTGTATTTGTGGGTACTTGATTTATTCTAGAAATAATTGAAAGCACCTTGTATTTATAGGTGGAAAAGTGAAGGAAAAAAAAAAAGAATCCTTTCTAAATTATTTATATATTCTGAAAAAAAAAGAGAGATATTTATCTTTCTTTTGAATCTTCAGACAACTGTACTACATTTGATGTATACCCTGGAGGTAACAGGCTTTGAAGCAGGCATTCAACATATGATTAATACATGTTAGAATTATCTTTTTGCCTTCACTCAGTGAGGCCATGAGCTGGGCTGAGAAAGAGTCAAAGTCTAGTGTAAACAAAAGTCTTTGAAATGATTCAAAAAAGTGGCTATTTTCAAGTATCCTTCACCATCGCCTATTTACAGTCCCTGAATGGGTTTTTAGTCTTCTGCAAGCACATAAATGAGAGGACAGGAATACAACATCAGCTCTGAATGGGGTTTCAGCACTGCTGTGGGAAAGAAGGAGAAAAGAAAGTTCTTTAAATTCATTTGTGAATCTTTGGAAGATCTACAGAGTAAGATCCTCGTAAGTTTTCTAAGATTTGTGATGTCTGCAAGAGGCATGGGAGGACTCTTTGCATTGCCACTCTGGCAACTTTACAGGCAACTCTTGCGGCACCCAGCAGGTTATCCATCCATCCATTTTACCTTGTTCTTTTTGCATTCTGTCCCTGCCCTACTCAATTATGAATTCTAATACCTAAGGAGTTCTTGAAGTGGTCCCACTGAATCCCAGAGATAGCTTGGCTTCATCACAATGGGAAACTGCTCACAGAGGGACTTGTACCTGGAGCATGGGGAAACAGCCTGATTAATACTTTCTTGTTTCTTTGTTGCATTACTAGTACTCCTTAGCAGTACTTTTCCAAGCAGACTGATGCGCAGCAAAATGAGATAAAGTCATGTTGAAATTCCCCATGCCTCTTTTTTGATCATTCGTGATTAATATCAATTATATTAAGCATCTTTGTGTTTTTCCATAAAAAGGCACAAATTTATAGAGCCTGCAGAAATTGTAGCCATGTTACAGAGAGCAGAATTTAATCTTTGGCCTTCCATTTAGCTAATTAAGCTTTTGGATTTGTTGCTGTTGTTGCAGGCTGCAGCATATAGTGGACAAAAATATTCATTCAGTCTTTCATTATTGAGCAGTACTTTTATTTTGTAAAGTAACTGGTGTGTGCCTTGAAAGATCACAAGGCATTTACAATACATAGCCTGTGAAATTCATTCAAAAGTAAAAAGTGAAAATGCATCCAAAATTATTATGGTCAATTTCATATATTCAGAAAGATTTTTTCTAAGCTACAATTGAATTCTTTCTGTAATTTCACTAGGGAGATGGAAGAATATTATGTACTTGGAAAAAAATATAGAATAAGCTGAAAGAAACGCTTTTAAGTTAAGAAATAATATAGTGCCTACGACCCAGCATTATGGCAGTAAGACAATGACAATTGCTAAAGACTGTTTAGGTGACTCATAGCTCATTTGTGTTTTGCATCTAGTTTACACCGTCAAATCCTTGTCATACTATGGTAATGCTTTATATTTACATAGTGTCTTTCATCTAAATGGCTTCCAAAGTGCTTCATATGTTGCTTCATGTACAGCTTACATCAACTGAATCCATTACGTTAATACAGCTATCTCTGTAGTGAAATACAGCAGCTATTTGTGTCCATATAGTAAAGGCTATGCACAGTTTTAAGAAGGAAAATACCTTCAAAATCTGTAGAAGAGATTAGGAAGAATGTAATACCAAGTTACAATTTGCCCTGACCACAAAACTGGCAATTAAATTGCTCATGAGGAGAGTTCAGTGTAAACCGCAGTTGGTCAGGTCCTCTGTTTTTTAGCCCACTGGGGCCCCGACTAGCAGGCCAGCACATTTGGCCATTGTGCTGAGATGAAAGGTGACTGAAGAATCATCAGTATCACTTCATTCGATGCACAAATGTTATGCTAAATATTTCCACCTAGTATTTCACCTGGCTAGTTTGTGAAGTCTGATGAGCTCTGAGTGCCAGATTACTTGGTTTATTCTTAGCCAGCAAGCTGGGCTTTGTGTCCCAGTGAATTCCACAAGAAATGTCCATTACTGACATTTATGAGATTCTCATTCCTGATTGCTTGGGAATGCATATCTTTGTGATCACTCTGAAAATTCATTTGTCCTTGGAGATATTCCAGATACAGGACTATGGAATATATATTGTTTCCTTAACAAATAAATATTGGCCACTCAGGTGCACACATACTGAATGACAGTGTGCAAAGTAAAAGACACAGACAAAGGGCAAGCAGATTGCAAGAGATTGTATAAGCTTGTCTTCGTATTTTCAAGACAGTAGATAGACAAAATATGGTTGCAAAAGCAGTGGACTTCAGTGGCGGAGGACAAATACAATAATACAATTTCCCTGGGGAATTTCTAATAGCGACGTGTGAATTAATATATCCCCTTATTTCTCATCTTTTATGATATATAGATGGGGAAACAAACACGTGATAGTAGCACAGAATACCTTCAACTGGAATGTCGCCCTGATAAATGCACACTGACATGCAGTTTTAATTTGTTTGTTCTTGACTGGGAATCACAGCATGCAGAATCTTAATGAGCCATGGGGTAGCGATCACCAATCCCAGATACGTTTATCTTGCATTGTGTTTGCGGCTTGTGGCAGCTCTTTAGTTTGGGTATATCGGTACCCCACTCTGAGACAGTTTTTCAGTGGCTTCATAAAGGTATTAAGGTTATTACTGCATGCTCACGCTGTTGCCGGACAGTAGACATTCGGGTGATTCTGATGCAGTTAAGTTCATTTGTTCCTCTGTGCTCTGAGAAGCCAGTAAATAAAACCTCACTTACTACAGAAGCTTTAAATAAGGCTGTCAGATAAGAATCCAATTTTCATACAGGTCAGGTACCATTTCCAGTTTTGTTTGAGGCTGAGATGGAGTTAGTGCCTGGATTCTCAGGTGATAACATTTTACAAAGTGATCTTTTCATGTATCTGCCCCATGGTGGAAATCTGACATGACTGTTTTTTCCTAAGACCCTACTGAGCCATTTTGCTGTCCCACCAGTTCGCCATAGAGCTCAGTGTGGAGGAGGATTTGGCTCAGTGTTACATTATATCCTGGCTCCGCCAGGAAACAGCTACTAAAATTAAGCTGTGGTTCAATTTGTTTGTTTCCCCACTTGACTTCTCCCTGTAGCTAGCCTTTGATGCAGGCCTAATTATTCTCAGTAGATACGTGCCATGTTGAATTTCCTGTACTCAGTAAGATAAAATTCCTGCCAGCTTGGAACCATGATTTTTCATTTTATCTTCTCAAGCTTTTCACATAGTTTGGAGCAGGCTTGCAAGATGCGGGGAAGGGAGGGGTAGAGTTTGACTGCCGAACCGAGATTCTCTCTGCTGCTCAGAGCTATCCTGGGTGCTGTTACATGGGCTGTATTCTAACACAGTTGTTTTGAAAGTTACTCGTCTCCTTGCTATCCCTTTACTGACTCCTTTGTTGTAAGAAATATAAGCTGCTTGTTTTCATTCTCGGGGACCTCCATCCCTAGCGGAACTGTCTTTGTGATCTCTCACAAGAGTGTCCAGTGGTCGATATCTACTTCCCGTCAGTCCATCATGACAGCAAACATTGCTCACTCATTACATTTTCAAGTCTATTTGTGCTTCCTCACAAGCTACCCTTACACTCTTGGAGGAGCTCTTCATCTACATCCATCACTATATTTCCTTGATGTCTTTCAGTTCCCTGTTAAAAGTTGCATTTGTCTACAACAACCTGATGATTAAGCGTAGACTGCTGGCTGCTATTCACTCATTGTTTCCTTCTAAGTTGCTATCAGTCTGTCTGTCTTTCTGTATTTTTTCATAAGCTTTTGGGTGCGGAAAAAGGGGAATCAGGTCTTTTTTTCCTGTGTTTTTAAAACTCTAAATGTGACAGAATTACTAGAATTTCTAGGCTGTATGCATGATAAGCACAATAAATAACGATATGGCATATCACTTCACAGAGCAAGTTAACCTTACGTATTCAAATGCTCAGTTGTAGTAAAGAAACATAGCTCCTTCCAGCCAAATGCAACTCTGGCCCAGGGTATTTGCCTTCTAAGTTATTATTTTTATTATGGGTCCAGATGATAGCAGTTTAAATAAAGTACTGAACTCATCTATTTTATTCTTAATTTATAGTGGTGCTTAGGGGATATGCAGATACTTAAAAAGAGTAAAATCAATTAACTTGTGATCCAATTATTTGTCGTAGCCACTATGGGGTTTTATTTTAGAGCACTGGATCAGACTCTCCCAGTTAAGCACCGTGCTTTGAGAATGTAAACCTTTCATTTTGAAATATGATGAACCTGTGGTTATATTTTCTCTATTTGCAAATCTAATTCCTATTTTTGTCCTTTCATAGTTTTTAAATTCCCTTCTTTACTTTTGTTTTTGAAAGGGACACCGTATAAATATAACAGATTTTTCTAAATACTAGGAAGACTGTTCTTTGTATAAAGGTGGCTGAACAGGCAAAAGAGTTCACCTTCCAGATAATACACCCTGTATTTTTCTGGGCCTATTTCACAGTAGATACTTGTCTTTTGCAATCACAAATCTGTGATTTATTCACTTTTCACATTATAAATTTAGAGAAGACCCATGTGACAACTTCTGTGATTTGATCATTCTGCTTTTCATCCATCTTGAACAGATTTTAGTCTAATGTTCCAGACAGCTTCAAATACCCTCTGTGTTTATATGGTCATTGCTAAAATGCAAAGAATGCTAGGGGTGAGTGTACCACTACGCTTGGAATTATTTGGCTTGGCACAGCCTTTGCTTGTAGACGTTGTCATTTCCTTGATCTGCAGGTGTCAGAAGCTCTGCAGTTTTATGCCCCCAGCAAGTCTATGTGCCCTTTCTGCACTACTAACTCACTGCAATTGAAGCTACTGAGCGCCCTTCCTAAATAAGGAGAAAATAGGAAAGCAGAAGAAAGCCAACCCCAGCTGAGATATCCTTGAATTAGATATCCTTAAACTGACATTCAATATTTTTTGAACTAGCTGGCACATCATGGCAACCTTTTCCATCATAGTCTGCCACTGGTGGGGTAAGCATGATAAAATCTCACTGGCTTCACAATTACATATCTGAATAAAATAGCCAGATCTTTAAATAATTTTACCCTAACAGGTCTTACTGTTCCCAAGGTGATCCAGGGAGTATTGAACACTTAATTGAATCAGACTAGTGGATTAAGGAAAAGATTTCTCAGAAGGGTCGATATGAATTAGGAGCAGATGCCCAGTCAAATCTAAGGGTGAGATTCTTTAGGATTAGGTTGCTTGAAGTCTAGTCACCTTTTTACGTAGTTAAATAGGAATTTTTTGGTACTGAACACTTGTTGGGAAAAATTCTGGCCCTTATGGTTCTGATGTTTCGTTTTATACTTGCTCAAGCTGAGACAATATGAAATAATACAAAAATATCCATCGGGCTAATCGCTTATTTTCAATTACTGTAAGAGGTGTCCAAGTGTGCTTCCAGTGACAGCATTTTGCTGAGCAGGAAGAAATACAATTTTGGTAATCATTCCTCTGTTACTTCCAAGATTCTTAATAGAGCTTTTCTTTTGATTTGTTTCAAAGCAAGTGAAAATATTGTTATATTATCATTTAGAGTTAATTAAACTGCAAATGAGCTTAATGATCGGGCTGAAACAAAGCTCAGTCACAACCTTTTACATATTAATAATCAAAATCAAAAGAATCTTTACATTCTTTGTTAAACATACCAAAGAAGATAGAAATAGCCATTTATTAGTGTCATCCTTTTATAAAATCAAGTTTGAGGCTGGAAAGCTTGAACTGAATACATACACTCAAAATATACAGCTAAATTGAAAAAGGGCTTGAAAATATAAGTCAAATCTATTGGAAGAAATGAAAAAAAAGATAACAACACAGGAAAAGACATAGTTATCTCCTCTGTATTTTACTATGAGGAAATCCATCTTACCTGCTATTTGTCCAGAAATCTATATATTAATAAAATGCCATTTTCTGGATTCAATATTCTCACAAAGTCTTCTGTAGTGTTATGTCTTCATGTGGTCTATAAGACAGAACAAAAGACAGTTTATTCAGGTCTTGAAGCCACTTGGGCGATTTTTTCCCTTGAGTGATATAATGTCACCAGCAATGTAGCTTTTAAGCAGTGCACGTACGGCAAAGCCTATTTGTGTCATTAAAGTTTGTGATTTGGGACTTTTGAACCCTTAATCCCTAGAAATGCTAAGATTTCCTAATGATCTATAATGGTACTGCTGATGTTCAGCACTCCTCAGGATTAGGTACGTTATCGTTCTGGTTTATCCACCTATAAAGCAGGTATTATCTTATCACTCTTATATACAGTGCTTTCAGCACGCCAGCCTCAAGTACTTGAAAGGTGAGGAGTATTATTAAGTCTGACCCTTACAAGCTTTTCCAATGATTTGCTTAATGTTTTTGCTACATAAATAAGAATGATGTTATACACTGTTTGTCTGGATAGTAAATTAGAGAGGATTTTCTCATAGGACTTGGCTAGCTGAATAGTAAAGCAGTGCAACAAACTTCACAAGGTCATAAAAAATTCTTCCACTGAAAAAAGAAAGTAACGATGACTTATAGGTATACAGACAAAGTGGTAGCATGAGGTCCAATTATTTTTGAGTCTCTTAGAGCAACCCCTCCAAAAAATGGTATGGGAACACTTTTTGTGAAAAATGTTTTATGTATTGATAACAGTGTAGTGAAAAATTGGGGTAATTTATGAAAATAATAGTCTGAAATGCAAAACTGGATGATTTGTAAATAATAGTACATTTGAGAATGTACTATTATACGTAGTCCCAAGAATGGGCTATGTTAGTCAGCTTCCTCTTCTGCTTAGTATAGTTCCCTTTCTGATAGCATATACACCTATGCAACACTGTATGTAATTTCAGGATTCACTTTTCCAGTAATATGAGATGAACTGTCATCTTGTGATCAGAATCTTCCAAAGCTTAATTCCTATCACATTGCTGTTTATCTGCCATCTATTTAATGGAGAGCAGCTCTAATGTGCTACACTATATTTAATGAGTGAGAATGTATGATATGAAGCCTATAACATTCAGTTTCAGTCAAGGATTACATCTTTCTCATGTTGTGGTAAATAATTAATGCTGGCCTGCATTTCATGTGTGTGTGTGGTCATTAATTGAAAATAGTAACAATTTTCTCTATGTTTTTTTTTCTAGTTTCAAGCCACAGTAAAGGAGGGAGTCACAGGTGTAATAGTAAACTTAACCGTTGGTGACCGAGATGACCCGGCAACTGGAGCATGGAGAGCTGTCTACACCATTATTAATGGAAATCCAGGGCAGAGTTTTGAAATCCATACCAATCCCCAGACTAATGAGGGAATGCTCTCTGTTGTCAAAGTAAGAACAATTTGCTGTTGTACTGTATCATTACTGTAAGGTCCATCCGTTGGATTTACCGCATAAGAGAAGGCACAGCCAGGATAAATTACTCAGAAATATATAGTTGGCTAGCAGCCCTTGTCCAAACAATATGTATAACCCCTTCTTCTGTCACAGTAACCTTACTTCTTTAGTCATAAGGACCTGACTGTTGCTAACTATATTGCCACTGTGCTTAAATAACAGCTAGTTTTGCAGTAAGCATCACAATTAATAGTGAGACTTTACAACACAGTTTTGTTTGTGACAGGCTACAATTAGAATTCAAGCGCCACATTTTCTTGTCAGAGAACACAGATGCAAATACCAGGGAAGTAAGGGATGTGGCTTCAGACTGAACTGGGGAGCCGCCTTTTTTCCCACATTTCTAAAGTCTTATGAAAACATTTATTACCTGTCTTTGTATGAAGATAATCCGATATCCCATGTTTAAAAAAAAAAGAAAATAGTCCTGGTTGCTGCCTGTACCAAAATTTTCTCTGTTTGACTTCAGAAGAGGTATTTTCAATTCTAAAGACAAATGGAATGTTTTTCCGTGACAGTGCTTTTCATTTCAAGGTAGAGTTGAGAAAATAGCCTTATCTTACTTATTATAAGTAGCTAGTAAGTATGACTCTGATTTGTTTACTAAATGCATACTACATCATAAATAAGCATGTATATATGAGAATTAAATTATACCTATGAGGTATGGCAAAAAAGTACATGGTGTTGGATAGAGGGGCATCTCCATCTTTCATTAAGTCCATCAAGTTCATTATCTTCAATGCACTTTGTAACAACCATTGTGTCTAATGCTAAACTCTGACCGAGTATCAGATGTGAGGAATGTTGTTGTCCCTTTCTGGCTAATTCTGTCTTCTGCAAGTTTGCAATGGGGTACAAGGAAAAAGTGTTAAGTACTGGTTTTGCACCTTGCACTCTGATTTGATGATATGTTTTACAGCCTTTAGACTATGAGATTTCGGCATTTCACACGTTGCTGATCAAAGTAGAAAATGAAGACCCGCTGATTCCAGACATAGCCTATGGCTCCAGTTCCACGGCAACAGTTCAGATCACTGTTGAGGATGTGAATGAAGGCCCGGTTTTCCACCCAAACCCAATGACAGTGACAAAACAAGAAAACATCCCTATTGGCAGTGTTGTGTTAACGGTAAATGCCACTGATCCAGATACTTTGCAACATCAGACTATCAGGTGAGTGCAGTACCCTCTAATTTTCATCCATCAGAAAGTGAGTATGTCTTTTGTGCCCAAGAATTTGCCTGCCAGTACAGAATTAAATTGAAGTTGTTTGGGCTCTACGTAATACGTGGCAATTTTTTTTTTTTCCTACAATGAAGAGATTCAGTATGATGAAAACAAAGAACTGCATTAGACGGGGCAATAGTTTTCCAGGCTATGGGATTACTGCAGTAGAACAATCGAGTGTCAGGAGCAACAGACATAGCTTTACGTGGTGTTTCAAAATGACTTTTAACCAGCTTGTTTATTCCTCTTCCTTCATGAGAGCCAGAGAAAACATGTAAAAATTGAAAATGTGTATAGAAATAATTTATGTTTTACATATGGATTAATCAGTTTATGATCATTTATAATGTCCCTCAGTGAAATAATGACAGTCCATCCACATTCAAGGGCTGGGAAAATATTTCCCAGTGAGACACTGAAGCTACTGTAAGCTAAGACTTGGCCTTGCCCAGATAGATGAAAGTAAATTATTATTTCTGTGCTATGATAATGTAATCCCACATATGTGCCATGTCACAAGGAGCAAACCTAGGTGTTAAGTGGTGCCATCATCTTATAGTTTGATCCACCTGGTCTGTTTTAGCTTTGTTGAAAAATGAAAGATCAACCACTTTGTTCTCTAATACTAAATTGACTTTCCAGGCGGCTTTTCTCAGCATTTGAGAATTGCAGGTTAGGCAGTAAAACTAAAAACATCATCTGTGCTTAATTTTCGTTCTTACTTGTGAGTCTGATTTCCCCTAGATATCAATGTATATAAAAGGGCATAAACATCTTTGTGAGAATGACTTCCAAGCTTTACCTGAACAATGTGCACTATATCATGGAAGTAGATTTCTCTACTAACACTGGATTATTTAGCAGTGATTGTGCACTTCTTAAAGAAGGTCTGACATATGTACAAAAAAAGAAAGCTACTGATCTTGAAGATGTTCTCTGTCAGTAACAAATGTTAGTAAGCATGCCGTTGCAAAGGACTGCACTGACAGCCTTGGATTCGAATGATGAGAAGGTGAATTTAAGCAGGTGAGTGTGCTCATCTCGAAGGAAGGAGGAAAAAGGCAAGGCAGATAATTAAAAGTTTCAATTTGCTGCATCACCTCAAAAATACCTAGTTAATGGAGTATGAATAGTTCAGTTTTTCTCTATCAAAAATATCTGAGTTCTGCCATTGAAATAAGTTTATCTGAAGGATGATTCTTAGCATATGTCGTTCCCCTTGTTTTCTAAATTTATTTATTTACAGAATGCATTTTTATTCCTGATTTTAGTTTTTGTTCGAAGGATTCCTTATTACATTTACTATGGTCACACAGATTTGTCTATGGATGGAAAAACTATGGAATTTCTATTCCTTGTCAGATGCAGCAATATGACCCTCAGCAGCGTTACTCAGAACCTGGTTTGTGTAGGGAAAATATATTTATTCCCTTTGGGGTTGGGACTGAGTTTAAGAAACATAATTATTGAAGTTCTCCATAACTTTATGTATTTTCATGGGAGATAAAAAAAGTCATATTAATTATTGTAACAGTTGATTTTGTGATGCTAAAAGAGAAAAGCCAAGAGAATATAAGGATTTGGTTATCAAAACCAACAATCCAGAAACCATTATCTGAATTTTTCCCCTTGACCTACTGATTTTGCTGAATTTCACCTAATTACATTGGCACTGAAATTATAGGACATACCAATGAGTCACTGAAAACTCAAAGTTAGCTTTAAGTATTGTGCGTAACCAGCTAAGTGACATAAACACTTTTTGCAGTCCATCACATCTCACAACTGGCTGCAAAAGAACTCCCAAATCTTGACTATAACTAGCTCATAATCTATAAGTTAGAAGAAAATAATGCAAGTGTAATGGAAATCTGGGAAATAGTGGGGTGATTCAGGAAAGGCTAATTTGACTACCTGTATGTCCTTCTTTTGCTAAAATAACAGGAAAGCATAAAATAGCATTTTTAAAAGATGCTTTTAACACTGACAGGTATTGTTGAAACACGTAGCTACTAGCAGTGAAAAAGGAAGACTGTAGTATATGAGAGCAGCATCTGCAATTAAGGATAGTGTAAAATTGCACGTATAAAGGCCAAAGCTACTCACTAGTTTGGGTCTGGCAGAAATGTTTCCTTCGAAGTTCCTACAGGCAGGCATGTATTTAGAGTTTGGGCCTAGGTCCAGGCCTTTTCTAGAGAATGCATACCAAACTGCATGGTTCTCAGACTATGCTGCTATAAATTATATCATCAGGGTCCTTACTATGATTATACTGGTAAAATAAAGGCCAAGCAGGCACAATACAGACTTTTAAATGAGATACTACGCTAAATATCGATGACCACGAGCAAGCAATGTTTTGTGTCTGCAAAAAGCAATGAATACCAGATTTGTATTGTGTGTGCTGTGTGAAAAATGTACATCACCCCCAACAAAGTATCTATCTGTTCAAAATGTACAGACGGATACAACCAGAACAACAACAGAGAATTAGTAACGTTACTTTTTACTATTTCAACCTATAACAACTGAGATATGTCTAACTGCAGGGATATTTTTAGTTAGTTTTCTGTGTAAAACTTGTAGGAGGGTCTGATGATTATTTGTAATCAGGAAATTTAGTTACCCTACTAGATATAACATAATAAATGCATTTCAAGAACCATGAATAGTGTATAGAAACCATTTGTGCCATTGTCCACGTCTAGATTGAATTTATTCTTTCAACATTGCATATCTGAATCAGATTCAAATTACTTATCTCTTTGAAAAACGTGGCTTACTTTGTAAAAATTCCTAAAGACAGCTGTACTTTTGAAGCAATTTTCTTTCTTATTCTTCAGCTTGAAGTATTTTTGCAGACTGAGAAAGAATTTCATTTAAAAGCTCAAACAAGTTGACAAAAATGTATTACACTGAAAAAAATATGACTCCAAGTATTTGCGAGATTCAAAAGCACATACCTTGAGCTCTAGCTATTTGTCTGCACATGATTAGCAGTGAACTTTCATGGTGTCAGCTCTTCTCTGATCTACTGATGTTAACATTTTGAAGAAACTCAAGGTAGAGGTAGAAACGTCATCCTGGAAACGAGAACTGTATGCTCATATTGACTAGCTAAATAATGTAGGCATCAAGTTTAATCTTACTCTAAATTATACCTGTTTAAAACTAGGTTAATGCTGACTTTCACAACTATACCCAGATCTATGATTTCCTATGAAAAGTCTGCAATGAATATAGTGAGCTTTGGACTATGGATGTTGTAGAAAGGAAGGAAGGAGCAGACAGAACCAGTGTTTTCTCCTGAACACATACCTTTGGAAAGTAATGTTTGTTCTGCTCTGATCACTCCCAGAAAGAAAAGGAACCTGTTCAAGTTGGATCACGTTTCTTAGATTCATTAACCTATTTTTTTTTTTAAGTGTTTAATTCCCTCTACAGTTTCCAACTTTTTTAGAATTAAAAAATTAAAGAAATCCAGCAGGCCCCATTTTAATTATAACCCAACAATTTATTAATAGATCAGTAATGAAGTTTCTGAAATTTGATTTCTTAATCAGGGATCATTGTTATTTCTGTGCCAGATTTAAGAGTTTAATTTTGGGTGCTTCTTCCCAACCTCTGAAATTTTAATCAGAAGTTTCAAGTGTACATGTCAATGAGAAGTTAAAGGCCAAATTTAATAACATTTTCTACCTTGGGAAATTAAAAGAAGAGCCTCACTCTCTGAAATCCATTATTAACACTAGATCTTAATTAAACACCGTTACGGTCCTCAATATTTTGTCTGTGTGAAGAGATTGGTTTCAGTATTTTTTCCTTTTTTGGATTCAACAAGTCCAGAATATTCAATAGTTAGACTTTTAACTATGCGTAAATAAGTTGTTTACTGCAGTGTATTTGTAATTTTTAATTAAAACAATGTTGTTCCTTGGTTTCATGGTTTATCATGGCAATATATTTTTATTACCTACTGTGCTCTTGGATTTTAAATTATTTATGTAAATATATTATTGCGGTATTTATTCTCAGTAAGCAATGTGACTCAATGCTTCAGAAATATCTTCACAAGAAAAGTTTATTATAGCTCTAAAGTGTATCTAATTCATTACGTAGAATTAAAATGCAGCATTTGAAACTGGAGAACTTAGAAACGGAACCCAAACTGCAGTGAGTTTCATGGGAATATGAAAGACTGCCAAAAATATCTGAAGCAATAAGATACATATTTGTGTGTGTGTGTCTGTGTGTGTGTAATTTTTTTATCTGCACCTGAATCCAGCTGACCCCATATAGTATAAGTGGCTTCTGGAAGCGTAGGTACATTGTCTTAGAGGTGAAGTCTCAACTGTTGTAATTTGAAAGCCAATTTTTTGCTTGGAAGTTGACATCCTTTTATTTGATTCTGGTCTCCTTATATCACCGTATCATTAATTTAGTGGAATTACACAAATGTGAAACCAGTAAATCTCCATTTGTTTGAGATTAATCATTTCAGATTAGAATAGCCTGTGATGGATCCAGCGACCCAGCTGCCTGTTAACCCGCAGCCTGGACGTTCGACTGCTATAGCACTGCCATTTTACTGGCTGTGTTTGATAGCTCTGCTAGTCTGTAAATGGAAGGAAAGTCATATTTATTATTGTCATCATTTCCAAATAACAGCTACTGGTCTGTCCGAAAGGTGGATAGACTGTTTCTCTTTACATAAAGTGCATTTTTGTATACTGCAAACTAAGTGTATATATTAATGAGGCTTCATCCTTGAACATCAGACCATGGGGATGATAAGGCTGAACCTAACAGACACTGAATTAAGTGGTCACATTTTTTTATTTATCATTTCACAAAGAGCCACTGGACAATGGACTGGATATTGACTTTGGGAAGAGGAACTTTTACTACTGGGCTGCATTTTGCTTTGGGGTCATCATAACTTTGGGGTCGGTGCCTATGGAGGTGGTGGAAGTCAGTGGAAATGTTCCAGACTTACTGGTGGCAACCATGATCTGCATACTCTTTGTCAAAAAAATGATTGCCTAAAAATCTGTAAAACAGTGCTGAAACTACACTGAAGTGGGATTTCTTGTTCAATGAGTTTCTTCCAAATCTCAAATACTTGAGAAAACTAAGAATTCACTGGAAAAAAGCAAGTTTACTCCTGTTACTTCTCTTTGCTGCCAATCACCACCCTTACATGTAGTGAATATATAAGCCATGAATTGCAAAGACAATTCAAAAAGCCTTTTTCATGTCTCTTGCCAGAATTTTTTCAGAGATCCTGAACCCCCTCTGAACAAGGAGGAGGCTTCACATCATGTTCCCCACAAACACTTAAGGGATCAATTTTGCATACTTTGTTGCACATCAAGCCTTTTTAAAGCACTTTTGTTGCAGGTGGAGGTCAATAAACTTGCTTTTTGGGATACACTACAATCACTTACAGAAATACTATATAATAAGAGAGGGATAGAAAGTCTTAAAGAGTGAATGCTTATGAAGTAACACAGTCATTGTTAAATGTCTCCTAGAGTCTGAAGGACTTGTCTTTGATTCCTAACAACAGGAGATTTGTTTTCCTTGTGCAGACAGAAGTATAGTTCTATTGTTATAAATGAATGGCTGAGCCATGCTCTCAGCATGCAGCGCCAGAGTTTTTCACTGTAAGTTACACCCAAGAGCATCTCAAGTTGGCTCTGCAGTTTTATTTATAGCCTGCCTGAAGCCAGCCATTGGGAATTTGTAGCACATCTCTAGATCTGAAGTTGCTGTATATTGGATAGTGCAAATTGTTTTTGTTTTCTTTTTTCTTTTTTAAGTTAGAAGGAAAGCCAGGTACAGAGGGAATCTGCTCAAAGCAGAAAGTTTTTCCTCTTCTGTCTTTCCTGCAAAATTTTGAAACACAGAAACACTAACTCTAGAGAGCTGCATGTATTGGGGTATCCAGTAAGCAATGCCAGAAAAGGAGAGATTTAATCACTTCTGAAAGAAAGAACTTGACCAATTTCCTTATGCTACACAACTACCACCTATAATTGCAGGTACTCACTAGTCAACCGTCAGCTCAACAGTATTCTACACAATAGCCTTTTTACTGAAACTGTTTCTTGAATGTGTTAATACTGTCTGTGTAGGTAATCACTGTGAGATATATATATTACTATCATAATATTAATATCTGAAGGGAAAAATTAATGAAAAAATGCATTGTCTTTTTTTGTTGTTGTTGTTGTTTGACCAAACTGACTTCCACTTTTTGTTTACTGAACAAAGTATACAAAACCCTCTTTCTCCATACAGCAAACTTATTAGGCCTACAGCAAGATGGGAAAGAAGCAAAATTGTTTCTGGAGTCATACTGTACCTCCTTTATTCTCCTCTTATATCCATGACCACACCAGTGTAACTCTGGAAGGATGATAATGGCTTAAGAGTAAAATCAGGCCCCATTTTTCCTGTTCAGAAGATGACTTGTAGCTGGCCAGCACTGTGCAGATATATCACTGAGTCTGAATTAACGTGGAGGAAGCAGCTGGTAAAAAAAAAAAAAAAAGGCTCTGGTGGGAACTACTGAGATGAGACTGAAGAGAATAAATGACTGGCGTAAAATCCCAGTGCCAAGAGAATTAAAACATCTGCCAAATCTGGAAACTATGTCCTATAAAAGCTGTGGACAGCATCTAACTCTGACCATTCAGGAAAGCCACTTTCAACTCTGTCAGCTTCAATATCGGAGCTATGCTATTACAGGACCTTCTCTTCCTCAGAGTAGTGAACAGATGTTAATAGTCTGCTTCCCAAAGTCTGTTATTCAGTCCTTTTATTACTCATAGGCATTCCCTGGCTTGCTTAATTTACAGCCGGCCTGTCAGCACCTCCCTTTTAGCACCTTGGAGAGTCCCTAGGAGTCCTTGACTTCTCAGTTGCTTCTAGTGTTTCTCTTAGTGGTGAACACTTCTAAGTCTCCCCCATTGTTTCTTTTTGCCCTCTTCTTACCGATATGCTCTGTCTCTGTGTTGGGGCAGATGTTAGGCCTCTTCTTTCCTTGTCTGCTTTTGTATATCTTAATTTTTAGTGCTTAAGGACGATCCCATCTAACCAGTTGGTGCTAAGCTTTGGTATGCCGGCTTTTGCCTTGCAGGGAGGTGGGGAAACTCCCATGCTTGCTTTGTCTTATCCATGCTAACATCTTGTCTTACTGCTTGGTTCTTCCTAGCAGTTGCCAAGGTTTGGGAGGAAAGATTAATGTACATAAACAGGTTGCTATAGCACCTGTTTTTATCTTACCCTCTCATAGTAGAAAAGGAGGGAGAGCAGAGAGCAAATTTTCACCCAGACTGAATGAGGCAGTTCTCCTGAAGAACAGTGTCCTTTTCCTGAGAAAATGATGATTAATCCCTCTCTCTTTGATTAGTCCCTGAAATAGCAGAAGTGTCTGAATTAAATTATTAAAGACTACCTAAAGCAAGGGTCCCAGGAATTTCAATCCAGAGATTCATAGTTTTGCAGGGAACCCAGCTACCTGAAGCCAGACTTTGTCATTCCTGACAATACTTGACAGAAGATTGTATTCCTAAAATTTTCCATCTGCTTTGCTCTGTTGGCATAAATCATACTTAATATGTTGATATTAAAGCTATAGATGATAGAATTGAGAATCTGTGTTGCCATGTAATCAAATAAACCATATAAACCAATTTTAACTTCCCTTGATATTACCTTAAGAATTCCAAATTCTTGATTAATAAGGATGAATGTAACATTTAAGGGGAGTTTAATTAGACCCTCTGTCTTTATCCTGCATAACAATATTATGCCACATTATGATTTCAACCATGTCAGCACTCAGAATGAATGGCTGTGAACTGTGAAATTATAGGGCACATTTTTCATGTCACTGCCTAAACAATATTGCAGATCTTCTTGAGAAATCTAACAATAGGATATATCAGTCACAAGTTATGCTTGCAGTGGAAGTCAGGTCTTGACAATAACTCACTTTGTCATTACTGTTCTCTTCTAGTTTCAGAAAAGGCAGGATTTTGCCTCTGGAAGAAGTAAAGAGTATCTTGATTATAATAAGTTGGCTATCAAGTTTGAGGACACTGTGTGAGGAGGCAAGTTGACAGGGAAGGGGGTGGTATGAATTTCTGTTAGTATTTTAAAGCCATTGAATTGAGTCCCACTCAGCCAAGTTAGATTGCACGTGCATGTCTGTATGTAGTTACAATTTTCAGTGGTGCTTTGACAGAAATTTATTTGGACTGGTAATACGTAAGATTGTAGCTCCAGTGACCAGTGTTATTTTATATGAAGGTAAAAGCTGGAAAACCAAGCACTCAAATAAAAGTTTTCCAGGAAGACTGGTAACGCATCTAGGCCAGAATCCTTTCATCAAGTGGAAGTATATAATTAAGCCATTCTTGTTCTTCTTGTGGAGTTCAGCACCTCTGTCTTTAAAGCAGGTATAGATCTCAGATGACACCAGAGCAGGTGTTGTCTGGCATTCATGTCCTGACTGGCAAAGGGAAATGCTGTAATTCTTCTATAGCTTTTTGCCCTGCTGTGAAGATACGAGGTGCCAATGTTATGGCTGTATTTCATTAATTTGCCATCTCCAGAATAAGGACAGAATAAACCATGGACGGACACAGTTCAGTGGCAAAATTCCCACTGAATCTGGGTGTAGGATTTTATGTCAGAGCAGAAGCTTTCCCGAATACACAGAACTTCTGTTGTATGTTTACATATGAGCCACTGCTCAACCCCAAGACATCCCTAGTCTGTGTATTTCAAGGCATAAAGAACCCAATCTTCTTTCAGACTCACAGGCGGTTATTCTTGGAGTGGAATCTAAGTTCAGTGAGGAAATTGTCAGAAGGTTTAAGCACTCAATTTTACTAAATGGAGCTCTGCAATGTTACTGTAATAGGCAAAAAGTCTTGTAGAGTTCAATTGGAATTTTTCTATTAACTTAGTAATAAGGATGCCAATTTCTGTAAAATAGTTTCTGAGTAAGAGTGAAATTATGCACTTTGTTAAGCAGCAGTAAGCCTGCAGATTCATTTTTGGTTCAAATGTGAATTGCTAGGGACTGACTTCTTCCCAGTTTTATGACCATTACACTCGAGGTAAATATACCTACAGAGACACGCATGCCTACTCTACATATAGCTAGATAATTATTATCCACGTGATCCCTTGCGGCAGCTCCATTGGGTAGTACTTAGCATAGCATTGCATTGGAGATACTAACCTGTCTCACCCAGATTTCATTGAATAGTCCAAACCCTGGAGAATTTTTACACATTTGCCTATTTCAATGGGCCTGTCAATAATGTTTCCTCTTTTTCCTTTCAAATGGGAAATTTCTGATAGAATTCTACCTGCCTAAGGCCCAACCTCTCTGGAGATTCAGCCCTGGGTCATTGGTAGCATTTTACACATAAAAAACAAATGCAGCCACAGATTTCTTTACTGAAAGAGCGGTTAAACGTTGGCACAGGCTGCCCAGGGAAGTGGTTGAGTCCCCATCCCTGGAAGTCTTTAAAAGACGTGTAGATGAGGCACTTAGGGACATGGTTTAGTGGGCATGGGGGTGTTGGGTTGACGGTTGGACTCGATGATCTTAGAGGTCTTTTCCAACCTTAATGATTCTATGATTCTATGACTCTTAAGTTGCTTCTGGCCCTGGAAGCTTCTAAGTTATTAACTAGTGTTTAAAACACATTTTAGTAGAGAAAGAAAACAACGCTGTCTCAGTTTTGCATATCTCCATGTCAATTGTGTTAAGTTAGTTTGACTCATGGAAACTATTACAGAGTTTAGGTTTTTAAATACAAGGAAAAAAAGAAGAAAAAGCCTGTAATAGCTTTAATCATTGTATAACTGTAACCCTTTGAACCAGTCCTTCTTTGTGCATTTAGGTGAGTTTTTTCAATTCAGCTTCTGTCATTTCAGGAAAAAAAAAGCAAATACTTTTAGTTTTAAAGGTCTTCAGGCCTCCATTTTTCGTCTGTCAAATTGAAACATTAAAATTCATCCCACAGTGATACTGTGGACATGTATTGAAGGTGGCTGGCAGAACATTCAGATCCCTAATGACAAGGGAAAAGTGCACGAGAAGTTTAACTCTTGGGCATCCAATCCAGGGTTAAATAGCATAGAGTAACTAAGGTATAATAGTTAATAAAAAGCTTAGGAGAGGATTAAATACCTTTGATTTACAGAGCACTATGTATTGTGTGCAATAGATATCAAGCAGAAAATAGAACTATATATGACCAAATAGTGGAAGACTATTGGTGTAAAGTATTTGCCTCATTGGTACCACACTGCAGTCAAGCAAGGTTTAGATATAAAGTTTATCAGCAACTGTCAGTGTGGCAAATTAAGGTTAAACAAACAACTGTAATTCTTCCATTTCCTGTCTTTTCAGTACTTAATCCCATAACATCTAATGAAAGCTCTTTTTGTGCCATAAACAAATACTTATGCGGAGCTTTTTCCTCTGACTTCTTCATGTTTTCCATCATTGGCCAGCAGATTTCTTAAATGACACACATTTGTCATGTTGCTTAATGTACATCTGAAAGAGGCTTGGCTATTATGATGATGAACGTGATATAAAAATTGTGCTGTATAGAGTAGATTTGTTGTAGGCAGTATATCAGAGCAAGCATTCAGATGCACACAGGATACTTACCCTAACAAAACGGATGCTTTCTAACATCCAAAGGAATATTACTGAGAAATGTTCAGCACAAACTCACCATTTAGCAAATAAAGGATAATTCTTCCAGTAAAGAATATCCTTTCATTTTTATTTCTTTGAAAAACACAAGTTTTTTTTCATAGGTCGTATATTATATGTTGAAATATATATAAAGGGGACATTTTCTCAATCCCGCCATACCTTGTGACATGCTTTTCAGAATATCCAGCAGAATTTAATTTCTGTCAGTATTCTGCATTAATATTTATATGTACAGGACCAAATTTGTTTTGCAGTAACATCAGTTAGACAAGGGATGCTACAATGAATATCCCCTGAGTGAATATAACTGAGCGTAGAATCTGCCTTTTAATGTTTTTGTTCAACAAGTGAAATGTAGTATTTCATTTTTCTAACATCCTTGAAGGCGCAGGCAGAAAGGGGTGGGAGGATGGGGGGTGGAAATTCAGCACAGCGACTTATAACAAATGTAACAGCCTAGACTTGATGACATTATAAATAAAACAACTAAGACATGGTTATACACAATCTTGAAAAGTGATAAGGGCCAGACAGGTAGGAAGGAAGTCCATGGATTTTAAAGTGCGTTTGGACAGCTTGAATGCCTGAGAATCTGATTCATAGAGATTAGAAAAGGTAAATCACACTTCCCTTTTCATTTGGCATGGTCATTAAAGATAGTGAGTTAGGCAAACAAAAGAAACTGGCCTAAAATAAAGAAAAAGATGTGACATGATATCACTCATTGCTCCAACATTTAGGACAGAAAGTGGTTGCGTGTTTTTTGTATAGTTCAGTGTACTCAGTTAAATAAACCTCAGATAGGAGATTGCCTATTATTACAAAAAGAATGAAAGAGAATTAATTAAGTTTCTCCTGTAAGAACTGCACCCATGAAGTGCATAGTATATTCAAAATCAGCTGGGAAAAAAGAAAACTTAATTTGTGTTATTATTAGCCAGGAATAAATGTGCCTTTTTCTTTGTATTATCGGATTGGAGAGTAGTGTGAATTTTTCTTGAATATTATATACTCACATTATCACACATGCTACTGAATTTCTCACCTACCCTTTCCTTCTTTGTTATTGAAAGGTTGGAAAGTATTTTTGCTTGGTGGGTATTAATTTCTCTGGGCTACATAACTATACAAATGCATCAAGACAGCCTATTTTCCTACTAAGAATACAGTTATTTTTAAACAAAGCTAAACTAAAGAACTAAAAGGAAAAACATCTTAATTGCTGCAATAATAATACCAGAGTGACATATTTTATGGAATTAGTTGAGTTCTATTTCTATGGAAACAAAGTTATTAATTTCTTGGCTCTTCACTGATTTATAAAACCCTTTGAAAATTTCCAGTTCTTCCAGAAAAAGTCAGACTATTAATCAAATATTAGGCAGCCTTGCATATATTTTTCACATAGACATTGACATGAAATTAACATTATCACGTTCATGTATTGTAATATGCAACTGAAAACATAATCTGATGCTGAGCAATGGTAAGGATATGTTTTTTACTAGCACGTCAATTTAGCGCAAGTTTTTACATATGTGCCTCTATAATTTTCCAAAAGTAATGCCTACACAGAGCAATTCTCATATCTGTGTGAATAACTCACACAGTTTCCTTAAGACATCCTTCTTGGACAAATTTATTTGCATGCACTTGTGTGTGCATAAAATATTTTTCATGAAGAAGCACTAGGAATTTAGAGGAAATATAGGAAAAATGCAGGCTACTAAAAAAAAAAAGTTTATAAAAGCCTAACTCTTTTCTTTAAAAAAACCCACATCCTTATTTCCTGCACTTGCACTGACCTTTAGAGAATTCAACCTTCATAATAGATGCTTAGTAGATTAAACAGGGAACAAGGAGTTAACTAACTCCTAACTCACTCATTGGTTGGCACCCAACTGTGACCAAAATCATCTTGATTTGACTCTGTTTCATTCTAAAATATTTTGACTGAGTTTGGAACTCCCCATATATCCTCCCTAGAGGTAGCATTTAGGAAGTCCACATGAAGGGCTTGAGCCAGGATAAGCCTTTCATTCCCCATCTCCTCTTCCCAGTGCCACATACCCGCAGGAACTTGAATTTCCAGCACAGTGCTGTTGCTTCTGTCAAGCTCCCTGCTTCAGGGATCTGGTGGCGGCCAGGGGAGAGACGTAGTGGTGTTTTGTGGGTTTAAAGCTGTCATCGATGTCGTGGTGGGTACAGGAGATGGGTTAGCGAAACCGTCCGGCCTTGCTGATAAAGCTCTACCCACAGGCACCCATCCCAGAGGTACAGAAACGCAAACGTAACGGGAAATGTGTAAATGTGTATGCTGGGGTCTGTGTCATGGGGCACGCCTGGGGATTAGCGGGTTGATGGGAGCCTGCAGGCTATGGCAGCAATAGCAGCAGGTGGCTCTGTAGGATGACAGGAGAGGTGGAGGGGTGATGCTGCAGACTGCTGCGGGTTCGCACAGCTCTCCCTGTTGAACAAATCCTCTCTAAGCGATGTCAGTTATTAATTCAGTTGTTATTGCGAACTAGTAACATGAAATATACTTCTGGGGATCAGCTCCACATTCAGCAAAGACTGCAAATAATGGCTCAGGCAGTGCTCTAATGTGTGAAAAAACAAGATTCAAGCCAGGTTTTTTGCCTGGATCAGGTTCAGCTCAACTCCCAGGATCAGTGTTTTCCTTTTACTTCAGTGAAGTCTGGAGTCCAATGTGGATCTTTGCCATTCAGGATTATTCCTGTCAAATACATGAAAACAAACTCTTATAATCACAGGATTAGCGACAAACATCTCGCCAAAATGAGTTTATGGAGAGGGAAACCTGCACCAGCTGCATATTTTATACTAGCTGTCACATACATGCAGTATAAACAGAGCTGGGTGGGACAGTGTTGTGCGCTTGATAGGGAAAGGAGAGAGAACGAGCAGGAATGGGGCTGGTTTTCCTGCCAGGCCCCTAACTGAAACCTGCCAAGAAAGTCGGAGGCTTTTCTAAGTCAGCAGAACATTATTGCTCTCCTATCATCTCTTGTGTTACGGCACTCGCCTTAGAAATAGCTGAATCTTAGAAATAAGTCCTGTGCAAGTTCAGCCAACTCAGGAATGCCCCAGCTCTGTCAGCACAGGAAACTACTTCAATTACTTTTCTGGCAGTATCAGCTTCTTCACACATTTTCTTTCTGAATTGCTACTTATTGCACGGTCAATTTATTGTGTGTTAAATTTTGTCCTTTCTTATGCTAGTCCCTTTTTTCTTTGTCTTTTGTTGCTAAGAAAAAGCTAGTGAAAATATTTATGCTGGTTGATCACAGTAAATATACTTTTAAGTAAATTTTTTGGCTGAAATACCTGATATAGCCAGGGGAGCCCTAATTTATTGTTTTTTCTTGAAGAAAAATCTCATGGAATTAGGACCCAGGTCTCAAGTAACTTTGTTTGAAATATTTGGCCTTTATAATGAAATTTTTGTTGCATGGAGTTACTTAGGAATAAGAAAATTGCCACGATTGATGCGATATCTTTTCTGTGAATCACTGGGTCTGTCCTTTACTGTAGTTACGTGTTATTCACAGCAGATACTTCACATTCCTGTTTAAGGGATGAGTATTTCCCACTTTTTCCAAGACACAGACTCAGCCTCTTGTTCTGCATTGCTCGGAACCTTTCACTTCATCTTTTCTGACCTTGACTTGACAGACTGAGCAAACATTTCCTTCGTGGCATCTCTTTTACAACTTTAACTAATGTTGTCCGGCGATTTCAAGGTTGAGGTTTGTGAGTCTGGAACTTATTTTCTATCAAAATGTCTATCTTGTTAATATTTTTGCTTTTTGTGGCTATGATCCAGATTTCTGTGGTAGAATAGATTTCACTGAGCGACTACATTTTCAAGGTCTCATTAACTTTTAAGTAACTGTCCATTCAGCAATGTTTACAGTCTCTTTCAGCTCTGTTAACAATTCATAAGATTCCTTTATTTGGAATTGCACTGTTTTGGCTAACACCTACTTCCTGACTTCTGTTGCAGTTCATCTTCCCCCCTGCCTTATTTTTTCCAGGTAATAATTTAAAAAAAAAAAAAAAAGCTATAGTTCATAAATACTGGGCACATTTTTCCCTAGTAAAAGTTGCAGTCTTTAAAAAGAGAAAAACACTGACAAAAGCATCATCATCCACCTTGAGGATCATAATTTAATCTTCTGCTAGAGGTAATTATTTTCTTTACTAGTGAGCATGACAAAAGTACTTCACATTTTTTCCGCTTTCAAATTCCACTGTAGGTTCCCCCACATAAATCGAGGGAGCGTTTCAGTTTTAATTCATATGAAATTCATAGTTTCAGCACTCTTTCCTAGCATTTTCTCTAGCACTGAAGAGGTAAAAATTGCTACATGTAGTAAGGGATAAGACAGAGGAAAGTCATGCTATTAATAATTCTGAATGCCTTGAGGATAGCCAGAAGCTGTGGTCCCACAGATCCCACATGTGTATGTTCAGATTTAGACACCGTTCTTTCCATTTGTGTCATTTTTGAACATTCCTTGCTTCCCAATGAACATCTGTAATTAACAGGAAAAGGTGTGCATGTTTAGTATCAAAGGAAGTCACTCTGCTAAATCTGCAGGAACCAGTTAAAAAAACGTTCTTGGTATTGCTTGCTCCTCTGGCAGTAGGGAGAACGGCCTATGATAGTTCTAGACTTTAATTATTTTCAGGGTGACAAGGAGTTATTCCCCATCTCTGGGACAACCTAGTCCCAATGTCTTCTAGATTTATACTGGACTGTAATTCTTTGAAAAGTTTTGATGAGGAGAAGGCAACAAGAGGGAAACAAAAGAGGCAAGTGAGTGTGAAAGAAACAGATGAAGTGGTGCACAGGGGATGCCTGCTGCACTAACCTCTGCTTTGAAAGACATCAATATTGCGAAGACCTTAGATTGGCACAGGACATAAACTGTGCTAACATGATTATTCAGCATATTCACCAATTTGTTACACTTTCCTTTTGGAAATTAATTTGCAGAAACATTAATTCCCTTCCTTCCTTATGAGACAAGTCCCAAAGTTAATAGATGTTAATAGGGGCCAGGACTGGATCTTATGAATATGTTTGTATCACACAGGCTCAGGTTGCAAACCTGCGCTGGAGCCGAGACTCGTGGCTCCCCTGCCCTGCCGTTTTGGGGGAGTGCTTGCAGGCGAGGCTGTTTTCTTTGTGACTTTAGTATTAACCAGGGCAAACCCAAGGTTTTATGGCAGCTGGCAGAAGTAATCCCTTGCTGGGACAAGCCAGTTCCTGGCAGTGGGATCCGCAGTCCAACAGGAGTTGTACTGATCCGGATAGACTAATGCTTCACAGTAGCGAGCCACTTCTCACCTCTTTTCTGCCCATCCCTTAGGAAAAAATAACTCACACTTAATCTGTAGAAATGTGCTATTTCATGGCTGTGTTCAATAGTGACATTTTAGTAGTGAATCTGCTGGGCTCTTACAAAAAATTTCCTATCTTTTCAAGAGCTACCGGGACCCCCCCTTGAAAGAGAAAGCAGCAAATGGATTTGCGGTGGGAGAAGCCGCTTTTGCTGGAAGCGCAGTTGCAAAGAACCGGCATGTGCAGAAACTTGATAGAGTTCTGCTGCCAAAACCTTCGCTAGGTAGTTTATAAAAGAACCTCCAGCTCATCTCACGTTGATTAGCTTTTGAGGCACAATTGCTACAATGAAAAAACTTTTACTGATTTGCATGTCTCAACAATTATTCTAACAGTAACAACCTGATTATACTAGTGTGTTAGTCCCAGATATGGTGTATTATTCCCTAGCTTTAGGAATAATTCAGATAGTTATAGCCTCTGGGTTCATTTAACCATAGCCTTAATCACTTCTGATTAAAAAATACATAAATGAGTTTGTGGATTTTTTTTGTTACACCTCAGCTTCTAGGATTTTTTGCCCTGAAGGAAAAAAGCCTGAAAATTAGGTCTTGGTATAGAGAAATGTTTGAAAGACTGTACAATAATAACAAAAAATATTTTCCTTTTCATAACATTTTATTTAACTGCCTCATTATTACAATTTTAGTATTTTCATTTGATTAATTGGTGTAGGTTTTGTGTTGGGTTTTTTTATTATTCTAGTTGCAGTGACTCTCCTGTTACTTTCTTCATGTTTACCAAGGGGTTTACTCCTATTGTTTCTCCACACAAATAACTAATTCGTCAACCATTTTCTCATCTGATATTTCTCAGTGGCAGGGGACTAGAAACTGAATTTCATCTAATTTTTCATTCTGTTTCGATCATATCATTGTAGATAGAGAATTGCGATGAAAGCCAGCCTACTAAAGCATTGACGTGACAAGCAAAATACAGCTGAAGCGATGAATCTTTTTGCTTAGGTGGTGAGGTGGGATGCATAATTTAAAAAGTGCCCTGCAGGTGGAAACAGAAGCAAATACTGTCCGTAACATGGCTGCAGCCCTTCAAACTGTTCCCTCTGGGCACGGGAACCACTTCCAGTGCTAAAATCTACGAGGTTAGAGCCCCAGCCTGAAAAATGTTTGGTGACTAGCGTCTGAGCAAAGGAGCTCATTGCCTTCTAAGTCTGATGCAGAATAGCACCAACATTTCTTTCTATAACATTGACTCTAATTTCCACTGTGCTCCCTCTGATTCAGTGAGTAGCAGCAGACAATATTGGGTATATATCGATCTGTCATTAGCAGTAGGGATGAGCGGCTGAAGCTCTCTCGTTTGACATTTCACGCTGTCCCATATGCTCCAATTTGCCTGTATTGGCAATACCTCATTTTTACTTGAATGAGACAAAAAACATTTCTGTGAGAGGTATGCTACTTAATTCTGTCTGCTGGGTCTGCACTTGGCTATGAGTGAAACCAAGAGAAAATTCCACAAATAGAGATATCTCAGCATTATAATCTCCTCCCACCCATATAAAACAATATTTATATTGCAGCCCAGTTAACTGCAAAAAAGATTGAAGTAAGCAAGTCTTTTGTTCTTTTTGTTTGGTTGGTTGGTTTGTTTTTAAGCAAAATCATTCCTGCCAAGATTTGTTGCACGTAGAAAATATACTTTGGGGGGGATTTAATTTTTATTCTTTCTAGCTGAATTTTTTTTATTATAATTTTAAATTGGAATTTTACTTTTGTAAACTGGAAATAGAATGTTACAGTGTTTCTAAGTATAATGGCATATTGGTATAGACCAAGTAGTGTCTAGAGTTTCCATTTTATTATTTTGTCTGCCTTTTTAAATATGTTGTATCAAAAAAGGTACACTTTCAATCGTAAAAATAAATAAATAAAAAAGCTGAAATATTTCTGAAAAATCTGTTTTACATTTTCAGCAGACTTTCCTGGGACTGACTTGACATAAAACAGATACCAACCAGGAAAGGCTGTAGCAGAGACAAGTTGTCCTCCAAAGCATTGGGCAGACTCCTTTTCTTGCCATAAATATCTATATATTATTCATAAACTGAAAGTGTGACTGAAAGAAAAAGGCTCAAATAGAAGCTTGTTGTAGAGAATATTTTGTGTTTATACAGCACAGAGGAGTTTTAGGAAAAATTGCTGAGCTTCTTCAGTCGTATGCTCAGCCCTGTTGTACCGCAGCATTCCTGCTCTGGTTCTCTGTAAAATACACATTTCTTTAGACCAAGCTGAAATGAGGTTTTCTTGAGACTGAATCAATGGAAAATTGATATTAACAACAAATGTCTGACCAAAACATGAATGTGTATAAACCTTAAGCCTTAAAAAGCAACTTACCAGTCTTGTGCAGCACTGTACATCCTAACAGATGTGCATGCACTTTGGAGAGGTTTATTACATTATTTCATCTGCCAGACTGGCATTGAAGCCAGAGAAGTATGATGCCTGTTCAGATAGGGTTAGAGTAAAGTATGTGCATGCTTATGTTTGTACATAAACTCCTAGAAACTTGAGAGACACTTCAGGATTGCCCAGGAAAAAACTGCTGCAGTGAGTCACTACAAAGGTTGTCATGCCCGACCTGCAGAGCTAAGCTATGCATTCACCCTGGAATATGTCCGGTTTATCAAAGAGAAGCATGAATTTTCAGTGACCAAAAGTTCACAGAGTGACTTGTGGCACAACATTGATGGGGTTTGTTTTTTTTTTTTTAAATTGTACTCTAAGTTGACATTTCCAGCCTGTGAAAATACAGACAGGCTGCAAGCCCGTAAATCTGTTCCATGAAGCTGAAAAATGTCTATTGCATAAATCCTCTACCTTCAGTAAGTTTAAAAATGCATCTGACCTAATACCTTTCTCAACAATGTCGCCAGAAAATATGATTTATTTCAGGTTTTAGATTTTGTTAATGATGTGTTTATTCTGATTAATAATAGTATATTTCAATTAAATTTGCTTTGTATATTTTAATTTTTTTTATTTTAAAGAATCTAGCCAAAGTAATTTGAGCACGTCCAAATCTCTGCAGGAGAGCACTGCAAGAGATATTTTACAGCCTACTGCACATTTAGCATATAGCCACACTTTTAGTAATAGCATTTCAATCCAAATTCAAACCCATGCATTTTGTATGATCATATATTTAATGGGAAAAGATGGCTAACTATGCTTAGTTTGCCAACTGTAGTGTATAAGTCAAATATGGGGAATGGAAAGTACAAACAGATGACAGTTTAGATTTCTTTTCCTTTCTGACTTTTTAATAACATCTTTTGAAGATTGTTGGGGGCTTCTTAACTCTGTGTTAATAGAGCATGTTTACAAGGGATATGTACGTCAAGGTTTTGGCCAGATGCAGTTAGGTTTAAGATTCAAAACAGGTCCTAAAAACCGTCAGTGATCATTTTGTGGAATCACAAAGTTAGGCATATAGAAGACAGTTTCTGAAAGCCTTGATGTTCAGTAATCAACATGTACATTTGTACAATTGACCGGGAAAGATGAGAAAAAGCCCTTTAATGGGCTTATCAGTACTGTTGCCTTTATCATTTCTCTTATAACCTGTATAACCTGGCCTGTAGCTTTTGAGATGAATAAATGCATACATTTTGTCTCAATAATATTCTGTGATGAAGCACTTATGCTTCTGTTTTCCCCGTGATATGAAATCCTCCGGTTGCTTTTTAGTCCTTACCTGCAATGGAAATGCTTTTTTAGGTTGCGTCCGCAGCACGGTGGATAGATATCTGCGCTAGCTTTAAATTAGCCAGTACTAGTGACAGGCTGTTAGTGGTAGCACTGAGCTTAATGCAGGGTTTTTTTTTCTGTTGATTCATATTACAGGGGTGAAAAGAAAAATGCTACAACTAAAGATCCAGTTCAGCTGGCTGACTTGGTAGGGGTGCATGTGTTGTTATATCATCTTATGGTGTCCTATACATTGGATGGCAAACCTATTGCCATTATTCAACAGGGATCTTCATTAGCTCTGCCTTGAATACTTAGTGTTACCAGTTCCCCAAAACTGCCAAACTCTTGTTCTGGATCCTCAAATGTCACATGTATACCGGAATTGCCTAGTAGCCAAGTCTCCTGTGTACAAACCATAGACCTATTGCAAACAGCACATTGAGCAGTCGATATGTCTATAAATAGAGTGAAATTGCCTGATGCATTCCCTCAGGAAGCACAAGGCCCACACGCTCAGGTACAGAGCGGTGTGTTGAAAGCAACGTGGAACAGGGGATTTAGCAAGTGCCAGGGTAGCACTGCATATCTGCTTGCCAACAGCAAGGTAGTTTGTGTATGTATGAAAAAGAGTACCAATCTGTTTTTGCCCCTCTCTCCTAGCACACAGCCATTTACCTGTTGACATGCTTTTGTTATTTCAGGCAGTTTTATTTGAATTGCTAATAAGTTATGAAAAAAAGGCTTAGCTTTGAATTATTACTCAGATATGCCTGCATAACAAAACACTCTAAGCAACAGCAGAGTTATGTTGAAATTGTCATAATCTTGTGCCCCAAATAGTAATTTTATAGTGCTGACAACACTGCCACGCTAACTGCATGCACTCGTTTAAAAGGAGTTGCAAAAGAAAGCACAAAATTGTTAGGGCAGACCAATGCCAACTGCGCCGGAGATGAGCGGTTGGCATTGGCACTTTGTCAGACTACAGACCATTGCTGACTGTTGAAAGAGATGTGAAACAGTGTAATGCTCACATGCAGGCTCAGGTCCAGGCATTTCCAAATTGAACGGCAAGCTACCAGCCTCTGAGTTTACCCCATAGAGAAGGATGTGAAGACATCCTGTCGTATGGATCTCAATAGAAATTGTAGAGCTCTTCAAGGGTCGTAAAGAAAGAAAAATGTATTTGGGTATCCAAATGGGAAAGCACACGAGGAAGTAGTATTGAAAGGAGGTATGAAAAGCCCTTTTGAATAACTGATTTTCCACAGAACTGCTTACTGGTAGTATACTTTAAACTAATGTGGTAAGGTAAATATGAGTCTTACTGGCAATCTCTCTATTTCATTGACAGAACTTTTTGTTAATATGGTGAATTCAGTTATCCCTAAAAATGCCTCCTTTCTATTGTTAGGACATGCTTTGTCACACTAAACACAAGGACCATGGATCATGTGTTACTGACTATCCTGGTTTCGGCTGGGATAGAGTTAATTTTCTTCCTAGCAGCTGGTACAGTGCTGTGTTTTGGATTTAGGATGAGAATAATGTTGATAACACACCGATGTTTTAGTTGTTGCTAAGCAGTGCTTACACTAGTCAAGGACTTTTCAGCTTCCCACACTCTGCCAGCGAGGAGGTGCACAAGAAGCCGGGAGGGGGCACAGCCAGGACAGCTGACCCCAACTGGCCAGAGGGCTATTCCATACCATACGACGTCATTCTCAGTATATAAACTGGGGGGAGTTGGCCAGGGGCAGGGACCGCTGCTCAGGAACTGGTTGGGCATCAGTCGGCAGGTGGTGAGCAACTGCATTGTGCATCACTTATTTTGTATATTCTTTTATCATCATATCATTATTATTATTATTATTAGTTTTATTTTCCCTTCCTTTTCTGTCCTATTAAACTGTCTTTATCTCAACCCACAAATTTATTTTTTTTTCCCCGATTCTCTCCCCCATCCCACTGTGGGGGCGGGAGTGAGCGAACAGCTGTGTGGTGTTTAGCTGCCTGCCGGGTTAAACCACAACACTGACCTGTACAACATAGTGTTTAGGGGCTGCAGCAGCAGATTTTAGGCAGTAGCTTTATATCTGGGTATAAAATGGAAAGCAAACCTGTATATTCACTTGCACCTTGAAATTAATACATTTTTTTCATCAACATTGTTTTTCAATATCTGAAAAAAGTGAAAACCCACAACTGCTCCAAATACATTCTTCCAATGGCTTTACTGACACAAACATTTTAAAATAAAAATTCAAGGCTGGAAGTTGCATAAAAAATATCTTTACAAAATCAAATGCTAATATAGTTAGAGAATGTTAGATGTAATATATGTTAGAGAATTACTATTATTGTTTTCATTCAGCGTGGGTTAGCAATTAGAGACCCTGCTGTGCAAGACTGTGAATATACATATATGAAATGTAAGTTGTTCTCCCAAAGCTTATAACCTAAACAGTATGGGAGCTGGAATACCTTTGTTATTGTATAGTCAAATAGCAGAAAAATTGCCGTGTGTCATCATTAATGAGTCTGGAGTATATTTCAGCTGGAGAACTGCTGCATTGCAATAAGGTTTCCTTTCTACACTTTCTGGTGCCATATGCTGCCGTAATTAGTGCAGGCAAAAGGTAATGATAGCACAGTGGAAAAGGTGGAGCATGGTGGGAAGCAGGTTGATCTCTAAAGCTCTACATTAGGTCATCTGTACATAGAGCATATGAAGCACAATGCAGTTTTAATCCGTATTTTTGATGTTACACTTGTATTTTGCGAAGCGTTTCCGTCTTTCTCTTAGAACCACCATTGTTTACATAGACGCATATATTTACGCTGTAATTGCTACACCAGTCTCTCCCAAATACCTGTGAATCTTTTTCCAGAGATAGTTGCTCTTGATTTTTCAGATGGACTTGATATAATGAGATGAAATTCATATTGGCTTGATTTAAAGATTACCTAATGTCTGTATTTAGAGATTTTTTCATTCAGAGGCAAAAGGGAGTTCTCCTGCTGAGCTCTTAGGCACAGACAATACAAAGTTACCTTCCCCACTGATCATTTTACTTGAATATTTCACGAAGAGCGCATAGAAAAATTTCAGAGACTGCCATTATACGGTATAGTCCCAGCAGGAGCAAGACAGATATGGTAACTTCAATGTGTTACCTAATTGTAGGTGAACTGCTGTGGATTCAGAAATGTGGATAATGTGAATGCTTTTCATTCAAAATACAAATGTGTATCCGTACTTCTTAGGTGAAATATTGGGTCTATTCAACCGATATTTTTTCACTTATGGCAGTGGGACCAGGATCTATAAAAGCAACAAATATGATTTGGAAATCTAATGTATGGATAAGCTTTGTTATATTTCTGATACTGACTCCTGCCAGTCAGATTGAAACACTATGAAAATGGTTACTATCAATATTTTGACACTTTCAGTTTCACTCAAGACCAGTAAGTATACCCACACACACATATATATATGTATCACAGAGAATACAACTTTCTACTCACCTGGGTTTAACTCTATTTTAAACATAAAAAAAATTAAGGAGATGAGCAACTATACAATTTGAAAATGGCAGTAAATACCTTTCTGCATCTTTAGAAAGGTATTCAAATTATTCTTTTTTATTCTATCTATCTCAGTACTTTTGATGTCCCTCATTGCTATACATTCTCAGGCCTTTTGCAATGATATACAGATTTTATCCTTTTAATAGGTTTTCAGGGCAGAAATACATCTTCACCGTTTTAAAGCTGAGTTGGGGGCATAGCATGAAGTAAAGGGCTTCCCTAATTCCATTGTGACAGAGCTGGGACTCGAAGTCCAATTCTCCAAGTTCTAATTCAGCCAGACCAGCCTTGCTCACTAGTCCACCGCAGTGTCAACTTGTTGCCTACAGTCTCTCGCCCTGTTATGCAAAGCTTAATTGCAGAATCAGACAGATATTTCATGGGGCCAATGCCACTTTTCTGTTGCATCTTTCTGGTCTTACAGTCTCTGTGCAATGCCTTCTTGAGCAGCCTCCAGATGCGCAAGGCTGAAAACCACCACCCTGACAAGCCTATCTGAATTGCTCAGCTTAACTCCTGTCAATGCCGCTCATCAAACTGGCACAGATGTGTCATTCAGCACAGATTTGGCACTGATTCATTTTGCCTTCCTTCTCTTTCTGTTAAAGCATAAGAGCCAAGACCCCTTGACTCCACACGGGAAAAGTCTGGCAACTACCAAGCTCTGGAAGTCCTTGCCAAGAGCAGCATCTGACTCTGTGCCTAGATGCCTGGCTGCTCTCCTATGACACCCTGGGCTATCGCACTGTCGGCTGTGAAATTCTTGTTGTGGCTCTGATTAGATTTCTGTGTCCATGTTATCACCACTGTTCTGTGTAATGATCTTCTGTGCTAATCAAGCTGCCAGCCACCGGCACCGTGCGCGTCTGCTAGCAACCCCAGGAGGTGTTCTCTGAATTATTTTCCTGTGTTACTGGAAGGGGAAGATGCCATTTATAAATTTTAAATTTCCATATATTTGCCACTTTATTTTAGTTCTGCACCAAATAGGCCAAGTGCATATTTTGATTTGTGTTCTCTTGTTCTGCATCTATAGCCTCTCTGCATCTGTTTGCAGGTCTATATTTAAGGTGTATACTTAAACTTTGCAGCAGACGATTTCCAGTCTAAGGGAATTGTTTTTCTACTTCCTTTGCAATACTTGTCTTATAGATAGTGCAAGAACATGAACCTGGTGCAAGGAGGTCACAATCAAAATAGGTTACACCCACTTGCCCGTGCCCTGTTGTCATATAAGCCCTTGGGAACTGTAACCTGTTGGCATGGTTCAAAAAAACCCAACAAAACAAAGAAACCCCACAAAGCAGCACTAAATTTCACTAGTGCAATGCAGAATAAGTGCAGAATAAACAGTAATTGGCACACCAGAGAACATAGTTCTGTGTACGTCCATACAGGTGTACCAATGTGCTTACAGTTTTCAAAACTGAGTAGGTACACGCAGGCACATAAGTTCATGTTTAACCACCTAAAAAAATGGTCTGATTTTCAAAACTGCTGTGCAGTCAGCAGATCCCACTAAAGTCGAATGTAGGAAGTGAAACTTTGGATTCTATACTTCTGGTTTTTTATAGTGCTTTTCTTAAATGAGTCTATTCTAAACCTTTTGCTAGCAGAGCCCTCAAAAAAATGACAAAGAACAATCAACTTAACTGTACTGCAATGTACTCTTACAATAAGTAAAAAATGTGGTGGGAAAGACAAAGTACTACTTTTACGATATCCTGTGCCAAATCACAGGTTATATGATTCAGTTTTTTATTTGCACAGCCAACAGTGCTTTGTAGAGCAATCAGGGAAGATAATACAATCCACTTTAAATTCTCATTACTTTAGAAGTGTTGAATCTTCTTAAATTGTTTCAGGGTTAATTGAGAATTTGCAGTTTTACAATAGACTAGGAATTGTTTAGGCTGCCCTTGTTTCATATTTTTGTGCATACCTTTGTTGCAAAGTTATAAAAACAACAATAAAAAAAGAAACACAGAAGTGAAATGAAATAATGATCTGCATTGTTACTATTCTAGTAACTCATTTTTACGGGAGATAAAGCTCAGGTATTGATTAATGTTTAAATGGTTATTAAGTGGAAGGACATGTTGGATTGATGGAATGTCTCACTATGAGTTAGCGTTTGCTTTTGATTCTTTTCCACATATTCTCTAAGGGATAATTTCTGCTCCTGGGGAAGCCAGTGGTGAAACTCTGAGTGACTTCTGTGGGAGCATGAATAAGCCAAGTGTTTTCAGTATTTGTCTCTCTTTCTCATAAATTCCAAAAGGTTCTGGTTTCCAAATTTGTCCTTTAATTTATTTTAACATAGTAATAGCTCATAAAAATGTGGAATTTTTCATGGCTGTATATATTGAATTTTTGATCCTGAAACTGGCTGCCTGAACACCACTGTGTTCCTGCGTACCATGGAGAAGTCAAAATGGTTCAGCAGCCCTGAGAAGGTTGCATTTTTCAAGCCTGAAGCAAAGTCTTGGTAAAGAACAGCAGCCACGTGGACAGTGTTGCCTGTTAGCACCTCTGAAATCAGCCATGTTCATCTTCTGTAGTATAATATCACTTGCCCTGGAGGTACACCAAAAAAATTTTGAGGCAACTGATGATTATTTTGGTAAGAGAGGTATTTCCCTGATGAATTAAGAGAAAGCTTTCTGCTAAAAGCGATTTTGTTTTTCAAAGACAAAACTTGGTATTTTTTCTTTGGACTCTCATTCTTTCGAAATAAGAGTACTTTATCAATCTTTGAAGTACAATGTCAATCTATGGAATAGTTTATTTAAATGGACCTGTGGGTCACATGGCAAACTCATAGGGATTCTGGAGCCCGGTGCTTTCTAAGGCATAAGTTCAAGTCCTGCTCTACCTCCAGCTAATCCAGTTATAATGGATACCTGATCTGTGGGCTGGGAAAATACGTCTATGTTTCTGTCCTGTATTTCTCAGGCCTGAGTACCTGTGTGTGCACTGCCTCATTTATGCATGAGGAAACCAATTTGCCCAGAACTTTTCCCTTTTTAACAATTAAGTTTTCTTCCTGCTGAATAGTATGGTGTCTGTGCCCAAAATCTGTTATTCAAAGGCTATTATAAGTCAAATCCGTTCTAATCTTTCCTAACTTACACGGGAAAAAAAAAAAAACAAACCATCTTGGCTTAATGACACCTTCCCATGGCATTATTTCTAACGTTGGAGGGGAAGTTCCTGGGATGAGGGACGGAAGAGATCCATTCTTCAGTTCATTCAAGTCTTTTACAGTGCTGTCTTAATGACGGAATTTAAGCTTGAGCCATGCACTAAGTCATTTGCTTTTGTTTTTCTTTTACCTCTGGCCAATGATCAGACCTACTGCTCAAACACAGTAACATTTGCTTCATGAATAATGAATGATGCTAATGGCCGTCTCAGATGTCTGACAGCTCAGAGCTGTGGCTCTGCCTAGCTTTTCTGAGATCCCAGCAAAAATCCAAAGTTCTCAAACTCTGCCTGATCAAAATAACTGGACAGTGAAAAAGCACAGGTTATACAGGGCTGAGAGATCTGAAACGAGGACTGGGGGGCCAGAGGCAGCTGGACAGGACAGCCGCACGTTGCCCCCTTGTTGTTAGCTATGATAATGGACACCTCTTAACAGTCTGCTAGAGGGATCTAGCAACTAATCACAACTTATTTTTCCGCTTTCCAGAGGGCACAAGGGACCAAAGCAAGCCTCTGAAATAAGCATTCAATGAGACCATGTCTTTCTTTGTTGGCCTGCAATTTATTATCTCCTCTTCTAGCAACTGCCATTTTATTTCATTTTACTTACATTTTTTTCCCCCAACAATCTGTTATTTTTGATTACTCCCTCAGGAAATAGTTGCACTGATAAATTATTTTTGGCAGCATTATCACATAGGACAGCTTTCAGATGAATGCCACTATGAGGCACATACTCATTAAACAATAACAGGTTTCATGTCAATTACTTATAATTTAAAATGTCTATAGAAGATTGTATGGCTGTTTATGACCGATAACAATTCACTACATAAAAGACAAACAGGTTATTATGCTAAGTATTGATTATATGATTGGAGTTTTGGTTTAAAATATTAACAGATTTCATTGGAGAGAGAATTGGTACCAGTTAATTCAGCTCTGTGTTGTTATTTTACTTAATACATTTAACTGAGTATAGAATTAGGCCCTCATCGTGAACGTTCTTATGTTTATTACTTCAGTCAAGTAGGGCAGTTTGTAGTGCATAAACTCCACAATCTCTCTAAATATTTCCAGTATCAGAGTCTAAATATTTGTGCCGATTAATGCAAAGAAAGCACAACAGTGAATTTTGTATTGAGGGACCTAGACAGACAGCATTTTCAAATCCTTATTTAGACATGTATGTGGTTGAATTGTTCCAAGATTCTGGGCACCTATTTGAAATCATCAGAAGCAGGAAAGTACAGATCACAGACTGCAGAACAAATGTATGAAAACCAGGTCTGCATATAACCAGCTCCCGTTAGACCTAATGAATCCATAGTCTAACTCTTTTTTAGCTACCATACCCCACAATTTATTACATTTCCAGCCTCACCCAAAATAACTAATTGTAAGAAAAAAAAAGAAAAACACTCAAAAAATAAATTAAAAATATAACTCCTAGTCCAGCCAGAATTTTGAGTCTGGAAAAAGGAGGACTGTGAGAGGATTCATGAAGTCTGTAAATACCAGTGTTGTTGCAGAGGTCCGCTGAAAGTGTTCAGGTGCTCTGGCTGTATAACACAGCAGTAGGAAACAGGTCCTACATAATGTTTTAAATATTGATTTCTGTACTAAGCTTTGGGACATATGTATCCAAAGAAATTGGCTCAAACCTCTCTCTATATGTCAGGTACGCCTAACAATAATGAACTATCTCAAAGGGAAGGCACAAGGTTTAAATTGTATTTTTTATGTATTAAGAGATCCACCCCGTGAAAGCCAGTGAGTGCAAAGACTATTCTTTTGTAGTAATGTAATCGTTTTATGTCTAGATGTATAATTTGTTAACAACTTCTGTATTTTTATTTAGGTATTCGGTTTACAAGGATCCAGCAGGCTGGCTAGAAATTAACCCTACCAATGGTACCATTGGCACCACTGCTATCCTGGATCGGGAATCTCCTCATGTTCAGAATAATGTATACACTGCTCTCTTTCTGGCAATAGACAGTGGTGAGTAACTATTATGGATCATATTCATTAAAGTATATGACTCTTGTTTCCTGCTTGAAATTTTCTGTTCAGAAAGGTGCACATGTAAAGTTAAGCATATGCTTCAGCACTTTGCTAGGTGGCCACCTAAAGGTAATAGAGATCACTGTGACAAACAGAAAATAGAGGAATTAACTTAAAACTTCGAACAGAACAGCTTTGATTTAAGGTTACATCTCACACATTTATTCCTACACTGCGATCTTAATGCCAGATGCAAATAGTCTATGAACATTCCTGGAAAGTAATAAATCATTTTTATCAGAGTTAATTTCTTCATAATATTTGAGCAGTTAGTAAGCCTAAGGCACGTAAATACCAGTAACAACTCATCGCTGATATGCTGAATTCTATTCAATACAATGACAATAAAAACATAAGTAAAAACCCTTGTTAAAATGCAATATTTTTTACATATTGTGTGGATTAAAGTTCCTTCTGTCAAATATAATCAAAATTAAACTATCTCGTGAAAATTCAGTGAGTAACTTGGGAGCAGAGAAAGAAAGAGAAAATCCCGAACATTCCAAATCTCCAGAGCTAAAGGCACAAAATAAATAAAAGATTTTCTGTAATATAACAGCTAATATGCTAACGCTTTTTCACAGCTGCAGCTGGTTTAGTCCTGGTGATGAATTGTAAAATGTTCTTTTTAGGAGGGTAATTCTACATTTTTGTAACCACATGACTCAGGGAACATTTGCAGGGCCTGACAGGAAAAAGAAAATATCGCCTTAAGTATAAAAGAAAAAAATTCTGCTGAGATGATGATTTACTTGTATATTCATATACATATTTTTCTTAGGAAATTTCCATGGAAAAATGTAGCACTAAACTTATTTCTGTCTTTTACTTGCTATTGGATAAAGATTTTTTTAAATGCATCTTAAAATCTGGTACGCTGGGAAATGTCGTCTTACAATGAAAGTAAAAAGTCAGGATAAAATTATTGAAGTATTATCAAAAGGACAAAGTTGCATACGTTTTAAAGGTAGAGGCAAATATCCTCAAAGAGAATAGATGAAACAAGAAGCTGAATATTTCGAACTGTGGAAACCAGTCTGAATGAAAGTGGATTTTGGGGTATACCTTTATGTTGCACTTAGGGCAGTAACACTTATTGCTCATCTATTCTAAGCCAAGAACCTCACTGCTAGGTGACCCCTCTTAATTCCCAGATTTTTTTCCATTCTGGAAAAACGAGCGAAGGGACAGGTGTCTGTGCGCTGAACAGCAGAGCAAGAGAAGATATTTCAGTTTTGGGCCTAAAACTATACGCTAAAACAGTTCAGTGTTCAGTTTTGGGCCCCTCACTACAAGAAGGACGTTGAGGTGCTGGAGCGTGTCCAGAGAAGGGCAACGAGGCTGGTGAGGGGTCTGGAGAACAAGTCTTATGAGGAGCAGCTGAGGGAACTGGGGTTGTTTAGCCTGGAGAAAAGGAGGCTGAGGGGAGACCTCATCGCTCTCTACAACTACCTGAAAGGAGGTTGTAGCGAGGTGGGTGTTGGTCTCTTCTCCCAAGTAACAAGTGATAGGACGAGAGGAAATGGCCTCAAGTTGTGCCAGGGGAGGTTTAGATTGGATGTGAGGAAAAATGTCTTTACTGAAAGAGTGGTTAAACATTGGAACAGGCTGCCCAGGGAAGTGGTTGAGTCCCCATCCCTGGAGGTATTGAAAAGACGAGTAGATGAGGCACTTAGGGACATGGTTTAATGGGCATGGGGGTGTTGGGTTGACGGTTGGACTCGATGATCTTAGAGGTCTTTTCCAACCTCAATGATTCTATGATTTAATGTGGGTTAGAGAAAAGGAATCCTGTTCAGTTGAGGTACTGAGTCAGCATCTAATTCAAGCAGCTGTTACCATGTTTATTTGTAATTCTGCAGTACTGCTAGTACGGGAGCTAATCTGCTCCAACATTATTGACTTCTTTGAATGAAGTAATTAGAAACCACATGTGTGCATTTAGTACTGGCACACTAAGGTGTTAATAATGATCATTCAGGAGTATTGTACTACTTCACTGTATGTAGCTCAGCCACATGTGGAAGTGGCAATAAATAGCAGAACTTAAATAGCTGATATTAACCTTGTGGTCTGTATCACCCCTGGATTAATTACCAAACAGCCTGTAAAACACATTAAACTTAGAGGCAGGTTGATAACTGGAGAAATTATCTGCTGGTCTGTATAAATATTTAAGAGTGGAATTTGTGGGAGTTGAGAGGAGCAAGAGCTCCTCTGGAGCCCCAACCTCAACGGGCAAAATCATACACAGATACTTGCCTCTGGTCCCACCTGGCCAGGGGAGCAGTGCTGGGGCCTGCTGGGGAGCACCGCTTTGCTTTGGGCAGGCCTGTGATAAGACAGACAAGCTTCAGTTTACACACTGTCCGCTTGCGGTTTGATTGCTTCCATTCGCAGAGGGAACAATGCTGTCCTTGCACATGGGTGCTGCCAGTCTGAAGTCTCAGTCTAGATTCTGTGGCTAAAGCAGCCAAGGCAGTTTTGTAATTGATTTCAACGGGCAGGTCTGGGGGTCTGCCTTGTCCCCTGCAGTTATGACTGGGACTGATAATATCCCTGGAAGGTGTTCCCCAACTTATTTCTAGGCCACTGATAATGCTATCTAACAAAGCTCTGAAACCCACTTCATTTTTCTAGTTATCATTGCTAATGTCCACCTTGAAAAGGGATATTACGTTAGATGACAAGCCAAATTGTGGTAGAGTAATACGAAATGAATACAGAATTCTTTCACAACTTTATGTTAACTTAAAAGGAAAAAAATCAGATTGAACGTAACTGTAGGCATTCTCTTTAAAACAGCATTGTCCACAAACTGCAAAGTAAAAGCCATCTCTTTCTTCAGGTTAATAAGTGTAGCCTATCTAATACCAGTGAAAATGGTTAGGACTTTTACGTGAGAGGGCAGCCAGAGGCAGGACTAAGAATTGCCAAATGAGATAGGGTGGTAAATTGAAAATTCATGGGCATTTCCAACAAAGCAAGTCATTTGCTTGGGCTAACAGACTTGGGTCGAAAAGGGAGAAGAGGAAGAAAAAACCCCCATACTTAATCAGAGATGCTTTTTTCAAAAGCATTCCGTGTAGGCTGTTATTTCCTTTGGCCTATCATCTTATCTCTAAGTCAAATCTGAGATGTGTTGGCACATGCACTGAGGAAGTCTGAGCTGCCATAGACTTTCCTTTTCTTAACTGGGGAATATAGAAGAGCTCAGATAATCTCCACTGCACAGTGCAGCAGCGTGAATTGGTACCCAGCGCAGCTCCAAGCATAACACAGAGCACCTCAGTCCAGGCCCAGCACCACACCGGTGCTTGCGAGGCTTCCTAGACAAGGCAGCCCAGTTAGAGGTCTGCATGTCCGTGTGGCCACATCAACAACGCCTAATCCATCTTCCCCCAAGTTTGGTTTTTGACAGCACTACCAGGAGTTTCAGTGGTGTTAACATTGTTAATTGTCAGTGTAAGGGATTGCAAACATGATGCTTACTGTGGAAGGGTGTCTGTGAGTTGTGGGCTAATTTTTAACAGTATTTATAATAAGGCAAGGTTCTAAAATCAAATAAAAGCTTGGACCTTAGACCTTGCTAAAGGACCTTAGCCATACGCTAAAACAGTAAATGAACGTATTATTTTCTATTAGTATTCATAGCATATAGAGTTCATATAATTACAGAAAAGATACTGTTGTCCCATCATATTCCATGACCACCTCTTTCTAAAATGACCTTACATTCGTGTGCTGTCTTGGGTGAAGAGTGGAGACAGCTGAAAACAAAACTCACAGTGATACTTTTTTCATACCCTTTCACTGATGTCAATAGAGAATCTGTCATTGGATTCAGCAGGCACTGGTTTCTTGTTATTACGCTTCAGTGCAGGGGACAAGTGCCAGGGCATTTTTCTTAGTTGTAAAATGTTGAAGATTTCTGTCAGAAGTAAAACCAGGAGCTTCATGCTTGGTAGTTCTTTATATAAATCCATCACATCTTTATCTTTTTTCAGTAAATCACAAAACTATTCTTTACCAGTAGGACAATAATCATGAATGGACCGTAGAAAATGGAGTCATTCCACTGCAGGAAATAATTTAGTAGTTTATAATATTCTTTTTTAACTTTATTATATTATTTTTCAGCATTATCAGATTAATTGCAGAGAAAGGTAGTTAAGGATGAATTATGTTATTTCTGATCTAAACAGTTCCTGTACCTTCCCAAACATAATTGAAACAATGTGTGAGAGCAAATTTGATGGACAAAGCATTAATTTTATAGAATCATAGAATAGTTTGGGTTGGAGGGGACCTCTAAAGGTCATCTAGTCCAACCCCCCTGCCGTGGGCAGGGACATCTTCAACTAGATCAGGTTGCTCAGAGCCCCGTCCAACCTGACCTTGAAGGTTTCCAGGGATGGGGCATCCACCACCTCTCGGGGCAACCTGGGCCAGTGTTTTACCACCCTCAGCGTAAAAAATTTCTTCCTTAGATCTAGGCTAAATCTACCCCCCTTTAGTTTAAAGCCATTTGACCTTTTATTGGGGGAAATTTCACTTTAAGAAGGACTTATTGGAATGAATATCCTAATTTTCTCTGTACTTTTGATTTTAGTAAAGGTCAAGGTAATGTCTTTAGAATTTGAAAACTTTTTATTAAAGACTTGTGTGGACGTAGAGTCTCTGGTCTATTAAAGAAGAAATTAAACACTGGTAGGAAATACCATGAAGCAGAGTTAACACATTAAAGTGTCATGAACTGTATTTAATCTGAGAATGAGCTCATAATGGGACAAAGTCAGGTTTATGCAAACTTGGAAAACGTCAGAGGTTTCATTCAATTAACAAAAGTGCCAATAATGGTAATCATTTCCTGAATTTAGCATTCTAATCACTAAAACCAATGCAATATCACAAGCGTACAGTGCAATTATTGGGAGTGCATCTGTAAAACACACATATGTTAAATACAGACAAGAAATCATTTGAGTTTGAGAAATCTGCTTGGAACAGACCTACCAGGAGATTTGCTGCGTGACCATGTTGTAGTGTCTTTCTACAGATTCTATTTGGGATGACTATCATAAAGCAGAATACCTATATGTGTTTTTCATAAGGTCAGTCATGCTAAAAACTCTCCAGGAATGGTCTTTTTTTCCCCTGTATTCTGAGAGTTTGAGTCACAATTTAGAAAAAGTAAGGGAGGAGAAAAACATGAAAATTTTGGAGGTGAAGCTAAAAGATATCTGGAAAATGTGAGAAATCTAAAAAAGCTAAAATTGGTTTCTCCCTTTCCTTTAAGAGGGATGAATAATAAAATATATCCAGATTTACCTTAGTTATGCAATAATTACTCATGTTATTGTGGAGGGGCATGATACCCTAGTTAATGTCCCCATTGTGTAACTTTTTCTGTCTCTTTAGAAGAAAAACTTTGGTTACCTTTGTTTGCCTGATATGTGGAAAAAACACCTATGCCGTTCAAGTACGTCAGCTGCTGGTGACAAATGGTGAAACACTAATACCCAATCTTGCTGATTTGGTTAAAGGCAGTTATCAACTTCACTTTTCTCATTCCACTCTGGCGGAGTACCACCCACACAAAGCCAGGTAGCAATGTTCTCCCACTGAGACGGGTACTCTCATCTAGTGCGAGTGTGCCAGCCTCTTCCCCTGCTATTCCCATCACCAGGGGACTACTGAGACAAAAATTGGGAATATAAGTACTTCTACTACATTAAACTTAGAGGAGGATAAATGTCATTAAAAATGTGGCATCTCTTCCAGATGTTAAAGATACTCAGAGATGGAGTTAAGGGTTCAAAATTTTAACTGATGTAGCTTTAAATGCACTAAATCACAGTAAGCACTGTTCCTTACAGCAATACTGTGTGAGTTGAAAACAACTGTTTTCTTTTCTGGAAGTGGTTTGCTCCCTACATGCCATCACCATTCCCAGGGTTTGACGTTACAAGCATTTGCATGGCAGCCATCCACAGTCACAGGCAGGATGTCCAACAGGAGGGCTGAGCTGCGGGAAATAAGCTTCAGGAGCAGTAACCTTTATTTAACGGAGTATACGTATTTGAGCAAGGTAAAGGTTAAGAGGTATGGAGGACTCTAAAAAGGTCTCTCTAGATTGGTGTGATTTCAGTGTTTGCCTTGAGCTACGCTGGCCAGTTTAAAAATAAAAAAACCCACTTGATATTGCTTCTATGACTGTGGCCCATTGCATATATATAAATTAGCTAGCTGAGTGGCACTATTTCAATTTCCCTGTTGCACATGCAAAGCAAAATGAGGAAGATGTGAGTCAGGGTCTAGTTTTCACTTTTTTCCTTGTTTCCAAGGACCGGCTGAACTACACCCAAGCAATTCTGAATCTCATTTATTGTGCGAGTCTCGATACTCCTAATCATTAAAAAGAAAAATTATCATTCTGTACTATGTGTAATGAACAGTAACAGACAACATCTGGAAAAAACTGGAGTAACAAAGAGATGTGTAACAATTTGCAATTAGAACTTTTCCTTACATGTATCTAACCTGTCTTCTTGCTTCATGATGTACATAATTAAATTACCAGATATTGATTCCACCTAAAACATGCTATTTTTGAAGAAATCAGGCAATTAGTTGCCATGGCAACCCAATTAAGCCAGTTTTATACCCCTTATCTTAATTGCTGTATTAATTGAGAAGAGAAAATAAATTGAATACTCATCCATTTCTTGCCATTTTAAATTTCAGTAAAATATGAATTGCACACAAAATATTGTTTTAATTTGTCATCACGGACTCATGATTAGAAAAAGAAATTAGAATGCTGAAAACAGTATTTAAGACGGATGGCATATGTCAGTAGCAATTTGATATGCTGAAAGAGCTGTGCTCTTTTGAAATGTAATTACTCAAAAATAGGATCTGCATATATTATTTGAGTGAATGAATGACGGATTGTAACTTTTAAAGACTATTTATTTTATAAATGTTGAAAAATATCTATATGCCAATACATACGGAAAATGCATAGGAAATTTCAACTCATGGGAAATTTGGGACCTCTTTTATACAAAATGTCAGCATATGGCATTTATGAGACCAGTTTTCAAATATGTCAGATTCTGAGCAGCACACCCAAATTTTGGTATCTTCCCACTCTACTGTTTCCATTTACTTTGGTTGAACCATTCATGGAGTTCAGCTTGCACACAAAACGTAATGGAATACGCCTGTCTGAATGGGATTTGTGCCTGCAGTGGGGGGACCTGCTGCCAAATCACCTAGTATGCGCACATTTTCTGATTGGAAAAACAGCATATGGAGGGGAAAAAAATAACATGAGGGAGGAGACAAAAAAATTGTGTTTAGATTTTCATAGCAGTATCATTAGAAAGCATGAAGCATTATTTCTCACAGCCCATATTTGAAGTATAGTAATTTAAAGAGAGAACATGTTACTTAGCCTAACCACGTACTGCACAGTCTGGCCGCATTGCTTCCTCCAAACAATTTGGGAACTTCTGCAACACTCTCTTCATTCTTTATTCTCCTCCTTTCTTGCTGTGTTCTCCTTCAGGCAAATATGAAGCTGAAAATAGAGAAATCGGTGAAAAATCCATATCCAAGGAGAGATCCTAGGCAGTCCTACATTTTACAGTTAGTTACATGGGAGTAAAATGAAGGAAATTCTGTAGGCATCATTGCAGTTCCAAATTGACCTCAATATGACTATGGTTCAAATGTAGTTTATAGAAGTTTTAAGAGATAAGGCTTTATTCATGATGGTTCAGAGGAAAGGTAATTGTGCCAGAAATTAGCAAACCCACATTCTCAAAGGCTTTTTTTCCTGCTCAAATATGAAGAAATTTTGTTCTTACTATAGTTGCTCACCCATTTTGTATCAGTGTAACTTTGTTAGCCAGCAAAAAAGTAAAAGCAGGAAAAAAAGTTGGAATTCAGCTTTCTGGGTTACATAGTGCAAGTGGATTAAAAACTGCTGCTAAATGGTAAACCATAAATATTCTAGTAAAATTTAGAATAAATGAGTTTCCACTCTGTCAGCTTGAGAGGAAATCTATATGGCAATGGATACCCTGTTGCTTGCTCTAGGAATTAAATGGCCTTGTAATTTCTGCATCATGGCATAGAAGGGCATAGATAATATGTATTAATTTGATGGTGCTGGAAGCTTAATTTAATCAGAAGAAATGAGTACAGAAGTCTTTTTACCATTCATAATGAGCATATGAACCGTCGTTCATACTCCATTCTTCCTAAAAACTGTTCTGGCTTCCAGCAATGCTGTAGCTTAGATCCGTGTGGCAGCTGGATTCTCTAGAATGGTTGATTTTTCTTCTTTGGAAATTTGATAAATATTGCCAGAATCCAAGGCCTCTGATGTTCTTAAAAAAAAAAAAGCATAATAGTTCAAATTAAATTCCTATTTTTCATATTTGTTTCTAATTAGATTTTGGTATGTAAAGGCATTTACATAAATATCCCTTTGCTATAATGACCAAGATACAAACCATCAGAGTTCTAAATAGAGAACATCTCCTATGTTTAGCTTTTGATACCATTAGGTGAACTTTCTCAATATAAATGAAAACATGCAGTCTCATTGTCTCCCAGTCTTAACGCTTTTTGATTTGTGTGTCTGGCATTTTTCTTGTTAGTTGATTATCAATGCTTTGTTCCTTACTTGTGCCACTAAACAAATTATATTACTTACAAGTAAACTGACTTTCATCTGAGTTATTCAAAGCCCATTTTCACATGGCATGTGGAAATGTACCTTTTTTGTGTTTGATAATCCTTGTTCTCCCTTGTGCAACTTGTGCTATTTTAGATCAAGTCAAGTTTGGTGTCAAACTAACAAAAAGAGTCAAACTAGAAGGGAAAACATTTCTTGAGGATTTTCCTGTTGGGTTTCACAACTTAAATGAAATTTTATTTACCTGAACAAATATTCTTATTATACCCAATCTGTTTACTTTACAATATCCTCTAAATCTTAAAAATATTTTAAATACCCAATTCTAAAAGAAAAAACATACACCTCAGTCATTCCAAAGAGAGATTTAAAAATTTCAGAATTCAGAAAGCTCAAGGTAGGATGGACAACGTCAGTTTAATTCTTTGATTTTGGGTGGTCTGTTGACCAAAGAATATGATTTTCTGTTTTAAGTAGCAACGTTCAAGCAATTGTATTACTTGGATATGTTACTGAGAACCTTTCCACTGCTTTAAGGAATACTCACCTTCATTTTCAAGGACAATCTAACCTCACCATAATCTCAAATGACCAAATCTATTCGTTTGCTAAGTTTTGAATACATTTTTGAACGCTTGGAAAATGTAATCAGGGTCATTTAGGCTAATCTTGAGATTTGCTGCAAATTGGAAAGGGAAAGCTGGAAGAAAAGGATTAAATCTTCATGACTTTTTTTCTCTTTGAGATGCATTTAAACAGCTCTTCCATCTTGAAAATGTTCTACCAGTTTAGAACAATGTTTCTGACCAGCTTCTGTAAGTACACACTGGCAATTTAGTGTAGATGGATGGCTACTTTTAACTACCCTCACGCCCAGCTGTACTCCTAGAAGATAATATAGTGCCTAAACATGAGAACTGTGATTCCAACAGTGAAGTGCCTAAATTGTTTCTTCCACTGTTGCTGTTGTTGATAGAGCTCAGTTAGTGGAGAAAAATACTACTGAATGTGAAAATTGCAGGTTGACATGGCCCAGATACCAGTATAGCCAGTGTTATGTTCCTCACGGCTTCCTTAGCATTGAGTGAAAAAAATGTATGAACTCCAAATGCTCCATGAAAGTCACACTTTGAGTTAAAACATACAAAAACAGCTCTCATATTAATGATTTGAGGCGACACAGTTGTTAACACCTGCATTGACTATCTTTAAGCTTCTGTAGATATGCCTGCACAAGATGTGGTGAGACATTGAGACATGACTGTGGACTTATTCATGCAGGGTGGGTCCTTCTATCAGCCTTTTATGATGCTAACAGTAGGAAGACAAGATAGAAGTGCAGGTGTGTTTACATCAGGCAAAGAAATAGGATGCTCTGTAGGCAACCCTCAGTCACACTATGAGTTTTTCTTTGGATACCCCCAAAAATTAAGTCCTCAACTTTCACGGACTTTTTAGGGGTGTTTGCCTTCTTATTGTGCGAGACATATCAGAAAATCTCACCTGCTGTGTGGCAATTCCTAACTTTGTATGTTTGCTGTCATTTAAAATAAATGAAAGTTGCTGATATTTGAATGTACACTGATTAGGAATGTCTTAATTCAGTTTCAAAGCACTCCAGATACTGTCTTTAATTTCATGGAGCACAGCTCAGCCATATTAGAAATCTGTACGCAACAGCATCACATTTCTGTAGAAAAACTAGAAAGTGGAACATGAAATGGCTCTTCATGTCCATAAAAATGTTATTCTCAGATTAAATGCATCATCAGCCATTCAACCATATGATTGCTTGTTAGACATGCCATTTTATGCAAGTCTTGATACTTAAGAGAAATGTCATCTTAGTCCATGGCCATCATTGTGCGTAATTGGTATCTTTTAAGAAACTAACTACCTGATTGGAAGTCTCATTTGAGTAGTTAGATGTCTAAATGCCATCATGGTTCCTACAGGAACTTTTTGGACCAAAACTGAATGCCAGTTTTCAAATTTCTTGGCCGTGTGTTTCTACAGAGGACTTATAATTTAAGACTTCACACTAATAATTCTAATATGATTCTGCATGGCTTTTCGTTAAAATTCAAGTACACAGAAGTATACAAAGTATCTGTTTCTATAATATTTCTTTTGAAGTTATTTTTTTAAAATAAAGTTAGCAACATGGTCATTTATGCTGATAGCACTAAAATCCAATTTAACATCTACATCTCCTGGTAACAGTCCCTTGCATTACAGATTCTAGTTCCCAGACAATAGACCCCATCATATGCTATGGCACTCTCTAACTCATGAAATAGAATTACTTTAGTTAGTCTGTTTTTCACTTGTTGCATCTTACAACAGCAGTAGCTGTTGCCTAACTGAAGTCTGCTATTAGAAGCTTCGTATGCAGTCTAATGCCAGGATACGAAGTCATTACCAGTCCTGATCCAATTCAGATAAGCGTATCATACATGTCCAATTGCAGCATGTTCTAAGATGAATCTGTACTTTTTTAGTGTTGCTGATCAAACTTCCAGTCCCACAGACCTTAACTAACTTGAAAGACCTTACTTAGATTTAGGTCTCATTGAAGATTACTTGTTAAGGTTCACAGTCTTGCCCTAGATTATTAAAATCAGGATTCAATACCAAGTTTTGACTTTCAGTATAAATTAGCCATCCTTTAGTCTCTGTTTTAGTAGCTTTTACACACGTGAGCAATGCTGTTTCATTCTCTGTTTGTCATAGTATATTCACAGCTATGCCACTTGTGGGAGCCTTAGCAGGAATTTGAAATTGTCTCTATCTATGGCTCTAAAGGCAACTAAAGGTTTAAAGTGTTTGGCCTCAGGAGGAATGGCCAATTCAGTTCAGTGACAAAAATGGGAGCTGAGCTCTTTTGAAAAGCTGCTCCCCAGGGCTGTTGGACAGAGCCCTTTATGTCTTGGTTTACGCATTAATTCTGCTTTCAGCTGCAAGGTTTTACAATACAAATTAAGAGAAGTTTTATTTCAGAATTAAAATACGCTATGGAAATCTTTCATTTCAAAACCAAAGCTGTCTGGAGATCATGGGATTTTTGGACTATTTCAAAGGCATAATACTGTCAAATTTATAAAAGTCATATATTCCCAATGGATATGTTGTGACCATTTTTCCTTGATTCATTTTTTGTTGTACTTTTTATGACATGCGTGTTAACAAGCTTCAGTTTATGACCTTGACATTTGCTTATTTTTCTTTTGGAGGTCTTCATAAATCACCAAAAGATTTTGTTTAAATCATTGTAAATAAACCAACCAGACAATAAGTCATTGAAATGGACAGAAGCAATTTCCTTTCTCTCTATTTGTGCATAATAGTTGACTGGCCCAGAAGCCATACAAAGATAGTGAAACATTTGCATGGCAGAGAAAATGCAGCCATATCTGCGTTTGACAAAATAACAGTACATTCATAATGCTGTTGGCTTCTTAATTTCAAAAGGCAGATTTTAATATTACTGACTTCAGAGAAAGATAAGAAGGGCAGTGCATAAGACATTATCAGTCCAGTGTGGAAATAATGCATTCAAAATTAAAGACAGCAGTTTAATTAAGTGCATGAAAGGCTGGCTTTTATGATCATTTTTCAAATACTCGAATGTCTTTTCATCCATTCTGCCATATGACTTAATAATATATCAAGAACAAAAAATGTATTGGAGTCTTTCTGCAAATTCAATTAGTCCAATAAAAAGTGAAAAATAATTTCTTTTTCATTAAAAAGAACTCAACCCTAACCCTTCTGATGACAAAGTGCAAGATGAGGAGGGGGGGAAAGCTAAAGAACTATGAAAATTCTGCCTTTGTTATGCATTTATGTGTGCATGAAACAGATGAAGTGCCACTATTAGTAACATTTGTTATTGAAAGGACTAATTGCATTCTGCTACAGTTAGTAGTTTATCAGATCCAGACCGCAGGGTATTTACTTCTCCCTTAGGATGCACTCACAGTGCAGCAATAATTCCATAGTTTATTGGGCTGCTATAGGCAGGGTAATTATGCTAAAGTGTACCTCTCTCCGTGCTAAACTTAAAACTACCATGACACATTGCACCAGTGCTTTACAGGTTAAGTGCAACCTCTTGAATCCTTTCTACCTGCTAAGGGTTTATAGCTAAGGGAAGCGCAGAGATCATAGAACTTGTGTGCTAAACCAGAAAAACGAGTCACACAAACAACCCAGAAGTGCAGCATTTCAAATGAGAAATTAAGTATGGTATACAATGAAGGAAGTAATGTGCATTTAGAAAACTTTGAGATCAGTTAAAATGGGTTGGCAAAGGGATCTGTAATAAGATATTGAGCTTTAGACTGAAAGCCGTAGGTTGCTGGCTCAACCATGGCACACATCTGTAGTGACTGAAAGTTATTACCACTTGTCAGCTCCTCTCTGACCTCTGTGAAATGAGGTGCTAGTCTCAGTCTGGCTCCCAGTGGGCTGACGTCTCCATTACAAACACTTCCAGCGCCACGGCTGGTTTGTCAGTCACAGCCTTGGCGCAAAGGCTTGTAGCGGTACCATGGTGAATAAACACCATCCTCGCCTCTGAAGCTGGTTCGTTCAGGTCAGGGCTGAGGCAGGCTGGCAAATAATTTGAGAAAGCTTGAAACTCCACTGCTAACAGAGGGTGGCTCTGGGTAAATAAAAGATCTCATTTTCCAGAGTTGCATGTTGACAGCTTTCACTTCTGCTGACATAACTAAATGTGGCCCTAAGGGTTGTTGGGGAATGATCTGGTCCTGTTCTGTTTATGGGCACCCACCATACAAATTGATTCCTCTCTGCTGTCATTTTTCCTCTTACTTGTCGTGTTCTTGATTCTTTTAATACCATGCTGTCTATCTAGGGGATGTTTCCTACTATGTTTCTCTCAGTATGTGTTTATGAACAGATTCTTTTCCAGATATCTATTCATGTCCTAATCTCATTTTAACTTCAAAATATTCCTCTCCCAGAGGTTTCCTTAGAATAATAATCCATACTGTAGAGAATCAGACAGGCTTCATTCTGAAAATACAACAATGAATTTACAATAGTGACTCATCATTTTTTAAAGCAATAATTTTCATATAACAGAGGTAAGAACTATAAAAATTATTCCCTTTGCAAGCATGCAGGTACAAATAAGAGCAAGTGTTTATGGAAGTATGATTTAATAAACATACATTTCTTTTTTCATATAGGTAACCCTCCCGCTACAGGTACAGGAACTTTACACATCACCTTGGAGGATGTCAATGACAATGTCCCGTCCCTTTATCCAACACTGGCAAAAGTTTGTGACGATGCAAAAGATCTCAGGGTAGTGGTACTAGGAGCATCAGACAAAGACCTTCATCCCAACACAGATCCATTCCAATTTGAACTGAGTAAGCAATCTGGCCCAGAAAAATTGTGGAGAATCACCAAGATTAACAGTAAGTCTGTTACTTTTTTTCTTATGCATTGAGCCCTCCCACCTCTACATCCCAGTATACTCACCCTGAGGCTGCCTGTTATGTGAATTCAGGAGCAGTCGTGCAGGAAAGTCTTGCAGGATGGACCCATTGCTGCTGCTTTACACTGTGCTGTTTTTGCTCGGACCAGCTGCCTGGCGGGACATACTGTCTGCATTTTCTCTGAAATCTGAACTTTTTTCCTCTTCTTATTACGTTGACCAAACTTTTCTCTTTTAGCTTTGCATTAAAGAAAGGCTGCTAATGACTTATAGTTTTCTGAAGGTTACCACATTTCATAGCACGGAATTTGTTTGCATGAGATGCACAAGGTTCTGCTATAGGACAGCATGAAACTTTTTCATGGGCTTTAGCAATGTACTTGAAAAACTTCCTGATTTTAAGTATTTGAACTCTTCACAAATAAAATACCCAAATGCACTGGGACCATACACTATTGGTAAGAGATCAAAGCACATGCTGTGCAATTGCAGAAGGTTCGTATGGCAAATTGTGGGCACAAAGTACTATATTTCTTGTTAATGTAGATTATTTCTATTTGTTTTCCAGCATGTATTATTTATCTCTGTCGCTATTAAATCTTTTAGCAGTTCATTTCATATTCTTCTTAGAAAAAACTAAGGATGGATGTGATGTCTGTACCAGCCTGCAGGACAAAGTAGAGGAGTCATTTTCTTTGCTGTTCTGCAAACATCAAACCACTGCTCTGTTAAACCCCCTAAAAGAGTTAGCACACTCACCTGGGTACCAATAGCTGTTATGACCCACTGTTGCTCAGGTGGAGCCGATCTGTGGATTTGAAGGGGCATTACTTCCCTTTGCTGCCTTCTCAGTCAAACTGGGGAAGGAGTTAAGCAGCTTTGTCTGTACGTCCTTGCAAGAAGGATTTTTTCTTTTGGAAAATAGATATATTCTTCCCTTTTGTGTTGCTTTGGGGATTACATGCCTTAGCATTTCATTAGTATATTACTTTCCATAGGCAAATTCTGCCAATAATTTCCAGACCAAATAACACATTTCAACAAAAGGAGCTCTTAAAAGTCTTTCTTTTGGTGGGGTTTGGAATAAGTTTGCTATTAGCTCTCAGCCCATGAAAGAATTTCTGTACTGCCTCTTCTTACCTCCAATTCAATTCTTTAATCTTTTCCTTAGAGTGTTCTTGTTTTCTTCTTAATTTCCATGAGTAACTGTGGCATGTCTGATATTGTTTGCAGATTCCTCTTCCCTTCCAAACAACCGCTATTTGGCTAATTCTCACCTTATCCTTTGCAGATACTCATGCCCAGGTCATCCTGCTTCAAAACCTGAAAAAGGCCAATTACAACATCCCAATCTCAGTGACAGATTCTGGAAAACCGCCTCTGACTAACAACACAGAACTGAAATTACAAGTGTGTTCCTGCAAGAAATCCAAAATGGACTGCAGTGCAACTGATGCCCTTCATATCAGCATGACCCTTATCCTTCTTTCACTCTTCAGTTTATTTTGTAAGTCTTTTCCTGAACTGTAAGTAACCAAGTATTGTTTAGCTGCTCATTTGTACGCTGCATAAGAAAACCTACCGAGGGAGAAGTTAAATTCATACATGGATATCATAATGCAGTAAGTTTGGTCTTTTTTTCCTGAGGAGGTAGCTATAAGAAAGAGGGAGGGGAGGGAGTTTTTTCGTAGTCAAAAAATAGCAACAAATGCCTGGTTGTCAAAGTAAGAAATAGAAGCAATAATTTTAAGAAGAATCAAAGAGAAATAGAGCTAGCATACAATAAACTAAGAAGTACCAGCTGTAGTAGCAGATTTGTGAGACGCTTTCTTTCATCTCTCCCCACTTGAATTAAATTCAAAAACAGAAACAGGAGATTAAAGGTGTTCTTGTAACAATAGCTGTTCTGGGTCACCATGAAAATGAGTACTGTCTGCTTCAATCTATTCCTCTGCATAAAGTGCGCAAGCAACTGGAACGTGAGGAACTTATTCAAGATTCTGGGCTCAGAGCCACCCAGAACTGATGATCAATCTGCAAGTCTGGGTTGGAGGGCAGAGAGAACTGATATGTAAAGGAAGCTTCTGCTGCTTCTGAGAAAGCTTTCTAAAAGAGGCTTACAAAATTCCCAATTTGAATTGGAAGGAGTAAAAAAAAATCCCAGAATGACTGAAGAGTAGGAATTCAAAGCCATGGAATCCCAACATCTAACCTAGATGTGTCCCTGGTTTGTCCTGTGACAGCTTCCAGCAAATTTTTTAATGCAGTATTATTTTGAGTTCCTTGTCTGTTAAAAAGGAATAGCTGAACCCTACAACTATGATAGTAAATCTGTTATTCAAGGGTTATTAGCGTCATCTTATGTTAGTAAAATACATTGTATGGTGAATTAATACCTGAACCATGGTGAAAGGCCTTATATTCTTGATGAGATAAAATCTACCATGAGGCAGAGATAGAGTTCAAGGCAGAGATAGTTTACACATCTGAGGCTTGGTGTATGCTTGATTACACATCTAGTCAGGTTTTTTTCTTATAGTATATTACTTTTATCCCAAAAGGTTAGCATGAAGGTCATTGTGAGAGAATTAGAACTAGCTGATGTTTGTGATGCTCTTTGAAGATGAAAAGGACTATATAAATGCTAAGTGCAAATTCCTGTTCTTTGTTCCAATCAGTGACATCTGAAGTATCTCCACTGGGTTTGGTTCAGTTATTCTGGGTTTAGTCTGCCGGAACCAAATGCAGACTTCAGCTGTTAAAAGTAATATGTTAAAAATATTTGACAGCACGTTACGCTATCACATCAGTGATATAAATATGCAGCGCATTGATTCATATACATTCTTGTTACCACTTCATAAATGTTGCTGGTGCTATACTAGGCATGACTTTCACCACTGGAATTACTTTCTTATCTGACATGATTTGCACTTGAACTTTATTTACATTAATGCATCTGCCCAGAATACAATGAGGTAGAGAAAAGCTTTTTGCTTTTGAAAGTAATCACGTTGCTTTTTTCTAGCCCCCAAAGAAGTCTGATTATTTTCCTTACATTGAATTATAAAAAGCCGTTCTAGGTGTTGGAAAGCTCTTCTTGAGTTACTCTTCTTCTTGACTACAGATCTTCTCCAGCTCAGCTGTGGGCAGAATATAGGCCCCTGGCATCTGAATGCTGTGTGGTGTTCTGAATGACGGAGGGATTCCCTCTCCTACTGTAAAAGAATAAGTAGCACTGAATAGTCTTCACACTGTGAAACAATACAGACATGCCTAGAGCCATTCTGCAACCTTACATTCGCTCAGAGTACTGCAACAAGTATGGAGACAGTTGTAATCTTAAACAAAGAGTGGAGAAAGATTATGCACATAATCTGCCAGCAGCGTGATGTTCCGGTCTGTTGTCTGAGCAATAAAACCAAAACAAAGGGAAATCGTGGGTGAGTTGAAGGGAAGGGGAAGGAAGGGTTTCCCTCTTGGGACAGAGGCTCTTTTATACGCAGTTGTTGTGAGTGAGAGCATGAATCCCACAAATAGACTTCAGCATAGAGAGACATAATCCTCAGCACAGGACTACATTTTGTTGCTAAAATTTGCTACTGTTCAGTTGCGTGGTTTGGGATCACCTAGTCACACAGAGCGAGGGTGGTATTCCATGTCTGGTACAGCTACCTAATCCTGCTTGTGCAAAGCCAGCAAGCATAACAATGTTCATAACCATTTTCCTCAGGTGTAAATGACTACATGGAGACATAAAAGAATGAGGCCAGGAGCCAGTTAAAATAACATGGTTCTGTATTTGAACTTCTCTAAAATGTGTTGGTATCATTGCATTCTCAATTCATTTTCATACATAGTTTTTTTTATAACTGCGATTAGTTCAATTGCAATGTTTTGTATAGTCCAAATATTTATCAGAGTAATCAAAGATTATGATGCCATAAAAACAAAGAGAACTTTAGTGCTTATTGAACAGATGAAATATCCCATTTCTAGTGGAAAGTTATGGGTTTAATTTTTGCAAAAGCCCTTACGTGGCTCACTTTGCTCCCAGTGTTTATGTTTTATGAGGCTCTTGTTCCTAGGACGTAAATCCTTCAGTCAAATGAACTTTGTTATTCATGCCAAAGTATTTCTTTTTGTATTTGGCATCTGGTGTGAGGATAGATAGCCCTATGAAAGAGCTGTTCGTGGTAAAAATGCCCTGTGTGAATCTCCTCCCCATACAAAACATCTTGGCATTATCATTTAAATGGTACAATTATTATCTATACTTAGAATATGTGCCTCCTTTGTAAATCATGGAAGAAGTCATATGTGGTAGATTTCTGAAGTATCTGAGCATAGAATTGGAGAGCCTGATTAAAACTGATTAAAGCAGCAGTTTCGCCTATTCTGTAGCTGCCCTACTGTGTTCCATATATTGAGGGATAATGGGATACAGACTGCAGAGTTGCCCAGAAGCCCTTGGAAAGGTAGATATACTTGGAACAAGAAAAATTTAGGAGTTGTTCTCAGCCAGAAATAGAAGATGTAAGATGCCAAAGTATACGGGCAGATTGCTGGCTTTCCACAACGAAACAGTAAGGTGTTTGGTGGAATTAAAAGACGGTGAATACAGAGGTGATTGAAAAAGGGAGCATCTTTGCACTTAACCTAACTTATTACCACTGGGAATTGCTGAAGCCAAGCTGGAAATATGTATAGTGGACAGGTAGAGGACTTTCCAAAGTTATAATAGTTAATGCTAACAAGTATTGGAAAGAATATTAAATCTTCTCTGTCATTAATGCAGACACAATGTTTAAGATGAGACCTAGTATAGTGGCATCTTGTCCTCTGTCAGCTTTTCCTAGCCACTACTGGAGATAAGATAGGACCAAAATATTCAGATATAATTTAGAATTTAGTAATTCAGATTGAGGTAAAAGAACATATCAAAAAATAGATCTGGGTTCCTAGTCAGGGAGGACTAGGATGGATGAGGGAAAGGCTGTGGATGTGGTCTACCTGGACTTCAGTAAGGCCTTTGACACCGTCTCCCACAGCATTCTCCTAGAGAAGCTGGCGGCTCACAGCTTAGACAGGTGTACTCTGCGCTGGGTAAAAAACTGGCTGGACGGCCGGGCCCAGGGAGTTGTGGTGAATGGAGTTACATCCAGTTGGCGGCCGGTCACGAGCGGTGTTCCCCAGGGCTCAGTTTTGGGGCCGGTCTTCTTCAACATCTTTATCGATGATCTGGATGAGGGGATCAAGTGCACTCTCAGTCAGTTTGCAGACGACACCAAGTTGGGCGGGAGTGTTGATCTGCTCGAGGGTAGGAAGGCTCTGCAGAGGGACCTGGACAGGCTGGATCGATGGGCCGAGGCCAACCATATGAGATTCAACATGGCCAAGTGCTGGGTCCTGCACTTCGGCCACAACAACCCCATGCAGTGCTACAGGCTTGGGGAAGAGTGGCTGGAAAGCTGCCTGGTGGAAAAGGACCTGGGGGTGCTGGTTGACAGCCGGCTGAACATGAGCCGGCAGTGTGCCCAGGCGGCCAAGAAGGCCAATGGCATCCTGGCCTGTATCAGAAATAGTGTGGCCAGCAGGAGTAGGGAAGTGATCGTGCCCCTGTACTCGGCCCTGGTGAGGCCGCACCTCCAATACTGTGTTCAGTTTTGGGCCCCTCACGACAAGAAGGACGTTGAGGTGCTGGAGCGTGTCCAGAGAAGGGCAACGAGGCTGGTGAGGGGTCTGGAGAACAAGTCTTCTGAGGAGCGGCTGAGGGAACTGGGGTTGTTTAGCCTGGAGAAAAGGAGGCTGAGGGGAGACCTCATCGCTCTCTACAACTACCTGAAAGGAGGTTGTAGCGAGGTGGGGGTCGGTCTCTTCTCCCAAGTAACTAGCGATAGGACGAGAGGAAATGGCCTCAAGTTGTGCCAGGGGAGGTTTAGATTGGACGTGAGGAAAAATGTCTTTACTGAAAGAGTGGTGAAACATTGGAACAGGCTGCCCAGGGAAGTGGTTGAGTCCCCATCCCTGGAAGTATTTAAAAGATGAGTAGATGAGGTGCTTAGGGACATGGTTTAGTGGGCATGGTGGTGTTGGGTCGACGGTTGGACTCAATGATCTTAGAGGTCTTTTCCAACTTTAATGATTCTATGACTACTGTTGTGGTGTAACCTCAGTCGGCAACTGAGCACCACACAGCCACTCGCTCGCTCCCCGCCCCCCTTCCCCCCCGGTGGGATGGGGGAGAGAATTGGAAGAGTAGAAGTGAGAAAAACCCATGGGTTGAGATAAAAACAGTTTAACAGTTGAAATAAAATAATAACAACAATAATAATAATAATGTAATAATAATAATATACGAAGCAAGTGATGCACAATGCAATTGCTCACCACTTGCAGACCGATGCCCAGCCAGTCCCCGAGCAGCGGCCCCCCCCGGCCAGCTTTCCCCAGTTTATGTACTGAGCATGACGTCACATGGTAGGGAATGTCCCTTTGGCCAGCTGGGGTCAGCTGTCCTGGCTGTGCCCCCTCCCAGCTTCTTGTGCACCTTCTCACTGCCAGGGCACAAGAAGCTGAAAAGTCCTTGACTAGTGTAAGCACTGCTTAGCAACAACTAAAACATCGGTGTGTTATCAACATTATTCTCATACTAAATCCAAAACACAGCACTGTACCAGCTACTAGGAAGGAAATTAACTCTACCCCTGCCGAAACCAGGACAACTACTTGAGGAAGAGAAAAAGTGAGAGAAAGAGAAAGCATGTTATGCAGCATATCAGGTGCTGGGTCTGAGATTGTCCATGTTGTCCCTTACTGCTGTAAGGGACATCTCATGTTTTCAACTGACACAGCTAAAATAGCTCTGTTCAGAATGAATGTAACCAACTTGATGCTCTCAACAATGCTAGAATTATAAACAAGTTCCCTCTGGAAGGCTCCCGAACATTTTTAGTAAGAGAGTATCTACAACATTCCATAAGGATGAGGGACAGATAGAGGGAAAAAATGTGCCCCTTTTTGCAACCTACAGATTGGTAGCTGATATTTCATTTAGGTATTGGTTGAACAATACCTAAAAGGGAGAAGAGCTGTCCTTGAAAATTTTGCTTAAGTATCACCAATTTCGCAACAAATCATTGTAAATATGTGTTTAACAGACATTTAACAGCAATCTCTTCTCAAGATACATTGAGGTTGGTAAAGCTGGTTTTTGTCCTCTGGCAGAGTAAGTTTCCATAAGGAACTTGGTCAGAACAAGCCAAATCAAAGGCACACATCAAAGAACTTTTGGGACTTAAGACAGGTGACTGAGAAAACAAAACAAGCTAAAAAAGTAAAAGACAAAGGTAAAAACAAATTTGTGTATATTGTCATAATGAACTGAGCAACAAAAACTGCCCCAGGCCCTATGGGAGACTGAGAAAGAACTACTCTAGCTGGCAGAACTAGGTTTTATATCAATTACCAATTTTATTATTATTATTATTACTATTATTATTATTATTTAAAGGAGTATTTTAATTCTGGACTTTTGATTTGACAATTATTATTTCACTTAATTGCATAATCATAGAATGATAATTGCATTTCATAGTTCCTTTTATATTCTACCAACACAAAAGACCAAGTTAGATTCAATTGTGTTGAATTAAGGGACTAAAATAAGAACCAAAGGCACAACAGTCATGTCCCGAACAAGCAGAATTCAGAGCAATTCCATTAGTAGGTCAGTCACACTAGCAATAATATTTTACTTAACTTTCCTTGTTAGAAAAAGACTGGACTTAAAACACTTCCTCTTGGAAAAAAAAATGATACCTTAGTTGACTGTCAACCATTGAAAAGAAACTTTTTTTTGTCAACCTAGCCAGTGGACTACAAAGTTGTAAGTTGACTTGAGCTTAAATAAGTAAAGTATTCCGTTATTATGGACAGAAAGTAAGTGAGAGACTGGGGAGAAAATACTGCTATGAAGAAATTAAATAAGCTGGAGATCTGCACATTGAAATTAATTTGTTAAACTGAGGGCAAAGGCCTCAGGTGTGTTGAAAAACAGAGACTCGCACAGGTGTCTGTACTGCAATTGCAAAGAAGCCTTAGAGGTACCCTTGAATTTAACTTCCTATTAATTTCCACTAACTTTTCCTGTTTTAATGCCTGCTGTCCCCAACCATAATGTTTTTCTGATTTGAGGAATGCAGCTACAGGGTAAATAGACAAAATGTCTTTTTTTTTTTTTTTCTCCCCTTGAAAATTATGTATTTGGTATTAAACTGTTACAAAAATTCAAATTATATTAAACTGGAGGATTTGAATTTACCTGAACGTAGACAGCCAGAGTTAAAACTGCAGTGTTATCTTTCATCTAGTTCATTTTTCAAAGCAACAGAAGCATCTGTCTCTCTTCTATATCCTATGTTATTTGTGCAGGAACATCAAATGTCTGAAGACTGAAGCAATGCATTCTTGAATGGCGTAAGACTAAGACAAATCATAGCAGGTCTCAAATGGAAAAGATCTTTAAGGTCATTGCTCTTTCCATTACAAGTGCAGATTTGTTACCTGCAGATTCACAGATTTCAGCCTTTATTGTGAGTTATTTGGCTTAGTTTTAGACAATCAGGTAGTCTGTTTTTTTCAGGCCTCAACTACTATTTAGTTTTTACAGTAGGGTTTTTGTTTTTCCCAGAAAAAAAGAAAAAGTTCATCCCTGTTCTGTTCCATCTAGTTCCAAAGAGGAAGCTTCAGGGGAACCATTTCCAATAGGTGAATTTGCTAAAAACAATACTTTTTTTTTTTTTTTTTTTTACCTTTTAAGTTGTTTTAGCATATTTTAATCTTCTATAGCAATTTTCTACTTTTCACAGTAGTGGCATTTAATTAAAAAAAAAATCAGTTTAATTAGGAAGACTAGGAAATTTTGCAAGATAAATTTTCGCATTTCTCAGAAGTAAAATATCCCTATGTTGGCTAGAATTTCAAAAACTACCAAGATGGGGAGAGTTTCACTGTGAGAGGTCGTTTGTTGAGGGTTTATTTTTGCACTATTCTAATTTAAGTTACATTCTTGCATTAGAGCACATACCATGTGGGTACTTAAAGTAGCAGCTAAATTATGCTACCCAAGTAATTGGAAATTACTGACATTTAGTGAGTTCTAGCGATACAAATTGCACTTCCTAAAACCAATAAAAACAGCAGCAATATCCACTATTACGCTAATATTTATTATCTTTGTTACAGATGCTTTTGTCCGTATTAACATTATTATTGTTAATGCTAAATGATCAGTGAGTATAGATGCATTCTCAAATGCATGTATGAGAAAAATACCAATGTTATTTGTCTCCTTAAAGATTTTGGTTGATTAGACGCTAGTAAGGAAAGGATGGTTTGGGGGTTAAGGGATTGCATTCAAATTGAGACAGTCTTGATTTGAATCTCGCTTTTAACGCAGACCTCTGTGTCCCGTCCTCTGATTTCTCTGCAGGTGGACTCAGTCCTGCAATTTGTTGTGCAGTTGGCTTTGGGAGCCCACCTAAAGTTAATGGGGCCTGAAATGGCACAGAAGTCCATATGTATGTACATAATTCGAGACAGGATGTTTATAGACCTAGTCGTATAGACATGACAAGTAGAAATACCCTCCAATTGTACATCAGCATATTTAAAATGTACTTAATGACATTACATTTTATTGAGTCAATTAGGTGGGAAATGGCATTTTACGCACATTTTAAACCATCCAAACATGTTCCAGAAGTATAGACATGAAAAAATATGACAGTTTAGAAGATGTGTGTTTGGAATGCAAAAGAGGAAAATGTTACTAGCAAATACAGCTCCTTCCCTAAGAGCTGTAATATTGTTCCTGATGGTCATTCTGTAGACACGAAATGAACATTTAAAGAGATTGGTTTGATAGACCATTCAGTGTTGTGAATTCAAATGAACATTCTATGTTTTCATTTTCTCAACAGTTCTCAACAGTAACTGTTGATATATAGTATTCTGTATTTCTTTTCTGAACAACCTTTTAAAGTCACATACATATTTAACTTAGTTATCGCCTGAATTGTTCTGGAGTGGACTATGACTAAAAACTAGAATGACCAATTCAAATATTTTTTCTGTCGTTAATGGCCACTATACACCATGGGATTTTTGTTTCTTTTAACTGTCTCTGTCCTCGGATATTTCCCCACTCTCTAACATCCGAACACCTCAAAATGTTCTCTCCATGCAGACAGCTTGCTATTCAGCTTTAGATCTGATATGAGATATTAAAGATGAATGGGGGAGATTTGTTGTGCCTAAAGGTTAGATGATGTTGCTTTTGCTTCTCTACCAGACAGCTGATACTTATGAAGTCCTTTAAAATGCCATTGATGTTTGGAGTATTTCGGACTACGTCTTAAAGCCTTACTTCACCCGTACGCTTAATTTGTATGTGTTGCTGGTTAGTACTTATGTAAGCTGTCACGCCTACGAGTTCTTGAAAAATTTTGAAATAGTCAGGTTATATCAACATAGCCAAACCTGGCAATTTTCTAATTTGATTTCTCCTTTTCCATGGCATCTAAGCATAATACTTTCCTCTCATTTTTATTCTTGCTTAATAAGGGTTTTTTCAGACAATTCTTTTAGTATTTCAAGCTGGGATTAGTGTATACCTACAGATCTGAATGTGTCTGGACTACTTATGTTCATGTTCTACTTACTAAAAACTGATAATAAACTAAGCTGTACTGCTGTGGAAGATGAGATCTGACTGCTTAAGCGGTTATACATTGCTTTAAAAGGTTGGCTAGCTGTTACATTTGATGCATTTCATTTTCAGCACAAATACAAAAATTTAGGAGACTTGTTCAATGCTACTATTTCAAAACTGTACTTATTCTTTTCACTTGCTGAATATTTTCAACTGTTCAGCTAAATTTTTCAGATTAGAGCATGAGAAAATATACTTCCAGACTGCAGGCAGTCACCTCTGCAATTGTTTTGTTTTGAAAGAACTGGAAAAGAAAGGAAGCATTTATTTCCTATTGGTCAAATGAAGGTGACATTGCTTTAGCAAAGTACCCAGCTGAAATTCATATCAATTAAGAAAAATAATAATCTAGGACATCTTAGCTGCTTTACCCTAGAAACCACCACCCCCCCAGTAAGATATTTCATATCCCTAGCGAACAGGAACTTTATTAGAAGAGGCTTTATTAGATAAATGTAGCACTGCGCTGGATTGGGTAGTACATGTTTCTGAAGTTCTAAGCAAACATAGCGAATCTTTTCGTTGATCTGAGGAACTTTTCTCTCAGGTGGTGCTTCTTACATGCTCATACGTTTTGCACGTCATAAGAACAGCCCATTACATAGTGAGTGTATGTGGGTACGTGACAAGGAAGAGGTGAAACAGAAACAAGGATTCAGCAGTGAGCAAGGCCCTTGCCAGGAGTCAGAAGCGTAAGAGCACTTTGGTGTAAATCAGCACTGTTTCAGACCTGCCAGTGTAGTCTTCTAATAAATAAGTTAGCAGTGTGAGACACTCTTGGAAATATCATCTGCTGGTGTCAAACTGATACCCTTTGAAAATGACTTCAGCCTGAGCAACTTATTCCCCTGTGCAAGCTGATTCTCTCCACTGTCTTGCCAATTTTGGCCAATTGCATAGCACGTGCCGGCATTTTAGCTCCTAAAGTTAAATATTGACATTGATATATGAGAGCCTACCGGAGCTTTGAGTAGAATTATGAGACACTCATTTCACAAACACAGTACTAGTGCATACTGTGTTTTTCCTATCATTAAGAACTTCGAAATTATTTCCTCACATAAATGGGAAACAAATTATATATGATGTTATAAGCTGCAAATTTTCGGGATAAGCTCATTTACTTCTCTCTTCCTTATAAACTTTTCCACAGTGTATTACTGTTCATTGAGATCACTAATTTGCTGTAGTCACAAGCATACCTACCTGCTATTCCTGACACTAAAACAGAATTTCTTAATTGCAGGAATAAGGACACACGGTATCTGTCTGGGGGATAGCTGTTTCAGTCTTTCAAATTCAGTGAGATTTGGGGTGAAAAGATTCCCTTCTTTTTTTGAGAATATATACCAGGGTGGTCAAAAACCAGGGACCACTAGATTTTTGCACTTGCAGCAAAGCCTAGACGGTGCTTTGGACCACTGATGAGGTCACAGAAGAGCATAGTTATCAAATGATTATTTGACACAAAAGTGCAAAATATTATAATTTATAGGCATATGGTGCAAACACTGTGATGCTCTTGGAATTGAAAACTACCCATGACAAATCAACCAGTGATGTACATGAAAACCATTTATGTTTTTCTAAGTTCTACGTGAAGGCTAAACTAATAACTGCATATCTAATTAACGTCCTTTTATAGATGGTAAATCCAGGAAAGAAGTACCTGGATGTTGATTAGCTGCCTAATCAGAAACATGGTTCTGATCTCTACCATTTTCACATTACCTCTTTAACATTACTGAGGTTTCGATAAAGTCCATGATGTAATGTAGACTTTTAATTATGCAAAGATTAATGTAATATTTCTGATGAGAGGGTAATTGAAAGGAATCTGAAAGAAATGGAGCATGAATGAGTTGAACTCCAAACTCCAGCTGTGTTAACTCTCTTCTCTGTGTTAAATGGGAATTGGAAGATGAATGTATCTTGGGTAAAGTTCATTCCTGTACAGAGGGTCAGCATGAAACTTAAATGCCTTTAATTTTTGTGAGATTTTACATTTACATTCCTGCAATGTAGGAAGCATAGTCTGTGTAATGGAGGCTGAGTTTGGTCTCATAAGGAACACACCTTTCAAAGGCTTTGAATTACTCAGTTTAAACCTGTTTCTTTAAAATAAGCAGGGAATTGAGTCACTAATATGTAAATATGTTCAGAGAAAGCTAAGGCTGCAACAGGGAAAGCTAGAGTGCCTGGGAAATGCCAAAGCATTTTCTGAGATCAGAAAAAGTCATTTTGCAAACAAGATTGTTTATTGGCTGATTAGAAGGGTTCTGCTGGAATATGAGCTCTTGGCAACCTGAACCATAGTGAATGAGGTTACGTGCTACCAGTTGCCTTTTTCCTAGGATGGGGCGTTATGAAATCTTTGTCTTAAAGAGTTATGTGCATTTTTTTTTCTCCATTTTCTTCTATCATGTGGATCAGCATAAGGCATAAACCTTAAATTAGCCCATTGTGAAATAGACAGGTAGCTGTAGTCATTGAAGACGTCAATATTATAAACACTTAGTCTGTATTAGGTGGCTTGCTCCTTTTCCGAACCAGTTCAGCGTCCAAAACCCCATGACTAGATGACAATTCAGATCTGTCCTGTGGAGTTTGCCACCAACATCAACAACTCTTCTGACCTTCCAAATACAGTCAATATCTTTAGTGGGAATAGAAAGGGGGGTTTGTTCCATTTAAGATTCTACATCATGAGTCTCCCTACCCTAACTGCATACTTAGACCTGTATTTCTATAGCATTATTACACTCCATGCTATTAGTTCACTACATCCAGCTAAACATGTACAATGTTTGTCAGTTTTCTTGACCAGCAAAAGCAAACATCATCTTCCAACGCCAAAGTACTAATGCCAACAGACACCATCTGTTTATGATAACAAGCTGTGCTTTCTTATCTGAGACCCATTAACCATAATAGTAATAATTCAGACAGCAAGCACACAAAAATAACCCTGCCTATTTCACTGTTATCTCACTATTTGACTATTTGCTATCTTAAAAGGAATGTGGCTGAATGTTTCTCTTGGGTGTTGAAGAGGTAGGGCAGAGGAGAACTGTGAGATAAAAACGGTGAAGATCACATTAGAGACCTCGGTGAGAGTGATTTCTGGAGAAAAAAGTTATATATAGCTACGCTAGCTTTATGCTGCTAGTGCATTCCCCAGATACCTTAAGGGAAAGGTGGGGGGTGATGATGTAAGAACAACGATGCACACACTGCCTTTGTGGCTTTCATGCCTGCAGCCATATGCAGCAAATTACTTCTTGTAGGCAGACAGAAATCACATTTAAAACAACACATGGTGTGTGATAATTCTTGAGTGCTGACACCAGCTATAGAGACAGTGTTGTTCTTAGCAGCCGATACAAGGAAAATAAAATAATTACTAGGCATAATGATCATTAGTGTACAGATCTAAACCTGCCAGGCACAGGTTTACCAGGGCATTAAGTTCCTAAAAGAGATAGTTAGCATGGATCAGCGAATGTGCTCCCTGCACACATTATTTGCACATTTTATGCTCACAGTATTCCTTAAATACTAATATCTTTTATGTGCTGTTGCCAGCTGCAAACTTTAAATTGTGTGTGACATAAAGTACATAAGAATGGGTCAAAAAAACCCAAACCATCAACACAACCCCATTGAAGTCGGTGGATGAACATTAGAAGTCAGTAGTCTTTAGGTTAGCTGTTTAGAGATGGGACTCAAATAAGTAGACCCTAATAATTTGGCAGTGTGTATGTATTTCTGGAACTTTCATTTGGTCCTTCTTTATGGGGAGAATAAAGAAAAAACAAACAAACAAGAAAACTACAATTCCTATACAGAAAACAATAATGAACATTGGAAATCCAGCTAGGAGAACAGAGAGATTTTAAATATGGACCACATGCTTATCAGTTCCCTGAAGAATTTATAATAGAACAGCTCTGTTGATTTCAGTAGCTCTGTCTGCTTACATTCATCATTGAGTTTTCTGCACAATACTTTGGTTGTTCTTGGTTTCTGTAGATTTTGTATTAGGGGTGTTACTGGCCAGAATACTTGTCCAATTATACCTTATATGACTATATCAGAATATTTTTACAAAGTAAATTTGTAACGGATAAACTTTGATATTAACCACAGAAACTAAAAGTTAGACTAACTTCTCTATTGGACATAAGCAATTTTTTATCAACTTTCTGTGCAATAGAAAGAACGAAGACAGATTTGATCTTGAATATTCTTACTGGAACTACCAAAAATTATTATCTACTGAAATTTTACAGCCCATAAATTTTGCATGTTGAATCTGATTTTAAAAGCCAAAACCTACTCCTTTAGCAATCCAGCTTTACAAAAGGGTCAAGTCATCATTAACGAGCAGAGGGGTATATACTACCCTTCCAGACAATGTGTAGAATAAGATGATTTTCTAATGCGACTTCAGTTAAGACTGGTGAAAGGGCTGAGCATAGTAGTCTTGGCACCCTTTGCCAATGCCAAGGTTTTTGTAGATGTGTCAGCAAAAGCAGCTGTTAAGGAGACAGCATTGTATGGATGCTTGCAGGGAGCTCCTATTACATGGGAAAGCCCGGGAAAAAGCCCAGACAGGTTTCTTTGCAAACATGCCAATGAAAGCTGCCATCATGGGCTATGAACGAGAGGAAAAACAGGTCATGTAGGGATAATCCAGGAAAATATGTGCAGTAGGGAAGAGGCCGTGAAGGAGTCAGAGTAACAGAGGTTTTGTCAAAGTGGCAGACTAGGAAGGTGCTCCGTACGGCAAAAGACTGGCAGCATATGAGCACAGTAGCTTGAATTTGTCAAGGGCTGTGAAAAGATGTTGCAAAACTGCTAACTGGGGAGACCCTGGGTAGATTTAGCTGTTTGAATGGCTAGAAAAAGCCCTTTGGGATGATATGTGAAAAAGAATCTTCTAGATTAAGACATAACCTAAATATACAGACCTAGAAAGGAGATTCCGTGACAAAAACCTTCTCCAGTTTGTTTCTGGTTTTAGGCTTGAATAGGAGGCAGGATGATAGTGTTGTCCTGAGCAATCAAAGGAAGAACTAGAAGGGAGTGCTTTAGGGGAAAGATTTAAGAGCTCAGTTTTAGCTGTGCAGAGCTGTCAGCTAAACATCGAAAAGGTATCAGAGCTAGAGGTCGACATGTGGAAAAGCAGCTAAAGAGAGTAAGATCTCTGAACTGTCAGCACTGAAGTGATTGCTGAACGTGTGTGAATGGTGTCACAGAGAAGGGGAAGAAATTAAAGTGGGGGGGAAAAAGGTTCCCCCAGAAACCTGGGATGGAGGAAATGAGGCAGAAAGACATGCTGGAAAAGTGATTAGAGGAAATCATAGTAAAATGACAGGAGGAGTCACAGGAGCCGAGGGAAGCATCAGATTTCCAGGCATGTGATTAAATGGGTTGAAGGCAGCTGATAGGTCAGAAAGGATGAAGTTGAGAAGCAATTTCAGTAGAAAGAAAGCCTAGGCAGGGACTGCAGAGCTTTGAGATGAAAGGGAGAAGAGCTGGGGTGGTGCTTGAAGAGGCAGGTGGGGTAACAGGGAGAATCAACGCATATTGCCCTTTATTTGCAAGCTGTTGGTGAAGCAGTCACTAGCTGCTTGAATTTGTGTGATATTTATAAATTTTGTGCTGCCAGATTCCTCCGGTGAAGTTTCAGCCTATAGATTGTACAGAAATTCAGTGCTACAGCTGCTATTCATTCATCATATACAAGTGCCTGTCCTTAGCAGGAAGACCTCCAGGGACGTCCTAAAGATTCAGAGCAGCTTTGCCAATTCAAAAGCTAGTATTACTTCCTTTGAGTCAGGATTGAACAAATGGCCTTTAATGATACTAAGCTTCATTGCAATCTAGAAATGCTATTTTTCAGACAGTCTGTGAGATCAGTCTCCTGAACTCTTGCTTTTCACTACCTCAGGAGATCAAGTTGTTTATGAGAATTTAGTCCTAGCTGGAATCCCTAATCCAAGCTTTGGCAGTCATGATCACAAATTTCCTATACGTAAGTCTGGATCCTAATGTTGTGGCCAGACCTTTTCTTTAAACAGCATGCTAAAAATCCACATGCCAAGCAATTCCAGATTTTATCTTATTTGGAAATCTCAGTGATATTCTCACTTCAGTGAGTCTCATCCATCAGTCCCTCTATGGATCCTTATGCTTGCTTAATTTGCTTTACTTACCTTTGTTTAACAGAACGGAGGTCGTGCTGCAGGGGAAAGGACAGGCTGTTGCGTGCTATCTGGGTGCCTGCCTTGCTGCATAGCCCATCTGAACAGGCCCCTAGCTAGAAGAATTTAAAATTGAAGTCAATTCAGATAATACCAAGATAATAACAAGAAATAAACACATAAAGTAAAATAGCCTTATCAATAATATATTAAACTTGATCTGCCCAAAAAAGAAAAGCAGATAATTAAAAATTAGTAGAGAGCACAAGCCAGCATGTAATAATGACCATTATGTTACTGTTTATACTGCACCTGTCTGTGATTGTGACAAAACTATTGGTATTGCATCATTTAAATGTACAAATGCGATATATGTAAGACAAACATTTCCTGAGTGTTTGTGAGTTTTGATGTGTATGTTTGACTTGCATTTTTGTGTTTTGATACAGCAGTTGTCTCCTCCCAGGGTAGAAAGCATGAATCCTTCAATGCACTGTTGTGGTTTAACCCCGGTAGGCAGCTAAACCCCACACAGCTGCTCACTCGCTCCCTCCCCCGGCAGGATGGGGGAGAGAATCAGAAGGGGAAAAGTGAGGAAACTCGTGGGTTGAGACAAAGACAGTTTAATAGGGAAAGCAAAAGCCGCGCACGCAAGCAAAGCAAAACAAGGAATCCATTCACTCCTTCCCATGGGCAGGCAGGTGTTCAGCCATCTCCAGGAAAGCAGGGCTCCATCACGCGTAACGGTGACTTGGGAAGACAAACGCCATCACTCCAAACGTCCCCCCTTTCCTCCTCCTTCCCCCAGCTTTATATGCTGAGCATGACGTCATGTGGTGTGGGATATCCCTTGGGTCAGTTGGGGTCAGCTGTCCTGGCTGTGTCCCCTCCCAACTCCTTGTGCCCCCCCAGCCTGCTCGCTGGTGGGGTGGGGTGAGGAGCAGAAAAGGCCTTGACCCTGTGTCAGCACTGCTCAGCAGTAACGAAAACATCCCTGTGTTATCAACACTGTTTCCAGCCCAAATCCAAAACACAGCCCCATACCAGCTACTGGGAAGAAAATTAACTCTACCCCAGCCAAAACCAGCACAACCAGTAAACCAACACTGTAAGGTCAGAAGTTGTATTTGCTTGAGAGGAGCCAGATCAAACTTAGCTGTATGTTTTGCTAATTTTATTCTTACTATTCTTATGTGTTTTTATTGTGAAGCTGAATATTTGCGATTTACTAGTGTCCAAGTGAAACTGGAGGAAAGTGACCCATTAGCTACAGCTAATGTTACATTTGCTCCTGATCTCTCTTTTTCTGAATTTCCTTACTACCTTTGTATTATCAGGGTGCCCATCTAGAATGGGTAAAATTATTCAAGTTGTGCCACCTTCACTTTATTAAAAAAAAGTTTGTCCACATAAAATTTTATTTCTGTAGCAACATTAATATGATATGCCAGCTCTTTTATTCCCTCGTATATTCACAAACTATAAGGCACTATAATCATGTCATCTTTAAAAAGATATTGTTTGTTTGCTCTTTGCTTGTCAGTGTGTGTGCACGCAAGGGAGTGACTCACTGGCATTTTACTTGCACTCTTGCACTAACATAAACGATCAAGGTGTCAAATGGAGAGAGTCAGGTCCTGGCTTGAGATTTACACTCAGACCTCCGCACTACATCTTCCTGAATTGCACTACAAAGGTCTGAATGCCCCAGGTGACATTTTGGGGTTTCCTCTTGGAGATTTCTGTCTTCACAAATAATTGCTTCTGAACCTGGATAATTTATATTTAATTACTGACAAATGTGCACACACTCAATCAGTGTGATTGGGGAAAAAACCAAAACGTTAAAAGATATTGTGATCTGCGTAGTAATAATCACACGCATTTCCCATCGTTTAGGTCTGTAAGAACTCCTGACATTTGAAGCTGTCCTACCGAGTTGCCATGGCAACGAGAAAAAAGAAAACATCAGCTATGAAGATTGCAGTTTACAGTTACTGTTCCTCACTACTAGGCCTCAGTTGCTCCAGATTCAGTTTAATTTGCAACCTCACTTAATCTGTCCGATTATACATTGGTGTTTGACAGCCGCTACCCTAACCTCTGTTTATTAATGGATTCCTCTTGCAAGACGCAAGGTTTATGCGAATTTTCTCTGAATGTTAAAAGACCATGACATCTAAACTGGACCTTGGGGGAGCAGAAAACAGATTGACTCCATTTTTTTTCTATCTGTTGACTTGTTGCTATTCAACTGTTCAGAAAATATTTTGTCTGTGGGTTAGTATTTGTATATGTATGAGTGTATGTATATATATTTATATAGAGAGAAGAGTTATAGGACAGGTTTAGCTTTTATAAAATATTCATCTGGAGTGTGCAAGGGACAAAGCAGAATAATACAGCCACAGATGAATTGTAACTATTCTACCATGGCTAAACCTACTGTATTTGCTGTTTATAGTGTGGCCAGAAGGAGAGAGCCTATTGCAATCATACCACTACAACAGCCACTTTGTTGACACCAAATAAAGCAGGCCCAGGGCTCTGCAGTGTCACTTTTGTACCTCAGGTTCAGCAAACAAGAAATGCAAGTCCCCCTGGCTTGTTTCTGATCTGAACTGCTTTCCTTGTGCCCCAAGCAGAATTTACAATCCAGCAGGAGCACAGCCCTTCGCTCCCCATTTCAGCGGGAGCAGCGCTGGGAGGTTCTGCAGAGCGCTGATTTGCGAGAAAGCAGGAAGCAGCCAGCTGCGACCGGCACTGTATGGGTCACGATTTACAGCAATGGGAGTGCTGGGCCTGATTTTAAAGGGGCTAAAGTCAGCTTCGTTTATGTTCCTGCAGATAATTTTTTGCTGGGGCAGTTTACAAAATGTAAGTCAGTCTTTCATCAGCTCTGCAGACACAGTTGAGTAGGTAGAAGTCTGCATACGAGAAGCTGATTAGAACAGCAAAAGCAAAGTATTTCTCAGAAGCTCTGGTCTCTCTCTCAGCCTCTATGCAGCTGTCATTACATACCTAAGCGCAAGGAGGAAAACAGATACCCTATTCTATAAATACATTCACACACATATATATAGTTTTGAATATATATATACATACACACACACATGTACACACAGTTTCCAGTTAAGAGTAACAAGAGCATTTCTTTGTGTGTGTAAACTTACCACACTTGTTTGCAGACATGGAAAAAAAGGGTGTTCGTTATATATGAATATGAATCCTTTTCTATTCTGTGAGCATGTAAGGTTAAAAAAACCCTTCTAACTGTATCAAGATGATCATCTTGTTAATAAATTGTAAATGATCCATCAAAGCTCACACCAAATTTTTATAAAATTAACACAAAAAGTATACTAGTGACAGACTGTGGCTTTTATTAGAGCTTGCCAGTAACTAGGGTAAGGTAAGTGTCTTAGAATATTTTAATAAACTTGCTTATTTAAAGTTTAAACAAGAAAGCTTCCTTATGCAATAGAACTTTGCAGCTGCATTCCTTAGTTAGCATTTTTACAGTACTTATGAGTCATACTGTATGTTGTCTTTACTACAGTGAGATTATGAGCATATCTTCCACACCATGTATATGTTTCAATAGTAAAGCTTTTTGGAAGCATTAAAAAGTCCAGACATACATTTAGTTTTCCATAATGCTACACTAGATATTAAATGTGTGTTGGTGGTTAAAAATTGCTGTACAATAGCTTTTCTTTGACTTCCTGTATTGTACCAAATATGAAACAGGTCTTTTGGGGTTTTTTTTAATCAAAAGGAGTAATAACAACAGCAACAGAGGAAAAATTAGTTTGTGTTGTGAACTTTCCTAACATTGTAGATTTCTTGATATAAGATACAAGCTGCCTTCAGACAGGAATCTGTTTTTCTCTTCCAGCTTAACTCCTGCAGTCCTGACCAAGTAAAATCTCCCACTGACCTTGTTTCTCTTGCAGCACGCTCTAGGTGTTTCAATTACCAAAGTGGTACTTCGAGGTTAGTGGGAGTTTCTGTTGAGCAAGGGCTCCAAGAGTGGGCTGTTAGGCAGCTGCAGGCATTTAAGCAGGAAAGTGCCTGATCTCAAACATTAACATGGGCCTGCTTCTAGTTCTCTTTCTCTGCCCATGCCTTGTAATAATCATATGCTGCTGCTTTATCATCAACAATCATGTATTTAAAAAAAAAAAAAAATAGTTTTCAGGTGAATTTTTCAAAAGGAAAAGAAATCAACAAATGCGTGACACCACTGGATTTTCAACATGTATATCTAATGAATGCATCCAAATGCACCCAAAGATAAACTGCACCCTATGCTTTGATCTATAAAACCTCTATCTTGAATAAAAGAAAACCTAATATCCTCGCCCACAAGTACTCTTTTTCTACTTGCTTTCTTCCTCTTTCTATCCAGCAAAACCCACCTCTGGAAAGACACCCATTGACATTAATGTCATTTCTATCAAGTACCAGATAAAGCCACCCTTTTCTCATTTAAACCAAGGCTTACATAGCAGCTGGTGGATCATTTCAAGGGCATCCAAAATGAGCAACAAAGAAAAAAATCGCTTCTGCTTGGAACTACGCTAACAACGGGAAGACTCTTTCTACCACTTTGTGCCCAAGGACAAGAGATCTTTCTTCTTGGATAATACTGCAACCTTTTGACATGTAGAGAGGTCAGTATCATGGCTGAAACTCTGAATCAAGATGCATCAAAGCCTTCATTCACCATTATCACTTTATTTCTGCGCCTAGATTAAAGCCTCCCAGCCTTTATGTGTGTCTCTAGGCTTCAGACGGAGCTAATCACTGGACTACCTAAGCATGCAAAGAGAAGATGAAGCTGCCATGTTAATGTTTCTCCCTCTCTGTACCTGAGAACAACCCCCATTTAACAAGAGATTGTGGCACTTTCTGTAGCGTTATACAAGTGAGGAACCACATTAGAATCTGAGTTTTCCTACCTGAATAAGATTGTCGGCTCTGGCTCAAAAAATGATGCCCATTTCCTGAAACAAAGGAGCAACAATAATTTATTAGTTTTCCCACAATATCATGAAAAAGTAGAGAAGTTACAAAATTGGTTGTCATTTTTGTTATAGTTAATTATGTTTAACATTTGTTCAGCCAAGCTTGCTGTTTTTATAGCATAGCACTTATTTCTACCTAGCTATTTTGGTCACTACAATGTTTATTTCAGTCTATGTTTGTAGACATACAATGCTGTCTGGCATCAGAAAGGCAGTGAACTTGTTGATTTTCATTTTTGTAACATGCATAAAACTTCTTGTGCAAAAATCATTTCACTTGAAAAGAGTATCTGCTGTTAAAACACAAATTGGGTATAGCAGTTAATCAGTGAGAGGAGTTTATTAGCAAGACAAAGGTCTCATTTGGCGTGTTCTTGCTAATGGAACCCTTATCTGTACACCTCATGTGTGTGCTTTTACAATATGCCTATGTGCATTTATTAATGTACATTTTGTTCAGTAACTGTAGGTCTGAAGATGAAAACAAAGGGAAACGAGCTGAATTTCCTACTGGGTATCAAGGAAAATTAGGTAGGATTGGAACACTGGCTAATACACTTTCTGAGCCCTGTTCTCATCACATTTACACTGGCGTAAATCAAAGAGCAACCCCATTACTAGAATTGTTTAAGATTCAGTTAATCATATTTAGATGAATTTTTTCATCTAAACCTCCCCACATATTGCTTTTACTGGTCTGCTGTGAACAGTAAAGCAGCAATATTTGTCACGGGATCATTGAGTGCTTATGTATTATCGAAAGTCAGTCTTCTGTGACACACAGAGAAACCTACAGCTTAGATGCCTCCCACAGATGACTCACTTCCTTCGCCGACCGCTATGATGTGTCTCTAAGGCACCCAGCATAATTTGGTTTAGCCTTCATTTGAAATGGCTGTGGCCTGTCGTCAAATAACGCGTCCTGGTCTCTTGGGTAGTCATTTAAGTTAGGGATCGCTATAATACAAACCTCATTTATTAAATTATGGACTTTTACAATCAGTTTGTAGGGCCCTACCTAAATGTTTTATCACTACAAAAAAGACAGACATATGTTATATTAACAACTTTTACATCATTGGTCTTTCCTTTGCAAAGACCTTCCTGCCTGAAATACTGAGAAAGCTGCCAATTTTCTTCTCAATTGCTACTAATACACTCAGCCACTTGAAACATAGCAGAATTTTGTACGCAAATAATTTTACATCGCTGTTTGTCTAAAGGCTAAGTTTCATTCTGTATGAATTTAATAATGTCTTCTTTAATTAAAAAAAAAAAACCCACGAGATAAGATAAGTTATATTAAAGTCACAGCAGCTTGAGAACACTAAGTCTAAGGCAAAACTTTGATCCTATCTTCCCTTTATTGCATCTCTAGAAACTCTGTTGTCTGAGAGATAGATACACTGTCCAATGCTAACAAAAAGATAAAAAACTAAAATAGCATTTTCTTTCAATTAACTCTGTGATCTATAATCTTTAGAATTAACGTGCAAAGTACATGAGTAATTATCATTATAACTATTCTATTTAAAGCAGATATAGTTGACTATTTTACTATGTAAAACACATAACCTGTTGACTACACTGTTCTCTTGCCTCACATCAAGATATGCTGGTTGATTTATATTTGTCCAAATAAAATGGATACACTCTCAGTGGAAAGTTACTAGTTGCACAATTGCTATGTGTGTGTATATATGTAGATATATAGAGATATACACATACATATATATATAAAAAAATATATATGCAGATGGAGGGAGACTAATACAACATGGGGACTTGGAAAAAGCAGTTTAATTAATTCCATGAATTATGGATGAATACATGAGTTAAGGGACAGCATGGGTTATGTATGCCAAACCAGTCTGATTTAAAGAAAAGAAAAAAGGCCAATAAAACCACACACTAAAACCCAGGCTTATCCCAACTCTCATGTATTTATGCTACCTTTAGCTGTCCCCTCTTAACACAGTTATAGCATTTGAAGAAAGATATGGATAATTGTTTACCAACTCATTTTTAGTTGTCTATCTATCAGCAGGTCACCAGTAGTGGAAAGGGAAGGGTTTATAGCCAGAATTCTGCATTACTGTGCTTTCAGTGGGACACATATTTGGGAAAGCTTCACCCACCCCTTTGAACATTACACCACTCCTCTGCATCAGCAAATGACTGTATTCGATGACTTGGGCTTAAAATGAATGTAGTCTAAAGACAGACTGTGTGTATGCACATGCATACACACCCTGCCTGGGACTGTACAATAAGAGCACGTCTGGTGGACTGTGATGGGGAATTCAGTACAAACCAGCTGTGGTGTTACTGCCATTTCAGACAGAACCCTCCTGCGAAATCATATTTGCCCCATAACAAACTGTCTCCTTAAGTTACCACCAAGATTTTTTTTTTTTTTAATGACTTTCTTTTTTTAAGGTTCAAGCAAGGAGGAAAATATTTTGTTTGATTTTAAAAGATACTTAATTCAGCTACTTTTCCAGTGAATAGTTCCTTTGGGCCCTAGTTGCTGAATTGCTTGCTGTTTCTGAGGTGTAAATAAACGTTTTGATTTATGACGTGGTTGCAAAGAAACTTGTAATTTATTTGTGAAATGCTCAAATAAAGGATGTATGGGCTTTTACCTTTTGTCTGGGCGTAGACGTTCCTAACGCAATATGGCAGGAATGCAGGCCTACAAAATGACCTTGAGACTGCCAAAGGGCTGGAATAGCCTGAGCTAAATACATGAAACTCCCACATTGCTCTAAGTAAAAAGAGAGAGATTTCAGTCTTCATCATCACCATGCCATGGTTATAGAATGAGACTCTGGAGGTTAGAGAGGTAAATAAGGTTTGACCACACAAGAAGGCAGTAGCAGATTATTCGGCATCCATTCAGGTAACAGCAGTGATTTGCCTTCTGAAGCCCCACTTTCATTACAGAGAGTTGCACTGAGCCAAATCTGGGTCAGATGTCCCAAGGCTGGACCGTGTGTAGGAGCTTTAATAGATTTTTGTTGCATTTCCTTTCTGCTCCACCTGGCCACCTTCCCCACCTACCACCATCAGTTCAGCTTATGCAGAACAGACAGCCACAAAAAGCGAACATTGTAAATGACGCAGGAACAGGCTGAACAAACGTCAATCAGCAAGACCCACCGTGGGATGCTACAGGACTCCATTTCTGTCACTGCTGTCATGGCTGATTACAAGGTGGCTTTTAACAAGCGCTAGTACTGCCATAGTCTGTAGTCATGTCTGACGTGCTCCCTCCCTGTGCTTCGCTCCTCCTTAAGATGCATACGCAGATGTGGTCTACTTGTTGCCCCGCTTCAGAAAATCTGACTCCAAGATTTAGAGCCCTTGTTGCCTTCAAGCCCAAACTGCTCTGGGCCAGGTTGCCTCAAAAAAGCTTTCACTGCTTTAATGCCCTTCTGTACCAGGAACCGCAGACTTCCTTGACGAGGCTTATCACTTCAGTATGCTGTGTTCCCAGTAGTGGGACTTAAGGTTTGTAAGATACTATTCTCTTTTTTTCACTGAGCTCTCATAAACTGCAATTATGAGGGGAAAGGAAGTGGGGTGTGTTTTCCTGTGCTGTCAGCTGCTCCCAGACGTTGCAGAAGGGCCCAGTAGGTGAAATAAATAAATAAATCATCATTCCGGCCCAGAATCCAGGGCAGAAAAAAGAATAGAAGGCTAGGTAGAATGAAAATCCTGCAGGAAATTTGCACCATAGCACTATGGCATTATTGCCTCCTTGCCAGGGAATTCTTTTTCCAGCACAAAGCTAGAGCCTGTTGGCTTTCTGAAATTCCTGCGAGTTGTTTTTTTTAGATCTTCTAGGAAGTTATCTCAAGTGAGAGAGATACATAAAGATAGAATATCCCTGAAAATAGCCTTTTACTATATCTGACAATAGAGGAAGCTAGGGAGGGAGGGCAGCACTTGAGGAAACATTTGAGTACAAGCCACAGCAGCTTGCTTTCACCGAGACACACCTCCAGCTTTTTCTATTGCCTATGCTTTATCAGACTTTGAATCTAAAGGGGGCTTTTTTAATGTGGTCCGTAATAAGTAGAGGATGAAAGAGCATACGTGAAACTTGTGGTGTAATTGAGCAAAAGGTCATTACTTGAAGGCCACAGCAAAAAAGCGTCACCTCTTTTGGTCTCAGTTGAGATCATTGTCCTAAACTAATGCTGTGCCTTGTATCTTAAAAGAGGCGTTTGAAACAGTACAAAGTTAAATCATAAGCAAGGAAACGTTAACAGAGAGAGAAAAATGCTGAATGGTTTTTAGCTGGGTAGAAGTTTTCCGTTGCCCTTTCAACCTTCTTCTGTCTCATCTAACACCACACGTTCTGGATTGCAGTCTACTGTTACTCGGTAACCTTGCACAGTTCAATCCAGTTACATTTTTTCTCCAGCAGTAGTAAATCAGAACAGTCCCTTCTGGCTTCAGCACAACCTTCTTACCTGCAGAAACAAAGCAAGGGTCATTGCTCCTGCTGTAAAACTATTGGGATGCTCTTCCTCAACCGCCACGCCTCTGGCTGGACTCTACTCATCCACCTCCCAGTGCTTGATGACCTTCGCTGTTCCTGTGGTTACAGCAGCAAGTAAGTTACTCTAGTCCAGTACACTTCAACATTATATGACAGTATATTTTATTACTTATGACTCATTTTGCAACTTACTGTTTGCACGTGTAATTGCAGGATGCTCACCATCATTGCTGTGGCTGGATGTACTTTTTACGACTAACTGTCCAAAACAAGAAAAGCCAAAGCGTCTACACTACTTGTTTACTGCAAGACAGGCTGAAAAATCAGAATGTAAAAATACAGCTGGACACATAATTAATGAATTGCTTGCAAACAGTGTTCTGCAGTACAGTTACGATACTGGAGTAATTGGTTTGGGAAGGGGGATGTTAATAAACAGCTTTTTGTGGTACATTTAAAGAAAAACACAAAACAGAACTCTCACAGTGTTGTCTTTTCAAACTGACCACATATATTTTTAACAGAAGGATAATGGAACATAAGTAGATAGTGCTCATGGACTGGATTAAATCTTCATGTCACTAACAGGTTTTTAAAATTTTAGCTTTTATAAATGTGTCCATTGTTGTTTACACCTGTTATCTTGCTTCATGCCAGCAGCCACTTGGGAACAAATTTTATACTGGGCTAATTTTGCCATTCCAGTTATCCTGCCAACTTTGCTGTAACAGATCTGCTGGTGACAGTGGTAAGATAACAAGTCTAGCCCGCACTTGGAAATGACAGCAAATCAAATAGTGCCTCTTTGTACACAAATAAAGAAAAAGAATCACATCAGCAGTGTCTCATTCTTTGTGCTATTTGATCAGCTGCGGTAAAGCAACAGTGCTGTAAGACACCTTCCAAGTAGCCGTAAAACAGGGTTTATAACCTGCCTTGGGGTTACAGCGTGTATTATTGACTTGGCTAGTACCGAGGGAGTTAGTTAGCCTTTGGTGGGATTTGAACACCTAGTTCCCACTGGCATCACTAAAAAGCCAGAAGCCTAAGAGCTGAAACTGCCCCCCCAACTGATAAAATAATTATATAACTATAAACTATTTTTTTTTTTTTTAAAGTCATCATGAGCTAATATACACCAAAATGTTTCCTGTATCTCCAAGGTAACTTAATTGTCATCATCTTTCATATTGAGCAAAGCCAGCAAAACCTCTAGAGAACAGGTGCCCCAATTAACAGATACTCAGCCTTTCATGGACTGGATTGCTGAAAAGAAAAAAAACAAGATTGGGGATATTTAATCCATATGGGGAATCACAGAGAACATGACAGAGACCACAGATAAAGCAAAGTAGAAACAATATATTGTAGTAATTAGAATAACCATCATTACAAGACAATAAGTCTAAAGAAAAGATTTAGACTTTTTGGTGCAATAAAATTCACATGTGCAAGCTGTGACTACTAGCCACACCACGTAAGAACTAGACCAGTGCTGGAAAGCCCAGTCACGGTTGTCTGGCAAGTTTTGCTATTGTTTCTAGTGGCAAAAACTGCATTAATCCATATGAAAATGGCTTGCTCTTGGATCCTGCACAAAGAAGTGCTCTAGAGAGGAAGCCTTTGAGCTGGGCAAAAACCCCTATATCCTCAGCCCTGCCAAGAGCTTAGTGCAGCTGCCCGCCATCACACTGGCAGAGCTGACTGCAGGATTTTGACCTATGTGTACCCATAAGCTGTGTTCCCTTATGTCTGTACTCCCATCAGACCACAAAGCGCCCTCTTCTCACTCTGTTTCAGTGTTAGGGACAGAACTGCAACGTAAGGATAGAAATACAGAAACAGCCAGTGGGCACAGTTCAAAACCATCCTGGCAGTAGAGCCAGACTTGCCCTCCTGGCAAGTGCAGCCACCTCAGCATGGTGACCAAAGAGCCAGGGTGCAGAGGCTCCTCATGCCGGTACCTCAGGCAGGCACCGGCCTGAGAGCTGAACCCTTCCCAGAGGAGGGTCTGCCTCCTCGGCCACCCAGGCAGAGGGCCAGAGAGGTTAGGTAGCCCTGTGGTCATGTGGCAGCTGAGCACTCGTCAGACTCTGCCCCAGACTCCTGCCAGACATTATAGCTTTTATCAGTCCTGATGTGCATGTCAGGCCCCACAGACCGCTGCGCTGCCAGCCAGCATTTGTACAACATGAGTAGACCTCCCCCACCCCAGCAAATGAAACAACAGTGTTACATGGAAGGGTTTTTTTTTGTTTGGTTGGTTTTTCCCTCCCTCTTTCTCACTCAGTTAAGACAGTTCTCATCATCTGGTTTCTGTGCCATTGACATCCAGTCATCATTCTTGCACTGATGCTCTAGCTTGGCACCTTATTAAAGGGCCATCAGGGCTTACTCTTATCAGTTCTGTGATAAACCTACTTTTAATTGTAGTTGTCTGTCATCATTTACACAACTTGTGGGCTGCAGTACTTTCTCGCGCTCAATTTCTGTTCCTTGGCACTGTGTACTTTGTTCTTTAGCAAATGAGCACCTAGTACCTGAAGCTAATGAAAATGTGTGCTGTACACAACGCTGTCTTCTGGGGCTGGGGGATGCAATCCAAGGCTTGCTTTCTTCGGTTCTTTCTTTCTTCAATTTTAAACAAAAGTCCACTTGCTACTGCAGCTTTTCTTCATCTCTTGTCCTGCTTAGGCTAAATAAGAGACGGAGGCAGTATGTGCATTTAAATGCCATTATTTAGTGAGGGTATAACTCGCTTATAAAAAAGACAGATACATGGATGTAATCGATCTATTGTTCAAATCAAAGTATTAAAATATGTGTGCATATATAAAAATATAAGCAGCTAAGGTGATGAGTTTCATTATCCCACACACAAAAAATAATAGGCTATTTTTTTAAGTGGTGATTAAACAGTGAATACTCATTAAAAGCTCAGTTCATTGGGCAAAATAGTACAATGCAATTAAACTGTACTACAGACTAATTAATATGGGAATTGGGGCAATTCAAATACCTTTCAAGAGATGGAAGTGAGGACAGTAGGCAGCATGGACTCGTACCAGTCATCTCCATTAGCCTAGCAGATGGATTTTCTGTTACTTTAGGGTTTTGCTGAAAGTTCTATTTTTTCTTTTTAGTTTCAAAGGAAATCTGGGGCGGGGGGGAATGTTTTCTGATGTGGGTCTTCACAAAGTCTGGAAAAACACTCTTTAAAAAAAAGAGAATAGGTTCATATATTACTTACCCTCATAACACAGTCAACAACTCTCACTTTGTTCCTGTAGAGACCCGCTCTTGGCACTCTGCATCTTTCCTTTACACAAATATGAAAATACCCTAAGGCTTAATAATATAAAATTCTCATCCTGCTTAGCTCCTCAGTCAAGTAGCATCTTTTTCCTATGGGAGATCCCTCTTAGTTTGTTCTTACCAAAGACTGCTGTGTCAAGAACCATTCTTACAAGCTCTCCAACTTCTCGTGAGTCAGAAGACATCTACCAGTTACAAACCTGACTTTTATGAAAAGTATTTTGCTGCCTTTCTCATAATTGAGAAAGAAGGATGCCGAATCTCTAAGGAAATGCCATTGAAGGAGCCTGCTAGCCTCTTTTTTTCTTTTTTTTAAAGCACTCAGTCCAAAAGTTAACCTGTTTAGAAGTACGATGTCACATGAGTCAAGACTGAAAACTTGCCATTCGCTTTTGATGGTACTAACATCACACTAAACAGTTAAGTAGCGGAGGGCCCTGTTGCAGAGATTTGCTAAAAATAGTTGTTTACACCCAAACCCAGGATGGGCTTCAGACTAAAAGTCAAACTGAGCTTTGATGATGCTGTTGGTGCTTATGAGCTGTTTCGCTAGAAGTCTGGGTCTTGTTATATACCTTGGTGAGAACTTCACAAGCCAGCCTGCTCTGGTTTCTGCCCTTTGGAGGTCAGTCAGTCATTACAGAACACAACCTCACTGTTTACTATTCCAACCAGAAGTAACGCATAGGTCTAAGACGTTCCTAGGATCTGATGTTGGACTGACCTAAGGTTTTGGAAGTCCAATTGGCAGACTCTCTATTGCTTTACACCTTGTACGTATTTATAAAAGTGGTGCATTTACACCAAAGCATAAGACTATAAATCAGATCAGCTTTGATTCACTAGTATTTTCCCCCCAGCTTGTGGAATTGTAAGTTACTCTGCAGGATGACAAACACCGATCTGACTGTTAGATCATTGTGTTATATAGCTGAGTTACGAAGCAAAACCCATTCATGGATACTCATTCATTTGAGAGAGATGTCACTCGCCTTACACAATGGGCTTCTTTCAAGCCCTCCCTTGTATTTCATTCCGTTATTTCTCTGTTAATAAATAAATAAAATCCCCATTGGTTTATGGCTGTAAGAGATGAAAGAACTCTTTTTTTTCATGTCAACATCGTGTAGTGCTGATGGAGTCTGGCAGCAGTCGAATCCTGGCTTAGACTTCTGTTCTGTTTTCCTTATTAGCATTTTGCTTGGCTGTCCCTGCCAAAGTCTCCTGGGCATTTCTGAACTCTGTGAATTGTTGCAAATATTGCAACATCCAAGTGTGAAATGAACTGCATGGAAACTCCTGGGAACCTGTTGACAGTGTATTAACAATAACCTCAAGTTCACAGGAAACAACAGGCACCTGTTCAATGGGGAACATGTTCTTAAATTGACACTCAATTATCACTGCATATTTTAGCATCATTTCTGCACCTTATCTAAGACCTACCATGAGCCTTGAAAGCCTGTTTACTAATTTAAAACCAGTCTTCACAAACCAAGACAAAAATGAGAATATGAAGAACTGGAGTATACAAATAACTTAGCATTTTAAAAGGATTCTAGAAAAAACTTTGTTTTGCAATTCTAGTTTACTTGAATGTGAATTGAGATGAGAATTTATATAAGCCAAGTGCTTAATCTTAATAATTACCTCTAAGGTATTATAATCATGTAAGAAAGGTTTGCTTTATTTAAATAAAATAAGAGATTAAGCTGAACAAAGAAAATGGTAAATAGTACTCCAGAAAACCTTTCTTGTAAGAGTGGAATACCGTAAACATTTAATAATTATAGTCAACATTTTTAGACTGGGAAGCGAAAACTTAATGTCTAGAAGTATTTAAAAAGCGTTACATGTTTTAAACCATTACCTGCATTATAAATAAATTTGTATTATCAATAGCCTACTATAAAAGACATCTAGATTCATTTAGTGGCCAAGGGATGATGTGCAGCCCTAAAAAAACAACAGCTCTTACTCATACATACAATATGGGAGCTCTGAAGGAACACATTTTCTGGATTGCATTAATGCAGAACAACTCACTCACTCTGGAGAAGGTTCATGCACTCATCGGGAGCTGACACAAGGTCTGTGATTTGACCACATTTATGTATACCTTCACAACACCTGTACGGCCCCTGCAATGATCTTGTAAGGCAGCGTATTCTCCCTGTAAGAAGCCGTTCAAGAAGGCATTCTTGAACAGAAGAAGGAATTATGCTGAAATACAGTGGCCTCTCCAGCCTGCTGCCATACGGACTGACCAAGGTCCGTCAATGAATGACTCCCAGGAGACCAGTGGTGTACTGCGACTGTGGACAAGTCTAGATAGCAAACTGTTTATTAACACCCGAGTAAATCAATCAGCCAGAGAGTTGTTCATTCATTATAATCCATGAGCCTGTCACTTGTGCAAGTCTTATCTACCTAGAGATTAGGTTTTTCTTCCTGTCCACCGGATAGCTTTGTCACCCAAACTCAGCTGGCTTTTTCAGAGCTCGGTTATACTTTTTATAATTCCTCCAGCCTGATCCAAACTGTCTCTGAATAATGGTGATGATTGAAGTCCTATTAACCGTGGTCTTACTCCTGAATATTTAACTACTTTGACAGTACAATGGTGTATTTCCATTTTATGATAATACTAAACAAATTTAACTTCTGAATTGAATCTAGAAGCTTCAAGATTGACACGTCTTTCTAGTCACAAACAGCTGTACTTAATCTTAAATCCTATCCTTCACATCCTTCAAGACTGGGACACAAAATTATTTCAAGTAATGAGCATTCCTAAGGATGGGGAGGGGAGAGAGAGAATTTGCCACCACACGACTGAGTGAATAACATTGAGTACTTGATAGCTGAATTATTGTCTCTTGTATGCTACACAGAATAATCTGTGTCTGAAAATATTTTCCACTTATAGAGATTGCTCAAATAAATAACAATTGAGAGGTATGCACACAGACACCCCATATATAAACATATATACACCATATACATATGGTTTATTTCAAATTAAGCTTCTAAGAAACAAGCAGAAAAGCCAGATAATGGATCCAGGTAATTTGCCTCATAAACAGGCAGGTTAAGTTATAAACATATGTTATTTAAATTGTAAAGACATATTATTCTTTATCATGCCCCAAAATATTATTGAAAATGACATCTGAGCTATTACTCAGGATGTTTTCTCCTATTCCAGCAAAAAACTATACCATTGTATTAAAAGTACAAGAAATGCTGAAACTGCACTTAAGTAAAGTCTTTCTTCCATCACAGCGAGGAACAGTTTTTAGCAGGGAGCTGTTATGGCTAGAGACATTAGGATAATCTAGAAGAGTTCTCCTCTGCTGATGGTAGGCTTTAGGTGCGGCAGTTTCATGTACTGCATACATGTTCATACGTGAGAGAGAAGAAATCTTTTTCCCTTTGCTTCTGAGAGGGAGACTTTTTAATAAAATACTGCTTCATCTCTGTCAACTTACACTTACCTACACGTCACAGTGAATGTTTGCAGATACCACGTTCCGTATAACATGATAAGAAATTCTGGCTGACACATCTAATAAACCAGGAGTAGTTTTAAGGACATGATTTACATCTTGTAAGAGACGTAAGGAACTGTATTTAGGAGTGCAATTAGTCCCAAAACAAAGACATCTTTCCTTCAGTAATGACCACCAATGTGTAATTTGGAACCTACAGGCTAAAAATACATAGCTTGATCTCTAGAGTTATGTTCACAAGAGACTTTTATTCTGCTGAGCACAGGAAAGATCTGGAAGCCCATATACCAGTAGACTGCATATTTTTCCTGATTTTTCTTCCCCTAATCTTATTGGACTTAGCCCTCTCCCCCCACAAGTTATGCTCTGATAATTCTTTCCTGCTTTCTTGTTAGCATTTCGGAGCCACCTTCTCTCCTGAATCTGCATTCAGGCAAGTCACACTGACACCAACACCAGATTTATGAGGGGAAAATGTGTTTGCTTTACTGCTAATTACCATTAGTTGCCATTGTTTCCCGTGTTAAATAACTTCTATTATCATCCCTGTGCCTTGCCGCATGCTTGATCTCTTACCTCTATTACTCATCCTCTGTTAACTTCTTTCTCCACCTCATTTCTGGGTTATGTCTTTGATGGACCAAGTGATTATTTTTCAGCCAATGATCCGATTTATGCATAAAATAAAATATCCCCAAAATCATTCATGATTGCCTTCCTTTCAAATAGCTTAATCTGTCACTTCCGGATGGTGTTTTCTAATGGAGCGTCTCATTTTCTCCTTTCTTCTCACTTCTTTGCAGTCACACCAGTTGTAATCTAACAATGAATGAGATAGATTGATTAAATTGTTGAGTTGCGCATGAAACAGTCCCAACTGGAAAAACATTTAATGGTGGTTAAATATTATATTGTTGTACATACTACCTGAAAAATGGGCATGACTATGACAGCAGTCAGAGCCCTTTGAAAATGCCTTTCTGGGCAGAATTGTGCAGGTTTACTGACATATATTTTCTCATGCCAGCTCTAATTAAGCCTGTCTAATTACTTCTCTTACAAGGGTTTCAGGTTGAGCGTATAAATTCTTGAGGACGTTATCTGCTGTAGGTGTATAAATGTGCTGTAGAAATAGTAGGGAGGAAAGGTCTGTAGGGAAAGTTAATACTTTTTATTAGTCCACTTATAGACCATATGACATAATCGGGAAAACAGACAAGCTTTTGGATGCATAGGACCTTTGCTAAATATCAACGAAGAATGATTTTACTGGATGTCCAAAAGAATGTCCTTTTTTTTTTTTCTTACTCACCTGTCTCAGATGGTCAGATAAAAGTATTATAAACTTTTCCTGTCTCATATCCTTCTGTCTTTGAAACCATTGCTACATCTAAAGCATATCCAATGAAGAAAAGTAGCTATCTGATGAACAGACTTCTCCTTGGTTGGGTCTGTTTGTGGCAAACTAAAAAGGAACTAAAGGAAATTAAACAGCTTCTACTCCCATATCATCTTGCCCCTGGGAAATCTTTAATTCTTTTCTGCAGAATGGAACAACTCTGGCAAGTAATGTGTGCCCCAAAATTGTCATAAATTGGTGATGAGGGCACACTGCTGTGAAAAGCCAGACATTAGGTGCTAGATGCTTATATACTCCCAGGGAAAGAAAGAAATGCAGTGTTTATTCTCTCACTTTGAAGGACCCTCTCCTTGGTCCACTGGGTATCTTTTATACTGTTTGATATGTAGGTGGGCTCTGAGGACACCTGTAATTCGGCTCTTGCTCAGTCTTGCCAAGAATGAAGGCCTTCCAGGCATGTCTTAGGAAAAAAACCCAACAAAAAACTGTCAGTACTTGAGGAATTTTAACCTAGAAAGAGGTGGCAGCTATAGACTGCAGCAGCTGAGAAGTATCTGTCTTTACCACAAGTTTGGACTCAGGTACATAATTGCCATGAAAATATGATATCACTTTCCATGGATCTGCACAAGATTACAGAGAATTAAGCTCTATGGAACTCTACTTTTAAGTGCAAGTGGTATTGAGTTTGAGGTAGAAATTATCAAGAATAAGCTTATTATCTTTTACTTGCTATTATTCACAGTAATGCTGCCACCATGCTTCCCTGCGCATCTCACCAAGTCTAGAATTTTGATTTGCGTTTATTTGATCTGTTGAAGTGGTCAAACCAGGGTTAAAAGTACAGTACTTAATGTAAGAAATATGGGGAGGAGGAACCAGGGTCCAAAATAAATTCCACTTTGCAAATTCACATGCTAATTTAAATTGGGGACAAAGGCCATAACCCTATTCTCAGGGGTTCAATTGGGAACAAGATTGGGCTGCAGGTAGAATTTCATTATCACATGGCTTTAAACAGTTATTGCTTGAAAGGCTCGTGCCAGAATCACAGTTAGGTTCTTTCTTTATACTAAAAAAACCAAACAAACAAACCAACCCCAAAAGAACAGAACACAAAAAAGACCCCACCAAAACCCACACACAAAGGACTACAGTAATGTCTGTAAAGTGCATACATTTAGTAGCAAAAGGCTTTTGTTGTACATAGTTACTATAATTTAGGCTGTGTCGTTACTTGAATGTAGCCATTGTAGCTGTTTTGCTGTGGCCTTAGCTTTTCTAATTTAAATACCTTTCTTGGAACTTTAATTTGTTGGGGAAAAATAGAATATTTGCAAAATACACAGTATTGTGATCAAACTGATAACAAAGCCAAAGCTTTCCAAGTTCTAATCATATTCAGCATTTGTGTTCTTTTGTTTTAAGTGTAGAAACATAAAGAAATAATTCCATAACATAAAGCTTGATGAAAGTGGCAATTAAAGAGGAATCGATCTAATACATCGTTCTTCACGTTACCATGCTCTGTCAAATGTAAGTCTCTATCTTCATTGCTAAAGCTTTCGTTTCCCATCTTGATTAGGCAAATATTGAAAACAATAATCATTTTTCACTAAAGTGAGCCTTTAATATGGAGTAGAAAGAGTGCGCTCTGGATATTACATTTTCCACAGAAGACTGGCTTTCACATTAGTGTTTGCTATTAGCGTATTTCATGTCACTCCATCATTCTGTCTTTCACTCAAATCCTACATTTGTTGGAGCAGATGGAAAGTTAGTTTAAATTAATTGAAAGCATGCTGTGCACAGCTTGTGGTACCAAGAACACGCGAAGAAGAAAGGAAGATACATCAATTTCCTTTCTACCATACCTATAACTGTGAGAAGAGATCTCTTAAGAAACCATCAAGATGATATGTTTTGGGGTTTTTTTTTTTGAGAAAGCTGTATTGCTTTGTTTTTAACAAGAGAAGGAGGTAGTAGTGAAATTGGCTGGATACAGATCATTTGAAAAATAAATTCTGCCTGGGATGGATAATAATAAACCGACACAGAGAAAGCTGGTACTTATTGTTTTGTTTTTGTAGTCTTACTTACAGTTCTTAGAAATATTGACAAGTTTGAAGGCTAATTACCTCCTCACCTATTTTAGTTAATACTGCTTCCTGTATCTGGATCCTCAGCTTTTCTTCTGTCATCACTGAAAATCCAGTTGTTTTCTCTGTTCTCTGAACCAACAGCCAAATGTGTTATTAATGCCTGCATCATTTGTTTACCTGAAACTGAGATGGACAAACTTATCTGCTGCTTTGGAGTGATCAGTACGTGGCCATTCTTCAGTACCTTTACAGTTAAATCCAGCTTCAAAACTATCACAATATAAATCATTTAATGAAGAGAGGCTTTTTGACCAAGCAATAATGGAAAATTTTATTAATTTGGTCCTTTTTTTAACAAAATATCCCAAGTATTTATTTCATAGTGGTGTAAAAATTGAGGGTGGGACGGAGCAGGTATTGGAAGGCTAAATGTTTCTAAGATGGATGACGTTTGGTTCGTACGGTAAGTTCTGCCAAAAAGGCTGCAGTGGGGCAGATGGGAGGAAGGCTTTTATCTGGCCCAGGCTAAGGTGAGACCCTTTGACATGAACAGGAGTTGTTACTTCTTGTAAAGCAACTGAAAGTGCAGAACTCAACGAGGAAAAGCAGATTCTGGAGTACAAGGTGGGAAAATCAGGCAGAAAACAAGAAGCCTGCAACACAAGTCTGTTGGTCTTGGTAGGGAGCAGATGCAAAGTCAAGCTTTAGAAGCGATGGAAAGAAGAAAATGCCATGTCCCAGAGGGACTCGAAGTAGAACTTGCTGCAAACAAGAAATACACTGAAATTTGTTGGACTGAGAAAGACCTCAAGGGTCCTGCACAAAAATAGCAGAAAGGTGAGAGACCTGTCATTTTAATCTGTCTTGCTGAGTTTTCTCTGTTTCACACGTTGCTCTGTTCTGGTTTGCATTCAGATAAAAGCTGGCTTTTGAGTTTTAGATCCCTTTTGCTAACCTTGCTGTCTCTTTCTTACACATCTCATCTCTTTGGTGTCTCAGCACTGGCCACAGTTTCCTTTTCTTCTCCAAAAAGGTCAAAAGGGAAGAAGAGGGGGGGGAACATTTTTTACATTTGCTCTTTCAGTCTTGAAGAACTCTAAGGTTGAAGTGGAACAAAATTAAAACAATACATTTTGGTTTTAGAAAAGTAAAAAGTTTCTCTGGAAAATTTCAAAGAAACCAAATACAACCCACATTTTTGCCTAAATTAGTAAGGTTATTTTACATTTACCTTTGGGGGAAAGGTTATTTATATTAAGGCATTTCTCCCCTCCCCATTCTGACTGTAAATATTGGACCCGAGTTGTTGGGGACCTTATTTCTGCTAGTCACTGAACACATTTGACCATCTCTACTCCTTGCAGATCAAATACAACTCGAGCAACTGCAAATAAAAAAGATAAAATAATGCAAACCTTTCCCAATCCTACCTGTCTGGCTTCATCTTCCTTCTTTCCAGAGAGCCTTCAGACATTGCAGCCGAGCCTATCTTCCTTTTTTCGTGATCTGATGACATCACTTGTCCTCCACAAATGTTTACTTCTTGTATTAGATATCCCTGAAATTCAATTGTACTCTTGCAAGACTTCACAATTTTTTTGCCTCATTTACTTTATTTCTTCCACAACTATCTCTATACCTCCTTGCTCTTCCTGAGACTTTTATTTAAATTCTTTCCTTATTATTTTTATCTACTTTCAGTTTTGTCCTTTAAACCATGGTGTCTGCAGAATTTTCTTTTCACTTTTTTTCCTACATTGTACAGATTCTTTATGACCACCCAAGCCAGCATTTCTTCCTCTGTTCTTAAAAGGCCTTATCCCAAACTGTATCACAAGTCTTTCCTTGTCCTATTTAATTCACAGTAAAATTATGCTGCTTCCTGCATGCCAAACTCCTTGATTCATAAGCAAGTTGCATAAGCATAATGCAAGGGAAAATTTGACTCTGAGATCATAACTTCTCTTGAGCACATGACAGGTGTCTTAGTTCATATTAACAAAGCTCTTTGGAAATTCAGAGGATTGTACAGGTAATCATTGTTTGATTAATAATTTACAATACCAACAGGACAGAAATGAAAATTGGAGAATGACAATCTCAAAGCAGCTGTATGCCTGTCAAATATGTAAATTTTTTACCCTTCTTCCTCTGTTGGGGCCCTGCTTAACCCCGTGCTGAGTTGCCTTTCTAGAACATAACCCCTACAACATTCATGAATAATTAGATAGTCATAAAGAAACAAGGAATGAGTGAGAATTAACTTCCCACCTCCTAGTGTCACTTGAAGATTAATTTGCCTAAAAACTAATTAGCTGACATACCACAAGCACAGAACCCCAAATGAAATGAAGGAAGAAAAAAAAAAAAAAAAATCCTAAACCTTAAAACAGAATTTTCCATCTCTGAATCTATATACAAGCAAGCTGAGTGCTTCTGGAAAAAGCTACTAGATTAAATCCCCACAGTGTATTTTTTCTAAAGAGTAAATGAAACCGTCATGCAGCTGGGATGAAATCCTTCAGCCCTTTCACTGACATCTGCAAGAAAAGTAAACGTCATTACATGAAACTTCTTTCTGAAGATAAAAGAATAATCTAGTTTTAAGATTACAGGGGTTTGGACAGCTGCAGGCATGTGGAGCCATTTCACTGAGTTTGCCACTTAATGTCAACCACAGCTTAATAGCAGCCAAGTCATTAGTTAGTGCTAGTTATTAAGAAGAGTAAGTGAAGTCAGCAGCTGTATCACAGAGCCAATGATGTAATTAGCACCTTAGTTTGGAGGCAATTCTTTCCCCATCAGGGGGAGAAAATTAGGTAATAGGGAAGTTCCCTGCATAGAAAAATTTATTCCTAAGGCTATGAACCAGTGCTGGGCACAAATGCCAAATTTGCTGAAAGTTGACAGGAAAAGATGAGGAGTAGAATCCAAGACACTAATTAGGAGAATAAGAGTTTTATGGCTGGCTGAGTTTTTAATAGTTATTGGAGGGTAAGCCAAGACTAACAATCTGAGATAGACTCTAGTTAAGTGGTGGTGAATGATTCTGACATTTCTCAAATCTCACCCAGGATACTCAGAGATTAGCTGAAGTTTAAGAAACTGCTTCCCAATACAGGAGCCACTTCAAGGAAGCAAAGAGAACACAGGCCCTTTTCAAGCTCAGGGATATGCAAAAAACTTCAACATTTCAATTTTTTTTCAGTGAACTCTTCCATATCAGCCTCATAAAATTATATAAAACACTCTAAAGTAGGCCAATCAACTGCATAAAAATATTATGGTGATGTTGAATATTAACTGGGAATAATTTTTTTTTTTTTAAACAGAGGAAGAGTGAAGTACATTTTCATAGTAAGGTTTTGAATATAAACTCATCTTGTCAGATCTTTTTATGAGAAAACCCCTGTAATATCACTCCTGTATTGACTCAAATAAATGATATCAACCATCCACAAAAAAGGAAATTCAGTCTTTCCTTGAACAGTTCAAAAAGACGGGGGATAATAATAAGAAATAATAAGACACCAGAACTAAACTGGGTTCTTTGGTATTAATCTCAGCAGTACTGAATTCCAGACAGAATCCAGCTCCATCCAAGGCAGAATTCCCCACTTTCAATTTTACAACAAAAATATGCAGCTATGCAAAGATTACTTTATTGTGGTCAAGTGCAGCCAAGCCTCCAAATTCAACAAAATTGAGTATGTGACCACAACAAAAGAGAGGATGCGGAAGAGAGAACCTATAAGAGAACAAGCTTGGTATTAGCAGTTTAGATGTTTGCCATTGATTTTATTTTTCCCTGGAGCTATTAGGAGAACATGTAATGTGTCTAGCTGCCTTTTGGTGAAATATTAACAGCTGGAAACACAGGGAGTGAACTGCTATCTTGCAGCCAGTTGGCACTCAACAGTTCACCAGTGGTCCATGGAGTGACATTCTGGAATCTCTATTCTGTACAATTGCTGTTATATACTAGCTCTGTAGTCATATGAGGTCTTTTCAGCAGAGAAGCAGCTATCTGCTGCAATTCAACATCACAACTATAGTAAGGTGAATGAAGAAAATTGATAAATGCTGCTGCCTTATCCAAAGAGATCAGAGGTTTCAAGTTCTGTCAAATTCTACAGTCACCAAGGTAACAGGTTTGCATTTCTAATCGCACCGAGAGCCTAGGAGATTGTACAATATGCAATCATTTTCCACTATCTCCCTAAACCATCTAGTTCTGGATACATGCAACTGGTTTTACCTGTGAAATCAGTGGGACTTCCTGCCAAATATGGTAAGAATTTTCATGTCAAATGACCCCGAGTAAAGTTAAGAACAAATGTTCAATTAAATTGTGCATTAAGTCCCTCTGTTTTGATATCAGCCCCGCACAAATGACTTGCCTTTCTGTTTATTAAAAAAACACCAGAAGTTTTGGCATGCATCCCCTGTGTGTGTGTGGCTCAAACATTATGAGCTTTGTCTGCATATTATGTTGATTGAATCTATCTCATCTTTATGAAAGATACCACACACATCCAAGAATAGGTGCAATTAGCAATTTTACATTTGCTTTTTTAAAAAAGGAAAAAAAGAGAACAGCATAAAGGAGGAAAGACTGCTGTGAAACTGCCACTAATGAAAAAAAGGTGAGACTACTAGAATGGGAAGATATCATGAAAATACATTTACCTGCTTCTTTGGAGGCAGTTACCTTCCTGTTCTTCCTCAAGAAATTTACAGCAACTTGCTATCAATGAGGTTGTCACATCTGAACAAGCTTGACAAAATCGTGAGCAGAGATAAGCTTCTCCCTTTTCACAGAGGAAGTTCTTTTCTCTCTCTCCCCCTCTTTTATTTTTTTATTATTTTTTTCCTCAAAAATAAATTCACAGAATCTAAAACAATTCCAGGGAACTGAACTCTGGAAAGGGAACATGTTGCCTTGCAGGTTCAAAACCACCCAGATCAGCCTGTACGGAAGCATGAAAGAAGTCTGGCTGAACAGTCAGTCCACAGCTGTCACTCGCCAGGACACCAAAGCCTCAAGTGACCACATCATCATTGATAGTAAAATGGCATAATGAAGAGATAAAGAAAAGACTTACCATAAAAGCAGGAATGTTACAGACTACTCCTACATATCATTGAATTTCTGCAAACGTAGCACATTCTTGAGGACTTTAACAAATATTCTCCATAGATTTTTCCCTCTTTGAACCTCTTATATTTATCTTCCTGTAAACAGGTAGCTGAGTGTTACAAAGATCATCATAAACAAAGGGCCATATTCTGAAAAAAATTCACCTCTTGCTCATTGTGTGTTTTGTTTCTGTCAGCTTTAAAAAGTACAAATAATAAAAAGGGAATGGCTATCAGAGCAATGGGCACTTCAGCTTGTTGGTATAAACTAAATTTCATCTTCAAGCTGAGAAGTAAAGGGTACAAACATGAGATCCTATGAATCACCTTTAGCCATTTTGGAAGGAAAAATAACAACAGGTGATTGAGCATCCAGTCAAAATAGCTTGAAACTGGAGTGCTAGATGCCTGTGACAGCTCACTCAAATGACCTGCAAATCAAAACTTACCAGCAAAGAATAGTAGCTAATAGTTTGAGTATTTAAAGTATCTAACCAGACTAAAGTCTGTCTCCAGATCTGCTACCTGTAACTAACTTATGTATTCAACATTATTCTAGCTTCATTATTAAATAGTTCCTTTTTTCTTAAAAAAAAACTCAAACAATTCATGCATAAAGGGAGGGGGAAGGGAAATTAAATTGTTTAATACATTATTCATTAGAAATTACTCTAACAGCTTTATATTCAGCCTAGTAGTATCTTTGCTTCAGGCAGAGATAACCTTCACCAAGTCTTTCCAAATTAGGTGTGTTATAATACCTTCTCTGATATTGTCAATACAGTCCTGTACAGCACATACAAATGAAAATGGTGCAGTGCTACACAAGGTGCTATATAAAAATCCAACATAAGGAAACAAGTCTAGAGCACTTATCTTCCAGGAGCAGAGACTAATCTTTGGGGGAATTAGCCCAGGCCGTTGCTGTCAGGGTGCTCTGCTGCTGAGTTACATCAGTAACAATAATTCATTTTTTAATGGCTGGAGACCTACACTGTAATTCCGCACTGAAGTCTATCCTAAAATTTATTAAGGAAGTTTCAGTGCGTTGGAGCTATATATCTAGATGAGATCTAATCTTCATTAACTCTCAGGAGGTATAGCTGCAGGAGAGCATAGATGCTAAACCCTCAAAGCACTGGGCAGACTCACTACACATGTTCACTTACCTGGCCCAGGGTCCTGATCCTGCCACATATGTTGGTGACTAACTTCAGACAATTGAGGAGAGACCTGAGATGCTCAGTGGACGCACTCAGGCCTTTCAGGCACAGGCTCTATCCACCTCCTATCAGAAGACAGTTCATGGTTACAAATGAACATTTAAAACAAAACAAAACAAACCCCACCACACCTCTCTACTGAGGTGCTCAGAAAAGCCTCATAAATTCTAACTACTTCTAGGTGAGATTCTGCAAGCTGATTAAAAAGAGATGGTACATGTTTGCAGTAGCAGGAGACATTAAAGAAGGACTCAGGAAGGCCCTTCTAGTTGTTATACTCAAAAACTTGCTATGGGCAAAAGGGAAAACCACCTCATACAAGGATGCCAGAATTTATTGTTACTCCGATTAAAATCAAGCAAAAGACACTACTAGTCCAGTTAAAACATCACCCGCACAACAATACAAGTTGTTCGACTAAAGGAGAAAGAATTAATAATGCAATTAAAACTGTAACGTATAGAGTATGCTACCTAATATTTGTCCCTGTTGTTTGAGGTTTCTACCCCCTCAGGGGTCACCACCCATGGTTTCCTGGTGCTGCTAGCCATGCATGCCTCAGGGAAGAATTTGGGGTTGAGGTGTGGTGTTAGCACCCCATGCTCCTGCCAGGAGATCAGTGTCAATGGTGCTGCTTTGGGGTTGGCTTATGGTAGTTTTGATTTTGTTGCCTGTCAACATTTTTCTCTCCTGATGATCAGCAATTTCATGTTATGCTACGATTTTTTGCTCACTGGAGGCTCTTAGCTAGGCTTTTGCCATGTATGTATCACTCAACATTACCAGATATGCTGTAGGTAGGCATTAGATCACAAAATTCAATGAAACAAGTCCAAATAACTGCAAGGATGAAGGTTAGTGAGCAAGACCCATCATTAAGCAATAACCATGTAACCTTTTATTTTTTCTACTAGACTTCAGCTACCCAACTGCTCTGCAGCTAAGGCAAGCAAGGGGAGTCAAGAAAATTCCTTGGGCTAAAATGAAGCAATGTGGGATATGATCCGCCACTACCAATGATAACACCGTATATAACAGGCTACAAGAATACACAGCACAGTGCTACCAGCCTCTTTGGTTCATTTTGTCTGTCTAGATCTCAGACTACAAGGCCCAGCATCACCCTCCCTGGCAGTCCTGTACATGAACTTGGCCTCAGCAACAGGTCTGCAGAAGACTGAAAGTCAGGGGTGTCTGTCACTTACAGTCTCCGAGTAACAAAGCCGAACTGCAGATTGCAAACAGCCTAACCCACCTAATTTTATGTACAGTCTCTTATTCTAGAGGCATGCTAATAACAAAACAGTTTTTCCAATTTTAATAACGCCATTTTGACACTCTTACCCGACTCAGATAGGGGAGGCCTGAGGATAACTTTATCACAAAGTAGCAGATGGCAGTTAATGATGGGGATCAGACTCTGGGTTCAGGGTGAATAAAATGTGGTATTTCCTAGCAGTGATTAATGAGGTAAAATGCATCTAATTTGGAGATGCTGCAAACAAGAGTGGCTAAAATTCTAGCCTGACAGAAGGTAAGCACCACTGCAAGCAGTCTGATCTCTACCTCCAAAATTCTGTAAGGCCTTGAAAAAGGACTGACTGTTGTGTGTCTGGAGGGACCTAGACGACTATTTACTTATTTTTACATTTGGCCACATAACTCGCTATGCATACTTTCATCCCCTATAGTTACACATTTTACACATTGTGCGTGCATTAGCCTGTTTTGACTTATTGACGGATGTGTAATTGCAGGTAGAAATGGTATTTTCAGCATTTACCTGCCAGCACTTAAACACTTAAGCCACAGTATTTCACAACTTGCTCAACATGTTAGCGCTGTCTTCCAGTGAATGTGAATAATCAACGGAGAGCTGTTGTTAAAAGCTTTTCTATGCCTCTGTTCCCTTTCAGAAAAGTATCTGAGAGGCATTCAGCCCAGCTTAACTTCAGACAACTAAAAACCAAGAATTGAGTCTAAGCTAATTATCTAGCCTTCCTTTGCAGTCAGTGTGCAGTCACTTCATCTAATTTATTTTAGGATAGGACAAACTGCCCTTTGGAGTGGCCAATTTCTTACTGTTGACTAGATTAGACTAGCTGCCCAGCTTATGGATGGCTATAGCAAAAATATTTCTAGAAGAAATATATCCTACCACTGCAAAATATTAGATCATTGCTCTCTGCATCCATTACCACCTGCTGCAACATGGGAAATCTCTTTAGCTATATACTTTGTGGAGAGACTTCAACGTACTATCTAACCTCTTGTGTTAATGTTAGCAACCAAACGTTATAACCTTAACGATACTAATTGGAATATTATCTACCTAGCTGGGGAGTCACAAGTGAACCAGACCGCAATTCTGCTGCTGTAAATAACGGCTGCCCTGTCACTCAGACAGTGGCAAGAAAGAAGGGCAGGAAAAGCTAAGCGTTATCACAGCCAAACTAGACACAATTACATACCAGGTACCAAAATAATCATAGCTAAGCTACAATTCAAGGGATGAAACAAACCAACATCAATGTTGTAAAACTAGATTGAAAAACATTTGAAATATTTGTAGCTCTTGAATTCCTTGAATATCTTGAGAGGCCTCATGCTAGTTACCTCAGCTAATCTCATCTGTCCAATAATATGCTTGCCATCATACCTCCTCACTGTGCTGTTTATCTCCTTCATTAAAAACAAACAAACAAAAAAAAACCACTAAATTTTACTGCCCTTTTGTCAAAGAGTAGCCCAATGTCTTGTGTTTGGGCAAGATTATCAGACAGATAATGCTTTTCAAAAGACTGATTTTTCAGAATAGTGCTCTGGGGTAAAGGAAAGCTGCTCTGGTATCTCCCAAAAGTAGTAAAGGGCTACCTCATGCTTCTGCAGGGCTGACTCCAGAGTTTACCACAGCCCACTGAATAACCTTGTTGGGCCCTGCACTAGCAGCAATTTAGATAATCCACCCCAATAGTTCAACACATAGAAAACTCTGTCCCCCTCCCATGTTTCTTTTTATTACATCACTGCGCACAATTTTGATGGGAAAACATCCTCTTCCCATTATTAAGCATTTATGCATATTTACAGATGTATGGTTTTTTTAAAAGATAACAGCTATGGTCTATGTTTACTTTCTAGAAAAATTCAAGGCAAAATTCTCTGTTCCTATCTCTCTGGCTTTGAAACTAGAGATGCCCAGCAAAAAACCCATCTGCTTCAAAGGCTTGCTTGGTGTCTTAATACCAATGCCTGCAGCTGGTGACAGTATGCAGCTAACATGCTCCAGTTTCTTCAGAACTTGCAATTATTTTGCTATCAAGAGGGTTCCAAAGCTGGAGAACTGATGTCTTCATTTTTTTCATCTATTTTTGTGAGATGGATACTGCTTTTGCTCCTCTTAATGTAATATGATGAAACTGTTAAGTACATTTTAAAACCTAGCAATGTTTCTTTGAATCCTCTTGCAGAAGCAGTATTTTCTGTATGTTTATTCCAATTTCTTTATAGGATACTTGTTATGCATGACTGATTAATAGGCCCCAAGCTATACTCAACCTGCTGCCCACAGTAAACTGTTCTTTCTGTTGTCTGTGTCATTTTCTTTAAAATATCAAGCTGTTTTATAATTAAAGAGTCCCTTGAAGGTCTTGTTTCAATAAACAATCATTTCTTCCACTGTGTGAAGTTCTTGTGCTAATAAACAATTTAACAGCATATATTATTTTTCTTGCCTCCAGAACTAACCTTTTATGGAAGACCCACTAAGGCAAAACTTGAAATGTGATGCTGGCTATATGTACAGATTCAAACCTTCAGCATGAGTTGTGTAGCTCAGTACTAGATCTGTTCTTCATCTGCATATTGTGTGAGTTATAGAAGATTAATTGCTCACAGTAGTGTTTAGACGCTTTCATATGTCACCCAGAAGATGGCTGAAGAGTTACTTATCTCCAGCAGCTTTATCCTTAATTACCTTTCTCTCTGATAATTCCAAATTTGGGATTCAACGCACAGTGAAAATCTCCTGTATTAATTAGAGATTGTAACTTTGTTATACAATGTGTTTTCTATGATAAATGGTTTTTCCTTGAATACCGAGTGTTTTGTGAAAATGGCAACATCTTTGATAGTTTTGCAATGCTGCCAGAAACTTTTTCCGTTTTTTTAACATTGCAGAATATAGTACAGTGACACTGGGGCTTATGCATTGAGTATACGTGTATTTTCTCAGTCACTGATAACATTGATAATTTCATTTTTCTGGGAAAAAAAAAGGGTAATTAAGGTGGGTGTTTTCATTTTTAATGCAATTTAATAAAAGTGTTTGCTTAAAGCGATAAAAGATAAAAATTTGTGCAAAATTAGGAAATCAGATCAATTTCAGATCCTACAACAGTGTCTATGAAACAGGTTTTTTTAATCATTGTTTTAATGAGCTATACTTTGGCAGCAAGTTTAAATTTCTAAATATTTGATCCTAAGAGTTCTTTGATTTGGGTGTGTTTGAATACCGGGATGTCTTATTTTTCTTTTCAGATGCTACTTTCAATACAATTTTAGACAGATTCTTTAGCTGATATGTCATAGTTCTTCTGAAACATTGGAGATATAGCAATTTATGTTAGATATGAATTTGCCCCAAAGACATCAGTTTTTTCACATTTAAGAGCTTCCTCTAAGAAAAATATATTGGCTATTACAATCCTCACATCAGTATTTTTTCAAATTACTTTGGATACTTACCTGTCTTAACCTATAAATGCCACACACTTCCTATTTTCTACTAGTAACTATACCCTTTGTTAATGCAATTCTCTGTTATATAATTCTGCACTTGCTACATTTTCACTTTCTTCTACTACATTAAGTAACCTACAAATCTGTGGCCTACTTCAATATAAATATACATGTGACAAATTGCTGAGTTCCATGTGTATGCTTTCCAGATGCATCAAAGAGATAACATAGAACTATGATTATATTAGTGTTAAAAAATATCCTTCAAAGACCACACATGAACGCTCCATCACCTGCAAAATTATTTTGTTCATTTCATCCTCCTCTGCCTTCAGAACTCTGATTTTTATGGTGACACGTTGGCTTTTCATTTGTCCAGCATCCTTCTGTTTGGTATAGTTAGATAGACGGGTGGTTTTTTTAAACTGTTGATTCCACTTCAGAGTTGCTTTTTAGCAATCCCTGTGGAGCATCCTCATTCCTCATATCAAGATGCACTACTTTAGAGAATCCTGCCACCCCTGGTTCAAAGTTCCTAGTAAAGTAAAAATGTTCTCACAAACAGCCTGAAGGCTTTCTGCAATGTCTTTGAGATGAGAATTAAGAGAGTGATGAGAATTAACTTGCCCAAAGCCCCATGATAATGTTGCCTAGTGACACAGGTACTGTGCCGAGCTTAACCATGTAAAAGAGCAGACCATGTCCTGGTGCTGGCAAATCCTCCCTCTGCTCCAGGTTTTGGTTACTCAGTTTTATTCTCCCCTCATTCCAAAATCATTACACAGATATGCTGATAAATTTGCACCTAATTTTCTTAAAAGCTTATTCACTCAGTTCTCTGGCCTTTTTTATTATAGCTTCTTTTTGTTGATAACAGAGCAGCTTTTTCATAAATTTCTTAGTCTATAACCGGCATCTGAAAGCATATTCAATACTATAATATACTCATCTCTGATCATCTGGTATATATTTTAGCAGCTGTTGAACACATCCAATAGGATAATGGTGGTTTTTTTCCCTCCCAGGAGTTACATAATGATATTCCTCCTCTCCTTACATTCAATGACACCCAGTTTTCACTGTATTTCTGTGTTACGTGCAACTTTCATCTTTTTTTTTGTGAACCAGATCACATTAGAATTTTTATCCATTTTCTGTCTCCACCCAGGAGACACTATAGCACTTCCCCCCAAGGGTACGAGTTGCTCCAGCTACATGAAAACCCTTGGCACTACCCCATTAGTTGATAACCAGACCTGATTCCTTCAGGTATTTTTGTCTTTATGACCATAATCTCATAATTCATATCTGTGCCCATAGCGTGACATTCTGTCATCAATCCTTTATCTTCTCCTTTTTGATTTGCGGGTTGGTTCCCTGCCTTGTTTTTCACCAGAGGGATTTAGCAGAATTAGACATGTACAAAGAAAGGCACCTAGTACAGAGGCACAGACCGTCTCCCGTACTGAGAATGGTTAAACAAGGTAGGGCTTTTCAGGTTAGTAATAAAGGATGTGTGACAGGAGTACGCAGAAATGCAGATGGTTCAGGAAAGCTGAATGGAAAACAACTGCTCTTTCTGGGATCCCAAGAAGCAGAGGGAACCCAAGCAAACACGCTGCTCAGGCCACAAACGCTGCCCTGCCCTGGACAGCGGGCCCCCACCACTGGGGAAGTGCCACTCACTGCATGGCTGTGCACGCAGAGCACAGCTTGGACAAGACATCGTTTTCCTCCGATTCAGCCCAGCAGCGCCGCCAGCCTCCCCCTTTTGTCTGGCCAGGTGACACACTTCTACCTTTGCATTTTTGACTTTACAGCCCTGCTTTACCTAGAAAGGAACAGCGCTTCTTGCCAACTCTAGCACAAAACCCCAGTGGGAGGCTGCTGTTTGAGGCTTTGTTTGTGACTTGTGACCTGCATTCAACTCTGCCTGGTGCCATACTCCATCCACCAGATAACTTACTCCTAAATACATAGATTTTGGCATGACATCTTTCCTTCCTGTGCTCATCTCAGATTAGCCACCTTTCCTAAAAACTCACCATAACCGCTCCTGATCTTTCAGTGGGGGTCACCCCTGCCAACCACAAAAGGGCATGTTATTAGCATGATAAAAATCTCTCTGCAAATAAGCCAGAAGCATTGTGCAAATGCAAGAGCAGAGTTCAGGCAATGCAGGTCTCCAAAGCTGTTTGAGCATCTCTTGTTAGAAGATGTATGGTACATATTTCAAAAGTAAATCTGGGAGGGTGCTCTCAGATGGTCCTCTACACTGCTTACAGTAAAACCATATATGATGTCATTAAGTAGAAGAACAGAAACACTTGGCATAACTAAATTAACCCTTTCTGTATTCAAACAAAAATCAATAGGATACCATAGATGAGAGAGTAAGTGGATAATTTGCATACATTACTCTCCTCTTCCAAAATCCTTTTGAAGGTTACCCCTTTTTTTCTTAATAGGGATTTTTGAAGATATACAGCATATTCCCTCTAAACCATAGTGAACAAGTGGCCTTCAACTGATAAATGCAGTGTACTGTAAGTGAAAAAAAGGCGAAGAGCAAAGGTCTTGGAATTCTTAACAACTATCAAAAAAAAAAAAAAAAAGAGAGAACTATGTTTTAGAAGAATGAGTCTGTCTACTGCACCTACCTGAAACAGGTTGGAAAATAGAAGGCAGCTATTTATTTCACCTTCTCTAGAAAATGGGACATTAAACAAAAAAGAAAAATCAAAACAAACCCATCCAAATCAGCAGTTTAGTGTTTTTAGTGTAAGAACAAAGCAGAATTTCAGTGGTGAATTCACTAGAATGTATTTGGGTTACAAATACACCAGTTACAGAATAATTTTTTTCCTCTGAAGCACAGAGCGCCAAATCATTTATCACAGACTGTTATATTACGTAAAAGATGAGGACTTAAAAACCTAGCTTTTTCTGGTCTCTGGTCTGATGCCGAGTACATTGGCAGCCATCTTCCAACCAGAATATTAGAGGAGATTTGTAACAACATACTGCCAAAGAAGGCTTGTACCAGCTGTCCAGTGCTAAGTTGTAAGGAATTTTTCTTTCAGTGATTAAACTACAATTCAGGAACACTGGGATCTCGTGTGCAGCCACTGCTGTGAGCTAAAGCCAGTATCCCAAGTAAAGTCTATTTCTACATAGGTTGGAGGCTTAGCACTATCATAAGCAACTATCAATTTTGGTGACAGTGTATATATAGATATTTATTTATTTATAAAATACACATATATACGGGCATATGCAACATACCTTGATGTCCTGGCAGAAGGAAATCCCAATGTTAATATTTTTAACAACTTCATGCAGTAAAACTTCCTTTTTCTGTTTAAGACAAAAAAGGGGGAGACACAGTAAGACTTTAAGCTAAAAACGACCTAAAAACATATCGGTGATCTAAATCAAGAGATCCACTTCTTATTACTTTTTGGCACTTTAGGTCTTTTTTTTCCTTTCCCACCCCTCCCTTTTATTTTTCACCTTTGTTCTCTGTTTCTTTGTTCTCTTTTAATTATAATCCTGCTAAGCCTGGACATCTCTGTCTATTCTGCTCCAGCCATTCCTTGAATACTAACTAGGAAAAGAGAGCAAGCAGTTTCTTCTGTATGCTCTCAAATACTAGTATCAGAGAAGTGCTGTATCAAATGCCAGTCATGCCACAGCAGTTACTCTAAGCCAAAATGGGATGATTAACTCGGTTCCCATAAGCAGGCTTGCTTTCAAAGAAGAGGGGAGGCCCCAGAAGAAGGACAAATATCATACCTAACTTTACAAAGAGGCAAAAAGGAAGATACAGACAACTGTATCTGTGCCCAGAAAATTACTAGAACAAATTATTAGAGAATTAATTTGTCAGTGCCTGGGGAATAAATAAGTGACAAGAAATGGCTGACATTTTTCAAGAATCTATCATGTCAAACTTGGCTGGTGTCCATCTCTGGCAAGGTAACTTGCCTAATGGATAGAGCAGTAGATGTCATACATCTTAAACTTAGTAAAGCTTCTGATCGGTAATTCCTACGCAGCAGCATAGATTATTGAAGCTGTTGTTGAAGGGTTTATGCTGCAGGTACTGCTTGATGTGCACCCTGACGTGCCACTGTCTGGCATCCAGGTGCTGCCTTTACTAGGCTAATCTTCACCAGGTGCCCACAAGTAGAGCTCCTTGGAGAAGAGTGCTTTAGGGGAACACATAGAGCACCAAACTCTTCTGGTGGGCCATGGACAGCCCACCATTTTCCCATCCAGCATTCAGTTACCGTAAGGAGGGAGGACATCAGCTGAATAAACCTACTCCAAGAGCAGCCATATGTTAAGTGGGCCGTAGAGGGCTTGTCTGGGCATAAACTGTAAAAATGATGCAAAGTTAGACAGGTAACTAATAAGCAATTTTGAAAAAAGGGTTATCATTGAGCTAATAAAATAGACAAATACTCCAAAGTTTATCAAATTTGTTAAAAAGACAAAATGCAAATTGCTTCATTTGGGAAGGAAAATTCAAACACAAATACAACATGAGGAGAAGTTGAGTAGGCAGGAGAGGTTCAGGAAAGGATGACAGAGGGGGCCACAAACAGAACAAATTCATATTGTGCTGTAATTTTCACTTCTCGTGTCAATGCTCTGAGAGGATCTGGAACTATGCTCTTTTTCTACATAGCCCTAGTCCTCCAGCCCATGGTCACAACTTTTACTTATGGATCATTTACTGACGAAAACATAATTGCTGAGTGCCAGGATTTGATCACAGATGAACTGTAATCTTGAGAATCTGGAGTTTTGGACTTTCTTTCCTGCAGGACCAATAATGAGGAATTTGTCACCTTAGCCCTCAATTGCTCCTATTTCATGAAACACTTCTCCTGTAATCCCAGGAAAAAAGGTTTTCTCTTCTGTGATAATTGGAACATCTATTATAGAGGCTTTGGGGGAGGTGATTCAAAATTAATAAATAGATTAATTAGTTTGCCTAGTTAGGTATACCATGTTGAACGTTATGCCATAAGTACTACCTCAGTACTCTATCATAAGGTTTCCTAATGTTGTTTTATAGCAGATTATAAACTACTTGAGGCAGGGCCCATCTCATGATCCTATGTTGCTACGTCTATCACTGTGGAACAGTGTCCATGACTAGCACATTAAGTTGCTACTCCAATACAAACAATAAAATAACTATAATAATTTGTCTACCAAAATGCTCTCAGCCATTAGAGAGAAGAGCTGATACAACACAAAACTGATTAAACTAAAGGAGGCATTTTTGTAATCACCTTGCTTCTATAACTCTTACAGATTAAGCTCAGTACTGCCGTATTTAATGCCCAACACTGAAAGGAAAAACTAAAATCCCAAATATTGCTGTCATTGTAATAAAACAAATCACTCAATCAATCTTATTAAAGTTCTTCAAACTATTGCCAAAGTTAAACTGAGTAGGGCTGTTGTGCTGAGAGAGGAATTGGACCCACGGCACAGTATGATGCCAGCATATTTATACATTCATTTCCAGAGTATAGCAGGTTTTGTGATTTGTAAGCTTTTTATTCCCCATAAAGATGCAACTTAATGTGCCTCTGTAATGCTTTTCACTTAACTTATACTGAGATAGCTCGGAGTGTATCTAAAATGTTACATAATCATTTCCAAGTTCTTATTCTATTCTCTACTCTTGACATTCAGCAAATGGTATTTTTGTTCATGTAAGTCACATTCTTCCCAACTACAGAGTCTTTTCACAAAAATCAAATTAATCTTATACAAAAATCAGATTCTTAGTATTAATATGTCTGATTTCATTGAATTTTTTTTTATTACTTTATGCTCATAGAGCAAGCCAGTGAAATATAACTGAAATGTCAAATGAAATGTATGGCAAAACGATTAAGAAGAAACTTTTAGCATTTGTTACAGATTAATATGTTAATTACAGCACGTATTGTGGAAAAAGATTAAGCATCACCAAAGTAAATTTATTTTTAACCAGCTTTATTCCTCACACTTCATAAATTAACCAGCGGAATACGTAATGGAGAAGAATTCAGACACTAAGATTGCTAGAAATTATGCAAAACTCCAAAGCATACAAGGTTGCAATACAGATAGCGTCTTTGCTTTAAAATAAGCACTTCATCAAAAAGAATTATGCTTCCTCTGAAATACCTATTCTCATAGACTACTTGCATTTATCTCTAAAATACTTTGCCACGACAATGCCAAAACTGATTGATATTTTAAACTCTATTTTTGTCATGTAACATATTAAGAAGGACGAAATGTTGATTCTAAGCATAACAATGCAAAAACCCATCTGACATTAAAAAATTGCTGAGAGAAATAGCTGCACTTGTAAAAATAAAAAACTACGATGTAATGCAACACTGAATCTCTAAACAGAACATCACATGCCATGAGATGTTGATGGCTGCATGAACTTCTCATTCATTCTTGAATTTGTGTCTATATGCAAGCTGAAAAACACTTCAAAAACAGAGTCTAAAACAATAGCCATAATGAAGACTTTGGGATTTTTGTAATGGATTTCAGAAAAAGTAGGGGTTTGAGCTATTTTGAGAAAGTTGTGTGGGTTCAATGGCCACTAAAGGCAGTAGAAGTTTTTCCTTTAATTTCAGTGGGTTTGGAGATAGGCTAATACAGAACATGGGATAGGAACCATTTGCAGCCCAAAGTCTGATCCTTTTCAGAAGCACAGCTTTTGAATATCTCTGTATAGCTTGTCTAGTGCATCATAAAACCACAGCCTTCATGCTGACATGCTCCTTGGGATAAACCGGTAGAGATATGTGAAATACAACCACTGTGTAATTTATAGAGCAACTAATGTAATTTACATTAAAACCAATGTTTTATGGTGTTTGGGTAACTCATGTTCTGGGCAACTTTCCAAATATTTTGACACATTGACTATGACAATTTCCTCCTGGTATAAAGCATTATTTTTATAATAAGAAAAAGAAAGTGATACGCTAAATTACAGGTCCACCTGTCAAGAATAATCCTATGTCGATTGACATTTATAAGCATTCAGGTTAACAAAATAACATCAAATTCCAAGCTCATTAACACCATGATTGGTAATTAGTAAAGAATGATGCCCCTACCATTTTGAGGGTTTAGAAGACTATTTGTAACCTTTTTGTGGAAAGCCCTCATTAGATTCTCTATAAAAAGATTAATTCTACTTTATTTTGGGGACAAATCTGTAATCAAAACTTTCAGGTTTGATATCTGGAGGCATACCAAGATGATGAGACCAGAGAGGAATATCATTTTACTACTGTTTGGGAATCTGTTCCCTAGCAAAACACCAGAGCAATCAAAATCAGTAATCTGAGCTCTAAGATACTCCTAGGCCATCCTTCTCTCTCAGTAAGGCCTTCCGTATGTGAAGGGGGTATATTGTCACTAACGTTATTAATTCTCTTTACTGTTTGTTAGATCTCTGGGCTGAATCAGGTTCCCTTTGCCCTTTGTGCTACTTTAGCACATATAACAACACCTCACAAATTTTAACAAAACAGAAGAATTTTTCCCCATTTTACAAAATAAGGAGAATGGAATGCCCAAGAGAAATTCTGCCGCACCTTGGCTGTTCCTGTGAAAGATGCAGAAAGAGACAGACATTGGTGATAAGTTAATGTTATTGCAATCGCAATTCAAGAGATGCAATTACAATTCATTAAAGCATTGTTAGACCATCATAAAAGAGAGATGACATCTGGTTTAATATTCATTAAATTAACAGGAAAGAGTCTCAAAAACTTCAGAAAAACCTTTGGTTCAGGCTCACAGAAGTCCTGCCGATGGCACTCCCTTTGGTACCTCTTCTCCCTACTGCTTTGCTTCTCTTCAAATAGCCCATTTGTAACATGCTACTCTCACAAATGATCTATATCCTCATTGGACCTCTGCAAGGCTGACAATCAAATCCGTTCTCGGCCGCTTCAGCTGCAGCCTCTGGAGCTGAATTCAAATTGCTGAATAACTCTCAACATATCTGGAAAACCATTAAAGATCAATCCCCTTAGCTTATTGCAAGCATATCAGGAGTTACTCATTCTTAAAGTCTATAAACCTAATTGTTTTCTCAGACACACAGCTAGTCTCTACTGTGCCTGTAGGAATTGAGACGTATGTTGGTCATTCTCTACAGTTGGCCCTTTCATGAAGTGTTACGAGACAATCCAAGTTGTTCTACATGGAATGTAAGTGAGGCCAGGCAGGTTGTTAAGTAAGACTGCCAAATGCAGTTGGAAGAGAAACTGTTGTACCTTCATTAAAACAGATTTTCAGCTTTCATTTCTAACTCAGTCATGTGTTTAAGGAGCCTTTGACTGATTCTCCTTTCCACTGAAAGCAGGCAAAACTAACAAACAACTTTCATAAGTTGCTTATATCCTCATAGATTTTTAACTGAAATGCAACTCCCACAGCACCTCATTAGTTCATTGAATGTTGTATTAGTTTAATTTACTGAAGGATTTTTTTTGCACCTGCCTCACACATTTACCCCATTAAGCATGTGCAGATTATCAGATAACTGCTCAATTAAACTAAACTATTGTTCAAATTGAGTATTTCATTATATTAACAAGGTAAAAAGCTACTTGGCATGTATTAGCAAATATGGCTTTGCTTCACTGAAACATATTCTCAGATTAAACTATGACACTCAGACACCAGCCTGCTAAAGTCAATGGAAAATACTCCAGTCAACTCCAATGGCCTTCGGACAAACTTTTAAATTCGGTGACGTTTCTTTAAGATTACTTCTCTAAGGGAAGCTTATTAAAGAATGGATTCATATTAATCTGGTAACCTTTGTCTTTGTCTGGTTTCCTATACCCAAAGCCCTACAGATGCACCCAAAATTCAAAGCAGAACTCATCAAAACTGAAGAGTTTTGCCCTGTTTCATTCCTTGGGTTTTATTTGAAATTCAGCACCACTTTGTAGACTTTAATGAACCTTTTGGTTCAAAGGCAAACTTGGGCTGACTCATACATTATGTGCTTCAGGTGGAATATCTCAGACAGAGCTATTCTTGGCAACAAGGGAAGCTCATTTTCCTGCAGAAAAGTGGGAAAGTGGTAGGGACTACAATTTAAGTTGTGGTAGATTTTTTTTATTCTCTGATGGTTAAATTCTATCATCCTCATTCACACTGAACAGTGCCTTAATTTGAACTTAGCCAAGTGATTCAATTGGGAAGCATTTGCAAGTAAAATATTATTCTATACAATTACTGAATTGCAGCAAGGTCAGGAAGCCTCATCATAAACAGCTTCCCAGTACACTAATTCCAGTCCTAGAGAGTTTTAAAAAAGACAATAGCTGAACAAAGAGATTAGAGGTATGCATACAGTCATTGCACAATGCGCAACCTCACTCCGCTCCTCTTCCATACCAAACTAAGCTCACCCACTCGACAACAATTCAATCAGACATCGTGTAGTTATCTTACAGCTGAGTCAGAGCAAAAGCAGACAGTGCCGTTCAGCACGATGGGTAGCCATCTCAGCACACCAGATGCCAACGGTCTGTGGAGACTGGGAGGAAATCTGTCTTTGTGAGCATTATTTTCTCAGTGCTGCTTCACTCCTGGTTGGGCTACAAGGCTGGATTATATTTAATCACCATCTAATAGCACATCCTAAACCTCTCACTTAAGCTGATATGGTTTAATCAGCTGTCTTGTTTTAAAAGATACTTCACTAAATCAGTGCAAAAATCCTGTGTAGCCTAATACAGTCTCATGAAATGCCATACAGCAATTATTAAACAAGTACATGTTCTTCACCGATTATCCCATGTAACTTAGCACTTGCAGGGGATGTAAGATACAAGGAAATACAGTAACCCACCTCACTGTAGCTTCATTTAATTTCTCAACAAAGCAAACCTGCACCCCAGCCTTTTACTTTTCAGATACTCTTATTTGACCCAGCACAAATGATAGTAGTGTAGAAGCAGAGATACACTGGCTAAAAAGTCCACTCTAAAAAGAAAGAAAAGAAAAAAATCTTTTTTTTTTAAAGCAAAAAAAAAACCCAACAGTATCTTAATTAAATATTTTGCCAAGTCTGACATAAAATATACATAAACCCTTGACCTAACATCATGCACCAAATCTGACCGGTTCTTAGGAAAAACAAAAAAGAATTCACTAGTCTGTAGAAAGAACCTTTCTTCAGCTGCCACTACCACTGGTGCAGTGCTTTCTCTCACATTATTTGTTCTTGTTGCCAAGTGACTAGCATTACCAGCCAGCTTGCAGCAATAGATTTAAGACCCTCTTGATTCAACAGTTTTGCTGGATTGCTGAAAATTAATCACTAGAATTACTATGTAAATTAAATATATCAAAACAGAAGTCTGCCAGTAAAATGAAAGAGAAACTGTAATGTACTGTACTACTGTAGTTAACTAAATGGAATAAGGTCTGAATAGCTGTTGCTATCTTTCTCTTGGTGAAACAAAAAACCTTCCAGATTATCATCAACAGAAATTGTCCCATTAAAGATAAAGAAGCTATCAGCCTGGACAAAATTAGCAGGATTTGTCTCCCAAATGGCAGGCTGATTAAATAGCTTTTGCTTGAGGGACAGCAGTGTAGAATTTTATCTACCTATCAGCAGACCTATGAATGGGCATAACTAGATAGTGGGTTGATATAATTGAACATGGTGATGTGCTAGTTACGAAAAAGCCTCTCTTCTGCACTAACAGAACAAAACCTACAAAGCACTTCTTCATTCAAGCATTGTGACTAAAGTCCCCCCTTGACTAAGTTCTTATGCAGGCACATATCTGTTCTTGTCCACGGATCTGCAACAATTCAGCTGCCTTTGAGGTTACAGACATATGTGGCAGCCTGGCGAGCTGTCCCCAAGGTAACTGCTTCAGTAAACCTCTGTGGCTGAATACATTTGTTTAATGTACTGCCAGTCCAAAATTATTACACAATCATTGCAGATTTTCCTTAGCCTCTGATGATCCATGAGCATACCTGAAGGCAGGTAATTAAGAATCTAAATTAGAATTTTTATTTCTGGCAGTTAATTTCAGTCCGAGTTGATAGAGAATGTGTTGCAGAGCTAAAAATAAAAAATAAAATAAATGGTCCTTGTGAGTGAGCTAGCAGAAAATCCCTAACTGACTTTTTGAGAATGGCATTATTATAACTTCTACAGAAATCCCTGTTACAACTGCTAAAAAAAACTAAAGAAGAAAAAAAAGTCAGATTTAGCATTAGCAATGCTAAAAATGCAATTATTACAAGTGTGTGTCCATTCACGTTACCATTCTTCAACTTAGCCTTCCTCTTTATTAATCTACCTCTTCTTATCACTTTTACACAGCAAAGTCTCCAAGTCGCTTATGCGTTTGTCCAGAATATAACAGAGCGAAGATGAGATCTGTTTGTCATCTTCCAGTAATGCAATGCAGACAACAGAGGTAATAAGGAACAAAATTCCATCAGGAGTGACTGTGGTACACAACTAGAGATATAGCAACCTATCCCTTTGCACAAAAGTTAAAGTAACACAGATAGCATGGAAACCAGTGGTGAATGGTATTGCTGGAGATATTTTTTTGTATATAAAGAGAATAATCCTGAAGTTTTCCCTTGCCATTCAAATAAAGATGAAGCTTTAACCCTGATAATATTAAGAATTAATTCAGCCAAAGCTCTGAAGCAAGCATATAACTTTAAAAAAAAAAAATGTTTTTTTTTAAAAGACGCAATATATTATTGCAGATCTCCAAAGAGAATAGTATGTTGAAATTCATGTACCCAAAATACATTCAAATAGTGACAGAAAAGCATTAACATGGAATCCTCCTACTTAAGTCATTCTTTTTTTACCCAGAAATGGCATTTTGTCTTTGAACCCTGACTATTCCCACTGACTTAATCAGTGGGTCTTGTGGGAAACAAAGGATGAAGCTGTGGCCAAGGGGCCCTACAGATTTAGAAAGACTAAAACCAGAAGAAATAGAATTTATCATTTTAAAGGTCAAGATGCTTGACAGTCTTAGTCTTTTCTTCGCAAAAAGAAGCTGAAAATTTTAAACTGATGACAACCAAGGAGAGCTTGCAAACTTACACCCCTTGCTGCAGTTCAGCTGGTACCAGAAGAACAACAGGATATAGGGAACCGGACCCCAATTTCTACAGCACAAAGAAAGAACCACTTTGACTTCGTTGCGGTCAACAGAGGAAAAGGGTGGTGGCAAATAGCAAAAAGGCAGGCTCAATTAAAAAGAAAAAAAAAAAAAAAGTCAGCTGCATGGGACTAGGAATCTCATGAAGATGACCAGAGTCAAGGGAAGAAACAGAGAGCAATTAAATTAATGCCACATATTTATATTACAGTATTTTGTAAGAATGCTAGCCAGGATCTGTGTTTTGTTCCATCTAAAGTTATAGAGATGGCAGAAGAAGATCACGCTTTCTGCTCTGGTCTGCATGAGAGATACAACTGGCCCAGAAAGATGAAAAGTCTTGCAACCAGAAGGAGGAGTGGACATTTTATTGCTGTTACTAAGATCTAAAAGGCAACATCTGTTCCTCCTTTCTACATGCTTTTCTATCATCTCTTCCCAGCTGGAATCAGAAAATGAAGGATCACATCCCTTGGAGACCGAACGCCTCTGTCCATTTTAGTGCTTTCTAGTGTGCCGCTCATCTTTACTACTGAGGCCTTTCCAGAGACACATCTGGCCCAAAGCAGGTAGTAGAAAAAAATCTCATAAGAAAGCTGGGAGCTTCTCACAAGTTTTCCAGCCCAGTCTGGCAGATACAAGAGTTTCCAATAATCATCAAAACAGTTGGATGCTTTCTGAAGCTTATCTGAGCCAAACAGAACCTCAGGCCCTTCTGAGGTTTGTCCTGCATTAGTCTGAATAGGCTTCAGTCCGTCATTGTATTGTATTTTGAAAGTGATTTTCTTTGTTGTGCTCAGAGCAGCAGCCAACGGAGTAAGGAGACTGCACTTCTGTGCCATATCACCCATGCTCATATGTTTGCTTTTTCAGCTTCTGCTGTTTGATCCTCTGCAATGGATTCTATACAGATACAAAAATTAGATGTGACCCTGGGGAATATATTCAAATGAAACAGAGGCTACTAGAAAAATTATTAAAAGAGTACCAGGGATGGGATTTCTCTGCTAAAGGCTAAATAATGTTAATTTCCTAGAAATTGATCCAACCTTTATACTCGGTGGCTCAGCACTGCAGGCAGCACATCTGTTTGCTGCATGAAAGTCTTGGGTTTGGGAGAGACTTGGCATTCTTCCTTGTGTGGTCAGCAGGGTGTCTAGAAACTGATGCTTCGCTTGATGTGGCAAACTACAGGGTTCCAAGAATAATGATGTCTGAAACATTATCCAGAGAATAAACAAATTTATCCCTTCTTCCCTCTTGTGACAAAGCCTAACTTGCAAAATTTAGGGTGGCTCTTTTATGATTTATAGATTTTAGCCTGGTATCTTATCAGGGAATAAGATATATGAATGTGTGTACAACTTTGTCTGTCTTCCACCAAACAGCTTTTAACCCTGTCCATCAAGCTTCAGTCAAATTTGATGGAGGAGAGGTCTCAAAGTTACAAAATTCCTGCAAGCTTTATGAAAAGAGGAAGCACAGAGAGAACAGTGAGGTTATACAGGTTATCTACTGAGAAAAAGGCTGCATTGTGAGCCAGACCTTTATTGGACACTAGGTCATCCACTCTTAAGGTTTCTCTCACCTCCAATGAGAGGGAAACCTTGACAGTACCATGTAAAGCACCCCAAGAATTTTCTCCAAGTGGGCTCTGATGTCTGATCAGGGGTGTGGCCACAATGTAACCTTTTTTTTAAAAAAAAAAAAGTCTTCTAGATCAGTGAACCATAGACCCAAATACATGGGAAAGCAGGCTTCATTAACTCCTCTGCCCATAGGGCTACCTATTAAGGTTATTTGGACCAAACTTTTGCAAACAGCAATTTGAGCAATAAAGTGTGAAATGTTGGCTCTCAGCATCTGCCAGCACATCACTTCCCAGAGTTTCTCTTTCTCTCTTCCTATTTACTAAAAACAGCACTGAAGCAACTGCTCCAACAGATTGAGAAGTGGATGAATTGCCATTTCTCAAACAGATACTATCTTGGACAAAGTTTTGATTTTATGCAACTTCACTAGACACGTGAAAGCCACCAATCCCTCATAAGCTCTCTTAGACACTTAGATGCTGCCCAGTGAAGTTCTAGTTGATCTTTCATTATGTCAGTTCTGTCCTCCAAGCTATACTCTTGCTCCATCTCAAGGTATAAATATTGAAAGAGTTATACAAAAGCATCAGTTCAACAAAAAAAGGATGAGTTTCACTGCAAAAGCTAACAGTATGGAGCTGGCAGCAGTCAACAGTAACCAACAGCATGTAGCATAACTAGTTGTTGCTCATAGTCCTGGACCTTGGGGGTTCTGGCTATATGTTGTGGCTTACACTATAGGGATAGGTAAGGCTGATAGGATTCAGCCTAACTGGTAACCTTGCCCTCTTCTCTCTCTCTCTCTCCTATACTCCTGCTTGAACCCAGTCCTCTTTATTCCCTGCCTTGTACAAAACGGCCTGTTAGCCACACTAAGGAAATGTTTGATATATCTTGGAGCAAGCTACTCTGTGCCACATAGCCAGAAAGCAGCAGAGCAGCATCAGACCTGCTGATTTTAGCTAGCAAGCTAAAAAACACCTTTTTGACAGAAATGCCTTTTTGGCATGCCTATCCTCATTCTTATATCAGCCCTTCTTCTGAAGGGGTAATTGGAATATGGCCTTAGAGTCTGAGAAGCAGAGCATGGAACCATGCAAAGGCTGGCAGGCTATTTTGAAATTCCTCGGAGCAGGGCATACCAGCTGCCTTTAGCCCAGAAACCTCAATCAACTAGGTTCCTCTTGAAACTGAGCCAAATAACAACACAGTGATACAGCAGCCTCTCCTCAGTTTTTATCAATGCCAAAATAAATGAGAGAGAATTTACATAATGGTGAATAAAAATGGATTATTTTTTTTTAATCCATGTTCTCCATTAATGTGGGAGTCTGGAGCCAAAGTTCAGAGGGCAAAGCTACAATACCTTGTGCCTTTGGACGCGAGGAAAAATGTCTTTACTGAAAGAGCGGTTAAACATTGGAACAGGCTGCCCAGGGAAGTGGTTGAGTCCCCATCCCTGGAGGTATTTAAAAGACGTGTAGATGAGGCACTTAGGGACATGGTTTAGTGGGCATGGTGGTGTTGGGTCAACGGTTGGATTCGATGATCTTAGAGGTCTTTTCCAACCTCAATGATTCTATGATTCTTTAGCAAATGCAGTTGGAAGAATAAATATAGCAGGGAAAATGTACTCCCAGCCTGGAGCATGGGTAGATCCTGCTCTCTCTGCTCAGCAGGATGGCTGCTAATGCTTGGATAGAAGCCCTGATCGGCTAAAGGAAGCCAACTGTCACAATCACTGACCCTCGCTCACTTAAGAGATAGCACAAAATCCAACCCTCACTTCATTCAAGGTCTGTCCTCCTCCAACTGAAAGATGGGTTGTCAGCATAAAAGGGAGGCTGTGTGCATCTTGAAGGAAAGCAAATTTCTGTTATTGCAAGAGCCCAGAAGGCTGAGAAGCAGAAGGCTAGATGAAGCTCAGACAGCACCCAGCCAGCATCCCTACTGCTATCCACCACCCCATTACAGAGTTAAGTTGGATCACATGGAAGAATTGGAGATTGAAAGCTTGAGATGGGATGTGATGGGAGAGTGACTGAGTAGCAGTTTCCTTGAGAGGTCTGACCGTATAGGTGTATATATAGCATACTGTGTATACTGGCATCTCCTATTGATAAGTGGTTACAAGGACAGTGATGATCGTATCTGTAAGAGGCACAGGACTTGTCAACTGTCAGTGGAGTAAGTGCTACCGTTCCTCCTCATACCAGGTATCAAGCAGCCAGCAGGCAACTATTTGATTGTGGTCACCATTTACATGAGAACTGTATGAATTGGAGGCCAGGATGTAACAGGCTTTTCAATTCACTATCCATTCCCAAAGCCCAGCCAATGAAAAACAATTTTATTTTTACGCTACCCTGAAATCCAGTTCTCTAGCATGGCACATACATTACTCTAGCAAGAAGCTGATAGAAAATTTGTACACCGGTGCGTGAAATGAAAATGAAACAAGGCTGAAATTCATCCAGCAAAACAGGAGTCAACTCAAGGACTCGTTGGATACATGTGAAGATGGATTTGGTGCCTTGATTCACAGAGAAACACAGATCACATGTAATTAAAACCTGCACGAGTGAGTTTATGCCTGTCAACCCCAAAGTATCACCATCATTAGATTCTCCACCGCTTTGAATAGAACAAAAGTTTCACTTTGACTACAACCTACCTGGAGCAGTGGCTGTTGTGTTGAAAGCTGGTGTAACACTAGTTGCTATGAAACACATCATTGGTTTTAAAAGTATTAAGTTTGGGTATTTTTATATGACAGCTAAAGCACAACCATACTCAGTGTCTCTTTGGTGATAATTGCTATTGTCACGGAGAACACTACGATTAGAGATCATGAGTAAATGAAAAGAAATTATAGTCTTGGTGGAAGCTTTTGAAACCCTGCAAGGACTTGCTAGGTAACTGCTGCTGGCTGTACAGGGGACAAAAATTGCTCTTCGGAACTGAAACGGGCCCTTCAGCAGAAAGGCACTGGAGGAGAGCTCAAGTAGTACTCCTAGCAACAATTAACATCAGGTGCTATATACAAATGGAGCTTGCAGAAGAGTTTGTTGGCATGAAAGAGAAGTTCATTTCAGATTGATAATCAATCATTTATTTGTTGTGCTTTTTAAATTCCATCACTTTGATTTTCATAATGTGTTAAGTATGCTTTGACTTTTCACTTCTACTTAATTTGCTGTTTGTGGGAATCTGAATAGTCAGGGTTATCAAAAGTGGTTTTAGGAAGGGTCATGTTCAGAAATAAAATTACAAAAAGTTTTGGAGAACGATAGGCTTTACCACCTCTGTACCATCACCCCATAGCAATTTATCCATCTTCCTGTCTTATCCTAGCTCCTGAAATACATGAAGCACAGCCTAGAATTGCATTTTAGCAGCAGGTTGGAGTAATAGATGCTACAAGCAATAGTGACATTCCTGATGCGTGATGTGCTGTGCACCACAGGGAGTTGAAATCTCACTTTGTATGCCTTATGGCAAGCCATAAATTCCTGATTTTATGTGCTGATGTAAAAACCTGTTTAACAAATCCATTGGAGCAGACTGCCTGGATCAATGTTATGACAGGCACACAGAATCCCAATAGCACTCCTATGAGAAAATATCTGAACATGTTGATTCAGAGGTATATATTAATTTAATATGTTCATCATAAGGACATGTTAGAATGAAGGAATTTCTGTTTCCATCTGCAGCGACTCAGTATTGTTGTAGCCATAAAGAAGCTGAACTTCAGCTCTAAAAGAGCATATATTCTTTCCATCACAGCTGCCCTGAACATACTTTGTGGACAGCTAGTGACGTGTAACAGCACTCTCCTCAGACTCAGTGTTCTATATAGCTAATGTTATTTTTTGTGTTTGCGTTGCCAGATGACAGTGTATTTTTAAAAACAGGATTCATCACTGTTCTTGGATGTTCAGAGAGACAAGAAGGAAATATAGATGAAATATATTGATAGTTTTGAGAGACAACTAAGCAGGAATCATCCTGAATCATAACTAAGTAGCACGCTAGAATTTTACCATCAAATGTACGAAGAAATACTAGGAAAATCATTTCACTATGGTGAATTTAAATTCACCAAGTGCACCGAAGAGGGTCTTTGATGTAAAGGCCCTTAGAAAGATAAGGAAAACATGAGGAATGGACATGCAGTGACAGCTACACATACTGAATATGTATATTATTGTACCAGCTGGTGGAGGATATTATTAAAATGTAGTTAGCTACAGCCCAAGTATTCAGGCCTCATACCATAAATTTTACAATTGCTTTGTGTGCACAAACTTTAACTGACAGTTGATAATCTAAAGCACTCAAGGATATTGCAAAAATCATCAGCTTTGAGATATTCAGAGGAAATGTACGCAGTATTAATTATTAATCACCCAACAACCAGCCCACAGAAACATATAGCTTACAGAAGAAGAACAAAACCTACACAAATTAGCTCAGTGGTTGTAGAAAAGTGATGGGAGTTGCAGGACAGTCCCAAATGTACGCAGAGTGCCTGTGGATTAAATACATATGCCTTTTTACAGCTGCTACAATTAAAAAAGTATGATCTTCATCTGAGTGCTCAACAACTCTCAGCTTAGAAAAATCTTGAAAGCCCTGGTTTTATGGTGGATTTAGCTCTCAGGAAAGAGGCTTGGAGAAAACTTTCATCTTTGTCACAAATCCTACAAAGATGTGACCTTGCCGTTTATAAAGCCACAGAGCACATTAGAAGGACAACTACCATTCCTGTAGAAGAGGCTATGAACGTATAATGGAACAAGCTTTGCAAAGGTTAGAGTGCATGACGTAAGAGTATTTCCTCAGAATAAGTCATCTTGACCAGAAGCAATACAAAGTTAAAAGGCATGACTTTTCTCAACCATATGAAAGTCAGGTAGGTTTTTCTGCCTGAGAGGGCTTGCACATTATTCAAACAACTTTCAGATGCATTGCACTTACTTACCAGGAGTTTATCCATCTAAGCAAGCAGTTCCTTGTTTCAGATGCCATTTGGTTCAGCACATAAAACATTAAGCAAGGCCAAGACTCAACATAGAAATTAACGTACAATCCAGGGATAATTGTGTGCAAGAGACATAAAACAATTATGTACTGCAGTAATACAATGCATTGCAGTCGGGAAGCTTTTAGCCAGCAGGTCTTTTTCAGAAACAAGGATAGATAGCTGCGATACACCAATTTCTCTCCTGCTTTGCTGTCTTCAGGTACAGGAGAAGAATCCACATGTGCAACTTGCTTAACCGTACCTGCCAATTTACCAAACAAAACAGCCAACTTCCATTACTTTTATTTTGTGCTAATGTATTCCCATTTCCTTTGCAAAGCAATTTATTCAGCATGAACAATTTGTAATAATATACAGTAAGTGTTCTGTGCTACATAACCTTTTCATATGTAATTAATATTTTATTAATTTTTTAACATTAAATTACTTTTCTTGTGAAATAAAAGATTATATTTTCCAGTTCATGGATGCAAATCTACATATAAATAATGTAAGCAATGTTAAAATATCAACAGATATCAGTTTACTACAAAATAAATTACTTACTTCCCTAGAGAATGTTTAATCTCAATTATTCCTCATGGAAATCACACACCACTAACAAGCAAGCCAAGAACAATCTCTTTTCCAAACAGCCAAACTACCACAAACATATTTTGATAACTAAACTGCACTATATACTCAATAACTTCACCCCAATCCTGCTCCTAGGAATAGGGGATTCTCAAAGCTGTTCAGCTCCTTCATTTAAACTATTTCTATGTTGCCCAAGAGGAAGACAGCTACCTTAGTAAGTATTCAAGTGAATGCTGCAAATCTTGTATTTATAGTCATTGTCAGAGCTTACAAACATTGCAGTTTGTTTGGCACCTGACTTCAACTGCAAGATTTCATAGGCTCCTGTAACATGATTGGAGGTGCTTCAAAACTCAAGTACAGGCAGGATAAGGTCATGCTGACCTGACAGCTGTTGCATTCACTTCTCCACGTAGCATGGTAGAAGCAGCAGATAATTTTTGGACTACCACCTTACAGGTAAATCACTCATCAACTCTTAAAAAAGGGAAACAGGGTTCTAGGCCTTCCTTACCCAAAATGGGATTATCTCCACCAGACCTACAGCCCAGAAGAGTTCTGTAACCATTTGACTAATAGGCTGTCTTCATCTTTTTTTTTTAATATGCTAGAAATGGAGGAAGTGGTGCAGAATCTGGTTGATATGTTGGTGGAGTGTCTCACAGACTCAAAGCAAAGAAAATGCTCTGACACCGTAGCGTTATGTCCAGCTGGCCAACCAAGTTTGAGGGCAACACCAGCCAAAGCACAGCCTAGGTCTCCTGGTAGAATAGGTGCTGTCATCAGCTTTGCCAGTGCTCCACAGCTTATCACAGAAGTGATAAGATGACTTATCACTTCAGGGTTGCTGTGGAACGAATGTAGCCTGAGAGTATCCGATAGCATTGGTTACTTTATTCTACATTGTTCATGTTCAATGGGATAGAAAGAGAGAGCATTGCCTGTCACCAAAAGAGAAAATTAGTACCAACTCAGAACAAGCGCCAGGTCTATAATGACTGTACACAGATGTTACTAGAGTAAACTTGAGGAAAATATGATAAAGGCTGAACAATCAGCCATCCCCCATTGGGTGAAAATATTCAGAGTAGCTGGTTGAGTGGGAACATGTGCAAAATGAATGAATTGTGCATGGACCCCAGATGCATGGAAACATCTGTGATGATGATGCTGGCATTCAGAACTACTTGCATATTCATGCCATCATTATCACTCCTGCTTCTGTGCATCTCCTTATTGCACAGAAGAGCTACAACTCTCTATCTACAGTCAACAGTTCTGAGATCATTGGGATATCCAGTTAACAGCAGCATCCTCAGCTTTGGTCAGAGTAAAACAAATTACAACACAAATAGGCAACATACTTAGCAATTCCAGCATTGCATCTACACAAACCTCTTCGTGGCCATCTTGGCCGCCATTTGTAATCATCTTTCACTCACACTACAGTAGAAAACATTGACAGCTTCACAAGCTGTCATTAGTTACATTTCTCCAAGGGTAAAAGAGTTTGCATATTGGTGTAGTGTGTTGTACAAGGTCATTTATACTCATGTTCAAGGCTCCTCTGTGCTTCCAGAGTAGTGTTAAAGGTGTCTATGCATAAACAAATCAAACTCTTCATCTTTGCAGTTGTAGCAAGTGGACTGAGTGTAAGTCATGTAAGAACATGTTCAGTGCTACACAAGGTTGGGCCCCTTGACTATGAGCTCCAGGGGATGGACATCTTGTCCTAATGGCCCTTTAAGCCTGCACCACAAATAAGTGCAATCAATTAGAAAAAGAATAATAAACCTCTATGTGATATGGAGAGATAGCAGATCATGAAAACAGTTGTAGAGCTTGCCTGCAAATAAACTCATCATCTCTCATATTCTTATTATAGAGGTAACTATTGCTTCTCCAATGCCTTCTGCTGCTTATTAGTACTTGTGCAAGCTGTTTAGACCTGTGTTATTTGTATGAGATAAATAATAGAATGAACTCCATTCCCACTGTTTGTGTGTCTGCTATCATTTGCACTTTCTACTGTAAGCTGACATATGGTAATGAAGGTGGGGAGGGTTTCCATCTCCAGCAGGCCAAAAAAATACCATATCACCAGCTTTTGTATGATACATATGTCCCACAGGTATCCCCCAGCCATTGCTATACTGTGCTGTCTCTGACCAGCATCGTAGTGAACTACTTCATCTTTCACACACTCCTATGCTCTGAAAATTACATTAGGAACTTTTGACCAGCAAGCTCAGTGCTGCAACAGTTACTGCACCTCCTAAATTTACCTTTATTTGCTCTGGCCATAACATTTTGACATATGTAACACAGAGGCAGCCAAGGGGACATGCTAATAAACTGGAAAGGAAATCAAGAACTAAATGTAACCTTTTAGTAAGTAAATAACCTATATAAAAGCAGAGGTATGATCTTCCCTGTCTGATAAAGAAGGGTGAGTTGCTAAAGTCTGTGATGGAGGACAGAAGGCAGATTGACTAATTTTTATTAAATAACCTTCTTTCCCCCCAAAAAAAAAAATCAAGAAACAAAAACATGTATTATACAATTGTTTCCTTTTCCTTAAAACTAATCTGTGAGAATATATAGTCAGTGCATATATGAAAATGTGCATATAACTTTGGATTTGTTACACTGGGGTATAAACTGGAGTATAAGCAGAACGACGTCAGGTAGTTAATACAGACATTAAATCAGCCTAAAGTTGCATTACATGCAGTTCAGACTTTTCTGTATTTGACATCACTTCTGAAAGCCAGATCAACCCTAATCAAAACAAAAGTGTAGCATTACCACCCTTTCTCTGAAGTTTCCTGTCTGAGGCATTACAGAAAGTTTGAGAGTAGCTGAGCAGCCACATACCGACACGACTGTCCATCAGGCTAACCAGCGCTGCTGCCTTGTTTCTTTTCCCCACCATTTGCCTATACTGATGTGTTGTTTCTTCTCCTGTATGCAGGCTACAAACTTTTGAGGCCAGAGATCTCTGAACACGCACCCCACCCACTACACGAGTGTAGTTCCTAGCACACTCACAAAACAAATAAGTATATTGTGGTGCTAGTAGCTTAAAGAGCACTAATTTTAAAAGCTTCATTTAAACAGGGGACTCCTTTACAGTAATCCCAGCAATATAACCTATTAAATTACACCTTAAAATAGTTCCCTGAATATTTTAGGTCCATTACTATTGTGAACTGCTGAATACTGATGCTTTTGCTGCCGACAAAAACAGTACTGTAATACTTGTTTACATTTGGGTTTCTGCAGGAAGTTGTTCTTCTTCTTACATAAAGGTTGTTCTTTTGTTATTTGCCACCAGGAACTTAATTAATGAAATTGTTATATACCTAAACACAGAAGGCATCCAGCCTCAAAATGGTAAAACTGCAGTGCACGAGGAGCAGCACTGAGGGACCCCATCCTACACTGACTGTCAGCTTTATCAGTACTTATGTTGTATAGCTGAATTTTGCCAGGCGCTATATCATAATTCATGGGATCTATTGCTATCCAGGAAAAAACTCACATTATGTCAGCTGCAGGCAGACTTGACGAATTGGACGCTCCAAAGCTTTTTTTCTTCCCCATTTTTTCATCCCACTGCTTCTGCAGCATGATACAGAGAGAGCTCCAAGCTGCCCTCGTTGGCATGAGCAAACAATATCACTCAGGGGCCATGCCACTAGCTGGCGTGGTCTGCTCCAATCCTCGGGCCAGGCACCATTCTCTTAAGGTACTTTTTCATGTCAGTGGGTTATATATGGGGAAACGGCATAGCTTAGTAAACATTACAATGGATTGGGATTCAAGATAAACAGGCTCTATATGTAACACTGCCACCTCTCTCCAAGGGGCTTTAGGCAAGTCACTTGGCTTCTTAACATTTCCTCTTGAGTAATGAGGGTGGGAGCAGATCTACTTCACCGAGATCTACTGCTGAAAAAATACTAAGAATTCGTTGTTTTAGCATCAAATTCTAATGTCTGTATTCTGTTGGACTAATCTCACCTGTGCATGGACTGCACAGAAGGCAGAAAGAAAAGCAGCAAGGTGACAACATTCAATGCCTGATCAAACTAAGCTGCTCCTAATTTGTTTCAATACATTTCTCAAGCTACAGCTTGTCAGAGTCACCTGAATAATCCCGGTATAATTCCAATCCATATTTCCACCTAAAAAATTGAAAATCTTTAGCATGCAATTAATATAGCTGGCAATGACACAGCACATCCATCTGCCCTCTTGCACCAGATGAGGTTTAATAACCAATATGCCTGATGGGCTCAAATAATTTAGAGCCCATATTTATTCTCAGGAGTGGCTCTTGCTGGCTAAAGGTTTCACCACTTCCTCATAAATTTAAGGACTGAATCTGTAGGGGAGGGAGGGGCTGCACAGAGGAAGATGTTTGTGGGAGAAATTCTGCATACGTGGGTGACAGTTTGTAAAGACAGCTTCTCATAAGGAGAAGTTGCTTTTGTGCAGTCATTTTGAAGTATTAAATTTTGATAACTCTTTAATCACTGCAGTTTAATGAGATAGAGGCAGCAGGTGAAGGGGGAATCCATCATGTCAGTTCAAGTACCTGGCTTTCTTCCTGCTGTGAAGATTTAACATGACACAGTAGTCTGAAGCTCTCCTTTTGCAGCTGCAGTTCAGAGAAGGGATTCTGCAGTCTTCCAAGAATGTTTGATTTCCCTGAAGAAACCTCTTTATGCACTCAAAAGTCATCCTTCACTTCCCAAGAAAAAAAAAGTGCTGTTCAAAAAGTGCAAACAAAGTGCCTGGATTTAAACGCAAGCTTTTTTAATTTTAAAATTGGCCAAGACAGATTATTTTATCCTGTAGAAGTGTTTGTTGCAAGTGTCACTACAGACCTTTGATGCAGTGTGTAGTTTTTAATTCACACTTAATAAACGTTGGCTAATAAAGTCAAAGTCCCCAGTCATTCTTGTGGCCTCTCAGGTATTATTATTTTTATTATGGAGTTCTTACATGTTATCCCACAGAATCTCCAAACATATAGACATATAAATAAACAAATTGCTTCCTGCAGATGAAAGAGCTGGATGAGCAGCCAGCGTTCATAGATCCCATGATCCAATCTTAAACCATAGGCACACTGTTACTCATGTAGGTAAAACACATTGTTCAAAAGCTTGAGGCATTAAAGCCCACAGTGAGGAAGGGAATAACAAGACACCTTATTTTACAATAGCTAGTAGAAATTACTTGGGCTGTTTCAGCAGATATACTTGCATAAGCCAAAAGTGCTAGCACATTCCTGGCGTAACCACAGTGAAAGCTGCTTCTTTCCTTTACAGAAGGATATTGCTTGGTTGTTTCTGTTCACATTGAAGTTCAGCAAGCTTATTCCATGTGAAAAGCTTCCTGTCAAGACAATACTAGAACAACTATATAGCCTGTACCCTCCTCCAATACCAATATGCTTCTTGGGGAGCGTGGATCTGGACACAGTCTTTGACATTGGGAATGTATGTTCTGAGATCACGTCCACACAGATGAAAATCTTCAGCCAGTTCTCACCACCCGCCCCTTCTGACAGTGCCTCAATTCTTCATTTATTAATTCGATATTAGATTGTCCCAAGAATCATTTGCTATGATCCAAGATGCAGAAAAGGTATCATTAAATTTTTAAAATTTAATAATTGCCTTCCCCTTTGTCATGTCAGATAGGATGTTAGCAGTCTGTCAAATACAAATCACAACGTGACCAGATCTTCCCACCGCTCAAGGAAATAATTAAATTTAAGGTTTCACAGTTTTCACTGTCTAATAATTCTTAACCTGTTCTATTACTAATAACCTTTGAAAAACTGACATATATTTACAAGAACAGGGAGACAAATATTATGACGGCTGAACTATAGTTTTAGAACCACTGCTATTGCAGTGGTCCTGTTATGAAGCCAGATTACTTTCTAAATGACTGTTCTGATGTGACAATCAAAAAAATCACTCTGAAGCAACTAAATGGTGATTGTCTTGCAACACCACCTCTCAAACTGCTTACATCCGCTACCACAGCGGGATGGTCAGTACCAGTTCAAACATGCATACTCCAGAGTGAATTCAACCAATTATTCTTCCTCCTTTATCCATTTCCTGCAGGAACTGGTGCAAAGTGCTTTACATCTCTCAGTGTTTGACACTGAAGAGGGAAAGCAGTCGCAAGGAGACCCAGGCAGCACACAGATGAGCTCAAGTACAGAAGAGCTGGGATGGGAGACTTTAGCCTTAAAGTCCTCAGCTCTACAGCTGGTAGATAGACCCTACATTTTAACAAACATGGTTTTCAAGACCAAAGTCTAAGCCAATTGTTAACATAAGTGACAACGTTAATGTAAACATTCCTCCTTCTCTGACACAGAAGACTCATTTGTTGCCATCTACTACATCTTCTGCTCTAGGCCACTGTTGCTTTCTTCCTCCTTCTTAAGCCTTATTACAAAATTTGAAAGTTTCCAAAAAATAAATCCCTTTCAGAATGAGGTTCTGCAAAACAAAAATCGGAGAAACGGTACACCAATTTCTTTTCACATCTTGAAAATACAAGTATCTAACTGCGTGTTTTTCCTTTCTTCTTCCCCAGCTCTCTTTCTCCTTCCAACTGCCTATAACTCCTAGTATCATGCGTGACTGCCACTGGTTGAGTGGCTACAATTCAGCTTAAGTAGTCATTAGAAGTGTAATTTTAACCATCTGACTGTCAACCTTCCCTCACTTGGAACAAACATTTTGATTTCTCAGAGGCAAAACGTTTTTATTGTTTTATCTCAACCATGCAAAAGAAAACATTCCTTCATTTAAAGTCAAATTTCCAAAGCCCCTCTAAGTACAGAAATGATCACCCTTTTCTTGTCTTTTATCTGTATCGTTTCCCATTTTTTCCTCTTTTGACACAAGCAGAAAAATTCAGCTTCCTTCCCCTTATATGCAAAACTTTGCAAACAATCTCTCTAAAACCAATTAGAAGTCAGGCTTGTCATTTTCAATCCACTAACAGAAAAAGAAAGCAAGCAAGCAACACCACAGAGTAATGACGCCTATTTTAACACTGATGACTTTTTTTGGAGAGAGGTTGAAGTGCCATTTAGAATACATATGCTCGCTTGCCTTTATTTTGCACGGAATTGGTTTTAAAATGGATAAAGCCTCTTGGGTTCTCAGAAAAGAATGATTCTTCTTCTTCCCCCATTCTCACAAATAGCAGTCAGTTCAGTATTGTTTTTCTGTGAAGTAAGTTCTGCTTAACAGCCACAATCCTTTCTATCTTGCCTGCTCTTAAGGCCACCCTTCTCCTCCTTTTATATATTTCTCAAAATTATTGGTCCCTCACACAATCTTTCACCTTTATACCCCTTCACAAATTCATTCCAGGTGTTCTAAAAACCTCCTCGGCTCCCACTTCAAAGATTCAGGTCAACAGAAAGGTACTGAGGCAGGATATACCTTTATTCAACTTTCTACCATTGTGAATTATGGCAGAAATAGAAGCACCTCTAATTCCCTTCTCCTCTACATAAACTCCAGTCTTCATCAGTGCCTGGATTCATAACTATTTTGGTCATTCCTCTCCATCTTACCCCAAAAGACTTTCAAGAGAACCTGTAAGGCAGCACTATTTTCAAAACAAACTATAGCCATCCCTATGAGCTGGCTGTCTCCCAGGGATGATTACAGTCAAAAACAATCCCCAGCAAGAAATAAGAATGTCACCTTCAGCCAGATCCTTCATTCTCTAATAGTTTTATGGAAGATGACTCTATCCTAGGTAACATTAAGTACTAAACTTCTCCAAAGGCCATGGTCTTTTGATGTCAGTGCTGCATGGACACCAATACAGCACTTAACCAGGAGCAATATGAGTTGGCCATGAAGACTAGAGGGTCTTGCCTTGTTTAAAACACTTGTACAAATGTGATATTTCCTTCCAACTTCTATTTTCCCTCATTTTGTTTGCTTGGAGATATCAGGATTTAAAGTTCTTGGCTTCTGGTTCTTATCAGAAGTATGCATTTGCCTTTGATAGCTTTTAGTAAAAGTTATTATTAGGCAACTTTTCACTTTTATCTCTTATCACTTTCCACTCCAGAAAACCTTATCACTCCTTTCACTAAGTGTATGGTAATTGGAGCTTTGCAATTACAGGTACAACACACACAGATTTAATGGACCAATTTGACAAGCTAAAAGAATTCTAGTTCCCTTATCTATTTAGCCTTTTAATAGTGCTTCTTCCTAATTAGTCTGTAGTTATAGTTACCAAAGTAATTGTCAATGACTATAAACACAAATAAAGCAGATCTCTCAGAGCTAGCCTGATCTTAGAGTGGATCAAGACCTTTTCCGAGGAATGAGTAAATACACTACAAGGTTTCAGTCAGAGCCAAATGTCTCCCGTGGTTTGAGAAGAGCTGGATTAATAAACAACCCTCAAGAAACACCAGTGAGAAAAGTCAGACACCTATTTCCAGTGCCTTTCAAGTAGCAGTTAGAACAGAAAGGTACTGCAAAGACTGAGTTATAGCGATGTACTGAACCAAGACCACTTCTATGAGCATCGCCCTGCTAGGCTGTGCTTCCTAGGTTAGTTACCATATAGTGCAGGCTGTAGTACAGTGTGTGTAGGATGCATGTTGCTCTCCTTTGGGCATGAGGGAATACACCAACCTGACCACCACAGGGCTTCACTGCTTATCTCCTCCCATTTCCTTGTTCAGCTGCTGCTCCCTTTCTACTCCAACACAAGTGGTGATTGAACGTCCTTTTTCCTATTGCACAGGCACACACACCTTACAATGACTGAATACAGGGGAATCTTGCAAGAAATTTATACCCTGTTAAGTCTTTTGCTGCACACAACCTGGAGACTTAGGATCTTTTGAGAATGTATAAACAGACCCTGACTTATTCCAGCTGAAAATGCATAAGATATTAAAATACAGGTTAAGTAGCTATGACTTTCTATGTGCTGCAGCAAGCAGTTCTGTCCTAAGCAATACTGAAGATATTTGGAAAAAAAAAAAAGTTCGTTTTCTCTATGTACCATTTTGCATGCACATTTGTGCCTGAAGCCCCATGCCATGGTTTAAATCTCTACATACAAGCTTTCATGAGAGCCTAGGAAATACCATTTTGTTTTGTGATGGAGGTAGCTGTTGGCCCCACAAACAGCTTACCAAAGATTAGAAAGGTAACGTAAGAAACAATGGGAAAAGAAGCCACAAGGAAACATTAAGTTTTTACCCTCCCCTTTGAAGTTTGACCTAATGGTAAAAAAAAAAAAAGATAAAAAATAAAAAGTTTCCTGCTTGGTATAAGAAACATTTGTCCTGTTGTCCTTAAAGATCTAAACCTACAATCAATTAAAAACAAACACAGGAGGTTTTTTTTCCCTTCACAGGATACTGTTGTTCTCAGAGGGGATGAATCAGTAGAATTAGGCTAAAAAATACTAGTAAAGACTGCAAACTCAGGACAGGTGAACAAACAAGCAGATATATATATATATATATATATATAGTTGGTGTATATTTTTTTTTCATTTCTACTTTTTTTTTTTAACACCTGTGAAAATATCCATTTCAAGAAAGGAAAAACAATGCAGTGAACAGAAGTTAACCACCAAGGGGCGGGGGGGGGGGGCGGAATACAGGAGATAGCAAACTTAACAGTGTAGGTACATGTGTATGTCTCCTAATCAAACAGTCTCTGGAAGCTTGATTTAATAAACCAGGGACTGACAGGCAGAGTTTCTGCTTCCATGGGGCAATTAGCTCTAATTGGTTGAAGTCCCAGTTTGCAGCCCTCTGGAAAAAAACACCAGTTGCCGATTCAGTACTGAGTGAACTAACAAGTTTCCTTAGAGCGGACAGTATCTCAGCTAGGGCGAGTGATGGGGCACCTCACGAACTTGCGGGAATAAAAGCGTTCTTCACAAGTGCTGGCACAAAAGCAGAAACATATTTTGTTAGCAATGCAGAATCCAGATGCCAGAGCCATAGATTTATTTGACCAACACTTGTTACTCAAGGGCAGCCAGACGTGCACTCAGCCTGACCAGCTACTTTCTTCCCTTGCCCCATCCTCAGGTTCATTTCTCTGAAGTGGATGCTCCAAGAGGATTATACATCTCACAGATAAACCTTTATCTTTCTTCCTGTTCTTCACCCTTTGCAAATTATCCAATTCTAATCACGACCTTACTGAATACATGCAATTATACACAATTATTTGGATATTACTTATGTAAATAATTTCCAAATGATTTCAATTGCAAATGCTACAGGATGTGTAACTTGTTCCATAGCACAGACAGTGAACTTTAACCAGACCACCACAAACTTCGATATCATGTTACTCCTTCTGCTGTACTGTCAAATGCAATATCCAAATCAGAAACCAGAAACAGAATCATCTCATTCAAACCCAGCACTTCATCTCAAGTCCTGAATGCACACCCTGCCATCCTATAGCCAATTCACCGAGAGTAAAGATTTGAAAATTCAGTCTAAAATTTGTCATCTCCCTCCTATAAGGAAAACTTTCCTATTTATATACAGATCATCAAAAATATCTCCCTCTATCACTAGAGAAAGTGAATTTTTATCATTTTCTCCTCAGCATTTTCAGAAAATAAGGCCACGTCTATATTGTGGGGAGGAGGGAATTAAGCTATGCTAAAATACAGCAAATTCAGTCTTTTTAGTATTCTAGCTTTGAAGGAGATATTTTCCAAATACTTTTTCCCCAGCCTTATATAAGAGTGCAAAGGAAAGCTTGTCAACTAGCTTCATGCAGATATTCATGGCAGGGAACTTAAGCACTTGGCTTGCAGCCTTCCCTATGAGGCTGAATATTTAGCAAGGTTTGCCACTGCTTTATGCTTCCTGTACGAAGACCAGCAAGAACTTTCCAACAACAAACAACATAGTGCTCCAGCTCTGCAATCTGATTTAGCTTCCTGTTAAGATCTTGTTGCCTTTATACCTACACAGAATCTTGCCCACTATTTTTCTGTATCTGCTTTACTGCCGCCTCCTATCAGAGGAATTTTCTGGCAAAACTAGGAAGTCATGTACTTTCAAGCATTTTTTTCTGAAGACATGAACTCCAGTGATCAGCAGCAGTAGCCAGGTATTAATTCTTTCTACCTCACCACTCTGAAAAGCACAGTTTTGTCCTTATATACCTCATAAAGGTTGGGCAGATCTGGGTGTTTGAAACCAGAGCTTAAAAAAAGTATTGGATATACACCTAAACCACACAAAACTAAACAAGCAAATCAATGCATGCCAACAGACTAAGTTTGTAATTCTCAAGCAATAAAAATCTCTCTTCAACTTTAATGAAAATTTGCTTGCATAAGGCTAGCGGGATCATGCATGGAAGAGTATAATTAAGGCCTACTGAGAATCTATACAGTGATTGAATTCCTAGCTAAATATTCAATCACCCATTTGTCCCTCTGCTGCAGAAACTCTTCTCAATAAAATCCTTTTCCATCTAGGATTGCAGGACTTGGAAGGGTCCTTGATTTTTCATATGGAAATTAAACTTTTTTTTTTTTTTTTTACACTCATTAAAGCTTTAGACTTCAGTAAAAACACAGAAGTTTTCTGTGAAGCTGCATATTATTTTAAGTATGTGCGTGTCTTCAGAGTAGAAGAGAGGGAGTGAAGTCTTATACAAGCTCAGAACATGAAGGAAGACCAGATCATCTATACTAACTTCCAATGAGGCTCAGAGGTCTCAAAAATACATCCCATCTTTCCTCAGAGAACAAATGTGGCTGTGAAGCCTGAAGAAGAAAAAAAAAAACAGAAGGGGAAACTGATAGTGATCTTTAAATACATAAAAGCTGGGAAGGGAAGTGTCCTATCTATGTCTGTGACAAAGTGATAGATTTAAACTGAAAAAAGGAAAAGTCACATCAGGTAATAAGAAATACCTTTTCAGACTAAGCAATATACTGAAACAGTCTGCCTCTGGAAGCTGCCGAGTCTGACAGATCTTGAAAGTATACTTGAGCCCGATGGGAAAAAAGTATGGACAGGATGACCTTTTGAGATCTAGTCTAGGTCTGCAGTTACATCGGGGCACCCTAATTTCCCTTTTCTTTGCAGTAGTCTCAGGTCTGATAAGCACTATCTGATTTTGCATCAGATTTGTACAATTCCCTAGAAGTGTTCCACTATGATCAGAAGGAAGGTTCTTCTTACATCTCCTAATGAACACCAAACAACTTTTCTTATACTTCCATTAGCCTCAAAATTCACAGCGTTTGGTTCCAAACTCACACCATTCAGTTTGAAATATGAATTGATTTTGTTTTCCAGTTGTTACACTTGCATTACAAAAAAAAAAAAGAAAAAAGAGTATTGCAGGACCTGTCATTCAAAAGAATAAAAATTTTAAAGAGTGTCAAAATAAACCTTTTCTCAATTTTTCGGAATTGTTCTCAACCTTTTTCCTATCAAGACTGAGACACTTTTACAGACTCAATATTAATTTATGACTTGTTTTGGATGACCTACATATGCAACCAAGAAAAACCCCACAACACAATTTCTCCCATAAAAAAGGTCACAATAACCTCTGTTCAAACATTATTTCTTTTCACCTTCTCAAGCTCCCACAAATGTGGTTGCTAAGCTGTTAAAATGGTTTCCCATTTGCCCAGTCCTACTCATATAGCCTTTTGGGTTTTGGTATCAAAACTCATACTGTACTGAACACGTTCTTAGGCCATGACCATACAGATGCGTGAACTCTGGAAATATGGCTCTTTCTCTAGTAACCTTGCTCTGTCAAAGAGACAGAAGTGACAATCAAATGCTAAGACGAACATTTCCAGTTACGTTTTCTTTGTGGGAGCTCTGCAATGATAGATATACCATCTAGTTCATAACCCCACTATTTTTGTTTGTTGTACCTCCGTTGTTTCCATTTTCTCTAAATTTTAGCATTCTGGTTTGTGGCTGCAATCCACAATAGCTGTAATCCAAGGGCTGGCTGGTGCTGAGAGATAGCTAGCCCCTGTTCTGCCTTCAACACAGGCTGGTACTCTGTTTCCACCCCATCCCTATGCCTGCACCAGAGTCACACGACCCTCCTGACAAGTCACAGCAGAAAGCTCACATGGCCATTGCTCATTTTAGTTGCTATTTTTTGTTGTTGGGTCAGTGTTCAGCCAGATAATTTCTATTATTTGCATGCAACCACATAGCCGGTGATGGCACAAGGAAGGAGGTAGCTTTTTTCACCCCTGTACTTATCTAGGGGTTTCTGTCTGCCTCTATACACCCTGAAAATAAACAAAGCAAAACCAAAGAAAAGCTGCTCAAATTTAACTTCCCAACACAGTGCAGATGAATTTTTTTATACTGGTGTTTTCCAATGGAGCTAAAAGCAATTAAGTACTTGAAACAGTGAAATTCAGCATCTCTCTCTAAGAACCATAAGAAATTTCACGCTTCAAAGAACATCCTTTCCTTCTAATGGAACATAAGTTTAAGGATAGCACGAAGAGGATAAACCTTTCTGTTTGTATTACATGCATACATTATTTGCATTTCTGTACAGCTTAGGGCCAGTTAGAGTCTGTACAGACACAAAAGAAAAAGATGGCCCATGCCAAGAATCTAACACATGAGAAAACAGATTAATTTAGACAGATAAAGGAACAGAAATAAATAGCAAAGCCAGTACTAGATCCACATCATATGCCAATGGGCTGTCTCAGCAGCAGCAGCTAACCACTCAGGGGGGTTTGAAGGCATTGTAACAAAAGAGAGTTTTAGAAAAGAAATTTGTTTTAAAAGAGGAATTTGAAAGAGCGCAAACATGGTTTTGCTGTGAGCATGGGAATCTTTTCCCAAGGATGAGGGAGATGAGGGAGAAGCACAAAGTTGTTTGCTTGTAATATTTAACAGCTGGGATATACGAGCTGGCATCTGAGGATGATCAGATATGGGAGCTGACTTTTGATACCAGCCTTGAGATAAGGGTTAAGGCAAAGAGAGGCTGCAAACAGCCTTAAAAGTGAACCTGAGAGATTTCATTTGATGTGATAAAGAAAGAGGCAAAGAAGGAATGTGAAAAGCAATGACATGGTCCAAGGGGCAGATAAGGAAAAAGATCTTTGCAAAAGAATGGATTCAAGCATGAGCACCAAGGGAAAAGAAAGGGACGGTGCTGGACCTCATATACAAGCCTTCTTGAGAGTGTTAGCTGCAAGGATAGTTAGGAAAGGCTGTATATTCCAGAAACATTAGAGAGAAAAAATCTGAGCATTCAAGCTAAATATGAGTATAAGAATATGAAAAAAAGTTATAAGCCATCAATTTTTTCAGCCAGAACTGTAAGTTGCTCTTACAACCTACAGCCTCTTTCTTTCCCTTTTCCATTAAGTCATAGTTAAATCTGAACCTGTAACTGTTGCTTTGGGACAGAGTATTGTGTTCACATGAAGAAAATTTCTTAAATAAAGTTGGTTTTTCCTTTTGGGTTGAAGAATAATTATGCATACAGCACAAGTGAGGCACAACAAACTCTAGGGAAAGGAGAACACGAGCAAATAAAAATAGCTTTTGCTGTCTGACGAGTATTTCTTTACTGCATCATCAAGGAAAAAAGAAGCTGGTAGCTATGTTTTCATTCATCTCCAAAGGAAATTCCTATTGGAAAATGAGAAATTCCTTATTAGATGTTAAAGAGGCAGTAAGCAATGTTCCCACACACAAAATAGTAGCACCTGTCCACCAGAGAGAAGGGAGAAGATTTTATTAACACAATTCAGACAACCCAACCAAGTCACCTGCTGGGCACCTGACCACTGACAGCACAGCAAGGCCAACACCGTGTGCTCCCTGGGCTTTAGCTTTCCAACCACCCCACACTCCCTCTTGCAGCTGGAAAAGAAACAGCAGCAAGGCACGTTCAAGGATTATTCTGTCATTGAAGTGTTGTATCACCCTTTGGCAGAATAAAGCGAGGACAAGAAAGCAGCAACTTACAGATGTTGCTGTATGTAGTACTTCAGGTACTACAATATCCCCCCGCAGTCACTAGTTATTTCCCTGGTGAGAATGCAAAGACAGTTTTTCAGGGGAAGTGTTAAAGTCGGTAATGTGGTTTATCCACATGAAGCCATGTGTACTAAACACATATGCTTAGAATAAAGACAGACTTTCTCCAAATGACCACCTCTGCAGGGACAGAATTTCCATAGCTTTAACCTAAATCATCTTTGTCATGCAAGGGGCAGTTCTTGCAAAACAAGCACCAACAAAACACAGACAAAGCACTCCAGGGCCGCTGCTGCAGTTGGCATCTCAATGAAGCCAAAACCAAAGCATAAACCAAAGCATAAATAAATAAATAAATAAATAGAATTCTGCTCAAAAAAAGGATAGAAACATTTTTATATTTCAAGTCCCCAGAAAAACTATATTCTCCATATCATCTGTTAAAATGCTAGTTATACAAATTCATACTTAAAGGAACGCTAAATCATTTTTCACAATTGTTTTCAGACACGGTAGTTTAAAAGGAGTTTGAAAAGCCTGTTAAGGACTCAAAAAATAATTTTTCCCCCATGCTAGGATTTCCTTTTGAAAATGAATTTGTACTTTTTCTCCCCATGATCTAAAAATCAAGAATTTTAAGTTCTAGCTAAAAATTGTTTAAACTTCAAAGATAGTTTCTTGAAAAGTAAAAATTAAATAGGAACAGTAAATTGGAAATGAAAAATTATTTAAAAAGCAAAAACATTGCATTATGAAAATCCTGCAAAAGAATACTTATAGTTTATTGAAATTCCTAATTTATATTTTTAAATGAGATGTTTAAAATGAGTCTATACTTACAGCAATCTCTAATGTAAAAACCAGCTACTTACTTCATTGGACTAAAGTTCATAGAGCTTAATTTTTATGATGTTCAAACATGGACTTTAACATTGTCAGCACTATTGCCAAGACAAGATTTTCTAAAAAGCTAAGCTACAATTTATGCATCCAAAAAGTGAACAAAATTTTAGAAACTCCAGATGTTTTCACAGATACTCCATGTCCAAAGTGTCCTTGTTGTGTTGATATATTCTGAAAATTGGGCAACATTGGTTCTCAAATAGGAGACGAGGTCTTTTGGCAATGCAGCCTGAAGGAGATTTCTGCTGTAACATCTCTGAGGTGGAAAGAGACATGAAGGAGGAATTTGACCCTGCTATGTAAAAGAAATATTGCCATCAGCTTTATTGCAAACAAATAAAACCATCACAGAAGTGATGTTTTTCATTGCATTTTCTTGAGGAAACAATTCATGTCTTCAGTTTGAAAGCCATGGCCAATCGAAGTACAAAAGTTAACAGTTCTTCAGGAAGACATACATTAGCTTTATGTACCAACAATCTGTCAGAATGACATCTAGCATAATAATACGCTCTTTAAAAGTAAAACGTCAGAGGTGTTGAACAGTAGGTCTTCAGGCCAAAGCCTCAGCATTGCTTGCTCTATTTCAGTCGGAAAAGTAGAACTAAAGCCATCTGAAAGGCTAATCATAACAGTAGCAAGACACAGATATTGTGGTCTATACTTGGTAATGCTGGTACTGAATTGTATTAATCTCCAGAAGAAACAGTATGACCAGAAGCAGATCTGAAAGACAAGAGCAACTACTCATGAGCACCAGCAAATCTGCTGCTGAAGACAAGATAGGGCAGATGTCTCTAAAGTAGAGAGATTCTGTGGCAGCTCATATGCACCAGAAGAAAACAGAGGAAAGCAAGATAAGAACAAAGGCTTATTTCTGCTTTCTTCCTCTTCAGTGCTACACAAAGGAAACAAAAGAATGCAACTCACAGGATTCTAATATCGGACCAGAGCAAAGGCTAGTATGGTCCTTGCTGCAATCTATCAAGCAGGTCCACATGTGAGCACCATTGACATCCATCAAGCCAGCTGATGTAGTTTTGACATCGAGTAGACATTCAATATTGAATGCATTATTTTTTCCCCACTGACCTTTTTAAATCATTAAGACATTAAAAAAAAGGTTAAACGTGCAAAAATCATCACTGCAAAAAGCAACTGTCTGTAACTAAAGTAATTTAATTGCATATTGCTTAAATGGGTAACAGGAGGAAAAACAATTTGGGGAGATGTCTCTTGCCTTTTACTGTACTATTTTTATTCCAGGGCTGCACAAATCCCAAATAGCTTCATAGGAATGATCTGGCATAAACACGGCATTATGACTAAGCGCAGCAAAGCATACTCTAGATACCAGGCCAGAACGCTATCTGCGGGCAGTACTAAAAGCAGCGTACACTCAGCATCTGGTGACCAGGCTGCAATGTTTTCTTGATGCACAGTGCAAGTTATTTTCTCCACTCTTCTGGTCTGTTTCTGGTAACATCACCCATCCTTCCAGTGGCCCTTTTGTGTTCCTTTGTGTTGGCAAGAACGATGGTAGTGTTAACGTTTTACAAGTAAAGAAATTGTCTCGCTAAGAAAGAGCTGTGCTGTTTTTGTCTCCTTCTGCCCTTTCTTAATGATTTATGATTTAAGACATGGTTCGTGCTGTGAGGGTTGAAGAGCCCATGCACATACTATTCTTTTCAGCTGCACTATTCTACTTGTTCAAATCTTCCTTTAACATGAAGTGAAATTTGAAGATTATATTTAAGTAAACTTGTAGCATGCCTGACAAGGCCTGACAGAACTTGCAAAGGCTGACAAGGCTTGCAAAACACTATAGTTATTTCTGGAAGGGATTAATTTTTTTCTTTGTATTCATGTGTTATTATTATCTTCAGAAAGCCAAGGGCTCACGGGAAGCCTATGCACATTTTCAGCACTACCGAAATTCAAGGAAGAGAAAAAGAAAAAAAAAAACAAATGCTCGTTACCTTGAAATAAAGCAGGAAATGTAATTAAAGACTTCAATTACAATTGGCATTTCTGATTCTGTTGCTGTAGGAGGCCATCTTACCAGAACTGGCAAAACAAGACTCCCTAGAGAGAGGATCTGAACTACATTTCAGACCACTTTATTAATCATTTCATCATCATCATCATCAGAGCTCTATTTAAACTCAGTATTTAGTCATTAAATGTTACACATTAAGGGCTGAATATTCGAAGAGATCTGGTTCAGACTCTATTTGTGCGTGTGCAACTTTCTACATGCTCATTTCACTTCCAGTTTGGTTGTACTAAGTGCATGGAATGGCTTGTATGCATTCACTTTTGAATATTAAGGCTGAGATGAATCACCGCAGAAGACAAGATTTCAGCCCTCTTTCTGCACATTGGAAAGGCCATTGGTGCTTTATTTGCAAAATTACAAATCAGTTCATGTAATGTGGAACCTGACACGTATGCGCACAAAAATCATCATGCACATCTACAGAGAATCCATTTCCAAACTTCATTTCAGGCTCTTACTAGCCAACTTCTATGTTATTACTGAAAAGACTGAAACATGATTTACATCTTTTTCCTTTGGGGGTATAACACTGACAGAGAAAAAGTGACTTCTTTTTCAGAGAGTACTAGAGTCAGAATGGATAAAAGACTGAGAAAACTACTGTGCTATACAACCAGGCTTTGTAAAGAATGAAGCTTAGATGTTACTGATACCAAGAATAAGTATGTATGTCATGAGGTCTTGTGCCTATGCGTATCTATCTATCACTCTCAGGTACTTACACACTATCACAACAGACGCTGTGTAAGTACTTCACAACCTTTACTGTAGTTAACCTCACATCTCTGTCAACTCTATTATCCAGGCCAGTGAGGGAGGGAAGGGTTAGGACAAAGGGTTAGGCAAAGGGAAAACACCGACAATGCAAAAATTTGAGTAGAAAGACATGCAGGAAGGACATAGTGAGGAAAAGGGAGAAGATGAAGATCAGCATCACTGCCGAGTCTGGCAAAGTGCGATTCCCACATCACCACTGACTTGAGCATCTAAGTTTATATGGCAAATAACACACTGCATATAGGAGGCTGCGTTACTTCCCAAGGAAAACTGTCTCTTAAAGAGTCAGCATTGGCATTTCTGTATCCAGCCTCTGCAGTTAACCCACAGCCTGCCATCCAAGAGGTGATGCCATGCTCAGTTCACAGAGAAAGGTCTGAAGTGCAGCACAATGGGGAATCTGTCCAACATCACACAGAAGGTCTGTAGCAAAATAGGAACTGAATCCAGGAGCCCAGAGCCTTGGGCAGCTCCACTGCAGAACCACAGCTATTGCTCCTTAATACACTGAGGTGATTCTTCTTCTTCACTGATCTTAAGACTATAGGAGGAACTCTTTCAGCCCTCTACCTAGACTCAGCTCAAGAACCTTCAGACAACTTCTGCATCATGCACTTCACTTCTTCTGGAGCTTTAATACATCCTTTAGAAAGTAATCCATTCTGAAACGTGTCTGATTTTATCTACTTCCAGCCCCAGTCACTGGATCTCATCATACCTTTTCCAGCAAAGATTAACAAAAATTGTCTACTGTCAGATGTCTCTTCATAAATGAAAGACTGAACATTAGAACTAAGTCCCAGAGTCCAAGTCATTCACAGAACTCTTTTCTGAACCTTTAATTTTTCCATGCAGTTAATTCTTGAAAAGCAGTACTTCTTGCTATAATCTACGTCTAGCCTTCGACTATTTAACAATGTCCTAGTTATTGATGGGAGCAAGACATGTTGGTTTTGTTTTGCAAAGCTTTGCTTTGCAGCAAAACTGGGTGCAGACTTCTCACATAGCCAGAACATGTTTATATGCTGGTGCCAAGTAGTATTTAACAATTGTCACCTGCCCAATGCAATGTGATGTTTTCAGTAGTGACTTTCTCTACAAGGGGACAGGTTGTGATTAGTAGATCAGGACAGTTTTTACTAAAGCTATATTGTTAATGGGTGCAAGAAACATTCCTACTGGAACCTAATAAAATGCGTGTGGACAGTACCAGTTCACAAAGCAGACGTTACATGGCTTTTTGACATTTGAGTCATGACAAAACAGGCACCTTTGCATAGCAAGTTCTTATTTGTACTGCTTTTTGGCTTTCAGCAGTTCAACATTATTAAAAACTGCCTGTAATTTTTTTTTTTCCTTGATGGAAATGTAGTAATGCAAGTTGCTTTCATTTTGGCTTAGTATTGAGTTTTGTTTTAAACTCTCAAAACAAAAAAAAAAAATCCAACCAAAAGAACCCACCAAAAAACCACAAGCTTATTTCATTTTCTTTTCTGCCTATCGTTCTCCTAAATAAGCATCTACTGCTGCTAACAAATGAATTGGATGAGAAATGTAAAGCACTTGTTCTCTCCCCCCAGAGAACTTGTGACAAGTAAACATATCACAAAAGGCTGTTGACAGCAAATGAAACAGTACCATGATTTCACATAGTAGAATTAGTCACAGGGGATGGTGTACAAAATTTTACAAAGAGGGAGATAGATCCTTTAAGGCTGAAAACACCAATTCTTAAGTCAATAAGAGTTGTTAGCAGCCATTTTTATGCAGGTACTTCATGTGATAACAAAAGAAAGTTTATGATCATAGTAACAGAGCCAGTGAGTGATCAGTAAAAAGCCATCAGTCCTCAGTTCATCTCAGTTCCTTTCCAACTGTTTCCTCCCCTTTCTGCATCTTATGACAACTACTCCTCCACAACCAGCATGAGCATTTCCATCCTAATGAAATACACTTTGTTGCACTTGAGCTCATCACATTGGTTTCCTGCATAACCAATATTTCATTAATTCTGGAATATGGAAGTTGAACACAAAGTCACCAAACATTATTATCTGAACACAAGTTTCCAGGACCTTTGAGCAGATAGTGAGTTCATGTCTATTAAACTCCTGGACTGTACGTGAAATTCATCATGGTCAGAGCCTATGTAACTTCCCTAGGTAAAAGTTTGGTGGGTTCTGAGGTGCACATTAAGAACAATAGCTCTGCATTCATCTTTTCCCCAAACTAGCACAAAAAAATAGCAAAAGATCAAGCAAATCCTCAAAGCTTGTGTGAGACAACCTTACACAGACACAGTGGCAAAGTCAGCTAACTGAACGGTCAGTGATCATACGAAAAAAATGTGTTATCCTATACTTCATCTAAAAGATATTCTAATGTTCAGGTAAAATATAATTCTGAAAAGTCCATTAGCATTTGCTTGGAACTGGTGTAGACTAAGTTATCTCAATAGTACCTTTGGGTTTAGCAGTCTAGGAAAACAGTAGCTCCTTAGGTCTTAACTGACATCTGGTGGCAAACTTGACATTTTCTGATAAATAAGGCTTAGCAAATTTGAGAAGGTTCAAAAATGAAATGAAGGATTTATTATGAGCTTTTCATGGGTTTTTTTGGTATTAGAAGAGGAAGTATATACATTTCATCCATTTTATGTTAATTCCACATCTAGACCTGCTCATCAGGCACATTTCCAGTTACAAAGGCTTACTAGTAGTGCTAAGTGCACATGAGCTATCATACCTCAAAATAAACAGGAGCAATTTAATTTATAATAGTAAAACTTTTAATGCAACTAACCAATTGAGCTTTCCCAATCCATTTATTCCCCAAAATCTGTAATTTGTGTGTTTTATGTGACATAAAATGATAACTACACATCCATAGCTGATAGATTGGCCACTTTTTTTTTTATGACTGTAACAGTATTACAGGCATTCAAATAATTTGAAGTGACTTTTTCCAAGGCTAGCACAGTGTTTAAATATGCTTCAGCATGTCAACCACCTGCCAAAACTTTAGCTGAATCAAGTAGTTCCAGATCATTGGAACTCTAATTATTATAAGCACAAGTGGCTCTTGGAACAGCAGTGAGCTCTACATGACAGTGTTGGCAAGCACTCTACAGGCAAATGAATTAAACTCCACTTGCTGATTTTGATTACTAGATCATTCACTATTTTCTGATCACTTGGTTTCATGGGAAATTAGTGTCAGCGCTGAATGTTTCCAACATGATAGAAGGTGTGTTTTTAAAGAAAATAAAAAGCCAAAAAGCCAACATATTCAAAGCATGTAAAGGCATAAGGCTTTTCTCCATCTATGCCCATGTGATAATGAGAAACTAAGTTGATGCACTTAAAGAAGCTATATTTAGTCATGATGCAATAAGCAATTTTTATTGCATATTCCTTGCCCATTACAAGTGCAAAGTAGGACACATTAGCTGAAAACACCTTTGGTAGTTATGGTCCCCTCTCTATTAACACCATTCACACTGTGTGACAGGAAAGCAACTGTAACATAAACAGTTCATTTTTCGCCTCCCCACTGTGATTAAATCTTTATTCTAACGTCAGGTGTTTTCAGGCCACGATGGTATGTTGGGTCATGACTTATCTTGCCTGCTAAACAAGAGGTAATTCCCAACACATCAGCAAGATGGAAGACAATTTTCAAAGGATCCCAGGATGAAGATGATTTAGAATTATTATTCCTGACACATTTTCAATAATTATTTGCAATTTCATTTGAGATGGCATTAGAAATGAGATATATATATATATATATATAACCTAATATATCCAAAGATTTTTCAACTTGAGATGTTATTACAGGACGAGATTTGTGTTCTGATTTTTAGTTATGTTTCAGAGACCATAACTTCATTCAACAAGGATCACTACAAAATGATACAAGTCTGTGTATAATGAAAAATAAATAGCAGATCAAGTTCAGGGTAAGTCCACAAAACTAGACTGTCTTCCATTGCAATTAGCCAGTCAACACCATAAAATCATAGAATATCTCAAGTTGGAAGGGACCCATAAGGATCATTGAGTCCAACTCCCTGCTCCTTGCAGGGCCAATTAATGTGGAAATCTAAATCCTGTGTTTCTTTTAGCACACAAAGAACATTACTCTTACACAGGACTATTAGTGCTCTGTATTGACGGTGGTCACATAGCTACAATGGAAACTGTAAATCTTACTGGAGTTTTGTTTAACTGCTAAATTAAAATGCTACACACCAAGCATTGTGTTGCTTTGGGTTTATTCTTCAGAAAAACTAGTAAACAATTTTTCCTGTCCCCTGGAATTCTGCTGCTATCGCAAACCTCTCGGTAGCTTTCAGTTCTCAGCCTGTTATATACAGTGAAGGTCAAGTAGATGAAATCACATCTATTCTCAAAATAGTTCTGTACTGCAAATTAAGTGTCAAAAATAACCCCTTTTGTTGCTCGAGCAGCATTCCAGCACAATTTTGGGCACCCAATTTTAAAGCACAAAGATGTTATAGGGCAGACAGTAAAATTACAAAATATTTTCCTTTATATCACAGTACGATTAAATAATGAGACTAAGGGCTCAGAATTCCCTGGGAGACTTAAATCCTACGTGCAGCATAGTAACAAGTGATGCAATTCTATGTTCAGGCTTACAGAAAAAGCAATGCAGTATTTTATAATCCATGTGCAGGACAGACTTAAATAAAAAGCAAGTGAACAGCAGGATGAGGAAGCTATCAACTTGTTCTTCCAGCTGATGCAAGGAACTGGCATTCAGACTGACTAGCAGAGCATATTTGTAGGCTACAGAGTATATGCCAATTCCCAAATTTCTCTTTGCTAAATTTTCATCTCCTTTTCCTTTCTCTTTTGCATGTTTTATTTGCTTCTTAGTGTATTATCTAACACAATTCACACTCCATGCTGAGGATCCAACTATAGGCAAACTACAATTACTGAAAAATGCAAAAACACACTCTAATTTACAGCATCAGATGTCAAGGGGCTTTCCTTCTTATAGGAAAGCTCCAGTTTCTTGGTATGCATTTGAAAACAATTATGTTTATTTGTAAACTACAAGGATTGATACACATTAAAGGGTACCACTGAAAAGTAGGACAGTCAGTGGAAAGATGCCAAGCTATGGGTACATAGCAGAAGTAAGGGAGACACCCAGGATACTACTTCGGGTACAGATGATGAAAACTCATTTTTCTCGAGTGGCTCAGGTACACTGGTCTATAGCTCACTGTATCAACAAATTCCCAGGGATGTCAGGAGGAACTGGCCAGAGAAGCCGTGAATGTTTCCCAAGCTATCTTGCGCTTGCTCAGTGGAAAGCAACATAGGCACAATGACCCAGCCTTCTGATCGAGGTTGCTGTTTTGGGCTACCTGTCCAAAAGCCACACTGCTATGAAACACTGCTTTTGTTGCTCAGCAGGCTAGACGACAGATATCTGTGCCTCCTATACAATCACTCCTCTGACTGCAATACAGACATCGCTTTGCTCATTTCCAAGTGTTCCTCAAACAGTTTTGAAGTAGGACAGCAGCAAGAAAAATCTCTATCCAGTTTTGAAGCAGAGAGGATGGCAAAAACCACGTTTCATCCGCACAAACGTGCTCTACTCATATCTTTCATTCTGTGCTTTGTGTCTTCTGCGACAAAATAGTCTGACATCCACCTGGTGAGAGACAGCTGGGTACAGTTTCACTACACTATAATGAAGTTCTACCACGCTAATCCCCCAGGACTGCGGCAATTATCTCCTACCAAACAGGTGTTAAATGCTGCCTTCCAAGAGATTATCCCATCCTCTCTCATTCCCTTCTGCCCTAGCTGTACAAGGGACAACAGTAAATAGAATATGCCACTATCTCAATAGGTAAAGAGTCATTAGCTCCTGATCCCATGACAGGGATTCTGAGTACAGCAAGGATGAGCCAACTTCATACCAGCTCAGTCCCTTACTTACAGCAAGATAAAAAAAGACATTTTTCTATGGAAAGCTTTTGAAGTGTTTCATTTTTCAAGATTTGTGTTATTTTCCTTGTCCTTTATTTCTCCTCCAATATATCAAAATGGAAAAGGGGAAAAGAGGATAGAATGAACACACACACGCAAAAGAAGAAAAAAGTTGCAGAAAAATAATGTTTCCAATTTTATGAGATGGGTCTTCTCCTGTATAGCTGCTTAGAAGATTCATATAAACCAGGAACTTCTTTCCATTACCAGCAAGTGGTAGATGCTTTGAAAAAGAGGAAAAAAAAAAAGTTAAATCACCCTTCCTGCTGTAGCATCCAAACTTTTACTAATCAGTGTTTGAAGTGTCAGTTAGCTGGAGCCCATATTTCTTGCCAAAGCCAGGACCACTTCAAGTTAGTATTTTAAATATAATTTAACTGAAGTGCTAGATTTTTTCTTTTTTTTTTTTTTCCAAAAAGAACACAAGTTCTTTCTCTTTGTCTGTCCTCATCTTTTTGTGTGTTACCAGTATGTTCAGTCTCATACAAGTACTCCTCAGTCATCCATCAAACTAGGAGACTGAAAAGCCTTTCTAGGCATAATCTCCCATTCGGAAATCTATCAAAGTTATCAAATTTACACTCAGTATTCTTATCAATGTTCCCTACAATGAGGGAGAGATTTGAAATACTGTTCCCTGTCCTCCCCTTCCCACAGCTGACCTTAAGCAAACATCTCTACAGCAGAGTTTGTAGAGTCCTGAAAACAAGCAACCAACCAAAACCCCACCTTTAACAGTACTTGCTCTACATTCTATTGCTGACCTGTGGCCTAGGGCCTGACCAGTTAGTATTGCAATTCTGAATTTTAAAAGATTTCCCTTACGTGCTGTTTGACCTCATCATTTTTCAGGACCAGAATATATCTGCATTAGCCTGCATTACTGATTGCACAGGAATCCACACAAGAACTTGGCTAATGTTTAATGCAAGAGCAACATCGTGTTAGTTATAAACTTTGTATAAAAGAAAGATCAATAGCAAAATCAAATGAGAAAACAGCCTTCATAAAACAGTCTTAGCTTCAGGTAGTAAGACAGCCAAAGTGTCTTGTTAGCCATCAGATTATTTTTGAAGAAAAGCAGTCCAAACATATGGAAATCTGTGTGGAAATACTGGTCTTTTTCCACAAATTTATTTTGGGGATTTTTAAGACTATAGCCTATGGTAATAGAAAAAGTAAGGCAGAAATTTTCAGTGCAGGTGTCTTAGATGTACTTTTCTGTTTATATTCTCAGGCCTTTTTCTTTTGTTTGTTTGGTTCTGTTATTTTTGTTTGGGGGTGGGGGTTTTTTGTTTTGCTTTTTTGAGAAAAAAAGTCTGGGATTGTATTTCTTTCTAACTACTCCTAAAAAGCACCTTTTTTTTTTTTTGAGAATACAATTTGTATCATCAGACACCGAAAGTTCTGTTTTTCTAGAGTGGAAAGTTGTAATGCGATACTACAATACTAACAACGCAGAAGCATTCATCTTAAAAGACTATGTTCAGTAATTCACTGTTCAACAAAATAGCCGTGTCCTCCTTTACCACTCAGCTTCTTAAGGCAGATATGAAAGAATTGCTTATTCAGCTCTCATTATAAGTTTTCAAACTACAAGTCATTTCCTTAATTAAAGGTTTTTAGCTCCCTTCTTTTCACATCAGCAGTGATTTCAGTCCAATTCAGATGCTTTCGCTCACCTAGGTGGCTTTATTTCCCAGAGCCCAAACTTCCCATCAAGCAAGAACTTAAAGGAACTTCAAGAAGAATTTATCTTGAAATGCCTTTGCTCCATTGTAGTTACCAATGTTAAAAAAGGAACAAGTGAAGGTGAAAAAAATCAAAATTGATCTCAATTAATAGACAGCCCCTGCTTTAGCTTGTGTTTGCCACACTGTGCCAAAAAGACTATGAGAGATATTCAGCCTCCAGAGCACAGTAGAACTTCCTAGCAGTATGACTCTATTAATCCCAGTCCCTTGTGGGCAAGTATCTTAACAGAGTGGCTGTTAGTCAATCCCTAGTACTCAAGAACGATAAAGGTAGTAGTCTGGAATGTGAGCATATGTCAGAGAAAGAATCCTCGATGTTAAAAAAAGGCTTCATGAGAAAGAAGATATCAAAATGAAAATCTGAGTGCTGCCATGCAGCAACCTGTCATTAGAGTGAGAAAAAAGTTAATATCAGGGCAACAGTATGGTTCCAACAAAAATGCATTTGTAATATTTTTATGACATTAATGTTGACTTCGCCTAATCTGTACAGCAACCTAAGGTATGGAGTAAGAATGTTGATGCTGCCAATTTGCTGCTCTCTAGCTCAGGCACAATATCATATCGCTACCAAACTGCTGCTTTAATGCTCAGGAAGCCTGCAGCAATCTAGCGGAAAAAATAAACATATAGGGAGAGGAGAGACAGTACAAATAGACTTAATCAGTCACAAACAACATTAACAGCTCCTTTGGTGGATTGTTGGTAAACCCACCTTTCAATTAATTAGCATCCCTCTAAGAAGTCCCCCAGAGTAAGGAAGTGCTCCCCCCAGAAAACCTGCAAGAGCCAATATTACTTTCTGCTGTGCAACCTTGAGACTGTTCATCTGTCACAGGGCCTCGTGCACAGCTACAAGGGTCTCAAGATGCTCTTTTATCTTCACCCTTCCCTCTCCTCCCACAGAGCAAGGCAGTTCTCCACCCTCCCCACTCTTGCTACTTCACTTTTACTGTCTAGAAAGGCTCTGACATAAAGGAACCGATTCAGAAAGTTCCTTGCCGACCCTAGCTACTCCATCCCCTTGACTGAAACCAGGGGACAAAAGAGAACAGTTATCTGCCCATGTACTTCACGGCCACCACATGCAGCCTCCAAGCCACCAGAGGATACTGCTGAGGGGTTGAACCAGCTATGATCTTGACAGAGCAGGAAACTCAACAAGGGGCAGACAACGCAGAGGTAGCTCCAGAGCATCTTTCCTGCCAACCCCAGAGGACTATTACAGTGCACTTTAAAGCTCCTCTGGCCCCATCAAGATGAAGTTGTCTTACCCACCATCTGGACCTGTCAAAAACAGCACAGGTTATGCAGTAGCAGTTGTTCCAAGCATTAAAAATTACCACCTGAGGGAAGTTAGAGAACAGAAGACAGACAGGAGTACTGGTGGATCTACTCTCTCTTTCACCTATGCATACTAAACGGAAGTCATTGGGATTTATAGGGAAGGAAGAGTAAGTTTTGGTTCAGGCCTCACCAAAACTTAAAGACAGACAGCAAAGGAAAGATAGTTTGGGTTTACGACTCAGGAAAAAGAGGCCTCTCTGTTCAAAACACATCTCTAGTCTTTCCCTCTAAGGAAGCAGCCGTTTATGGGCCAGATGCATAAACACAAGCCATGTCTCCTGCAATTCTTACTCCCTTTGCACAGCCCTTACCTGCAAACTGTAACAAGATTTTTTGTTTAAGCAAGATGCAACATAAGACTGTCAAATACCCAGCAGTTATCCCACTGCATGTTATTTCCCCATGTGATGCCTCTGAAATATGCAAAATGAGAGCAGCAGCATCATATTTGTACCCGGTTACGTTCAGTAATATCTTCTTTTCTACTAGCTCAGCATCACAATTTCCTTACATACCTTACATCCTCTTCTAGTATTTATCTGCAATTCATATATTTTCCAAACCATATCTTCCCTGGGGATGTGCATTCAATCATAAGTACGCGTTTACTTCTTTTTGACCAGAACCTACTTTTGAATTTGTTGTGGCTATTTTTCCTGGCACTACTTGCTACTGCTGGAAGGATTCCCCATAGAAATGTCCTACTCATCTCTGCTTTGCCTCCTGGTGATAGGTAGAGTAATTTTACGTCCCTTACCTGCTCAAACTTTTTCCTCCTTTTTAAGAAGCCAGTTCTTGTAAAATTAAAATGTCTTTCCTACAATGAAAAGAGAGAATTGAATTATCACCAACTTCACTCCCCCGCCCCCACTGCCTGGACCTTCTGTCACCTTAAGCACAACATTAAGAAAGATACTGAAGCATTCCTTTTTTACCTGTAGCTTTCATCTTTTAGTGATCTGGAATAAATAAATAACAGTTTTCATGAGAAAAAGATGAGCACATAGTCAGAGCTTGGACTACGGGAAAGGACTGAAGCAAGGGAGTACAGCTGACCTTTAAGATGCGACCTGTGGCTGTGCAAGGCATCAACACGAAAGCAAATCACACTAAGTTCTCAGATGTTCAACAAAAGGTAGTGCATGGTACATAAGACCCCATGAACACCTGAACTTTTTCATCAGGTGAGTGGGACTGGACAATGCCATGAGACTTGGAAAATCTCTTTCTTTGGAGAAACAGCAGACTAAAAGGACAAACATATACCAAAATGAGGTTATATTCACAGTTAAACTGTGAAGTTCTGTGATTCCTCATGTTTTCTTAAAATTCAGAAATTTCAGGTAACTACAAAGATGACTCAGTGTATGGTTTTCTGTAAAGACTAAAAAAGTTAAAACCAGGGGAAGTTGACTCTTACTTGATATTTTCACCAAAACACATGAAGCCATTCATACTTGTTAGACTTTCAGAAACACCTCAGCTTTGGTCATATCATTTTCCAAAATTTTCCTTACAACCATAGCAGCAAGGGATTTACTGTTATTTTTAACAACAAACCAAAACTCTAAGAATAACTCTCAAAAGACATCAATGTGTTTTCCCAAGTGAAACTGAATTGGTGGCCAAATACTAGTTGAGGCCAAATTCCTTTTAAACAAAGGTACTTTCTCTGCTTCCCTCACTCACAACTCTCATGCCTCATTTTAGGATACACTGTAAAGCCACAGCTTTGGGTTTCCACCTTTACCAGCCTGGTGTGACACTTACCAAATCTGTCATTGCCACCACTATGACTGAGCCTTTGATAGAACCTTTGAACTTTTGACATTTATCTTCAGCTGCTCTAGCTGAAGATAAATAGATATATATATATATATCTAATTAAAATACATAGATTGGGTTTTTTACTTCATTACTAAATACTGGAGAGCACTGATCCCATAAGCAAGTAAGACATTTCTGCAGGTAGCTGAAGGAGAATCAATATAAACTGCTAGAAGATGGTCAGAGAAAAATTCTGCTATGCAAAATTACAAAGCCAGTGGACATCCTGCCATGTCCAGCTGTAAACCTTTTCTTCAGATCCTCTGCTGTTTGTGATTTGAGGCATGCTGCTTCTCCACTGCTGCCCTCCTGCACAGCTTCATCTGCATCAACTCTTCTGTCACCTCCACAAATTACCTACTGCCTCTCAACTGCCCAGGAACAAGTGCCTTGTAGTCTTTTTTTTCCAATTCAATGAGACAAAGAAAAATAGTTCAGAGGCTTCATTTTTATGCAAGTAGCACAATAACTTTTCAGAATGTTTATTACTGTATGGATTTTTCTCTCCAAGCCAGCAACTACCCCTACAGCAAGGCAATATACTCTTTTCCTTGCCAGAGGCTTCTGTGACCTGAGCTAGCACTTAGCACATGTTTTATTAATGCTCATACTGAGATTCACTACCCAACCCACTAGCATCCAGATTTTGCTGTTCCTATTCCCACTGAAGTAAGAAAACAGGTGGTTAGGTACAAACAATTTTGGTTGGACTGCTTGTGGGGAAACATGCACTGACTGTAACACAGTGACAACAATGTAGACAGTGAAGTGACCACAAATGATCCAGGAAAAGCCTCTGGCTATTTAGGAAGAAGAAATAGCATTTGAATAATGGGAGAGTATATACCCCTCTCACTCACCTTATGGATTAGTCACATTTGTTAGAGTGTTTAATCTCTCCCCTGCTCTGAAGGGCTGTCCTGCTAATGAAAGCTAGCGCAGCATAGGATGCCACTGCTGCTCAGCAAGATTAAGTCAGGCACACAGCACCTTTGATCCTGTCAGAGGCTCCTCGCTTTTCCTTCACCACAGAAAGTAGGGGCAGAGGAACATCTACCCATCAATGATATATGCATACAGTTACATGCCACCATGCACGTTAGTTGGCATCAGCACACGTTTGTTTTTATTACATTTGGATTTAGGGGATCATTTCTCTTGAGCTTGCCATCTACAGTTTAACCACTGATTGCTTCCCAAGAGGTACATCTTTGGTAGACAATTTGGAGCATAGGAAATACTATTCACAGCTAGTGTTTCCACAACAGAACTTAAATTTTTAAGTGGCACCATTAAAATAACATCACACAAAACAATAGCAACTTCTCCTTTTGACAGGAGCACATGTAATTTTATTATCAAAAGTAGCCTACAGTCTGCTTAGGAGAAAAAGAAAAATTCACAGGCCTTTGATCATAGCTTTGCTCAATTTCTCCATAATTTCAGCATGATTATATTAGGAATGGCTGGTATTAAACTATTTTGAGGAAAACCAGTTAGGGGGATGGGGGAGAAGAGGGCAAAGGGGGAGAAGAACAATTAAACCTCAAGAATGCTGTCAGTGATAAACTGCCTTGTGGCATATCCCTGACTCAGTATTACGTCAACCTCTGCTGCTTCTCTCTTAGGAGGACCAAACCCTATGAAAGTCAACTTCTTCAGTTCAACACAACTAGAAAAGCCACTCAGAGACTAAAAGTCTACTCACAACTTATTGTCAAATATCATATTAGAAATTTAATAACAATGTCCTTAGATTAGTAATTTCAGTCCACAAATATTGGACGACATATTGTGTTATAAAATATTTATCTAGAATTGATTTTTAGAAACTATCATTCTCTGTCCTGCCAATGACAAAGGTATATCACATGTACTCCGAACATTTTTCAAATCATTACTGGAAACTAAAGGAGAACTGGATGAGAGCTTGTGTTCTGACTTATATAGTATTTAATGACTCACTAATCAAACATTAAACCTAATGAGGTAACCAGTTCAGAATAGAGCTTGATAGAATGCATGCTGCAGCATCAAAGCACTCGGGAAATGCAGGCAGAAGGACAAAGCAGCCACTTCAGACTAAGCAGGAATATTCAGCTTATTAACTTTCATAACAGACTCTTGCTTTTAGCTTCCTCATTTCTAGGGTTTGAAATAAGGTTGATCATGGAAGCTCAGTTGCATTTCCATCCCAGACCATGGAAGAGAGTTGCAGTCGTCTTATGCAAGAAACTGTGCTTGCTAGTCCAGGATTGCTGGTCAAGCAGGGGAAGTTTGGAGAAACATCTTCCAGATAATCAAGTAGTCCCAGACCACATTTCCAGTGTCAGACACTAGACCTAAAACTAAGGTGAGGAGCTTTACAGATTTCTAAACGAGTAAATGCAGTTTCCCACTCTCAAGGATTTGCCCTCTAAAACCTTGGTCCAAAGTAGAAGTAGATAACATAGATCCTTTCAGAAACTCTGGCTTGTATTCTGCAAGTACAGACTCCTACGCAGGATCAAGGAGAAACTAGAAATAAGGCATTAAGTTTAAGCAATGACTTATTCAAGGATGGGTAGAAGGAACATGATGCTCTGTGTGCACCATATACACAGCATATTAAGAGGGATTTTCAACATTGGTATTCCTATTAAAGACTTCAAACATCTATGATGAGAACTTTTCAAAAATCCCATACTGTGGATGAAAACCCGGCCTCAGCAAAAGGAAAGCTTTGCATTTGTCCTCAACTGATCAAGGATTGCATGCTGTCTGCTTATAATAGAGAAATCCTTCTTTATAAGTTACTTTGAATTTCTTTGTCAGACCTTTAGAGCTTTTAACAACCTGTATTAGAATATCTTTGAAGTGTAATTGAAGAATTAATTTTACTGCAACTGACTTTACTGGATGAGTTGAATCAAGATCATCCCTACAGTTTTGCAATCTTTGGAGCAGCAACGAGTATCAGCCATTTAATTCAATGCTATTTGGAAACAAACAGTTATTCAGAATGACCATAGGCCAACTATGGTCACTCGGTATTTGAGATGCAAGTGAAACTATACAGTGAGATCCATTATTTGAACTGCAGAGAAATTATGTCATTCAATAGACAGTAATGTACATTAAATACAGGTACTAAAATATGCCAAAAAATACATATATGTGCATACGCACACATGTATGTAGGTGTGTATACACACACACATAGGTGCTGTCCTCTCTCTAGTAATTCTTTAATACTAATACCTTTAACAGGAAATACAGGTAGTAAAGAAATCTGAAACAGGATAAGAAAAAGCCTTCATATATTCCCAGATGTCATTTTAACAACAGCTGATATATTACAATTGTATGCACTTTTTAACTTCAAGTAAAATAGCCATTACACTTGTAACATTTTATGTGCAATGTTATTGGAGAGAAAACGGCTTTGACAATATAAATTTGAAAAATTGTTGTTCTTATTCACAATTCATGAATGCAGCCTTCCTGCAATATATCAAATCTATAGCCAGGCTTCCATCACATTAGCTTTTAGGCAACAGCTAAACTGGTAGTCTGTGGTTTATAGAACAGAAAACCAAAAGATACCCGGGGGGGGAGGAAGGGATGGATTATTTTGTCTGGTGGTAAAAAAAAAAAAAAAAAAAAAAAAAAAAAAAAAAAAAAAAAAAAAAAAGATTTAATTAAAATTTTCTAGCTGTTTTTCTTGAAGCCCCGAGATCTAGGGTTATTGTGACTAGCCTGAACACAGTCACTGTCACAAGTAAAGTGTGAAATCCAGAGAATGTTAATGCATTAACTGCAAAGGATGAAAAATGTAACTGCCTGACTTTCATTTTATTCAGTTGTTAGTACTCTTTGCCTGGTCCAAAATAAAAAAAAAAAGACAGACATCACAGGTATTGAATAGAGAACAATTACCAGGGAATACAAACCCCCAGACAGATGCACTATGGTAATGCAGCTAACTTAAAATGCAAGAAACCCTTCTGCAAAACGGTTAATTAGATAATTGTTAATTGCATAATTTTTTTATTTTCTTAAGGCAAAATTAAGGTTGAGAAGTGGAAAACAGAGATACCGTTAAATAATTTTAGGTCCTCCAAATCATTATCATGTGAGAGTAAAGGGGACTAATAATGGACTGGTTTACAGGTTCATTTCTGCCTTTCTGCTTGAAATCTAGCCCGCACTGATTTCTTTTTTGTGTCTGTTCAGCAGTAAACATGAAATGAGTTTGGTAGCTGGGACTCCTGCTCCTGAGCGAATAGGCTCCCCTGATTTACTGGAAGACTATAGTCAAGCCTTATGTGTCCTGAGAAGTTGTTACAGCAAATAATTAGAGTTACCTAATCTTTCTCTATACGGTACATACTTTAATTTTCATCTTACATTGGCAAACCATCAGAAAAGGCAGCTGAGCAGACAGACAGAACGATAGGGCTTACCGCTTGGTGTGTGACAGCTATTAAAGATGGACTTCAAAGTACCCTCTTCTGTGGGTACCCTCTACCCACAAAACAGGAAGAAGGGTTCCCATAAAGACAAACTGGTAGATGATTCCAGCTTGATCCCTACTCACCTACTTCAGCATCAGGGACACTATCGAGAAAGTACAGGTAGGTCATATAAGTGAGACTAAATTTAAAGTATTTTCCATCCGTTATTCAAAGTGTCATTCTGCTATTTGACTGTACAGTCTACATCATTTGGCTTCTATATTAAAATTCCCTGGTTTTCCCATTGCCTATACATAGTTAACCAGGGATTTTTATGCTAGACATTAAAAAAAAAGAATGCATTATCTCATTCCCTTGCCCATTAGAGTAACTACATTATCTTTTTACTGTGATATTGCACCTGTAACTCAAAAAAAAAGAGCACTGTGAACCTGGATACCTCCAGTGTCTACCCAAAGACTATCTCTGTTTGCACATATATATGTATACACACACAAAAAATGCACATGGAGGATTTGGAATCAGTGCTTCCCATTTTAGTGATCATTTAATGTATACTTCCTCAGTAAATATAACATCAAGCATAACCTGTAAGCGTCAGCACATCACAGAAAGAGCCAGAGCATTTGAATAGAGATGCTGACCTCAGGTCCAGAGGAAAGGGATATTCAGATCTGTGATGTTGATTTAAAAGTACTTCTATACCATCGATTGCAGTTACCTATAGAAAGCTCACTGGAATTTTGCAGATATATCCAATAATTTTCACACATACCAAAGACTTTATTCCATTCTCTGGCCATGATATGTGTTCATGACAATAGCACTGCCAGGGGAGGTTGAAGAAGAAATCAAATTAAATGAAATTCAAATTGACAGATTTACATATAGCGTTACCCCTAACTACACACAAGGAAAGGTGCACATATACCCAAACACACATCCTGTTATCACTACCAGTGGTTGCCCCACTTTCAAAAGAAAGCAAAATAAATTCTGGCTAGCCTAAATCAAAGTAGGTAGTGGCAGTAACTCTTTAAAAACAATAGGGAAAATAGTTTCAAAATATGTGCTCCATAAATAAAATACACAAGTAGAAGCTGCAAGTGCAGTATTGATCCCAGTTGTAAGTTGAGATGTAGAGAACTGCAGAGTTGGCACTCACAGTCTTCTGACTTGACAATAAATCCCTGGTTTACCAGTATCCAAATTACTATTCTGCACCTCTCCAGTTGGAGGAAAGTCATTAATTAGATTGGTTTCCTTACTCAGGAGGTAAAGGTAGAATTATCCCACAATGCCCTATGGCCCACTCTTTATTTACAACTTGTGTGGGACCTTCTGCAAACTGATGGGTAAAAATCATCTCTCAGTAAATGCAATGCGGTAAGGTAAAACGGAGCCAAAGAAAAAGAAAGGTAAAATGGTCCAAAAAATTTGTGGTGCAACCAATTACTGATACTGAAAAAAAATGAATGCTGCAAAGCTATGTGGTGAGGGCTTTTGAAACATACAATAAATTTGAGATTGTTTTCCACTGTAGTCAAGGAGAGTTATTCAAATGTTGCACCAAGGGAACAGAGTTACAGGTATTTTCTAGTATGCTTTCCTACAAGGGGATTGTGAGGAAGTCTGTCTGCCTTATGAACTCAGCTGGGAGAGAGGCAAATCTAACAATATCTAGATCCCTTAGATATTCTTGAAAACAGTCACTTGGCTGATGCATGTGTGATGTAGTGACAGAGTGCCAAACTCCCCCCCCCCTCAAAAAAAGCATTTTTCTTAATTTCTATGTTGAATACATATTTATTTCTACTCTGTTACTGCATCACAGTCAAAGAACCATCTTGGGTAGGTCTGTCACACATTCATAGTTTCCCATCTCTCTTTGAAACCATTCTTAGATACAGGAGGTACTGACTTGTAGGACATATTTTGCAGTTCTATCATTTTGAAAGTAAAGAAATCGACATTCAGAAGTAGACTTTATTATCTGACTCAGTATAAAACAAAGTTTTGCAACTTTTCATGGCAGTATTTGTTTTGTTTTGATGCAACTTCATTTTTGATGTGTTCCTGATGCCCCAGCAAAACACCTACAGATAAGCAGGCAGATGAAGGAACCTAAACTGGGAAAAAACTAGACGTGCAGAACAGTTCACTAGTTAGACCACTAGATTTGCATTGTAGATTCTGGCATAGCTGACGCCTCCCACAGTAACACTTATTTCCATTCTGTCAAAGTTTCCACTGAATGCCACTAAAACATCACCTACCCCTCGTGGTGGAGAGGTAGCTCTGAAAGGCAGTCACCACCAAACCAAATTAACTATCCCTCTAATCAGATATTAGACACAACTATATTACAAGTCAAGGTCACGTGAAAATGCATATTTTCCAATATGATATAATGCTACAGGGAAGGAAGTACTCACTTTCTTGGAGGTAAATTAGCCACAGATTGGATCCAAACATTACCAGAAATATGATAGACACCAGAAAATATATCAGCTTGTCTTGATCTAACTCTGATATTCTTGTATAGAAAGCAAATTCAGACCTCCTTTAGCACAAGCCCTAGTGAACGAATGAATTATTCATCAGACTGATTCTTGATGTTCTCGGGTATTACAGAGGTAGTTTTATAGCACAGAAATTTTGTAACCACTGCAGTCAACATTAACAGCTCACTGATGGGTAGCTTTTGCACACAAAGTCTACATTCAAGGTCAAAAGGCATTTGGGGGGGCTGTTTGGTTTTTGTTGGGTTTTTTGGGGGGTGGGGTTTTTTTGTTTTGTCTTGTTTTTTGACTGCTGCATTATTACAATCACTTATTAACTGGCCCAAGCTGGCTACCCTAAGCTAAAGTTCAAAGCATCTTGGATTACACTTTTTTAAAAAAGTTAATATTAATATCTCTGATTTTATTTTTAGACAAGCTTCAACTTTAAAGGTCTCATAGAAGGTCAGAGTCAGAATCATGGTGAATCTTTTCTCAAAACAATTATGCTGACCACTTCTTCAGAAGGGCCAGCAAAGGTTAAGGACTTCAATATGAATCAGCACGTTGTTCTCCACATCCATTTTATTTGTCTCTTTTTCCATCACTTTCTCTACCACTTCTTGTGCCTCTTTATTGGAGATGAAATCATACTTGAAATGCATTTCTTCAAGGCTTCAGACCATTTTTGGAGAGAGATGTGAGCAGAAGCAGGAAAGTGAAAGTGGGGAAACAGCAACTCGTGGTCAAGCGCCAAGATGAAGAGCAGAAGGACTAGCAGTAGATAAAAATCCATACAACTCGCTTTACAGAAGTTGGAAAGAAAGCCAACAAAACATTATACTACATTCATAAATTTAATAGGGTTTAGATGGGTTGGACTGCAAATATTCTATGAACTGTTTTACAAACCTGATGAGACAGAGCGCCTTAAAAAACCTCTTTAACCAATTCTGTTCAACACATTGTCAAAGAATATCATGGGGCTAATGCAAAGCCAACTGAAACCCCCATAAATCTTTTGTCAAACCCAATGACTTAATGTCAGGCTTCATTTGATAAGGGTACAGAATAAATAAGGTGCGTGCTTTTCCTGCATCACAGGAACCTCATGGCTAACACACAAAATAGAAATAACACAAATTAGTCATTCACTTTGGCCCAGCTATCTGGTTAGCTTGTAGGAAGTGCAGTATGTAACACAGGGAGGGGAAAGAACATCAGTCTGAGAAATATTTTAAAGGAATTGGGGAAAAAAAAGAGCTCAAAGATTTAAAAAAATAAAAAAAAAGTACTGTGTTCTACTGATTTCCTGTAACAGTATCACTGAATCCTTAAAAGTCATGAACCTATTTTTATAAAAGCCTAAAAATAAGACATATATGAACAATCTACTGAAGAAGCCCTCACCTGAAAGTCCATGCTCTTGCTGAAAGTCAAGAATTTAATATATGTGGTCAAGATGAGCTTTATGTTCTGCAGGTGAATTAGTTTTCTTTCAAAGATCTAGCGCATAGGATCCAGTACAAACAGGGAGATCACCAGGTTTAGGCTTTTGCAAATCAAGATGAAAGCCTACTTAACAGCTGAAGCTTCTTAATATAGAACACCCTTTCCTCTGCTTCGGGCAAAACCTGTAGTGAACCAATGCAAGTCTCTCTACCTATTGCAATACTTGCAGTACAACACAAGAAGAGAGAAATTTCTAGTAGTGCAGTCCCAACCCATACAGGACTTTATATTTCAAAAGCAGCAATTTTTATTTAATCCAACAAACAATTTATAAAGATGAAGAAGGTACTGCTGAAACACACTGCTTTGGACTAGCCAACACATTCAACACTGGCTTCAGTTCCTGCCTCAGGCGGAGGATTCCCTCAAGAACCAAAATGTAGTACCCTCCTCCAAACATAGAAACAACCAAGAGAAGAAAATCTTTTCTCTGGACTAAATCTCCACTTGCTTAAGAGAAGTTTAAATCATTGCACAGGTTTTAATTTATATTAAACAAAAAGATTTATCATTATGGAGAGGAAAAACAAGACAGCAAATAACAGCGATAAAGGCATGAAAGAAACAGGAACCACATGCAGGGGAACCATTTATCAAATATCATATTTCATTATTATTTTAAAGTCTTGGAAAAGCCACCAGCCCCTTATTTTCTAAAGCAACAAGTTACTTTGCTTTAGTGACAACAGGACAGATCAGGTCACTGCCTGGCTCAGATTTCCTTGCATGACAATCTTTAACCATCAATTAGTATTGCCAAGTTGAAATAGTCACACATGATATATTCAACACCTCCACCTCCTTGTGCTAGATGTGTTAGCACAATTGTTTCTGAATAGATATTCTTTCACAACTTAGAAAATATTTTCAAGTGGATAACACTGACTTCAATCCACACACCTATTCCAGAAGGTTTTTGATCTTGTCAAATCTTGCACCGAGTCAGGAAAGCACTCATTCAAGATGATCACAAGGGAAAACACTACACTGTTGCTATGCTAGGATTCCAGAGCCTTCTTCAGCAATAAATGCAAAAGAAAACTGAGAAATGCTCCATTTTTTAGTGCCTAAGTCAAACTTAACAACTTTATTCCACCTTTTCCTAATAGCAATATTCCACAAACATAACTAATAAAGATAACCTACTTCAGCAGATTCTAAAGACTTGCAGGATATTTACAACTTCACTGAAGCTGTGGAGCCAGATTCTTAACCAGTATAAGCAAGCAGAACTCTACTGATCAGTGGAGTTGTATCCATGCATGTCACTTTAAAAACCTCTGTCATGGAGATTGCTATTAGATACCAGGGCAGCTCTTATTCCCAACTTCTCAATCATTCAGTGATTGGAAAATTAAAAGACTAAAGCTTACAGGAATAGAAAGCAAATAAAAATTAGAACTTAACATTTAAATATGCATACTGAGGAAATTTCTGTAAGAAGCTTCAGTTATCCCATGTTTCCAAGGAAAGATGAAGCTTAACTTTCTAATACTTGTTCAGGCATACCAAGATGCATAAGCACTAAATAAATACAGATAATCCTGCTGCAGACCATTAATGGAATAATGAGATGTCATTAACATGTAAAAAAAAAATTAAGATGCTAACATAGTTTGAGAATGATTGACACATGGAAGAAAAATACCTATAATTATTTGCTCATTTCATTGAATTGTTTAGAAAAATCTTAAACCTTTAATCCAAATATTCAGCCTCTAGGTCATGAATTATCCATAAGTAACTTTATCTTCTGTGCTCCCCCAAAAAAAAAAATCAGAAAAAGCTGAGAGAAATGAGAAAAAAAAAATAACACAGACAGTTAAAGGGCTAAGCGGTATTTTGCCCCTCACTCCCAACTTCAGCTTTCTGATTTTGGTGGTCAGCTATAGACCTAGCAATAGGTAAAGGTTATGAGTTAGCATCTCACTCACCTCTGACAGAGAGCTAGGTAAGAAATCCATACCCCAAACACCTGCTTTTTCATCTGAGACCTCCAATAGCAGGAAACAGAAGCGTTGAGTCCAAGAACAGCACAGATACTTCTTAGAGAAAGTGTGTCTTCATGAGAAGAACTGCTAGCTAAGCATTTCACATTCAGGTCTGTAGCATTTCCATCCTGCTACAACACTCATAACCTCTTATCATATATGCAGCCTATTAACTACACCAGAAGCATTACCCTGCAGAAAATACTAATAAATTTCAGGTGGCTGAGCCATGTGTTTTCTCTTTTCCATTAGGGGAAAACACTTCTCAAGAGGCCTTGATTAAGGTCTGGAAAGCCCTTACACATATGGGCTGTGCTGAAAACCCTTATGAAAGTATTGAAACCATGAGTCAGCTGAGCTGTTGCACATGGGTAGTAATTCATGTGGAAAAAGAGTATTTTAGTCAAAATAATGCTCTTATTTTCCTCAGGGGAGACCTACATTCGTTTTCTATACCCATGTGAAATAGCTAAAAGAAAAACATTTATGAATAACACCATCCTGATGGACTTAGAATGAGTTTAAGAAGGCAGTTAGAGTGTAACTAATATCAATAGAAAAAAACCACAGAGGAAACTAGTTATATGAGACACATGCACTCATTAAATTAGCAGTGCCTTTTTCATAAATGCGGAACTTAGCAGTTTTGCATCATTAAGTTATGCTTGCTTGAACATACCCATGAGTTCTGATGTGTTGACTCAACACACCAGAGACCTTGCCTGAAGATCTTGCTGTGCTTTAGGGACTGCAGCTGAGATGCAGTATAGAATAGCTCCCTGCACTTACGGCGGGAAATGATCCCAGCCTGAGTTTCTAGGCTGTCTCCAGGAAAGTGGATTTTTTCTATCCCAGATACTACTTAAATTAAAGAAACCATTTCTACGCACCTCAGTGGACTCTCAGCTGGTGCAAGTCAGCACAGCTGCTTTCATTTCAGTGTAATGACTACGGGTCACCTCCACCTGAGCTCTCGCTTAGGGTCTGCAGTTGATGGACCCATTTAATCTGGTTGGGGAATAATGTTATTTCAGGGAATAAAGGGCCTGAAAATAATTTTAAAAGTCTACGTACCTGCAAACATTTTTTAAGAGACCTGTTCTATTATTAAACCTATTGGGACCTGAAATGAATGAACTGAAAAGTAGACTTGCGTGAAAGTTAGCTACAGTAAGTATTTATTCCTAGAAACTTCCTCTGCCTTTACTAGAGATCTTGTCCATTAACATAAAAATGTCAATGAAATTTGTTTATTGTTAGCTCAAAGCCCTTTGGATTCTGTGCAGTGTAACCAAATAGCACAACTCAGAATTCACAGTCTAAGCAACAGGGAGAAAATACCTTCTCTAAGACAATTCTACCGGAGCAGTCAGTGGGTGCACTTACGCAAAGTAAACTAACCTCCATCTGTGCAACCCCCAACAGAGGTGTTCCTTTCTCTCCTGCTGGCTGCGTGTTCTTGTTTTCCCCCTTTTGCTGGCACTAGCACTCATAAAACCACCACCACCACTACAACAGATCACAGTTGGTTTTCAACTAGATGACATCGCTACATAAACGTACAAGATCTAATGAGCAGAAGAGGTGCACCAGGAACTCGTAATGGGACTGTGTCCTTCAGTGGCTGCTGAGTTTTAGACTGGCTTCAGCCTACAGCATTGACTATACTCTCTGCTTGCCTATCCCAAAGTCTGTGCTTCTGCAGCCCAGCAGGCAGAACACCCTCTTTTTTGTGGTTTCCCCATCAATGTAGCAACCAAATGAGTTTTCTCCCTCAGAAATCACCCTTGTGCTTCAGTGAAGCAGATTCTCAGGAGGAGCTTACTGTGATTTCAAGACAGATTTCCTTTCCATTTTCATTATTCTTCCATCTCTCTGGGAGGATGGTGTAGGAAGCATTTAAGTAAATAACTAAGCCATGATAGGGGGTGGAACAAGTGACATTTCTGGCTTCTCTTTGTAGTCATCTGTCAAGACTTAGGTTGCAGAGAATTAGAAAGCTTGAAGTAATAGTGGTTCAGTGTCCCTGTAAGACAGAACTTCTCACTGTGACTGGCTCACTGTCAATTTATAACCTGGAGCATGAAGTCTTTTAAATCCTCTGTAATTTTTCAGCTGCAAGGGATTTGGGGATCTTATCAGTGAAGAAATAATACTGTTAAGGTTTCTTTCTTGCAAGTGTTTCAGGCTTCATATTAAATCTGTGAGCTCCTGTTAGTTGGATTTGTCTAATATTTTAACATTTCAAAAGTTGCAGAATAGAAGTTGTTAAGTTTGTGTGCTGCCAGCACTAGGCATCTCTGAGTCACCAGGGTTATAGCTGGATGTACAGACAGTTATGCATAAACATTCCTACTATGTGACATTAATCAGCATGCTTTATTAAAGGATAACAACACTGCTTAGCCAGAATATCTAATAAAGGAAACTGTCTGTTGTGCAATAGTATATTCCAAGCAATGGCCTTGCTGCCCTGTCATTCTGATAAGAGCCTGTCACATCTAATATTCCAGCTCCAAAAATGGCCTCTGATTCATGACTCAGAGGTGGAAAGTCTCTCCACTTTGGCCCTGCATTGAGACAACACTTGCTCACCTCTGTAATCCACTGTACTTGCAGGTTCCCTGCTTAAATTATGATACACAAAATGTTGTCATTTTTGCTATACAGAAGTTCTCATATAACAACCTAATTTTCTGTTTAAATCCATCCAATCACAGGTGATTTTCTGTGTCAGCGAGTTCCCTCGACCAGCTACATACTGTCTAGAAAGTACATACAGACCATGAGCTTTCTTTTCTCGGTTGCCTTAGTTTAGTCATAATACTACTAAGCATTTCAGCTAGAAAGCAAGCTAAGGTGAGCTGTAGTGCTGATACAAGTCATGCAAGTTAGATTAGTTGCTGTGAAATGCTACATATTATTTTTACAGGGAGTTTTTAATGTCTCCAAGCTAACTGCATTGACAAAAAGGATTACTGCACAGTAACTTATAGTCATGTTTACCACATCACCACCTGACCACGTGAATAATAACCTGTTGCTGCTATAACCTTTCTAGCACAGCTGCAAATACATTTTCCTATAGCTCATCAACTAAAATAACATCCATATTTGTGTGGCTTGAGAAATGCGGCATTCAAAACAACCTCAGAAATCAAACCAGTAGCCCCCAAACAGATGAGAATAAAATGCTAAGCACATCGTCTCAGCCAGGAAAAAGGTTATTATTAAATGTTTTCATACATATATATTTTTAATCTAGGAATGCATTCAAAGTATTAATCAAAGCTGTATTCTAGCTAGTCTCCCAGCATTGCTCGCTGTAGTAATTTTATTCAGTATACACGTGCAGATAAAACACAAAAGGTCTTGGCATTTGAAAGACTGATTTAATTTGTAATTTAATTTGTAAGTTTGTCTGATAAACACTTCAAACATACCAAAATGTAGGAAAAAATATTAAGCTTGACAAACAATATGGTGAAGGCACAGTAAATGAAACTCTCACATGCAAATCTAGCCTGCCTGCTCACCAGAGATGGCATATTCCAGAAAATTCAGGTCTGACCCAGAACACACAATGGCATTGGGAAGATTCCAATTCCTTTTAATAGGCTGGGGAGCTAATTTTCAGGCAGCAGACTAAGGAGCTGTTCAAATTATCCTCCTGTACTAGACTCCTTGTTTCCTTTATGGTTACTGCTTTATTCAAAAGAGGAAGGGGCGGGGGGAGAGAGATGTAACTGTCTCTTAAAAAGCAGTTTCAGACAAGTGAGTAGTGGGTGTTGCTGCTGTGTTGGTGTTAAATTCTGCAATAAATTGGGGGTGATTTGATTTGATTTGACTTTCACGATATCTAAGGGAAATGAAAATAAAGTCTGCAGGAAATGTGTCAATTCCTCATACAAATCAAAATAGAGTGATTGTTTCTGTAACAATAATATAGTTTGCCATAAACATTTCTATTGGGAAAGCATTATTGTACTATGATCACTGCAGCAAATAGCATTAGAAGATATACATATAGCGGTAGAAATTAATTTTATGAACTATGCAGTTAAGGATATAGAAATGGTACCTGGGAGGAGGGGTGGGATTTGTCTGTGTGTGAGCACAGTACATGAAGCTGTGTACAGACATATATTCCAGGTTAAAAAACAAAAACCAAACCAAACCAAAACAAAAAAACAGTGAGCAGATTTCTCTGTGGAATCAGAAGGGAAACGGAGGAACAGTGAGAAAAATAAGGCATTAACAAAATGCAATCTTTAAGGTGTTCCTTCGTCTGTTTTTTTACAGAATAAAGAGAACTAACATTTCTCTTCATTGGTGATTTAGGCTTCCAGCCATTTTCCCTGGTTTGTTCTGCATGTCTGTATAATGTAAAACCTAATGAAATATATTAAAAAGAGAGAAAATAAACAAAACTGTTCAGGCCATATAGTTAGGTGTAATTCTGTCAGCCTTCATATTTTCCAGGAGCAAAAGCTGGCAAATGCTTTTATATTGCACATTACACACAGATTAGCAAAGCCTTCTAGTCTGTAAAGTATTTTTTGCTTGTTTTAGAAATATGCAGGTATTTTATGCAGAAAACCAGTTATTTCCCACTGAGTTATGAAAAAAAAAGAGACCCTACACAGACAAGACACCGGTTTTCTGAATGGAAAAATAGATCAGCTGTGTGTCACCTGATGCTCACAATGCCCAGAAATCTGAAGAGTCATTTCTATAGTCTGGAATACCCATGAAGCAGAGGACGGGGTGGACAGGATACTGTATGAATGACTGAAGTCTGCCCTCAAAAAAGATCATTAGGGCTTTCTGCATAACCCATGCCTAACATAAAAATGATCTTTGAAAAGAAGTATTTTCAAGAGAAGAACAAGGAAATTCAGACACACGCAGGCATGGGGGCAGTAGTTAGAAGGATGTGGTCTTCTGGAGATCTCCTGGTGTTTGGGAAAAAGCCATGACCGATACAGGGGAGAAAGCAAAAACGCATCTTAAATTGAAGATAGACAGACTGTTATTTACTTTTATATTTTGGCACCAATGCACCAGCCAACAAACCAGCTGTCCTAAAATGTACTAAGTCCTTTCCAAGGGAAAAAAGAAAACCATCAGTATTCCCATCTACAACAAAACATCCTTTTAAACTCAAACATTTCAGCTGGGCCTTCTAAACAAAAAACACCTGGATGTAATAAAACTAAGTGGGACTGCAAAACATTCCCATTTGTGGGACATATCCAGCACATCACAACTCAGAACAACCTATAAATCAATAGGTCTTAAGAAACCATGAGTTCCTCGGTAGCACAGTGGCACAAAGCTCAGTGTACTGGGTAGCTCAGCTCTCTCTAAATCATTCCTCCTTTTTCTTAAGCTGGAAGTTGACCTCTGTATTTGGATTTGTCAGTAGTGGTAACAGATTCACATCATGGTATTAATGGTCAAAGTCTATACATGGCAAACGGTTTTCATATGGATTTCAAAAAAGGCAGATAACTGGCTCACAGTAAAAATCTTCTAAAAGTAAAAAAAAATCAGGTAACAATTTTTGCAAAGAGAAAGGATTCTCTTTTGGGAAGTTTCTGAACAACCGTGTCTTCAGTATATCTTATTTCATATTTTACCCCTCCTTTTGGTTTTCTAAGTTAATTTTTTGCATGTGTCATGTTCTTTTCTCTTTCCCATGACACATAACTGTCATTCACTTCAGTCTGCAGATTTTGTAATTAGCCCCATAGTACATGCATTTCCTAATGTGGAATATAACCAGCAGCTCTGGAGAACTGAGATATCTGGGTCTGACATGCTTGTGAGATGTTCACTGGTGTTTGAATTAAAGGTGAGAGGCTTGCTGCATCTCTAGGCAAGATATTCAGTTCAGGATACCTTAGATAAAATTCCCATCCCCTTTCAGTAAGCATAATTCCCGAAGGCTTCCCTTAAACTAGGATTTCATAATAGGACAGTAAGGAAAAACAGGATGATTTTATGATATACTCTAATTACTGAAACCAATTAAAAATAATATATACCACTTTATCACCCCCCCCAAAAAAAAACAAACAGTGGGTAATGCATCAAGAAAAATACAAAAATAATAAATAGCAGTCTGTTGGATGTCTTTTGTTCCTCTGATGTGACGTAAGGTACAGGAAAGGTCTTCATGCAAATCAGGAATAACTTTCCCAATCGAATACAAATCTATCTGTCAACATGTGATCCAGGCACACAGTCAGAAGTGCTAATACAATTCTAACTGAATGGATGTAAAATACGCCTTTAATGTACTAGAAGTATTTTAGAATGACAGCCGTTTATTATTCAACCTGCGCTGCAAGCATTACAAAACACAAATTTAATGTTCTTTTTTCTTAACAAATATTTCAGTACATCCAGTTCATGTACCAGTCAGGTAAATTTCACAGTGTGGACACATGTGGTTTATTGTCTAATAGCTGTATTTTTCCTATGACTGAAATAGATGACACTTATCAGATTAGATCCTTTACTTTCACAATGTGTCCATGACAGGTTCTTTTTCTAAAGGAAACATCATGTGATTTTTAAGTGCAACTTATTCTTCATCTAATTATCATCACATTGTTGGCCAGTTTAGTCGTGGAGAAAAGCATGATTCCAAATTGAAAGTTCCCTTTGATATTTTTGCTATTTCCAAGAACTTTGTTCATGTTCAAGTGAGTAAAAAATCAATCCTGTTTTAGTGGGCATCTCAGCAGGATTCAGCCATGCTGAGACACACAATTCTCCTTACCCTTCCCTTCATAAACCTCTCAGTACGTGTTGTTGAGCACTGACCAGCTCATAACATGCTTGCTCTGCCCCTGCAGTTCCTCTCCTTGCCCACAAATACGTAGGTTCATAGAAGCCACCAAATCCATGACAACTTCGGCCAGCTGAGAAGTTTCATTTCTGTGTTTTAGTGGTGCCTAGCTGGTAACTTTTGCAACTATAGGATTCACTAAAGCATTACAAAAGTTGCATTTAAAGAAGAGAAGACAAAAAGACATAATAAGTCTGTAATACCACAGAGCACCAGATGTGGCTGTAACTGCTAACAGTAACCCACCTCACACACTCCAGCCCTACTGATCAGAAGAACCAGGGTTTAGAGATTTGTGTAACTTCCCTGACATAATGAAAGTACGAAACCAACCCAGCATTGTGCACCTGAGGCTGCTCTACCAAAGTCTAAATGAGTAAACTTTGCATTTCCTCTCTAAAGGGAGAGTGTGGGAATCAGAGGTTTCTAAAGATGCTGAAACAATCAGCTAAAACACATTCCTAAGGCTTCTTGGGTTTCAGAGCCTTGCCCTGCCAAATTGCTGGCTGTGTAACTATGTTTAAATACAGATATCTCTCCTGTTTCCAAATTTGCTTTTTTATGATGTCACATAATAATTCCATTCATCTCTCCCCAAAAAAATTTACTTCCACAGACATCCATTTTATTTTTAAAGCAATCTGTATTACAACATTTCAGGCTGAAAAAGTCACTTTTTCTTTTCTGAGGAGAAAAAAATAATTATTAGGCTGAGACACAAAATTCATCCAAAAGAAGAAACAAACAAAAATATGCCTGTTGCCTCATTTTGACTTCAAAACAATCAATTCCATTGTATCAATATTTCTTTAAAAATAAAAAGCTTTCCCAAATTATGACCTTCTGCTGCCTCACTCTTAGCTATTTTATGGCTGACTTACAGCCTTGAGAAGAAAAAAAAGCAGCTCATTACAGAAGAATGGGTATAGCCTCAATTCCAGCAGCACAATCAGTTACTCCAGATATTGTGACTAATAATCATGTTGTTATGAATGAATAGGGGCAAAAGACAGGTGGTAAGAAATGCAAAGAAAACTGTGTAGATAAATATCCATTACTATCAGTGGATGACAAAAATAAAATAAAAAAAGGTATCTAATGGGAGGCAGATTTCTATTTTAAAGGCCACTATTAATTCCTTTTTAGTTCAGATGGACAAATATTGATTAATACTTATGGCTAACACAGTTACATAGGTAACTTCAACAGCAGTTGCTCTCATGAAACCCAGAGAGAGGAAACCATTAGTGCCATCTTGGGTTGGTCATTTGAGAATTCACTTTCCTTCTTTTCCTTTTAAATGTAACAGAAAATACTGTACAGCTGGGAAGGATCCTCAGTGACAAATGTTACATTTAGAGCTGTCATAAGCATATCCTTTCCAATATCACTCTCCAGCGTGAGCAAAATCTCCTGAAGGCCTCCTTTGTATGCATTAGGTACTGGAGAAAGCTGACCTAGGATGAAAATACTCTGCCTTGAATCTTTCACATTTCCAGACATCAAGATATACAGCCAGATTGGGTCAAAGAGTTGAAGCTATAAAGAAAAATCCTGATCTTTTTATCATCTTACAGTGCCTAGAAAATGAATGTATCCACAAATAGTGGCATTTTTAAAAGCTGCCTAGTAATTTGCTATAAAATTTAAAATTCTGTCTACTGGATGCTATGCATACATGTTCACTACTTTCAAACAATTCCTATATTCACAATGCATATATACGCAAAGAGGTCATGTATGTTAACACATTGAGTTTCCATTCCTATGACATCAACAGACAAGTAGTAAACTCCGTCAACTCGCCTTCCAGAAAGCAAACCATATATCAACAAAAGGAGATTAGGTAGTCCCCCTCCTTATAGCAGTTTTTCCAGGATGCTGACTTTCAGATTTACCTAATCATCAGTAGCTTCAGCTGAGTTCTGGAAACTCAACTCTTCTGACAATGGGACAAACTAAAGGAGCATCCCCTTGATTTCAAAAGGCTTGTTATAACCACAAAAGATGTATGGGTTCTACTTAAGGTCTTTGTAAGGATATCAAGAGATGGTGTTGCTGTTTGTTGCAAAGGCACTCTGCCTACTTGATAAAGACCTTAAAAGAAGTGAGGAGGTTAAGTTCAGTATTTCACAGAATTCTTGGTGCAAGTGAAGTCAGATTGCCTCAATCATTCCACGGTGGCACTTCATTTTGGAGTCTCTGGGCTTTTCCCTATTTCAAGTTTAGAAACAGATCACATTTCATATCCTTTTACTATAAAGAGAAAATCTGCAGCTGGGTACAAATTGGCAAAAAGACATCCAACAACCATTACTTTTTGCTAATTTTTCTTGAATAAACCTCAACCATTCCACTCTGTATGCTAAAAAATATGTTTACTGGCTACATTTCCCAGAAAATATGCTTTATTTTTCAATTTAAAATGATTTTTCACTTAGAAATGTTGATTAGTTAAGATTTTTATAATTACTTAAAGGTAAGCTAATTCATAGCAGATAAACTACAATGACTTCAAATGATACTTTTTCAGTTTACCAAGGAAATGTCAAATTTCCTTTGCCAACCAGCCCTTTTAGAAGACAGCCAAATTCATCTATTTTTCTACTTTTACAATATCAAACCATACATTTAGAAATTCATTATTTGCATATTTGAATTTGATTCAATTTCTTCTTTAAAAAAACAATAGCAGAAAGCTTGGGAAGAAATATAGCTTTCTTCAGATTTAAAGAATTTTGGCACATAAGAAGTGTATTTGAAAAAGGAAGACGTATGAGTTTCATACGTACTGGAGTTCAGACCTGATCCAAAACCTGTTTAAGTAAATGGCTGATTTTAATAGATAAAAGGGGCTACAAAACTTATTCTTTATTACAGCTTCGCTCTCCAATTGCCTTGTGTCTCACGCTGGTAAAAACAGAATTTCAATGGCTTCTTATTTCCTTGCAAATACTGACTATTCCCACAACACTGGTTCAGGATTATCAGTGCATGAGGTGCAGAAGCTCTGGTACTTTGTAATTTGGTAGAAACAAAATCTAAATTGTATGGATACATTTATATCCTGTCCCTGTTCCCTTGCCCCCACTCTCATCTCCATGGGATATTGCTGTGATTTCATTCCATTTTTGAAAACTGAAAAACCCAGACTAAATAAAGGGAAAAACATGAATCCTGACAAGAAAACACCTGTGGTCTTTATTTGTAAGCTGTAACCATCACCAGAGAGGTGGGGAAGTGTTTCTCTGCAATACAGTCCCAAACAATGCAGATTTCCTCAGTTTTCAGATAACATATGTTATCACAGGATAATCTCATCTGATGCTCTCCATTTCTTCCATGCTTTTTCTTTCCTCTTATAGGTCTCTGCTTCACTAGCATTTAATAGCATCAGGTTCAGAAACATTACTCATAAGGAGAGAAATCCTGGCTTCTACTTAGCCTTCTCTGAGTAAAAAAGTAGTGACCCTCTGTTTCCGACCTGCTGATAACAGTGTTGGAAGTAAAACATAGCTAGAGCTCCAGAGGACTGCTGGCCTTTGGCACATTGCACGCTCCAGTCAAGCCACAGCCAGGTCTGTACATGTCTGTGTTTTCACCATGGAGATTTTTCAGCAAACAATCCAGTTCAGTTAAAAGCAGACTAAATCCTGCCTCTTTTTTTCTACTGAAATACCACTCATGTCACTGCTCTTCCAAAATAATTGTCAGTGTTAGTCATTACATACAGGCAGGGTGAAAATCGTACTGTAGAATCGATAATAACAGGATCCATGCCGAGTCATAAATTAAAAGCCTCTTACCTCAGAAAAATCAAGGACCTACTCTCTCATGCTCCTTCTTTCAACTCAGTCGAAGGGAGTAATTCAAGGCCCAGGTGTGCAATGCTAGGGAAGGGGAAGGAAATGTGCTTGTTATATTCATAGAATTATTTAAGTTGGAAAAGACCTTTAAGATCATCAAGTCCAACTGTTAACCCAGCACTGCCAAGTCCACCACTAAACCATGTCCCTAAGCACCACATCTACACGTCTTTCAAATACCTCCAGGGATGGTGACTCCACCACTTCCCTGGGCAGCCTGTGCCAATGCTTGACAACCCTTTCAGTGAAAAAATTTTTCCTAATATCCAATCTAAACCTCCCTTGGTGCAACGTGAGGCCATTGCCTTTTGTCCTATCGCTTGTTACTTGGGAGAAGAGACCTACACCCACCTCCCTACAACCTCCTTTCAGGAATATGAAGCAGGTGTTGAATATTGTCATAACTGAAGCCAAGTTAATAACATTCTAATGACCAGTAATAAAGAGTCAAAAGCAATAAAAAAGGAGAAAATAATCTCTAGAGTAATCATGCTGTACTTAATAGACCCGGAGAGCAAAGGGCATTACTGAATGGGGGAGGAGGAGGGGTGCAGCAGAGGGAAAGGTGTGAGTGAAGATTATTGGATCTCAGTACAATTTTTCAGTGGAAAATAGGGAAAACTGACACTCTCAGGAAGACTATTAACTCAAAATTTTGATGTAATGAAGTAATGCATTTCCTAATACCAGCACACAACGTATTTGTGATCCCAAAAGACTCCGCTGTTAGCTGGCATAAACAAAAATAATTCAATATCCACTCTTTGTCTCCTTTGAGTTCACAACCAAACAATTTACAGAACCTGAGCCCAAACAAGTGTAAATGCACATCTTCACAACTGTGTGTCTGAAATACCTTCTGATAATAAACAGTGAAGATGAACAAGGTATGTATGCAAAGGCTTCATATTGTTACTGTGTACAATCTGAAGTAGGGATTATTTGGGTAAAACATCTTTTACATTAATTAATTTTTATTCACAGTAAAAATAAGTCACTTCTGTCTGTATGCAGGTTTTAAGACGGAAAATAAAATAGGAAAGGAAGGCATTATTTGCCTAAGTTGTCCAAGTGCTATTCTGAAGTATACACACAACTAAAAACTACACTCATTCTCACAGAGGATTATGGTGTTTCGGGATTTAAAAATATACAGAAACTCAATGTATCTCAGAATTAAACTTTTTTGTAAATCTGAAGACTTTCAAAGGCCTCTCCACTTGAGAAATGGTTGTGTTTCTTGGTGAAAATGTGCACAGAGGGTTCTGAATGGAATTTTCCAACGCTAGCCTTTACCTAGTGATGACACACAGGCAGGGCTAGCTATATATCATTTGTGTTTCCATGACTCATGTACTTGCCCTGTCTCACTGTTCTGTCACAGGCACATTATGGTCCATGTGCCTGTGATTTTGGATGGAAAGCCATACCGTGGTGCACAATATATTCATCTAGAAGACAAACACCAAAACACAGGTTTATCCAAAAAACCTCCAATTTATAAATGCAGCATGCTTAGAAACTAGGTTGTAAAGAATGGTATCTGGACTTTGGCGACAGGTTTTAATCCGACATTGCTATAGTCCACAAGGTAAATTCTGTGGTTTGTCTCCCTTTTATGCACTTCATGAACAAAAGTTCAATTTGTCATTAAAGCAAATGCAAACGTAACCTGTCCACACAGGTCCCCTGTGGAGTCAGAGAATTATCTACTCTTGTGGACTAAGCAGTCATTTTCAAAGAGAGCCTCATCCAAAGGCTATGGAAATCACTGGTGGTATTTCATGGATTTGAGCTGGTTTTGGATCATGACCTATAAGAAAATATGTCCATTCTAAAAGTGGAAGGGAGGGAGGAGCAGAGAGGCTGTTGTCTGCCTTTGTTCATTTTGTAACTCTCGTATTTATACTGCCATGAACAAATATTCTGACGTCTCAAGCTGGCAGTGAAAAAGAACCATTTTCCCCTGTAAATAAAAATTGGTCCTTCTTTCTTGCTGCAGGAAATTAATTTGATTTGTATGTTGTCTGCACAATTTGAACAGTGTTAAAAAAACCACAGCAGACTGCTTCACTGAACCTGGCATCCATATACCACCTGTTGTAAAAGTTACATACTTTTGCAGTAATTAATGTACTTAATATTTAGCATGTGTATGTTTCAAACCTTCCTTTCAGTTCTTATTTCTCCAGAAATTCCTATTTTTATCCTCAGTGTATTGCTGGTAATAACAACAAAGAAACTACTGCACTGATTTAATGCTCTGACTCCTGGCTACCATATAATATAATAAGACAGCTTTCTTTCTGTGCTGTTTTAGAGTTTTTCATATCAACTGTCTGCAAAAATCTCTAAGCTTTCTCCGATCAGAGTTTTGAGGTCTTGAATATACGTCTTTCTCAGAAACTTCAGGGAGAAGTCAAGGTGCCCAGAACTTCTGGAAATCAAGATATTGTATTTATCTTTATCTTTGCTTTTTCAGTCTAATTCATCAGGTAAGCAACTGAAACCAGACTCTGCACCTAACTGCATCCCTATCCCTGCACAAAGCCAGCAATGCAATAAAAGCCTGATCTGCCACTCCTTAACCTGTCAGTGCATCAACTGTAATGCCCTGGTTACATGTGTAATGTTTATTTCCCCATGGAAATGCCCAAATCCCATATGCTATATGACTTAGAGGGGCGGTTTCAAGTCCTTGTTCCCACTCCCATTGCCTTACTACTTGATTTTAGCTGGAAGGATCTGAAAATAAACTTAAATAAGGATTCTGAGTTCAGTCAACAACTGCTTGGGCAGAGGAGGCATGAAATTGCATGCACAATTTCTTTATGCTTAGGTCTTTGCCTCTACTCTGCTCAGCGAACTTTACTCTTACGATTCAAAGTGTCATTACATTACCATTATCACTAAAGCAGAATACTTTTTCATAACTGAAGAATGACTTAGGAACTAAATAGCTTGACATGGTGTCATATTTTATCCTAACACCTTCTAAAGATGCAAATGTACTCCATATACTCATTTTCCAAGAAACTAGACAAAAAGTGACAGTGAAAATATTTAAAGAGAAATGAACCCACTGGAAAAAGCATTAAAATACAGTGAAGGTAAATGTAATTGTTTTTAAACCCAATGTTTTTGTAAGATAAATTCAACATTGGACAGGCTCTTTAAAAATCAATTTGCACTTGCTTCCTCTATAAAGATTTATCCCAGAGAAAAAAAAAATCCATTAGTATTAAAGTGCTTAAAAACTTGGCAGACTATCTCCAAAGGCATCAATTTCTAGTGATAATTACCACTAATTATTCACTCAGCAGTTGTAAGTTGCATTCAGTCCCTGAGGGCAGAAGAGAGATTTGTCTCTCTCCAGCATAGCATGTTTCGTATATTTGTTTCAAGAAATGTTTACATTCAGATATCAAAATAGCGTGGTCTTAGAGATTTGCAGAACCTTCCTGTCTGTTACCAGGAGCGGATCAAGACTTCCTTGTGTAGTATAAAGAGTCTATACAGTCCCTCAACATCCTGCACCTGGCACGACGGGTTTTATCTATCCCGTTTCTCTGCTATGTGGTAGAGATTGGACCCCACACATTTTTTCAGTGTCTAAGTGGATTTAATTCAGCAGTTTTCTGATTGCTCAGGCTTGAAGGTCTAGTGTCCAACCTGGCTGTTAAACAACCATGCATAACTGACTCAGAGCTTATTGTTCATGACCACAGTTACCAGAGAGGCCATCACATCCTAGATCTTCAATGCTTAGATTTGGACTCATACCAGAACCCCCACATCCCTTGAAACCACTCCTTCAAGCGCTATAAGCAACTAATAGACTAGGACACGTGCACTGCTCTACAACACCCAGAGCTGATTCAACTCTTTTTCCCCAAGGTGAGTCAAGATGAAAACTGGAAAAGAAAAACTTTTCAGGTAATTAAATGTTTCTAGGAATGTTTATTTAGAAACAGCAAATTATTTCATTCTCATAATTTCAACCCAGACCAATTAGTGTTCCCTAATTTAAAGGTTTGTCTTTCTGATGGAAAAATTAAACTGAAATGGACCTTTTATTCCCCTCCCCCTAAAAAAAGTAGTGATTGTAAATGAATCCCTATGTTCTGGGAAAAAATGGGGGTTTTAAATGTCAGAATTTCCCAGCTTGCCTTTTTAAATACCTTTCATATCTCTGTATTTTGTTCCATAGCCAAGCCAGCACTAGCAAAAAAAAAAAAAAAAAAAAAAATTCAAGTTTCCTGATGCAAGAAGAAAAGAAAATGGCGCTGACTAGAAAAGCTGCTGAGAAGAATATTAATGCAGCATGACACCCCCTCTGCCCAAGAAAAAAAGATAGATGTATGTAAGAGAGAGAAGCAATAAAGGGTCAGTAATAAAAGAAATATATCACTTGTAGAATTGACTAGGCTTTACTTGAGATTTATAATCCACTCTAACTGCAGTAATTTGTGACTCCTGGAGACAGACTGCCTATTAGACATGATATTTTTGTAGGGTACCACCCAGGAATAAAATACATTAAATGTGTGAGCTAACTTGCTCTTCCCTTGTGTTATTTTAAATAATACTCTTTGTACCAGAATTTTTTATTTAATGCCATTAACTACCAGTCAACAGATGACAAAAGCAGACAGAAAGGGTTAAGTGACCTGCCCCAAAATTACACAGCGAGTCAGCAAGAGAATTTGCCTGATTCCTTAAGTCTCCTAATTTCTACGCTCAGCCTAGCACATCACAGCTTCTAGATGTCTCTATAACTTTCTTGGATGTACAGATCTGTGTAGTCCTACCTTGTATACCACAGAACACTCTACTCTTAGTCTCTGAGGCACTCAGGAGAGTTAGGTGCTTTTCAAAATCTTGGTATTAAGTTTCAATAATGGATCCAGCACAGCCCATCATAGCTAGTATGGCAAGACCACAGCACAGGGTGATACTGCACTATAAACTCTGAAGAGGCTAACGGTAGCACGGCATGAGTTTTATTATCTGCGGGATGGCCAGGACTATGCTTGGAGATCTCCAGGCTTCAAGCAGCGGAGTTCTGTGCAAGAACTCTTACGCAGCCCTCTGTTGTTGAGGCTGTGATTTCCTGATATAATGAATCAAAGTCTCAGCTGACATAAATTGCCAGACTAGCAGTGACTGCCTTGAAGCTGTGCTGATTTACAACTGCAGAAACCAGATCCACTGGCTATAGTGAAAGTATTTGCAGAGTATAGAACCCTTTGACATGACTAAAGGCACATTTAATACCTGAGCATGTGGCAGGTTTATTAGCTTGGACTCAGTGCTATGTTAATACAGTAACAACTTCTGGTAAGCTCACACCGAGGTAGAGCAAGCTTCTGTCTTCTTAGAACTTCTAGAGGTCAAACTTCTAGCTCTACAATATGGTAGGTAAATGTTCTCTAAGTTTGTCAGAACATCGTTTTAAAGCTCAAATTCACTGCTTACTCATAGGTTTAAGTAGTCATATAGTCTGACTTTAATAAGAAAATGAACAAATAAAATGGAGGTGAAAGAGCAGGGAAACTTCACAATTTCCAGTAAATGCTAAAATTTAATTCCTCAGTATAATTCATATCATCCTGCAGAAATACAAGTGGTTGCATGAAGCCATTGCCTTCACGTGGGATTTGTGAAGGAGGCATTTAAAGGATCTGATACCCGAGTTTAATGCAATTTGGGGGTTTTGGTGGGGTTTTTTTACTTTCCTCTCTTTACCCCTCAGTTGTTTGACCAAATTTTTTAGAATAATGCTTGTTTTGCTCTTCCCATTGGCTCAGAGGAAAGTATGTCTTGCCTTCTTAAAGAGTAATTAGGATGTTCTATTAATCCTTTCATTAATAGGAAAAGACCATAAGTGACTCTTGAGGGTTTTGAAAGTCCTTATTGAAAGAAGGAAAGATGGAATAATAATCCCCTATGGATATCACTTTTTTCCTGCATTCTGTGGGACTATTATTTAATTAAAGAACCCTGTACTTCTCTTTCTGGTCAATGTGAATAAATTAAGGTGATTAAATTTAAAGAATTGCACTAGTTGAACTGACAGTTCCAGTCTTGCAAACTGAAAGTAGAAATCTGCTAAAAATAGAAATCAGTCATAGGAAGTTGTTCTTCTATTGTGTTTTCAGCTTCCCTTAGCAACATTTTATTTTTCTATAGGACCTTAATTTGTTTTCTTTGAAAGCTAGACTTCTGCACATTTTGCGTGCCCAACAAATACAGCTTGCAGGGAGTTAATTATTTTAAAAGAACAATTTTTTTAAAATAGCTGTTTCTTACACACAATCTTGTCTCCCACTCTATTGAGCAATGTAAGGGATTCATAAAAGAGCAAACACAAAAGTAGTGAAATTGCATACAACCTCTAAGGACCTGGACAACAAAGATACAATTTAACTTGGTGTTTAGGGCTATGGGGAATTTCTCCAAAAAGAGCAGAACTGTAAAACATAATTTGAAAGCATCATAACAAATGCAATTTAGCTGATACTGACATGACGTGCAATTATACAAAGCTTCTTGAGGACCCAATTAAAATCTACCTTAATTTCTTACAGGACTTGTGGAAAATCATATCATTGGGATCTACAGATTCCTGGCTATTTCTATTCTAGAGGATTAAGAATGGACTCAGGAAAAGACTTAAGCACAGGAAACTGTGGCCTGCAGCAATTCAGCTTTGTGGCAGCCTGTTAGTCTGGCTACAGCTCGGTCATAAAGCACATGCACTGTGCTAGTCCATGTGGTGCATGCAAACAATATGGATGTCAGATGAGTCTGGACTTGAAAATAGGTTCAAAATTGGCCTATTTGAATCAAATAATGTTGATACATACACAGATGGATGTAATGATGGTTTTTATGGCAGCTGAGAAAACAACCATGTGTATTCTACTTGTATGCTAATTTTTGCCAGAAAAACTACCACTGTAAATGCCTAAATTCCTCCAAAATAACCATTTTTGTGATTCTCATGAAACTTTCTCTAGACAATCAAACATTTAATGAAGCATGCAAGGGTGCTTAAAAAAAAATTCAAGACACTGAATTCATGCTTTTGCATGAAATCCAGAATAAGTTTACAGAAAGAATTTGATTAATCTGGATCTGTATAAAAAAGAACAATTCATCCAAATGGAAACAGATCCCATTCTCAGAACCTACTGAAATAGATTGAAAGACGTCAATTGACTTTACCAGGCTTTGACGTTTGCCCCTAAATGCACAAATAATCCACAATTACAAAACAGTTACGTGGCAAAATCAAGAATGGAACCCCCAAAACCTGTTTCATGCTCCATTGTGCTAATCAGTAGATAGCCTTGCTTCATATCAACAACAGCTGACTTTTGGGAGCATTTCTATTGAAATGTGCATAAAGAGATAGGTTTACACTTTCAGTGAACACACTCTATACCCAGAAATAGTCATCAGAGTCACCAGAAATATCTTCTCAAGGTATAACTAGAAGGAGCAATGTGCACCTTAAAATACATGGGAGATCTGCTTATGGTCCACACAGTCCTTTTCTCTTGGAAACTCATAATGACTAGTGATGGCTGATTAAAGATTTTTAATTTCCACTGCATTTATGGGTGAAAATAAAACTGCAATTCCTTCCGAACACCCATGTTTACACTGAATCTTCAAAGAACTGTCAAAACAACTACTATCATGTCATTATATGGAACTAAACTCCTCTGTAAGACTCATAAAATTTTAGCAGTGGCCCAAATTTGGGAAAAAAAAGAAAAAAAAAAATCAAAACCAGAACAGGATTCATCAGGCCAGAGACAGCGGGGAAATACTAAACCATGAAAGAGGTATGCATTTCAAGAGACAGCCCAAATGCCAATATGAGCAGCATTTCATCTGGGATCAATGATGAATTCTAATATGTGAGAAAAGGTGTTAGTAAGGGCCAGCAAAAGGTAAAAACTAATCTTTAAAATATCTTTTAGTAAAGCTGACTCCAAACCATTCTCCTTCCCTTTCCTTCTTCTTTTTTATTACATTTTATGAACAAATAGCAACAAATGGCTTATTTTAGCTCTGTGGCAAGTGAAAGAAATTAACTATTTTTTTCCTTGACTGTAAAATATTTCAGGGGCATATATATGGACAGGAAAAAAGTATATCCCCAGGGAGAAAAGCATTTTCATAAAGATTACAGTAAAGAAGACATCAAACATGAATCCAAGGTAAACATGTCTTTATCCGTTATAGGGTCTTGCTCATGCCATCAGCCTGAAAGAGGACGCTATTTGCCATTGCCAATCTCTTGCTCATTAGAGATCAAGCAGCTGCTGGTGCTGGCAGCAAACATATGAGAATAAGAATTGGCTATTTGGCTTATCTGAGCTCATCCATATTAATACCTTGTTTCCACAGAGTAAAATTTAGGTGCTTCTTGAAAATGTCCTTGGTGTCATCACCTCCTAAACCTTGCCAGGTAGTTCACTCCAAACATTTATTACTTTCAGACAGAAAAGATGCTCCCCCATGTCTTTTTTTCAATTTAAATTCCATTTGTGCTCTTTTGTCAAATTTTCTGCATTGAGTTATGAATAATGCTGACATTAGCTCTACCATTATAGAGTTTGAGCTCTTTAATTAGATTCCCTTATGCAACTTTTTTTCTAAGGTTAAGGTTTTAAACTAGTCCTCATAACTCATTCTTTTAAAGCTGAAGGCAACAGTGTCAATGCTTTACTCTCATGTTCCTCTTTTTTCAAGTGCCGTAATATTCTTTCCAATGCATTGACTGGAATCGACTGCTTTGATTGAGGGCTGCCCACCCATTGTGCAATGACAGTCACGCACACTACAGAATTTCCCCCATGATTCAGCCAAGTATTTGATTTGCTCTTTTATTTGTCTCACTTGCTACAGTATATCCTAAAAGCCAGCTCTGATTTCAGGACATCCTTTTCTATTGCTCTCCCAATCCACAATGATTTTACGTCATGCAGAATTTGAACTCTTGGATTTGTTTTGTTCTTTTTGCTTTCCCCATCACTTTTGTCTCTCCCATACATAAACAGCCACCTTAAACATCCTCACCTATGTTGCAAGGAAAGAGAAGTGACAGGAACTATCACAGTGTTTCTGGGTCATTTAAATTAGTTAGAACCAGCTGCAGCTTCAGAAGTACCAATAAAGATTCTCCTTATGTACATGTCATCAAGTACTCTTAAGGAGTCGTGTGAAGGACCCAATTACAAGTTCACCTTTAAAATATGCAAGTACTGTTGCTGTCACCTGGCAGAGAAACTGAGGCTAGGCATTGAAGTACTAAGGGCTAAGAAAGAAAGAGTAATATCTGAATGGGCAACTCTCCATTTCTGAGTTTACCTACTTGAAAATAGTGCGTTTGTGAAAATACAAGTCTCATTTGCTGTATCTGCTGTCTCAATACCAAGTATGTATTCGTTGTTGCCATTGCTTCTGTCTTTTTTCCTGGATGTGAATTTTTGAAGCTCATAGAACAAATCATTCCTGTCACAGGAAACTTTCTCAAGGACACCTTAAGATGTAGACAGTAAGACACATTCATGTCTCAGTGTGCTGGGAGTAATGCATGAAAATGTCTTTTTATGGAGAATATAACTGAGTCATTTAACTAGTCTGTCCATAAGCTCTGGTAGGCAAGACATTCCTCAGCACTATTAACCCCCTAGTGGTTTATATCTTGGTAAGTGATGCTAAGACAAGATAATGTCCAGCCTGTAAAAGATTTGATGGTAATGATTCTAAATGGTGGGTATGAAGAACGAACTCCTTAGGCTATTTTCTAAGTTTTAAAAAGATTTGGGAGGGGGAGAGGGGGATGCATAAACTATACTATCCATTGTTTTTTATAATATCGAAATCACTGAAGAGATATGGATTCAGTATGCAGGAAAGATGCTATACCAAAAATCAAATTTCAGTATATTGTCTATTTCAAAGCAACTTCTGAAGCAGAAATTAATTTTCCATTTCTATTAAGAGGATCCCTGACAGTTTGAGAGAAGGGAAAAAACACAGTGTAAAAGTATATGTTAAATCCCCCCAAACAGGCATTAACAATAATGATAAGGGACAAGCCACAGTTCTCTGGCAGAACCAAGGCAGCTGAAAGTGTGGCATCACCCCTTCAATGACTGCTGCCTCCAGGATGGATGTTCAAAGTGGTGACACAAACCAGAACTGGCATGTGCAGTCTCTTTGGCAGCTTGAAAAGCCAGGTGGAAAAGCAGAGTCGATCTGTGTCCAGCAGCCTCAATATGTAAATCCATTTGTATTCATTATAACCTAATCCTACTTCTTACCTGCCAGGACACATGGCAGGAAAGGAAATAAATCCATCAAAGAGGAACAAAAGCCAGGATGTGATTTCTCTCTAAGGAAAGAGATGATGGGCTAAATTCCCTTTTTGTGACAGTGAATGGAACTGTAGCAACATTTCCAGAATTGTACCCACTTGCAAAACAGCTGAATTTGACCCTTCACAAATAGAGAGTCAAATAATCAGGTGTTACCTGTCTTCAATGCAAGCCACAGGAGATATTTATTTGGAGGAACATTCTGAGGAACAATTATGAAAAGACTAAACGGAAACAGCCTGAGCTGTAACAGTGGTGTTAAATAGGTAAATTACTGTGGAGGAGCTGGGTGTTTAGCTCCCCTCAGCATCCAAGAAACTCTGTCCCTATGTGTTGATTAGTTTGGACAGAAGCACATGTGTCTTCTCCTTGCAGTGCATCCTGGAATACGTGTGAAAGAAGAGGAAGGCACTTTTAATATGAGAGTGTGTATTCCAGTTTCACATTCTCACCAAGCTTGAGAGGGATGTATCCTGTGATATTTAGCCAGGATTTATATGCCTTTTTAAGAACAAAATACGAAGTAGGCCTGGCATTGAAATTGCACCCATGAGAAATTTATGCAGTGATTGCATGATGGAGAAAAGGAAAGCTTCCTTCCTTTTCCTTCTTTTCCTTCTTTTCCTTCCTTTCCTTCCTTTCCTTCCTTTCCTTCCTTCCTTCCTTCCTTCCTTCCTTCCTTCCTTCCTTCCTTCCTCCCTTCCTCCCTTCCTCCCTTCCTCCCTTCCTCCCTTCCTCCCTTCTCTTCCTTCCCTTCCTTCCTTCCTTCCTTCCTTCCTTCCTTCCTTCCTTCCTTCCTTCCTTCCTTCCTTCCTTCCTTCCTTCCTCCCTTCCTCCCTTCCCCCCTTCCCCCCTTCCTCCCTTCCTCTCTTCCTTCCCTTCCTTCCTTCCTTCCTTCCTTCCTTCCTTCCTTCCTTCCTTCCTTCCTTCCTTCCTTCTCTTCCTTCTCTTCCTTCCTTCTTTCTCTTCCTGGTAAACTGCATCTCCAAATATTGGTGACCATTCAGCCAAATGTCAGTTACTGTGCTGGAAGTCCTCTAGACCCCATAATTTCCTTTTGATTGTGTGACATGTGCACTGGTGATTTGACATTGAACTTTGCTTGCAGTAGGCTGTGTAATGATTTAATGCATCTGCTCACAGCAACTGCTTATACTGTGTGCCATTTTCTTTTAAAGGGTTTGTGGTTGGACCACAGAAAAGAAGGCCTTCTTTTTTACTTTGTGATGGCTACTGCACACAGCATGGGGAGACCACTGCATCTCCTTTGAGAGGAAACCATAATGCCCAGGGAAATAATATACAGCAGTGCAGGATGATGTGGGCAGGGAAAAAGAAATACAGCCAGCAGGGCCCCTGCAACGTATGCAGAAAGAGATGTCTGAGAAAAGGAGAGAGGAGACTCAAAACAAGCTTTAGATGCAGTGGACAGGAAAAAAATTCTCAAGGTATGAAAGAAAAGTGTATTGAGATTGTGGCAGCCCAGGAACCTACTTGAGATTGCTGGGCTGAGAGCAAACCTGAAAAGTAGGGCAGCTGCTGCAAAGCCACAGGGTATGTATGTAGGGGGATGAGTTGTTTACATTGCTACTCTGTCTCAGAAATTTTCTCTGTTTTTAAAAGCTCATGATTCTAGGCTCTCTTCTAATCAGACATAGCTCTAGAATTTGTAAAGCCCTTTTGGTGTTCTTGGTACGCTTGCTTGAAGGACAAGAGGCAAAGATATCCAAGGCAGAGCCCATCCCCTCATGACAAGTCATGAAATAAAATAAAAAAAATTGTCTCAAGATGTACAACTGGTTTACTACCAGCAAGACCTTCTTTCCTGTCACAAGCTCCTTAGTATAAGGAGTATATGTATGCAAATCTGTCGGAGCTGACTTGCCCCAGAAGGCACACAGCCCTACCCTCAAGCCCTCGGCATGTGCCATGCGAACCCCAGCCTGGGGCCATTCTGGAGCCTTCTGTCTGTCTCAAATTAGCACAGCACAGGTAGCTCGTTCACAGCTTCTCTAATCAATCAGTTATGCACATAGTCCTTGTGTATCCAGGCACATCATATTTGAAAGTATAATTGCCACAGCAAGACAACACAAACTAGAAACATTAACAAATCTTATTTTTTCACATCCCCCTTCCAATCGAGAATCTGAATAATTTAGTATGGGTTGGCAGCTCTTGATTACATTTTTGCACCTTTTTAAAATGTCTAAATGAAATTTTAAGTAATTTAAGCAGCAAGTGAAAATGACACATCTTTGTGTTCTGCTTGCGCAGGAAAGAATACTGAAAGTGTCAGGTTTTAGCAGCCACAAGTCAGATTCTCCAGCATTTTTCTGCTAGGACAGTGAAATGCCTGACACTGCTTCTGGGTACAAGGAGGAAGACTACTGATGTGAGTGAGGATTGTAGGGCTGACTCAACACAAAAAGAGAGTAATATTAATTTAAAAATCATGACAAGCTGGCTGTGTGTCAGTTTACTTGGTTGCTGGGTATAACAGCAGCACTCAGCCTAAAGAAGGATGAATTTCGTGGAAAGACAGGATTCAATTTGCAGGAGCATCTACATATTATGGGTTATTCAGACCTGAATGTATCCAGGGGACTGAGGAAAGTGTAATTCCTGTAACTGGCATAGCCTTAAAAATGTGCATGCAAAATGTCATGCAATGGGGGAAACTGCTGCTACCTCTCATCAACAAGCTACATCCAACCTTGTCAGCTGCTCGTTTGGGCAGTAAGTTTATCAGCAAGGGGGCCTTATCTTCTATCTCTGCAAAGTGATATGGGAGCATATGGTAGTATACAAATGAAATCTTTATAATTACTCTTTATAAAAGTTTAGACTGTGTATAAACTAGGCAGACATCTTGGGCATACTCAGCTTGCCAGGACAGCTCATAAAAAGACTTTTAAGTTGTAGCTTTCTACCTTAATACCAAGAAGCAGGTTTCCTTGTGGTATTTCTAATACACAATACTGAAAAGTTTATCTGACACATTTTTTTCCTATACAGGAGACCCGTTAAATAGGATGAAAAAAGTGCTTGCTTTCAGTGTATAGGTGAATTTCACCTTTCAGCTTCAAAACCCAGGGAATACAGAGAAGGTTGCAAGTGCTAAGCAGCTCCCAAAAATAGGTCCATTGCCCTTCACAGGAGGAAATAGAGGGTTGTAAGAAAGTGAATGCTTGCAAGATCTCTGAGCAATTTTAAACCTGTTCTTCCAGATTCATCTCATATTCCAGGAAGAGTCTGGTTCATATTTTATCTTCTTCACCAGGTCACACATCCATAATACACAGTCTTGGGGATTTCTGTAATCTAAATTGTCCTTCTACTTAAAAGGGAAATGCATAATGTGATCGATATTTTTTACCCTGTTAGAAATGGAACTGTCCAACTACAAATAAATCATTTGTATGTGACAGGCCCAGAGCAAATGAGAAAAATATTCTCTTCTACCCATTATGTCTCAAATTTACAGTTTTTAAATTAATTAATGAAAATGGGGGGCAGAATCACTTAAGACTACTAAAGGTACTTGAGGAATATCTAGCATGTTTTGTCCTTGCTATTGCCTATTGATTAACAATGGGACAATTTTGAGTACAGGCTGAAAAAAAAAACCACCTCTTATGTAAATCACGTAGAATCAATGCCTCCTACAACTGAAACATGAAACTAAATTGTGGATAGAAGAAAGCCTGGATAATTTCTGATAGCAAAAGAATGATACTGCCAATACACTCCAAGACATACCTAAGATGCTATTGAAAAATAAATGCTAGAATCTGGTCATAACTAAAAAAGTACAAAGAAACTTATAAGGACTGGCTTTCATCTCGTTTTACTGAGGTCCCAACTCTTCACACAGTGAATTAATACTTGGTGTCAATATGGCCTTGCAAATTGCAGCTTCTTTATAATTTGCCCTCTTAGAGTACCTTTCATTGAATGGTTTCAAGGACCATTACTGAAATAAGACTGCATAGCTATGCCTCTGCTGTAAGGCAGTTAAGAATTTCTTTTTTAAAAATGACTTTTTCTTGTTTCTCATTATTCTAACTAGTTTTTGGGCTCCTTTTAAAAAGGGGGAATGTGTTTTATTAACAGAAAAGTGAAAGTATTCAGCAAAAATTAGTATATTTTGCTAACATGCTTTTTTTAAAAAAATAAAAAGTAATTGCCAAAGAAATCCCAACAACAACCAAAGGAAACAATCATAAAAAGTTATATGAGAGAACGTTTTCAAACAGCCCAAAGAATTATTCCCATTTAGCACTATGTAAGGTCCTTCAAAATATAAATTACACACAAGATGTTAACCCTGGAAATCTAATTTAGTTATTACCTTTTTCTTATCTAGAACAAATGAAAAGAAACACAGAGAAGCACAGAAGAAATGAATCCATCAGAAACTGAAGCGTGTCAGCATGAAGCACTGACATTTCAACTCAATTTTGCAAATGAAAAGAATGTTTAGAGAAGGAAAGAATTTAGGAGTGAGCGATGAAGGAAAAGAGGCATTCATTACAAATGCCATCATGCAATGTCAGATCTGGTTAAGTACAGTATGCCATTCTCTCTATAGTTAGGTGTTATTCAGTTTAAATTGAGCTGAGTTATGACAGCCATGAGTAGAATTTTTTATATAGTGCCACAGAAATATAATCAGCCTCCAGAAAACTCTCACTCATCTACCTAAAAAGCAGCACAGCAGATTAATACATGTGGAGGCTGAGCAAGGCCATGATGATCTAAAGAACCACACTTCACAGTTCCTGGAGCAGACCTAACACATCTTGTTGAACTGTAACAGAATTTGGTGGACAAAGTTGTTCACTGACTGAATTTCAAAATGAACATTTTTTTTTTTCCAAAGCACAATCACTCCAGCCTAATGAACTCATCTTCAGAGTTCCTGGACCAATGCAAGTGGAAGATTTGATGCAAGTACCTTGGCACCACGAGGGACCCACACGCTGAGATCTTGTCTTGCTCCCGTTCCTGCAGTGCACATGGTGGTTGTGTCTACCACAGGCTCTGGGCTTTAAAACCAAACCTTGCAGCTTGACTCATAAAGCACTGACATGTCAGAAAAATGGGACAGAGATCACATCAGGCTGATGAATTTGTAATTGCAATGGCTGTGTACCTCTCCTCCCAAATACGTAAATTGTAGAGAGTTGCTGTATGCAGAATTTATGATTACAAACTAGAGAGGAACTCTGAGCCCTCATGGATGATATTCGCTCACTACAAGAAAAAAAAGTAAAAGTGATGGTCCTGTGTGTTTTGTTTGCTTGGCTTTGGCAGAGTGTTCCTGTATGCATTGTCTTTTGCCTGCAGTCCATTTTCTGAGACGTATTGCAGAATGACATCGTTACGAATATAGGTATTATTGCTGCTGAATTTCAGGTGATTCATTCCCACAAAATAGTGAGCATCATTAAACTAACTTTCAAAGTATTCCACAACTCCTCAAAGAGACCAGCACATCATATAGACCTTCTTCAAAGGACTCCCCTAGGCGCTACTCAGGAGTCTCCCCCGTGACAGATATTGCTGCAAACAGCAGCTGCTTTGCCTCTCCCTGTATTATCTTAGAGTGAGAAAAAGTGAAAGCTATGAATCAGTCTTCCATCATGAATCCAGGGATAATGAAACAAGGCATAATTAAGGTGCCAGAAGTACCATTTGGCACATATAAATTATAAGTAATTTTTGAACACTGGTTTTCCCAGCTCCATAAAACTCTATTCTTCCCCAGTGAAAATAGGCCAGTACTGCAGCACAGAAACTGTGGAACAAGTTCTCAAAACAATTATATTCTACCCATGTTTCTGTTTTGACTTGGGAACAGCAAGGTTTCTGATGGAAGAATGAAGTTGCTTATATGTGTTTACAGACGGCTGTCTATTTGAGTGACAGACATATGTGCTGGAGCAGTGCTAAGTGCTGTCACTTTGGTTTATGGAGCAGTAGCTTTGGAAAGATTTCATTTTAATGCTAAATAAATGAGATCAAACTAAAAATAAGTAGGGCAATTAGAAAGTAAATATTGTTTTCCTTTCAATTCTAGACCGATATTAAAGCTTGAAAAAATTGTCGTGTAGACTGAAGTGTAAAGAAGACTTTAATAACAAGATCATATTCAAGTTTAAGAAGAAACGCACCCTGTTATCAGGGGAACTGTGAGTATTTGCTTATCAATTTGCTCAAATGAGATGACTATTGCACCTGGCAAGTCCACCTTCTGCCACATCTTGTCACCTGAAGGGCGACCATCCAATATGGGGCATTTTTTGAACCAGTGATGCAAGTCCTACAGGTGATGGAGGTAACATGATGTATGAAATGAGTGTATGTCCAGAAATATGAAAAAATACTGTGCCAGGAAACAAAAATATATGAGTATTTTTGTTTGCATGGGGGGGGCTGTGATCTTTTGTCTTTTTGCCAGTGAAAAGTGATTCACAACTGTCCTCAGATGCAGAAAAAGATCTGCAACTTTTAATGTTTTGCAGAGGGAATATACAGGAACAGAAGAAATTAGGTGTCACTGCAAGAGTGTTTTTCGTCTTATTAAATGTATCCAGGGAAAACCAGGAAAAGAACTCTCTGCTTTTCCAAGGAGATTTTTTTTCTTCTTCCCAAACCATTTTGTTCCTGTGGCTTCTCTCTTAAATTCCCAGTGCCCAGCTGACTTCAGCTCGAACAGTACATATATACTGAATTTACTGAAATTAGCATACCCAAAAAGTCTTTCTAAACCAAGTATTGTGGAATTTTACAGGCAGGAAGAAAGCCTGAGAGACAGAAGGGTTTTTTCAGCAAAACAAATTCTTATATTTGCATTTTAGTTGGTCAGGAAAAAGAAAGAAAATAAAACCCACAAGTGCAAGGACGGTTCAACAGCAAGTGACTGGCTTTCTACCTAAATTCTATTTTTATAAGTTTTTTATGCTGTAGTGAAATAAACAAGTGCTTTCTAGTCATGAGGATTATTAAATACTTTCCAAGAGCATATTCAATAAAGTCTATCAGAAAATCAAAGATCAGAAAGAATGGATATCTTTCAAGAGTTTGATGAGAACAGGCTTAGGAAATACCTAGACTACTCAAGTAAACCACTGAAAAATTTTGGAAATGTGTAAGAGTGCAAATGTCGAGCCAGTATTCAGGTAGGCCAAGTGAAATGGCTCAGCAAAGGCTTGTTAGCTTATCATCAAAAATCTGAAAAGGAACTCATCTGATAAAGAATTAAAAGGGACTGTGAGTCGCCATGGTTCTGTGGAAGAAAGTTTTGCCAGACTAACCTAATTTCATATCCTGGTAAAATTACAAGTGCAGTTTATCAAGGTAACACACTTAAATTCCTATAAATGTAATGTTAGAGTATTGTAATGCACAATATTCTGTTTAAATTTAGTATTGTACCTTCTTAAGATAAACATTAAGTGGATTAATAACCAGCCATATGGCAGATTTTACAAACCTATTTTCAAGGAAAGTTGTCATGGAAAAATGGAATTTTAGTGCATCACTGCCTACTAGAATTCGATCTTTTCATCAGTGATCCAGAATTAAATATCAAATCACTATTGAGAAAATTGGTGGCTGCTGTAACTATTGCTTGAGAGAAAAATTGGTAAGAAACCTGAAGAGAACTGCTTGGTAAATTGGGGTAATTCAAGCAAAGGACACTTATACACAGCCAAATGCAACTGGACATAGCTAAACACAAGGAATGCTGGCCATGCCTATCACACAAAGGTTTTATAGCCTGGAAAGAAATTACTCCAAAAAGATTTGCTGCTCAGAGTGGATATGGAGCTGAATGGATGAGTTTTCAGGATGATGCTGTACCAAAAAGAACTAATGAAATCTTTATATAAACAGAGGCAATGTGAGTAGAAACAGAAATGTGATTTTTATCTTCTCACGAACACTCAGGAGTCTGATAGAAAAATTCTTGCATTCAGATAGATGCTTGACAATAAGGTGCTTAAAAGCTCACTCCATTTAGCTTATCACAAAAAAGAAAAAAGGTGTCTTGAGGTTGAAGAAGAAGATAAGAATGCCATGTCCAGTAGTTTTTTAATCTGGTGGAGTAAAAGACAGGAAGATAAGAGAATGGAAGAGAGGCCCAAAAAATTAAAATAATCTTTTTCAGATTCAGTCTGGATGTCTTTACAGAAAGTGTTTTAGTAAAATACTCCTCAGCAAAAGCAGCATGGGAGAAATCCGTGATCTTCCATACCAGAGATGGAAAATTTAGATCCATATAGTCCAGGTGCAGTCATAGGTCAGGTCTAACTTACAAGGTACTTCCATCCAGCCTACCATCTTTTTCCAAAGGTTTTAAACATAGGTTCCTTTAGGTGGTGGACACTGCTCTAGCAGCCAAAAACTCTTGGGCTATACCTGAATATTTTGGATACCTCTTCTGCTTCCATAGATCTATTAAGAAGAGGAAGACAGGCCGTCACTCTACACTGGGATTGGCACCAGTGTTCTCGATATTACACTGCATCCTCTTCAAATGCTCTGCAACTGAGTCAAAACCAGGTAACTTTTCTTTTCATCATGACTTCTTGTGGTATGCCAGTGTCCAAGGCTCTGTTAACTTCCAGGTACTTTTAAAATATCTGCAATATCTGTACTTGAAAGTGGAGTATGTAACAAGTGTGACGGTTTACTGCCATCATGCCATATTGAACCAAGAATAAACTTTTCAACCAAAGAAAACACCTATTTTGACATAAACGTCAAATGCTGTATCTTTTTCTTCACCTTTAGACCCTATACAAGGTCTTCTGCAACCTTCTCCTCTCAGAAAAGTTGTTTTCCTATTAAAGGTTATCTTGCTGCAATAATAAGCTAGCTTCCACTCCTCCTGCTGTGTTAAATGTTACCTGCTCTCAGATCTCTCTTTTTGGCTGAGTGGCAGGGCTAAAGTTTGGGGAGACAAGAATCCTTCTCCTTGCAAAGGCTATTCAGATCTTGCTCTTGAGACTACCATAAGTCCCATTCATTTCTTTCAGCTTGCTTCCTTCAAAAGGGAGACAACACAATAGCTTTTCTCCACTCACAGTTGATCTGCTTTTCTATTTGTGCTAACAAATAGGGGAAGTAGAGCATCCAAAAATTAGATCAGGGCTGAATGACATCTATCTTTACCCTTTGGGGAAAAAGCAGAGTATTTAAAAATTGATTTATACATGCTTTTTATAGAAATTTAAGAAAATACGTAGGCTTGCTTGTACCTTGGTGTGACTAATCCACTCATCCGCAATTGACCTTACCCTGCAGCTTGGAATAAAGCCACTAGATTCCATGTTGCATTTGACACCCGTTTATTTTATGGTCCTTATTGACACAGTTATTCTTTTAAAAGACTTGAGTATTTAAGGGGAATACTATCTACTGACAAGGAGATGGGCCTTTTTAAATTAGGGCCATTGAATGAACAGATGTGAACAGACTGATCATAGCTACTGCTGCACAAAAAAAGAAAGAAAAGGTGTTCAACAATTCTACTGGAAAGGAATGCTCACTGTAAGAAGTACAGTCTATTTCTATAAGGCTGAAAATTTAATTCTAGAATGCTGCCATCCAGATAATGAGGTCAGGGAAAAGGATATAGGTGCATGAGGATTGCAGTGTATAGGACTGCATTGTACTGCATCCAGTACAATGGAATATGTTGGAAGACTGTTTTCTTATTGAATGACATTACAGGAAGGAAATGCATTTTATATCTACAGCATTTTAACCCATCTTAGAAATGCATTTTTTTCTATTTACATAACTATTGTATGAGCTTATTCCCGAAAACAATTGTGGCGGTGCTTTTGGATTAGATCCACAGTGCCGTGCCACAGAGCAGATGAACAGGAGATGAGTGCTGTTAGGTTTTGTGTGGGTGCTGCCAACCAAGAACGAATGCATGAGGAGGGCCTTTATTTCAAGGACTGCTTTGGGAACTGAGGACAATCAATTTAGATCAAAATGTCTCTTATTGAAAGTAACTTATGAAGAAACGTGATCCTCAGCTGTTGCTGAGAAAAACACACTGCAGCACAGGAGGTGGTGAGTAAAGGTGGCTTTAAATTGTGTTTGAAATTCCCTGAACTTTGGCTGGTTTTAAGTCTGCCAGCACCATGCTGGCTGCACGCTACCTAGAGCCTATCTGGGCAACTGGCCCAAGGGAGAGGTTTGATTCCTCTAAACCACAGTCCTATTTCTCCTAGCCACAGTTGGTGTTGAAAATGAAGTGGCAAACATTCACTGAATGATCTCCCTGGAGGAAGCCCTTTCTGAGTTGGATTTCCCCTCCCATCATAATCTAACTCATCTCTAGAGGGAGAGGGTGAAAATGAGCTATTTTACACCAGACGCACAACCCAAATTGGTTGCAACACTAAGGAATCAGATCTAAGGAGTCAGCTTGGTTTCTTATTAGTAATGTCTCAGCATATTATCACACGTATCCAGCACCCTGGCATTGAGAAAATCTCTGCAGAAAGTGTTCTGGTTTAACCCCAGCTGGCAACTGAGCACCACCCAGCCGCTCGCTCACTCCCCCGTGGTGGGATGGGGAAGAGAATCGGAAGAGTAAAAGTGAGAAAACTCGTGGGTTTTGACAGAAAACTGTCTTGGTTTCAGCTGGGATAGAGTTAATTTTCTTCCTAGTAGCTGGTACAGTGCTGTGTTTTGGATTTAGGATGAGAATAATGTTGATAACACACCGATGTTTTAGTTGTTGCTAAGCAGTGCTTACACTAGTCAAGGACTTTGCAGCTTCCCATGCTCTGCCGACTGAGCAGGCTGGAGGTGCACAAGAAGCTGGGAGGGGGCACAGCCAGGACAGCTGACCCAAACTGGCCAAAGGGACATTCCCTACCATACGACGTCATTCTCAGTATATAAACTGGGGGAAAGCTGGCTGGGGGGGCCGCTGCTCAGGGACTGGCTGGGCATCGGTCGGCGGGTGGTGAGCAATTGCACTGTGCATCACTTGCTTTGTATATTCTATTATTCTATATACTATTATTAATATTATTATTAATAATATTTTATTTCAATTATTAAACTGTTCTTATCTCAACCCATGAGTTTCTCACTTCTACTCTTCTGATTCTCTCCCCCATCCCACTGAGGGGGGGAGAGTGAGTGAGCGGCTGGGTGGTGCTCCGTTGCCGGCTGGGGTTAAACCACGACAGAGATAAAGACAGTTTAATAGGGAAAGCAAAAGCCGCGCACGCAAGCAAAGCAAAACAAGGAATCCATTCACTGCTTCCCATTGGCAGGCAGGTGTTCAGCCATCTCCAGGAAAGCAGGGCTCCATCACGCGTAACGGTGACTTGGGAAGACAAACGCCATCACTCCAAACATCCCCCCCTTCCTCCTCCTTCCCCCAGCTTTATATGCTGAGCATGACGTCATATGGTGTGGGATATCCCTTGGGTCAGTTGGGGTCAGCTGTCCCGGCTGTGTCCCCTCCCAGCTCCTTGTGCCCCCCCAGCCTGCTCGCTGGTGGGGTGGGGTGAGGAGCAGAAAAGGCCTTGACCCTGTGTCAGCACTGCTCAGCAGTAACGAAAACATCCCTGTGTTATCAACGCTGTTTCCAGCACAAATCCAAAACACAGCCCCATACCAGCTACTGGGAAGAAAATTAACTCTACCCCAGCCAAAACCAGCACAGAAAGGATTAATCTTTTTGCTACTGGGGGGGGGGGGGGGGGGGGGGGGGGCGCGGAGAGAGCGCAAGATAGAGGGAAGGAGAGGGAGCAAGAGAGAATGTCTTGGTACAGCAAATTCAAGCTACAGTTGTAAGTTATTTTAACCTCTTTCTTTCTGCTGAATTGTACATGAACAGCTCATAAGTTTCTGACATTATTTCAGTGCCAATAAATTTGCTCGAATAGTTATTGGCTGGGTGCTCATTTACAAATATTCAGTATTAAGAATATAAATTGTTTCAGCTGCATACATAGAATTTGTTGTATATTTGCGTTTCCCAAAATTTAACATTTAGATCAAGGTTTCTGGAGTGAACACTGACAGTTACAAATGTGCCTTCTGTTAAAATTATTCTTAGGTTGGCTATTTTGATTAAAATTGCTTGGTGGAAGATTCACAAGAAAAGAAGTCTGAAAAAGGACTGAACTCAATTTTGATGAAAGTTCTTTTCAGAACTTAAATAAGTATTCAAAGGGATGGTGGGAGTGGAAAATGAAAAGTATTCTACCAGCCTTCAGTCTAGTACGCAGAATAGTCAGGCATCAAAATCATGCCATTTTCCTCAATGTTCTTGATCCAACCCCAGAATGCGCACTGAGAGGATATATATTTTGCAGTGTAGCTGCACTTTACTAATGAATTCTAATTAACATCCTGAAATGCAATTACTGGGAAGAGACAGTCATTCTGTGCTCGTCACATTTCATAGATGGCTACAATTACTGGTATGAGAGTATCGCTCTGGGAGGAAATGCTGACCTGGAATCTCTGGATATCTACCACTTTTTTTTTACCTAAGCATTGGAAAAACAGGATTCTCACTTGTGCTTACAGGGAGAACTACTACAGGCTGCTCATCACAACTCCAAGCTCTTTCTGCTATTCATCTTTTTGCAGCAAGTCCTTCTAATGTTTCAAAGTCCTCTAGAAGGTTATGTTCAGAAAAGGGGTACTTAATTACCCAGTCATTCAACAGATGATTCACTTTAGCATCTTTAATTCCTGATCGTCCTTACTCTAGTGGCTGCTATTAAAAAGTCAGTGATACCATGGTTACTACAAAGGCTTACCTACCACCAACGCTGGTGCCTGACTTACAACCTATGAGGACTTTTATTAGAATAACATGGGCCACTTGTGTGCTGAAAATTGTGTGAATATTTCATTCCCTCCCTGAATCAAAGCTTAAGAATGCCACAGTTCTTCCCCTGCATTAAATAGTAAATCACTGCATTTTATAATCCATCATAAATGTAAGCTACCAACCCAAATCATTTCTCATTCCAATCACTGTCTCTCTCCTACAAGCTAACACTAAATCTACGTATCCATTGATGCAGTAATCAGTTCATTCTGTTTGATTTCTCTTCCCAAGTAGAAAAATTATGAAAATACCTTTTCCAATTTTAATCTTCATTCTAGTCCAATAAATAGAAATATGTAACGTATCAGAAAAGTGAGAATATCCTAAGCAGCACTGCAAGCCATTTAATATATATTTTTGGTATCTCGGTTCCTACATGATAGGTGATGAAGAAAAAGGAGAATTAATAGAACATGTATAATTTATTTGTATGTGGGTAATGTATGCATGATCTCACGTTAAGACTCTCATCTAAGAAGCCATAATGTAATGTCTATATAAAATATATGTAAAAGTGAACATATGTCTTTAGTGAAAGTACAGTGAAATATTGTATGGATTATAAATGGACTAGAACTAGAAAATAAGCTCCTGCTGAGGTTGATTGCTCAAGTCATTCTGATTATGCAGGAAGCTTGTCATCTCTCCAAAGAATCAAGGTAGAAAATTTCTAGCTTCTAGTAACCTGCTCATTACGGTCTCACAGATGAACATTCTTTCACAAAAAGTGAATGATGCATCGCTGAGAACCATAACAAAGGTAATCTGGAGGGTACTCCTGAAAAGTGGGTAATAACATTTTTGTTTTACCTTTTGGGGCACAAATGTTGGCCCTACTGGCAGCCAAATCTCCAGAAACTACCAATTAAAATGAAGGTGGATGTTCCCACAATGCGTCTGCCATTGATGGGATTGCAAATTTAGATGAGCTGGAATTTAGATGGCATTGGATTGCATCCATGACAAGGACTGACTAGCGGGAGAAGGAGATCCAAGATTCAGGCTGATAACAAAATAAGTTTCAATTTTCATATTTTCATTATTTTTTTGCCCTTCGGTGATTAAAAATAATAGGAAAAGCCCCAGAAACACAGCTGGGTTCCAAGTAACTGTGTTCCTTAGCAATTCACAAAGAGGTGAACTGCTGGCTTCTCTGAACGGTGGACAAGTGATTATTTTATGGTTCCTGTTGATACAGTTATTTGTTAAAGGGTACACAACACAAAAAGCATACAGACAAATTGTTTAAAGAGACATAACCATATTTCTGGAATATTCTTGAGATGCCTATAAAAGTCAAAGAAAAAAAGGAGGAAATAAAAGAGATTACTTAATAAAGCCAAACTCTTACAAAGCTAGTCTAAAAGCCCTTGAAGGGGCCATCTAAGACATCTGCACGTCTCAGGCCTAGAGAAAAGGGAGGACACAATCATATGCACCATATAAACAGGCGTTAAAAAAAGACCTTGAATACTGCGTGTAAGGCTGGTTCTCTCATCCCAAAAGGAATATGTTAGAAGTGAAAAAATTTCAGAAAGTGGAAACTGGGCTGTGCAATAACTCTCCATAAAAGCAATAATAGAGTAAATTGGGACTATTCAACCTAGGAAAAGAATCATTTGGTGGGATATGATAGAAGTGTACAAAATTCTGAAAGGATGGAGAGGGAGTAACTTCTTCCTAACTGTTCACTGTCTCATTCATGCAAGAGCTGGGGCATCAAGTGAGGTAAGGGGGGGGCCTGTTCAAAACTATTGAAAGGAGGTAATTCCTACCACTACCGGTAGCAGATCTGGGAAACTCTTTGCAAAAGGATGCTACAGATGCCAGAAATTTACATGGACTTCAAGGAGAAACTGGACATACACTTGGAAGAGAAATTAATTGCATATGAAGGATTAACAACCAAATTCAGCTCTCACTATGTACAGCCATACTGTCAACGCTGAGACTAAGTAGATAATGGTTTATTTCTTTACTCTGCACAATGCAGCACAATGTACAGCTCCAGGCAGACTAAGTTCTGACACTAGGAAACTGCTAGCAAGGTATTTCAATCAAGCAGGGTGAATAGGCAGGATTAGATATTAACACAGGGATTGCACCACAAGGATATGTCAACAGTGCTTTTTCAAGACCTAAGCTACCATATCCACTTGGTGCTATGCTCCACTGAGCAAATGTACCATTCAGGGTACCACTGTTTGTGCTGTACTAGCAGTATAAAAATACTAATTACAAGAATTACTAATTCTAATTTTATTCTTGAGCTAGTAACAGATTGTCCATGATTGTGGCTTGTGGGCCAATGTTTGACTTCACCTACATAAGCTTGCAAAATCATGTGCATGGGGTTAGTTTTGTCAGTTAATTTACAGCCAGATTGAGACCCCAGTGATGATCTTGATGTCTCATAACCATCCCAAGAATCTTGGGCAGCTTAACCTGATCATGCTTCTTCAGGCTAAACTTGCAACAGCAGTGCAAGATTTGTTGTTAAACCTATTAGGCAAAAGCACATTAACTTAGTCAGTACTTTAAAACACTGTTTGTTTCATGCAAATGGGGATGCCACTCAGGACCACAAGCAATTCTGGGAGCTCCAAAGAGCCTATTGCTTGCAACGTTGACCTAATATAACCATTTTGTGTATTGTATATGAACTTAATTAGAAGTCTGCTAATTAGACAGCTTCTTTGTAAAGTGAACATGCATGGATTATCATATGAGGTTTAGAGAAAAATTAAAATCAAGTTTATTTTTTAAATGGAATGCAAAAAAACCAGAGCAATGGAGATGGCAACTTGACATGTACATGATGTGTCAATATTTGCTCTGCACAATTGTTTCTCTGAAGATTAGGAGGGCTGAATCTATGGACATGGTAGATAATTTGAGTTGAATCACACTCCAGAACATATTTTTTGTTAGGAGGAACTGCAGTAATAGATTTTGATTAGCCATTCAATTAGTAGCCAGTACATGAACTCCAATTACTCATGCAGTATTCAGGGAGTATATTTTCAATGAAAACTTTTAGACCAAGAGTGAGTAAAGCCTTCCAATAGTTTAAGCTTCCCTGAATCACTTCAGTTAATTTGGGTATCTGTAAAATTGTTGCGAGTGTGCAAAGCAGATTTCCACCCACACCCCTCAATTTAATTCCTTTTCTTTCCCCAGAGGCAGCTCTATTTTCCCCCTCCTTCTGCACCCTTATCCACTTCTCACAGAAAGATCTTCTAGCAAAGGGAAGATTCTACTGTTGAATTTCCCTTTAGCCTGGAAAAATATTAAGCTGTTACCAGAGGTGCTTCATGTACAATGCAATAATATTTGCACATGTTCATAAATACTTATTTTCATACTAAATGTTTTCTCTATATATAGTGTTCCCCTGCTATCCCTCAAGTCTCTCTTTAGTTGCTTATTTCATCCTAACTATTTTTGTTCCACCTGGTGCAAACATTAAAAGTCCTTTTTAAGGGATGGGTTTAAAGCACCATTGGACTCTAATGAGGCAGAAGCACATGCTTAACTGCTTTGCTGAATTGGAGCCAAGAAAATGAAGTAACTTGCTTGCATGTCTCCATAAGCCAATTGAGTTTGGGTCTTTTATCATTGTAGGTTAACACTGGATTGAGACTAGCTCAAGGCATCCTCAGTGGGAAAGCTCTGCTTAGGGAACTGCTGTCTTGAAGGCAGTGAACAGTCACTCTGAAAATCCGTTTTCTGAGTCATTTTCTTGATGACTATTCAACTCCCTCTGCTTCCAAGGTCTGATACTTAGAAGATCTGCAGCTAACACTTAAGAACCACATTTTCTGTTATTAATTGTTGGATATTACTTTAACTGGGCGCTTTGTAAATTGGCTGAACAAGGAAAAGGTATTTCCAGCAACAGCCATCTGCAGCTGCAATGCTTTATCTGCTAGATTTTGTATCAATATACTGAGAAGTTGTACTAGCAAAACAATCCTGGGTGTGCCTGTGTTACAGCCTGCAGAACAATGTACAGGCAGAGAAGCCAGCTGTAAACAAGCTACAAGATACTGGAAGGAGAATAGCAATGGCAATAGAATGCTCACAGCAGGTTAGTTTACTCCATTGCTCAGATGCACAAACCACCAAGTTCTGTGATGCACACAGGTATATCATCGAAAGAGAATTAAAAATAAAAGTGATATTTGTGTAGTAAATTCAAGTGGTAGTACTTATAACCACAATAAAAATACTATTAATCGTTAAGTCCGCTCAACTGGTATGCAAATCAGTGCTGCAACCCATCAAAATTTTCTGTAATATAAAACCAATTCATTCAATTTAATGTAATTTTGAGTGGCAGGAATAGGAAGGGAGAAGAGAAACAAGCAAAATATATATTTGGTGAACAGTGTTGCAGTAACATACTGAGATCAATTCAAGGTAAATTCCAGGGAGCCATAGAGACTGAAAATATTCTTATATTCCTCATTAAGTAATTACTATGCTTTACCACTTAGAAAACTCCAGTGAAATACAGACAAGAGTCTTTCTATGACCAAACTGCATCCAAATTGCTTCATGCAGATAAGCCTGGTAAAAGTAGATTCATTCAGTGCATGCAAATCCAAACTGCTAGATCCAGAACTACACTCATCTTGTGTAAAATTAGGTCATTCTCTCCAATAGATGAAGGAATCTACAATGGCCGACATTTTTCAGAACAAATGACATCCTTTTCAAATTGGCTTCATTAGCCTTTCCTGCATACCAGTAAAATGCAATTTAGTTTCTTAAAGAGACTTCTCTCAACTGCAAAATTCATAGGACTTGGTTTATGGAACAATATTTTCTTCTGAGTTCTGATTTAAAAGTATAAACTTAATAATCCGTAAGGCTATGAACAACCTTTGTATTCAGTACAGAAAGCTTTTCAGTTAGCTGGAGTGAGCATTTGGGTTTAGAAACTTCCAGCCCATTAAACTAATTGAATAAGCGAGAATTCACTCTTCCAGAATAACCAGTTGCTCCAGGAAGTGATGCTGACAATTAAGTAAGTGACACTCTTTCTTCTGAAGCATAACCAGCAAGTGTCCCAGCAAGGAGCTCTGCTGAACTACACATATCTTCTTAGAACAAATCATTACATGGAGGCTCAGGCAACTTCACAGAAGTACCGTGTTTGCCCCAGTTCTTTAATCACTTCCCAAGTGCATGTGCCCTATGAACTTCTCTCTGACCAAAGCATGTAAGTCTGCATATTTCAACATTATTGGGCAAGGGTGACAGATGGGCTGCCATCCATCTCCCCACATAGCAATGGCTGATGCTGTTTATCTGCGAGTGTTTCTCATTTCAAGAAAGGCAGCTGAGGATATTTAAACTAGGGATATGAGAAAGCTAAAGTGATTTAGCTGGATGAGCTTGAATTTAACAGGATTACTTCTTATTTTTATTAGAAAGCTATAATGTGATTCTGCTCTCTTTTTTCCCCAGAAAGGTCATCATGGTAACAGCAGAATTATCTGCGTTCTATAGAATTCCTGCAGCAATATTATTGCACAGACTCACAGCGGTGTGGCATATTTAACTGGTTTCACCATCCATCATATATAACTGTCTACTACACACTCAAGCCTCTGGAAGATTTCAAAAAACTGAACTACATTTTTCAGCTCCTTGCAAATTAAGAGCACACAGAGTTCAACCAAATCCTAAAACCAGCTACCAAACACAAAAGAAGTTTAGATGCAGGAGAAATATCTGAGACAAGAGTCATTAAAAATATAATAGAAATAAAACTGCTGCAATTTCCACTCCCCCCCCCCACCCCCGCCCCGAGAAGGAGGCTGGGTTTCAAAGCACAGTATTACAATTATCATTAGTAGAGCTGAATTGCTGTAGCATTGCTTCCCAATGAGAGATTACCAGTCAAGGATGTCTACCTACATTAAAAAAATTGACTTGGTAACACAAATCCTGGATGACAGACAAATGGACAGTCACAAATCATGATATACTCAAGGACCCCCAGTTGACACTGGAGAAGGAAGACCATGCAGTCCATGGGTAACTGGCAGAACCTGAGAGACACAGTCAGTGACTTTTACCAAAAATAGCCACTACCTTTGTGAGTGATCCAAGGAAAAAATTTTTTTGTTTTATGCAGGAGACAGGAAGATAAGATGCTTTGTATTGAACAGAAGCATACGTTTCTGACTATCAGAGTACCTTTCTACACAGCATGTGTGAGATGGAGTGATTAGTTTGCTCTTACTCTATGGGTAACAGCCACAAGTTTCATTTTGCAGGCTGTTCATGGATCACTAACGGTGAAGGCTGTGCACCAACAGGGGTTGGTAACACCATCTGGTTAATGCCATTCAACCTCTTTAAATGCCTCTTCTGCATCCTGCCCTTTGAACCAGGTTTTCTGAGTATTGCTCCACTTTTTTAAGTACAATTTTTTGTAACTGTTGTTCCCAAGACGACTGAGGCTAGAGAACCAGACAGAAAAACATAGAAAGCCTGGCCTTCTGGTTACTCAGTGACTTAGTTTTTAGGGGAGTTATGCTGAGCTCAAACTTTGGAATACTTTATGAACCTGTTGGATGGAGCATGCTGAATAGATATCACTGTTTGTTAGACTAGATTCCTTCAAATACCACAATAAGTCCAATTCAAAGCTAGAAGCACAGCTTTCCTTTCTGGTTCTGGGCAGCCAAACAAGATGTTTGGGCATGAGTTTTGAAAGGCATGAGTTTCCCAAAAGAAAGCTCAGACCCTTATCAGCTCTCTCAAGCCATGTGAAAAGCAGCTACGCTAGTTCTTTTACAGCCTGATTGGTGCAGTAGTAACTTAATTTGGCTGATTCTATAATTAAGAAGATACTTAGACTTGTCAGCAACAACACAGCCAGTTTGTTCTAAGTTTAAGCTGCATGACAAGGAAGATAGCAATCTTCAGGCTTCTGAGCATAATACATTAATATAATTGTTAATGCCCTGGTGTAATTTTTTTTCTCAATTTTCTTTTCTTTTCCCCTCCTTTCTTCTCTTCCATTTTTTCACTATCAAGACAAAACTGCATTAGAAATAGCTCTTATCATTTTAATAGTCTTTAAATTAGGCTGGCACAGCCTTAAATAAAGAGATATTTTGTGGGAGAAAAAAAAGAAAATAGAGAAACTGTTTGTAAAACATAACTCTTGTGCCCAAAGGGACATATCATTTTCATATTTTAAATCTGAATGCATTTTAGTTATTTTGTGTTTCTGCAGCAATCAGTTCACATTATGAGAATAGGGTACTATAATTATGGAAATTAAGTACAGATTTCAGTTGAATGAACTCATCAGATGGAATTACAGCCTTTCTAGATTGGTCGTCTGGCTTTATGTCAGATGATTTGCATAAAACATTTAGCTTAATGAGAAGTAAACAACAAGACTGCGGAATGTATTAACCCAAGGGGGTCTGAGCTGACATGTAAGAAATATTAAGGTTGAAGCTTTTTTTTTATTTTAAAGACAAAAAGGAAGCCTTGAGAGCAGATTAGGGACATAAAGGTAATTCTGGCTTGGATCATAATTCTTCATGAGTGGTATTTTTCACCACCTACAGTCATACACTGTAAAGTAATTTTTCAGGTTTTATTTACTTTCAGTTGCCTGTAAGCAAAATCTGACATAATCTAGTTACCCTGTCAGATAGTGTTCATGACTGCAAACATGTCTTTGTGTTCAGTAGTTGAATTTTCTTCTGGTCAGTGGTCTGGAACTTGCTCAAATTATGTTCTGGGATATCTAGTCATTTATCCACAATCTCTGGAGGATCTAATTTTCATTGGGAAGTACAAAACCAAACCATACTTTTGCATCTTTAATCATTAAACTCAGAAAAGCTACCATCCTAAAAGCATATTGATAGCAAGTCTACTTAATGCACAGAATATTAAAGGGCTCTTTCTTTCTGTTGCCATGGCAGCATCTACTTCTGGGAGGGGATTCTCCAGGAGGCCTAAGCAAAGTACATGAGAGGTGCTTTGAAATCACTATTCTTCCTGTTAAGATTTTCAGGCTCTGCCTGTGGACTGCCTCCTAGCCTGGTACAGCTTGGCATTTCCACAATACTATTAATTCTGTGCTTCATCCCATTGTAGATCACCTCTTGACATGTTTCCCTCTCATGCTAGAATTTGAATGTGGTCATTTACCATAACCCGGTGTTGTACTTGCACTAAGGGCGCCTTGTTCTCTGTCTACAGCACTGTGGGCTGTGAAGTAGAAAGACTGTAGAAGGAAGCAGAATTCCTTCCCTAATATTTAAGAGGCTTGGGACTTAATTAAGCCTTCAACACTGTACCTCCAACAAGAGTAAGAATGTGGACAGATGATCACAAGAGACCAAGTTAGTGCATCTTAAGACATAACCACTCATTAGCTGAAAATTACCACCCTCAGCAGATGGGCAGCATTGCTGTGAATGCAATTGCTTCTGATCGTCTGGCCATACCTGTAGAGCCTCTTCAAACTCCAGTCCCTCTGATTGCAAATCAAGTGCTTGATTACTTGAAAGAAATGTCCCCAATTAAGAATGTACCATTCACCATCCTTACACAGGGAAAAAAAAAAGTCTGCAAAGGCAAATTAAGCCCTGTTGCTCTATCTTTTATTCAACCCACACATGTGAACATTTCAGGGAGCAACCCAGATTAGCCAGTAAAGTGGTAGTTAGAAATTCTATGGCAAGTATTTTGATTAACGCAGTTCTGACTTAGAGGCATGAAATAAACTGCAGTGTTTAGACAGGATCCTGATGGTGCAAATTATAACTTTTTTTGTATTCTCCAAAGAAAATCACCATATGAGACTGTCTGAGTACAAGGGTATGAATAATCTTTCATCTAGAAGGCAAGGCTTCTATTACCCTTGCCTAGGAAGGAACAGTACTGGGAGAGATTGCCTTCCCCCAGTTCATGATTGCTAGTGACAACACACAGAGAAGCAAGCTACCAATTCATTGAGTTGAAGAACAGCATGCCACATGTTGTGCTTAGATTTCAAAATAAAAAATTGTATGGCAGTAGAAAATGGAAAAATCCACTCTGCTTTTACTGCCACATGTGTTCTTTCTACTGCTGAGCTCTTCTTAATGAAAAATTGGTCCAGGCTCGAAGAAGCAGAGCAAGAGATGAGAATGAAATGGTGGTGCAGAAAACTACTGACCCTTCTGTCTAGTTGAATACAGAAGCAGCATAGGTAGGGGGTTCCTTAAAAGAGTATGTCTGAATCTATGAGCTTATGACTGGCTGCATTTAGGGAAACAAAGTGAAATGAGAAAACTTCAGTGTGCTGGATGAATGTGCAGTTCTGACAAGAAAAGATGAACTATAGCAAATTAAAGGCTGATGGTTCAGTGGCCACACAGCCAGCGTGAGGAGAACAGGATTGCTGCTCATTTCAGAAACATGTTATATAAAAAGCCTTTGGGACCTCTCCCATAGCAATTCAAATCAGTGGGAATTTTGCTTGCTATATAGCTGATTTGGTGCTCCATTTTGAAGTCAGTCCATGTGCCATCACCACGAACACCCTGGAGATCTCTCATCCTTCTAGCTGGTCTGCTGAATATCACCAAGAAAGAAATCAGTATCAAAACTGCAATGGTCTCTTTAAAGAAGACTGAAGAACTCCCTGACTGTTCCTTTTTTAAAATGGGCCCAGTTTTGCCCTCAGGTAACTCTGAGATTCGGGGCCATCCCACCTGCCTCAGACACTCCAGAGCAGTCCTGCTCACAATGAGCAATTGCCACCTTCTGTCTTATGGGGAATTTCCTCTCAGGAAAATGATTCCCGTACACAGTCTCAATACGGAAAGCACTTTGGGATGGTTGGGGTGAAGAAGGCTACAGGAGACTCTGGGACTCATATATTTTAAAGATGTGAAAAAAGCAAGTGTCCTTCCTCTGTTACCAGAGATAATGAAAATTATGTGCATTTCATACAGCTAGAGTAAATCAGTAGCAAAGGCATGTCTCTTTTTATTTGTAATTCAACTGAATGATTGTTTCTTTCTCTTTGCCTTGGTTTATGCTTTGCTATAAACCTGTACGAGGCCCTCAGCTCAATCATCAACTAAATAATAGTTAGCACAATACTTCGTGCTTAATAAACACGTTCTACCCATTGATCACAAAATCCTTTCCAAAGGTAAATGAGCATTCAAGACATGGAGAAAAACTGTATCCAATTATTGAAGATTATAAAATGAGCCTGAATCAGAATATAGGTACCTAAGTACAAAGTATACTCATGCTCCCTCTTCCTGTCCTTTAGGACCATCCTTCCCAGAGGTAATACAACTTTTACTCAAAATTTCCTTGACTACCTAAAAATTATATTTCATAGCATATGGTGCAGAATAATCTTTTTTTTAAGAGGAATGTATTTCTTGCTCCTAGTTCAGGCTGAACAACTTACACACATGATTACAAACACAGCATTCAGCAAAATTTTTAACTCGGTGAAACCCGGCAACAAGATAGCCTTGCAGAGAGAGAGGGTGCTGATACTGCTCATCACTTGATTGGTAGTAGCTTATCCCTCTGAGATACATTATGTCCCAGCTCCCCGTAAGTTTCTAACACCATCCTTCCCTAAAATTTGGGAAAAATAAAAAAATACAGTCTTGCATGTTACCGTGAAAGATTTCCAGCCCCTGCCATAGGAACAGCTCCCTCTTGCAACTGAGCATGATCAGATGCAGAAATTAGGTGTCCACCAGTGATCCCTTTGATTGTATTGGTGTGGTCTCCCCTAGCCATTTCTCTCAGAGATTTAGTCCAATGAGCTTTCCCAGAACAGCTATATCCTAGGGACTGGGAAAGGATCTGAAAAAGGAGATTTCAAAGGAGGAACGACTGTCACAAAATGAATACTAACCTCCAACTCTCCCCTTAAAGCTGGCCCCTGTGCAGAAAGGAATTCAAGATTCATTAAGCCAGAAATGAGAGCACTAGAAAACATAGCCTGGTGATTACAGCATTCAGCTGGAACAGTTTGGGGATGCAATTTAAAGATTGTGAACAATGCTCAAGTTGTTTACTGCATGTGGCCCCAAGTCACTTGTCCCATAAATCAGTGTTAGAGCTCCTGATGCCTCTACTAGTCCCTTTTCCATCTATGTTCCATAGACCCCTCTTTTATTAGCTACAACTTTTTACCAATTCTGCAGCAAAGTTGTAGGGGGGGGGGAAATCCCTGCTCTTTTTGGAACCAAGAAAGCAATAAGGAAGTTACAAACTTTCAGAACTATGCGAAGGAAAACTGTAGCAAAACCTGAATCCCTCCAGATCATTCCCTCCCAGTCTGCTCAGGGTCACCAGGACTTCTTACATCTCTCACCTTCTTCTCATAATGAGGGATCTGAGACTTCTCACTCTCCATGAGAGATCTGCTCACAGTGCTGATAGACAACGCTATGACATCCTATTCTTAAGGGAGGAAAACAGAATGGCATTACAAGGTACATGGTTGCTTTATATTTGGAACATTAAGTGATAACTATGTTGATATTGTGAGGGGCATTTTCATACCACGTCTTTTGTTTGAAGTATATACAGTCAATTAATGTAATGTTTTGAGCTTATTCACAGAAATATTTGCTGTTCATTCCAGAACTTCCCCCATGTTTTAGATTACGCCTCTTGTGACATAAACTGCTACACCACTCAGAAAAACAAACAACATGTCTTGTAATCACAATTTCTTGTTTGATGCTGTCCGAGGGTGCAGAAGGAAAACTACAGGTGGAACCGCAATTGTTAGTTTTGTTTCAACAGCTGTTAAAACGTATGAAAATAATATTTAGGTTTGAATAGGCATTGCCGCTCCCACACATCAAGCAAATGTGGCATTTCTGAATGACATCTTTACACCCAAGAGGAAGAAGAAGTACGCATGTATCTTCTCCCTCAACACTTTCTTCTCCTGGGTGTTTTGACTACAAAGCAGCTCAGCCACAGGGACTGCTTCTGACTTGCCACCTTTACATCAGAGTAACTACATCCTCCCTAAAGGCAACCACTGTGCTGCAGTTTACACATCACAATGGGAGGTGACGGGGACTGAGAATCTAGGCCCAGTCTGTTTTAAAAGTTGACATTTGGGGCACTTTCCTGTAATGGAAATCATGCTGAATTTTTAATTCTCTCCTTATATAAAAGTCCTTCCCGCCCACACATTTCTGTTTATTTATTTGTTTATTTGGGGGTGCGGGATGAGGTGTGCTAAAAGCACACACATCTGAGCAGAGAGTGTGTGGTGTGGGCGTACTTTTGAATTAACTCCTGTTTGAGGTTTCTTAACAGTTCAATGAGGTTTGTAAAAACGTTGAAAAAGACCTGTTGATTGCATCTGTTTGTAATTACTAGTTGTGGAGTGTGAATATGCAGTATGTATTTATTGAATTATGCTCTGAATGTGAATAGTATACTGCTGCTTCTTAATTGCCTACTCCGATAGGTGTCTGACAATGGGGCTTTTCATCTCATCCCACTTCTTCAGGAAAAAATACATACATTTTCTTTTTTTTTTTTTTTTGTTTAACAGTATGCTGACATTTTGTCAGCCAGAGCACATATTTTAGGAAATATTACTTCAATACCAGTGTTGCTTAGTAAAATTTAAGGGGGTGGTAGGGAAAGAACCAGCAATAACAGAGACAAAATTACTCAAAAGCAGGTATTATGAATAATTTTAGTCCTTCATGAAGGGCCCATGGAGGTCACTGAGACTTTCTGAGAACTTAAAGGAATTTTGCATCAGGTTCTTACATGTTTTGCTTTGTTTTGTTTTCTCCAAAACCAGGTCAAATTTTCTGCCAATGTGAAATGATGAAGCTTCACTGAAATCTCTGGAAATGCACCAGCTTATGCCAGAAGCATATGTGATCTATAACATTTCTACAGAAAGATCCAACTCAAGCAAAATGTGTCTATATGAAGGTTCCTCACCCATGTCACAGAAGAAATTTTATAGTGGTCATACTCATTTATCCATCTATGCACACAAACACTGCTCACAAGTCTTAGTGGCAAAATTCTTCTTCTTCTTCTGGCATACCCTTGGTTCCATTCCATAATAAATATCTTAAATATAGATAAAGATGTATTTATTATACCTGCAGTCATTTGCACTAGTTTAAAAGGAGCTTCAGCAAAGGACACCTTAGGACACAGTTCAGAAATATTGACAAACCTCCTGATTTAATGCATTGCCACATCCCACATGTGACTGTAGCAGTTTTATATCTTTGACAATGAAGGAGACACGCAGCCTAATTGAGTTCAGTTTAGAAGGGCTGTAGAACAAGCCAGATATAGTGGAAATTCTGTATTTTATAGTAGTATTGTAGCAATTTTTTAACAGTAGATGAAACTCATTTCCACACTTCTGACTTAACAAAAGAAAACACAGCCAGGGCTCCCAAGTATAATCAAATTGGTATTCATCATTCAGCAATAAAGAGTACCATAGCACTGTGAAACAAAATCTCTTGCAGGGGGTCTTAGCCCTTCTGTTTCAATTTCCTGAAGGCCAAGACAGTTGAAAGAAGATAAGCAAACATCCCTCCAGAAATGGGAAATAGGAATGTACTTCTGCAAAAGATTGGACAAGCAGTAGCATAGCAATGAAAATATTGAAGTGTTTAAAAATACTTCAGAGGGATGCTGTGAATTTTGGGAGATGGGGACTCTGCATACAGATGGATAAACTCCTTTTCTTTTGAGGAGCTAATCCAAATCCTGCTGAAATACGTGCAAAGAACTGTAGTTCTGGGTACATGGATTTGATAATGTCCCATGTGATCTATTCCAACCTGTGTCACCCAAACTATAGGACCATGAGGCCACAATAATCATTACAATATTTCCATATCACGTAAGGGAAAGTTTAAGTTACAGACTTCTCTGTGGGCCAGGAGCAAAACAGTCATTTCCCTTACACATTTAAATCACTGAAACAACCACAGAATTGTTCTTTCAAAAGAATTGTTGCAAGTAACTAAACCCTAGCAGTCTTAGAGCCCAGAAACAGATACAGCTGAGAAGGGGGTTGACTTGTTTTCACAATCACTGTCATCCCTAAAAGGGAAAAAAAACCCACTGCATTTCTTTGAGTAGAACTCTCTCACTGCAGGCAAGAGTTCTTACTTAATGGCTCCATATTGCTGCAGTTTCTTGAGCCATATCTCTGAACTTTAGTAATGCCGAAGACAGTGCTAATAAATGCTGTGTGTGCAGCATTGTTATCTGCACTGCACCAAGTTTGCATGCATTAGCAAAGCAGAAGTTTTAATCATTTATGTAAATGTATGATGTAGCACTTTACGGCATATTAGTGAAGTATTGATTGCTGTTTGAGACTTGTGTTTATACATTCTGTGCTAATGAAATTTGTACCAAAGACCAAATTGGACAGTAATGTCAATATACATACATATAAACAAGGGTTATTTTGCAATGGTTCAGTCTCCACAATTATATTAAGTAGTTTTATGGGATAAAAGCAGTAAGCTAGTTAAACTATCCTCTAATGACCAATGAAAACAACCCAGATTTTCTGTTTTAAATGCCCACTTCACAACATAAGCATCAGCCAAGCAGCCTTTCCCAAATCTTTTGCATTGTCAAAGTGTTTTGGCTCAAAATGAATGCACAAAGAGTGGCTCCTGAGACACAGGCAAAGGCATCTGTTATGCAGCATGTTGCATCCAAAAGCCACCTGCGTGTTCATAGATTATGCAAGGCATTCACATGTCAGAATGGATCCTTTGTGGGATTTTCTGAAGTTATATCTAAATAAATTTCTCCTGCCAAGTACATTTGATGGGGTTTCCAACCAAATGATAACATGATTTTTCTGAGTCTCTATTAACTTGACTGCATCAATGTGTGTTTTTCACCTGCCTATCTGCTTTGATTTGCATCGCTGTTATTTTTTCCTTCTTGCTTCAGCCAGGCTTTCTTATTTTGCTGACTCTTTGCTGTTGCACAGCCTTTACTTTCCAGTTCTCTCACGCTTACCTCTGAACTGGACCAGAATTCAGGTGGAGGGGGGTCTCTGCTGATGCTGCTTTCACAGTCTGTATTGGCTCTTCAGTGTTGCTCAGAAGCTAATAATAAGACTAAAATAGCCAATACTTTGACATGGCAGGTGAAAATATGGTCACCTTTCACCAGATTTAATAACAGTATTAGAAGAGTTATGAGAATAAGACTTCTAAAAATCTGGCTTTCAGAGCTGAATTCAGTAACTACCCTTAGTTTTCCAAAAAAATAATAAAACAGTAGTAAAAAAGTCCAAGACTTTTGGGGTGGAGCAGGGGGCAGGAATTATAAAGTAGTGCAGAGGGGAACAGTTTCATTGCCCTTTGAAAATGTTTCAAATTTTGAAAATGTTTAGATCCTTGGATACAACTAAAGGGAGGCAAGGCAGGTTGTTTTGGTATGTGAATATGCTTATGAATTAAGCACGTACGAATAAAGCCTTGTGTTCTGTCAACATGGTAACCTCCTGCCCTAACAATCAGAGGAATCCTGACTGATGGATGAAGGAGGCAAAGGAATACCCGGATCGCTGCCTTGTTTCCTTTTGTGACTAGGCTAATACACTAATGAAATTCTACCTTTAGTTTTGAGTTTCTTGTCAAAACTAGCAAATATATTCCCATGAAAAGTTTTTGTTTCAACAGCACTACATTTTTGCCACAGCAAAATTCCAACAGATTCTGCTGACTAGATATAAGGAAGTAATTTTTTACGCTGAGGGTGGTGAAACACTGGCACAGGTTGCCCAGAGAGGTGGTGGATGCCCCATCCCTGGAAACATCAGGTTGGATGGGGCTCTGAGCAACCTGATCTAGTTGAAGATGTCCCTGACTCACTGCAGGGGGGTTGGACTAGATGACCTTTAGAGGTCCCTTCCAACGCAAACTATTCTATGATTCTATGATTCTAAGAAAATGTGGGTAACAATGCTATCAGAGACAAGAAGATGGGTGAGGATAGAGGAAGTCTGGTCTACCTTGCAATTTAAGCTCTGTATCCTTTCTAAAAAGGACTTCAAGACCTTGTTTAAAGGTCTTTGCATTCAATAAACAGACCACAGTGATTTAATGAACTTTGAATCATATTCTGGGTGCCGATGTTGGACTACAAACATTGAAGACTGAAATCCTGTTTCCTTGCTAACGAGGTACAGCCTTGTGACAAAGCTCATCCATACTGCCAGCCCCAGTTCAGTGTAAAGGGCAATTTCCAAACAGAGCCATTTGGTTTCTGTGCTGACACTATTAATAATTATGCCAATGGCAATAACACTTTTCATACAGTGGACACCTGTATGCTTGGAATAGGATAGAGAACATCAGCTCATTTCATTTTGGCTTGCAAACGGCTGCAGGTGGCAAAGCTATTTGCTTGCTTACAGCACAGAATGGACTTCAGGTATGAAGGAAACGGCTCTATTATTTCACAGCCCCCTCCTGTCCCTTCCATATATACTCATTTAGGATTTAGTAAGGCCCAGATGTAAAATGAAATATGTTCCTCAGGAAAAAAAAAATAATCTGAAGTTACTTCATACAATTCTGTAAATATTCTCAGGCCACAGAAATCAGAGCACTGCATTGTGTGGCATGACTACAATTTGTCACAGCACAGTTATCAAAGGCACTGAGCTAAATTTAATAGAGCCATCCTTACAGAAGCAGAAATGCTCCACAGTGAAATCAAATGCTAAAAGCATGGACAGGATCTGACTTCTGGTTCAGACTTGTATGTAAGTCCACAAAGACCAGTTAAAGCCCTTCCTGTGATGATTTGTTTGGTTATCAGGTTGTGTTATATTTCTTTTAAAAACAACTCAGGTGAAGTATGGGGGGTGGGAGGGAATGGACATAGCGGATTCTGATGGGCAGCTGAGAATGCTTTGGGGGTTTCAAGGATGGTAGGCTGGAGATTTGCAGCACAGCCAAGAACCTGTGACTTATGATAAGAATGTGAAGAGCAGATAATCAGGCCACAGAGAAAAAGGAAAAACATTTCTGGAGCCATAGGGAACTGGGTTTGCTGCAACTCAGAAACTGATTGAATGAACCAAAACCAAGCTTGGAGGCAAGAACCCATCTGCTTGGACACACTGGACAAAGGAGGCATCCTATTTTCCCTCCATTTTTAAAAAGGAGACAAACTACGTTTAACTACATATGAGTTTGAGAAAACAGTAATTTGTGAAGCACTTTCAGATCTTCAGAAAAGAAAAGTTATGTCCTAGGGAGGAAGAAAAAACAGCAAATGAAATTGAGTGGTAGGAATAAAAAAATGACACAACATCCCTATACAGTTATTTTCTATGAATGGTCTCAGAAAATATTCAAAACATGGTTCGTGAAAATCAAAATGCTTTTCTCAGCCCAGGTCATTTCCCCGTGCTTCATCTCAACCAACATTTTTGGAGCCACAACCAAATAGGCCTTTTAGTTTATGACGCACAGAGCAGAACAAGAAAAGCAGACTAAATGTAACAGAAACTCATTTTTGTCAATAAAGGAAGCAACTATGAATGGCAAGACTTCCACTAGGACAGACACAGCTCTACCTGTCAACAATTACCTAACCTTGCCTTTGAAGCCCCCATGGTCAAAGAACATTTACTCCCCACTGTACCATGCAAGCAGCCACAAATGGAAGAAAAAGGTTTTGGAGAGGTCTCTGCAGTAAGACCCGGGAAAGCGAAAGAAAGCAAAAAGAAGAGACAGAGAAAACTCAGTATGTTCCATCTTAGCTCTGGAGGGCATCATGGAAGCTATAAAGAAAGACTCAAGGATGCAAAGTGATAGTGGCAGACGCAGAAATCAAGCATATGCTGAGGGAATCATCACAATACTGTCACTCAGCAAAGACATAGATGTCTGCCTCTACAAGAGCACTGAAGCAGGATGCATAGACCCTGCCAAACCTAAACCAGCAATTTTACGCAGTGCCCTTGCAAATCCCAGGACAAAATCTCACCTCTGAAGTGGGATTCTGAAGTGCAGATGCCACTCTGCAGACAGGGAATGCACCTGCACTGAACTGCCGCCAATTTCTCAGAATAAGAGTTCTTCCTCCTTGATTTGCATATGCCAAATAATATGCTCTTTTTCTTGCTGTAAAGCTGTATGTCTTTAAAATATCCTAATTTTTAAATAGGAGGCATGATTTTTCTTTTCATTTCTGTCATATAATGAGGCCAAATTTTCCTAGAAATATGCCCTTAATCAATAGAAAAGTAAATCATTTTCTATAGAAGCTGCTATGAAATATGAAAAAAAATCATTATTTTTATCCCTATTATTATTTAATCTTAATTAATTATATTTTTAAAATTACTTTTCTCCTGCCTTATAAAATGCAGAACTCTACTGTTTATCTTGTTATATCTAAATTAGCAGCATCCCCAAGCAGGTGTTACATTTGGAAGACAACATATTGTAAGCAATTAGAGAATTGTATGTAAATACATAATTTGTCTGAGGAAAAGAAAGCTCTTTGGTGTGATTAAGTATCATTTAAAAATTTTGTGTTAAAAAAGGTAAACAACTTCCAAACTGGATCATGCAGGCTTAGAAAACCTGCTTCCCTGAAGGATCAGCCCAAGGAGTACATTGTGTGTCTCCGTGATCAGCTGGTGAAAGTTCAGGTCTGAGTATGCTGTCTCATTTCGCAATCTTTGTTCCCAAGAGACTTTGCTCTTTGAGGAACTGATGAACTGGAACATAATTACTTCTCCACTAGCTGCTCCTTAATAAGAGTATGTATTTGTGGCGCGCACACACACATGCTTTTGGGATACTCTCACTGGCTCGGGATGAAGGCGGCTGTGATAGGAAGCATGAGCAGACAGGGAATGCACAAGCAAAGGTGGGCAGACATGTTCTGATTTTTGGCTCAAAGTCTACAGATGTTAAAACTGAGCCCATGTAGAGATATTTTTTCCAGTAGATTTTACCTAGAGTTTTGTGCTCTCGTAGGATTAAGAACACCCTCAACTTCATAATATCCAGAAGGGGAAGAGAGCCATAGCCTTTTAGGCAGTTGCAAACACATAATACCCACCCATGGATTTATGTCTTGGCTTATAGACCCAGTGTAAAACTCTGCAGGAAATTTGTGAAGGACCTAGGAAAACTCCTGCACTCCACAGCACTCCTGTGAGAGCATAAGTGGAATTATCCTTATTTGAGAATCATAGAATCATAGAATAGTTTGGGTTGGAGGGGACCTCTAAAGGTCATCTAGTCCAACCCCCCTGCAGTGGGCAGGGACATCTTCAACTAGATCAGGTTGCTCAGAGCCCCGTCCAACCTGACCTGGAATGTTTCCAGGGATGGGGCATCCACCACCTCTCTGGGAAACCTGTGCCAGTGCTTCACCACCCTCAGCATAAAAAATTTCTTCCTTCTATCTAGCCTAAATCTACCCCCCTTTAGTTTAAAGCCATTCCCCCTTGTCCTGTCACAACAGGCCCTGCTAAAAAGTTTGCCGCCAGCTTTTTTATAAGCCCCCTTTAAGTACTGATAGGCTGCAATAAGGTCTCCCCAAAGCCTTCTCTTCTCTAGGCTGAACAACCCCAACTCTCTCAGCCTTTCCTCATAGGAGAGGTGTTCCATCCCCCTGATCATTTTCGTGGCCCTCTTCTGGACCCGCTCCAACAGGTCCGTGTCTTTCTTATGCCGAGGGCTCCAGAGCTGGACGCAGTACTCCAGGTGGGGTCTCACCAGAGCAGAGTAGAGGGGCAGAATCACCTCCCTTGACCTGCTGGCCACGCTGCTTTTGATGCAGCCCAGGATACGATTGGCCTTCTGGGCTGTGAGTGCACATTGCTGGTTCATGTCCAGCCTTTCATCCACCAGTACCCCCAAGTCCTTCTCTGCAGGGCTGCTCTCAATCCCTTCATCCCCCAGCCTGTATTGATACCAGGGGTTGCCCCGACCCTGGTGCAGGACCTTGCATTTGGCCTTGTTAAACCTCATGAGGTTCACACAGGCCCACTTCTCAAGCTTGTCTAGGTCCCTCTGGATGGCATCCTGTCCCTCTGGCATGTTGACCACACCACTCAGCTTGGTGTCATCTGCAAACTTGCTGAGGGTGCACTCGATCCCACTGTCTATGTCATTGATGAAGATATTAAGCAGTACCAGTCCCAATACGGACCCCTGCGGGACGCCACTCATCACCAATCTCCATCTGGACATTGAGCCGTTGACCACCACCCTCTGGATGTGACCATCTAACCAATTCTTCACCCACCGGACAGTCCACCCATCAAATCCATACCTCTCCCGTTTAGAGAGAAGGATGTTGTGGGGGACCGTGTCAAAGGCCTTACAGAGGTCCAGATAGACAACATCTGTAGCCCTTTCAGTGTCCACTGATGTAGTCGCCCCATCATAGAAGGCCACGAGGTTAGTCAGGCAGGACTTGCCCTTGGTGAAGCCATGCTGGCTGTCTCGAATCACCTCCCTGTCCTCCACATGCCTTAGCATAGCTTCCAGGAGGATCTGTTCCATGATCTTCCCAGGCACAGAGGTGAGACTGACTGGCCTGTAGTTCCCCGGGTCTCCTTTTTTCCCTTTTTAAAAATGGGGGTTATGTTTCCCCTTTTCCAGTCAGTGGGAACTTCACCAGACTGCCACGACTTCTCAAATACAATGGATAGTGGCTTAGCAACTTCATCCGCCAGTTCCTTCAGGACCTGCAGATGGATCTCATCGGGTCCCATGGACTTGTGCACCTTCAGGTGCCTTAGATGGTCTCAAACCTGATGATCTCCCACAGTGGGCGGCTCTTCATTCTCCCAGTCCCCGCCTTTGCCTTCTGCAGCTTGGGCAGTGAGGCTCGAGCACTTGCCAGTGAAGACCGAGGCAAAAAAGTCATTGAACACCTCCGCCTTCTCCATGTCCTGGGTAACTAGGTCTCCCGTTTCATTCCGGAGAGGGCCCACATTTTCCCTTGTCTTCCTTTTATCCCCGACATACTTATAGAATCTTTTCTTGTTGCCCTTGACGTCCCTGGCCAGATTTAATTCTATCAGGGCTTTAGCTTTCCTAACCTGATCCCTGGCTGCTCAGACAATTTCTCTGTATTCCTCCCAGGCTACCTGTCCTTGCTTCCACCCTCTGCAGGCTTCCTTTTTGTGTTTGAGTTTGTCCAGGAGCTCCTTGTTCATCCATGCAGGCCTCCTGGCATTTTTGCCTGAGTTCCTCTTTGTTGGGATGCATCACTCCTGAGCTTGGAGGAGGTGATCCTTGAATATTACCCAGCTTTCTTGGGCCCCTCTTCCTTCCAGGGCTTTGTCCCATGGCACTCTACCAAGCAGATCCCTGAAGAGGCCAAAGTCTGCTCTCCTGAAGTCCAGGGTAGTGAGCTTGCTGTGCGCCCTCCTCAGTGCCCTAAGGATCTTGAACTCCACCATTTCGTGGTCACTGCAGCCCAGGCTGCCCTTGAGCTTCACATTCCCCACCAGCCCCTCCTTTGTGGATGAGAACAAGGTCCAGCATAGCACGTCTTGTCGTTGGCTCCTCTACCACTTGGAGAAGTAGTTATCATCGACACATTCCAGGAACCTCCCGGATTGCTATGCCCTGCCGTGTTGTCCCTCCAACAGATATTGGGGTGGTTGAAGTCCCCCATGAGGACCAGGGCTTGTAAGCATGAGGCTGCTCCTATCTGTCTATAGAGGGCCTCATCCGCTCGGTCTTCCTGGTCAGGTGGCCTGTAGGAGACCCCCACCGTAATGTCACCTGTCCCTGCCTTCCCTTTAATTCTGACCCATAAGCTCTCGGTCAGCTCCTCATCCATCCCCAGGCAGAGCTCCATGCACTCCAGCTGGTCATTGACATAGAGGGTGACACCCCCTCCTCATCTCCCCTGCCTGTCCTTCCTAAAGAGCCTGTATCCCTCCATCCCAACACTCCAGTCATAGGAGCCATCCCACCACATCTCCGTGATGCCAATAAGGTCGTAGCCCTGCAGGCGTGCGCACATCTCTAACTCCTCTTGTTTATTCCCCATTCTACGTGCATTTGCATAGAGGCATTTAAGTTGGGCCCCCGATGAAGCTGTCTTACTGGCTGGAGTTTACTACTGGATAAACCATTGTGAAAGAGAAAAAAGGAGCAAGCATTCTCTCTGCCTCATTTTGGGTGTCCACTGCTTTCCAAATGAAGGAAAACACCCACCCTGACGGATCTCTCCTGTCAAATGAACACATTTTAACATGAAGCACAATGAAAAAGAAGTGATTTTTATTCCTCTTTCTGCCACTAAGTATTGTAATTTCACAGGCTCTGTGGAGACTTGCCACTTAAATTAGACCCTTGAGGCACCAAGTGGTTGAAATCACTTATCGAGAATCCTACACCAAATAAGTAGTAAAAGCAGAATTTTTTTTTTCCACCCCAGTGTTTATTGGCATTGTCTATTAGGCACATCGGTGTACTTGTAGCAATCTTCTTAACAGCAGAACTAGAGAATTCCGTCAGTGCTGAGGTTTCCCCCTCTCTCAAGTCAGAAATCTGTTATTCTAGTGATTGCTACAGCTAGCAATAGCGACCACAGCATAACCATAATAAAGCGTGACTACGGCATGACCATAACCATAGCAGCAGAATGTAGCTTTGCATTAAAAGACTGCCTACCCAACCAATACAGCCTGCTCAACCTAGGAGAAAATTCTCCAAATCAATTTTATTTATTTTCAGGGCATATGAAATACATCAATTTTCCCCTCTGTTTACCTGTCCAGATTGCCTCTCTCATAGGACAAGGAAAAGCTGAAGTCCAAGAAGTGAAGTTTTCCTAGTGGAAAAGCATGAGATATAATGTTAGATACATTTTAAATATGACATTTCAGGATTCAAAGTTAAATATTTGGGTTTTTTCCTTACAGCCTATGAGACGGAGTAAATTAGTTGGGGTTGTTGTATACTACTCCAGCTGAAGTGCCTTTAGTATCTGACCTCATTCATTTGAACTTAGCTCAGGTGTCTTTATTATACTGCACTTTGCAATGCAAATATACCCTGATTTGATTACATAGAAGTTGTTCTGCAAAGGTATTCACTGACCCCACTAACAACAGGAACCGCACGTCTGTCCTAAGGGCAAAAATAAACCCATGGGTATTTCTTTGGCCACTTCACAAGGAAATAAAAGTAATGCTGCAGTAATTTAGGAGCAAATTGGTAAACTTGTAAAAGTCTCAGACATTCACACCTTCTCCCTACCAACCATCACATCAAGCTGGTTTCTGCAACTAAGCTACAGCAGTGCTTTGAAGAGTGTGTAGTGATGTCATGTCAGTATTTGTACTTGCCATGAAAACAGGCACTGGAAACTATGTCATATGCATGTCTGTCAAGAAGTGGGGGAGATGCAAGTCTGAAGAATTGGCAACTCTGAACCTTGGCTGAAAAAGCTACTCTCTCCTTTTACTTTGGAGCTTTGATTTTGCCTTGCCTTCACAGATTACAGTGTTGCACATGATGAATAGCATATAGCAAATTAATATTTAAGAATTCAGCACCGAGAGGTAATTACTTAGCTAGCACAGGCTCACGTTATTGATGCTTGGCTCCTTAAGAGGTTTTTTTTGGAGTGCCTATAAACTAAATTAAGACACTTAAAACATTATAGTATTACACATCATTAGTTTTCCTGATCTGCATATTTTAGCAATTGTTTATGTTATGTAGCATGAAGAGCTGTTTCTTGCAAGTTATTTCTGAGGAAAGCTTGGACTCGATTATGTTTGCAATGTCTGATAAGAGAGAATGTATCTTCCCTGTTGCTGCAACGGGTTGCAGGTAAATGTAAAAAGTACCTCCTTTGTGTCCTCTAAAGATGTATACTGAAGCAGAAATCTCCAGAGCTCTGGTTTTCCTACGACCACAGTGCCCAGCTCCACCTCTCTCCAACTCTTTATAAGACATCAGAGAAACTCTGTGGGATCTGCTACATACACCAAAGGACACATTCGTGAATCAGGAGACTGTTAGCCTTAGCTTTAGTCAAAGACTGGTTTGTCAAATTGCACCATCTGAGGGGTCCACAGTTAATCTTGCTAGGACAGGAACGGAAGGAACCCGTCACCAAACTTCCATTGGTACAGAAAGCAGTACCCCTCAGCTCAGTAGTATGGTCTATCATAAGACATCAGACTTGTTTTCCACTCGATTTTTAGAGACATAAAAGTATGGATAAGGGTTTGAGGATTCCAGGAAGCAAGAATGGAGTCTTGTTAGACTGGAGTTATCTACAACACATTCAACAGCCTGTGTCCAACATGAGGACATGAGAATGAGCACCACAGTTGAACATCATTTCTTCTCTGGCATGAAGAAAAATTTTATAATTATAACACCCATCTTTGTAGAAAAATGAACTGTCCTAGGAGCCAAACCTAGATTTTGTCTCTCTTCCTCCTCCCTCCCAAAGATCTAAATAGCATCACAAATTCCAAGTCTTTCTAATCCAAGGAGTTTTGTCCTGGATTTCTTCATCCAAAACTTCTACAAAAATACATTAGGTACCCCTTCTTTATGAGGTGAAGTGAAAAAAACAACCCAGGAGAGATGTTGGTCATAGAATTGTGGAGAAATTGTATGGAAGGGACCTCAGGAGGTCATCTAATCCAAGCTGCTGCTCCCAGCAGGGTTGGGTGTGGAGTTGTATAAGGTTGCTATGGCTTTGTCCAGTCAAATTCTGAAAATGTCCAAAATGGAAATATTGGCCCCTCCCTTTTTACCCTTTTGGCCCCTGTCCCACTGCTTAAAAATCCTCACTGTGAAGAGTTTTTTCCTCATATCCAGTTGGAATTTTTCATGTTAAAATTTGTAACTGTTGCGTCTTGCCATTCTGTAGTGCCCTCCCGAGAAGAATCAGCTCTGACTTGTTTATAAACCTCTGGAATTCCCTCAGCCTTCTCCTCTCCAGGCTAAACAAACCCAGTTGTCCCACCCTCTGCTTGTATGTCATATGCTCCATCTCCCTTCTGAATTATGTGCTACTCAAAATGGATTTGGTACCCCAGTTAATAAAGCTGTTTTGGGAACCTACTTTATTTGCATGCATGGCTGCTTGTGTGTAATGCAACAGATGTATCAGGAGCTTAAAATCAGAATGATATAATGGCTCCAAAAATATCAGGGGCCAAAGTGAAGAAATAGTGTCACGTAAAGACATTCAGGGATAAAGAACTTAAAAGTTTATCAAATACATAGGAGAAATATATGAAGAATTTGCATGGTACAAGAGATTTGTACCAATTTTTGCAGAAGGCCACTGACAACTAGAACAAGATTTGGATTTCCCTGCACGGACCATTGTATGTTTCTGTATATATATATACAGAAGTCTCCAGAGCTCTGGTTTTCCTACGACCACAGTGCCCAGCTCCACCTCTCTCCAACTCTTTATAAGACATCAGAGAAACTCTGTGGGATCTGCTACATACACCAAAGGACACATTCGTGAATCAGGAGTTCTGTATATTTCTGTATCAGAAATAGTGTGGCCAGCAGGAGTAGGGAAGTGATCGTGCCCCTGTACTCGGCACTGGTGAGGCCGCACCTCCAATACTGTGTTCAGTTTTGGGCCCCTCACTACAAGAAGGACGTTGAGGTGCTGGAGCGTGTCCAGAGAAGGGCAACGAGGCTGGTGAAGGGTCTGGAGAACAAGTCTTATGAGGAGCGGCTGAGGGAACTGGGGTTGTTTAGCCTGGAGAAAAGGAGGCTGAGGGGAGACCTCATCACTCTCTACAACTACCTGAAAGGAGGTTGTAGCGAGGTGGGGGTCGGTCTCTTCTCCCAAGTAACTAGCAATAGGACAAGAGGAAATGGCCTCAAGTTGCGCCAGGGGAGGTTTAGATTGGAAGTAAGGAAAAATTTCTTTACTGAAAGAGTGGTGAAACATTGGCACAGGCTGCCCAGGGCAGTGGTTGAGTCCCCATCCCTGGAGGTATTTAAAAGACGAGTAGATGAGGCGCTTAGGGACATGGTTTAGTGGGCATGGTGGTGTTGGGTTGACGGTTGGACTCGATGATCTTAGAGGTCTTTTCCAACCTCAATGATTCTATGATTCTATTCTATGATTCTATGTTGAACCAAAAACACACAGACACTGGTCATAGTTAGTTGAATGAGAGAATTAGGATCCTGAGGGCCTTATGTGGAGCAGTCTTGGGTTAGAGCCAGGTAGAGTTGGAATCACATTTGGATACATGCCACAGGGCAAGAGGACTGCACAAAAATAATTATACTAACAATATTTTGCACTGTTAAGCAACAAAGGCATGATTTTGAGTGTATAATGTCTATTCACTTGTAATTGATCCAAGTGGGATCTCATTCTTCATGAAAAGGGCTTGGAGAAGGGCCTGACAAATTGTCAGCTTTGTGCTGTACCTACATATGTTCCACAGCATACAGGGGTATAGTCTTAAATTAATGCATTTTATAACTCAAGCAAAACTCATCTAGTTCTGTGGTGTAGAACTGAATGGCTGCACTTGGCAGGCATTTGTAAGCATTTAAGACCTCTCTTTATAGGCAAAATAACAAGAGTCATCAATCCCATATTGTGCTCTTTGCAAAAAACAAAACAACAAAAATTCTGAAATTGGAAAAACCATTTGTGAAGTAACCTTGCGTTAAACAAAAGGCTTTAATTGACCTTGTTAAATTTTATCTGAATAGATGTACAACCAATAATTCAGCAGAACTCTCTACATCAGCTATTAGTCCTCACAGCCTATCAGCTTACCAAGTGCTGTTTTTTTCTGTGTCCTGGGGTTTAACTGTGAAAGTTTCTGTTGTCATGGTAGTTTCATAATAACATATTATGATCGGAGGGAAAAACAGTAATAATAAAAAAAGACACCTACGCTTGACACTGGTGCCCAAACGAAAAGGCAAATATCTGTGCACCTGTTTTGTGTTTAAAGGTTTGCTTGAGACAAAACACAGGTTCACTGGGGAGAGGTGCAGGAGCTGCAGGACAGTCTGGTGTATAATAGAGCCATCTACCGGAAAGCCACTGCTGTGTGTTCCTCTTCTCCACCTCACTCACCTGCTTTCAGCCTCCTCAAAATTAACCCCTCAACATTTACATCCATCTCTTATTTGCTGTCCTTCCTTGTGCTGCAAGGTACAGGTGAATACTAAATCTCTGTTGTTAGTTACCTCCTATCTAGTACGGGAAAAAGGAAGCAATCTCTATGTTCAAGCTGGGTTTACATAGGAATAAAGTCCCCTGCCTTGTGAGCTGGTAGTTTACTTAGGTATACGTCCTGCCACTGGCCACACTCCAGTTAAGTTTAAGAAAAGGAAGTCAAAGCAGGAGAAATTTGTTGTGTTGCAAGACTGTCGCTTGTTTCTACAGGGAAATGGAAAATTTTATCTTGCTTTTACAATGCACTAGAACTTCTTTTATGATGGTTTGATTCAACAGTGCTGAGAATCATTCTTCCTGCTTTGTTATAAGAAATATTGAGTATTCTCAGCTCCTACTGAGGTGGGTTTTTTTCCTTACTCTTCCTTTTTTCTGCTTTTTTTCTGGGTTTCTCCTCTTTTTCTTTTTGAAAGCTGTTTGTTTACCCAGACAAGTGCTTTGTCTGGGTAGCACATGCTACTTTTTCCCCAGCAACTATTAAATTTCCTGTAGAATTTAAAATGAGGTCTTAGATTAAAAGAGTTATGATCAGCCACCAGTTTAAAGATAGCCAGAGTTGCATTTGCATCTATCTTAATCAAGGTTCTTGGTAAGTGAAACAGCACTCCTAAAATGAAGCTGATTGATTGCTTTTCACGTCCTGCAAGATGACTTGGACAGACAATAACTGAACAAATACTCTCTAATCTGCTTTGATAGTATTTTTAAATTTGTATTTGAGCTTACCATTGCATTGGTGTTTCCATGCAATAAGCGGTCATCCTGTGGAGAGGAGTAGTTGAAGAGGTCAAATGATGCTGCAATGAATCAGTGTAAACACACAATTATTAATGTTGCAGAAGGACTCTGTTCTTCAGATAACTGAGGAAAGAGCACAACTGTAATTTAAACACAGTTCCACACAGCTCATCAAATTTTAATTTTAATTTTATTAAATATGATATATAATATACATATGTGTATATAATAAATATATTAACTATTATATTTAGTATTACATGCTATTCTTTTTTAAGAATTTTATGGAACCCAGTGGGACAAAGTCCTCCTCTGTGCTCAACCTAAACTCTTGTAGACTGTAAAGGCAGCTGTGCCAGAATAAGGAGAAGCATTTGGAAAGGGGAGTTTACACTGCTGAGTACAGCTGACTATCAAATTTAAAGAAATAGTAACTATAGGTTACTGTCTTTCCTCCCCTCCACTGAAGCAATGCGTCCCCTCTGTCTTTTTTTTCTTCCTAAGCTTGTTCCTCCCACAGATGATGTAGTCAGAGGAAAGCTGTCAAACTATCTTTCTAAAAGAAAAAGTGTTTCTCTCCACCAAATCATTTCATCTTCAAAAAAGCATCATTACTTTCACTTTATGGAAGATTTTTCTTAGAACCATTTTCCAATCATTAAAAAAATGTATTTTATCTTTTTTTTATTCCCTTAAATCCTGAAATCATGATGAGCTTGTAATTAACCACAGTTTGTAGGGGATTTGTGAAACTATTATGCTGTACTATAAGGACATACATTTTATCAAGGCTTGAGAATGGTCTAATTAATAGAGATCGCATGCAGCCCATTAATTAACTCAACATGGTAATCAAACATCCAGAAATACTGCTTAAGTAACCCCTGGTGTACCCAAGGGCAATACATTCACTGAAGATGTGGTATGTCATATTGCTGCATGGAATACAACTGTGTTACCTTTGAGGGTGGGCTACTCGGAGGTTAATTTGACAGAAACCATACAATAGCAAAGAATGTATTTTTAATGTGAATGTAAGTGCCCATGAAAAATACTGAATTAGCCTTAATGGAAAGTTAAGGATCACCACGTTCATTAAATCACAGCTACAGATCTTAGTCCCTGTCCTGTGTTTGCCCATACTGATCTAGACAGATTACATCAAATGCTGAGAACTTTTCCAAGTGCAAATCTTCTTATTTGTTTGACCTATTTACAGAGGCTTGTGATCAGTGTGAGCACCTAGGTATGGTTATCTCCTTGCTTTAGCTGATCAAGGATACAACTGCACAAAGATTTCATGGGCAGCAACCCCCACCTACTTGTCTTCTTGCTTTAATTATTCCCCACCATCTCACCGTGCCCTTGCAGCAGGGAGTAGGACAGTTCCCCAATGATTCATGTCACAGCTCCACAAACAGCTGGTGCTACTAAATTGGCAGCATGGAATGAGAAACCATAGGTAGAGAGACAGGTCTGTTCAAGCCAGCACTGAACATTTTTTCTGTTGGAGTCGAAAAGTTAGGCACCTGTTTAGAATACCTCTAATGATATGTAGTAATACAGATATTTCTAGAAGTTATGTTAGCCCACCTACCTCAGGAACTTATGATGGGATGATCATCTTTGGAGAGGCTTAATTCATTCCACTGGACTGTAGAGCGAACCTATATTCCTAAATTAGACCAGATTTACCTTATACAAAAAATTAAATATGATAAATTCCCACTTGAGTACATAAATGTGACTCAGGAGTGGCCACCTAGTAATCAACAGTAGCTATTATCATCTTCATGGAAATTACAAAAAGAATCCATTCTATGTTAATATTTAGGTCATCAGCTTGTTGCCAAGTCCCTTGAACCTCCTTTGTCCCCTTGGCAGATTGCTGTTTCACTAGTGCTATATTTGGGTGAATCATAACTTAAAGAAAACCGTCACATCCCTGTTTTATAGGATCCCTTACATTCAGACGAAGGTCACTAGAAAGACAGACCAAAACAAAAATAACTGAGCTAACAAAAAAAATAATTCTAAGGCAGTTTCCCCTGCTCTGATTCAATGTACTTATATTACTAAATAAATCAAACAGTAATAAAGCATTGTCCTCTGACATGAAATCACCATGCTATAATTCTGCTTCTAATCATTTGTGGTGCTAGGAGACAGTGAACACTATCATTGTAGGCTGTGATCTCATTCAGCCTCATGGAATTTTTATTCCAGAAGGGAATACTACGTTTATCTATTTGACTTCCAGTATAATTCAGGTCAAAATATGTCACTTGCTAGCTCCTGCATCCTGATCATACTTTGTGGTAGGAGTTAGAACAGATTTTTAGAAAGATAATAAAATGAAATAATGAAAACTCTTCTACAGTTCTCTGCAAATCATCCCAATGTTTGGTTACTTTCTGTGTGAAATTTTAGCACCTGAAGTCTGACTGGAATTTGTGCTGGCTCCAGTTGTCTGCCACCAGGTCTCATCCTGCTTTCAGTTGCTAAGTTACTATATTTTGGGTCAAAGTCAACACAGGTCAGTTATTTTTCCACTGACCTATAGGGCCAGATCTTCAATTTGAATAAGTCACTATAGTTTAAGCAAAGTTAACTGGATCTTATCCTGACTTTGCTTGTTAAACTAAGGAAATGTCTGCTGTGCCTCATACAAGCTGTTCCCTCACATAGGCTTTAATTAAAGTACATCAAAACCTTCATTTCCACCAGATTAATACATTGATTACCTTGTGTTTTCCACACCAGATTCCTGTATGTATATTCTGAACCTTTTCAGAAAGGGAGTAGTGGTGGGTTGACCTTGGGCTGCATCCAGACACACACCCAGCCGCTCCCTTACTCCCCTGCCTCAACAGGACAGGGGGAGAAAATAAGATTAAAAAGCTCGTGGGTCAAGATAAAGACAGGGAGATCACTTACTAATTACCGTCACAGGCAAAGCAGATTTGACTTGGGTAAAATTAATTTATTGCCAATTAAAAGATTTTGATGGTGAGAAAAAGACAAAATTAAAACCACACTGTCCCTCCTCACCACACCCCTCCCCCTCCTTTTCCCCAGGCTCAGCTTCACTCCTTCATTCCCAACTCCTCTGCCTCCTCTCCCTAGGCGGCATGGGGGGATGCTGAACAGGGGGTTACAATCAGTACCTAATGGCTCCTCTCTGCAGCTCCTTCCTCCTCACACTTTTCCCCTGCTCCAGCACAAGTCCTCTCCACAGGCTGCAGCTTCCTTCAGGACATACCCACCTGCTCCTGTGTGGGGTCCTCCAGGAGCTGCAGGGAATCCCTGCTCTGGCGCCTGGAGCCCTTCCTCTTCCTCCTCCTCCACCCCTGGGGTTCACGCTGCTCTCTGACACTTTTTCCCCCTCACCCCTCACGCCCAGGCAGCGTTTTGCCCCTTTCTTAAACAGGCTTCCACAGAGGCACCACCAGCATCGCTGACGGGCTCAGCCGTGCCCTGTGGTGGGGCAGCTGTGGAACCGGCTGGAACCGGCTGGAACCAGCTGGAACCGGCTCTGTCCAGCACGGGGCAGCCCCACCTCGCCTCACAGAGCCCCTGCAGCCCCTGCTGCCAGCACCCGCACACCGACACCCTGTACAGAAGCTTTAAAAAAAAAAAGAGGCACAGTTTCCAAAAGCTGACATGATGTTCCTCTGCCAGAACATTAGTTCTGCCATTAGTAAAGCGGTATAACCTGCCTCATTGTACTTGTCTATATAGTCATGCTTCTGCCTCCTCAGTTACCACGTTACTCTTGAGTGGTCACAAACAGTTGGGTACGCGCAATGTCCTCCACACCTTTTCAGATTAATTCACTTCTATTACGCAGCACTTACTGGAGAAGTGTAGCCTAAATTAGGAGCCTGGGTCTTGTTATACTGAAAGCAGATGTTGGACGACTTCCACCCACCACACAACCCCGACTTGCTACTGAAATCAGCCCTTTGCCTCATTTACGCCAGCAGAACTTCGTTGGAGTTTCTGTGCCGAACCTGCTGCAAGACCCCAGAGAAACTGGAAACTTCCCCTGAGTGCTGATTCCTGATTTAGAGCTCCTTTCTGCAAGCTATCGTCGAGACAGTTTGGGAGCCGTTTAATATGTACAACACCGATTTTGTATAGCGATAATTGTTTTTAATCAGAATGTTGTGCAGTACTAAGTCAAACACATTACAGAAGTCTAAATATATTATGTCAACACAGCTACTTTAAATTAAGCAGAGCTAGGCCCAGCTCAAGAGCTCCACAGAAAACCATGATTCATTAGGAAGTAATGTTGATTTAGTAGTAACTATCTTGCCCCAGAAGAACCATTACCCTAATAATGTTTCTTGGGATGGATCTACTGGACAGAAAGAGAAGAGGTTAAGGGACTCTGACCCCTCTATTCACTATGTGATGTGGGGTACAGTCTTTTTGATACGGTAGAGGATATAGCAGCATTTTATGTGCATCATAGCTACATTCAGTCCTGACGATGCTATTACTGTTACCTTTCCAATAGCATAGATAACGGACATCATCCCAGTTCTCTGCAGTAATTAAACATCAAGGCACCTTTTCTAAGTGTAACTGTGTTATTGGGGGAGAGGCATAGTCTTAAAAGCTGTCCAGGAGTTAATTTTGTAGATATATTGCTTTTTAAAAAATGGTTCATAGAAACATTTCGTATAGACAATAATGGACTCATTTGTCAAAGGTGCTGATCAATGGAGGTAGTGTCAGAGCAGCAGACTGTGCAAGCTTGAAAGAAAGGGTCACCAAGCTACCGTCTCTGCTGTTCCCCTGCCATGAAACAGAGTTCACTGCTTATGTATTCCTGTGCCACTTATTTGAAATCAATTTAAATTGGGTATTAGGATTTGTAGATACTGTTCAGCATACAGAAAACAGACGCGGGATAATGAAAAGGGGACATGACAGGAGTAAACAGGCTCCTGTCTCCGGCCATTCCCTCTTCACAATGCCTTTTGTGGTCTCATCAGGTAAAAAGGGAGGAAAAGAAAAGAAAACCATTTGCTTCAGCTGGCAGGGGGAAATGAGGAACAAATTGTCCTTAAGCACCACTCTAAGTGAATTAAAGTAACTAGCTAACCTTAATGATCGCTTTGGAAGAGACAGAATCCGTCAGTATTTTACTGCTCCTTTAATTCTAAATGGAGGAGCAAGCAACACCTGCTTTTCCGCAGTTTCATCCTGTTCACTCTTTAGCCCACATCTCTAACAATGCTGTATTTTAGCCCCACCTCCATGCCTGCATGAGTCTGAAGCATGCATAGTCCATCACAATCTGTTCATATTAAAGATACCATTTTTATTCCTAAGCATTTTAAGAGCTTTATATTTTCCCCTTTACAAAACCAATCCAAACCCTCCCCCAGCAAAATATATAGCGTCTTTTTCAACAAAACAGAGCAAATATGGAAATTTTCAGACCATACAAATAATGCAAATGAACAAACAAAGGAAACATGAAAAAATGGCAGCTTAAAAGCAATTTCCAGATATTATTGTGTATTTATAAAACAAAACTTCTCTTAGGTTGTGAAGCCTGAGCCTAATGATATAGGTGTCTGAAAGAAACAGACCTACTAGAATGGAAAATTGTGTAGCTTGGCTCTAGAACAGAATTTTCACCTGTCATTATCACTAACCTACCAGAGCCAGCATCTCAAGGGGCAAGAACTCTCCCTAGCCTTCCTCATGCTTCCTACAGAGAACCTGATGATCCAAAAAGCCTAATGCAGCAATAAATTCCATGGCATCCTTCACATAATTCTCTCTTTTTCACATGCCACATGGCCACGTTGTCGTTGTCCTGAGCATGGCAGCACTGGGCAGTGAAGGACAAGAGTGTACTTTGGCAAAACTTGCACGCACCGAGAAACAATCAGGGACTGCTACATAAAGCTAACCACATTACAGAAATGAACTTCCTTTAAGCCCAAGAGCATGTCTCCTTGCATAGTAATTTGCAACAATACCATTCAACAACATTTTGTTTATGGTACATTTTCACTGAACTAACTATATTTTTTCAGGAAAAAAACAGAGACTCCAAACAGTATGGAAGGAGCTGACTCTCAGTCACCTTTACCGTGTGCAGAGAGAATCTGCATGAATGGGAGACACGAGAGAGTGTGCATCCAGCAGAGTTGATCTCCCAGACCACTCCTGGGTAGTGATAGGTTCAGTTTTAACAAGCCAGCAGGCCCCTACCTGCTGTTCCACTGTTAACCTTTCACAGAGAGGACTGTGGTTCATCAGGCAGGGAGTGCCGTGAGCCCGGCATCCTTCTGTGGTCTCCTGCACAGAGCTATGAAATCCTGCACACGAACCATGTTTTTCTCTGCGTCAGGCCTTCCAGATCAGAAAGCAAAAGAGGAGACTAGAGTTCGCTGTTGTGTGACAACTGTTCAACATGCAAAGTGCATGCTTTAGCTGGAACCGTTAAAGGCAACTCACCATCACATTCTCCCCATCCTCTGTGATCTTTTACAGCCTCTTTCTCTCATAGGCTCATGTTTTTGGAAACAACCCAAGGTGCACCATGTGTGTTGAGGCTTGTGCTATTTTGAACAGTGAAGTAGAACCACCCACCACCCTGGCTAAAATTCAGATTAATTAGGACCCCTCCAGTCTCTGCTTGCTGATGATTAAAGGCTAGAGATAGCCTGTAGAGATGACACCTGTCAGCGTGAGTTATCGAAATATATTAACCACACATTTAGTGGGGGTTGGTTTGTTTTTTAACTAAAGGAACCATTCTGTTTAATTCAAGCAGTTTTAAGTACCACCAGCATACTTCTTCAGCATAAGAAGTTATTACTAAGCTATAACTCATTTTGAAAAGGGAAGACAGCAAGGCCAAATTAAACTGGCAGGTTTGGAAATTTAAATTCAGTGGCAGTTCAGGTTATACACTACACTTGGGTAGAAAAAAAAAACTAATTCTATTTTAAAGGCTCATTTTCCACAAATGGCTGAGCTGTTTAAGTTAAAGTGAATAAATACCTAATGAGCCATTAAAGTCTATAAGACTGTATGGCCTCCAGGCACTGGTACCTGGATTCAGCCAATTATAGTTCCATAAGATAAGATGAAGACATCAGGTTGTTATTGGAATATATAAAGGTTGAAGACACTGTTAATAAGTCACTACAGGATGTGATAAAATTGTTTAAACTGTTTAAAAACTCTCAATGTGTTTTGCTAGACACATTTTTACTGCTAGGGTTTTTCCCCCGTAAAGTCTAATCCTTTCTTTACACAGCCTTGAGAACTACACTCTGCAATATTGCATTAATACCAAAAGGTGATTTGTTTCTACATTTCTGGAGGTTATGAAGTATTAATGGTGGCAATTCCTCAAGCACGGCATAGAGAGAATAGGAAGGAAAAGAATGAAATTAAGGAAATACCAATTTAAAAAAAAAAAAAAGCAACCATCTAAGAGTCATAAATAGTGAAAGCTATATTTGCCTTTAAGCAATAACAATTTTATGGAAATTATTCACACATAGGTCCTATATATCTGTTCTTACATTTTTCCAAGCTGAAGAACTCAGCCTATTCATAATTAGAATTTTCTTGTGCTGAATCTGTTTATTAATCTTTAATTACTTTCCCCCACAGAGCTAAGCATATAATATTTGACTATACAATCCAAATACATAACGAAAAACATGAAAAATCACCCTGAACACATACGCACCAGTCCTGCGAAGATTTGTGGATATGCATAATTTTCATCCCACTGGTTTAAGTTTTCCAGGGGAAACTTTCATTTGTCCTCTCACTGATTCAGCCCTAAGGCATGTACTCTTCAAGTACCTCTGAAACTACTTATTTGTCTTCTTTTAAACCCTTCAGTAACATTAAGCCCACCAAAGTCAGGCCTGGCTAAACTTCTGACTTTCAGACTGACCATAACATTTTTGCACTTTCTATACTCCCTCTGAGCCTGCTTCTCCGTGTCCATCAGTTTTCTCTTGGCTTTACCTGGAAGGCTTTTGGGGCAGAGACTGTCTTTTTTATTTTGTGTCTGTACAGCACTTAGTGCAATAGCATCTTGATCTCTCTCCAGGGTTCCTTGCTGTTACCCAGCTTAACTAACTGATATTAAGGCAGGGCATCAGGGGGGCCGTTAATGGGACAATTCAGAGAGCCCAAGGTTAAGCATATGAATAAATAGGTACAGAATAAGAGGCCACCTGATGGAGGCTGAAACATTTCATTTGTTAAAGTCACAAAGTCTTTTAACATGAGAAAAATACCTCAGTACAATTTTCTTTATGACTTGTTCTCCTATGACTTAAGTATCAGTTATTTAAAAAATTGTGATTCTGTCCTAAGAACTACGATATAAAAGCCATAGACCATAGTATATTTTTACAAGCATATTATAAACCTCCCAGACTGATCAAGGTTTCTGACAGGCACATTTACAATTTTTCATTCCCCCTGCTTTCTCACATAAACGTACCGAAGGTTAAAAGCACACAACATCGCTAGCATAGCTTTATTTCCCAGCAGCATAACTTGCATAAAGACTTATGTTCATGCCCTGAACTAGGGAGCATCTCGCCTTATCCCCTCTTGTGCCCTGAGCAGAGCTTCAGGCCAGTGCTCCTGAATTATCGCCTATGACTAAGTCAGTTTTCCACTGTCACAGTTCTATTCTGTTTTGGCTCAAAGTCACCAAAGGGCAATAATCTTTCCACTAACTTATAGGATCAGATCCTCAGCTTGAATAAACCATCGTAATTCAAGTGACATCAACAGAAATAAGGCGTATTATGTCACTTTAGGGGCCAGCCTGTGGATTCTCAGGACAAACTAACACAGTTGTTGCACCAAATCATATTACTCTGCCTCAGTGTTGCAGCATGAAATCTTATTCTTTATTTCCCACGCATGTGTTCCTTATCAGTTCGGCAAAAGGTGCCTAACTCCAAATTTACTCAAGCTTGTAAAATCTGGAATATCATAGTACAATAGACATTCCAGTTCCCCAGGAGAATGTTTTACTGTTCAGAGCTGCATCTTGCCAATGAATATATGTATATTGATGCCACAGGCGGGAATTTAACAAAGCACTTTAGTAAGCATGCAGCTCTTCATGGCTGTGCAAATGAAGGGCTTGATAACACATCCTTGGAAAATACAGTACCAATACTCATCCTGTAAGATGGCTTCATTGATTTGAGTCTCCTGATTTTATACCTACCCTTCTCATTAATATCCTGTGACCAAGTCCCTGACTTCACAGTGGGTTTTTTTATGACACTGCAGTCGTTCCCTTAATGGCAACTCACCAGCCCTGAATTTGTTATAGACCCAAAAAAAGAAGGAGGGGGAAAGAAGACACCGTTAAAGTTACACAACGAAGCAAATAAGGAATCTGACAGTGTGAAAAATATATTCTAAAGTACAGCAATCCTATCTCAAACAATAAAGAGAGGCTGAAAGTTGGGGCATTTGACTACTTCCAAATTACTTTTGCATGAGCCCTGCCTTTTTGTGTGTTAAAGATTGCTCATAGCTGCAAATTAAATATTTTGGGTATTATAGATAATGGAGACCCAACATCCTAATGGCACTTGGAGTCATGACTACGTAATGCAATCTCCTTTTTATTAAGGGAGATTATTTTCTTCTTTCTTGATTATATTTCCCGGTTATTTCTTTGCCTTTTATTTACTGTTACTATTGTATATTATAAGCATACTGTTAGCTACAGGCCAAGAACATAATTTAAAACCTGCTTTGAACAGCTGTGTGCTTGTTGGCCTAAGACATATTGTTTTATAAGTCCCAAAGTATATTAAATATGTATAGGTGACAAGAAAAAAGTGTAGCTTGGGTTTGGAAGTGAATACCAGTGGGATGTGTAAATTTTTTAAAGATTATTACAAATATTTTTTGTCATTTAAAGGATAGATTACCCAGAGGTTGGATGCAAGGGTAAGTAAGTTTTTATTATTATCATTTTTAAAAGGGTCCATTCTTTGCTTAGAACAAGTGGAATAACCTAAGTGGCATTTAATACCAATAAGTAAAATGCATGTTTAATTTTTCCCAAGAAAAGAAAGACAGTCTTTTTTTGGTTTGCAGCTATGAGAAGAAATTTAGAAATTAAAAGATTGCAAATATAACAGTAATCTCATATAGTGTAAACTACAATTGCACTACAATTTACCGCCATCAAAAGAATGTAATGCAAGAACTACCTGGAAAGCCAGACTGAGCTGGCTAGGCAAAACTTTCCCATCTGGAATGGCAGCCAAAGATAAATAAATAAATTTTTATCTATACTAAACACTATGCTGCAGATAAAGACCACAAACTCTCCTGCTTAAACTGTTGCCTCGCTTTGTTGGTGATCTGCTTGGATGAGGCACTGGAATATCATCAGTTTTGGAACAATCTACTAGGGCCCCAACAAGTCATCTAGATCCAGAATACAAGGGCAAAACCCCCTTGCATTTTTTCCGTTTCCAGCTTTAGTAGCTGAATCCATACTTCATGATGCTGCTTCATTTTTAGCTTAATGACAATGTTTTGAAGTTATGTAGCAGCTTTCATTTCAGGATCTCAGTGTACCATCAAACAGCATTTATGTGAGTAAGAACAGAATGCTACCCATTTTGCAAAGGAGCCAAAAGACATTAAATTATTTCTGAAAAACCACTCAGCAAATATTAGCCAGAAAGAGTTGAGGAAACAAATACCCCCATGCCAACCTGCGCCTGTAAGCCAAAGAACTCAGCAGTCATCATTCCCATGCTTATGCTCCTAAAACTACATTTCACTGCTTAATATGTCCATGAAATGGAAGCTCCTATTTGCTGGATGAAATGCCCAAGCAGTGATTCTGTATTTATAGTGATTCTGTAAAACTGAACCTCTAAGAATACCATGGGAAGAAAGGTCTTCGGTTATTTGCAGCATAATCAAGAATGCCTGTCCTCAAATCCATTACCTCTGTTGAGCAAGCAGCTGTATATTTTCAAAAACCCAAAGGAGCAGAAAAGAAAATGAGAACAGATATATTCTCTTCAGATCTAAAGAGATACTGAAAAGACTTTTTAAACCAACATTTTAATGTGTTATTTACCTTTTTTTTTTCTTGAGAGAGCTCTCAAAGGATAATTTATATTCCTGCAAACCCTGTTTTCTTTAACATACATAAAAAAATCTCCTCTGTGTTTTGATGTTTACCAGACTGGACAACATGTAAGCCTAGATCTCAGCAGCGTGGTGGAATGGTTTGGGTGTCTAACAGGAGATAAATGCCAGTGAGGTGTTTCCTGTGCTATTGACACAGAGCACAAAGATCAATCTCGCACCTGAGTGACGCTTTAGCCTTGAATGAGGATGAATTGCGTTCTGTGACTGCATTACTCAGCTGGAGCCACCCCTGCAGCACTTAGGACGGGGTAGTCTGCGTTGTCACTCTGTCCCTCCGACCTTCTGTCCAGGTGGACACAGACTACCTGCACAGACAGGTCCCAGCAAGTCTGACCCAGACGGTGCAGACTTAAGATTCTCTAATCTCCATTTTCCCACTCTTAATTAGTGAGAATCCTTACTTGTCAAAGTAAGTTGGACCTACAGACCAAAAACTGAACACTAGATTATTATTCATACCATCTACGCTACAAATGTCTCTTCTAACTATGAACTAAGGAAGAAAACAGGGTCAAAGATGTAACCAAGGAATATTTTTTGTTCTTGGATTTGCTAAATTTGCTCAGATATGACAAAAGAATCTGCCCATCCAGCCATTTTTTTCCAAATCGGTTTTAAGCTGCACCATCTCACAATAGCAGAAAATAGTATCATCATTAAACTTAGCACCCATCAAATGCAATCCACTTAAAGCTGAGCAATGTTTCACAAGCTTTAAACAGACTGAACATTCCTTCTTTGTGAATTATATATTACAACCATCTTACAAAAAGGTAAATTGAGACATACAGGGATTAAGACTAACAAGACACTGATTTCTGCGGCTCAGCTGGCCTGCTTTTTGGGGACACCAGGAAAACACCTCTCTTCTTATGCCAGTTTAAGTTGTAGCCTCTGACTGATTTTGCTTTACAGTCTGTTTATTAAGCTGGACATCTACAACTAGTTATTGGTGGTTGCTCAAAAAAAAAAAAAAGGGAACTGCTGAAGTTAATCCAGGAAGGAAGTGGGAGACTTGAGACCTGAATCTTAGTTTCCACATCTAACTACAAAACTGATCTGGCTCCTAAAATAATATTACAAAAAGGTTTGGAAGGCCCTGAACTTAAAATAAAATAGATAAGCCAAGGAGAAAAATTAATACACTTAAATACGGCAACAACAAATAAAACAACAGACAATTTGTTACATACTACGGATTCTGAAGGAAAGCATTACACCAATTATTTCTTATTATTGCTCCAGGAAAGAAATTCACAGTGAAGGCAAAAAACAAAGTTAGCAATGATTTTTCACTCATGAACCTTTCTCCAGGGATGAGTTATAAAGGAAAAAAATGTTGCCTCGAAGAAGAGAGAAAGCAAGGGTTATCTATGTTTATGTATTTAGCGAGACACTTGCACCCACATTACACCGCTATAGGAAAATCATTAAACAGCACTTTTATACTTTTTTTTAATTTTAATTAAATTTTTATTATTTTTTTAATTTTGTCCTAGCATATGAAAGAACTGTTTAGGCAAGAAGTAGTAAATTAATGTAAGTATTATGGCTAAAATTGCAGCAGGCAACAAGAGAGCATCCAGTATGAGGTAAACTCTTTCCAGAGTTAGGCTAAACTTCTGTCATGCGGGAGCCAGGTATTCATATCTGGGTTAATTACTGGAGTGATTGCACACGCTCTGTGTGTGACTATCTCTTCCCAGGAGTTTATTGTTCCTATGCACAGTTTAAGTAAAACATCCATATAACCTTATTCTGTGTTGCTTATATCTTATCTGAGGAAAGCTGAACACCAAGGCTCCCTAAATATCTGCTGGTTCACAGAGGACCAATAAGGCTAACACAGATTATCTGTATAAAACTGTGTATGGAATAGGCTGAGGTCTCAAAGAAAAGTGAGCAGATGGGAAGACAGACAGCAATGAAGCGGTGTGCCATAACATGGGAAGTTTTCAAACACAGAGTGGTAGCGGAGGGAGTGCAATTAGAAAAGGTTATAAAGTGTTGATTTTAAAAGTAGTTCCGAAATATCGTAGAGTGAGAAGTCAAGAACAATGGCAGCATTTGGGGCGATAGTAGGCATTAGATCAAAGGTAGTATTACATGAAGCAAAGCATCAAACATCATACAAAACAGTAGGTACTGAAATGCAAATAATAAGTAAATAGAGGAAAGGCTAGTGGAAATACAGAAAAGAAAGAAGAACGTGTGGAGTGAGCACACTATGCAGAGAGCGGAAAAACTAAAAACCCAACAGAAGCCAGTGCAAAATGAGGTTGCCATTTAATAAGTTTGCACCAGCTGTTCAGTGGAGGATGGAGGGATTATGTTTGTTATTTTATAAGCTCAATTGCCAAATCAAACCTTAGAATCTTTGGGTATGTTTGTCTACTGCAAACAAGGATAATAGTAAATCTTTTGCAGAGGCATTAAAATGAAGCCAAATGTATTTTCTGCCTCTGAAGGTGGTTTAAAAAGGCATGGATCAGAAGCCTTAGTACCTACCGGTCCAGAACCCTCCCAGTTTGCCTAATGCTACACTAGGGTGACCTGTGTCAGCATATGTCCAGGTTTTGCAAAGGATGCAACACACAAACTCGAGCTCTTGGCCCAGTGGTGCTGGCCGAGAAGGAGACCTAGCAGAGCGCTGGGTAAGGCACTCATCCGTACACATTGACCCTGGCTTCATTGCTTGTCCCATCTGATCATCTCCCCTTTGCAGAGGTAAGAGAATGGCAAACACAGATTGCCCGTGTTATAACTGGTAGGATGTGAGCTTGCTCTGATCTGAAACCATTTAAACACATGGGTCCAGACCGGTACCCAAGTTAGCTCATCAACAAAGCTTATGAGCCTCAACCAGTCATTTCATTAATATGCCTGTACAGTTTCCAAAATGGAGCTAGCTCACATCTGCCCAGCTTGGGGCACAGACAATGGAGGCTGGATTTGTCTGATATAATTTGATGCAATGTTGATACAACCTGTAGTCCTAATTCATCACGGTACATCAGTAATTAAGTCAAAGAAATGGGACCTCTCATAGGCTTAAGATTCGGCACACACTTACGTAGCTTGTTGCACTGGAGCTGATAAAATGAAGACTCTGAAAGATCCCTTGACAGTGTGTTTAGTCACACCTGCACCACTTTCAGGGGTTTGTTTGGGAAATATCTCCTGTTGAATTATTGATCATATAAATAAACAGAGATGGAGAGAACTGACATACTTCCAAAGTGAAAACAAAGAATGGAAAGGAAAGAAATTATAAAGTATAGAAAAGCTGAGTTATGGAGCATAGACGTTACCTATATTAAAGGATATTTATGTTATTCTATGTCAGAATAACAACATTATGCTTTCTGGCTCATGTTAATACTTTGGTTAAATCTCTTAAGTAGATTAGAAATAACTACAGACGCTACTGGACAAAAAAACCCCTACAAACAGGTAGTATGTATGTTTTAGTATACATAGCTACCAACAAAGTACTTTCATGGTACAGAAATAAGTGGAGCAGCAGACTTACTTGGATTCACGAGGGGAAGTTAGTAAGAAAAATGAAGGTTTGGAATTTTAAGCTTTATATGTTCCCTTCTGATGATTTCCATGCTCAGCTGCTCCCCATCTCTTTGGACAAATTTCTAGATAAATTCTTTCTCTTATAAAACAGTAACCCCAAGCCACTTACGGAAGGATTGCAAAAACAATCTTCATGCTGCTTTATTTCATATCTTCATGTGTCTTAATGTGTTTTTTACACTTATTGAGTTATATCCTAGCCAGGGTAAGCTGGAAAAGTCCCACTGAATCAAAAAGGTAGTGCTAATTCCTCTAAAGGTTCCTCTGATTTTCACTCTGTAGCTGGTATTTTTACAAACTAAACATATTAGATTCTTCCACACTTCTCTATTCATAAGAAAGGCTTCAAAATATAACCCAGATCACTCCTATAATAATCTGCAATAAACATACAAAACCTGAACTCATGTCCTCTCCAGAATCTTAGAGATGTGGATGGGTTTACCAAAAATCATTAAATGTTTTTTTGTTAGCATTCAAAAGATATGTTTTGTTGGTACCTCCAGACATTTTTCATTTTAAGCAGTATTTATCAGACCTCCTCATGCTTCTCTAATTGGATTGTTTGCCCATTTGAAATGCACAGCAACATTCTACTCAGAGAACAATACATCCAGACAAAACAACACCTTGTTTAAAAATACATAAGTACGTTTCTTGTTTGAGCACAGAAAAAACAACATTTCAAATTCCTCAAGAAAAACTCTAAGGATATCTGAAGGTCCAGGGCAGACTGATACTGACCCAGCAGAAGTAAGACCTGTGATAAGTTTCACTTTAATCCAGTTTTCTCCTACAATCACCTTTTGCTTACTCTCCTTCGTCGATAAGTTTGTTCGTATTTCAAAATGTTCCTAAGACCTCTTTGCTATATGCTGAAGCTTCCTTACTCTCCAAGAAGCAGAAAAAGACCTGAGGCCCGAGGCACCAAACACAACTGAAAACACACAAACCACAGTCTCGTTATTCAGGGGGGTACATACATCCCATAAAATCCCATAGTCAATAATTTTCCAGAAGATGACACTGTGTCATTGGTGTGAATGGAGAACAAATGGGAATATCTGGATATGGAGGCACCACAAGGAGCACACAGCAGGTCTCAGAACAGCCTGTGTTCATGACATTCAGATTAGCAGCTCATCAGGGCTCCAAAAGGGTTTAAAAAAGGTATGTTCAAAACCTGCACACGGTCACCAGTATAAGAAGACCCCAGGAGACATGAGGGGGACTTGACAGTGGGTACCTCCACATACATTTAAAATAATAATTATTAAAAAAAAAAAAAAACTAAATAAAATGATGTTGTTATTTTGTTTTTAATTATTCGTCTACTCCTGTATTCTGGCATGGGTATTTGCTACACTGTTGATACAATGTTGCAACAGTATTTCCTACAGAAATTATGACAGACGTTCTGGATCAGGACTGTAATCCTATTACTGATTATGACTATTTTCTGATTTACTTGGATTAGTTATTCTGCAGATTTTCCCCTCAAAATGTCTTGATGCCTCTTTGCCGTGGTTTAACCCCAGCCGGCAACTAAGCCCCACCCAGCCGCTCGCTCACTCCCCCTCGGTGGGATGGGGGAGAGAATCGGAAGAGTTAAAGTGAGAAAACCCATGGGTTGAGACAAAGACAGTTTAATAGGGAAAGCAAAAGCCGCGCACACAAGCAAAGCAAAACAAGGAATCCATTCACTCCTTCCCATGGGCAGGCAGGTGTTCAGCCATCTCCAGGAAAGCAGGGCTCCATCACGCGTAACGGTGACTTGGGAAGACAAACGCCATCACTCCAAACGTCCCCCCCTTCCTCCTCCTTCCCCCAGCTTTATATGCTGAGCATGACGTCATGTGGTGTGGGATATCCCTTGGGTCAGTTGGGGTCAGCTGTCCCGGCTGTGTCCCCTCCCAACTCCTTGTGCCCCCCCAGCCTGCTCGCTGGTGGGGTGGGGTGAGGGGCAGAAAAGGCCTTGACCCTGTGTCAGCACTGCTCAGCAGTAACGAAAACATCCCTGTGTTATCAACACTGTTTCCAGCCCAAATCCAAAACACAGCCCCGTACCAGCTACTGGGAAGAAAATTAACTCTACCCCAGCCAAAACCAGCACATTCTTATTGCTAGAACATGTGTGACCACTCTAGGATAGTCACTCACAGAATAAGCTTATGAAATTTCCTTGCTGTGTACAGACATACCCTAGTGAGAGAAGGTAAATATCATTTTTCCTTTCGTTTTTCTCCTTAAAAAGGGCAATTCCCTGGAAGTTTGCAGTAATATGCCATAGTTTCATGTGAAGAGCTCAGCTGAGACTGTAATATAAGTGTCAGTCACTTGATTGACAGCATGTGAAGAAGCGTGATTTTTTTCTTCCTCATTCCAATGCAATTCTGATGACAAATTTGTGCTTATGGTGCTAGACACTGGTAGCTAGTCCTCAAAAACAAAACATTTTGAGGACAAATATTGACTCCTCCTGTAAAGAAAACTAACAGAATCTAAACTGGAGATATGTCCCTGTAAACCCCAGTAATTTTACAGGCCATTTTTTTTGTGCGACAATTAGCATGGAGCTGCCATTAAGTGCATTACTCACCAGTTAACAAAAGTACAAAACTCTTGTTCATGGTTTATCTGAGAAAGAAGATATCTCCTTAAAAATAAACTGTTTTGTTTTGGGTTTTTTTTAAGAGTATCTGTTAGAATTCTGGATTTTTGAGAACTGGGATTCACCAAAGACATTTTAGAAGTAAATATCTGCCCGAAAAGCACGGCTCTGGCACTAAAGCATAGTTGTGGAAAATAGCCCTTTGGTGCTGGTTCCTGAGGACCTTTGGACCATACTTACTCAATGTACCGGCTGAGCTGGAAGGTCCTAGGGGGAAGTAACTGCCTGAAGAGATGAGGAGTACGTGGGCGGACAGCACCTGGAGGAAAGGGAGTGGGCAGGCAAGTTGTTAGGGAACGTGGCATCCAGCTCCCGTGAAACTACCTGAAGGTTTAAGGTGACATTTTCAACTGGGCCTGAAAATGTTATTCTAGCACAACATTCTAGTTTCCATTTACAGTTTTGCTGCTCATCTATATGATCCCGAGAGCGTGTGGGAAGCAACATACAAATAGGAATAATAGGAATTAATCACTCTGTTAAAATAAGTGCATAAAATCCAGGCCCTATTGAAATTAATATCAAAGCACTTTCACCAAGGGCAGGACTTCACTTACTGGATGTACTCTGGCATAAAGCCAGCGGCAGTAGATCAGTGTCAGGGTAGCTACAAATGACTGCTCTGGCAATGATGGAGCACAGGCACTTTCTATTTTTCAGTTTCCTTATTCCCATGAACACATGCAAATCATGTGCCTTTCTGTGGCTTTTTTGCTTTAGCAACCTCAGTTAATTCCCTGTTAACATAGATCTTTTCAGTCATCCTCAGTAGACATTTATTTCAATTTTTTTTTCTTTTGAGGTAGAGGGAAGAGAGAGCAACAGGCAGTGATGGAGAGAGATTAAGAATGGCAGAGTAGCAACGCACAGGAATGAATACTGCAGCTACCTTATTCTTAAGAACCTGATCAGAAGTCATGGACTAAAATGTACAGTACGGAAACATTCAAATAGCAGAGGTGTTTGTAAACTCTTGAATACATTTGTCAGGTAACTCTCTACTGTGTTGCATTTGTAGACGTATCCTTATAACTGTTTCAGAACAATGGCCTTTACATATGCCACAACTATGTTTTGAACATATTTTTTAGACATATGCCATTCAGTGGTGGTTGTTAAATGCTCCATCCATAAACCGTTATGCTTTTCTATATTGAGGTTTCACTGCAACAGGCAGCTGTTTGACAGAGAATAAACTCCTGGGGACAGCAGCAAATCAAATTAAATATATCTCCACAGAGCTATCATAGGGGGTTGCATGGCTTGATAGGCTGCATCAAGAGCAATAAGCACACAAAGGAAGAGCAAACCTGAGATAAATCAAGATAGACCAAATGAGCAAGCAGACAGACAAATCACTATTGGCTCCATGAAAATCATTAGGAGTTTCGATGTTGATTTCAATAGAACCAGTATTTCAGCTGTCGATCTGTGGGCAGGAATTTTTTAATTATATAAAAGTCAAGAGAGATTATCTATCTATTGTTCTTTTCTCACCCACTTTTATAAGCTTGGTTATGGGAAATGATACTCACTGCTGTGCTTATAAATAAGCTCACTGAGAAAAAAAAAAAGTAGAACATGCTAATAGTTAAGACTTGGTTCACTCTTTTCTAATATTTATTTTCCTCAAATAAACCTGTAACCACCCTAGAGTTTAATAGGGGCTAAAGAAAGAAAATGGCTTGATTACTTCAAGGAACAGACCCAAACATGTATTCATCTCAAACATTGGGTTATTCTCATTAAGAACTTTTCTACAAACAAGACAAGTGTTTTCTTTCCTCCTACTTTTTTCTATTATGTATGCATCAAAGGCTATCAACTACATACTGGTAGTATATACACACTCTACATTAGAGAGGGAGGAGAAACAGCAAGAGACGTGCCAACATAGTAAATAAATCCCTCTTAATAAGTCCCATTACATTAACGATGGCCTAAGCGTTGAAGCATGCACTTTAGGGAAACGCAAAGTACTCACATGATATCTTACTTCAATGTATTTTGTATCAAAAACCTGCTCTTTCAACATGCCCTTTCTCAGCCACTTGTTTCAGCCTGAATATACTCAAATCCTCAGAATCATTTCCTCCTGGAAAAGAAAAGATAAATCCACGTAGAAGTGAGAACAACCTTGTTCTGTTTTAAAAGCGTTCACTTCTGCATCATTCATTCTGTTAATGCTCTTTCTCACCTAACATTTCACAAGCTTCTGATCAAACTGTGTAACTGGGGTCTACAACAATGGCTTTTTTTGTTTTATGATTTTTCTGAGTGATCTTATCTTAAGCAGATGCATAATGAAAAACAGAGAAATACACCTATGCTGCTCCAACTCACAGAATAATTTCTTATAATCAAATATAACCTTCATTTTTCCACCACGGATCTGCCCAGCATCCTTCTACAGGCTGACTGGGAAAAGGTGGGATGGAAACAGTGGACTGATGTCCCTAATTAGGCTAGCCCAGTATTATTTTAAAATACTGTATGTTCATTTGCCTGTGTCCACGCTGAGTTAGTCCATTCAGCTTGAAAGTTCCTGTGCAACCCTTACACCTTTGTAACTGCTCATTGGTAAAAATTTTCAGCAAGGAGAAAAGCCCTAAATAATTCTTTCAGAACAAAGTTATGAGGAACAGGTAGCATTTTGCTCAAGTGTGTATTACCACTATTTCACAGAGATGCTTTAGCACCTTCCCCACCACCCCCGCCCAGTGCTCTGGTGATGAAACCGGGAGATCACCTTGTTCCTGTGAAAGACGGACAAATCTGTTCTGATTTTAAGCCTCTGAAAATCTTTGCTTGCACACGCTCAGGGGAAAAATAATCAGGCATCGAAATTCTCGGAAGCATTTAGCTGTACCCAGCATGCTCCGTGTCAGGATTGCAGGGTCTGAGCAAGAATTTCCCCTACAGCTGTGTCCCTGGCACCCAGAGCAGGGTGCCGCACCGGGCACTTCAACTGGATGCAAGCAAACTGCCTCCTGTGACATCAGGTCTGCTCACGGTCACGAAAGAAAAAAGGGGGGGGAGCCTAAGCAAAGCAAAGCAGGAAGGAGAGCGATGCTGTAAGGGAGTCGATGGGCAGCCGAGAAGCAGAGATCTGTCGTCCACCCACAGAGCTGAATTTTACTGGGGCCTCTTCCCATATTTTCTCTAAGATTCTGAAGAACTACCCCCAATCCAGGCTTTCACAGGCACGGTAGGGTTTTTTTCCCCATTGTTTTTGAGTCTCAAGCAAGAGACAGCGGAGTCCCAATTCATGAAGTTGTCAAGCAGTGTAGACTACAGCCAAACAGACACTCCACTTTGCACAAATAACGTGCTACAAAAGTACTAGCTACAATCAAGTTGCAGTCATCTCATGTTGGGCTCTCAGAATTAGTGGGATACTTCTGTCAGGCACGGCCCTGTAGCAGTTACCCCGCTTCTAGTGCAGCAGAGCTAACAACCAACCCCGTCAAGCACCGCAGTGATATGCATCTCACAACAAAAGCTGCAACTGTCATGTTAAAGAAAGGCTTGACTAGTGCGCCATAAATAAAGCATAAAGCTTCAGATTTTGAGTAAGAGATCAAAGATCTATGGCGTAATATGTATTTCAAACACAGAACTATCTGAAATTTGGTTAGAACTCAAAAGATGACGATTCAAAAATCCAATTAAAACTTTATCCTTTCCCTAAAGCCATCCCCTTACCTTTAACATAACTCGTTACGAGAGCTTTACTTGCAGTAAGTATATGAACTTTCAAGGCCGTCTTGTCAGGAGAATATTCTTTGAAAAAACACACAACAATATTTATTTAAAAAATTTAAGCAAACATAGCTTAAATATTTCAATTGCATTTTAAATACCGTTCTGGAACATAAAGTTTATCTAAGTATATTCTTACATACGGACTGTAGTAACTTAATGATTTTTTCACTATTTAAAGTTCTTGCATCATTTCCTTTTTTTGTAATTAAGCAGAAACAACCTAGGTCATTTTAATTCTCATTCTTTCCCTTTCTCCACCACTCCCCCCGAACACTCCCAAATTCCGACTCTGGTTAAGATTCAGTAAATGATTCCAGCCTAATCCCCAGTAATTGGGTTCATGAGTTGTCTGGTTTAAAAATCACATTTGGCAGAGAACTTCGCATATCTGTTTTAGCAAATTAGTTACCTTAATTTTCCTTTGTACTTCCCATTCTTTAAAAAAAGGGGTCTATTAGTTTGAACAACTGTAGTAAAAATTGCTTTTTTGATTGCCATTTCTTACAAATGAAACCAGAATATCTTTTATTTCCTCACAATCCTAGCAACCCAATGCCTGCCTAGTTTATCTCTTTCAGATACTAGTTGCAGGCGCTGTCTTTCAGAGATTATAATTTTTAATTCTACCCACAATTAAGAGATGATAAAGAGGAAGACACGGATATTGATAAATATTATACATGATACAAAAATGCAATACAAACTTCTTCTGTTTTTCAGTAGGTGAGCTATTGCAGTGAGCTAATGCATCCTGCAGGGAGTTACCGCATCTCCAGAAAGAGAGACATGAAAAATGAATGCAACTCCTTTAAAAAAAAAAAAAAATCTGCATTTGCACGTGTTCATTATAGCCTTGGCAGCATCTAGATCTTGAGTTTGCATTTACAAAGACTTCACTGTGACAAAACAATCAATACAACCCAAATCCCACACTTTTTAAGAAAACAAATCTCCCATTGACTTCAATAATGGTAGCACTTAAACAAGATCAGCAGATTCGGGCATTTAGCAAACCAAATTAAAAGGGAACTTCTGAGCCTCACCTTAAGCAGCTTGCATAGACAGCAAGCATCTGGAGTTGATACCAGACTTGTTGGTAACACTTGTTGATAACAAGTGAAAAGTTGGCTAAAATGCCAGAAGCTGTTCTTCCAGCCCTGCACCACCGCGGGCACTAAGAGAACCTCAGGAAACCAGCCCAAGCTCTTTCCAGGTGTAGTAGCTAATGAGTAGGCTGGTATTGAACCCAAAGAAGCCAATGAACCGTGACAACTCTAGCAGGGTTTGACATGTGTTGCGTGAACTACCTGCTACTGCAAGGCTTATCAGGCGGGTAATGCCTTCCAGGCACTGCCATACCAAACCACTGATGAAAACAGTGACTGGAAGACAGAATCCCACGTTCAGCTGTCCTCGGGCTTTCAGTTACAATCTGAGTATAAGGTTTAATAACTTATCCAGCATGTCAGATTACATATCACTGTATCTCAGCATTTTCCAAGTACTTATCAGTCCTGGTACAGATTTATTTTAAGAGGAATGAGCATTCATTTATCATTTATTCGCTATAATGTGGCAACAAGTGATTTTTTTCTGAACAGTTTTGGGTATCCTCAATCGAAAACAAAACTTAAGTCTGACTACAAAGTGCCTTGACTCTAACCCACTTACACTATGGTTAGTTCCCTAACCGTAAGCATCTAGCTCGGATGCGACTCATCAAGGCAATTCAGCTTGCCTTAGTACCCTGTGTACCGTGGAGTCTATGCCTTGATGGAAGATTTATGGCAGCTGCATGTGAAAAAATATCAATCAACAGACAGTCGCTTGAGTAAGTGCGGGAACACGTCTGAACAGGCTTATGACATAGGACTTCCCTTTAGGTCCATTTATGAGTCCTCTTCTGAAGACAGGTACTAAGTGGTGACGAACATCTATACAGCATCCTAGTGGTTAGCACAGTTGCTTGAGAAACGTTTGGGGCTTTCATCTCTGAGTGATATTAACATAGTCTTTTTCTTCCACCTGATCTTTATTGTGTTTGGAAATGAGTATCTTCGAGGTATCTGCTGTTCTATCAAATTTCTTGAAAAATTCAAATGCTTTTGGAAGCAGTAAAAAAGACAATAAATGTGAGTGCTTATTTCTTATTTTCTAAAGAAAACAATGCTGAAAATGTGTAAACTGCTCCTGGCATGCTGACCATAACCCTGACCTTTCCCTTCCTAGGGGAGTTCCCTTGTCAAGAGGCTGAAGAATCAGACTACCATTACCTTACTCTATCTGGTTTAATAAACCTTTGTACTCATTTCCACAAGACCACAGGAGGCATGTTTTGCAGGTCATGGCAGTCAATAACTAAAATAAACTACAGTGATATACATGGAAAGTTTGTCTGATTCGAGAAGCACTTACTCCTTTCTTTTAACAGGACTTTGTGATGGCTCAGCATCTGCAAATAAACTGAATATCCTCCATTCAAGCAGTATTTTGGCCTCTCATTACCCATCCAGGGCCCATTTTAGAACACCGGTCCTGCTCAACTCCATACAACTTGTACCAAGAGGCCCTACACCTGTGACAAGAAAAATGGTGTAAGTTGATCATAAAACAAGCATAAGTGACGAAGTAACATCATTTCTATTGATTTGCTTTCAAAAGCGGGATGCAGCTGTGAAACTGTGATGCTTTTATATGCTGCATCTAACAGCACAGCAGCTGCCATTGCTTACTGAGGAAGTCAGCCTCTGAAACCAGCACCACTTTTTCTTTCTAGACACCTGGTAACAGAAGGCGTCTTGAAGAAGTCAGGGATGCAGGTGGAAGGGCCAGGGTTGTCGGCAAAGCCTACTGGCAAAACCTGTGCTTTTAACCAGGCAATCACATTACTTCATCATGGAGGGGTTTCTAGCAGGAGTTGCTGTCAGGTGTGTTTCTATGAGGAACAAATGGCACTGTAACTTAGGAATATATTGTTTGCTACTGCCTGCACTGAGTAGGGCAGCCGAGAAAATAAATGACAGTAGAAAACAAAGCAGCCCCTGACCTGAACATGGTATGCCTCCTCCCAGTGCTTTAAGGGCTGAAATAAACTGACTTAAAAGTGAAGTCCTACAGGCTATAGTCCTATAGAATAGCCCGGACACTTCACATTTTGTACCGCTGCTTACTGCCCCAGTGTTACATCATGACCTACAGTGTCACGTTCAGTTCAGCAGTACTGGTTAAAAACCTGCACTCAAAACCACCGCCTACCCAGTGCAGAAACTTGCATGTCACCCTGTTCAAATACTAGAATAAAATTAGAACTGTGAAGGCTGCTGAAAAGTAGACGTAAGCCAGTAGTAGAAAGCTGTAACTTTACCAAATAATTCTCAGTCTTTACTATGCCTTATTTTAGAACCTAACGATGGAAGAAGTGATAGATTTTAAGCTACTGCCCTTTTATTAATGCCAGTTTTCCACCCACAAGATAACCTTTGGGTATTATTCTACAGCTATCAATACCATTGCTTCTAACAGCTTAAGCCTCGATAACTATAGGGATACTTTCACTAATGTAACAATTGCAAAACAGTTGACTCCCAAGAGGTACATTTAAGAAGCCTCCAATATTCAGGATGGGAAGGGGAAGGGCTGTAGCATGGCTCTGATGTACACAAGCTGTGCCAGCTTCTGTTGTGACGTACCATGGCAGCTTTCACGCAGGACAGTTCAGAGCTTGCAATGCAGTGCAGCCAGCTTTGTAACGTGACCCACACACGGCTGCAAGACTTCTCAATCACTAGCAATAAAACACTGTTTTCTATGAAATGAAATCACCTGAGAAGCCATTCAGAAAAATGGGAAGGTATTTATTGGCTTTTTATCCAAAGAACAATCCACAGAAGGGAAAATTTACTCATGATTTCAGCCTTGGCATTTCAAAGTGAAACACAGTGCAGTATTACATACCCTACATTAATCTTAAAATACATTGTTTGAAACACATTACTGTAGTAACAGGAAGCAATGACTTCAAGAACTTCTAGTATTTCAGCTTCCTTAAAGGACAGGCAGTTACCTCTTCTTTAACATTACGGGCATGCTCTTCAGAAGTGGCGTAACAATTTTTACACACTGAGGGGGAGAAAAAGAAACTGGACTTCTCTCTTCTTTCTGAGCTGTGAAGACTCACTTTGACGGAGTAAGATCCCTCTCTAGTAACATAGTTATTGTCCTCGTAAGTAGTACAGATGGTGAATATTTATTTTTTTCTCTTCAGCATCATTCATGCTAAAATCACTCTTTAGTAGCAAGTTGGAAAATCCAAGCACTGCTAGACACTTAAGAGTCAACGACCAATGAAAGAAAACTAATAGCACTTAACAGCTGATGGCTTTTATGAGCAGACTTGTCCCACCTTCATCTTCAAATGATCCTTTTGCACTTAAATTTGTACTGTGATTCTGATACAGAACTCACCGTAGGAATTTTTGGCCTCACGTTGCTAATTTATCAATAGAACAGATGAAGTGACCTCAGAAAGCAAACCACAACCAATAACCAAAACCGTAACAACTGTTGAAAAGGAACTCTGCAGGTGCTAGGGTTCTGATGGAGAACAGATGTCACATAACAAATGTACTCATCCATAATAGCTCCAGTAAGACGCTGCTACATCTTGGCCTGTAATCTGCTTCTCAGCCCCACGTCTCAAACACCTTCGAACAGCTCCTGTGAATATGAGTAAATTAAATTGACTGCTAATGCAGGAGTGGCTGGTAATTCAACATCTATAGAGAAATGTGGCATAGGCGTGAGGCGAGGTAGAAGGGGTGCCTGTTCGTGACATGCCAACTAAACTACATTGGTAAGCAGCTGAGCAATCAGTCCTGGCACCACAGGGTACAGGTTTGAATTAAAGAAAAGCTCCTATGGCTGGTTTGACATGTCCGAATGCCAAGATCTATCTTCCTGATTTTAAGATTGGTAGGAAGAAAAAAAGAGCTATGCCCACTTCCCTTAAGCTGAGGGCAGATCTATGTATCTGTAGTGTCTGTATTAGATATAAGAAGCCAGAGGTCTAGGGAAATAATTAAAGTGTTAACAAAGTGTTAGCAGCTTTTTCTGCCTTATAAGCTATTATCACTTCATGTCACTGAACCAATTCTCATACATTTGTTTGGGGCTACAAGTGGAAAAAACTCAGTATCCTTTGAGTCCAGCTGTTAAGACCATAGGATTATGTTGTATTTCCATCTGCAGTAAAGCAGGAGCGTTAGCTCTTTTTGAACTACGGCCAGGTGGATGCACATTTAATTTCCCTCATAGTTCCTCCTGTTTCAAAATGAAAACACCTTTCAAAATCATTGCATTTTCAGAACTCTTTCATTTGAGGTGACCTGGTTTCCTCAAACTCGAAGAGCTTAACGTAACAAAGAGAGAGGGTTCTCTTTCTCTATCCCTCCCAGCCAAGAATGGCTTGTACGTTCTTATATAAGCAGCTAAATTTCACCTGGAAACCTAAATTCTAAAGGAGTTCACAAAGCTTAGAAAACCAAACAGGAGAATGAAGCCATCTTCTGACCACTGTTAAAAACAGAAGTAGTGTGTCCTTTAGTAATTTGTATGGTGAAGATTTCTGTACCAATACAGTATGTGCGTATGTTCACTCTAAGGCTCTGTATAAAAACCTAACAAAATGCACATGCTACATAGAAAAGAAAAAGCAATGTGTGAGTAGTTTCTTCAGTCTGATATTCTGATACAGGTCTGATATTCTAAACTGGAGATAGCTACTGTTTAGTAACCTTTTTACACAGGGTGCTAAATACACACACACTGTGTACTCCCTAACGTTCATGTTCCAGGTCTAAAACTTGCACAACAAACTTCAGACGGAGCTTTAACAAAATTATCATAATTCCTTAAAAATGTGGGTTTTGGAATAGAAGTGGCAACCAGGTCCTTCATGTAACAATGCCATGCCAGGTGAAGGTACGTCTTAATTAATCCAAAAGGTTATATACATTTGACTCCAATCATCCAGCTGCCTTCAACCCCTCTTTTCCAGCCTGAAGTCTCCTCTGGACATGCAATTGTTCCACACCTGTGATCAACTTTCAGCATTTCTTGAGGATGAACCACTGAATTTAAAACCTTCCATATGAAGTACTATAAAGACTATACATACTGTATACATACCTACTTGTGCAGACTACTTACCGTAACTACTGATCCAAAAGCAAAAATTGACAATCGCTCTCCAGTTATTTCCTCAGGTTGGCCAGGACGGAGTTGCTTGTTCAAAGTCTCTCACTAGAAGTTTCCAGTGCTTTGAGTGTTTAATCCCTAGTCCTTAGCTCCCCAGTTGAGAATAAAGAAAGTATAATCAAATAAATCTTCAGATATCTTTATACTTCTACAGTGTTTCCTAGTGCGCATTCAGCAAGCTATCCAGAGAAGGTAAAAAAACCCCAAAACCCCCCAAAAAACGCAACTTATATTTTGGCTTATGCCATATTGCCCCTGGTATATGCACCAGAATGCCGCCAACCACAATTCAAGGGGAACTCAACTTTTCTTTAGGGGCTTTGGCAACCGAAAAATTGCTGGACACATCTTCTGGCAAGGGGATGATAGGATTTTTTTTTTTAAATTGTATCTAATCAAAATCAATAAACTAACTTTAACCTGTTGATGTATGAGAAAGCTGTTGACTAACTAGGGTGCCCCTTTTTTGGAACTGTTCTTAAAAACGTAACAGAGGCAACATGGCACAGGTGATGCGCCACTGCTAACGTGGCATCACTGCCACTGGTGACCAGCTGCTGTATAAAAACGTCTGCTCTCACGGGAGTAACAGGCAGTGAATGTACGCTCTCTAACAATCAGTGCTGCAAAACCTACCATCAACAGAAGTTCAGTCAAGCTTTTCCTTGCGTGGAAGATATATATAATAGATTCCCTTAACAGGTTACCAGCTTGGAGGATGGGATTTTTTTCTAATAATGAATATGAAAAAAAGTGTATCCAATTATATAATTTAATTCTAGGAGAAAGGCTAATTGGACACTTACAGCTTTCTTCACTGCTGTTTTCATACACGAGCAGGAACTCTATCACTTTCAACTCCTGTGTATAATTCTTGTCTTGAAAACAGGACTGGAATTTGACCAGACACGGAATAAATCAGAAATTACAAAACAGCATGAAATTCTGTTAAGATGGTCCTTCTGCTGTGGTGGTACTGTTATCAAGGAGGGCTGTTAAGTGAAGGAAGGTACATGCTGAAATACACAAGACAATGATTTGTTGAGAAAGTTTATTTTATTGGTTTACAGGTCACACCTACCTCTTTCTTAAAAAAGCTCTTTATCAACTTAAAAAATTACCAGAACCAAAGTATAATATACGTATTTGGAAACTTCTCAACTGATCCCTAAGTATCAGTCTCTCTTATTCCCCTCTCCTATTTGAACGCTCCCTTCTTGCTCATTATAATTTAGCAGACAAAAGTGCAAATATAATACTACATACCTGCTGCACTGAGAGATCCTGATTTTTCAACAACATTAATGCAAGGCTTTTCCATGCTCCAGCAAAGCAAGGACTCAGTGAGATTTTTAGTGGTTTTGAAAAAGGAAAATACCAGGAGGTTTTACATGACAGTTTTTGAGGGACAATAAGATGGATATTAATTGAAATAAAATTGTAGATTACCATTTTGCTAATATATTTGACCAAAAATTTACCTTCATTCAATACTTCTTTCCAGGTACTTTGGTACTGAACTATCTATAGTAGTAGTATGACAAAGTGCAGCTCCTTTTGAAGACACAGTTTATACAGGTTTCTATTCAACAGAATAATGGTACGGCTCAAGTATTATCCATTCAAGTTACCACTGAGTTGTAACTGATTGAGAGAATTTTACTCACCCTTTAATACATACCTCCAACCCATTTGCACATAACAGGTATCTAGAACTTACAGTGACTCAATCACAGTCGATTAGGTTTTGAATATATGGCAACATAAGCAAGACAACTGATAATCTAGGTAACTTTGCATCGTGCTGTACTGAGTAAATTGGTTTTACAAGGGACATTCTCATTTAAATATAGACAGTGCAAAATATTACAGCTCTTTATAGGTAAGGAACACTTGTTCTTAGGTTTCATAATATTTAATTAAAGCTTGCTATTTTGCTGGAACTGAGACACCAAGGAAAGAACCTGCTCTGAGGCTTTAATTTGTGTAGTCCCCAGGTATGCTGCACTATTACTGGCTGTATCCTCTAAGAAGTATCGGTAGTTTACCATCATGCCACAAGAAGCAGCAATGCCCCGAGGGCTTGTGTCTGCCATCCAGTTTATCCGCCACATCACAGAGCCATTCTGAAGATGAAAATTTGCTACTGGATTAAGAGCATAGCCACGATGTTTCTCTCCATACAAATACCAGGCACAGAGCCTCATAAATGGTGAATGGAGCACTTTAACTAATTTTTCTGATCTCACCCACTCATTGTTATTTAAGAGTTTCTTTAGCATTTCAGTAGTAGAGTCTCCTGTGATCTCAGAGATTTCTTGCCATTCTGATTCTGTAAAAAGTTCATTTCTTTCCAGTTCTTTTGTTTGTGAGGAGAGGAGACCAACAAGCCATTTTGTGAATCCCGGGATAGGCGAAAGAGTGGAAAAAGCTTTTATCTGAGGAAGTTCTTTCTGCAGACAAAAGGAGAGGAAAAAAAATTCATGAGTTTTGTCATGATTGACAATGAGAAGTTTGAAAGAACAGCTCATACTCTTTACTCGATGTCAAGCGAAGACTAGGGATGCTGAGAATTAACTGATACACATAGGCACACACCAAAAAAAAAAAAAATCACCCTGCCAGTAACAGGTTTTAGTGACCAGAAAGCACTTGGAGAACACAGAAAATTTTCACACTGCCTGAATTACAGTCCACACACATAAGCTATTTAAAAGTACTTATACAGTACTTACCGACACTACATTCTGGTATACCATTTTATAGGCAGAAATAAACAAATACAATCACATGCCATAAAGAAGTTATTCAGAAGAGTAAGATTTAAAAAAAAAATTAAACATGTAAGTTTCTAAAACCTTTTAAATACCATTTATTTTTCATATGTAACTATCTTTTTTTGAATCAAGTGCAGTTTATTATTTCAGTCTATTGTAAAAATCAGGAGAGGTACAACTTCCACATTTTTATGGAAAGAAGTTATTTCCTGAAGTTTTGAAAAAGATTCTTTATACAGGTCAGCTACTTTTCATTCCATTCCCAAACTATAAACTACACTGACAAAATAGCAAGATAAGAAATACATACTTACAGTAAAAAAATTAATCACAGTTTAATAATTGTTTTAACATAACAAAGCTTCTCCTCTACTCCTACTAATTTATGAGTAAAAGCTGTTAACTACATAATCATGTAAAGCAAAACATACGTAAGGAAAACTGTGTTAGTTTTGGGGCACACCAATATGAAGAATAGAGAAGGTTGTTAAACTCGCTGTCATTTGTAATTAACAAAAATGACATAAAAATCAACCCTACTGAAGGAGTAGGGGGGCAAGGAACAGAGGGAAGACGGAGCTGAACTGAAACAACCGCAGCATTGTTTTAATTACTGTTCATATAGGAAGCAGTGGTAAGAACGGAGACATTTATCAACATTACAGAAGCATCTTAATGTCAACAGAAAATTGTCTTTAAATGACTACAAAATGCATTTTTTTCTACTTTTGAGTATTACCCAGATAACCATTAAAAAGTCATCATTGCTCAGATGCTACCTTACACTAGCAAACGTTAATGGAATGCCTGCTGCTCGGTTGTTTATATTGCACCTGCGCTGTTGCATCCTCAGGTACCGCTGTGCTCCACACAACGCTGCCACCCGCACTCTGTTTCATGAGGATGCAGAAGCCAGGGAACGCAGGCCCGGCATACCTCCGTTACAGATTGGCGCCAGGCACCATTTCTGATAACTTCGATAACTGAGTAATATTCAGCTGGTTATTTACATCATCTTTTTCCTTCCCACCCAGAGCTTCCTAAATAGCTTACTGCTGTTCTGCTGGCTTCCGGCACTACGATACACCAGCCAGCTCAGATCTACCACCTCTTCAGTTTTGTGACTTATACTTGCATAAACTGAATAACCTCACTCGCTCCCCTTATCTGAAGTTCTTTGACTATTACACAGATAGGTAAGTCAAAGAATTCTTCTTTTGGGACCAGACAGGAACAAGAAAGGCAGACCAAGTTACAAAGAAACACCCTATTTTATCTCCTTAGAGAACTGGATAAAGCAAAAAGCAAATTATTTCATAAAAACACTCATTTCTGTATCTTACTGAACAAAACAATCATTTCTGTAATCAGAGAGACCAGGAGATCCTGACTGTGTCATATTCTCAACTGCTATAGCTACCATGGTCAGATAATGCAATACTAGTACAGCGTTGATCTCCTGTGACTTTTTCAAGTCTCCACTAAAGGACATGATGATATTTGATTTTTAAGAGTAATTCTGAAGCGTAAGTCTGTAACGAGATCTGTGAAATACAACTATCAGGTTTCATCACATATGCGTTTCATAAAAGAAAAAATATTCTACGGACATTGACGTAGAGAGATGTCTGTGGAAGGCAATTTCTGCTGATATCTTAGCACCTCTTTGTACAGTTTTAGAGAATACAGCATTTATAAAACAAAATAGTCTATTAGGGTTGTGCTTACTGTGGACCATGGCTACAAGAGGCATGGATATAGAAAATACATTTTAATTAAAAGAATGTTTCTTGGAGTAGACAGTTCAGCCTTTTTAGAAAAGTTTCCCCTCTGCTTTTGGAAAAGAGAGCAAGAACCACAGTAAATTAAAAAAAATACATTTAGGAGCAGAAAAAGGGCAAAAATGAGAACAGAACAAAGCAACTCCATATACTTCAAAAATCTTTCCCTTCCCAAGCTCACACTAAATACTTCCCCATGGATATAAAGACTATTTATCCACAAATCAATTCAAAATAACTTTATGAAATTTGAACACAGAATCAAATGCACTCACTAAATCTTCCTTTGATCACTTTTCATCCACCTCCTTGTCGGGTTTCTGAATCAAGTAGTATACCTAATCATCACATTTGGAATCCACTTTTCTTTAAAGCAACAGGATCTTAATTAGTATGGCAGAGGAGAGCTATGCTCAGATGCCCTCTTGTCAGCTACACTTTCCTTGATTGAACGCTAGCTCCCACCAAAGACAACGCTACTAGCACAAAACCACAGACCTCCTGGAAGAGGAGGAGGGAGAAAGATGGCACAGAAGTGAATTTTTAAAGGATGCTGGAAAAATAACTTCAAGATATTTGTTCCTGGAGAAAAAGCTGATAGCTTTCAGTTCTGTCAAGATGGTAATGAGCAGTATCACTCGCTACCTTCGTTTCGCCATCAGCGCACTGAAAGCTGACCAGTGGTAACCCTACTGTGACCGGCCGTGGCTGAGCTGCTGAGACAGTCTGCTGTCAAGCAATTTGACCTTTTGCATGTCAGCTCTTACTGTGGCTAGATGAATTTCTGCCCAGAAGGGAGGGCCACAACTCCCTTCTGAAGATTCAGTGACCCAGTACCCTTCTGCCTGTCCACACAATAATGATGGATGACAACTCAGCAACCGTCTACGATGTGACAGACCTGCAAATGAACCTTAAGGTACAGAAACACAAACCTGTAATCTATAATGAGAAGTACCCTTTTCATGTCAGCATCCTTAAGCAGCAGCAAGCTCCCCCCAAAAGACAGTGGATTTCAAAATGGGGTTTCATTCTTCTGTGTCTTCCTTCCCTGTTGTGCTTTAAAGTTCATCTTTAGTCCGTAACACAAAGAACACAAGAGACAGGGATAAATCAGTAAAAGTATTCAAATTAATCACCTATCAATGAGAAATCCTAGATGTGCTGCTAGAGGGAGTACAGATGTTACTATTGTGCAGTGGGGTGAAAAAGAAGGGGGAAAAAAAAAAAGAGAAAAAGGTTGCTAGGGGTTACTTTCCTCTAGGTAGGGATTCAAGGAATACCGGATGTGTTTCTTTTTGACCCAAAGATGGGATTGCATTCCTTAAAGGTTTTCCTTTTTTTCTAACTATATTACTCATCCTATAAAAGATAGTGCCTTTGAGAATATATCGCTTAGGGGGTTGGACTAGATGACCTTTAAAGGTCCCTTCCAACCCAAACTATTCTATGATTCTATGTTTGGGCTTAAAACCTGAGAGGGGAAGAAGGAAGGTAATGTTGAAATTTGAGAAGCAGAAACTTCTTTCAGGTAAAAGGAAAAACTGATTGGACCAAGAGAAAAGGCTGCTTACCAAAGTCAAGTCTGGAAGTCTTCTGCACCATCTCTGCTAAGAAAGCACAGTGTTTGAAAATACTACTTTGCTACTGAACAGAGCTAACAGACAGGGCTTTTCACACAGGAGCTGAGCCATGCCCACTGCTTCCATAGGGTAACAACTCCAATCCCATCTCCCACTTGCAAAGCCGAGAGGGTACCTATGCACCATCCACAATAACAAAAGTGAGAATGATTTCTTCCCATATTTGTGTGTTAATAATAACCACTGCAAAGTTCCTAATTAAGTATCTGACATTTTGCTTCCTTGTGATGTTGACTGCTCTTTGTTTATCATTCACTTTCAGGAGTGACCTGTTCACCAAGCCCAACCCAAAATATTTATCAGGAAGTTAGTAGCTCCTACTCTATTAATAAATACAAGATTGGAAATTGTGCCTATTTTTTACTTCTTAAGACAGATAAGACATGGGAAAGTGACCCCATTTTCAAGCTACAGTACAGACTACTACATATCTGATAAATGCTTGAGTTTAGGAGCTTATCTGAGGCGGCCATTTCTTGCAGAAAAATAAATAGATGCAGCGAAGTGTGTACATTTATGTTGTTGCTAAATTGATGTGCTAGTTTCTAAGGCTATTGGTGGAGATCCATTAATGTTTATTTTCTTGTCAGAAACCCACACACCATTAAGAAACAGCTGCTCATTTTGTTTTGGGGTAGATTTCTGGGTTTGGTCGTCTTTTAGTTTGTTTTTTTTTCATTGCAGAGGAGCACAGATTTCTCCTATTATCAATATCTCATCTGAAACTGTCTTGCACTCTGAAAGCTGTAGTCCAAGGTCACATTTTTCATCAATGAAAGCAAAGCCTGTTTTGGAAATTATGATCTCCCCAGGTCACCTAGATCGAATTAAGGTAGCAATTATCAACAGCCCAACCAGAAAGCGAAAATCTGCCACCAATTGTTAAGCATTCTATTGAGTCACATAGTAGCTATCAGTTTTCTCCCCCAAATGCCACAGGCTATAAAATTCTAAGCAGTTTTCTCAAAGGCTTCACCACAGTTATCTGTGTCTGTCATCTGCAGACTGAATTGCTATGATGTACCTTCTGCGGAGCTACACACCATTTAGAGTGGCTATAAACACATTCTGAATTAAATGTCTGTCTAATGAGAAATCTATCTGTCTACGCATTCACCAGCACCTATCAGCTTGCTAGAAATGCATTTGCCTGCTTGTTTTCCAGCACCCAATCTGGGGTTTGTTTGTTTTCTTACTAGTTGTCTGAAATTGTTTCAAAATCCAATTCGTTTCTGGGAACAATACAAGCTCAAATTTAAGAAATACAAGACATTATTTCTGTTGTCTGCTCCCTGCTTTATATACATTAATATAACCAAGAGACTACACAGAATGCATAGGTAGCCTATTCTCAGATTTGTACAGGGAGAACTGAGACCAAAGTGGTATCAGTGGACTCATGAATTCATCCCACTGCTTGCCCCAAAATAATCCAAACAGGAGATGCCCAGATAACAATAGAAGTCTGTTTATAAAAACCTTCTAAACTATTTGTGTAGCAAACTTTTGTCAAGCAACTACCAAAAAAAGAAAAATCTCCTATTTAGAGCAGCATACTTTCTCCCAGGATGCCCTCTGTATGTGACACAAGCTACATCCCTAAAGTGCTATTCTGATCTCCGTTATATCCCTCCCCTTTACCCAATTATATTACAATACCTGTGGCAAATGCCAAATCATAATGTCTAGGTAGATATTAAGGATTCAAACTGCTAACTGTGCACATATAAAGAGATGAAACTGAGGACCCATTTCTGTAACTCAACTTCATACGTCCTCCATCTGCCTAAATTAGCAAAAGACTCAAAAGCAGGGGCCATTAACTTCTATGCAGCGCCTCAAACTAACAGTGCTTAACCCTGAGGGTTGTAATCTTCGCCAGAGCCTCTAATGCTGCAGTTTTCCTTACGGTCCTAATAAAACCCCATTTGCAAGAAATACTTTCATGAGGGAATCTGTACTTGACATTCTTTGAAGGTGAGAAGTGCTACCCTACCCATGTTCATGCTTAGCAGCGTATGTGACCAGTTCAGGTGAATTAGCGAGAAGATTTCTAAAAAATTAAGCTCTATCTTAATTGTCCATTAATGAGATTTTCTTTTAAGGAATCTGGTACCAACTGAATTCATAGACAAAACTTTATAGTGTAGATACCTGCTAGGTCAATGTTTCAGTACAGTTTTTAAAAGTATTGCCAAATAAAGGCTTCAATGATGGAAAAAGAGAGTGGCTATTAGCATATTTCTAACTTAGTGCATGTCTTTTTCCGATTTAATGATATACATTCATGACAGGTCCAATTTGGAGTTTTCCTTATGAAGAATGACAGCTGAGAATTCCGTTTTGAGGTTAGAATGGCACTTACAAGTAGAAGTGTCAGAGCAGGTTAAGGCAAAGTCAGACAAAGGATTTTTACTGGAGGATAAAAAAAGTTTTAAGAGTTTGCAGTGCCTTGGGAAAATATGAATCAAATAACATTCTGCAGATCAAACAGATGTCCACAAAAGTTAACTCAAACAAATGGCAAGTTATGAAAGTGAATTAATCATCAATGATTCAAATGTAATGAAAAACAAAATCCTCAACCTCTTCAAATGGTCTCCTCTTCCTGAAGCATTTTATTATCAGTTAAATTAAAGAGAGTCTCAATTTATGTAACCTGGAACACTTGGCGATTTAGCAGCACTTTAAATAAAGATTTGTTTATTGCAAAGCCATGCAAAGGTTACATAAAAAAATCTTCCTATCAGAGACCTCAACTATCTATTTTTACAAAGGCTGCTGGAAGCTTGCTTAATGAGATGTAATTTTTGACCCAAGATTTTTTTGCTGAGGCTATATTGTTTCAGCTGCTGTCACCCAAGTCAACTCAGCACTACCGCTATACCATTTGTCCCTTTTAAAGTAAGTGACTATAATGCTGCTCCAGAGAATTATGTCCAACCTGAACACAGACAACCTTGGAAAGTCCTTTGCTTACACCTGACCAGAGAGAAAAAGAGCATATGCGTGCAATTAATGCACTGAAGTAGGATTTCCAGAATTTTGGGAGACAGGTAAAACAGGCTGCCAAGAGTATTACTCATCATATGCCCTGCCTTTGCCCTGAACAACCTAACTTTGTAGAAATTTCAGAGTGTAAGTATTTTGAAGCTGAAATATACGGGCTTCTCTCCACTGAAAGGTGAAGTCCACCGAGATGGGAGTCACAACATTTACAACATAGAATCACAGAATCATTAAGGTTGGACAAAAGCAGAATGACTAGGCATTACAGAAGTGCATCAAATAGTTCTGATAACAACAGTATGATGATTTAGGGTCACTTCACAGATGTAAAATATGTAATGGGAGATGGTTCTTGCAGAATTCAAGACAACAAATTCAAGAACAGTACTTTGGAACGAAGAGGAAGAAAGCACGAAGGAGTGGGAAGAAAGTGGGAAGAAAGGAAAAAAATATTAACAACATCAAAGAGTGGAAGAAAAACTATTCAGAGAACCACATCCATCATGGATAAACACTCCTGGATTATCCCTCCTATCTTTTTTAGCCCTACAGTGGTACCCCAACAAGGTTTATCACCAAGAAAAGCAATGGTGTAGAGACAATACATGAAGGTGGCTGTACCTTTAATATATAGATATAGAATAAATATAAATAAGCAGTTCAAGTTTTGCTACAACTTCATAGTCAACTGAGTACATATCCGATTTGCCATATAAAACCTTAATAATAACAGCACGTTTTTCATAACATCTTAAAGCCATGTATGAAATTTAAGTAGGGAGGAAGACCTCCATCTTTGGCATTGTATGGAAAGCACCTAGCTTTCAGTAAGTTATTTCAGCTTGAGGCAATAATTTTATGATTAGAATGCATTTAAAGGCATCTCAGCCAAAGTGTTTCCTATCCATCATGTATTTGATGAACACTGAAGAAGGGCTGGATTTTACAACATTGAAATGTAGAAACTTTGTCCTAAGTATAAATAAGAAACATTCTTCTGTTGGACACATCAAATTTTAGAACTTGCACGTAAGTCATCTAAGTATGGTATGTCTATTTTCCTTTATAACTCACTCATAACTTTTCTAGTGTTGTAAGCAATTTAGTGATGGACAAATACGTTGTCAACAGGGTTATTTTATGAGAGGAACTCAATTATCCAGAAATTATTTTTCAGATGTGAAAGCAGATAACTGCAGGAATTTATTCCAATTTCCCCTCAGTCAAGATCAGACAGATGGCACAACCTAATTATACCTGGACTACTGCACTTTAGACAATTAATCTAAAAGCCATTCCGAAAGCAAGAAGCAACAAAATTCAGCCAAAATATCCATTAAAAATAAAATAAAAGACTTCTTCAGGGCAGCCAGCTATGATTCAGTGGTTGACTAATCAATCATTTTTTAGTGGTAGAAATTTGGTGCATCCAATTTTAAGTTATTTTTCTAAGTAGAACTGAAGTTCTAAATCACAGACAATTTTCCAGACATCATTACTAATCCAGATGTTGGAACGATGAATATAAACACAAGTAGTGATCATTACTTTTAAGTGGTAGCTTTGTTAATAATTTAAGTAGTAAAGACTACTAAATAAAATAATGTACTCAACACAGAAATGTGACTGTCTCTTTCACACCACTCTGTATATAAATCAATGAATTTTCATTCCTTTTTCCAGTTGCTTGGAAGAAGGTTCTACAAGAAGTCCTAAAACTACTAACAATAATCCCATAGTATGCAATAATACTATATAAATTCATAGAACTGACTTGCATAAAGTAACTGATTCCTGTGACTTTCAAATGTTAAAGACATCTTCTTTACTATATTGCAAGAAATGCCTGGGCAAAGTTTTTGGTTCGGCTTTTTTTTTAATAGACATATTCAAGGCAAGCATGCAAACTGCACGCATAACCAGTGGCAATTCAACATAACAAACAAGCAAACGAATTAATTAATGTACAAGAAGTATTGTTGTTACTGGAGCAGGAGTAAGATTTTGAAAGAGGAACAGTGAGGTACATTGAAGAGAGAAAATGTTGATCGGGGCCTGGAAGGAAGCCTGTTAGCATGCATTAACAATGCCCCAGCCATTCAACTGAGAGACAGTAGTGAATCATGTAATACACTACACTGCAAAATACAGCTATATGAAAGCTACCTTCAATAGAAATGTACTAATTTGACTTTTAAGCGAGCTATGCACATGATTAGGCAAACACAAGTAATTCATGCAGTACGTGTCAACTATGTAACCGTATCTACACCTGGCAGACCTTAACCAACAGCAGAAAATGTTCTTCCAACTCTTTACACATCTTTAAAGGTTGATCTGGTAAGAAGCTGCAAGTGTAGGGGAAGATCTAGCAGCTCCTTGCCTTGAGCAATGACACAACATGGAAACTAAAACAGCAACGTAAGGGGAGCACACTGGCCAAACAGCATCTTAAGTACACCCTGCCACACCTACCTGCAGCTCTTTTACAACCCGTTTGATGAGGTAAGTCCCAAGTTCCACACCTTGCAGTCCCTGTTGAGTCAAACTGATTGAGTAGAAAATTGCTGTTGTAATTTTGTCTGTATCTTCTGTTTCTAAAGGTGGCACTTCTTTCACTATGGCCTGGGAAAATAATTATAAAATAAAAAAAAGTTAGTAGTAGTTATCATCATCATTATGGGGGAGGGGGCCTTTCTTTCTAACTTTCAAATGTGTTAACACTTTTCCCCACTGTTTTATTCATTACCCTCTGTGAGAAACAACAAAAATCTAATCAAAGAGTAGAAAGAAGAGCTGCTTATTCATTAGCAAGTGCAGGAAATAATTGTAATGTGGTTTAAAATTTTCAGAGGTAATCATAACCGCTTTGAAGTTTTAATCTCATTTGCTATGTTTTCTTATATATTTATCTTTTCTTATTCTTCTTGCACTTGAGCAAAACCCCAAAATTTCAACGTACATAATACAGGAGATATACAGAATATCCCTGTAATTTTTAAGTGCCAATTCTCTCATCGCTTAAAAAAAAAAAAACAAACCCAAATATTCCCAAATTATAAAGAACTACAGCTTTTTAAAAGAAGTACATTGCAATTTGAGCACTTTGCTGTGTACTAAATGCCTCAGTGACTGTACCTGGATGCTGCTGGAGATATCACTGGTTAGTGCAACATGCAAGACTATCAATGGTTCTCCTGGGATTGCACAGTGAGAAAAAAAGTAGCATCTTCTATATGACCCAACTCGACGCTTCATATCAACCCAGTTTCTAACAGGATGCACAGCTTCAGAACTCAATGAGAAAATAAAAAGAAGTAAAATTATATGTATTTTTTTTCATTTAAAAACAGAGGTCAGCTGCCAACCCTACAAGCTCAGTACTTTCCCCTTTGATGTCAGCGACAAAACTCTCCAATCAAAAGAGGAGAATCAGGCTGTAAGTGGAAAAAAGTAAAATTCATCAGCAAACTGTGACAAAGTAGACTGTAAAGCCATATTGCATATCCACTCTCTCTAGCTTTCTTTGGGATATGCTTATTACATATCTGAGATTTCACTTGCACTTTCTGTTCAGTATAGGACATCCGACTGAGATGATGATTTCATCATCTGAGTGATGATGTATGAGTGACTCATACTGAATGAGTCTGAACACACCTCTAAGGAATTAGTTCTCCTAAGCTAAAGTAGTCTGTTAGCACTCCCACAGCCATGTCTTCAACCAATCATTCAAAGCATTCTTTTCTCTATTACATATTGAAAGTCTAAAGCGTTTGCCAAAATACCCTGAAGTAAAATATCACTAATTATTTTTATTTTGAAAATTTAGCTTGTATAAGATCTCTTTTCTTGGCCTCATCCACATTTAAGCCGTGTACTTTCAGAACTCTTTAGAGATTCATTTTTCTTCAAGCTTTTTATATGATAAAATGCCACACAACATAACTTTGATTCAGTCATCTTCAACTTCATCACTACGACTTTCAGTATTTGACAGAAATTCAGAAATAAATGTTGTAGATTTTAAGGAATGTTCATAAAAAACAACGTGCTCTCTTCACGTATAGTTCACAAGTAATTCTGTGCACCTCAGCAGTTCCAGCCAGGAAGGGGAGCCTCACTACGTTAGAAGTAAAACGTGCTCTTGAGTGTTGGGCATCCCATGCTGCATCAGACTTAAATATTAATTCTCTACCAACACTGCTGGTGTAGACTGACGGGAGAAGAAGGTGGCAGTGGTGATGGAGGTAGCAGAGGCAGTGGCAGGAGCACCTGTGGGGGGAAAGGGAGTGCGAGAAGGCAGTGCTGCAAGAATCTAGGTTTGCAGGAAAAGTAACAGCAGCACCTCTGGGAATGTGGGAGGAGTAACTGAGAAGGTTGGGAGAAAAGACAGTAGTCTAGAAGTGCAGTATGTGAGCTAAAGGATCGAATTATGGGACAAATGATCCCCTTCAGCATTTACTTAATTCAGTTTTTAAAGTGTGCTCTTTAGTGTGTTAAATGCAACTATTCCTTAATTATACTTTGCCTGTGGTTCAGTACTGAAAAGCAGTATCTTGAAAATAGTGGATCTGTGCAGTCACAACCATTTTCATCAATGAGCATTAGCAACTTTTAGCACTTACTCACTAATTTTCTGGAGTACTTCACAAGGTGATTGCCAAGTGACCCGTTCCAAGTTTAGGAATCCTGTCGAGAACCACTCTGAAAGCATGTTCTTTAGGACTCCATTCATTTCCTGCAAACAGAAGAAAGATGAACTTATCTGCTAAATAAGCTAGGTAGAACATACCAATGCGAGTAAAGATAACCTTGATTCTTTCAAACTACAACACTGGGAAGTTCAAGGAAACTAATGCATCTGTTTGAGAAGATTAACCGCTAACAGTTCAGCTTTCCTCACACAGGACTAAAACAATGAAAATGTTTAAAGACACTGTCTATAGTAAACTGCAGACAGGGAAATGGAAGATAATGCAAAACAATGCAGATGAAAAGCAGACAATAAATAGAAGTATTTGAGCAGTCTTGACAATAAGGCCGCAGTTGCACAGGTGCTCAGATTTAAATACCATGAAAAAAAAAATAGGGAAGTTTGATAAAAATACAGGCTTGAATTTCACTATAATTTTCGATATCCGAATCTCTTCTGAGTATTCAGCAGTTCATGCCTTAGGAAAGCTATCAGTACTAGCTTATCAATATAAGAAAGCAACTCACCAAATTAAAATTCTCCAGTTCCTTACCATATTTTATTAGTCATCTCTACTTTATTAAACATTTTTTCCATTGCTCTTTATGAGAAAGATACAGAATAACTATTTACTCCTGCACGTTCTGCACCATGATTAACACATGGAACTTTCTACTTTCGACAGATCTCCAAGGCACATGACGTATCTACTGGAGGTGACTGGAACATATACAGGCACATTTAGGCATCAGTAAACTACAAAAATGCTTCAGTTTGGACTTTAGCATGGATTGTTCACGTCAGCACAGGAGCTCCACATACCCACTTAGGATGACAAATTATAAAATAAGTGTCTTTGAACAGGATGCAGATAAAACCATAGGCTTTACAGAATTTTTCTTCTCTGTAAGTACGAAATTTTTTGAGCAAGAAAAACAAAAGCGGCAGCGTAAGAGAACAGAACTCAAAAATCAGAGCCGATTTGGAACAGTATGATACAGAATTAAAGCCAACTGTAGTATCAAATACTTTCAGAAACATTCATCGTAATAATGAATTTTATATTCCCTACTAATTTCCTGCTGCCTATATTATTAAAGATTTTCCTGTCTAAAATTCATTGAGTTTAGAAAGTATTCTTGAACTCAGCACAGCATGAATATCCCTTAAAGAGATTCTAGAGCTTATTTCTCTTTCTTACATTTGCTTTGTATATAGGACACAGTGTGATACCAGCACCAACTTAACAACAGCCTGATCAGAAAGGTAGGCTTACCTGAAACTAACTTAATAACCATTTATTTAAAAACAAAAACTCTTCACCTTCTAGTCAGACCTTTATTAAATAGCCACTGCTGTACATAAAATAGACAAAAATTATGCTCCAATGTACTTTAGCTTGCTACATTTGAACAAAACAACAGAAGAAAAAATATAATATATCCAGAAAATACTTACTACTTAAAACAGCTTTCCAAAGCTGAGATGTAGTCTCAGGACTTCCATAAAAAAGCAAAAATATTTCCTATTGTAACCTAACAAAGATGAAAGTTGCAGAGGCACTTGTCAAGAGACACATATCAAAGAAGGTTCCTGTTGGCCAACGTAACTGCTTACAAGTATTCCAAGATTGAAAAAAAGAACAGTTTTATTCTTTAATTCAACATATTAGAAAAATGAAAATTTTCAAACCCTGACTATGCTTGCAGCCAACTGTGATCAGATATTTCAATCTACACCAATCCACCCAAACTTATAATTAAATTAACTCCTCGCATAAAAACTAGAGTAAAGTTGATAGTAATGACCAGTCATGGAGTTTGCAAGGTAGATTCCTAACAAAGCCTGGCTCTTTTCCATACCTGAAGTGCAGAGTCAAATTCTCCTTCAGTTTCCCTTTTTCCTACCTACTCCTTTGTCCTGGTTTCGGCAGGGATAGAGTTAATTTCCTTTCCAGTAGCTGGTACAGTGTTTTGGATTTAGGATGAGAACAAAGTTGATAAGGCACCGATGTTTTAGTTGTTGCTAGGGAATGCTTACACGAGCCAAAGACTTTTTAGTTTTCCATGCTCTACCGACTGAGAAGGTTGGAGGTGCACAAGGAGCTGGGAGGGGGCACAGCCAGAACAGCTGACCCCAACTGGCCAGAGGGACATTCCCTACCATGGGACGTCATGCTCAGTACATAAACTGGGGAAAGCTGGCCGGGGGGGCCGCTGCTCGGGGACTGGCTGGGCATCGGTCGGCGGGTGGTGAGCAATTGTACTGTGCATCACTTGCTTTGTGTATTATTATTATTATCATATTATTATCATTTTATTTCAATTATTAAACTGTTTTTATCTCAATCCACGAGTTTTTCTCACTTGTGCTCTTCCAATTCTCTCCCCCATCCCACCGGGTGGGGGGGGAGTGAGCAAGCAGCTGTGTGGTGCTTAGTTGCCGACTGAGATTAAACCACAACATCCTTCTACGCTTACTAAGTTGTGTTAGTGAAATACATAGGCTTTTCTTTGGCATCTATCTTAGTTTATGCAGAAATGGCTACTATACCAACCATCTAGAAGAAAACAGGCATTCATCTGCATAGAACAATTCTGTCATGCATGAAAATTTTATGCTATCTTTCTGTATTTTTTTCAGTAGCATCCTCAAATATGTAAGAAAAGTAGAGCTTCCTTACTGAAGCATAAATTGACATATAACTCAAATAGTGAAAATGTCAATTGCCTTGTTCCAAATACAGGGAGTATCCATGAAGTATTCCATGAGGTCAACTCTCCCAAGTTTTGCAAATTAGATTTTTGTTGGTCTTTCTCAGTAGAGCTCTCTTTCAGTTAAATAAACTGTGCTGAAAGTCTTCTGCCAAATTGTGCTCCCACCTGCACTTGTACCACAAGGCTGACCCAAGCCTGCATATGCTAGTAAAAAAGAAGTTGTTAAATGAACATGAAACTGAAATAATACAAACAAAATTCACCTTAAGTACATTTATAGGGTAAGTAATCCCCACTGGGAAACAATGGAAGCACGTAATGCATGGCACCAGCATAAAAAGAAACCTCCGAAAAAACCCACGCATATGCAACTACCTGCAACAAGTACCACTGAAGAACTGAGAGAAATGAAGGATCACATTAAACGAAATCCACCCAAGCAACGGACAGTCTTCACAATTTTTCACTGATGCTTTGATTAAAACGTTCCTGCCTTCTCTGTCTCAAGGTAACACTATCCTACGCAACAGTAGCTGGGGGAGGAAGTAACATAATAGGTGACATTAAAAAGGATCTGATTAGCTACGTCAAAACTTTGCAACTAGGATAGTTGAGGGACATATGCAGTATACCTTCCCCTGCCTAATAAATGGATCTATTGCACATTTGTAGGAAGTCTGATGATTTGGGGGCATACCGGACACGTTTGTTAAACCTGTGCTGCCTTACTACCTCAAAAGAGCAGACTATTTCTATAATATGACATTACTGTGAGAAATGCGTAATTACTGTTGGCTCAGGATACTTCACTTGACACACTCTGACAATACATCACTCAACTGCATTTAGAGTAGCTGCAATCTATACTGGCAAAGCTGTTTTTGCTGATGCTTCTGGGCTAGTGGATTAAAGAGAAAGTAGCAGGTAAAACAAGCTGTACCAAAAAGAGCCCAGAACTGTCTGCATAACAGCATCTACAAAAAAGGGCTCTTTCTGGCACGGCTAAGTCATGCAGGAATTGCAACTCCTGGGCAGTACAACTGAGCAGGTACTGGCCTGCAACCTCAATAAGGCTTGCATCAGCAACAGTTTTATTGGGAAAAGATGAATTTTAGTTTTAAGTACTCTCTCATACACAGATTTGTCTGTCGCCCTTCCCCCCCCCACCCCCCCAAAACACTTTTCCTCTCCAACCGTAGAGGTATGTGTCCTAAACAAATATATTCTGATTGTTTTGTTTCTTCTGGCTTTAAGGTACTTCCCTTGCAAATCCTTGTTTCTGCATACCTCTGAAGTTTTTAGAAAATAACCATAAATCATTTTGGTCAAATATCCCTTGGTGCAGTGAAAGTCTCCACCTATTTCAGGATTGATTGTTTTGTTTTCTTTTGTAAGGGCACACTGTAAGCCAGAAAAATAAGCTAGAGTTGTCAGATCTGGGGTCAAACTAACAGATTCCTATGGCTCACTTGTCATCCATCTGCTTTTTGGAACACCATTTCAAGCTGCAGTCTAGCAGCTAGGAGGGAAAACTGCTGATGGCTGCACTCCTGCTAGTCATTATTTTGAACACACTGCTCTGCATCTATTGGCAGTAACATGGCTCAGATGGCAACGAGTGACTTGGGAGAAAGCCAGTTATACTACACGGATACTGGCAAAAGTGGAAAACATAGGAATCGGATGCATTTTGCTTCTTTGAAGCACCTACAGGTTTAGGAAGCATGCTCCATAGGATGGGACATAATGATGCCCAGCTGAACTGAAGGCTACTTTTCAAGATGCAGAACGCATTAGAGAGCTACTTTAGGTCCAAGATACAGCCGTACAAAAGCAATGCAATTGCAACCAAAGAAGAAAGTGAAGCAGATGTGCTTTCAGTAATGATTTTGGAAGAAAGGAATATTGTTTATGGGGAATCACAACTCAGTTCAAATGATCTGTCAGATGTAAATAATAATGCTTTATAAAACAACAGGGCAGCACGCAGGCCAAAGAAATAGAACAGTTCCAGTTGGAAGGGACCTACAACGATCTCTAGTCCAACTGCAATGGTGTATGTTGACAAAACTTCTTAGTATAGAAAGACATTAAACACTTTATACTATCCAAAACTGTGTTTAATTCAAGCCATGTAAGCAGAATTCTGAGTTGTGTTTAATACCATAGTATATGCTAAGTTTCTGAAAGGCTTGACTCCAACAATGACAGTCTCAAGTTAGGTTCTCTTATTTTGTAAATTTAGTGGTAAGTAAATTCTTATTTTCATTTCAGAGGCCTTTCTAGTCATAAAATTACATCTCCAAAATTTCATTACAAAGAAAAAAAAAAGCACACATTTATTATTCAGCATCTCAATTTTAAATTTGAGCAACAAGACATACTCAGATTAGTATTTAAAATTACCAGCTATACTTCAGTTTCTATTAGCCCAGAATAATAAATTCTGGTAATTTTTTTTTTCATTCCGTGTTCTTGCTACAAGAGAGCAAATTACAGGCTTTTTGATCTTCACATGAGGTCACTATTTATTGGGCAACAAATGGGAAAACTCTTATGAAAAGCTTAAATTATTTTTTTTAATCAAGAAAAACTGCCTCTGATGAGGGAACTGTCAAATTCCCTCTCAAACTACTAAAAAATAAAACACCCCTTACAATGAAAATTCATATGCAGATATTTACAGATAAACATAATATGAAACAGCAGTAACTAACACTCCATGCGTATCAAACACATGGCTCAGTTACTGTTAGTTGCTGGTTAGGTATCGGACAGGGCTACAAGAGCAGTATTCTGCCTCGCAAGAGTCAAGTTTTTCCATGGCTTTGGAATGTTTGAAGTTTTTCACCTGATGTGCTTCATTTGGGCATACTGACTTATAGACCTACTCTGATACTGCCAAGTGTTTAAAGGTGTCTTTGTTGGGTTTTTCTGTTGTTTTTGTTTTTTTTTTTTTTTTTTACAAATTAGCTTCAAAATATACATACAGAATACCCCTGGTGAGATACTGAAAAATATACCCATCAGCAGAACTGGATTCAATAGTGTGACGCAAATAAAAAGGGACTGTTTTTCTGCTTTTTTATTGCTAATGGTAATTATTGCAGTGGTAACAGTAGTGCTGAAAACTTCCATGGCTCTTGTGTTTTATATTGTTTGATGACTTATTCTTTTAAAAAAAAAAAAAAATTATTTCCCTTTTTTCCCATTTTTCCTCATTTAGACAATGAGTAAAGTGTGCACAAGCATTTTCAAGTGACTTAATCACCTGTATATGTTATTTTACTGTAATATGTTGAACAAACACAAAATAGAAATGCTTCATCAACCAATATCTAACAGCCCAAGCTGCTTCTGTGTTGATATGTTTTGAGGAAATGGAAAAATATTTTACATTTACAACACAGCAGTGGGTAATCCTTGTTTTAATAGGTCTTTCAAAATGCAAAGTAAAAACTAAGGCCTGTCTAAGATTTAGACAGTTTGGGCAAAACCAAAATCCCAATAGGCCATATAATGCATTCTGTAATTTTCCTCCAGCATCAAGAAGATCCATTTAATTTTATTTCTACATTTCCTTGTCAGTGCAGATACAAATACACAGAAGTTATAAAATTCTTGTTGCACATTTGTCTTTACGTATGTTAGAATTTAAATCAAATCTACAATAATGAAATGGCTATGCAAGACTTTTGATAGATAAATACCACTTTTTTCATAGAAAAACTTTTAATTTTCATTTGTTTCTCTAGTTAAGGGCTTCTTAGACCTTTAAAGCAAACTCTTTCAATATTCAGATTCTCCATATAGCCACTGTTTCACCTGAGTGAACAAATACTCTAACCCATTCATGAATCCCCATCGATGAGACCACACTTCTTTCAAGGTAGTACAACTGGGTGAAATAAATACACCCTTCTGTGGATGTACATCTATCACCACAAATATTTCCCCTCCCCAAAAAGCCACATACAGCCTACACACAAAATATTCTCCCTTAAAGACTGTTCTACCATTTCCAATTCCTCTACTAAAATTTAAAACACTTTCCCTGATTATATGAAGGTCAGTGTTCAAATCTGTGAGAAAGCTTTAAGAAAAAAAAAAAAATTTCAAGGAAAAGTCCAACTCTAGGTCCTTGCTGTGTTTAGGAGCAGCTGCTATGAGGGGAAAAATAACCAAAACAATTATGGTATTTTTTTTCTAGTAGACCAATACAAGAACAACAGGATTACAGATACACTCCAACTACTGCTTAATTATGGAAGCAGGCTTATTTATAAATCAATTTGACAAAAATGCTCTTTTTCATTATCTTTTGCCAGCAAATTGGAACCTTCCACTGACTTCTTCTAAATCATATGGAAATATGAAGATTATTTTAAAAGCAGTAGTTGAATGATTTGCTACCCTGAAATAATAATGTTGTGAATTTTTCACCAGAGTTCGTATTTCAAATGCTGAAACTGAGTAAGCAAGCAAAATATAAAAAATCTCAAGAGAAAACGCTGGCACAGAAAAAGAAGTACTGCAGGTGAGAAGGTTCTGAACAGTAAGAGGAAGAACTACACTCAGGAAACAGGCTTTCAGCAAATTTCACTCTTTGCATTGCAAGGGCTCATCAGAAAATCAACTCATTTATAAAGACAGTGGAAAACGTGTGTGTCCTTTGGTGGAAGGAAGGAACAGAACAATGAAAAGAATGTAAGAGAGAGAGGGAAAAAATTCAAACAGCATCATGAAGAAGAATTAGGTCCAGCTTTACTGTAATTTAACTTTCCAAACCACTTATTATGTGCCAGTACTGTTTTTTTGAAATGGTCATCTTCACATTATCCATGAGGCTTATGATAGTAGTAATTGACTCATATACTTAATAGAAAAGAAAACCCACGTCTGGGACAGATTATGAAGAAAAATTTCTCTTCACCGTATGTCCGGTACACATTTTTGGTGGACTCTTCAGAAAAAAAGGTTGTATAGCTTCAAAAATAGAGTTTACCACTGAATTTTTGCCATCTGATTATCAAGAAACTTGTGTCAAGCATATTCATCATCTTTTACACAACCACAGAAAGACATTTACTATGTCATAACAACTTGCCACTGAGGATACCTATAATTCTTCTGTCTCGTTCTAGGTGACGATTCTGCCTTCTAATAACTAACTAAAATATAAACTAAACCTTATTTGCCGTATGTTCCTTCTCTTCGCACAGTCCATCATTTTATGTATTTCCAATGCATTGTTCAGGGTTTATGTTCAAGATCTATGGAATTCTTCCAGTAAGGTAGTCACCATTCTTCTCAATTTCTTGTTAAGTCAGCTTTTTCAACCCAATTTGCCTTACATTGGATCCTGACAGCTAGGGCACCATGACTTCTGATTTAATGGACGCTGCTAAAATAGTTCAGTGACTTCAGTGCTCAGAATCTTCACAAGTCTAATAATGAGACACATTTTGGAGTGCAGTGCAGCTAGGCACATGTCATGCAGTACATAAAATCAGAGTAAGTTAGGCATTTGCATTTCTTCATTTACTTTAAACATCAATTCAACTTAAGAGGTGATTTATGAAAGACAACTGAGGGCATTATGAAGATGTGTATACTTGGGAAACTGCAGACAATACTGCACCAGTTTGCAGTGCATCATCTATTTTGTCAATGATTCAGGAACAGTGAAACCAATGGAGAAACAATCATCAGGTAATTTGCATCTTCTTGTTTTAAAGTAATACCTTCAGAAATTCAGGCAGACAAGAATTCATCATGTGTAGTAGTGAATCCTGACGTGTTAACATCCATCCCAAGTTCCAGAGCTTTTCTATACCTTTTTTCGTCTCTTTCCTGCAATTAGGGAAACCAGCAAAGAACCACTCTGAAATTGTCCACTACAAGATCCCAAAATATGTATCACGAGAACAGTTCTCTACTCAAGACTCAAATTCTTTACTAAAAAGAAAAAAACTCTAACAACCCCCCACCCCCCCAAATCTATAGCCTGAATATTCTGCCATATAGTTTTCTCTGTTCTTGACATTTAGCCTCAGAACAGGTAATAAATACAGTATCTCACACGTATGGCTTAAGGTATCAAATTAAATACACATGCCCTCACACCACTTCCTCGCAAACCACTTGCACCAGCTAGTTATCAGCTCCATTGCAGAGACTGTCAAGACTTCCTGCGGGTTGGGTGCTCCCTTGGGTGCTCATAGTTATCCTGATGCTTACTTGCAACAGAAGCAAATAGATTTTAAAGGCCGAGCAAGACATTTATTTCAGAAGCAAGACATAACACCTTTCCCAGACACACTAGCAAGAACACTGGAATAGCACGTAGTTCTTGGTCTTGGTCGCTGTGGAAAACAGACGAGAATGACCTAAATGAAACTCCAAACTGAAAAGAAACAGTATCCAGGGTAAATTCTTACAGCCAATACAGTCACAAACAAAAACCAATGCAAACCAGTTCTCGCTTAATCTTTCCTGGCTTATGTGCTATTTATCACCAACTCTCATTTTTAGACTATATCACATTTTAAAAATAAAACTGATCAACAAGCGCAAAAAAACTACAAAAACAGATGTGCAGAACTAAGCCCAGTCATATGATGAACTCAAACATTTAAAAAAATATTTTGAGGAGACATAACAGAATGCTTATGACAAAAGCTTTTATTGAAGCTTTAGTTTTGCAGACAGTATTTTTCTACTTTCAAATGGGTTTAGTATGTTTCTGAACATACTGTATTATTTGACGCATGTACATTCAGCTGTTTTACACATTTCTATCCTGCTCATTTTGCAAATTCAGTCTGGTTTTACTTAAGATGATCCAACTGGATGTGGATTCTTACCAATGCTGTTGCTACTTCAGTTATGTGATGACCGTGGTTAACTGACAGCACTGACATAAAAACCCATCCTTTTCTTGTCAAACTTAATTTGTATCTGAATATCAACAAACAAGTTATGGTCAGTGCATCTAACCAACTTGCTGTCTTTCTTCATTGCCTTCTGGGAAGTCCTGTCACCTCCTGCCACTCTCATCTGCTACATCATTCCTTCCTCCATGCCCATATCACCTCGCTGTACCATGTAACCACTGGGGATGTTCCACCTCACCTATTTTCTACACACTACTGAGCTAAGACATGACAACTCCTTTCTGTTGTTGATATTCTTCACCGTTAGCACGACACAGCTGCTATGTCACTTTTGGCCCTGTATCGGACTCAGGAGTCACGCCACTACACGTCACTCCTGCAGTGAGTTCCTGACGCAGCTTGGCAGCCCCAACATCAGCTGCACTACGTCATGCTGCATCAGTGTGGCACTTCCTCCACTGCCCTAACGCCAGCCCTCCACAGCCCGCAGCCCAGCCTCCCACTGCCACTTCACTTTGGAAAGCCCATTGCTTCACACCACGGGCCGCTCCCTTCCTGAGCCATGTCAGCAAAGCCATCTCCCACTGGTGCCACAGCCTGCGGGAAGGGGCTTTGCTCGTGTCACACCATGGAGACCCCAACCGCGAATCAGGTTCACGGGACGCCCTTCAGCCCAATGGCAGAGGCTCCACGAGTAGCACCATGAGTAGGAAGCCCCGAACCACATGCCCTCCGGCCTCCCCCCGACTCCCTTTCAGAGCCACCCACTCCCAGCCCCACCCTCACCTTGACATGAGGCCCGTCCACTGCCTTGGTTGCCAGCCCCTCCACCAGATCGCCCCTCAGCTCTACTAGGAAGCGCAGCCCGCCCTCGAGGCGGCCCAGGTGCTGGAAGAGACCCCGGTACTGGGGGTTGAGGTAGTAGCGGAGCCGGTCCTCGGCCTGCAGCAGAGCCCCCAGCTCCCTCTGCTGCTCCCGGGCCTGCAGCACCTTGGCGCTGAACTCTGCCACCCGGCCGTGGTCCACGCCGAAGTCGCGGGCCAAGCGGGTGAGGAGCTCGGCCCTGGGCGGCCCGGCCTCCAGGGCGCGGTAGTACCGCACGAACTCCGCGCTGCGCAGCTCCGCCGGCGGCGGCGCCTTCTCCTTGGTCTCGTAGGGCGGCAGCGGCGGCACGGAGCGACTCAGCAGCTCCTCCATGCCCGCGACAGAGGCGGTGCTGGAACCCGCCGGGGCCCGGCGCAGACCGGCCGCCACCGAGACGCGACGCAGCCCCCGCGGCGCCGCCCAGTGCCCACGCAGGAGGGGCCGCGGGCTCAGACACGGGCCCAGGCGACTCATTCCGCACCTCGCCTCTTGCGACACCCGGAGATCACCCTCCACCAGGGCCAGGCCGCAGTGCCGCCTTCGGGGCCGCAGCGGGTGGGCTGATTGGCTGGTATCGCAGACTGCCAGCCCTCCTCGCCAATCGAAAGCGAGAAGAGTGTGGCGGGGTGGGGGCCACGCCATCTTGAGCGTGGCGAGCAGACGAACGGGTCACTGGGCTGCCTCGCGGCGGCCGCGCCCAGAGGCATGGCCGGCGCTTCTTCATCGCTCAGAGCTGTTCTCTCTGAGTGCGCTCTCCCCTGGCCTTCACTGCGCAACCCATTGGCCCCTGTATCTTTCTCACCTGTCGCTCCCATTTTTCCCCTACCCACTGCTGTTTCCCTTACAGCCCGCCGCTGCCTGAGGGAGAGTCCTGAGGTGAACATGCGCTAGGCCAGGCATCACGATGAGCCTTGTGGCCCTGACAGAGTTCGGATGGCATCAAGGATAGCGCTGTTTTAAGACCAGTGGCATCCAAAAAGGTTTGTCCCCCTGGTCTTTGGAGGTCAGCAGGTTTGGGCTCCTGGAAGCCTGCCAGCTGTCAGTTCGAGCCGCTAAGCAGGGAGGGTACTGGGGGTACTTCACTGTCCCAGGAAGCCCAGGCCAGGCCTGCTGGTATCTGCTCTGAAGTAAGTGCAGGAAACTGCACAAATTTGATTGTGCAATTTGAGGACACAGTCCTGAAACTAGTGTGCCCTTTGGGACCTGTAGCAAAAAACTCCAGTCATGAGCCCAAAGTCCTCTAAAGTGCATCGGGACTATTCATGAAGCTAAACATACACATACTGCTCCCAGTTCAGTCTTACAAAGATGTATTTGCCTCCTTTGGACATCCTATGTGCTCTGTCATTACTATTGTTACATGCCCATTAAACCAAGCAAAACACATAGGTCGGGTTGATGTCAGTGAGATTAGAATTGAACACCAACTGTCCTGACCTTCAGAAGCACAGGGAATTCTTCATTCTCAACATTGGAAGTAAGAATTGAGGAGGCAATCAAGCCCTCTCTACTGGTGAAGAGACAAACATAAAAACAGAGCACTACCTAATTACAAATTTCTAGAACAATTTGTTAGAGCTTCCCAAGGAAGGAAAAAAAAAAAAACCAGCTATGTGAGCAGTATAGCCCTGGGAACTGAGGGTCATAAGATATGCTAAGACACCCTTAAGAGAGTGGAAGCATGACTCAAGCATTACAATATATGAAAAATACTTTTTTAAAACATTTGAATCCCACAGGCAATGAATTAAGTTTCAGAAATTCCCTTAACTTTATAACTTCATTTTCAGAAGTGAAAGCCCTCAGAAGTTGGCTGGTTAGTCCTTCTGCTTCACCTCTAAAGGAAACAAGAAAGCTTCTGTCTATGTCAGATTCCCAAGCTAGTATTTTCAGAGACAGAGGAATGAGTAAGTAAGAACTTTCACCAAATAACATGATGATATTTGTATGTGCGCAGTTTATAGACAGCAATGCTGCAGTTTTAAGTGGGTATCCATTAGCCAAGTACAACTTTTTCCATTTGAAAACCAAAATAAAATATTTTTAGCAATGCTTCATAAAAAGAGGTGGACAGACTTGTTTTTTTTCAATAAAGGGCAGCTCAAAATTGAACTTTTCCTTCCATATGTTTAATAATGATCTTTAATCTGCTGTACTTGTTTGTCATATATATGATTACATAATAAACTTCTTTACAACCCATGATGCAGATTTGGTTAACATAAGCCTAAAAATTGTGCTAAAAGTCTCCATGAGCCTAGTTAGTCTTTGTGGCAGTTTTGGTTAGTGCACATCAGCTTCTAAAACCATTAGGACAAAACAGCTGCTTTCAACTCATGGTCCAGAAAACCTAGATACCGTTATGCACATACATACCCACAGGAAGACACATCAATGTCTCCTTAGTGTCTTAAGACGCTCCTGTAACTCTGTGTAAATGAATTAAATCAAAGCATTAAGGCATTTACAAAAATATTAGTAGAAAGCCTTATGCACCAGTTCAGTTTCTGTATGATTCAGAGATTCCTGGAAACTTCAAGAAGTCCAAGATTGAGATGTTAGTACAGGGAGAGTGGTGATGGAAGTTGAAGGCTTACAACCTCCCAGGAAGTGGTCAGCATTTCTCAGGATCAAGTCCAACATTTCTAGCTTTTAAGAATCCTGCATAGAAATCGCTTCTATTTTCATTTTGACAACCCTCTCAGATTGGCCTTGGTTACGATTCTTACAATAAAAGTTCCCTTGCGTAACCCACAGGCCATAAAAACTGGCTACCTATATTGTTCATTGACAAAAAAACATTGTGGTGTAAGTTATAAGGCTTTGTAAAGTAAGACATTTATTTTGAAATCTTCTACTGCTGCTTTTTTCCCCCTAGGGAAAACTATTATCTGCTTCAGCTGCTGCTTGAAAAATGAAAACACAATCTCTTTCTGTCAGGACCTGAGGGTGCTAATAGACTTTAATGGCCCTGACCAGCCTCATCTGGGATCTTCTCTTGCACCCTCCCGTGGGCCCAGGAGCCCCATTTCAGCTCAGCCTAGGGGGGTTCAGCCCCTTCCTGAGCTATGCTGTAGGAGTGAGGGTCTCCAGTTCAGCCATGACTGTGCCTGGCTGTGGGTGTCTTGGATCCCAAACTGCAGACTCGCTTCCTGGCCTGGCTTTGGATCTGCCTTGCTACTGTGGACATGCCTAGCAATTACTGGGCTGTGTCTGACTGGTTTCTATCATTGGGCCTGATCCTGGCTCACGTTCCTGGGTTGACCTTACACCGTAGAGTTGCTTGTTGATCTGGACTCTTGGTTGAACCTGGCTGCTACCTGGGCCTGCTCTGCTCACCTTGCTCAGGTATGGTAGGCATATGTTACTGTCCTCAGCTCCCTGTCCCGCAGGGAGCAGCCAGCACTTGCCGCTCCCTGATGCTTCCTGCACAAATGAGACCACTGATCCAAAGGTAGATAAGCAAGTTGTTCAGGTCCAAGAACTTATTTTCCTTGAAATTACAAAGACCTTGCTAAACTTTGGAAATGAATTTATTATATTCTTATAAAGTGAATTTTTTTTGGCTTTGTTGAAAACAATGTTATTATCAGAAAACTGGAGATTGAAAAAGACTAATTACACTTTAGTAATTGTAACTTTTGTCTGCAAGCAAAAAGAGAAGTGTATAAAAGATGGAAAATCAATCTGATCTTTTTTTTTTCCTCTTTAGTCCATTCAGATATTAAGTACAAATAAAATACATGTCCTAGATTCTCTGCTCAATAATTCCACTGTAACAAAGATAGACTGATTTATGCTAGATATGAATATAGTCCTGTGGCGTGGGGTTTGTTTGGCTGTTGTGTTTTTTTTTTCTTTTGGTATTTGCACTCACGTGTAGAGTGCCACTTAAGTGTATGTAGGACAGGAGTCTTAAATGAGGAACAGACTGTGCTACTATTAAAAAGAATAGCAGAACTTCAATAAACTTCAAAGGAAACAAGATGGAGCCATGCATTTCCAATAAAGTCTGTGTTTGTGCCTGCATAGTGCTCATCCTAGGGAGATTTATAAGGAAGCATTACTCCCCACCTATCATAAAGGTATCCTGACTAAGATTTTATTCTTGTGTGTAATAATGGGGTGTATATACAAATTCTCTTTTTCTAAGCATAGTTCTCACACTGAAGGGGTTTTTTAAATATCTATTAGAAAATATTAAAAAGACCTATTTGTTTAATTGCAAAACAGCCGTTTTCAGGTTGATATTAAGAAAAAGGCTGAGAGATTATAAAAGGCCTCTTCCCCTGATTTTCTTTCAAGGCTGGTGAATTAGCAGTGCTTACAGTGTCATAGTACAGTGGTAAACAGTGTTGCAAGCTCTAAATGCGTTTTGTAATAGCTTGGAAAAGAGTTTGTAAAATGACTTTAAATGAGAGAGTATCCCATTTTGGAGATTTCATAAGTCTCATAAGGTACTGGAAAAAGAAAATCTGCTGTAGTTACTTAGTAAAAAGTAGGATCTTTTCAGCTTTCACACTAGCTCTTCAATTATTTAGACACTCCAGATAGGCAATTCTATATGGCAATGCTGAGGCTTGTTTTGTTACAACTCCCAAAGCTGTCTGTTTAAAATTAGATAGCAATGTTCGATTGTCAGAGCTGTAGCCAGTGTATAGCTTTAATCTTAATTTTAGATAAATATGATATTGTTTTATAGAATTATCTGGCTTTAAGCACATGAGGCTTGTACACAAAGGCTATAGAATAAATTCCATGCTCTCAGCTGAACAATTTTGTTAGAGTTCTGTTGTAAGGCTTGCTGGGTTCAATGTTTCGTTGCTGATTCTTCAGATCTTCAAGTGCTTGTTTAATTTGCCTGCAGTGAGTTGTTTGCTAGGTAATGAAATGAAGTACTGAACAGGTAAGTGTCTGTCTTTGAGATCAGATCATGGTAATATTTGTTTCAAGTGATTAATCTTTCTGTATTGAGTAGTTCTCTGAAATAATGGTTATGAAGCTAAGGATTTTTATTTAGGTGTCTGTAGAATCAGAACTTTTATGATAAAATTCTGGTTTATATGTCTTACTTTTTCTACCAACTTCAAGAATATTTCTAATTGACAGTGGACTGAGTCTATTTCTCAGACTCAAATGTTTTATCCCTTTTAAAAAAAAGAAAATAAATGCTCTTGAAAATTTTAAGAAATGTCTTTAAGATCTCGGTCTATAGATAAAATGAACGTGATACTTTTTTGTTTTCAGTCACGGGTCCTAAGTACAATGTTGGAAGTTGCCAATGTTCTTATGAACATTGACTTGATTTGCTTTATTGTCTGATGCTTGATTTTGCTCTTGCAGCATTTGATAGTAAATAAAAGTGGAATGTAGTACGTGGGTTTATATGTAAACGTACTTCACCCTTGCAACCACAGAATCCTTACAGTCAGCATGGAGATTGGCAGCACACAGGCTTCAAGCTGCTCTTTGTCCCCCTATTTATGTTGGGCTCATGAGAAACAGCAACAAAACTCTAACTTCTGTTTTAGTATGAAAAATAAAAGGTGAATGTTAGCCAAAGTTGTTCCCCCGCCACCCTTTTACAAATAGCCCTTTCCTTTTTTTCCTTATTTTGTCTTTTCTTCACTTTGAGAAGTCTTAGTTGATTCAGTTCTTAGATAATACTTCTATTAGTATTTACCCAGTTCATTCAGTTCCTTCATATTAATTCTTGTTAAGGCTCGGATGGCACGTCAGAGGAAAATGAGGCCAAAGATTTAAGCAGATACTTTTAATTATGTCTGGCTCTAATGTAAGGTGGACAGAATCCTACAGAACAGCATATGAAGCTGATCTTTTCTGCACAGAACTTTTATGCTTATAGCACAAATCATACAGTGTTGTGCAAATTCTTCCTTATAATAGTTATTTCTAAACTGATATTCATAATTTTTCTCCATGATTGCTGAGCCAGATTTTTACACTTGTGTGAATTTGGATGTCAAAGCAGTAAGTTCTTAATTAAATTACCTCCTAACCTGCAGAAAAAAGGCTGGATGTAAGAGTAAGAAGCTATCTCCCTGTTTTCCTGCTTGCAGTAAAAATTGTTAGATTTTTAAACATAATGGAACAGAGCAAGGAGGAAGAGAAACAGAGGTCATCAGGAAGGGGAAGTTGCATGACTCAAATATGGAGGGAATATGAAAAGTAATTTGTATTTTATTTATGTGTTTAGTCACAGAAGTTGAATGAGAAATTTAATTAAATATTTGTGATTCTTCGGGGGAGGACATATAACTTTTCATCTGTCATGACAGGGTTATAGATGTTGGGCTGAAATCGCCTGTCCTCTAACTTAGATTGTGAACAGTATAGAATACTATGTGAACTTTCTAATTTTCATTGCTTTCTCTTCCCCCCGCCCCCCCCCTTCTCCATCATAAAAGATTAGATGAATAGCTCAATACAGCCCAGTGAGTCTGAGCTCTGCAGTGCTTAGGGGAATAAATGACCTGAAGCACGGACAATCCCAAGTTTTTTATTGAAGTAGAGGCCTGATTTCTTGTAACTGGATTATGTGTAAAGTGTTACGTTGTCCATGAGTGACCTTGGCATTGCCCTGGATGACCAGTCTCTCTCTCTCTGTGATTAGAGCATTTTTTCCAGCCCAATCCAATTCAGCTTCAGGCATTTGCTGAGTTAAAGGATTTACCAGATCATATGAGGAGCAGTTCAGGATGCAACATGGTTATTTACAGTATAAATGTTACTTCTTCTACAGTTAGTGTTTAAGTCTACAGGGATGAGTGTAGGCTGGCTGTTATAATCCTATGCCAAAATATCCCAAATTTATTTAGTCTCTTGTATGCTAAAAACTTTCATTAGTTTTAATAAAATAACGCAAGGATTGGGCAATTGAGAGACGTGATGATTGCTTTACACAGCGTGGAACTTAATATTCAGGAAAGAAAGTATTTTAAAATCTTTTGCTTTTATACTAGTGGCAATGAAAAGATTGCTTTTATATTGTTGTCTTCAATGACCTGATTTTTAATGTTGCTGCAGTTTCCTTGAGGAAATTATTTTTGAAAATTAATCTGTTGGAATGGTTGTGGTGCTTGGACTCGGTTCTCTTGTTGCACACTGACTTGCTCTGTGACGTGGAAATACGCACATGGTCTTATTTCATAAAGTTACCAGTGGTCTAACCACGTGTCTAATGCTACAGCTGATATACTGGAGTGTTTAGTTTGTTTGTGTATAAAACCAAGAATAGCAAAATTGCAAGGATGTCAAAACTTATGATGCCAACCTATTAATCTCTCTCCAACTCTAAATGCCTCTAAAAGCTCCATTACCATTGAGGTGTCTCCACGTTATTCCCACAGTTATGCATGTATGAATCCCCAGTGAGGAAAAGGTAATGCTTATTTTGGTCATTTCTATTGTTCCTGTGCATTTACTACATACTATGTGTTTAGTTTCTTAAGGTTGCTACGACTGTGGAATTAAATAAATCAATGCTTTGTCAGTCAGTTAATCTAGCCTTTTTAAATGATGTTTGCAAAGGAGCTATTGCTGGTGAGTGGGAAGTACACATAGATTAGCTTCTGTTCTTATGCGGATCTCACTAGGTTTACTCCCGTAGTTGATGGGAGGAGAGAGGTTCTTCCAGAAGGTAACTAAACGCGTTCATCTCTCTCCATTGACTGTAGAGAGATCCTGGTGTCTGTAGTCAATGTTACCCAAGCAAACTAGCTAGCGTTTATTCCCCTTATGCCTTCAGATCACAGGGTAGAGACTTTATATACCATTCTTAATTATTATGAGTAGGCCACAGTCAAGCCTCATGGACAGTGGGAAGAGCTTTCCCTAAGCTCCAGAGGAGGCTGTGTCAGGAAGCCGGTGAAAGTTGCTGAACTGGAGCAGCACTGGAGATACGGATCCATCTGCCAGGGCCCAGCAGGCACTGAAGTAATTGTTACTAAACCATTAAATCTTTCTAGTTTAGTAGATTTGTTTTCCCTGCCAAAAATGTATCTTGCTGTAGTTTATGTACTAATAAAATGCATCTTGGAGATTAAAAGTGCTTTGGTGGTGCTTACTTCCAAGAGTTGCAAATAACTTTATTATCAGACATGAGCCAATTTTTCCCCGCCACAGAAGCTCACTACAGTAGTTCAGAACGGCAGATGGCAGTGGCTTGTCCCTAGTACCCTTTTTGCTGCACAGTTGCCAGAACAATGTTTATCTTAAGGTCTGCACTCTCTGCTTTACAGTGAACACTATTTAGGAGCAGTCTTGCATTCAGTAACGTTGCGATGTAAGGCAAGGAGGTGGTTTTGAAACAGATGAGGAAGCTTTTGTGTAAATGATGAACACATTCAATAATGAAGTAATAGCATATCCATAAGCCTGAGCAAGTATCTTACACCAGCAAACACTTGAATTTCAAATGAAATTGCTCATTGTGTTGTCATTAAAATAATGGTGAAAACCAGACGCTTCTGTGTCAATCAGTCCAAGGGTTCAAATGTAATACATACTCAACGCAGGGCGCTCCTTCAGAATTAAGTTTTGGCTATGATGTAGTCCTTATTCCTAGGCCTGAATTTTTAAGCCTCGCTGCATGCAGCTGATGCAGTTAATGTATACCCGTGAGGCTTGCAAGCAGAAATCAAAATGTAAACGTCTGTGTCCAGTTTTGGAAGGGGAGGGTAGGAGGAATATTTGCAGAATTTTATACCAACATGTATGAAAGTGCTGTTATGCCGTTACTTAGAGATCTAAATGCAGCTGGAGTATAGTTCATAGTTTTCATTTAAACTTTTATTGATTACTGACCCCAAAGATATTACCCACAAACTGGAACATGAAAACCTCTGCTGTGCAGAGGTGCATTTCATTTAATGTGGTGGTAAATATAGTTATGCAAGAGGGAGAAGAATCTTAGGGAGACTTGTCTGATGCTGCAGATGGCTTTTTGCAAATACTGTACTGGTGGCTGGTGAAATCTCCAAAGGATAGGAAAAAATAAGTCAAGGCCACAACCTCAATTTACAGCATACCAAAATTAGAAATTGAAAGGATTTGGGGGGAATGTACCTCTTAGGGAGAAACTTGTGATTCTATGTCTCTTGGTGTGCCCTTGTAATTGAGCGTGGTACTGAGGATGTACAGTGTTTCTGGTCTTCCTTTTTACAATGGTTAGAGACTGGGGCTAATGACTTTTCTGAGTTTTACACTGCAGTTATGGTGCAGGATTTTAAACGTAGATGTGCACAGTCACATGCTTATAACTGATTGTTAGGTAATGCTGAATGTGTACTTAATGAATTCATGGTAATACGGTGCATTCAAAGGACTTGGGTGCGTACGAGGTATTTGCATTGATAACTGAGTGATCTTTGTTCCTGCATATGTAGTATTTACATCTATCTGGAATCACTTAGCTTTGATGTGCATGGATCAATGTGTTCATATGCTCTGGTTGAGTGATGAATAATACAGGAACTAGAGGCTGAACCAATGAAATAATCTTATTTTACATACTAATTGCTGTACTATTTGATGTTTTCTTCAAAGCAGAAGCTTTTATCACCAGTTTAAGTTGAATTTGTATGGATTAACAAAGATTAGTATAGGAGTTTTAAAAAAAATATGAACTGTAATACTTTGTATACGATTCATTCAGGACAAGAAAACAATTGTTATTCTACAACTTAATCTTTAATTGATATTTTTATAATTAATAGAATTGTACTTTTTATCTTGAAACTGCTTAATAAGCAAATGTCTACCCTATAGATGGGTTGTAGGAATAGCTGGATCTATTACCTACATGATATTCTAGCGGGGATCAGCACATGGAAATTTAAGATCCTTGTTAGGAAGCAGTGTATCTCTGGAATTGCTAAAGATCTTCAGAAGTGGCATTCAAGGTGTGTAATTATTTGTGTGAAATGAAGGAAGAAAGAAGGCTCAGTATTGTGATTCTTTCATGGATGTTTTGTTACTGCTTATTGGAAGTGTTTCTTCTGTTTTCCTTTCTTTGTGAATTCATCACCTGGAACTTGAAGTGCAATTTATTCCATGGTTACTGTATTTTCTCATGGATGCTAAGGAAGCAATGTGTAGAAGTAGACAAATTCACTTAATGTTGGCTGGTTGGGTCATCTGTGTCACTGAACAAAGACAATGTCGGTAGTAATGTCTTTTTTTCTAACTCTAGGACTTGCTCTGTATACAAACTTCCTACCTAGTCTACTGGTGTGCTTTCCTTAATGAGGTATTTATTTGAAACCCCTTTCCCATTTGATTTTTTTACTTGCATCCTAACAAGATGTGACGGGGTAGCAAACTGGTAAAGCATGAAGACCTGTAAATAAAGGAGCTGTTCCATCTTATTAAATTTGTGCGCAAAAAAAAAAAGAGAACTGTTTCATATGCTATCAGATTATTTCCTTGCAGTCGCAGGTATTTTGATGACAGTGTTTCTGATTTAGTGTGTTTTTAATGTATCAAACACAATTCTCTTCCTATAGCTTTGTCAGTCACTCTTTTTTTTAAATGAACTAAAGGTTTCTCCTTTGCTTTTTAATTATTCCACAGATTAATATATGGTAAATGGGCTCATTTCTATGCCTCAAATTAAGCTAGTTCTGTTTCAGCTTTTTCTTAATTACTCCTGTAATTAAGACTCATAAACCCATAGCAGAGAATAAAATAAGAAAGTAAAGGAAAAAAAAAATTAGGTGGGGGGGAGCATCTGTTTGGCTTCCTTAATAATAAATTGCTTAGAACTCTGAAACGGCTACTACAAAGGAAATTATTAAGGAACTTGACAGCCTATATGTAGTTTTGAAAAGAACATAAAGTTTTCAGATAGTAGTCTCATCAGGGATCCCAGTTGTAAACAGTCTGGAGTGTACCCACTTAATTATATGAAAACCTGGCATGGTGCTCTGGGGAAGAATTAAAAAATGCTAAACCTGCATCCCACTGAAGTGGAATATTTAATCAAGTCAAAAGCTTCATTGCACCCTATAGCAAGCCAAGTTAAATCTAGGCTGTTAAATATTTTATTAGTGTTAATGTTCAGTCTAGCCATAGATCAGATCATGGTAACAACAACAGAAGTATTTCTTTCACTTAGAGAATGTAGGACTATGATATGTAATTTTCCTTGACACTTACGATGGTTACTATGGAAAGTGGCCTCAAGGAGAGCTGTGCTTGAGTTATGAAGTGGCCCAGGCTGAAATGTGTTAAGATGGTCCGGATGCCATGCAGGAAAGAATGATTCATAAATGTGTACCATTTTTTATTCTTTTTACACTGCTAGGCACCATTACATACATTAATATAAAAAAAAATGAGGTTATTGTAGTAACTCACTGACACACACACTATTTTTATTCAAGCCCAAGGACACATCTAAAGAACAAAAAAAATAACAGAAAAACGTTCTTTTCTTCAAAGCAAGCTCATATAACTGAAAAATATAGGTTTCCTTGTATGATACTTGTGAAGCCAGGCATATTAAAATTATTTATTTCTTTTAACCACTTTTAGGACTCTTTCAGTGCTTTGGCAAGAAAACTTGGACAAAAAGTAAGTTTGTGCTTCAGTTTGGGTCAACACATACCTTTATTAGCTATAAATTATTTGTTAGGTATTCAGTGGTTTATGATGCTTGCACTGGAGGGCCATCATAAAAGCAGTTATACACATAGTATGTCAGAAATACATTTTTCATACTTTTGAGATCTTCTAGGACATTGCTTAGGGATTAATGCATGACTGTGTGCCATAAAGTTAAATGATAGCTGTCTTCTTCCTAAAATGCTTATTTCAAAATGCACTAAATTCAGGTTGAAATATTTCTAGACACTAATAATGATCATTACAAACCCATCGTTGTCTTTGGCAGCTTACTACAGATCAGCTTTAAGTGGAAAATTAATAGCTCTTTTGTAAAAAAAAAAAAAAAACAAAAAAAAAAAACAAAAAAAAAAAACAAAAAAAACCCCCAAAAACTTAGTTTAAGCAGCTTGCAAAAGGCCACACGTACTGATAGTATACATAGATTTCTAGTGACTTTCACAGTTTTCATGCCATTGACCCCAAGTAAACAGAAATGCTTTAGAAATGCCAGTTAATTGAAAGTACAGTTAAACTATAGTTAGCTGAAAACAATGCAGACCTAAATTGCAGTTTGGCATTTTACTATATTGTCTGATTCCTGTTCCCACATGAGCCCAACATCGGGTTGGGGCCAAGAATTAACACAGAACTTACTCTTCTGTCCACAGTAATTTTAATTTACTAAAACAGAGTTCAGCTTGCCTTCTGAAGAAGCAAATCAATAATGGTTTATTATCATGCTGTCATTTGATGCCTTTTGAAACCACCTTCTTGTTCCAATGTTCTGCAATAACAAAACCTCCAATGTTGCTCCTTTATATGTTTGTAACCTTTTTGAATTTAAAATGACCTCTTGTTTATCATTCTTTACAGAATAAGAGCAAATACGGGGAGGGGGGGAAGACTAATTCCCTCATTTGATAATTATGAATACCACACTAAATATGCCTCTGACTCTTCTCCTTTCAGGAGTGAATTGTTATTGCAGCCCCTGAGGCATGTCAACATGAAAAGTGAGCTGAGTTGCCTGACTCCAAAATTGTTGGAATTTGCAGGCCAGGTGATATCTAAATACAGAGCTGCTATATCTCCCAGCCCTGAAACTTTAAAGTTTAGCCCCTCAATTGTGTAACTATTGGCCCTTCTGTAATTTTATATTTGTTAGTACCATAATTTTAAAATTCCATTGCACTTCTAACCTTCTTTATGTTGCCTTTGACATTTAATTGATTTCTTTGGGGTTTTTTTTGTGTACAGTTTAAATGACTGCATAAAACAAAACTGTTGTGGAGAATACATGTAGTGACAGACGCAACATTTGTATTAGTGTAGGTTGACTATCAGATATTGCATGAGTTACTGTAATTGTATTTAAGTGATATACTCTTCATATTAATTTACTCCTTCATAGTCTGAAAAATTATTTCTCTTTGTAGACAGGTTATATTGTTAAAAAGGGTGTACAGTGTTTAAGCCAACTAAGTACTTGTGTATGCTTCTGAATGGTATTGTGTAATACATGTTTATAAATAAAAGTAATGTATTTCTGGAAGCTTTAAGTTAGATGAACAACTAAAACTTGCCTTCTGCATACTATGCATTTTGTCTCCTATTGTGTATCTTCATTGACAAGCAAACACCTTTTCACCCAAATCCTTTATTTCAACACAGTTAAGTCTGTGCGTGTGACCTGCTGAAGAGTATGTATAAATTGACGAGAAACAACCTTTTTCTGATTATACAGTCAAATATATAGGGCCCTGTAGTAAGCAGGTCGTGATAAGCATAGTTAAGTTGATTTTTAACAATAGTATGTTGCGATAGGACAGAAATAAACTTAGCAGTTCTGAAAGTAGGTCTGTTTCTGATTACAAGTATATACTTAACCTCATGTAGGTATCCTATGAGACTATGGTCTGATGTCCTTACATTTGTTTATTTTGACTTCTTTTGTTTGTGGTTGAATTTGTGTTTTTCCCATGTTTTTTTAGTTCATGTAGGCATTAGATAATTTGCCAGGTTGATAGAATGTACTCTGACACCTTTCAGTGCTGTTCCTCTTAGTCACTGACTGAGGTGCAGTACTGTTTGGCTTTACTAGGGAATAAATGCATATTTATTGCTATAAGCCTGGGCTTTTTCTGCTACTCATCGGAAACAAGCACTGGGCTGCAGGCAAGCTAGTCTCTCTGCTGATGGATAGCTGTGCTATGACAGCTTTAATTTAAAGCATACATTCATCTAGAATGGACGTACAGATGGGGAAGGCCACTGAATTGGTGAGAAGAGACTAATGGAAATACGGTATTTTCCTGTTTCTACAGTTTGAAGGTAGCAAAAGCTTGTACAACATGTGCAGGATGAATAGCTTGAATAATGTAATTCTACTGCTTTATATGTGTATGTGGAGACAGTGCCTGTCTTGAATATCTTGCAGTTGAAATACTAAGATCAATAGCATTTAACTAGAGAGGGAAGAAAGGCTGCATTAAACACATCACCCAAAGACTTTCCCCATAGATTTAGAGCCATATTTTGACAGAATAGAGAATGCCAGCAATACAGAAAGTCTGTAAAAGATTTGTATGTGATGGTCAATAACGTGCAGTTATTCTTGTCCAACTCCCATAGACAAACTCATGGAGTTCTTACAGAAGAGCTTTGCTTTTCTCGTACCTATTTTGCATTCAATCTGCTATGCTTCACTTTGTCTGTTGGTTTCATTCCCACTGGATGTCCACCTCCTAAAAATTACTTGTTTAGCAGAAGACCAAGTGAATCTTTAATTTGATCCTTTTTGTTACTGTTCTAATTAATTTATTTCCTTAGGCATGTGAATATTTAATGAGGAGCCACAGAATGCTTTAGGATTTTGTGGCTTTCAAGAAGTCTTTTTATTTCAACGAACTGTTGTCCACTTTTAATAGCAAGTGCATTTAAACAAAAAAAAAAAGCAGGATCACTTGACACGACTAGAATAGAAAACAATTGTACAAGCACTTCTATCAGCAGATGTGAGAGGATAGTAACACTTGGCAGGAAGGGAGTGAGTGAGTGCTGCTAAGGTCAGTAAACTTGTAACTCGCTCAGTTGCAGCCAGAAGAGCAATCCTGATGACAGCTTCGCTCTGTTCCCTTGAGGCACTGTTGCTTGAGATTTTAGAATACTTTCAAGAAGTGTATGAAGCTGCACAAGATTTCAGTGTTGTGTTCAATTAGTCCCAAGGACTTGTACAGAAAAGATCACATTAAAGAACTTTTAAATAAACAATATATTAATTTAGGGACTGAGGAGATCTTGCTAACTTATCTGGGAACATCACTGTGTAGGTCTTAAGACCTTTTGATGCAGTTGTTATGATGCCTGATTATTCAGGTTCTTCACCTTACAAACGTTTTCTTTCATCTCTTTCAGTCAACTATCACAGGAGTAACCCCCTGGCTGTTTTAAGAGTGTCCTGCCATGGCTATACTATCAGTGTGTTAAGAGAATAGATATTAAAATGCAGCCAAACAATGAGAATGAAGTCTTGCTAAGAGAGGATTTTTAATGAAAAGACAGTTCCTTGATTATTAGATTTGTTTCAAATTATATAATCCATGCGTGTAGGAAATTTGGGTTTGGTTTACTGGTATACATTGCAACTGCTTTCTTAATTAGAAACAAACAAATAGCTAAGTCAGAAGAAGAAGGCGACTTCACCTTAAAGTTGTGAAAAGCTGTATTCCTGCAAACATCTATGTGGGCATGGACATTATTACCCCAGATAAGTACTTGAAGGATAAGGCCCTATAATCCTTTGGAACAGTTTTTCTCTGTCCATGCAAATGATTGACACTTAATAATTTCACTGCTGTAGGTTATTGTGATTCTTGTGTGTTCATTTATGCAGAGAAAATAAGTTCCTGATAAGCAGGTTTGTATCTTTTTATGAGCAAACACAGTGTTGGCTGAATTGGGAGTTTCCTGCAAAAGTGTCATTTTGATCTATGAATCTTCGCTGTAATGAGAGCGGAGAATAAAGCCAACACAAGAAAGAAACTAATGAAAACAAAATCCAGCTGTAATAAGAGACCAGTAAGAAGAACAGTCTTTAGATAACTCTGGCTTCAAAAACCTGACTGTAATTAAAATCCTTATTGGGAACACTAGGTAATATAGCTTTGCATTTAATAAGAATATTTTGCAAAACAAGTGTGTGACTATATTTTAAAATATATATAGATTGGTTACTGGCTAGAAAAATGACTGACATTAGTAGGCATTTGTGCTGTTGTCCTGCACTGTTTGGTGTCTTGCCATGTTACAGGTGCAATGAGGTGGTGGTCTGATTTTGCATGACCAGTCTTGCAAAATTGAGCTATTTCAATGTTTTATTAAGATTTTTGGATGCTACTGAAATAAGGCTGAAGCAATGCATACTTCTAGTTAAGTCTAGAGCCTTATGTCATGAACGGAAGAAGAAAAAAAAGGAAAAAGAGGTAATTAGGTTTTTTACACCTATTGACACAAATCAGATGTGCATATTGTCTTGAATGCTTTTAATAAAAATGGGCTGAGTTTCAGGTAGGATTCATTTAGAATGTAAAATAAAAACCTTTTTGAATAAGAATATCAATAGCTTCCCTACAAACCTCACAGACAGTTGTTTCTAAGCTTATCTTTGCAAAGTTCCTGCAAAACCTAGTGTATGTCTTGCTTATCTCTTGCATGTTGTAGTGCTTCAGAATACTGCATGACAAACATTTATTTTACACCACTATGAGTGGGTAAGAATTAATCCAGCTTTACAGCTAGGCTGAAAGAACAGAGGCGAAGCGATTTGCTCAAGGTCGTCCAGAAGATTATTGGCAGAGCCAGGATTAAAACTTACTTTTTAAATCCTAAAAGATGAGAATTTGTAACAGGGCCTGAAAGGGGGGAGGAGGGGAGTCTCTTATGAATTTTAGCAAAATAAACCACTTTTTTGTAAACTTGCTTCTGTCCACAGTAAACCACGTAGGCATACAAGACAAGAAAGGTGGTTTTTCTTCTCTTTTGGCTTTCCTCTTTAATTCATGGTACTTAGGATTAACTGTTAGGGCCAAATTCTTCAAAGCTTCCTTTCTTATACCCCTGGTAGGTAGGTCCCCTTGGAATTCATGTTTGCATAAATGGGGAATGCAAAAACTTGAGTCTGACTCAAAAGACATATTTATGTATGCTTTATTTTTAACCTTCATATAAATTGCTACTGTAAGAAGATTAGAGTCTGTGGAAATTTGAGGTTTTTAAGAAATGACTGTTTATATGTCTGTTTTGATAATTTTAGTTGGCTCTCTGTCAAATATAATTTGATTCTGCTAGTGAACTGCTTCTAAGCAAAATCTGACTAGCCCTAAAAAATCCAAAACCCTGAAAGGGATATCACTAGTAAGATGATTGTTGTCGTTGTGTTGCAGGGGTTAAATGCCGATGATTCTTTGGGTGGTTACTACAGTGTGTTGGTTTCTATTTATACTGTAAAGCATGTTAAAGGATCAGGAAGTTAAATGAGGGGAGAGTCTTAATTAGCACTTGTTACCCCGGGTTTACCCCTGTTTTTCTGTGCAGGCACAAAACAATCCATTGGCTGGTTCAGAGTTCAAGCAGAACTCCTTCTGATAAAAACAGAAACACAAAAGCTAAGAGTGTTGAGATGATTGTTATGCAGTTGAGCATGCCAAATATCACACAGTCTATCTTCTTATATCTTATATATCTTCCACACTTATATCTGTGGAAGCATTGACAAAACAACAGTACTTGGGCTATTTTGTTTTAAAATTTTATTGCACTTATTTCATGCTAAAAACACATTTAAGGTTCCAACTTTAAAACTTTTTGTAATGAATACTTCTTGAGCAAACCTTTAGAACAGATTTCTTGGTATGTCCATTTAAAAGCTTTTAAAAACAGACTCCTTTTCAACCTCAGTGTTTATCATAGTTAACTGCTTCATAATGCATTTTTGCCCTTTCTTGCAAAAAGAGCCCTGGAGCACAGATTCTTCGTCATGATTCTGAAAGTTCCAGTTTTGGTATGTTGTGTTACTAAGGGAATTCCTTGGTTGTTTTCCTATTGTGCCATGCCACTGAATTTCCATTCTTAGGTAAACCAGAGGCAACATAAATAGTTCTAAATATCACCTAGAAATCAGATGACCAGTTGGTAACTCTAGCCGTTCAGAAACGCTCTCACTGTGAACTTTCTGACACTATGCAGCCATTTCTAGTAGTATGCCTCTTATGAAGTAGCTTGAGATTATTATTGCATGTTGGAGCCAGTGTTCTACAGACATCAAAACATCTATTTATTCATGGAACTTGTAGATCACAGTTGCCTTAAGGTTATGCGATAATTCAGGAACCAATCCTGAAAGAATAAATATTTCTGTGCAAGAAAAGAGCGAGCTGCATGGAATATGTTTGTCAACTGCTTGAATTTACTGTGATCGAATACTTAAGACTTTTGATAAAGTGAACGCCAGGAGAAACTATTCATCATTAGACTGATCTTTTGGTTACAATTTTGTGTGTATAAAAACTCTATTAGTTCACAAATATAATAGGATCAGCAAAGCTTGATGATGCCAATAAATTCCCGGGGATTCCACAACACAATCTAATTAAAGGGGAGGTGACTTGAGGATTTGGCATGAAAATGCCAGAACGCAGAGTGAGCTGAATCTGTAAGTTTTTGAACAATGTGTTATTGCAAGTTGCTGGACTTGAGTGGACTGCTCATAACGGCACATCTGGCATTGCGTGCCCCTGCAGATGACAGCTTTTCTGCCTGATTAACTTATTAAAAAGACAACTTGAGGCATAGCTGTGTTGTCTAATTGGGCAGGGATGATGACAGAACAGTGTTTCTGTAATTTTGGGGGGGGACATTCTGGCTGTGGTCTTCTTGAAGTACTTCATGAACCCAAACAAATTGGGAAGTGTTATACAAATCACCAAGTCTCTCAAAAATATTTATTGCATTTGTGACATTTAACCATGGGTGATAATGAGTACGTATTTGTTGAACTTTGAAAGTTCAAGCCCCAGTAAAAATCAATCTGGATCACACCTCGTTGTGTTGAAGCTAATGCATCCTGCTGAGACTTGCTTGTACTTAACATGGCAGAACTTTGCACCTATAGAGCTCGAATGAACCGTGCTGTAACTTTTCAGCTGCCCATGATCTGCCGAAATGCTTTCATAGTAGAGGGATTGTTTCCTGAGGTCTGGAAACAAAATCAAATTGAGGAGCCAACAATAAAGCTTAAATCTCAACAATTCTGTAAGTGTATCAGAAGTTGTCTGATTCCTACTTGGAACAGAAAATTTGTTAGACTTAGAAAAATTTTGGAGAAAAATTGAGAAAACAAGTCTACTAAAACATTTATTTGTATTGAGAGCTGCATTTATTGGCCAGTATGCTTATGTAATATTTACTTAATTTATGTAATTATGAAACATAGCCTCTCTGTCCTTGTAAGTCTGAGACATATTTGCAACTTTTACTGGTTTCTTGCAGTGTGATGGAGATCTTGACAAAAGAGGAAAGAAGAAAAGGTGGAAAAAATGACTGAAAAGAAAAAAGGTTCTTAAATCAGGGACCTGTCAATAGCATCATGCAAACTAAATTTAACAGCTAATTTACTGGTGACAGAAATATAATCCATATAATTTATGCATGTAATATAATCTGTCATTTGTGTTTAAGGAGGAGAGCAAGGCATCATCTAATAAAATGTAGAAGAAAAATGAGTTTGTAAGGTGAGTGACAGAAGTGTTCATTACCTCAATTCTTTCCTGTGGTGTTCGTCCCTTTTTCAGGCAGGAATCTTAAGAGTTTGATCCTTATGAAGTACAGAATTATTACTTTAAAGGACATCTTTTTTTTTTCTTTCTTGTCAAAACTTTAAAATTGTTCCAGTTCAAAACCAATCAAAGAAGAAACAGAAGATTCTGACTTCATCCCTGTCCAAAGAGAGGCCAAGGGCTGTTTCAGAGATGAAAGACGTGTAAGCTAATTTGAAATCGCCATCAATCTTTCCAGATCATGTCCAGACTATGTATTAGATACACATAGGTGAGTAAAAGAGGTTAGTCCATTCTGTGGTCTGTGCCAGATGAGAAGAAATCCAAATGCTGTGAAAGACAACTGTAAATGTGTGATACTATAAAATAAATTAATTTTAGGATAATATTAGAGTTGCAGCTGGTAATACAAAACAGGAGTAAAGAAACTGTGGGGCATTGAAAAAATACTTGAAGCAAAACCTAAGAGACACTAGGAACTTAAGTCCAGAGTCTATTTTTCTGTCGCTTTTGTAGGTGGCATATGGTGATTAGTAATGCCAAAGTCCTAAAGAAGCCCTGGTACAGAGCAACATCCCATCTGTTGTAGTAGCACGAGCTATCCTAGACTTACTGCACTAATCCCGGTGTAGGTCAGAGGTCTTGATAATCAAGACATTGACTTCAGGGCATTCACTGTAGCCAGGAAGTAAGAAGGCTGTAAAAGTATCTGCTGTAACACTTATTTTGACTAACGTTTCTGTTGCACTATGATTTGGGGTTTTTGCTCTCTGTAGGATTTTGGAAGAGCAGGAGAAGGCAGCATGCAGCAGCCTTACAAAGCTGGTTTCTGTAGTTAGAGGAGAATTTTGAGATTGTTAATATCATGGCTGAGGGAAGACATGACTCCTCCAGTTAAGTGCATCTTAATAACAATATAAAATAAGAAGCTTCTCTACACAATTGCGGGAACTTTCTGAAAAATATAAATCTAGTGTAAAATCCTTCTTGCTGTGACAGGCATTAGTTCCTCTAAAAATGTTTTCTATTTATTACATGTTGGCATTTGGGAGTTCAGTGATACCATAGTACACTGCAGACAATGTGATATTTATGTGATGTGATAAACGCATTTATCCACAGGCGTTTTTTTCTATTAGATTAAGAGATACTGTTGATCTAAAAATGGAAAAATATTGTGTTTGCAGAATAGACAATGGAGCAAACAATTTATTACTTCTGGCTTTTTGGTTTTATATTGTAATCCTATGATATTATCATTTTAAAGCAAAAGGCTAGCTCCCCTGCTAATTGTATCTATGGTATTTATCAGCAACATGTAATGAAGACAGCATATTGTCTATAAGCTATTCTTACAGAGACATGGAAACTTGGAACTTGCTTAGCGGTTTTTAAAACTAATACTTCTAGTTAAGTACTTATTTGAATTTTAAATGCTTCAAACACTTAAATATTTAAGCTTGAATAAGCAGTTCCAACTTTAATCGCTTTTATTTGAAATACAAGGATGAGACTGGAGACCACTGCAAAATTATGGATGTATACATTCCTTCATGCAGTTCTATTTCAGATGTTACTTTGAGGAAAGAACTTATTGTTCTGGATTTGCACAATATCTGCTTTTCTACCACCATAGTCTGTTTTTGTGTAGGATCTTTTAGTACACATTCCTGTCAAAGCATCACTCTTGAACTGGTTTCATACACGTCATTGGCCATTAATCTTACATTATTACTAAATGGTCATTTATTTATCAGCATGGTATTTAGGATCCTCAGTGAGGTTTGGGGCTATTCAGTTACAAAAGCAAGCAATAACTGCTTCAGAGCTGGGAATCCAAATAGGCAGCTTAAGGAGCAGGGGAAAAAAGTGGCATGTACCGTGCAATTATCACTTCTTGAAACCTTTCCAACAGAACATTTTTCTCACAAGAAAACAGTTTTGCCAAAATGGAAACTTTCCACAAGTCCATACCAACTTCAGTAAAATGTAGTTGTGAAAGAGAAGTCAAAATGAGTAATTTCAATGAATGTCAAAACATTTCTGAAAGATAACTTCTAGGGTTTTTCCAAGTGTGTTAATTTTTATACTATGTATTTTAAAAATATAATACTGAAATTAAATGTTTCTCTTGACTCAAAATGCTGAACGTTAGCTTTATAGGAAACTCTAAGTAGCAAATTTAGAGGAGAATTGGGATGAAAATTGGTTTCTCAATGGAAGTTTTTGGTGGCTTTGACCAGAGCTAAAAAACAGAGTATCTTACACTCTCATACAGGCTCCTCAGGTGTTTGTGCTATTTTTGAGTGAAATTCCCATCTTGGATGTATGCAAGGGCAAAGGTATTAAAAAAAGTCAAGCAGGAAGAGATCAAGTGACACACTGCTAAACAAAATAAGGTTGAAAGGATAAAGCAAGGCATGCAGGACAACTAGAGTAAGGCTAGAGTGAAAAGATGCAAAGGGTGTCTGGAACAACCAGTGATGGGAGATAAAGGACACTTAGCAAATCCATCTGACGCCAGTGTCAGAAAGCCATTGCTTTTTCTGTCTTAGTCTTTTATCTCCATTGTGGAGACTTTCTCACTTCTAAACCTCAAGTTTGAACATTTTATCATGGTGTTTAATACCATGTACTTAACTACTTAATATTTTAAAATCACTGAACCCAAAACTAATACTAAACCATATATTTTGATTTTTAAAGTCTCTGCAGAATGTCTTGTTCTTGACCTAATAAAAAGGATGAGCTCGTATCTTGCTGTGTCATCAGGTTAAACCTTTAAACATAGATTGCAAGGTTTGTCACAGTCGTTGCCAGTGAACGTTTAGTATGTCTGGAGTGGATTAAGTGCATGCAACAGTAAGATATTAAGCATTGTGAAGGAAAGCCAGGCTACGTGAAGTCAGAATTCCCCTGTGCCCTTTTCACATATGACTGCCAAAGCTTCTCTGTCTGTGCTTGCTGTAATCCTTGCCATTAATGCAGCGCTAATCACACCAGCAAGGGAATAGCTCTTACGTGGCCAAGTATGTTAGGCACCAAAATGGCTGTAATGCTTTCAGGTTTGCTTTAAACCTGAGTTTGGTTATAGATCATAGAGAATAATGTGCTTTGATACTGTTTCATCAAGATGACTTCTTCAGATTAGGCTTCCTCAGATGTGATGAAGCTAAATATAGCATAGAAAATGCTAGTAAAAAATCCTTTCTATTTCACATATTTTCTTTTCTGTGAAGCTCTTTGTTTTGCAAATTATTTTGCAGGTAAGAAAAAAAAAAGACAGGGAAGATCAGGTGAAAATGCCACCGATCTGCACTGTGAAGTTAGTAGCTAGTATATTCATCAGTTGAATTTCCAAATCTTTACGTTTCTAATGTGTACTTTGGATAAATAATAATATATATGTATTTCCCTAGTGTTCAGCTGAAATGAGATCACACTGAAGTAGAATCACTTCTGACTGGAAAAGCACACTCTGCTAATGGAAGTGATGGGGAAATATGAACTGGTGTACACAATTTTATCATTGACTGTTGATTCAGCCTAAATATGGCTGCACAAAAAGAACAATCTCCAGTCCAAGACTTTCAGGAGAAAAGCACAGCTGAGTGAACCTCTTTAACCAAAATCATCACCAAGGAAAAAAATACAAGGATTTTTTCCATTCTTCTTGTTTTCAAATAGCCAATATCAAAGTTAACTGATGATTTGTTTTTGAGTCAAAGGATGGTCATATATCCAGAACTGTCATTTGAGCCTGTTTAAACTATCATGAGCCGTTTATTCTTCAGTTCTTAAGTTTAGTTCCTTATACTTCTCTGAAAAAATTACATCGTCAGGGAATGATGAAATGGCAGTAAATGATGGTTGGCCTGCTAGGATTCAGGTCAAGAACTGCTTCTGATTGGGGCAAGCCGGGGAAGAATAATGTGGAAAGTCCATGTGAGTAAGTCACAGTATTTTCCACGTAAAGCTTAGCTGCCCTCTCCTGGGAAAAGTGAAATTTTCTTAAGACAGATCTGATTCAGTCATAAAATCATGTTTCCACTGCCATCTTAAGTCCCATTAGGCTTTAAAATTCGGAAGGAGCAGGTATTGGAAATGCAGATATAATTAAGTTTCTTATGGAGGTTTGGGATTGAAGGGAATAAACTATCCCTTCATTTAGCATAATTTGCAATGTTCACAGACCTTTCTCCAAAAGGGCTGGTTACTAAGAGTTTTGGAGACCAGTTGCCTCAATGATCATAATGTTCAGATTAAGAAACAAATAAAAAATAATAATATCCCTGAGAGAGCTAGGGAAGTGAAGACAAGTGAGTTATAAAAGGTTTGCTTCATGATTGCTCTAATTTTGTAGAAAGTGCTATATGTAATACAAAAGCTGTCTTGCATTCAATTTACATAAAGTGTTTTAGTACCAGAACAAGAGAGTTGTAATTTCTCCCCCCCCAGAGGATAGTAATCTCACAACAAAAGAAGATATAATAGGTAGAAATAGTGGTACTAAACTAGCAAAAAACCCCAAACCCCTAAATAATCCACTTTTGTCACCTAAGCATAAAAAGAGGAGAAACAACTGTTACAGTAATTGTATTCATATGAAAAATGTAGCTACCAGTCTTAAGATTTCCTTGCTTTCCAACCAGTAGGAAGTCCAAGAGTCATGTTGCATTGGCTACAGTTTGTTTCCTCTGAACAAATATTCAGAACTCTTGAAAAAGAAAGTTACTTCTTTTACTCAAACGTTGAAAGAGATGCTCTTTGTAATCAATATATAATGGCCCACTCCTATTCTTTGCAGTCAGTCTCTGAATCTTATTAAAGAGATTATATCCTTGCTTTCTTATGATCATCTCTAAAAAGCAACAGTAAGTTGTGATCATGCCCTTCTGGTTTCTGCAAACATGTCTGAACAGTCTGACTTACTAGGATGGGTCTTCCAAGCTAAGAATACGTGTTTGTTGTCTGTAGAATATAAACTGTACATCAGTGCCAACCTGGGAAATGCCTCTGCCTCAGGTGAGACTTGGAGAGTATGCAATTTCTTAATTTCTGATATGCCTCTTTAGGAAAGCATGCTGTTACAGAAGCTGCCCAGAAATCTTAAAAGTGAACATAAGTATCCCCTGTACTGGCGTGGTGTTCATGAACACTCAGCAGAAGTTCATAAAGAAAGAAGCATTTTTTTTTTTCCTGATGATTATGCTTCTTAGAACCAATGGCATCTGCATTTAATCATCAGAAGGGCAGTCAGTCATTAGCTTGTAAAACCCTGCTAGTTTATCACTATTGTTTAATTTTCTCTTGAGAAACTGTAGGACTACTAAGCAAAATCACACAATGATAGGTGAATTCTCAAGAAGTAATATGGTTTAGTGCATTAAAACTGACTTTTCTTAATTCTAAAACAATGAGAGATAAACAGGCCAAATTATAATGCAGGTTTCTGTTCCTAGTCTAAATTAATTGGGTAAACGTGTGTAGGTTATTCTTCATTTTGTGCTTTTCATTGTACCATGTGACTGATGATTTGTGACTATGGTGTTATGCTACCCATCAGAAGATTAAGACATTCTCTGCTCATTCTTTATTATACTTTCAGTTAACTGTGCTTTCATTTGATTTTAGTTCATAGTATGGATTTGAGAAAGGTTACTTAGCAGACTTCAAGGTAACTTGCACTTTCTGAGTAAGAGACAACTCCTAACAATTCTCAGAGCAGTTAGGAATACTTCTACTTGGTAGGAAAACGCGTATGCATTTAAGTCAGTGACTTATTTGGAATGGAAACCTCCTGTCATAACTGAGGTGGAGGTAGGCAAACCTTTCTTCCTAACAAAACAGCCAGAAAGAGGACAGAAACAGTTTTGAACTTCTGCTCAGCTTGATGAGGAATTTGTACTTTTTCCTTAATTTGTCTAAAAGTCAGCCTATTGCTGACCTGCTTCTTAAGGAGATATAGGAGCAGTTCCTAAGGGCAGACATCCTGCAGTTGCACTGGCTGAAGAGGTTGCTGTCTCCAAATCTCCCTTGTCCCTGAAGAAGCCACTCCTCTTAGATCAGTGGTAAAAGGTGCTCCTGATCCAGCAATAGGCCATTTTATGGCTCTTGGGTAGCTGTAAGAGCCCAGGGAATTGTAGTTGGGTGCAAGAACCTCAGTGCAATTGCAAATTCTGGATCTGCAACCTGAAATCCTAGTGTCTGAGTTGAGGAACTCAGATTTTCAGTGCAGCACTGTGTATAAGCGTTTTAACTTCCGCAATAGCGGAGGCCCAGGCTCTTTTGTTTTGGAAAGATTTTTGTGTGTCTGTGCAGAGAGAAGGTGGTCATTCTTGGTTTTGATTTGTTGTTCTACTTTTCAGAAAGTTAAGGCCCTTTCCTTGTTTTACACACCAAACATTTCGTGTTTGAGAATTCAGTAATAAAGCAGTATCTTTACATTTGTCTTGATGTATCAAGGCTGCAAAGAGAATGAGGTAGCAAAGATTCCACTTTTTTTATAACTCCTGGTTTTTCTTCGCTGTCGCTTTGTAAAGCAAAGCTGCATTTATTACATTTTAGAGCAATACATTTTATGGTTGTTACATGATAGATGACTTCAGGCAGCACAATACATTTCCTTTCCTGATGTTTTCTTATGTGTGTACGTATGTCTGTACTTAAAGGGAGAGTGGAATTATCTAAGACAGTAAAAAAGGAAGCTAAGGGATGAGTAGAGAATGGTTCTGTCTTGAAATTAAAGTGAGAGAAAGAGCAACAAAAGAAATGGTAAGTACATATTAGAATTTACATTCTGGTTTAACAGTAAAGCACCCAAATGAGGAAAATCTAGTCTCAGACTCTTCAGCACTCTAGGTAAACATATGCAAACTGCCATTTAAAAGACTCAGTTGTCTTTTGTTGACAATATAATCTCCTCTTTAATTGACAATCGCAGTTACACTTAAAGCCGTTTGAGTATACTTACCTCTCTTCAAATTTATCACGGTGATAAAAGCTATCAAAACAGTAGCAGAAATAGTTATATTTACTACTTCATGTCTAATTATTTCTACAGATTTAAATTGCGTTGTCTAACTGGAAGTAGCAGTGTTTTCTGGTTTGGGTTTTTTATTTTTCCCCAAGCAGTCCCTATGTCCCCGTAACAGTAGATTTCTACCACGTTGCTTTGTAAGCAGAATCAAAACATAGTAACACAGAATCCTGAAAGTTTTGTAACAAAGTGCAAAGTCTTGTTCTTTTGATGCTCTCTCTTTTCACTTATTTATCATTTCTTCTAAGGAGAATATTCCAATGCACTTTCACTACACTGTGTGGATTAATGTTTTCTGTCTAGGAAAACATGAACAGAAGTATCAAAACCCTAGACCAGACTGATCTTAGGCCTGAAGAATACCACAGTTATTAGAGATATAATTTATAATGCTCTGTGGGTTTGTAGATGTCACTTTTCAGCTCTGTTTGTAACTAGACAACTAGAGCTAAAGGCTTAAATGTATAGTAGAGAACACTGAATTTTTATTTATTAAGGGAGGAAGGTTCAAAAGTAATCTTGACTCAGAATTAAAGTTGATGTTCTTTATGTGTTAAAGGATAGGCAAATGGAACTCTTGCGCTCAAATCAGAGTGGGTATTGATCCAAATGCGTAATGAAATCTAAATGATTGCTTATTAAAAAAAAGTATGTATATGTGGCTTTGTTTTTTATGTCAGACATTGTTACTTCATTGGTTTTACATTCTTGAAAAAACTGTCCAGTCAATGACTGATAATGTTTGACAATACTGAAGAACCTATTAACTGTTCACCTTAAAAAATACTTTGCTACCTTTGTACTCGTTTTGCAGTTCGGATTAGCGATTGCTTGTTTCCACTGTCCTGATTGTTAGTTTACAGATAAATGGTTCATTTCCTATATCTGCTCTCAATTGGTAAGTCAAGGCTGAAAAGGTAATAACAATAAGAAAATTGCAAGGTAGCTTTAATGGCTAATGTATAGGAACAAATTTTTTGTGACTCTCATAAAAATCAAAAGATTGAGCCAAATGAATTCTTTTACTTCTGAATTTGCAGTTGCAAGTTCACTGCTTAGTGCATAGAGGGAGATGATAGTCTTTTACATGTAATGGTGTTTCATTAGTTTCCCTATTTATTCAAATTATGCTTTTACTGTTATAGAACTGTTATGTTTATATTTACATTTTATAGTGTTATGTTTGCTTAAGAGAATAACTTGAAAACATTCCACAGATGTAGCAGCACTGAAAACCTGCCACAATCCAGTGAGAAAGTGCTTAGTAAATGTCATTTAATCAAAACCATTCAGACTGTTAGGGGGAAAAAAAAACACTTTTATGGTAATTGCATTGGAATGAAGGATATGCTGCTGTTTCTTGACTGGTATGCAATTGGAGTCAGTGTTCGTTCTTTCAGTAGCCTTAATGGATGGGTCAATGTCTGCAAATGGCTAAGGCCTCTGAAAGAATATTTTAGTTAATGTAACTATAAAACCTCTCCCGTCAGCTGTGACAGCAGAAAACTGACTTGGTGAAGTATTCCACCTGGTGCCTGGAGAAGTACTTTGTTAGTACCATCGTCAGTAGGCTTCAGGATGGAGGGAAAAAAATAGATCAATAATGTGCAATCCTTCTGTAGAGTAAAATCAAACACCAAAATGTGGAACACAAGATGGAGGAAAACTTTGTCTCCTAATATTAGATTAACCAGTTGCTTACCAGCATTTGCAAATAAGATACCTGAAAGTTGTATTATTTTTCTCTGGGTAGTCTGTTACTTTCCACTTCAGAAAACTGAATGTTTTTCATCACTAGCTTAGCATGAATGCTAGCGGCCTTGCTACGGTACTTTTTACCAAGTACTCAATTTCCTATTCTTGTCTAGCATTCCAAGACTTGCATGTGCTGTTGTAGTCATTTGGAAAAGAAACTCTTGAATCATAGAATAGTTTGGGTTGGAAGGGGCCTTTAAAGGTCATCTAGTGCCCCTGCCCAAGACACCACACAGATTCGTCTGTGTTTAGTGTGCAGAGTTTGAACTGATTCTTCAGGCTGTTAGAGGATGCTGAGATTGCCAAGTCAAGGTTACTTGAGTTAAAATGTGCTAGTTTTAAACCACACAGAATAGACTTAATGCATAGGCACAAGGTCAATTATTCTGTTTTTTTACCAACATGAGGAAGTCTGTGCACTGCTGAAACCCTCCTGGATTTCAGGCCAGTGATTTGGATATAAAGCAGAAGCGTGAACACAGTACACCTAGACTGTCTGTACTTGAGTTACTGGGTCAAGGTTTGCAAACTTTTTCTATCCAGGACACCCAAATCTCCAGTTTTCTTACTAGCAGAGCTTCTGAGGTCTGGTGGTCTGAACCCCTCTGCATGAGGGGTTTGACAGAGATTTTAATGCTGGTTTATGCAGGAGGGAGGTGAGCGTTGGGAGCCTTGCTACCTGGCTTTAGAATTATGTTTTCAATTCGTGGGAGCAATGTGTCCATGGTCATTTCAGGTCAAGCTGCTGTAATTCCATAAATTGTCTCCTCGGCTCTGTTTCTGCTGCTCAAAGGTGTCTCTCTTCAATCAGCGAGAGGGTTAAAGCAATGTATCCTCTATAAGGACTTTAAGGATTTTACCTGTGTAGAGCAAGGCGAGTAAAGATCATGTTGCATAATAAAATAATTATGAATTTAGTAATTTATCTTGCAAGTCTTCCATGTTCTCATTCATAAGGAAGGGGAAATCTGGAAGTATTAATTGATATTTCTAATTAGTTGACAACATTTGCAGATAAATTCCAAACTATGAATTTTGGCCAAACTACCTGTTTTGGGTGTCAGACTTTTCTGCGTGATTTGTTATTGAGTTCAAAAGGTCTTTGTTTTACATTTTGGCTTGCTGAGTCTTTTTAAAGAAAAGTGAAAGTTGAAAAGCGCATTTCTAAAACATATTTCAAATGAAATATCACTTTTGCAGCTTCAGGGTTCATAAATGTTTTCAGACAAACCAATATCTATTAGAAAATATTTAAACAGACATTACAAATGTAAGTATAAAAAGAATTAATTTGCAATACTTTATCATAAAGGCATTTGCAAATTGCTTCCTGCATTACTCCACTATTTGTAGTTATTTGTTCTTTTTCCATTGGAGCAGACTAAAATTCTTCCTTCCAGCTACTTGCTGCTGGTATCTCTTAAAATGAATTGTGTTCCCCATACAGCACCCACGATCAATGCAAATATGCTTTGATTTTTTTCACAAAGCAATTACCCATAAATACCAGAGTTCATTGCCAGGTTAGTACCTATTGTACTACTGATTTAAAATTGGAGGACTCACTTGTAAACACTTTCTTTTTGCATTATTGTTCAGTAGTTGAATGATGTGATGCTCCGCTATCAGTTAAATGCTTGGCTCCATCACCTGAACATAAGAACCCCCTCTCCCAATCTTTCACGTTTACAGCACTTCCTTTTGATGTGTTTTGGATTGTGAGGTCTCTTAAAAAGAATAGAAAGTTTTCCTACTTTTTGATGAACTTGACTTAAATTCGGAAATCCTGGAAAGGATGTTATAAAAATCAAATAGCACCGGGGTGTATTTTGGGCTAAACTCTAAAGTCACTGCAAAAGTGACTAAGAGAAGAGCTAACTGTGATTCAACTGTAATATGCCTAATCTGTATTTGAGACACACTAGTTGTCCTTTTGGAGGTACAGTTTTAAACAAACAGACAAAAAAACAAAATAAGGAAGTGTGCATAGTGAAAACAAGGTCTTGCTTGTCAACCTACTGGTCTTCCACCAAGGATAAAAATACGTATTTCAAAGTACAAGTGGCTGCTATTTTCTCTGTTTCCAAAGAAACTTTTGAGAGAGAGTTTTGAAAAGAAATTTGCACAGTGTCAGTGTTTGGGGAGATAAACTGCAGCTCACTGAACTCCAAGCACTACACTTCGGAGACATCATTCAATGCATAGTAAGGGGAATAAGAAAACGGTTTTCTTATCTCAGTGGAGGATCTTGGGATTTTTAAAGTGAAAAGTTGCCCGTTTCCCAAATGATGACTTGTTTCTACCAGCCTCCAGCTTCACTGAGACACAATAAACTACTTTGAAGGCTGCTCTCCATCACACATTTGCTACTCTCATATTTTTATCTGTTTCATAATGTTTCTTCTCCTGATCTGTGCTATTTGCAATTAATATCTGGACTGATCCCTAGATTTATGAAATACTTTAAATTCTTATGTTGTAGATAACATTCCACCTGTATTTATTTGTTTCGGATTTCTTCCCTAGATCAAGTTAGTCTTCAGTAGGTTATTTTCCTAAGTTCCCAAGTTATTTTCACAGACAAGAAGCAAAGTAGAGGTTTTCCTCTTTGATATCCTTTATTTATTGTTTCAGAGTTGTAAACGGACTGGTTCTGCCACTTCTTTGAATGAAATACAGGTTGTTCTACTAAATCAATATCAAATCTGATAGACATGAGGCAAATGAGTTCCTGGAAACTCAATATGGACAAAGTTTTGACTTAGCAATTTTTAGACTTTTCACTCTAGAATTATAATGAGGAAGACAAAGGGATGTTTTTATTCCTGGATCAGCTTCATATTAATCACTTTTTAAAGCTGTTTACTTATAGCAAATTTCCTGACTTTTATGACAGTAGCTAAAAAGTACAGTTATTAATGCTTTCTTCTGGATTCCAGCACAGTCAGTACATGGTGCCATTTTGTATTTATTTGGAAAGACTTTGAAATGTGACATACTAGATCATTCCTACAGACCCAGTGAGGCTAGGAAGTGGCCATTTACTCACTTTTATTTACCCCTAAACTTGTCTGTTTGGTGTTGCAGACCTGGCAGTGAACATAGCTAAAAGCTATATTGCCCAGATAAGAAGCAAACTTGGTTTAATATTTACCCTTGACTCCTCTGCTGCAAAAAAACTCCTCCAATTTTAAGGAAAAGAGTTTCTCTCCTTGATCTAACTCCAGTTACACTTTGGAGACCTTTTCTGAGGGATATATCTCCCAGGATGTAGATGTCACTTAGATTCTGATGAAAGCTTTCCCTGTGATTCAGATTTATATGAAACCTTGTAATTGAGGTTTGGTCCCAAATGCTTTAGCATTCCTAATGTTTGACGCTGAAGGTAGTTTGGCTTTCTCCTCCCTTTTAGAAATGCTATTTCCTTCATATATAGACTTTCTTTCCTTCCTCCCTTCCAAATGCTGGGGCGTTGTTGAGAGGAGGTTTGATTATAAAGAACTGGAGAGCCGAGTACTGTGTGACTTCTTTCAATGATGGAAGAAACAACAGGAGACAGAACTGATGCAACAAATCTAAGCCTCCTAATTCTGTGGTGGTGTTCCCACACATCTATAGAAGAAAGGCAGCTCTTTACAAGATGGCTGGCCTAGGAGAGCTCCAAATGAGCAAATAAAAACTAGTTTTCTTATTTAAGCTGCATGGTTTTTTTCCTGTCTCGCTGTTAAACTTTTCTAGCTTTAAGATGGAAGCAGTTTTCTTTGTTTTGTCACACCTCCCCTCAAACATGATGGAATTTTCCATCTGCCCTCACCTCAATGCGCCAGTGCCTTGTTTATGCTAACAATAATTTTTGAACTATACTGAAGCACCACTTTACACTTATTGCCTCAAGGGATGGGAAAACCTTTCAAATTACTTGGTCCCTGTGGACTATCAAGCCCTATTGTATCCATATTCCTACTGTCTGATACTAAGGAGCATCATACTGCACTGTACAGATGTTTAGAGCCTCACACTGTAGTAATGATGAGATTTTTTTGTTTGGCTGCATAGTACTACTCTGCCAGTTTAAATCTGCTTTTTTGAGCACATTTTGCATCTGTGTATTGAACTCTCTTCTGCATGTGGGGGAAAATGAGGAAATTAAACGTCACTCTATAGCTGTAAACTTCCTCCATGATTCTGCCTTCTCTTCTCATTCAAAGGTCTCAAATCATGTTTTAGTTTAACTGTTGCATGCAAGGGGATGCGTGTAAATAAATCTATGGTTACTTTATTGTCTTTTATCAAGTCAAAAAAGAAAGCTGAACTTTCTGAAGTTAGCTTATGGATGACGGTCATATAAATGAATTGTAACTTCCAAACTCAATTCCATATTTTTTGAAATCAGGTTATTACTTGAAATGTTAGATTATTGTTAGAATTAGATTTGGTTGGTACATATGGCTGAATCTCATAGCTGTTTATGAATCAATATCAGCACTCCACATCCATGATAGCTCAGGCAGAATGGCCAGTCCAGCCTAAGGGCTCTTCCTCTCCTTACCACGGTAGCTCATCCCTGTAGGATGACTGGGGTATTTTATCCTGAATGAGTTCAGGATAAAAACACTGCCTCCTGAATACTGCCACTGCCTCCTACTACTTTGGGGAGTCAGAGCAACGGATTATGTAAAGGCAGATGAGTTTCCCAATGTGGCCCCAAGTCAGTGGCACAGTCAGACTGAGGGAACTATATTTGTAATATAGTGCTGAAACAGGACAGACCTTTTCTGAAGAAAATACTCTGTGCTAATAGGATGACCTGTGTCTAGAGTATTTTTCAAGGTTCAAAGGTAATTTCACCTTGCGTCCAAATGATTCAACATTGTTAAATATTCAACCACCCATTGTGAGTTAGCATAATAATCAGTTTAAGAATATTCTATATTGAAAAATGATTAAACTTTTCCTGTATTCAGCTCCCCAGGGTTTTCCAGGGCTTTTACACTTATGCGAGAATAAAGCTTTAATAAAAAACCTCAGTGTTTTATTTAAAAAAAAAAAAAAAGAACAACCTACGAATTTGTGCTATTGTCCTAATAATTGCTTATATTTTAAGCAGGCATTTTTCTTTAGCTAACCTTCTGCTATGCACATTAAAATTAATTTCAGAGGAAAACTTCTTTAGTTAGGATGGCATCATAGTGCTTTGAGCATTAATTTGCTGCATTACCTGAAGGAGCAATACTTATTTACAGGACACGTTTCTCATGGAACATTTTTCTGCATAGTATTGTATCATTTGCCTGGTAAGAGCAACAGCTGCAAAAGAGTCACATCAGTGCCAAATCACAGACAAGTTGTTACTAATGAGATGCTACTGAATTAGATTACATTAATTCAAAATCTTTTCACTCTTCATGAAAAGATATTGTTTGGTGGTCTGAGCATAATCCTGGAAGTTGGGATTTTCTGCTATATGTGAAACATTACTGTCAACAGCATTTTGCAGGATTGATTCTCTGTATTATCATAGTGACTAATAAATGTTCTCTCCCCTGTAAAATGAAGATAACTTCTCAATACCCACTTTACTGAGAACTAATATTTGGGCTTTTAAAGGTGAAAAGCTTATCAAGTTTTTGACCAAGTGTTGCATAAAAACCTTTGAAGGCTGAATTTGACAGTGTGATAGTAAAGTGTGGTGTGTGCCAGAAGTGATTGCTTTTATTTTGGGGTAGAGATTAGACAATTCTGAAATCAAGCCGCAGAGGCAAAACCTGCATTGACCTTATGCTTCATTTCTATAATAATAAAGTCTGGGAGAAATAATTATTTCATATGTTATAAGAATAATTTCCTTTGATATTAAAGTTAGCCTGGGTAATAGGTTAATGTGACAAATGTCTCTAGCTATTCCTTACATATGGTATAAATAAAAGAATTCTCGGAAACAGCCAGGATGGCATTTGGCTTTTCCTATTCTGAGGATTTGTCTTTCTGGGAGTTAGGATCATATCACATCCTTGCCAGAGGTAATAATTTTAGGTTTTATTTATAATTTAGGTTTTATTTACGCCCTAGAGGTGTACTTGTCTTGTTAACAGCTCCCAGTAGGTGTCTGTAGAAAAATTACCTTCTCTATTATGAATTGTAGGTGGGAGGAGAAGAAATATGAAGATGATATCAAATAGAAGTTTCTAGAAAACCAGGGTCTGTTGTTCACCCCAGCCTCTGTCTGGCTGCCTGGAGATACGAAGCTTTTTTATGATGATAATCACCTACTTGACGAGATTATTGATCAATAGGCCTTAATGTCTCGTGTAATGAGCTTGTGAGCACTAATTGTTTCAGTATGGGTTTTTATTTGGTATCAGGGAGCCAGTGAAACAAGTTTAGTAGTTTATATAATTGATCTTTTCCAAGAGATCCTACTGCTGAATCAACTAATGATAGTGTATTAGAAAAAATAATTTAATACCTTAACTCTGTCAAACAAGTTGTTTTCTGCTATAGAGTAATCATTAATAGACTAAGTGAGATCAGTAGTAGGAAAATACCTTATTTTAAAGGTTCTTGAAACCATCTTTTGACTGCCTTCCCTTCGTACTTTGTGCCTTCCTCTAAAAATAGAATAGCGCTCATTCATAAATCCTGTAATAAAAGTGTTTTCTGGCACATATATGCATACACAATTGTGATCTATCAAAATAATTGAAACATATCTACTTAGTTGGCTTTAGATTGGACCTGTGTTAATAGTGGTGGTTGTTTGCATGGAGGGAAGTGAGTAGGAGTGGGAAGGTGGAATCCCTGAGCTTTTCATTAGAGTAACCCCTGTTTATAATGATATGGCAGATACATCCTCATATAGATGGACAAATAAATGAATGTATGAGGTTTGATCTAAAATGTCAGAGCTTTGTCAAAATAAGTTCTGAACATGTACTAAGCATTTTTAGTTGGCTTTTGATATGTAAAATATAAATGTATTGTTTATGGGGGGGTGTTATACAGAACAGTTTCTAATTTGCTGATTTTTTTTTTTTTTCCCCCACATATAATAAGCTTTGAGCATTTTTCAGATCAGGTAGTGTAATTGCATATCCATTGAGTTGCATGAACTTAGCAATTGATTCAAAGTTAAACAAAAGGTGATGCATGGGGAGAGAAGAAATTAAAATTGTATTAGGTTCAGCAGCATCAATCCTGATGTATTTTCCCCTTTATCTTTCTTTCAACTGGAATTAAAAAATGCTGCTGTTCTTGACTAATTTTATTATTTTATAACTTGCTTCAAAAATTTATATAAACTTCAGATGCTCAGCATCTTTTGCAAATGTTGAGCCATGACTGGTCAACTTAAATTGCAACAAGGTCAGATCTACCACCCATAATTCATATAATGAAATGCCTCATAAAATCTGAAAAATAATACACTAGAAAGTGCAGAGGGAACAGGACCTTCTTCAGCTGCTGAAAAAGCAATAAAACATTACAGTATTTCTCTGCATAGGAGCAATAACAAAAACCTTTCCAGCCAATAATCTGACTTGATTTTAAAGAACATTCAACTTGCTTTATAGTGAAGACGTTTTCTGAATGTATTATATACATAACACAGAACTGGGTGCAATCTGGATAAATAATGTGGTGCCTGTTCTTATTTTTCTGTAAAATAATCTCTGCTAGGCTTGTATTTCCATATCTGAGTGCCAATGACAGTAAATAGTGATTGGGACTAAAAACAAAAATATGTTGTGGGAAAACAAAGGCTCCCAAAACTACTTTGTGGTGTTTCCAGAATAACAGTAGCATTTGTTTTATTAATACCATTACACTTGAGTGGCTTTTCAGAACATGTCAGAATTGTCTTAAACTGTTGATTTTCTACCTCCAACTAAATCTGTGTTTTAGTAACAAATACGTTTCAAAACAACTTTTTTGTTGTCAAAAACTGTTCTGGAATTTTATTAAATTATGAACTTAAGGGAGAATGTTGTGAGCTTGATTAAGGCATTACCTGTATCAAAATGACTAAATGCCATCTCCACTTACAGCCTGGATTGATTGGGGTTCTTCTGAATTGATGCTAGTTTAATTGAGATCAGTTGGGGCTTCTGTTGCTCCCCAAGGATAATTGCAGCTAGCTGTAAGCACATTTGTTGCTATGTGATGAAATAAATGACTTTGCCCTGCAGTTGCTACAGCATAACACAGAAACACACCAATCCATGAAATACTGGCTCATGTGAATGATTTCATATATATATATATCTGTGTGTGTTCTAGGGTTGTCTGTGTGCTAGTTATCTATATGTTTGTCTGTGGATTGGAATTACCGCTTTATTTTTTTTAATGTGAAGCATAGGGAGGTACCAATAACTTCTTTGTATTTGCATAGATCTTGATCTGACAGAGCACATGAGTCCCATATTGATTAGCAGGATTTAAAGGCATGTTACCCATTTTGCTGAGCTGCAGCCAGAATTTTTAGAGTTCAGTGTCAGTGGGTCAGAACTCTCTTTTGTAAGCTATTAAATAGTAAATTTGTGTGAGGAAATTTCCTTCGCATTTCTCCAACACTTAGAATTATTTACATTTCAAAGTGAAATGGGTTGCTCCTGTGTAAGTGAAATGGGATTATTTTGCTTTGCTCTAAGATTGAACACACTATCATGTAGCTTTGGAGTCTTGGACAAAGGCTGAAACTCAAGTGGGAAGAGTATAAATGACACATTAAAGTCGTGTGTCATAAATCCTATGATAGGTTTAAAAATGGATCCATGTTAAGAAAAAAAAAAAGATGAAAGGGCAATTGACAAAATGGCATTACTGTAATAGCAGTCACCATATAGCTGAATAAGGAAAGCTAGTGGAATGATTCCATAGTTTCAGCAGAAAATACTCCCTAACTTAACACACTGATTTATATATATATATACACTCTTTACCGCTTCAAAGTTTTAGGATTAAGAAAAAATCAAATGCTGCTAGTATCGTCTAGAACCCAACTTCCAAACAGAAGATCTGATATCACCATGAAAGGAAAGTCCTTTTATAAATACCAAAGTTGCAGTAATCCCCGTTCTGTACATGTAGTGTGTGACATACTGTTACATGACCAGCCTCACATGTTGCTCTTGCACTTTCCCTCACCAATTTTTTTATATGACATGTACCAGTGACACATAGTTGTGCTTTGCCTGTGTAAACCCTGCCCAGGGGTAGAAGAAATGCAGATATAATTGGAATCCTTGATCCTTGGAATCACTAATTTATAGCTGCAGACAAATGCATTGGAACAGCTGTGAAGTTGCCATTAACCTCTGATTAGACCATCTGAAATGAGTTTGTTGGTCTTGATTCAGTTGCCTGAGGCTCGTGTCTACCCATCACCACATTTGGTATGAGCTGATATGGTCTGCACCCAGCAGAGTTACGAACAGGCAAGCTCGCTGTAAATATTTGCGTGAACACCGGCCTCTGGCAGCTGCTTTTCTTCTTGGGCAGGAAGTGGTGTTCTTCTCTTGCAAAAAAAAAAAAAAAAAATTTAAAAATAACTGTTCTGCTCTGACCAAAACGAGGTGTCTTTTCTCTTTTGAAAAAGACAGAAATCTGAATACTCTGTAGTCTGGACCCTCCATTGGTATACGCAAGATAGAGGTTCTGGGTTCAATCTGGTCCAACAGATTTGTCTCCTTAACTGTGACATTATTGGATGTTTTGGCCAGATACTCCATTGCGGTGTTGAAGTACTCAAGAAATTGGTATAAATTTTTGCAAAGAAAAGTTGTTGGTCTTCATGAATTTAAGTTCTGATGAGTGAATGTAAAGCTCTGACAGCTTTGGTGTTAAACCTCTGTTTAATGTGGAGTGAGAAGGGACAGGCAACCCATGAGAAATTAGTTGCTTTCAGTATTGTATTTGTTAGCATAAACAGAGAAATGGTTTCTGCAGTTGCAAGAGCAGCACCTTTCCATGCCCTGAGTTCACATGAGTTAAAAAATGGTCATTTCATTTGTAGTGATGTATACGCAATATCACATTAAACCCTGGGGCTGGAAAACACAAACAATAAATCTGCTATACTCTGTGCATTTAATAGTTAGGGTAGTATATGAATTGGCTTTGAGGAGTTGAAACCATTTTGAATTCACCTTTGTTTTCCAATAAATAATCTCTGCGGACTGAGAATGTAGTTGTTTATTGTTGGAAACTTTATTTAAATATCACATTGGTTCCTGTAGTTAGAGCAAAACAGAGCAAACTTGAATCCTGTCCAGGTATTTCTCAGTAGTAGCTTCTGCATCTGTGTTCATCAGACCCTTTACTGGATAATTTGAAGACATAAAGTAAACCACTTACCCAGCTATCCTTTTATAGACATCAAGTTCCTAAGGTTTTGTTCTGAATTTGTCTTTTAAAGCAGTGCGGATGTTAGTGCTATTTGTCAAGTTAGTAAACTCTGCCCATGTGTGAAATAATTGCGGGGGACAATGCATCTTCATGTATAACTGGGTCAGGGTGTGAAGAAAAGGGCATGGCAAAGTGTTAGTATCTCAAAAGTCTGAGGAGGATGTCAGCAATTTAAAGCCTTTGACATAAATAGCTTGTTCTAATTCCTTCACTTTGACTTCTAGACCAATTGGAAAGATGTAGTCCATTGTAAATATGGTAGATGTGTAATGTTAGTTTGGTTATCACAGAAGTATATAAGTAATAGGAGAAATAGCAAAGAAAATGTTGGCCTGGTACTGATCAACAACAACAAAAAAGTAGGCTTATAAACTGATACAAATAAACTTTCTTGTTTCTGCATTTTTATATTGCATCATCCTTCGCAAAGAAGGGGACTTACAATGAGATTGTTAATCCAGTTAATGCCAGAATTCCTCCACCTAACTCAGGCAAAGAACAGGCTATGGAATATTTATATAATTTAGAAATCCTGAAGACAGGCATGACAGAACTCTTATTTGAGATGGCTTTAGTTAGTGCTAGTGATTGTCTCAGAACTGATTGTTTGGAATGGATGAGGTGCTAGAAATACTAGAAGAGGGGACGTTACTCAGGGGGCTCGGGGAAATAATGGGAAAATCAGCCTAGCTTCAGTTCCCAGAAAAGTACTGAAAAAGTTACCAAATGATTGCAAAAGTAGAAGAGAAAAGAAATGAGTAAGAACTAACATAGATTTGTCAGGAACAAATTTCCAAACAATGTAGTTTATTTCTTTGATAGGGAAAACACTTGTGGCTAAGAAAAAACAGTAGATATCCTGTCTTGACTTCAGCAAGGTTTTTGAAGGTCTCCTAAGTGACATTTTGAAACAGAAAGTAAAAGAAGTATGTCTTCTTTTGATTCAAGGATTTTGATCCTTTCCTACAGCTTTTTTTCCCTTCCCCAGTAGTTTTGCGGGTGGGAATCAGTGTTCTAATCCACATCAGCAGTGAAACGCTTTTTTCCTAGTGACGCATAAGGTGCGCTATTTTTCCACAGGTGTCAGAAGATCTCTGTCATCGTTTCAGCAGAATCATGGGAATATTCAGACAGCAATCCTGCCAAAACAGGGATATCCATCTTGGAAAAATACAAACTTGAGCAATAAAAGAGTTAGTGGAAGAGGTGTAAACATGTCTGACAGGCTGTGACTGAGCTGAAAATTCAAGAACCTAATCCAGGCTCTCACTACAAGAGCATTTTAAAGGTACCTTTCACTGTTCTAGTAGTTTTAAAAGGGTTTGAGTTGTTAAGTTTTATAACTTGCTGCAAGAATAAAATGAGAGGTAAATTTTTTCTTAGTTAAATCCGTGGACTTGCTCACTGATTTTTTTTTTTTTTTTTTGAGCTGTGTACCCAGCAGCTCCTGGGACCAATTGAAGAAGACGTCTTTTGTAATAGATTTCTGAAAGCTAGATGTTGAACTGTGACTTTAAAGCTGGGTGGTACGAGTGCAGTTAATAGCTGTATATGTATGAATACTGTGTATTTGAGGAATCTTACCCATCTAAAGACTTGTCATCTTGACGTAGTGTTAGTGTTATCCTGCGGGAACGGGGGGACTGCAGCACAAAACGGCTGTAAATGAACTGGCTCACATACTGGTAATAGGGCCTGGAGAGCAGAGGGGTTTCTGCAGCACAGAAGGACACCAAAGTTGGCTATTTCAGTGCTTAACCAAAATGGCAGGCAGGTTTTGCAGTCTGTTGACTCTGAATTTTGTCGTGGCTATGCTGTTGTCAATCCATACAACCTGTTTGCAGCTTAATACATTTAAGGGTTATAGGCTGAATAATACAGTGACCAGTCAACTCATTCCCTGTCAAATTTCTTTCCTTTGTGTCAGATGTCTCCATCTCCCCGTCTTTCACCTAGGCCTCCCTTCTCAGGCACGTGCAGCAGCAGTGAGTACTGATAGCAGGACTAGACTAAAGCTGAGGGCTTCTTCAAAGCCATATTTAGCTTGGCAGCTTTATTATTCCAGCCAATCTGTCTATTCCACTCAGGCTGAAATGCCACCCCATTTCTCAGCTTTTCTTCCAGCCATCATCTGGTATGCCAACAACCAAACATTTGGTGCGATTCATAGGAGAGAGAGAGAGGGCATCACTGATAAGAGAAGCTAAGATTTTGTTACTGCTAGAGCCTTAAAACTTTAAAGCGGATGTCAAGAACCTTAAGGTAAATTCAATTCCCCGTATTTAAAAACAGATCTAACCACCTCATTGTGAGAAACAGGGATGGCTTCCTGGGCTTTTTATGTAGACTTGAGTGCAAAGTAATTGTTTTTTGATGGATGTAATTTTCATCAATAAATCATTTAATTTCTTTGACCCAGTTCTGATGTATTCTTAAAAGCATTATAATTTCTCAGCAAACATTTACTTCAAATTTACGAAATCTACAGTTTGAATATATTGCAATGAAGTCTTTCTACTGAGGTTAAAAGCTTATGGGGATTTTTCTGGTATATCAGTTTTCAAATAGATCCACGTATGAAGAATAATTTTATAGGAAAGACATAAGCATTGGTGGTTCTTCCCAAACTTACTTCTTTGCTAGTAATATTCACTGGTTGTATGCTTCAAACACTTAATTTGATTTATTGTCTTTAGTCTTCTGTTACTTGCCAGGAAATAGGTCTCCGATACTTGGTCCAAGCACTGCCTGAATAGTTTGATCTTTGGCTTATTATTTTACTACTTTGTGCCTTGATGCATCTCTCTGAGAAATGAGTATTAGAAGAGATACTGTCTTGAGAGTAGGAGAGGAACTGCCTTGTGTTGAACAATTATAGAGCTTGTTGGGGGTGCTTCAGTGAAAGCAGTCAAATGCTATAATGCCTCCCGGCACTCCCTCCTGGTTGAAAGGTAGTTCTTTTTGTTGGCTATTTTCATTTTAAACTAAAAAGGTTTTAGTAAAAGTAGAAAAGTCGTGTGCTGTAACTCTTAAAAGTACAGATAGTCTGTATACATCTTCCTGTTCCCATCCAAAGGATATTATTCACAATGGGATTTCAATTCATGATGATATTTTGGGGCTCTTAAGTGAGGCTTATCAACTGCTGATATCATGTGTCCTGAGGCCTCTATGGAGAACACAGGATCCCTCATGGAAAAGGCCTTCAAAATAGTATTGCATCTGGCATGAGTACCACTGCTGGGCTTGGAAATAATCTTTAAAGGCACCCGAGGGGATTGGGTGAGCAGCAGCATGAACAGGGAAGCTGGAGGACTATCACGTTACCACGTAACAGCCTGCTCTGAGTTGCACAACCGTCAGGCTTGTAGCCAACTGTGTGTTACTCATCCTCACTCCCTTCCACTCTGTCTGTGTCTGCTTCCACTGTTCACAAGGAATTTCTTGGCAATGTCCTCTTCTTCCTCTATCAGCATGCTAGGAAAGCAGCTCAGCTGCTTGGTTGCCTTTCACACTAGATTGTTGTGGCCCTTTTCTGCAGGGACAGCCTCAGATTTGATGCAGCAAATTCTACCATGTTATAGCTGAGGTGATGCTACTCTGCACATGATTGAGTCTTATCAGTCAGCCCCCAAAACCTACAACTAGCTATCCTCCTCTGACTTGCTATATCTGCTGTTTACAGGCCAGTTCTTATGCTAGTCTGTTTTCGGGTAACTAAGAACTGTCATCCCTTCTAGGAAGCTGCTACTACAAGACTTTGGCATCGCCATACAAAGTGACTGCTAGCTTCCAAGCTGCTTTCTCATCAGTCCGTTCATTCTGCAGATGGCAATAGCTCAAAGTCTGCCAGGCATTCACAGCTTTCAGGCTAATCCTTGTGACAGCACAGTTCTCCTCAACCAAGAATGCTTTTGCAGATCTTGAGGTTGCTGTCTTCCAGCCCTGTGAAGTGCTTTTACAGGAATGTGATGGCTTACTGCAGCACACACGCAACCATTCGAACAAATGCAGCCCAGCCTCAGCTCTATTCTATCCCCAGTCATAGGTGACAATGTAATGTTACACTTTTGTGACATTTTATAAAAAGATAAAGATATAGCATTACCTATTGATAGTAGCGGTCTCTGTGCTGCTCGTGTCAGTGTCCTCTATAAGAATGTGGAAAGCTGTGTGAGACAGGGATTCGGTTACCTAGAAACAGAATTGTAAGGGAAAACTGGCCTTTCGAGAGCTTGAGCCAAAACATCTGACACATCCTGTTTCTGATTCTCGTTTGGCATGTGCTGATGTTACTAGCCTGAGTGAGATGCACAGATTCCTTCTGCCCCTTCCCAAATATTCCTGTTTGCTCAGCTAGTTACATTTTTTATTATCCTTAAAGATGCAGCAATTTCCAACACAGATTTTTCCATCAAAAACCACTGAAGTAATACAATGAAGGTGAGGAAAAAGCCTGTATTTTTTGTAATTGAGAGAGGAGTGTCTAGTTCAGTTAGTTTGTTAGGACCTGAATTCAAGGATTTTTGCTATTTTTCTTAAATGCTAATTCTATTTAAGAAGGGTTTTAGCTCCTTCATATACTACAGTAAGGTGCCCCATGGAAGAATGTGTTTTCTTTCAAGCCCTAGTTAAATCAGTGCAAATTAAAGAACTGGAATTATAGTACACATTTTTTTTTTTAGACTGAAGCCTGTGTTCCTTCTAGGTGAGTGCATGCATTTTCCTTCTAGTTTTCTCCCACCTGAGAGTTGTGTTTTCTTTTCAGGCCATTAAAGGGTACAAGAGAGAGCAAGAGTACTTATTCTGCCAAAGGTGTCAGACAGACTGGCACCTACTTCTTGGTCAAACAGCACTTTCTTTTTGAAAAGAAAAGAGGGGAAAAAAAAAAGGGGGGGGGGGGGGCATCAGCTGCTGTGTGAAATCAATCTTCCAATCTGTTTCAGAACAGTTTGCTTTGTAAAGAGGAAGGAGGAAAAAAAAAGCTCTCATAAAAGATGCATGCTTCATTTGTGTGTTTGCTCATTGGCTTCAGTGTCCTTCTTTGCACTTTTCTTTCAACGCTGCATCAGATACTTAATAGGCTACAAAATATTAGATGTAATTAGGACCTACGGCTACCAGGCTACTAATGATGGAGTTATTGTTAAGTTAGTCATTCCCATTTTGAGGTGTGATTCCAGCTTGATTCTACTTTTATTATCTGCAGGGACTGTTTCCTGACAATTGCAAGCTCATACTCCTTTTGAGAGAATGATACCTGAGAGGTGGAAGGTGTGTTTCTAGCTTGCTGGAACACAAGAAATCCTCTACAGTGTGTCCATTCCATTTATTACCCTCATTAAACTCTGTTGAAGAATATAGTATCTTCTTCATCAATAACATAAGGAATCTCAAGTTACAAAGCTAATCTGTGTTCAGCACTTTTGAGCTAGGTTCTTAATATGGTAAATTGAAGTCCTCCCAGGTTAGCTTGAGCTTTAGAAGTCTGCCTGTATCCTGGAGTGTAGTCCCAACAATACAGCTGCTTAAAATAATTAGGCATCTCTTTTTCTGTCAGTTATGCTGGGGAACTTTTCACTAGGATGAGACCCTCCTTCTTGTCTGTAATCCATGAGGCTCAAGTAATATGAGACCTTAGCAGGGAAAAGTTGGGAGAATGGGGAAAGGCAGAGAGATTAGTACTGCCTAATTTTAGCAATATATATTAGAAGCTTAGAGAAACTAATCTGCTACCATGATAAATAGAGAGCAGGACTCTGAAATTAAGCTCATGCTCTGAAATGCCTAATAGAGGAACCTACCTCTCTTCTAGAGAACCGGAATCCAGACTCTTGGGTACTTGGAGTAGATGGTTTGGGTCTCTCCCTTTTGCCCCCTTTCAAAGAGCGACTTACTGATTTGCTCAGGATTTTGAAGAAAAGAGAATACTGTCGAACTGGCTGTTGAACAAGGGAAAACTCACTGTGTAGGTCTGACTGTCATGGGATGGATGCTCATCTGTTCTCCCCTGTAGCACCACCTGAGTGCTGCCTCTGCCTACTGCTGTGGCTGATCCTAACCTCCCAAAGAGCACTCCTGCAGGGCTTAGTATTGCTTGGGCTATTTCGGGAAGAGGTGGGCTTAGCTGTCCACAAGCAATCAAAAAATCAGTCCAAACTGCACAATGCCACACACCGTTTTGATGGTCAGAAGACACCTGAGTAAATTATCTGGTATAAGTTTCCACTGGTGCTTTTGGCATTTCTGGATCCAAATTATCTTTAGTTTGGATCTCAGCTTTCTTAGAATGCTGGTCACACAGGTAGATGGGAAAACTGATGTTAGTAGTATGATTTTCCTTGTAGCCGTTATACATGTAGTAAAATATAATGTATCAAACATTGCAGCATCTGGGAGAATCGCATTTTCAATCTCAATAGTTATAAAAATAAGGTAGCCGGATCACTTGAGTGTCTATGTGTGGTATTTGTTTATAACTTTATTTATCTTCCTTCCTGCCATTTTTCTCTTTACCTATTCTTTTGCTTAAATAGATAAGCTTGATTTTGACTATTCATTTCTGAAAAGGAGAAATTCTGTAGGGCTTGAAATTGTGTGTCTCTGCTGGACAGTTCTTTTAAAGGAGATCAGAACGAAAGTGTAAACACCTCATCCCTGACACTTCTGCCCAGCTAGCTTTAAATTTTTCCTTTAAATGTAGTATCCATTTTGCAACCCTCAGTTCACATTTTTCAAGCTGCTGTAAAATTTCCAGCCTTTCAATAATCTTTGTATTAATTTCCTAATACTGAAAATAAGTAATTGCTCACATTTTTCAAAATGTGCTCCAAATTAAGAGGCTACAGTGCATCTTCTTTTCCTAATTATTTCAGGAGAGCTAATCTACAATGTGTGTGACCTTTTCTGAATTTGGACCCATCTGGCATTTTCAAATGGAATTGAGTATTGATCTCCACACTGTTAATTTATTGTTTAATTAAAAAATCATAGTGCCGTGATGTGGTTTGATTGCACATCCTTTTCCATATCAACCAATTAGTGTGGAGAGCCATCACAAAACTATCACTTTTTATTATTATTTTTTATAATGGAGCTTCCCAGAAATGTAGGTCTCCTCTCATATACCATACTAATGGTTTGGAACGCATTTTAGCATAAATGACCTACAGGAACTGCTGTAGAAAGTAAATTCTCAGTTTATATCATTTTGGTATGACCAAGGTACTACGCTTCCTTGACTTGATTGAATGTTTCTGGAACTTGGCTGTGCATCTTAGGTCACCGATACCTAGTATAAAATGTAGAGAAGTGGTTGTTAAAGACCAGTCATCTTAGTCAATGGTGGGTTTGCTGTACTTCCCTTGCTTATTAGGGAGAAGAAACTATATTTCTTGAATGAGGCAATACCATCAAACTTTGTACTGTCAAGTTTCCTTTCTATGGGTGAAAAATGTTTAAAGCAAGCTTGCGGTGTTGCCAAACTACCTATACTTTATGTATCTAAAAATGTGCCTAGGCAAGACTGTGTGGTGTGTATTCTGCAGAACACTTGTTTCCCAACTGTCTTAAAAGACACCTCTTGGAGGTGGAGTCCTTATTGTTCCTGCCTTGTATTTTTATGACTGAATAGTTGTTTAGACTGAGGTCTTATTGAAGTGTGGTGTGTTCTGCCTTCTCAACCCTTACTTAATGCTTCATCTAGAACCTCCTGTGAATGAACATTTAAATCTAGAAATCCTGGTAGCGATACTTTAGCCAAGGAATTCTCTTACAGTGAGATCTTTGGAATATATTAAAGTTGTTCTAAATTATTCTAGTTTGACCTTCAGCACACCTGTGTATGAAATATCAAAACCAGGTACCTATTAGGTGTGTTCAAGTAGTAAATCTGATAATGGGAACTTAAATTATATGCTAACAACTTTAAAGCAAGCATTTACTTCTAAAAGGCTGTAAAAGCGATGCAGGACTGGAGTAGCGTGTCATGCAGCAAAGCCTCGCTTCTGCTGGGTCACTTTTAACTTGTCTGATGTGAGGATTCCAGAAGAGATCAAAGGGAATTGTGAGAATTGCAAGACTAAAAATCTAACTTTGCACAGCAGTTAGCCAGGCAGCATTTCTGTGGAGATCTTAAGATGATGATTACATCATGGTTCGCAAAGCATTGTCAGCGGTCATGATACATGGGCCAAAAATCTCAAAGTCTTGAGCAGTTTAACAAGAAGGTAGATAAAATGTGTATATCCAGCCAGGCTTGGGGAAAGGGTGGGAGGGATTTTTTTTTTCCTCTTCCTCCTCTTTAAAGTTTTGCATAAAAGAATCAATATTTTTCCTATGTAACTTCTTTATTTTCACAATTATGAAAGCAGTAACCCTTCTGTAGTCTCCATTTCTTTTTCAATAGTCAGTTTTGAGGCAAAAATTAGGAATATTTAAATTATATATATCAAGTAATTTCTGACCAGAATGAAAAGTTGCCAATGATAGTTTGATTTATTAAAAATAGATAAATTTTTGGTCACCAAGTAATTTTTGATAGAAATAATATGATCACATCTAGCACAAAGGCATCCAGAAATAAATCACAGTGGTGTTAAAATTAATTTGGCCTAAACCTTCAAACAAAAATCATTATCAGATAATAACTTTGGCTTATTTATTCAAGTCATCTTTGCTTTTCCAAGTCCACTCCAAAATAAATAGCATGTCAAAACAAGACATTGCTAACAGATCATCCTTCAAGAAATTACAGGACCAGGACCTCCCAAATTATGGCAGTTTTGAAATGAGGAACAACCTACATCATATTAGAAAACCATGTATCGCTCTGGTGTAGAAATGAAACCTCGGTGTTCTTTGCAGATAAAGGTATGTGTAAACATTAGCACAGTTTTTGTATTCAACCAATCAGAATCCAATGAAAGCAATTTATCTTTGATCTGAGAAGAGGTGACAGCTCGGTGTTATTTAATATCTTAACTGTAATTGGAAATAAAAAAGGAAGGGAATCTGAAATAATCTCTCAATTGTATTACTCTTGGAGATTCAACTCTGGAAAAAAGTCAACAAATTTTTACTTCCATTTTGATAATGTTCTTTCTTCACAATGCAAGTCCCTCAGTTATGTAGAACTGTAACAAAAGTACACATGGAAAGGATTAAAAACCTATTGGTAAAGTTGTGATCTAAAGCCCACTGAAATGGACAAATGGAAGTCTTTCCATTGACATCTCTAGCCCTTAGATCAGGCCCTTGGTTTATTATCAGCGAAAAGTGCTTAAAACTCATTTTCCGATGCAGTGTCAAAAGGAGGTTTTCTTTTAATACACCATAAAGGACGGAGGGTTAGAAAGCTGCAGAATGACCAAGTGAAGTAGAAAACCAAATGCTTTCTTAGCAGGTCAACAGAAGGTCACTTGTTTTACAGTTAGAAGTAAGCCCTCAGTTGAGAGTGACAGTAAGACTTTTACTACTCTAGTTCAAGGAAAGTAATGGGTATCAGTGTAAACTGTATTCTGAAGTGCTTTCGCTACTCTTATGGCTATGACATACATTAAAGGGAGGGGAGAAATCAGGCAGGTAAGAAACAGTGAGAAGAGCTGGTTTTAAGAAAGATAGAAGTCTGGAAGCAGCAGTTGTGGAGGTACCTGTAAATGGCCAGGCTGTGTGCACGGTTGGTTAGCCAGGATTTTTAGCAGATACTGGGAGGAGATCGCAAATTCCCTGTTTCCTCATGCACATGGAGAAAATAATAGAAAAGAAACCTGGTGGGGAGAGTTCCTGGTTTCCTTTCACAAATATTATCCGTACAAGTTGCCTGCTCCCCTAGACACAGTTAGACTGTTTTGAGCAGGGCCAATTGAAATAACTGGTGTTAGGAGTTGCCAAATGCAGTAGCCTAATAGGGGCCCTGTGTCCCCAGGTCCAGCCAGGGGTGTCGCTGAGCCTGTCTTCCCACTAGATGTGCATGCAAACAATGCACGTGCATGTGGCTGACTGCCCCTGATCAACACAAGCAGCACCCCTGATGAGGATGAAAGCCTGTTAGTGGAAAACATATATCTATGTATGATATAGATCCCTTCAGTAGCTGGCCTTAGTCTTTCCAGTAGCTAGCCCCTGGATCCCCTTGATCTCCCCATGCAGAGACAGAAACACATACAGATGTGCAAATGCATGTCACTTATTACTCTTAGATCACCTGTTTTCTCCAGTATCCAGCCCAGACATATGGCCACTCCAATACTTGGCTCTCAAGCCTCTTATCCCACTTGCTGGCTTACCTAGCTTGATGCTCGCTAGCAAATACACACACAACGTGCAGACCCACACAAAGTGTATGTACTCTAGTCTCTCCAGTTGCTGGTATCTGAAGCACATGGACATGTACGACCCATGGCCCCATCTTCAGGGGCTGACACTTAAACTTCCATATGTGCACAGATTTGAGAGTCCCTCACCCAGGAAAATAAATGGAAATGGAGCTGAACAAAAGACAAGGGAGTTTGCTGTGATGAGGCGCGGGGCATGGCCACACAAGTATACTGACCAGACGCCTGCTTATGTGTGCCTGGTGAGAGCCTCTACTGTTGATTCACGTGGTGAGCAACGCATGTGGATCGTGGCCTAACCATCCTCCTCTGATAGCCCAGGGAGGAGCAGGGTCAAGGTGTTCCCTTTGCTCTGATGAGATACCAGGGTTGTCCACCTGTCGTCGTTCCTCTGCTCATTTGTGTATATGGGCAAACTCAGCAACCCAATATAAATGTCATCCGTTATTTTACCCCTTGATCCTTCAAACTTTGCATTCTGTTTTCTATGATCCTGCTCTGGCAGGAGATGAGCCTGGGGTCCCAGTCCTGCTTGTTTTACACACAACTTCCCATTACAGTAAATTACATCACTAAGGTGGGCATCTAGAAAAAGCTGTTCCAAAAAGCAGATTAGTATATAGTTCAACATAAAGAGTTTCACAGCAGCTTCATGGTTATTATATCAGGTACTTAGACATTATTGTAAATATTGCTTGATTTACTGCATGTGGACTTGAATGATGTAGATGTATCACAGTGTGCATTTAGAAAGCATTCGGATCATAAAAACTCACTTTTTGTAACTATCTGACTATGATTAATTGTAACAATACAACTTATTAATTAAACTTAGGAAGCAGCATAATTGAAACTAGCATTCTCAATTCACTTGAATGCATTTCAGCATTTATTCTGCAGCTATTGTAATGAAATGCTGAAATCCTCTGCGTATCAATCTATTCATTACCAAATGAGATGAATGCAACAATCCTAAGTATTCATGGAAATATCTTCATTAGAAAAATCATATAATTAACCTGGAGTGTTCTCTAAATGAAGCACCTAAAATGTTACATACTTTTTTCATAATTGCAATATGAGAATATTAGTGTCTCATTCTCCCTGATTTATATTTATAGTAAAAATAGCATTCAGCATGATTTAAGCATTTTGCACAAAAGAATAAACTTTAGGAAAATGCTAGCAAAGGGAGCATTAACCTTTCGTGTTGTGTTTATTTTATTTGCTGTTAATAGTCATTATCAAAGACTGCACTTGGGCAAGAATTGTTGTGGGTCTTTGTGCTGAAGTCTGTCTGCAGCTCTGCTCATGCTACTGTTACTTGAAGAATTTATCAGCGTTAAGGACGCTTCATTGCCTTCCCCCCATCCCCAAATACTTCAGCTAAAAGGTAAAAATTATATCTCTATTCTGAAATTTGCCAAGAAATGTTACACACTGAACCAAAGTGTATGTCAGCTATCTGTTTTTAAGAGCCTTATTTTTAAGGAAACTTCTTTTCTTCTACTTGAAAAATGAGTTGTTCACACTAAAATAGAATTGCTACTTTAGATAAAGTAATGGGTTTTGCATAGCACGTACTTCCCTATCTTTTCCTTTTCAGTCAGTAGTGACGTGACAGAAGGTCCCTGCAGAGGTAATGATGTGAAGCATTTCTGGTGAAGCAATTCTTACAAGGTGGAATATAGATGCATACTGTTCATGGATTGTCTAGCGAAAAAGAATTTCCCAGAAATACTTGTAGGGACCCTAAAGCTCTTGCATCGTGTTGCTTTCTCCTCCTTCAAGCATGTTTTATCTTTGTCGTGTGTCCACTTCCCCCCTCCTCCGCATGTTTTTCCTCTGATATGGCAGACTCGTTGGGGCTAAGGATTCCCCTATGAGGTTTTGTTAACATGATGTGACTTGATTCTGACTGAATCAGAATACATACAATACAAATACATTAGAACACATAGAACAGCCAGGTATGGACTGTCTTCAGTTGCCTTAAAGATGCCCCTTTTCTTTCTTTAAGGAAATGAAGGAAGCGAATGAAATGTGCAGGAATTTGTCCTGGATCATTATCAAGAAAAGGTTGGTTACTTTAACATAGAATGTTCCTGGCTTATTTTGAGGACAAGGGGATAACTGTAAATAAATGATGCTAAAAAAAAAAACCAAAACCAAACAAAAAACCCCAACAACAACAAAAACAGAAAAAAAAACCCAAACCCAACAAACTGCCTTGAAGATATTTTCATCAGCTACTGCAGGTAGGTGCTAACATTCCAAGGACACCTGGTCTAACAGAAGAAAAGGTTGTGTGAGTGGTATATGAATTCTGTTATTTTTTAGCTTGAGATATGAGGATAAAAGGGAATGGTATACTTTAAGAGAGAGACACATGACAAGCACACTGTACAAAATCTGACAACTTTTAGGTAGTCTGACAGTTAAGCAACACTATTGATGTTACTGTGAGTTTCATTCATAAAGGGTGGATGTGGATTTGGCTAGCAAAATTTGTAGTAGTGCAGTACCACTTTAGATCTCATTTTAAGATCTCTGAATACTTTGCAAATGATAACTCTCTGGCTTCCCCCCCAATATAGTATTATTTAATATACTCCTCAATTAAGTATTAGGGTATGAGTTAATGGTATACTTGTTGCTAGACGTCTTCAGAATTTTTATTAGACGAATACAGTTCAAAACATCAATCTCTGCTTATGAATAAGGGTGCAGCACACAAGGAGTTAATAGAAGGAACATTCTCATACCCTAGAGGGAGCTACACAACATGACTTCAAACAAATATGTGTGCAGCTGTAATGAGTGCCTTGAATATTTCTACTGTACCTGCTAGATGATTGTGATCTGTGTTTAAAGAAAAGATTTCTTCATTTTGATCCATCTATTTATCCTTGTTTCAATGAAAGTTTCTTAGCTCATTAAATTAGAAGCTACTCTCTAAGAGATTATTGGGATACCACAGCTTAACATTATGACTTTAAACAATGAGAATCCACCTCCTCAAGGAAATTGACTGACAGGCACTCCTTAAAATACATGTTATCATCAATCATTATCATCAACAGGTGAAATATTCAATTTCTAGTACAGGTTTTTTTATGTAATACAGCATGCTATCTCTTTTATTTTGATTTCTTAAAGAAACAAGATTTATGAATTCACTGTCTCTTCTTTGTTCTTCTAATAACTTTTGATCCTATTATCTATTTTCAATGAAACTTGATAGAGATATATTGGCATCAATGATATTTTCTGTTAACACTTCTGTGAAAATAGGCAGTTGGGGAGGGAGAAGAAAGCCAAGTGGATGGCCTTACAGTGGAAAAGGTTGCAACGTAAGTTCAGCCATGTTACCAGACATCAGTGAATCTACACAAGACAGTATAGGTAACCTAGATTTATGAAGTCTCATGAAGAAACAGTTACTGTTGATAACAAGATAAAGAGTATTTTTATGCAGATACAACAGATACATCTGCTACTCCTTTTACTTCTATAGACTTTCTATACTATCTTGCCAAACTAGGTGTCTGCTATTGCACTACATTTTGAACTTATCTCTGAAATATTTCAGTTTCCTTGGGCTGGTCATTTTTGCCTTTCTCTGAATTTGAAGATGTTCCTAGTATTACTTTTCCATGAAGTCAGGGGAATTTTTCTTCTGACTTTGGTGGGAAAAGAGACATGATGGCAGTGAGAATTTATAGAAGTCCAGCTTTGTCATGCATCAGGCCTGTGTGGAGCCCTAGCCCGCCAAGGGGAATGTAGAAAGACAAAACAAAAGACGACTGAAGAGCAAGTCCTGTTTAGGTTTCACAGATCCGTAGGAAAATGGAGCTGATCTGGAAGCAGGATTTAAGTTTGAATTTTCTACCAGGCAATTAAATCTAAGCCTTGTGAAATCAAAATATACTTACAGAAAGTTACTGATCATCTTGATACAAAGATTTTGTGGAAACTGCAAAAGGCGAAGACTTCTTGGGAAAATTCCTGTTTAAAGATCTGAAATCCTTGGGGATCCTTGCATCTCAAACCCCAGAGTTCTTGAGCTTTACAGGGTGTAAGCTTTTCAAGCTGAGAAATCCAGAAGCAGTTCAGAAGCTTATTTTAACTGGAGGAGGTGAGGAAAAATTAAGGTTTTAAGGCTGCAATTCACTTTTGAGTAGATCAGTTGTTTCCCAGAAACACAGTCTCAGTCAGAGCAGCCCAGTTGTCTTTTTCCTCCTCATGTCCAGAGGCTGAATGTCTGTTTCTGTGCCCATACACAGGCAGAGACCACACTGCCCACCTCCTCTTAATAGAGAAGACAGCGTTTTGTCAGCTTGCTGACTCTAAAGGGATTTCTTTGCTGGCCACAGAGAAATGACTTTCCAAACGGTGGTTTTATCTCCACCCCACTGCCTCTCATTTTCTTTGGCTCCAGGATTCCTTCTGCATTGATTCTGCAAGGTTTTTCTGTCCCTCTCATGCCATGCTCTGTTGGCTTGGACAGTTTCCCCGCTACAAATACTGAGCCTGCGAAAAAGCTGCAAGCAACAGATTTGACATTGTGAAATTTGTTGTGTTTAATGGGTTTTCTGCAAGGGGGATTGTTGAAGGCTTTTTTTCACTTGTTTTTCCTACAACGTTGTTGAGTTATAATGCTGCTGGAGCAACATTTTCAAGCAGCAAGAAGCTTTTTTTTTTTATTTTCAGGGCTGTAGATGGAGCATTCCGAGTAGCCTTAATCACATACATAAAGGTTTTAGTATTTCTTTTGTATGGCATTTTATGTTGTCAACTGCTGTAGTCAGAACCATTTCTGAGATTTGAGATCTATCACATCATTGGGTTGAGATGAGTAACTTAGAAAAGCAAGTCTTTATGGAAGATGTAGAGAGACCTGGAAGATAAGAAAATGGGGCGTTTTATTAAATGATGCATTAATGAGGCTTTACATTTTCAGTATAGCACCTGTTTATACTGACAGTTAGCACTAGAGTTCATGGATGTAACTTTCCATATTGAATATATGGCTTGTTCTTTCTCCTGTTACAGCCTGATTATTCTGGTGTAAATGCATCACTGCAGGTAGATTCTTTTTTATTGTAGAACAGCCATCTGTGTTTTTAAAAACTTGATGAGGCTTTGAAAAGCCAAGCAGCATCAACTACTTACAATAGCCAATTTTGATAACTTTAGAATCAGAGCATTCAAAAATAATCTTCAGCAATAAGTGAAACTAGATTGTATGGTGCAACGGGAGGCTTATGTGCTGGTTGTCTACATGTTTTCTCCTTAAGCACTTTTTCCCTCCACTTGCCAAATTTAGGTATTAGATGAAAGATTTTAAAATGGTGCCCTAGGCTCCAGTTTGGTCTTAATTATTTACTGCCTCCTTGCACACAGTCTTGCCTACTTAAGTAATTGCGCTAACAAATTACAGTATTAAAATGTCTGTCTAAACAATTTGTAGGCACAGTCTGATATTTAGATGCTTAAAGTGCTTCTCTGAAATCCACAGTTTATTGTGCATGCAAAATTACACCTGAAAAAGAGGAGTGTTTCTGAAAAATCAGGGTCATTTATGTGAATATATCTGTGGTTGTAACCAGAGTAATTTACATAATTATAGAAAAGTACTGTGCTGGAACCCACGGTAACTCCATCTGAATCTGTGATACCTGTCAAACGGAGTAAGATGCATTATAGCCTTTGCCTTTTTAAAAATATCCATGTAAGTGATGCCTTGTCTTGATCTCGCCTCTTTCGTGGGAGGATTGAATGTTCTCTGTAGATGTTAATTTTACACTGGGCACTGCTATTGTGAGGCACTCTTATTACTTTCACTTATATGGAACACTTGAGAAACTAACTTAGCTAAGAGAAATAAGGTGACTTGCTCAGTGACATACACAATCAGTGGCACGAGCCAGGCAAAGAACACAGATTTTTATTTTACCTCAGTTACTCCCTTGGAAAAACAGATCTTTATACTGTGTCAGTGTACAGTATCTTCTGTATTCAGTACTGCAGAAAGGTGTGAACTATATATAGGATGCTCTATGAAAGTGAAGCTAAGGGTGGAGTCACTCGGCTAACTTCAGTTGTCCTCAGATAGGTGTCGTCTTTAAGCTCTCACTCTATAGGCAAAAGGGAAGATGGGCATGCCTGGAAGGTGATTATTCCATGCTAAGAAAGTGTATGGCTTGCTCCCTGGAGGCCCCTCTGTATCTCTTGCTGTGAGGGAGCACAGATGACTAGCATAGGCTTGACACCCAACTCAGATGAGCGGAGTAGATGAGTTGAATCTCATCCTAAGGAGACACTGAAGGTCTCCATACTCTTTGCAAAGTCAGTGGTGAAAAAGGGCTCCCAGTAAGTTAATCAAGCCAGCATTGATTTCAAATACTCAGTCTCATGCCCAGTTCTGGCATCCCTTCTGAGAATGCTTAGAAGCCTCCTTGGAGGTGTACACTGTAGGAAAAGCAGGTATCTTAATACCTCTCTTTTTTTATAAGCAAGTAAGACTATATGAATGCAGGCTCACAAGCATGTAGTGACTAAAAGATAGTGCTGGAAGTTGATGCCTTAGATGAGAGTAGGAGGGTGCATATGAGCTTTTCTTGTGAGCATAAACAGAGGAGAACGTTTTAACAAGTCTGGGCTCCACGTGACTGAAAAACAGCAGTTTGCAGCTCCACCTCTCTGCAAAGTCTGATCCCTAACATCACTCTGTAAGGAGCATCCATCACTGCCTGCAGAGGCAGGGGTCAGAAGGCTTGCTTACCAAAGGCCGTGGGTTCAGGTTCAAACATGCAATATGATACGCTTGAAATTAATTATCTGTAGCTAGATGGTACGAGTAACTCAGCAGGGTTGATAATACTCAGCAGAAAAAAAAAATGCCCTGCATTCCTGTTGAAAAGATACGGTCCTTCTGTGAAAGAGGCCTTTGGGTCTACCTGTATAGTGACTGCAGGTGCAACATAAGGCTGAAATGTGGACGTCTTTTTGTCCATACTAAAAGCAGGCCTGTTTGAAAGACCTCAGTGGCAGATATTTCCAGTACACTGAAAATGAGCAGCGCTACAGCTTGAAGTAATGAGAACTTGTATTTTTTGGGAAGGGGGGGATAATGATAGCAGAAATTGTGGAGGTTTATCTTTAAATAGAACTATCTTGCTACAGATCTGTGAGCAAGTGGGGGGGATAGTATAGAAAAGGGATGGTAAATCTAGCAAGATCTGGGTTTTTTATCTGATTTAGTGTTCTTAACAGTGACAGCTGATGTTTGAAAGCATTTGTATTGAGTCTGTCACTAATGTTCACGATGTTACGTGAGATAATAGATGCAGAAGGATCTGAGCAAAGTGCACCCATGTGACTCACATTCTGAATGTGGTAAAATATTCCAGAAAAAGTAGAGAAAGTTCAGGCAGATACGTACAAGAAAATTCACAGTAGATATGTGATGGCTTATAAGAGATGTTGCAGAAGTGAGATGAAAGAGGTGAAAATGAGAAGTATGGTTTTCAGCTTTCTAGTCAGGTTGTATGGCAGACACTTTCTATCTTTCCACTTAGTTAAGTACAAAAGGGGGTAGTATTTGTCCATCTCTTGCAGGCAAGAGATGCCCGTAAACAAATCAGCAGGGGGAAAGAAAATGACATGTTCCTGCTTTTAGGTAGAATATCACCAATAAGGACTGTGTATGTGTGCAGTCCTTTAGGAAAGGAAAGATGATTGACAGGTGATAGTGATCCATGATTCCTTTTTCCAGCAAGCTGCTTTTGTACTTCTATACAACTTCTCCAAGGATTTCTATCTATAGAAATGGAGAAAAGACCGGTTCAGTTCCAAATTCATACACTAAGAATCTAAACTATATTGATATTCTTATGTATATGATATTTTTAACAATATTTTTTTAATACTGGTTATTTCCTATATGGTCTATCTTTTTCCACAGAAATACCAAGTTACCTAATAAAGCTTACAGCTGTAGCAATTTCTGGTGTTTTGGCATCATGAGTTTGACAACAACAGATTTAATCTGTTTCACAACAACACTGTGAAGAAAAGAGAAAATCCAAAGAATAATGGCTAATCTCTGTGGTTTAAAATTCCTGAAATCATTTGGGAAGAAAGAAACTAAAATTTATTACTGAGGCAAGTGTTCTTGTTAAAAAGCAAGAACTTGCTTTGTCCATGAAAATGACTCATGCTTTCTGAGCTTGTCATTGCTGTAAGGAGCTGCAGGGCTGAATGAAAGAAGATGACACCACCCAAGGCACTTAAATGTTGTCTTTCCAGGCTATTGAAGCTAACATCTGAGAAAGGTAAGAGTGATCCCAAGAATAAAGTACTGAATGAAGAGTCAAGGGCCATCACTTCATTTCCCAGCCCTGATACAGTTTTCCTCAGCTGTCTCAGGCAAAATACTTAATGTCTGTGTCTGTTTCCCTCTCTGTAGATTTGCAGTAGTACTTTTCCACCTTATTTGGGTGGTGGTTTGATTTCTGAAGATCTTAACAGTAGCAGGATAAAGCATACAATAGAGGAAAAATATTTTATTAAATGACACTTCACCACTGAGGGTCATGATGAAACATTATGTCCTTAAGGGATTGTCTGGGGAAAGAACTGCGCTTTAATCTTCAAAACTTTAAGAATATGTTGACAACTTTGAAACTGAAAGGTATAACTCAACGGAAATCAAGGGAGCTATACCGAGAACTGATTTATTCAAATTGTTTGAAAAATGAGATACTTCTGGAGTAGTGACTGAAAGATTAGGAAATACTGCGAAATTCAGATCCAAGGCACATAGCACAGGAATCCTGAAATAATATTTGAGCTTGCTGAAAGTGGGTGGCGAGATCTTCACCTGGCAGGTGAAAGACTAAATTAAGTTGGTTGATAATGATGTGAATTTGTGTTGAAAGGATATATGCCTTGTGGGCGGTGTAGGATTGTCCTGTGGTGAAAAATAACCTGTTTCAGCCTTCATGTGCTTTTAGATGTCCGGATGTCTGTGGTGTTAATGTGAACTGCTGAAGTAGAAAACACTACATGATATTTGCTTTATTTTTCTCCCTTTTGCTTCTGTTTGAAGATTCCCAAATTCATGGCCTTTAAGAATGCCTCTTTAGGGGGTGGGGGAAACAACATACATTTCCAAATACGCCACTTCTGTTTCTACCTTATATCTTGAAATTTTTTCAGCATGTTTTCTTTCTCTTCTGTGGCTTCTCTGCTGTTGCCATGTGGGGAGTTTCTGGGCAGAGACTGAATAGTGTGCCTGTGTTAAGCTGCAGGCAGAATACCTTTTGACAAAACTGTGTCCACCAGACTTCACAGGCAGTTTTAACAAGGCTTCTGGAACTGATAGGACTGTGAAGTTAGCCACTGTGACAGCAATTTATAAGCTGTGAATAGAACACTGTGCTGATGATATTGATTTTGAAACCTACCACCAATTCATTGACATTCTTGTTGGCAGCGTGTCATGGAAGCTCCATCTATGTTAAAAGTGTGGTGTATTAATACTAGACTTGTCAGATTTGTCTGGACTCAAATCCAGGCTTCAAAGGTATCATCAAGAAGATGCCCTATGGCCTGGACAGTTTGGACTTTTCTGAGTGTTTTTACTGTAATCTGCATGCCTCATCTAAAGTATTTGCTCTCCGGGTCTTATCTGGAGTCTGCTAAATGCAGCTAGTAGAGCAGTCATAGAGCCTAATTAGTCATTTTCTTGGCTGTGAATATCCATTTTCTCAGGTTGACAGTTGTGTAGACTCTAGGATTGTTCTTTGCCCATGGAGGGTGTTCTTAAAATGTAATGGGGACAAAACATTTGGGTTGAAGTCAGCTGTAAGCATCTGGCCTGTGTTAGCACAAGTGATGGCAGCTACACTTGGGTTTGCAAAGTAGGGCACTCAGCAAGGCTCTGGGCCCCATGGTTTAAGTACTTCCCACAGCCCACCAGAAACTGTCAGCAAAGACACAAAAATGAAATGAATTGAAAAGTCTTGACGAAAACCTTGGGGGGCTGGCACACTCCCTTGTCTCTCTGCAATAAGGAAAGTCTTTAACTTTTTTAATTGCTTCCATTTTTTTTTTTCTCCTTGATGGTGACATTTTTTCCCCAAGTGACTACAATGGTAGTTCATTTATCATTTTTCCTTTCCCAAGCCCATGTGACTTTGTTTTCCTTAATTTTATTTAATTGATTATAACTAATTGACTCTCAGTTTAGGGAATAGAGGTTTCTGAGCCTGCTGCTCTGGTCTTAATTTATTTTTGGTGAAGTCTTTTTCTTCTAGCCCAGGATTGAGGTACAAGGTTATACTTTAAAAAAAAAAAAAAAAAAGCAAACCCAAAACCCAACACCACAAAAAAAAAAAAAAAGTCAGGAGTTATTAACTTCTTTTTAGATTAATAGAAAGATAAACTCTGCTTTCAGCATCTGACTGGGTGGCCCAATTCTAGCAAAAAGGCAGCCTTGGCTTTATTGCATGCCCATGAGAAGGCTGGCTGAAGTGGTTGCCTGTTTGGAAACAAAGGACTTAAAGAAGGTGACGGTTCAGCTGAATGCAAGAGACACCCTACCCTTGGCGCTGCCACAGATTCAGTCTCTGGCCTTGGAAGTCACTTGAAGCTTACCTTAATATCCATTAAGTCTTCCGTCTGCTTTTGATTTCACTACGCCTCAGATGCAAGCACAACCAGATCTCCTGCGAATCAAGCTTTTAGATATCTATCTACATAAACATATATTTTCTTTCTGTAGTGTGCATATATTGTATTGAAATCTAGGAACAAGGCACAGTAGCGTACTTCAGTGCATCATCTCCACAGTACAATGGTTGTTTTGCTCTTTTAAAAGGGAAGGAAAACAGATTTCCTTGGCAGTGAAAATAATTCAATTTCAGTCTCTGTTATGTAGATAATTATACTTATTTTCTTATGTAAAATACTTGGAGATCCTTGAGAGAAAATGTTGTTTATTTGCTAGATGCATTTAAAAATGAAACACTGGCTAACTAATACTGATTCATGAGGCTTCATAATGCAGCTGCTTCCTTTCCTGGTTCCTTGGGAGTAACCCCACCTCCTCTGTGGGGAATAGTCAGAGGTGATGCTCTCTGCACACCAGAGTCCGTGATGAGTGTCCCAGGAAAGATTATGTGATGACTGAGGGAATTGCTGGACATGGTCTTCGTGTTTTATCTGTTTCTCTTCCCCACACAATTTCTGGCATATTTTCTCCTCTGGGTTTTAGAGGAGGACTCCAGGTAGTCCCTTGATCCTGAATAGATCTTGATCAAACTGCCAGCAAAATTGTTTATTTTTGCTATTTTATGGTTTGAGTATATTCTCGCAAGGGGTGAGGGGCATTTCTCAATGGCACAGTGCTATTTCCATTAATCTGTCTGCCTCCTTATGCTTTCCTTTTTGCTGCTTGGTGATTATTACATAGGCTTCCTCTGTGAATTAAGAACACAATGTGCAGGAATCCTTGCTATACCATGAAAGCCAAGGGAATCTTAAAGTAACTTTTTTTTGTCAGAAGTTGTGCTTTACCCAAGAGCACCATCTTCTGGATGTCATGTCTCTCCATTTCTGGGAGTACTGCTGTTGAGTTAAGTTCTGCTTGAAGGGGAAGATCACTATGGAGAAGTGAAAGCTTGTAAACCTGTGCCTGGTGGGGGACTTGCTGTCATTTTCTACTTAGCAAATGCAAAAGCTCTCTCTGGACTATTTTCACTTGCTTTTGCAGGCACGGCCTTCTGAGTGTGGCAGAGCTGGGGAGGGTCTTCAGAATTCCTTGCATTTCTTGGCCGGCTTTGGGTACGTCTCTGCATGGTCCTGCTACTCATTGTATTCTTGCAGTGAGTTCCCTCTTCTGAGCTCTTATTTAGTTATGCTGGCCTTAATTTCATTTTTCTGGGCTGCTTTCTGACCATTAAAATCTGTGTATCTTGACCAAATGGCAAGTCCCTCTGAAACACTCTGAACATCCAAAGAAGAAATTGTCTTAAGGACCTCATTTTGGTCCAATATGAGATTATACCATTGACTTGAGATTTGGGAAGAGATTTGTGGATGGAATTGATGCTGGTTCAGGTCAAGGGAAACCTTATGAAAAGCCTGTCTTTAAAAACTGAGTGCATATAAGCATGATTGCCAAAAGAATCTCTTTTGAATCAATGCTCTCTTCTGCCTGTGTCACAGCAAAAACAGGCAGAAACATAGTGAAGTCTTTAAATGTGAAAAGGGCCCAATTAACAATCAGGTTAAGATAAAATGTAAAATTATTAATTTCAGTTCCTAGATGCGCTCTTTTACAGGCACTACTTTAAACTTTTTTCTATTGTTCCATTACAATCTGAAAGATAAAGTCACAACTGGAAAGAAGTTCGTCACAACGATCCTATCACTTGGCTGGCATCTTGGACAGACAAGATACAGGGATCTATCAAATACGTCGTGGCCGTGTGCTTTGGCTAAAAAAAAATAAAAAATAATTGCAATGAAATGTGCAAGATGGAGACAAGAAGGTCTCTCTCACCTTATTTTTCACTGTTTTGCTATTTCATGAGTCACTTAAACCAGGGGAGATTTTACTTACTAGGAGAAATTTTGGAATTGCAAGGGTGGTTAAGCATGGAAGAGATTTCCTTGGGGGTGGTGAAGTCCTTATCCTTAAAGGCTTTCAAGAACAGATTAAAGAAACGTCTATCAAGAATAGTTTGTGTAGCTGAGCCTGCCTTAGGCAGGAAGATAGACTGAATGACCTTTAAGGTTCTCTTCCAGCCCTATTTTGATGATTAATCCTCAGAGGGAATGCATGTACTCTGTGCTACATTTGATCTGAGTTAGGATGTAAGCATGTTGGTTGTTAGTGCAAAGCAAACACTCTGGCTGAACATCACTCATAAATTTTGCTTCAAGTGTCTGTATTGCAGAATGGGAAGCTGGGTTTCTTTGTCTGAATGGAAGAGCCTTAAGGGTGAGGTGGCTGAACTCCCCAGGATGCTCTCTGTCATAATTTGGTGGTGTTAACCTCTACCAGAGGCAAGAGCATGCCCCTTCTTCATACCCTGATTAATCGTGGTAGATTCTATTAAACTCTCTCAGCTACATACAACCTTGCAGTTTTGTTCAAAAAGATGGTCAACTCATATTCATGCCAGTAAAATCTTTATTCACCCTGTGTTACTATTCCAAATACTGCATGTTGTACTAGCAAGGCTAAATAAGACTGAGCTTTTCAGGGTGTGTGTCTTCCTAGGTAAATCTAGAGAATTTAGCATGGCAGGCCCTCAGGGCAGCTTTTTCGAAGTCTTTGGGCACTATTACAAGCACATAATATCACACGGGAAGCGATAAAATGGAGAATTCCTTTTGGAAACACTTGGAGACCTCCATTGCTGAAGTTATCTCTCCCTATCGCTTCTGACTGACACAGCTGCAGAGACAGAGTTACAAGTGATCTTATCACATGAATCTTAGATTAGACTTAGACACTTAGAAAGTGCCCGCTGAAGTATTTTCAAAGTGCCTCTTCAAAGCATGCTGCTTTCCACCCTGCTTCCATCTCGCTCTTACTAAAAATGCATCCACCAAAGTATCTGAATAAAGTCAATGAGAATGTAATGTATCCATCCCTTTTTTGTAGTTTCCCTTGATAAACCAATATTTCACGAGAATGAGTCTGAAGAATAGTGCTCAAGTTTAACATGGAAAACATTGTTCAGCAGGACTCGCTTTGGGTCTTACACACTGTAAATGAGGTCATGTATTCAAAAGGGATCTAAATGCTAAGGTTTACCAGATAGGATTTGTATTATGCTCTTGACAGGCACTATTTATGCCTCAGTAAAAAAGTTTCTTGCAGACTAAAGTTACAGTAACTGGTACAACCAGTCTCTGGGTCTATTTTTAAGCTGCATAATGTACTGCTCAATATCCTTTGATTATAGCAGAGACTCAGATTTTATTTGAAGAACACGTCTGTGTGTGAATGTGCTGCAAGAGTTGCAAATCTATTATTTACACCAGATACAGGGTTTTTCTTCCATTGCTTTTTAAGCCAATTTGGTCTGGTCCCTGAGTTGCAGCTCAGTAAGTGCATATGACACCATCTGGTAGCTCTGTGCCGATCCTAGACCTGTGTGAAAGCCATGAGCAGACGTTTAAAATGGTGATGTTTTGGTTTATTTTAGCAAATGCCCTTTCGAGACATTGAAGCTACAGAGTAAAGTTTTCTGAGAAACCTCCTAATATGCCTCTGTTCAGTGCTTAGCAGCAGCTCTGGAGATCCATCCCCTACTCAACATTATATATAGGTGTGAAAAAACTGAAGCTAATTCAAATTTGCAACACTTGGGTCCGAAGGTTGAGCACCCACCAGTAGGAGTGTCTGGTCTTAGATCATTGGAATAGCGGCATCTCAGTTTCGTAATAGTTGAAGTGTATTCCAGTTTGAAGAGACAGGAGTGGCTGTTACTTAAATTCTTATTTGGATCCTGAACCTCCCAGAAGCCCTAGAGATATTTGGAGATAGATTTAACCTACACCAGATCCCTGAAGTGTTTGAAAATTTAGGTTATTTTAACCCCTTTTGTTCCCTCATCTTGAAATATCTTTCCCTATTCATTTTTCTTCAGGGTGAAAAGGATTTGGAAAAATATGGAGTTACTAGTAAAAGAGAGGCATAGCAAGGATTTTGTCTGAATGTCGTGTAGCCTGGAGGTCTAAGGAAATGAAATTATGACAGCAAGTACTTTTCTGTCTTTCATTGACAAGCTATCTCTTGAGGCAAAATGGCTAAGGATCATCAGTGAACTCGTATCCTTACAGATCTGCTGTTTGTGATGGTGTAACGAAAGGCTGGAAACCTCTGGGGCAAGAGGAGTGAACTACAGGAACGGAACGCCAAGTCTGAATGAGGGGCTATTTGCACTGATTTTGTTCCATTGTGAGCAGAACTGAAGGGGGACTGACCTGCCTTACTGCCATATCACCTTAGTGAGTCAGCAGAGCAGCTTCATTCTGTAGGCTGTCCAGACAGGACCTTTCATGAGTGCTAAATTTGCATTTCTTTACAAAATGTTCTCTCCATATTATTTTTGAATATGCAATTACATGGCAAGCATACTTGCACTTCTCTTGATGAGCGTGTTTACAAGACCAGCATTTGTGATGCTTTTAAATCCGAGATTATTTAGTCTTCTAATTTTAGAGCTGTTTCTTTCTCTCTTCTATTCAAACCTGGTGTTACCAATTGCAAGCTGGCCTCAGCTTCAACTTACAGAATTCAAAACAAATGATGAGATTGATTTTAAAAAAATAAGGAAATAGTCTTTTCCCCTACATTATCTTTCAAGCACACGTATCCTTCACTGTGGATTCTCACTAATAGTAAGCACATTATAGATTAAAGCTCCTCACAAGGTCCCAGCTTCCACCTGAAGGATATTGTATGGGGACATACAAAGAGGGTCCCCTCAAGTAAGGATTCCAATCAGCAGACTAATGAAATGGGCAAGTTTTTGTGTGACTGATACCCTGTGACAGTCTCATGGATGTAACGAGTAACAAGGTTCGGTGGTCTGCAGACCTCAGACTTTGCTGCTGCCCCTCAGCAGAGATGGTTGGCAGCACTGGAGAATGGGGAGCTCTCTGGTCATAACACACCTTTGCACTTCTGGGCTGTGGCTGTGTCCAGAGTGTGGTGTGGTGAGGTGAACTTGCATGTGGAAGCTGCTGTCAGGATTCACCTGATGCATTTCTGTACCGCCTGACATGCAGAAGCTGGGGACACGGGGAGAGAGGTTAAAGACTCGATGCAGGATGTCAGACCTTTTCTTTGTGTTTGTCCCTTTGCCAAAGCAAATTTAGTGCTGGAGAAAGCTGTCAGCTTCTAGTGCTGGAGAAATATGTCGTCTTTAGCTACAGCTGTTATGGGAGGATCCTCTTGCTCTTGTTTTCTTACCAGATCGGTCTCTCTCTCAGATCTTGTCTTTAATGATATTTCTTGCTCTAGAGAGATACCACAAAAGGCTATTGGGCTGAACCTCTTCACACCAGATTACACATGAATAATTCAAGCCCATTAGCATTCATCCACATCCCCACCAAGGTTGTTGCCCAACTGAACTTGTTCTTAACTACCTTTTTTCCTCTCTTCTTGTTCTCTCTTCTACTCTACCTCACTCCCTTCTTGAAAAGACACCCGTCTGTACCAACTGCCTCTTCCATTAAGTTCCACAGGGAACACTAACTGCTGCTGTGGATATCTTGTGTGACTGAACCACTAACAAGAAATAGGTTACTGCTGAACACGCTAGCTTTGAATTCTGCTTTAGGGTCAGAAGTGATTTCAGCAAGGGGGATTTCTTAGCAGTATTGTTCATGGCTCTTGATCGTAAACCTCACAGCAACAGGTCAGCAGGGACCAACTCTGGGACCTTCCACACAGAAAGCACTGGCCTCTATCAACTAAAATAGAAATATTTCTGGTAAAGGCCAACTGCTTGTGTTAGCTCTCCTCTGTTCTGGAACAAGAACGTATACTATTGTAATCTTGAGCAGGGAAGCTCTGAACTTGAGAGGCTGATAATGGGAGACACGTCTTTGTTTATGGCCAATTTCTGAAGAGGTAATTGGCAGATTATTGCTTTGCTCTGCCATCATTCATTTCTTAGCAGTCTGCAGTGGTAAAAATATGCTAAAGCCGTTCCTGAGTTTTCTGTGAGGACACTTCCGTTTGTGACCTGTGATACCTCAATGGAGGAGAATCTTTGGCTCTGTTTTTTGCCTTTACTATCCACGGTGTACCTCACTCCACAGAAAACCCGTCTGCCCACACGTTGCTTTTTCTCATTTTTAGATTACTGTCTTAGTAGGGTGCATTCTCTTGAAACAAACTTTGCGTGATTGTAAAGATAAAGTATGTATAGGAACATTAAAAATTGTTTGGCTGGGTCAGTTTATCATGAGAAAGTAGAGGCTTCCCATTCCTCCAGCACAGGACTAGCAGTAAAGCTAGCTCTTTTGACTTTGTCAGTGACCTACTGAGTGACTTTATCCAGCAAGGACACCAATTAGCAGTAGTTTAGTCCAATGGGATTAGCTAGAGACTGCTAAATTCATGTCATGTGTGCCTCTGAAAGGCCAGCACCAGCCTGTCCTTGCTGGATTGGGTATGAATGGGCGTATGAAAGGTGAACTATTCTATATTCTATTACTTATCCCCTTGGGCCACGCAATCTTCCCCTGTAAAGCTGAACTTTAAATATGATAGTTATTAAGGCTTGTCCAGGCTTGAGATTTAGCTCATATAAATTCTGACAGGAACAAATGACTGTAAATTGTGACCAAACCTTTCTTTCTCCCTATTCCTTTGCCCTTCCAGGTCTGCTGTTCGAAGAGGAAACTGAATCAGAATAGCTCAGGAAGATAAACAGCTGCTTTAAAACAAAGTTTTCCAGTTCTCTTCCTAATATAAAAGTTTACTGCAACATGCTGTGCTACAGTTGAAAGCAACATGGTTGTGATAGAAACTTTTCTATTTTAAAATTGGCTCTTCGAGCAGGTAATAAGTGGAGTGGAGCATCTCAAGCTGCATGCAGAGCTCCGTGGAGGAGAAAACATGGTGGAATTCAGTTTCCTGGGTAAAAGCTCTATCAGATAATACAAGAAAGTGTTGATGGAAAAGCAGGTAGGCCAAGACAAATCACTAAAACGTATTAGGAACCAGCTAGATCTGGGAGTTAGGACACTAGGCACGAGGGGCTCTGGGAATTATTTCTGACTATGCTATTGAAGGGCATATCGTTTCCCCACTTCGTCCCTGTTCTGCTCCATCTTTTTTTTTTTTTTCCTATTCACGTGGCAGGCACCAAAGAGCAATGACTGTGGGTACTGCAAAGTTGGATTAATGTACGGTCTGACTTCAAATCAACTGATTGACTCAAACTCATGTCAGAGAGCTGCAATCTGTTCTTTCAGTTTGAGTGAAACAGCATATTCAGAATGGCAAATGAAAAGCAAGGGCAGGGCTGGGAGCCTGCTGCCACTGATATTTGGGGTAGGAGGGGTCACTAACTAACGCCTCAGCCCATCCCAACTCTTCTTTTGTCAGGAAGCAGCACTAGCCATTCAGACTTTTCGTGGATCCGGCACAGGCAAAGTTGGCGGGAAGCCCATGGCCGTTTTGTTACTCACAGCAGTCTGCTGCTCAAGGCAACTGCCTGCTTTGCCTCTACCTAGAGCTGACCATGAAAATACACCGCTGTTAAAGACAGCCCGCATAGCACATTTGTCAGTTCAATTAAATTAGCTTAAAAAGATCTCTTATGTTAAATATGTAAGAAAGCTGCATCTATTCAAGGACTGTTTTTCAAGGACTGTGTGTACAGCATCTAGCCTGCCAGGGCTCTGATCTCATTGGGGATCTTGAAGCAGTATCAGGAGCTGATTAAATACAGTTTTACTTAGGTTGAAACAACATGTCCTTTGACTTAAGATAATGGTACTCTGCAAAGCTGCATGAGTCTGCTATTAGTCAATGGTCCCTGTAAAAATACTCAGTGATGTTGCAAAGGGAAAGAGGATAAAACCAAACTGTCTTGTGCCAAGTGATAAAACCTTTTGCGTATGGTTATACTACTATCCTTTGCCCTTATAATGCCTTTCACAGAAGGATCTTGAGACATTTTCCAGACGTTAGTTAATTAATCTCCATAACATCCCTGTGAATTAGGTGACTTATCTACTATTTTACAGATGGGTGAACTGAGGCGCATAGAGGTTAAGTGTCTTTCCCAAAGTTAAACAGTGAATTAGAGGGAAATGCTAGGAGTAAAATGAAGGGCCACAATTCTGTTTAACAGACCTGTTCTCTCACCAACACTGTGGTTACCCAAGAAAGCTACCTCCCTCTCTACACCATGTCCTGTTTAAAAGGAAAGTGGTTAAGTTCAAATATTTCTGTGGGTGTCTGCAAAACATTAGCTCATTAGTAAGTATTTTACTTGTAATTTAAACACATAACACGGATTCTTGGGTATTAAGTGGAAGATTGTACTGTGTAAAACAGTGATTTCTTATTTGAAGCCAATAAATCTTTCTCACGGGGGAATAAAATTGGGTTTAAAGACACCAACTGCGTGTGTATGTTTTGCCATAAAAGCACTAACACCTCAAACTGAAATGTCTATTTTTGAATGGCTTCCAAGTTTGGCAATGTAGGCTCTCTTGTACCTTAGAGAAACTGATTTTCTGTAAATGTTCAGCAGATTTTTTTTTTATCATACTTCCCCACCCTCCCATCAGAAAAAGGAACTACTGAATTGCTTCATGTTTAAGTAGACATTCTGGAAGTCTGAGAATACATGTTTTATATTTGCAACTTTTGACAACCTGGGAAAAGGAGGTAGGTATTTAAATACCTGTCTCACATGGTATAGCCTGTCCAATACATACAACAGGAAGGGCAGCAGTCTTGTAGAGCATTGCAGTTATAGCTGCCACCTGGTTTTTTGCAAGTACCATATTTACTGGCATAAAGCCCATTCATCTTTGAAATGTTCCAGCTGCTGATGATCTATTCTATTTTAATAAGGTGTTTAAAAATCTCCAGCTGTTTATGAAGAACCAGTGCAAAGGAGATGATCTATTTGACAGGCAGAACGTGAGTATGGGCCTCACAAATACTCCATTGTGACTTTGGTGATTAATATTGACATGTTGAATTTGGCAGCTCTTACTGAAGCAATCTACTGCCAGATGGTGAAAGAATGGAGGGAGCCTGGAAGGAGAGGCAGAGGGACTTTCCACCTGCTGCTACCCAGTCAGTAGTCACAGTGGCGGCACAGCTGGGGATGAAGAGGAGGCTGGAGGGTAGTACTGCTACATGATGGGCTGGGTGGGATGCACCTTCTGGTCCTGCATCCCATTTTCTGTCGATGACAAACCTAGGATAGGTCATCAGTTCTTCTCCCATAAGGAAAACAAGCATCCATGGCCTCATTCCAACCCGCAACAAATTACCTTTGTTCTTCCAATTAATTTAGCCTTCTGCTTAGTGTGTAGCAAATGTATAATTAGCTCTAGAAAGACAGAAATGTTATTTCAAAAAACTGTTTGAAATGTCCCAAAGAGGCATTCCAGCAGGCTTTACCCAGTGTTCCTTTATCTCCATTCCCACTCTAATTACCAGTGAGCCTCCTTGTTTAATACTATTTTATGGAGCTCTTCTTTCCTTCTCTGCTGCTATTAGAAAGTTGCTGATGTGGAAAAAACATGGAAAGTGTCATGAGAAGAATCATGGCAGAATGAGTTCACTTTGAAAAAAATCACTATTCAAAACTAAAGAGGAAGCTTGCTTTTTTTTTTGGTCTGAAACACCAAAACACTGAGGGACAGGGATGAATTCTCAGCAGAAGAATGCTGAATCTGCCATTCTTTCCTCTTTTTGCTTGGGGAGATGGGAGTAGCATGATGGGTGGAACATCATCTCTCTCGACCACCTATTCTCTTATGAGAGTGGAACAGTGCAGGCATAACAGTACAACATAAATTTGACTTTCACTGTAATCAGAAGTTGTGCTTATCCTGTATTTGTCAAGGTGGGGTTTGAAATTCAAGTGAATATAAGAAGAGAGAAGGTTGTTATTTTCATCCAAAAGTGAGATAACAGGGTGATCTGTGGCTTTCATCTGTGGATTCCCTGCCTCGCCATCCCTAGAGTCATGGGTCCTCAGTATTCCAAACTGTCACCTGAGTTGGGGGGAGGAGGAGGACATTAGTAATGCATCCATCCATCCCACCTCACTCATGGTGCCAGCCCTCAGGAACAAAAAGATTTATTTTCTCACACCATTCTGATTCTGCCTCATTGAAGTGAGTTGTTTCTGATTTGTGCTGGGATAATAATAGAGAATAAGATTTTTGCAGAGGAACATAGAGATTCTACAGATTCTTGCTTTGCTTAGAAAGAAGTTTGAAACCTTCTTTATCTATTTTTGTAGGAGAAAGTGGAAATGCTGCTTCCTATTTGGTCACCAACACAATCTCACTGCGAAGTTTCTGACCCATTTCATTTTTCAGTCACCAGTTTTACAGTAAGTAAAATACTTTGATTGTTGTACTGCTTGTGTTGAATTTTGCAGTACCTTCCCACGCCCATTATATCCCTAAAATGCTGTACATGTATGCCCACATGGTTTTATTCATAGTTGATATGCAGCCTATGTACAGGATTGGAATACTGCTATCAGCAGTGATTTAAGACATGATGTAAAGGATACCATTCTGTCCAGTTTCAACACTGTGGGGAATTTGGTTGCAGTCTGACCCTGTACTGCAGCAACGGCTCGTGTTCACAGAGGTGCTACTATTGAAATGGGTCTGTCTATCTCTTTTAGACTGAGGTCAGAGAATGACTTCCTTAGCAGATAAAGAGTTGAAAAAAGGGAAGCACACCATGAAGGAGACTGGCTGTGAAAAACTGAAGGACCATGTCTTCATTTGCTTAATTATGTAACTTGTAAAGTGCCTCGCCTAAGCAAAATATCTTTACTGTCTGAGATGTCTCTTCATCCCCAGTGGATTACCAAGTATTGTACTTACACATCCAGAAATCATCCAGCACAGGCTGGAATACAATTCACTGCTGGATTGGGAAGTGGCACTGAAATGACCAAGGAGTTTAGGACAGGAAATGAATGATGCCATTATGCCCAATTTCAACTTCACAGGAATTTTGGGAGGCAGATTGTCAATACCCAATCTACAACTGGGTCATTGGGCTATCAAGCCTGGAGTTGAAAAGCACCCTGGATCCTGCCATCTGTTAAGGCCTATCAGTGGCACTTACTGCCACGGTATCTGAGCATCTAATGACTACAAGGAGTAAGGATCTCAGCTGTACTTCTCATCCAGAACCTGATTCTTCCCTTAGTGCTGTGCTGAAGCATGGCTTCGTTACAGAGGGTAGAGTGCCATCTACTGAATCAGACTGACAATATGTTTTTGTACCTTCCTCAAAAATGTGAAACGATCTTGTACATTTATTGATTTACCCTAGCGCTCTCTGCTGACTATTCATTTAAGATAGCGCTCTCCACTCCTTCAGTTCGTTCTGAGTCCTCCTATATGTTCTGTCTAGAGCTTAGTACACTAACAATAAATAATGGACAACAACTTAGCGTCAGTGGTACAGAATAATCACACAAGCAATTTTGAAATCACATTATTCCAACCACTTTCCTGTATGGTTTTGTGTCAATTTGAAGACTATTTGACAGGTTTCATTGAAAATGTCTAGTCTTTATCCAAATCACATATCTTTCCATCAGCTTTTAGACTCTTTTGCAGTTGTATAGCTCTTGAACTCTTAGCTGTTTGTGAACGATTATTGTATATGCCACTTACTTGAAAGCTTCCTAGTTATACTGACTAACATACACAGAAACGCGGCTGTTCTGAGAGAGGAAGGGAATATGGGATCTACTTGGTGGGCCAGAGTCCTGCAGTAGATGGAGACTGATTCTTAAACAAACACTGAGGTTTTCTATAGCTAATGAATTAAATAGTACTGTCCTGGGTGTTTTTAAAGGCTATACACACCTGTCATCTAAAGGAGAAATGGATGAGATTCGCTCTTTTCATGTAACCTGGGAGGTTTGCTATCCCATGGGCTCTAGGTTTGACAGTTGTAAATGCTTTAGTGCTGCTTCGCTCCTTCCCTTCAGGCAATAAATCTGTTCCTGCTCTTTGGAACAGGAGAAATCAAGGGATCGTTCTTGCTGTCATCACGAGGCTCTGACTCCAGTGTAACAACTGCAGATTCGTAGGTTGTTGAACTATCTTGCTAAAGGCTGTGGAGACAAGGATTTTTGGCTCTGAACCTTACCAAAATTCAGGGTCTAGGTTGGGTCTGGCCTATGCGTCTGCTCACTGATGTGATCTCTTCAGAAGCCAGTAAGTTCCAACCAACTATACCTGAAAAGTGGTAAAAACAAAGCAATGGCTAAAGTAGAAGATTTATGTATTTTCCATGCAAGTCAGCTTACCTGGACTCTCAAAAACCTGAACTAATTTCACACTGAAGCAAAACTTCAGCTGTAATAAGCTCCTGTAATAGAAATGTAGCACCAGTCCAAAGAGGTCTGCTCAGAAAAAAGTATATTTCTGCTCCTGAACCTATAGAAGTATTTCCTCTGTTAGCAAGATTTTTGCCACCCAGTTGACAATTCAGTTCTATGCACTAGAGAACAGTGGGAATCTAATCAGTTAACATTACTATAAGACTAGGATTTAACAAATGGTCATTGTAACAAAATGGGCTGATGTTTAAATAGCAATAGATATTTGGGTGAAGATTAGAGGATTTTTAGTCATGGATCCAAATTCCTTAGTTAAATAAAAATTCTAGTGACATTTGTGCAATAATTCTGAGGAATTATACTGTGTATATTTAGTTTGTGATAAAGCTTAACGTGTAGGATCTCCTCCTACAGAAGTATAAGAGCCTAGTTTATCATATAAAAGTTGACCTGCTTGACCTGATCTCACTGTTTCTGGTCTTCCACCTTGGCACGCATCATCCAAAGCCCAAAGAATTACAGGTTGAGCATGGTCCGTGAGGCTGGTCCAAGAGGATGCTCAACTGGGAGTGCTCCAGAATCACAAAACCTCGCTGAAATTTCTATCACTGAGCATCTGTAAGAACAGTTAAACTAAATCTGTCAGACTTCATAGCATAGGTATGCTTTGGAGCAGACTGAGAGACAGCTGACTTCTCAAGGTACTTTCTAGTTTTTTCTATGGTTCTAAAGACAGAATCATAGAAAACAGAGCTAGAAAAACCTTGATATGGTGTAATTGCCGTTAGCAGTTCCAATTTCCCATTTAACAGAAACAGACACTTTTCAAGTAGACTTGCGTTGTGTGGCACATAGCCTTTCCCATCTTTAAAGAAAATTTCCAATAACTGTATATTTATGCTATGCTGTGAGTGTGTGTTCACCATCACCTTGGAGTTGGAGATACTGTTTGCAGTACCCTGAGGTAAAGCATGTATCATCGGTGTCCTTGCAGTAAGGGCATGCGCCCTCGCCCCTTTCTCCCTTTGAGAGCTGAAATTCCCTGTTTATCTCCAAATAACAATTTTTCTACTCAGACCCAGTTAATACATGCTAACCTTAGTGTAAACAGTTTTTCATAGATAAATTCCCTCAGGAAAACTTTCTGCTTGATTTTTTTCGAGTTACTCAGCTGTAATCATGCAGAATTCTCTGGGTTTCTAGCCGTGTGCCTCCTGCAGAGGTGTTCTGCCTGCTAATGATAGGCACTCAAGCTGTTCATTTTGTTTAGGCAAGGGCACTTGAAGGACAACTCTCTACTTTTACCACTCCTTCCTATCTTGTACAAGAAAAACTGCAGAACTTTTGCAAAGTGTCACAGTCCCTTTGCTTAGTAAACCTTCCTCAGAAAATATATGGGTGTTGCTATCAAGAATGAGCCACTTGTTTCTGTGGTTTTTAAGAGGTTGCTATAGGGAGAGATTTCCATCCTTTACTGGGACTAGCTGTAAAACAGTAAGAAAAAGACTAACTGATACCAAAAAAGAAAGCTTTCTGTCCTCAGAATGAAGATTCATTACACAAACACCAGGCAGATCTTTAAGAGTGAATTTGGAGTATGCAGTGAAAACAACTGTTCACTTAGTTCTAGGCAAAGCTGTCTCCTTCAGATTATCTGCTCCTTTTTATAGGAATCAGGCTTATTTAGCAGGGTTTCTGAGACAGCCCTGTCGCAGACATAGAAAAGGTTGCTACAGTCTTTGCTGTGCCACTATGAAGCATTGCACTACGCTTCTGCCTTCTCCATGGCAGGCACCAGCTTTGTAAATCCCAGTTCCAGTGCAAGTCCCTCTGCTACCTGAAGTGGCAACTGCCCTGTGGGTACCTGGCACTGAATCATATCTACACGTTCCTTTGAAGGGGCAAAGACTTGCATCTATGCCAACTGGTTTTTGAGACATGGACAGACACGCCCTACACTGCCCCGATCTCCCTGTGCCTTTCAAGCAATCTGCAATATCCCTCCTTTCTTGGAGGAGTTGGGGAAGGATGTGAACAGTTGCCCCCCCATTCCTTCTGCAAAGAGCGCAAGTCCTTCTGCTAGACAAGTAGTTAGTCTGAGATGCTTGGGAATGCATATTCCAATAGTGGACTATATTTATACACAATATGTCTTGAACAAGAAAAGGTAATGAATCACTTTACTGTCTGTATGCATGCAATTAATAAAGCATTAATAATACAGGGGATGGTAGCCCCTGTGTTAATGTTGCCTGCCAGCTGAATTCCTATAAATAAGCTTCTCCTCAAATTTCACTCATTTCTTTGCCAATGCTCGGAATACAAAATCATTTATCCTGCAACGGTGATTCTGTCTCCTTGTTTATCTAGCGTGTTGTTTCCTTTAGTAGTGAATGAATGGAACTCGGGGCCGTGGTAGGGGCTCCAAAACATGCAGTGTGCTTCAGTGATCCGAACCCCCTAATATCTTCTCATTGCAGGGCTGTACGCAGTGAAACCAAGTCAGTGCAAAGAATAGAGGAAAATTTGCAGAAACTGGAGGTGCAGGTAATGCAAAGAGGAAAATGAGCTAATAGCCTCTGGCGCCTTCAGACTCGGCTATCTGGATCCTAAGATTTTGTAGCGTGGTACGTGGCGAGTGCTTGCTCTCCCTGCCCGGAGAGACAGGCTGTTTGTGTAACAGTTCAGTTTGAAGAGATTTAGTTGATGCCTGATAATTTTAGCATTCACGGCAGGAGTGACTGCACCTATATACTCCCTGTAGAGCTCTACATTCACCTGTTACTGATGTTAAATAATCATTCTTTCCAGGTATAAAACATGGGGTTCCAGTGGGGAAAATCTGCAGGAAAAGCCAGCCAGGTGAGTACATTTGGGTATTAAACATGGCTGAGAGAGGTTTCAAATTCTAATCATGACTTTTCCTGAAGTATTTGTTCTGCCCTATCAGCTAATACAGCAATGGTGCATGCATTAACATCCTGAAATTGAAATAGAGATCAAGGGTATAGGGTATAAATTGGTTTTAGAGCATAACGTTAAATAATCAAACCATGCTGGAGCAGCCTCTGTGACAAAATGACTTACATTTTTGGTGCTGCTTTTTAAATGTGATTATGCATTTTAATTGTTAACTTCAGTCTATGGAGTACTTTCAAAGATGTTTTAAAATAACTTACGGCATGAAAAGCCTCCTGATTTTTAAATACGCCTCAAGTTCAATAAATTTGTTTTTAATTTTGTGTGATGTGTGAAACAGTGATTTTTTTTTTTTCAGTGCTTTCAGGGGGATGGAGCAGGATTTCCTAAAACACACTGGATCAACGAGGCTACAAATTTGTAAAGGCGGTAGAAATTTCCATTCTGTTTGTTGTCTTGTATCACTGGAAGAACACAGAGCTCCTATAAATTTCACAGTGTTTGGAAGAACAGGACACTTCTGCTAGTCCAAGCCTTAGAAGGAACAGCACTGGGACATAAAAGGCCTCCAAATAAAGACGCAAAGGTGACTGGTTTGTCTTGCTCCTCTTCAGCCATTCATCTCGTTATCTCCACGAAGCAGAACCCTATCCCTAGTTCCAGGTGGCCCAACCGAATGCAGAACCAATTACAAACCTCAGTAAATGTACTTCAGCAGTGTCCATATCCCCTCCCATGAACATGAGGCAGGAGCGGGTTAATCTGGAAACACATCGCACAAGCTCAATAATGTGTGAAAACTGAGGTTTAAATCTGCACTTTATTTGGTTTTGCTCCCGACTATTCAGAGAGCAGAAAATCATAATTTATAGTGCCAATTGTCAGTATTTATAACCAAATCCTTGCTTCAAACACCGGAAAGATGGTGCAAAAAAAAAAAAAAAGCAGATGGTGTCATTCTGCTAAATATTGTTTACTGCTGCCTGTTGTTCTAGAAGTGCTCAAAATGGAATTTAAACAAGAGCTTTATTGTGCAAGCGACAGACCTTTCCTTCAAGGGCTTCAATTTAGTACATTTCTTGCTAATGAGTGGCACTAACAATCTAGTTTGTCAAACACCTCGGGTCCCAAACAGTGTCTTTAGTGGGGGTGTGGGGGGGAAGGCCTTGAGCATGTCTGGGATCTCTGTGAAGCAACTGAAACTTCGTGGTCATACTCGCTTCCGCAGTTGCTCAGTAGTAAAGTCTTAAACTGCTCTCTTGATTTTTATTTAAAAGTGGTTCTGACCTGAAAGAAAACCAATGTTAATGTGAAGACCTTGTATAAAAATAAAATTAAGAACATTTAAAACCGTATTATCAAAGGTACCCCAATCATCTCCTCCACTGCCACCTGCAACAGTCAAAGAATTAAGAGCTCTTGCTTATGGATTCTGTACTGGTTCTGAATACATTTTTTATTAAAATGTTCAGTTAAAAAGGTGAGAATTGGGGCTACTCATGAAGAAGAGCACAATTCTGTACCTTCTCATACGACCGGACAACACTAATAATTTGGAAAAAGGACTTGCAAAGAATTTCCAGAGCAGTGAATCCTGTTCAAAGATCTACAGTTAATTGTCTTTTAAGATGCACCCAATTCTCAGTTGCATGGTACACTTGTCGAATTTATTAAAATGACACATCTATTTGTAACCCTCTGATAAGAACCTGATTAAATTTTTTGCCTGACTTGTTGGCGATCCCAATGATATCCCTTCTAATAAATGTCGATTGCATTTGTCATTAATTTTAACATTTGCAGTCCCATTAATTTTTTTAAGAAGATTTGGTCTGATTTATGCTTTGTCTGTCAATAGCAGGAGGCTGGCTTTATTGAAAATAGCGTAAGGTTTTGGTTTGTTTTTTCTCCCCTTATATCACATTAATGTTCATTAACAATCACTCTTTCAGTTGTTGGCTCTAGGTTACTATTTTTTTAAAAGATAATAACGTGACTGAGGCCCTGTACTTGTGTTTCTCAGCATGAATTTAGGCAAGCAGGCACTCAGGTTGTTTTACCTTTGGTGACCAGTCATGTACATTAAAAATTTGCTGCTCTGTAGAGCCAGGAAGAAATTCACATACTTTTTCCTAAAAGATCTGGTGATGAGCCTTGAAGGGTCGTCTTTCTGGTACTTCACAAGTGAACAAAATCCTTGCAGAATCAATCTGTTTGCAAAGATCAATGACATTTGCACTTTTGGGCCTTAGATATTTAACTATTGTAGTGCTCTTTCTTTGATTTTTTTTTTTTTTTTAATTGCCTTCTAGCTCTAAAGAATACTTTTTAGAGTGAACATGTCTTGAAGAGAGGATTTGGCTGAGGTTCAGCTTCTTACAGTCTAACTTAATTGGGCACTTGTATGATACAAAACTTCTCCTGTTTTATAGCAGTTGGCAAGCTAAACGAATTGCTGCTCTGCTGTTGAGCAGCCTCTTGGGAAGCTAACGAACGCTCCTTTGTTATTGCCACTGGGATGTGTCATATGTCAGAGCTCAGACCATGGTGGACACTTTACCACACACAGTCTTCACACACGGAGTCTTAAATGCCTAGAAACTAGCAGCTAGCCTCATGTCTTAACGTTGGTCTCTCTTTCCTTTGTGTTATCAGTTGCTTTAATTTCCCCAAACTACACAACATCTGTCCTGGATATCCTTGGCCTCCTGACTTCTCAAAGTGCATGTGAAAATAAACGAACCAACAAAAACTTCCTGGACACCTTTCTGTGTTGCTCCTAAGGAACTGCTATTTCTATGTCAGTGGATAGAGAACAGCTGAATTCAGTGACTTCCTCCAGTGTGGTGGTGCAGGTTAAAATATGCAGGGACATGGTTTAGTGGACATGGTGGTCTTGTGTTGACGGTTGGACTCGATGATCTTAGAGGTCTTTTCCAACCTCAGTGATTCTATGATTCTATGAAAATGCAAAAAGCTTCCCTAATAGGCTTTAAAGAGACAGGGAGCTGGTCTTCAAAACCAAACACGTCTGCAACAGAAATCAGTGAAATATTTATTAGAGCTGTGTGGGAATCAGAAACTTTTATCCATTGGGAAACCCATATTCTCAGAGAAGGAGGAATTGGACCGAGGAGGAATGTAAGTAAAAACTGAGGTGCCCTGCAGGTGAATTACTTTGAGCCCGAGCAACTGGACATGTCAGCTGGCAGAATACCAGACAGGTCTTTGTCAGTAATCCACCTAGCCTGAGCTGATGATATTCCTACGTGCCATGCGATAGCATTTGGACAAACATTTCTCCACTTGACACCTACATATAACAGAACGCTATGCTGCATCAAAATTTGGGATACCTTTTGCTGAAGACGAGCAGACTATGGAGCATGTGGGGTTTTTTCTGATCTAAACTCTTAAGGGGATTCAGATGTGAAGGAGCAGATTCTGATTTTGCAAGTACACCTGCCTGCCTACCTGTTCTGGGAGAAAGGCAAGTGCTACATAGTCTGTCTCAAGTGTTTTTTGCAGGTGGCTTAAGAAAGATTTAAATCTAAGGCCTGGCTCAGCCACTGATACGCTGTGAAACCTTAAGTAATTTGTCTCATCTCTTTTGCCTCCGCTTTTCAGGTAGCTCCTTGCCCGTTTTCCCCATTTTGCCCTTAAAAGGATAGATTATTTTGCTGCATTTTCCATATCTGTACAGGGGCTTGCATAAAAGGGTCACGGGCCTTCCATCCAGACTTGTTGTATTAACACCTATGAATCTGAGACTTGAGAAACACTTAACTCCATCACTTCTCCAGTTGCTATTTCGAAGAGGATTTAATCTCTTGAGCAAGGATTGCATACTCTGCAGCTTTGTAAACTGAAGAAATTTTTACATATGTATCTAACTACAAGAGCTTCATAAATAAAAATGTCAGGTCTGTGGCAAAATGACATAAAAGAACACTTTCTATTAATACATGTGCATTTTTCAGAGAGACAATACCTGCTTAGCCATTCTTATCTCGGAGTGCTCATATGATGTAAAGTCTCTATTCCCATGCTGTATTTTCCTAATGACCTGATTTCATTAACTCTACATCGGAGTCAGAAAAAAAATCTCAGTGAGCATCAGGTCTTTTCAAAACACAGTGAAGCTTAAAGCTCAGGAAGGGATTTGTGTATCCTATTAATTTTCTTAATTGTAAACAAAGCCTCAGTGTCTTGTGTAATAACCACATTTCAAAACAGCACGTGGCTCGTTAAAGTCCTAACATCTGAACTTGTACGTTAAAGGTAACTGAATAATTAATCTGGGTAGTGTTCCTTCTATTAGTGAGAGTGTGCCCACTAGAAGGCAGTATCTGCTAGAGAGTTTTAATCTTGAGGAAAAGTAAAATGCTTCATTAAATAATTCCATGTGAAAACCTCCAGGAAAACTGCAGACTCAGGTGTCGTTTTAGAGAGAGGATGGACAGTGTCTCTGGCCTTGGTTACAGGTGTTCTACAGCAAAACCATACAGAATCAAAATTTTTTTCTTTTTGAAGGCACGGTGTCAAATATGTTTACAATATGAAGGAATGAATTTTGTGAGCTTTCAAGTTTGGAGGAAGAACGAGTGAGCAACTTCAGCACTCCCCCAGCGTTTGGAGGACAGGCGGGTGAGGTCTCTTACCGATTCCCACAGTAATCTCAGGCAAACCAATTCCCCGTGCCTCATTCCACCTAAGGGAAGGAGCCAATGGTACCTTATTGGGAGTGTTGAGACAGTAAGTCTAGAGGAGGCCAGATATAACATGAATTTGCACAAATGTTCCCTGTCTCCACTGCCAACAATAGATTGTGAGAATTGCAAGATGAAGTCCAAGTAATTTCTCGTGAGCTCCGTCCCAAAGCAGGCAGCGATGCAGGCAGTGGTACGTGCCAGGCATCTGGGAGACCTGGGTTCAACTCAGGGAGAGGACGGCTTTGAAACCAGCTCTTGCAGACAGCGAGTCGTAGTTTAGTGTCTCTCTCCAGCCTATAACCAGCTTCATTTAGCGCACGGACCAGATGGTATTAGTTGAAGAGCTATCTGTGTGCAGTCTTATTTACTGTACATTGTCTTTAGGGCAGAGATTAAATGAAAAATCCTCTTAAGGATACCGTAATTCTGGATCACTTATCAATGGGCCTAAGTGTTTCAAAACATGGATTTATTATAACACTATTCCTCTGTACTGAGAGAGTATCATTCCTGCTATAAAGATAGGAATTAAGACACCAGACGAGACGAGACAGGAGTTTCGAATTTATTCCTGTTGCCCAGTGTAAAATGCATAGGCCACACAGCTCCTGGGATCTTCAGCTTGTTTCTGGGTTCTCAGGTCTTAAGTCTAGCATTCAGAAAACACTACTGCTATTAACGATTGGCTATGAAAACTGTGGTTGAAGACTTGCATGGTGTCACTCATAATTCCTGTCATAGAAAAAAGCTGATTCTATTTGCTGTTCCTAATGTAGATTTTTTTGTGAAAGAGCATCTATACTCAGTAGCTACCTGGAGGCAGTTTGGAAACAATGGCTTTTTCCTCAGTAACAGCTGAAATTGAGCCTTGAAGAGTCAAGAGTGGAAAAGAAGCTGGGGCTGAAGAGGATGGTGGTAACGGAAATTTGGAGTAGAAGTGGCGAGAGGTGAGAGCAGGGACAATGGAGAGCTTGAGGAACTTGGACAGGAGCAGGGGGGGTTCTGTCTTCTCCAGCCCCAGCTGTTCTTCCTTTTCCCCATAAATGCAGGACCCATAGAGTCTACTCGTTCTGTGTAATTCCATACCTCACGCTCACTTACAAAAAGTAGCTTTGCTATCCCCTTACTTGCTGCTTGGGCTAGGACGGGAAAGAACGAAGGAAGCGGCAAGTTCAAGAGAGTGCATTTTCCATCATCTACCTCGCCTCCTCCTAGACGGCAGCTATTACACCAGAAACCCTCTCCCCTCTTGCAGGTAGGCGGGAGGCAGATGTGAGCAGACACCCACGCTCGCTCACACAGGCAGAGCAGACTATTCTGCTGCCGCAGCGTGGGTCTGCTGTGCTCATGAATTGCAGCAGGTCTGCTCAAAGTTACACCAGCTTTGAATTGCAAACAGGAAAATGCAGCATCCGCCGTGCCCGCTGGTACAAGGAAATCGGAGTAGGGTGCATTTAACCTGTAACCGTTTGTGAAAATAAACTGTAGGAGGTAAACACATCAATGATAAAATCCGAGCGTATGTTACCGTGATGACAGGTAGCAGAAAATTTCTCTTAAAGTAGAAAGTGCTTACGTAGACTTTGGCGTAGAGACAAATAACTAAAAAAAGCAAGCTGCAGTCTCAAAGGATGGTCCTAAACAAAACGCAGCACTACATAGTTTGATTTAAATTAATATATGGAACGGCTTGCTTGCTGTTCTAGTACGGAACACAGTCCCTGTTCACGAGCTTGATCCTCAGACTTTTTTTTTCTTTGTGAGTGAGGCAGCCCAGTGGAAAGGACAAATATTTATCAGATAAGATGTGAACCAGCATACCGAGAAAAAAAACAAGGATGCTATTGTTTTGTTAAAGTGTTATCAAATCCATATAAAGTAACACTTAAGAACAGTCATCTTCTGCTTTGCTGTGTGTATTAAACTAACCGCGCTTTAGGAAATTGTGGCCAAAAGGGATTCTACTTTGGCTTGCATGTGCTGTTTCTACGTAGAAGCTCTATCGCTGGTTCGGAGCAAGAATAAAAAATATTTCTCAGAAATATGCAGTATTTAAAGAGCTACAAGTAATACCTTCCTGTCCGAAAGGCTTGTTTTGAATTGATTTGTTACTTTTCAAAATCAGTTAAGTGTTAAATTTATGAGGGAAAACTACCCCTACTGAAAAGTGTTTAGAATCTTAAAGCTGAAATAATTTCCCAGTAAGTTATTCTGACAAAATAAACTCCAGGAAAGCAGGCTTACTACTGCCGTAGATAGGATAGCACAAGCAAATTCAAGAACGACCATTTCTCCTACAGGAGGAAGGCGGCCAGATGAGAATTTATAGTTGTGTAAACATCGTACAAAATGATCCTCCGCTTTAATATGCTTGCCTATGAATTTGGTCTATATTGTCATTACCTAGGAAAATCCAGATTTGGCAAGGCATGACTCATGCTCACCCGTTTATTACACAGCACACGCCTCTCTTCTATTCTGTAAGCAGAGGCTGTGCTAAAGTCTTTCCATAACTCGTAACGAAATACAATCTCACATATAATGGTATACTGATGCTAGATTTTGCTTTAATATATATGACCTGACTATTTGTGACAATGTAATAGTTTATTAGATTTTTTAAATGACATTACAAAGAGCCTAAGGCTGGTATTACAAGGTATATCGATACATTTCCTATGTTCACAAAATTCCCCTATTATTATGAGCTTTTATTACAATTTCCCCTCAGTTTTGAAAAATGACCTGTCATATTGCCTTTGTAATACACAGGCGCTAATCTGGTGGCGTTCAAAGAGCAGTCTTGAGTGTGGTCCAGGTGTAACTGCTGACTGCCACTAGTGCTTTCTTAAATTTATATTTCAAGCTGGAGGAGCATTGCAACGATTGTCAGTAAAATCCGACATCGGTCATTTTTCTTCACAAGTGACATAGTACAGACTCTTCTAAATACACTTTTCATTGCCAAAATACTCTAACGTAATCCATTAAACTCCAGGCCCATAAATGTGGATATGATTATAAAAGCAAACACCTTTCTAAACCAAATGCTTTGAAGAGTTCCGGCTAGCTGTTATTCAAAGAGAAGCAAGGCTTTACAATTCTAACTGGGTTCTCTCCTTTTTTCGTTACTGGGTGTATCGTTGCTTTGTCAGCAAACTGTTTACTACAACGAGCCAGTGATTTAAACAGAAAGACCGCACAAAGACACTCCCGCAATCCCATCCCCATTCTGTCCAGTATCACTATTTTACCCGCAATTGTTGTTCAAAGGTGATGCTAAATGACGCTCTGTCACTTTCAAAGCGGAGATTTACAGGATTAAAAACCTTAAATCCCATAGTGAGATTTTTCATAGTTAATAGTTCCTCGTCTGTCTACATGTAACAGATTTTGAATGGCAGTGCTTGCCCAACTGTGTACAGATGGCACCAATGTTAAATCTCTATGTCTGGTTTATGTTCTAGGAACGCACAGGTAAGGTGACACCAGGAGTAGGAGTGTCTTATGTTTCCAAAATCACCGCATTACATTTATGAGAAAACAACACACAGTCCTCAACTAGTTGAGTGACTGATGCTTAGAGCTAAGATTAACGCTAAGTTTCAATCTTGTGCTTCACTCCACAAAGTTACGTAGGACAAGTTAAGATTTCCATTTGACAGGAGTCACTAGATGTTTAGCTATCAAAAATGAGACGTCTAGAAAAATATGAGAGAGAAAAAAGTGACTTCACAAAAAAATACACCCAGTAGTTGCGATCCATAAGATCTGTGTTTTAATAACACAACTCATTGATCCTCATAACAAGAATTCAAAAAGTGAAATTACAGTACACAAATCAAAATATAAACTAACCTATCCCTAACTATACAATATACATTAGGAATGCAAGCTCTGTAACAATATAAAAATGCTTTTACACACAGTAGTTGCAAAAAGCTGTTCTGTAATTCCAAGGATTTGTAGAAAAAGAAAGAAGTCTTCCAGGATTCATCTTAAGTTACTGGCAACCTGTTGGGGAAAAATAATTTAAAAAAATATATTACTGAGAAGAATTAAGAGAATCATGCTCATCAGAAATTTTCATTTGTGGGGTTCAGGCTAAGGGAACTGGCACTGGGGGCAATGAAGCCCACAATAATTTGTATTTTTGTCAAAGCATCACAAAAAATAGGTACCTTAACAAGCAAGTTGTACACCTGTTTCAAACACCCATGCCTATTATACGGGCTGCATAGTATTCTAGACGTGACCTCAGAATTTCAAGCCTAAGAGAGGCTAAGGCATGTCTTTCTTAGCCACCCTAAAAAAAGTTAATCTAACATGATATATCTAGTAGTTTATTTACCAGTTGCCTTCCATGGATTACAAAAATCAAATTCTATACAAACTGAAGTGAAATCTTAGTGCTCATATAATTATAATTACGCACCACACCCACCCACCTCGTTTATGCTGTAACAGTTTTGGCACTCTTGCATTGCCCCCATCTTCTGCAGTGCCTTTAGCAATTGTTGTAAATGCTGTGTGTGGTGCTACGTGATCACCTGAATTTATTTACATGTTTTTGTACTAGATTTTGAACTGCTGCTTGCCAAGTAGATAAAACATCTACTTCTCCGATGTTTTTGTGTAATATAGGGGCAGGTTATCAATTAAGAAATTACATAAGAAGAATATATAATAATATCGCATTTATCTTTCAATAAGAAATTTCATTTTCCAGGGAGCGTTGCCCTAGAATACGCCTTGCCTCACGTCTGAGTGTTGTCTTACACTGTCCGAGTCAGGACCTGCTGCTTTGCAGCGGTTTGTGCGAGTCATGTACTCCCAGCAAGCTCCGAACTTACACAGGAGGGATTTACAGCTGATTGACAGTAACTCACTCATTAGCCCTGGTGCACAGCAGCAAGTCCACAGTCTTTAGGAGCTTAGTGGGAGCTGAAGTCTACAGGATGCAGTGGAAGATTGAAGAGTAGCACCATGCTCACACGAGCTTTCTAGCTATGGAAATCGGAGTGGATGTTGGTAGCGTGTATGAGATTAGTGTCCTTTTCAGAAGGCACAAATATGATGAGAGAAGGGAAGAGAACAGCTCGCTTTGCTACTGATATTTTTTCCCCGTCTCTTCTTCCCATGCTGCAAAGACAGTCATTATTTCAGATCTTACTAAGAGCACCAGAGTGAGTAACAGAGGATGAATATAGCTATTGCACTTCCTCAAAACTAAATGGACGTGAATAACTCTCCTCCCAATATTGGCGAAGAAAACATCCTTGCTGAAGAGGCTAGTAGGAGCCTGCTGAGGACAGCTTTTTAAAGCTTCTTGTATTATACTGTACAGAGCTGCTCTGAATTAATTTCAGACTACCTCACAAATCAAAGGAGAAAGTCCATCTACTTTAAAGTCAGTAATTTCAGGTGACCTGAGGATTTGTTTCAAGGCTAGCAAGCAATTGTCTCACTTTAACTCTTGTTAGTAGCAGGGGTCTTGTTCTCGCCTTCCAATTCTTCCACTCCCGCTTGCGTCATGAGGTCTGCTATGTTCTTCTCCAGGTCATCTATGCGACAGCTCATGTCATCAAGTTCACTGGGGTTAAGGACTACAACCGCAATCTAGTCATGGTTGGGTTGGGATTTTAGGATTTTTTTTCATTATTGTTGTTTGGGGTTTTTTATTACGGCTTTGCTCAAGCACTTATGGTCACTTTAAATTTATCTTCTAAATCCCACTGGTAAATATACTGCAAAATACTTGTGCATCTGTAGTATATAGCACCTATCTGACTTTAAAAAAGGATATTTCTTCCAATTATTTGGTCAGACATGGTTTGAAATTTGTCCTGCATTTGCTGAAGCAATGTCTGCACCTAATAGAAAAGAAAGAAATCTGTTTTGTTTTCATTAAAGAGGTTGTTGCAGTATATAATCTCATGTAATGAGGTAAGTACAATGTTTTCTTTCATCGCTGAGCTCAACTGTGCACAAACTCTGCAGTATAATTCCATATTTAAGTAACATTTTTACATATATATCTGTGTACACACAGGAGAACTGAGGCTCACGGTAAACAACTTTAAGATCTAGAAAATGCCTGCGTTCCACAACCAGGACTAAACCCACAGCAGCTGCTTCCAGTGTCCTGCCTTAATCGCATGATGACACTTTTTTCGGTTTCGGAAGAGCAGCCTTCCCCTCCGCACTCCCAAACCCCCTCCCAGACCCCGTAACTCCTCCTCACCCAAGGAGCCCCGGCTGGCAGCACAGCCAGCCTGCGAGGCGGCACTAGCGGGGCGCTTCAGGTAAGCGAGCGGCTTTAGTGCCGCCGTGGGAAACACGACTGCAGCCGGGCTCTGACCCGAGCCGTCCCTGGGGGACTCGGCAGAAACAGCTCTGCAGTGGAAGCGGTTTATCGTAGGGCCCGGGAAAAAAGGCCCAGGCAACACCGCGAGCCCAGCAGCCCCTCCAACGGCAGGCAGACGCGGGTCACCCAACCTCGGCCGCGCCGGGCCCCAGGAGGCAACGCCAGGGCCCGCGAACGGGGCGAGGCCGGCGGCTTCCACCCCCTTCCGCGGGGGCCTCTCCTCAGGGAGGCCGCGGCCCGCCCGCCCCGCCCCGCGGCCGCCCCGGGGCGGCGCTCCCCGCTCCCCCCAGAGGCGGCGGACCCGGTCCCGGCGGCGGACCCGGTCCCGGCGGCCTCACCACGGCGGTGAGGTCCTGCACGGTCTTCGGGTCGGTCTCGGCCATGGTCGGCTCGGCGGGCGCTCGGGTCCCGGCTCCCGTCTCCACGGCAGCGGCGCTTCCGGGCCGCGCCTCGCGACTTCCGCCGCCTCTGGCGAGAAGAGACGACCCGAGGGGCATTCTGGGAAGCGTAGTCCGCGCCGCCTCAGCTCCTGAGGGGCGAGGGTGGGGACAGGGGAGCGCCGGGCGATGGCCGGCGAAATCCACCGAAAGCCCCGTCGCCAGGCTGCCCGCCGCCCCCGTGGCGGGGAGGGTGTCCCCCGGCAGGGTGCCGGAGCCCGCCCACGCCTCGCCAGGCTGCTCCGCGGCGGCGGGGGCCGCGGCCCCCTGGGCTGCAGGCGGCCTCTCCGCAGGCTGCCGGCCTGGACTGCGGCCTCTTCCCCTTCCGCCCCCTTCACGGCCGTGGCAGGCCCCCCGCAGGCAGCGGGATACGGAAAGTGAGGAGCTTGTGGGGCTCCCCGGTACATGCTAACTCAGCGTAGGAGGTGAAGCCTCGTATAAACTGAGCGCTGGCACAGCTGCGTGGAAGGCAGGGCATTAAAACATCTTTTTTTTCCCCAGAGCATTAAGCTTACACGTAATCTTACACTTAGAATAAAAGCTTTCCTCACAGTGAGATTTAATAGTTTTGCTTATGCTCTTAAAAAATAACTGCAAGTTGGCGAGATTACAGATGTGTTTTTCTAGACTGAGAAACGGTGCTGTCTGAAGAGGCCGTCTGCCTTTTTACCAATTAATTTAAAAGCGAATGAGCAGTTAAGCCCGGCCAGCAAATACGTGCAGGTAGTCTGGCTTCAGAAAGGGGCTCGCTGTAGGAAGGGTGGCATTACGGATTAGCGCTGGAAGTCGGGAATGTTACGCAAGTGGATTGATGATTAAAGGGAATATATTATTGTGGCATATTGTCTTCATGAAAGAAAGTACAAATAACAAAGTTGCATGCATTAGATTAAATTCACGTCTGCCACAGATTAGTGACATGGTCTTTAAGATACTGTAAAGCTTTGTAGACTGGATTTTTGCGGTGGGGATGGACGCAGGGTAAGCATTTCCTAAGTGTAAGTTTATAGGCTTTTTAGACCAAAACTACTCATTTGTAGTTTCCATTTGTGAAGTGAGTCAATGTTTACACGGCTGGGTTATTGTGTCCTGAGATAAGATCTAAACTGAAGTTAACAAAAACATTGAATATAAATTTGTAAATGAATAACGTTTCCCATTAGCAGCAGATGATTTTCAAATGTCTCATCTCACCTGAAAGCCAATACAATGCACTGACACACTCTGCTTTATATCATAACTAGTAACAAATGTGAGATGCAGGGTGTTTGCATTATTTATGTGCCTTTTGGAGCACTGCAGTAGTAATAAAAAAACTACTTAATGCTAGTTTGGGGAAATTTTGTTGTCTGTTTAAAAGTAAATACGGCTTCTGGTTCTGAAAAATGCTAAGAAATTAACTCCCGTTTATTTGTTTGATGTGTTTACGAAAGGTGGTTGTTTTTATAACTGCTATTTTGAATCACATGAACTATTGTTTTGAAAAGGTCGTCATACCTGGTCTCTTGGTGCACGTCAAAGCATAGATCTCTCAGCTCCCCCGAATGCTGGTGTGAGTCGCATGGCAGGTAGTGGTGCTTACAGGGTCGGGCTGTGGCTGCTGCCTGCCCGCTCCAGACCCCAAAGGATGTGGCATAGCAGTGTCTGTCCGGGGACCGTGTCTTCCCCAGCACATGTTTGAACATGTAACTACAGGGAGACCACACGGTGCTCACTGACATGGACTCTCTCCCGTGTGCACCGTGTGTTGCTCAGTCAGGCAATTGTGGCTTTCTGCAATGAGTCCAGCAGATGCAGACACAGTGGGGAGAGACACGCGCAGAGCAGGAGAGGTCTGGTGTGCGTGCTTGTGTCATCTTGCTCCCAGCTGAGGGTGATCTTTATTCTATTACGTGTTCTTCTGGTAAAACTAAATTGCTGTGTCCCGTTATCTTCTTAGTATTTGCTGTTCTTAGGTAGTGCAGAAAAGGGGGGAGCTCTCAGGAAGCTGCTTGACATATCAAGATATTGGAGGCCATTTCTGACTCTCTAGCCTCCTGACCGGGGTGCAAGGCTACAGCCTGTAGCTAGATGCCTCCCACAGAAGACATACAGCCCAAGGCCCACTCTATGCAGCAGTCCTCCAGGAGTTTCAGCAGGTGACAATGCACGTGCCTTTATTGGTTCTCCATCATTTAACAAGAAAAAATATGGATTGGCCTGATTCTCCGGCTTTTTTCTTGTAGATAGTTCTGTTGCAGCTTGACCTTGAGAGTGAGACGTTAGTGATTTGACTTCAGCACTTTGGAACCGTGACCATACCATTACCAATTGTGGCAAGTTTAGATGGGGCACTTTATAGATTCAGCTGGTGCATTTTCTAGCTCAAACAGCCCAATACCATGTTCCATTTTAGGGTATGGGCAAGCCCTAGATGGTTTTGACATATCATTTAACATGTGTGTCCACTAAACTGGTATAACGGCCCTTGTTATGCAGGGAGTCAGATCTGACTAACAAAATGATTCCTCAGGCCATTAAGGTTTTTAATAAGTGTCAAATGGCTGCACACTTGTTCTCATAACTTTAGGAATTTTTTTTCATGGTGGGATAAAACATTTTCATTATTCATTTGCTTCCTAGCACGGCATAGTTAAACAATGACTGACTTAAAATTTGCAGGGTTTTGTCTCCTTTTTGAGACTGGACTGAAAGAAAATGCTATGCAAGGAGGACTGGTAGGATTAATGATCCTTTCACAGTAATGTTCAGAGATTACTAAAATGAATGGAGCTGTAGAAGGCTGAATTTTCTTGCTAGCTTTTTACTGACAGTCTTAATTTAAAGTATACAGAGAAGGAGGACCTTAAAAATTTACAAAGAGCCTGTTGTTTTCTTTAAAATCAAGGGAAATTTGCAAAGATTAATTTAAAAATTGTTATTGAAACTCCTTTAAAATGCGGGGATATGTAATTCCAAAGTAGAATGGTTGGACCTCATATAGCAGTAAGTCATGGTCAGGCTTTGTACAAAAGCAGGCACATCTTCAGTTTTCCACAGAACTGAAAATGAACTTTGCCTTTGTGGAAACATGATAGACGTTGCAGGTATTGGCGTCTTTAGGTCTGATTCAGTTCCTGTTTCCTTTGGTGACGCAGGACTAGGGCTCAACATAATTCTCATCAAGTAACCACTTGAAAAAAAGGCTGTTAATTTAACAGCTTATTTTTTGTGCCAGTTAATGCCAAAATCACCTTAAGTGGTTAATGCTGCAGAATTAATTGTGTATTTGTTGTTAGGCATCCTTTCCAGTAATCATAACACAGGGATTGGGAGGCATCTAATGAAATACAAGTTTAAAAAGGCAGAATAAAATTTCCCAAAGGCAATTTTTGCAAAGACAGATGTTTTTGCAAAAGACCCTGTTCTTGCTAAAAACACTGTTGTGGATTCTGTAATGACTTCAAAGAGTTGTGGTCTTATATTTACGTCTTTTAAATAGCAGCTCTTCCAGAGGACCATGTTCCTGGTAGAATTCTGGTGCATTAGCTCAGTGGTAACAATTTAGAAAAGATTATATTGTTATGTCTGTGTATTCTATGAGGCAACAAATAGCAACTATACTTTAATTGCTTTGACCATCAGATCTTATTTGGGCTCCCTGATGACTTTCAGATAATTGTGGTAGTTCTGAGTATTATTCATACAATGATTGTGCACTGAAACTGTTGCAACTGTTCTTGCCTGCTCCCTCATTTGAGTGTGCTGAGTTTATGGATCTTAAGATACTCAGCACGTAAAATCACAGATATATATTGCTTTTATTCAAGCCAAAGACTTACAATGAAATCTTGAGAATGAAATTTTAATATCTCAATTGCAACCTGAGTTGCTCATGGCAGAAATTCTTGAGAAAATATAAAAATGTAACAAATAGAACTCATTTATTACTTCCAGAGGAATAACGCTCCTTAGAGGCTGTCAAATATACATGAGGTCAGGACATATTAAACAAAGAACTGTGCTCAGAAAACAACTGTCAAGGGAAAAGTAAATGTTCAATATCATGACTCGTGAATATTTAACTGGATAAACCACAAATTATGGAAACAGCAAAACCAGGTCTAGAATAAATGTGAAAGTGATTTGTATTAAACCAGAAACAATTCTCTGTGCTGTTTTCAGATTATTCTTCAGCAACTAAAACAAATAGCTTTTGTATGAGTAGTTCTCACATGAAGTTAACTCCTGTTACAAAAGGAAATTATTTTTGCGGTAGTTATTCCCCTCTGGTAATTTATCCTGTGTTTTGCATTTTCAGTCGTTGATTAGCTTGCTGTTACCTGCCATCAGAACTGATAAAGGAGTAGTTCCCTGGGCACTTCAGATCTTTTGGGCCACGTGAGGGAAGAGAAAGACAAGCAGGGATTCATTAAGAGTAGACAGATTTCATTTTAGGAGGTCGGACCAGAGGAAGGTGAGCAAGGTAAGAGATGGAGGTATGAGGGATATTACCATATTTCGTACATTACCCTTTCACTGTCTCTTTCCTCCTCACTCTCCCACTTCATTCTTGTACACAGACACTTCAGAATGTTACTTCCTTAGCATTGCTACTAAACCCTTTGTGACGGAGAGAAGAAAAGCTTTTGTAATCTATATTTTAGAAGGGAAAGGCTTGCTGATGGTCAATGACCACAAAGACAAAAGCCCTTTCCAAAACTGCTGAGGTGCTGGAAGGAGAAGGATGTTACACTGTTCTTCCTTTAGATTTGCTAAGCTTTCAGCAGCAGAAAGCAGTCAGAAACAATGCCAAAGTGTGACAATGCATGGCAGTATCAGCGGCCTAATAACAACTGCTTTGTAATTCATGGTAATGTATCGTATTGCTTATTGGCATCTCTAGGGCCAGGACAAGAGGAACTGTGCTCAAGGAACAACCTGTAAGAGGACAGTGAAGAGATTATAAGATTATACTTTGTTATCTTTAGTGGAACCAATAGTTCTGTAAGGAAAAGGACAAGTCGTACAAAATCAGACATTTTACTAGTAGAAAAGTCAACTAATTATAGACACTCTCATTGTTGACAGGTGAGCCTTAAAAGAAACTACTAAGATATGTTTTGCTTCACACAGCCATCTGTCCTCTGGTAGATTCAGTCTTTGGAGATGTTGATCAAAGAATCCATGACCAGCACATGCCTAAAAATATGTATGTGATCCACATGACCAGCATGTGTACAATTCATTTGGTAGCAGTCCATTAAATGCAATAATTAAATTCACCAAGAGAAATGCGTGATTGTACAAGAGCAAAAAAGTGCAGTAACTTTATAAAGCTATTTGAATTTTGGTATTTTATATATGGGGACATTTTAAATTGAGTGTGGGAAAAGACTACAAGATAGGAGAGGTAAGGAAGGGTGGAGCTCAAAAAGAGACTTGACTTTAAAACTGCAGCTTCCAGTTCTAACTCTGCCTTGATAAAATTTTCATGAGGACCACTGAATCCTGAATCCCGTTATTTCTGATGGGCGTCTGCACAGGACAGAAAAATCGGGCTGTGGAATTGTTTCAATTGAGTGCCAAAGGACCAGGAGGAATTCCTACTGAAAAGAGAAAGTCTTTATTAGTGTGAGGTTGTCTGAGCTGCTCCTTGCCTCAATGCTACTGCAGCTAAGGCAGTATGAGGAGAAAAGAAAGGGCCATACTCTGCTAACACGAAGTATTGCTGTCTTGGTCTCCTTTGGGCAGTTCTAGAGATGACAGTCTCACTGATACCCCCCTCTTTCACTGCCAATTTCAGGTCCATCCCTGACTTGTTGCCCCTTAGCACCAAATACCAGCTGATTCTTCTGTGAAGAATCACAGAGTCCAACTTCAGTGGAAGGGAATGAGCTCTCTGGCTGTCCAGTACCTTACAGGTAAAATGTTAATGTAGGGATATGAATCTTTCATCATAGCTATGTGCAGTGTGGACCATGCACCAAAATGAAATATTTTCTTCTCACATACATTGACATTTATGACCTATAGTGCCTGAAGACCTTCATTTTTAGAAACCTGACGTCCATTTTCTCCTTCAATTATAAGCATTCCAGAGGGCATCTCATTAAGGTTCCTGAAAAGAGCAAGCATGCCACAGATAGGAGTAATTTTGTTGTGCTAATTAAATGTAAGTGATCAGATTTTTCAATCAAGTAATTACTGGGAACATTGGCTGAAATTTTCTGTGGCAAAAGGAGATTTGCAGTGCAGAAAGAGAGTAGTTCTTAATGGAGATTCAGTTTCTTCTCCAGATAGTGATGCCAGTGAAATGTTTTGTATCTTGCTGGGTCTGGCTGTGGTGTAGGTTCATGATGCTTTTTAGTACAGATCACTACCTCTGTAACAGTCACTGATGTGCTGCTTTCAGAGGTGCTTGAGTGGCTGTTGTCGCCCTATCCTAGGAGTTGCAAGGCTCCAGTAAGATACAAAACTTGTGTCCAGGATCACTGGAAGTGATCTTCCTTTGTCTTGAATTCTGGCATTTCCTGGTGATGCATCTTCAGAGCAGAGACACATCAAGCTGTTTTGTAGATTGTACTGCAGGGAGAAGAATTGGCTTTTAACCACAAAGAGATACACTTATGCACCAAGAGACATTGCAGTGCTTTATCTGCAAACGTTGGGTTGATATTATAGTGTTGCTGCTGAGCACTTAAGGGTGGGGGTCAAACTAACATCTGACCCACTTCAGTGAAAATTTGTTGGGTTTGAAGATGCAGCCAAACCATTTTGAACTTGACTTTGAGCATGCAGTCTTACTGTTCATGTTCCTAAATTAAGGAAAGGATAGTCAGTAAGTGCTAAATAATGTATTTAGTTTTGCAGTAGTTTTTCTGAGCTTAAAGGAACTGGAATTGCACTTGGGCAGCAGGCTAGTTTACTTGCAGCTTTCAATTGAAATTATAACAAATAGAACAACTGGATGCTGGTTTTGCAGTCTTTGCATTTCAAGTCTAATCAATCAAGCCAGGGAATTACTTGAAGGTTCACAAAGGTATAGTACAATGCAGTTATTTTATGGTTTAACTCAGAGGCAGATAAGCCTGTGTCTTTACAGTTTTATCCTGTTAATTAGCCCTGTCTACTTCTTTGCCAAAAAAAGAACGGGTACTGAGAGTCTGATCCTGCACATTACTGATTTTCCACGGCTGTCACATGGAATTACAGGTGCTGAGCACCTCAGGACATTGCAGGATTGAACCATGTTTCTTCTACAGAGCTAGGTCAGTGTCACACAGAAGGTGGAAAAACACAGCCTGCAAAACTAGTCATTTCCTTGAGGAAGACACTGCAGGTTATAGAGTGTGCCAGACACTAATTAAATGTTGGCCAGTTTCTGGTTTCAATACTAAAAGTGCTCAGAGATGTTTGGGCTACAGATGAGGTGATAATATTTAATCTCAGCTGGGAAAGTTTGAAGAGCAAAAAATAAATTTAATACAAGGTTATAATAGCAACCTCCGTAAAGGACACAAATTACATTGGTTTACTCTTGTGTAAAAATCCCATGTTGGGTATGGGAAGAGAAGTGCTTTGGAGGTTACAGACTCCAGTGGGGTGAGGGCGGAATTTCCATCCAATGATTGTTGAGGCTTGAGTGCTGTAAACTGTATGCGAACAATGACTGTAACTACATGGTAAGATTGTTTCACCTTTGTTTTCCTGAAAAATTGTTATCATTGTTAGTTGTTAGAGTTTTCTGAGAGACATCAGTACTGTTATTCTCGTGTCTTCTAACTCCATTCATTATATTTGTCATTCTATTAAAAGAGCTGCTCTGCTCTAACAATTACACATTTTTGTTTGAATTACAGCTGTTGTCTCTGTTTAATATATCTCCATGTACAACTTGTTTGCTGAAGTCCTCATTTCTTTCCACAAAGATAATACAACAATTTATTTCCCAGTTTTAGTTTTTTATGCACAATAATGAAATGTTCCCTTAATTTATTTCTTGCCTTCTTCTGGATGAGCAGTTACGTTTAGGTATGTCTTACCTTTTGAATGTTAACAATCTACCCAGAATTAGCTGAAAATTTAAAGGATGACATTTCCTTGAATATTTCTTAAAGAATTCATTGGCATTTCTGCTGCTTCAAATAGACAAAGCTGGATGTATTTAATTATAAATACTTCATGTGTGGAGGCGAATAGGTAATTATTCTTAGTGTCTGCTCCACTAAGATGTTTTTTCCCTCTGTTATTGAGTTAAAAGAAGTTTGGCAAATCAATCACAAATTTACAACTACATATCCTAGACTAAAATTAAGGACAGTCGAAATTTTTCCTTATTGAAATTTGAAATGTTTCCTTCCAATTCCAACTCTATAAAGCCAGGAGAAAGGCGTCATTTGTAAATGGACAGAGGTGCCACCTGGAAAACAAATGGACAACCGTGGAAGCCAGCAGGGAAGTCAGACCAGAAGAGGGGGCAATTACACGGTTGTGCAGCCACTCTGAATAACGGGGTAATTATAACGGCAGAATGTGTAAATCTATAACACTGGACATCTTGGGGCAGTGAGAGTCAATTCCTACTGTGGCTAAATCTGATGTTAAATTGCTGTTGATTCTGGTGCGATCGCAATTAGGTCAATGCTGAGCTCTTTTTCAAAATCCACCCACCAAGGAATGAATAAAACCAGCATTTGTATGTTCAGTACCGTGATAGGAAAGGAAAGGTTTTCTAACTGCAACATCCAGGCAAATATGGGTCTACATTTAGCTCCCCAAATTACTCATTAGAATGACTTCTTCATTTCCTGCCCAAACTGTGCACCAGTGCTCTCATCACATAAAAATCTGCAGTTGTCTCATCTGTTGTAGGTAGACTGTGATATATTCATGTTGCAAACAGGGGATTATCTGCTTTAGTATACACTTCTTTAAATGTTAGCAACCTTAAAAGTAATGCCTGTAGTACCCTGTAGTTGTCCATGTGCTAAAAGAGTTTTTGACAATGGACAACAAAAAAGAATTCCTCCATGTTCATCATCCTTTTCCCAATTTTGGGCCATGTTGTTAGCAATTCAGCATGATGCATAAGCAATAAATACTATTCTGTGCCTCAGATCTAGACAGCTGGTTCCCAGATTTTATGCAGAACTGTTTTACAACCTGTTTGCTTGGCATACAGCAGTTCCCTGCTGAATTACTCACTTTATTCTGTGGCCAACAGACTGGATAGTTGTGACATGTCAAGTGAAATTCAATCACTACATTTGATGTAAACAAACTCTCAAGACTTGTCTCTTTGAGGAATAGAGCTTTTGATAATGTGATCATCTTCTCCCAGTCTGTCCTTAGCACTCCCAAGGGAGGCATTTATAAAGTGAAGGCAAGATCCTCATCATTTAATGGTAGTGCACTCCCTGCCCTTAGTCCAGTTTAGATCTGGTTGGGGTGAGAATGAGTACGAATCAGAAAAGGAAAAGGTAGTTTGCTCACAAGAATCCACACTCGAAACCACTGAAGTATAGAATCATAGAATTATTAAGGTTGGAAAAGACCTCTAAGATCATTGAGTCCAACCGTCGACCCAACACCACCATGCCCACTAAACCATGTCCCTAAGCGCCTCATCTACACGTCTTTTAAATACCTCCAGGGATGGGGACTCAACCACTTCCCTGGGCAGCCTGTGCCAATGTTTAACCACTCTTTCAGCAAAGAAATTTTTCCTCATGTTCAAGTAAAAGGGGTCTTTCCAGTAACCCTGGTGGGATTTGGGGCTTACATGGATCCTTTTCAACAGATAGTGGGGCAGAAGGACAGAATACATTTGTGCACATGAGCATACTTTTTTTTAGTAAAACATATCTTGTTTGGGGGCAATCGCGTAGGTTCTGGAGTCTGACTTTGGATTTTTGAGTCTTCAAGCTGCTGGTGCTGGACACTATCCATATCAGTTGCCTCAGTGTGGGACACTGATTGATTTTTTCATCCCTAGAGTCAGGGGGTAAGGAATGGGGTGGAGAGTGTACTCCTGTTGCCCCTGCTGCAGGAAGGGAAGATCATGTGTTTAAAAAATGGCAAAATGGTACTGTAAAATTCAAGCCTTAGATTTAGATTTCCTCAAGTTCTAGATGTGGCGTGGAAGCCACATATGTATCATTTGTTCTACCACACAGCAAAAACTGATAGCACAAAGGAGATGGTTGGATTTTTTTTTCTTCCAATACTGGGGAAAAAAATATCGTTTGTTTTACTCCCTTCTCCTTCTGAAGAAAAGCTTGAACTGTCCTCAGTAGAAAAAATACAGAAAATTGTTATCACAGACAAACTAGAAATACCACTAGTGAAAAATAGGTGCTTCTTCAGGCACATTGTAACTGGCAATATGAGGTGCTTCAAAGTAAAAAAAATCAGCTTTAATTACAGGTGACACCTCATATTGGCATAACATTCCTAGATTGCCTCTTTTTTGGGGCCCTTCCCTTTATCTCTGAGAAGAATGAAAACTTTTCACCATTTTCCTGAGCTTGACTGTGACAATCCATGTACTAGGTGAGATGATGGAGGAGGATTGTAGGAAAGATTGCAGCTGGCAGATCTGTTCCCTTTAAAGGCACTCCTTTGAGAACAAGAGCTGGGCTGAAAGCATGCACCTCTTATTGCCACGCAACAGTCAGACAGAACCCCGGGTACCAGACACAGCTCATCCATAATTTCATGGTTTTTCAATATCCTTTTCAAATGTGGCTTCCAGATCTGCACACAGTCTTCCAGCCTCTGCCTCAGCTGTGCTGTAAAATAACTTTCTTACTCCTACTTATTAGTCCCACACACATACATTTAAAGATCCTGTTAGTCTTTTGTGCTGCCACACCTCATCAATTTGTCTCTTAGTTTCACATTATGTCAGTGCTGTTCTGTCTCCATTCATCATAATGCAACAAGGTCTCCTCGTGAATTTAACAGCAGATCAGTCCTAACATTGGACTTAGGTCTCTGCTAAGATAAATAAGACTCTCAGTGCAGGGAAAGCAGTTAACGCATGGCTGTGGAAAAAATGTCCACTGATCCACATTTCTTCTGTTTCTAAGTAAGCATTTCCTATGGGAAGCTGTGTTCTTCACGCTGGATTCAGTGTGTTGGTATAGCTGTGACACAGTGCTAAGAATATGTTATAAGGCTATTTCCTTGCCAGATTCGATGAAGACCAGGTTTTAACATCTTGCTCTCTTTTCCCCTTATATCAGTAATATGAGTTCTTACTAGTTCTTTCTTTATGTTGTTATAAACTATATAAAGATGCTCAGAGCATGTGATAAATGAGGTTACACTTGTCTGCGTGTGAGAGAACATATCTGTTCTTGGGTCTCAAAACACTGCCTGTTTTTAGACTGCATTGATAGTACATGATTATTTTCAGTTCTCGGATGCAATACGTTTCCATACATTTCCTTTGATATTCAATAGTGAACGCTTATGTATGCAGTAAAATGCATAACAAGGTACAGTATCAAGCTATAAAAGTGTATGCAGGACTACTGCTATAATCTCCTGTTGCATAAATATAGTTTTGACTAGCTCCGTGCAAAAATGTGAAGGCTATGCCAAGCAGAAGGTTATTGAAAAGATCATAGAGTCATAACCCATTTGGAAGAAACAACCAGCAAGTTTAAGAAGAAATGAAATTAAACTTTAACAGCACCCTAATTGCATGGCAGTAAAATTCAACTGTTATAATTCTGGTTACATTATCTTAGAAACGCTTTTACTGTATCTTAAGCTGTAGAAGAAATCCATTAGAAGCATAACCTGAAAGGAACATGAAGAGGTCATCTTTCATTTTCCTGCTGTAAGGCTGAAAAACTTCAAGCGATGTATTGTTTCAAAAATGGTGTGTGCATGCATGGCTGCCAGGGGAAGAGTTAAGGTTATATACTATAAGTTTCCTACTTTCAGATGTCAAAATACATAACTTGAGCAGGGTCAGTAACGCATAGTCATGTAACTAAGAGGAAGATGGAAACTGAGAGGAGTCACATTTTGAAAATAAATTGGAACTGGAAAACAATCCTAGAAACAGTGTGATAAATACTTGCGAATCAATACTTGTCAACATGTTATTTGTGCACATTGTGGTTTCATTATTCAGCCAGCCATGAATAGAACTCCATCTAAAGCTAGTGGTTATTTTCCTGCATTTTCCATAGTCAAAGACCATTGAAATTAAACTAGTGCAGAGTTAATAATGTATGCTGACTGTTTTAGTTACCACTTCTGTTCAGATCTGCACTGGTAGTGTCTGGGGAACACAAACAGTAGTAGTCTCAGAGCACCTGTAATTATTTCTGCAAATTACTAAATTGACCTTGTCAGAAAAAATGGAGCAAAAGTTCTCTTGTTAATTAATTTTCTCAAATGCTTTTGTAACTTGTTTGTATAGTATGGAGATAGGCCAGATAAAGAAAAGGCAGGCACCGGAGAGATGCACTTAGGGTGGTAAATGATGGATGAAGTACTGTTAGCAATTTGGGCATTGCATTTTTACATGTACTAATCTGAGGAATACCACAATTATTAGGTACTGATGCCTTGAGAAAATTGGTTAAAATGTTCTAAAAATGTTAAAAAATAAAGGCAATTAAAAAGGACATTTCTTTATTACAGTCTGCAAGTGAGGGTTCTGCTCTGGTGGCAAGGAACTTGCGGAATATTCTTGTTTGAGTTGGTTGATCTTGGAATAGAGCCGTTTCCCTTACTTGCCACTGGCTTGCAGATTACAACACAGGTTTGAAAGCAGCATCTGCAGGTAATACCTGTCCTTCTGTGGGAAGCAAACTTCCACTGCTTTGGGCCTTAGCCAGCACAGCTAAATGTAAAAGGACGAAAGCTGCACAAAGCAAGAGAAGGGTCACCAGATTGTGCTTCTGACCTCCTGTTCTGCTTGCAGAGTTGCATATCTATGGACTGCTGTTATGCAGGACAGTTTGCAAGATACTCTGTTGATAAACTATGAAATCAAGTTACTGATAACATCCTGGGTATGTTTGGAAATGCCAAATGTTCAAAGGATCTTCAGGTATCAGAAAAGATGGACTGATGAGGGTTTTTTTTTTTAATTGGCATTTCTTATAATCCCAATGTCCACTGTGTTCAGTAGTTTAACTTCTGGGGCGATAGGACAATGGGACCCTTTGGCTGGGCTATGGACGAGGCAAGTGCTGGTGGTTTGGCAGGATCTGGAAAGGAGAAGGAAGAGGAGGGGGAAAAGCACTTCTTTCGCCCTTTAAATCAAAGCCAATGGCAACCATTGGTTTAATCAGAAAATTACTGCTACTGTCAGGAGGAACTCTAGGGACATTCCTTCCCAAAAGCTCCTTTGCTCTAGAAGGATGAAGGAGTTGCTTCATTTCACAAGGTTTCTTGCGTTTAATTTTCTGCTCTGCCTTCCTTTATTCAAAGTGGAGAATACTGAATGACTGTCCCTGCTTTTCCATACTGCAGCCATGCTGCCTCCTTTGCTTGACTAGGAAAGGGTAAGATCACCTGAGCCCTGCCTGTTACTGTCTGGGGCAGAACTGAGGTAAGGAGCTGCCCAGGTGGATGTTGAAGCTGGTTTATGCTTGCCGCAGAGTCCTCTTGGCAGAGATTTCTAGTGCTTTATCAAAGTGTCTGGCTGCATCAGTTAATTGCTTGTTACAAAGTCATATCAAAGTGCTTAAAGGTTGCAATGCACTTGTTAATTTGATTCTTTGAATAGTTTAGGAGAGCTCAGTTGTGCTGGGGTAACACAAAAGCAATCTTACAATGTACCTGCAGCATGCATGCCTGCCAAAGGCAAGGGTAATCAGTCAGTGTGTTGCCACTACTATTGATGTAGTCTGAGATGGAGTTTGACTTGAAAGATGAAGAGGAAATTAAGCATAACAGAGTGATAATAGAATGATCAATGCTGCTTGCTGCAGACTTTGCATGTGTATTGAAAAGGAAGAAATTTTGTCAATGCTAGCCACAGATGTGTAAATGAGGTGATAAGTCTTATCTTAAATACAAAGCTAAATAGAAGTGACTAGTATGGTAGAGTTAACATTGGTGCTTTACTAACAAAGCAAGAAAACCAAGAAGGATGAAATAATGTTCCAAACTTTCTCTTTCAAGAAAGCATAGATAGTTCTGGTTGTTGTCATGAAATTCCTTTTTCTCAGTATTTGAATCATGGCTCTGTTTTCTCTCATAAACATTGAGTGGAGAAGTCATTTTCCTCTAGCACTTGAGTAGCCTGGGTTGTGAACTAGAAACCTGTTGTCGTAAAAACTCTTTCTTGTTATTAAAAGACTGCTTTCAATGGCAATAAAGTCATCAGTTTGGGACAAAATTTTTCTCTTCAATGGGATATTCTGTAAAAGGAGCCTTCATTCAATAGCAAAATTTGTGCTGAGTATCATGGGCCTCAGATTCGCTAGTATGAAGCCTTTTGTTTACCAGAGTGTTCCTGAATACTAACATGGGGAGGAATACATTTGTAAGTGTCTCACCTTGGGAATCCTCTGCAGTCAATAGGATTGGTCTCTGTAGCAGGCATGTTTGCCAAATTCTGTTTGTGTAATGTGATTATTTTATTATGTTAATAGTTTCCATAAGGGAAAACGAGACTTCTGAATGTCTGTTTGCTTATAGGATCTAGCATTTATTATTTATTCTACATGCTTTTATTGATGGTTGTTGCTAAAGAGGTATCCTCATCCTTGTGGGTTTTCTAGTGCTTTTACAGAATGTCAAGTTCTCAGGAAATCATTAAGGAAATCATTAGGGATCTTCATCTATTTCGCATCCTTCCGTGCATGTAAGAGTTTCAGTGTCACCCCAACTATGTTATTTTCAGCATTCTGACTTGCTGCAAAGACTAAGGGATGCATTTCCACACCCTGGCCTTTTTTTGAAAGCCCTCAAGGTTTCACAGCATCTAACCCACTCTCTGAAATGTTCTTAGCTACTTTCCCCAATAATATCAGATGATGAACCAGATAATTGGATTGCTATATCCCAATCATATGCTTTAAAAGATCTTGCGGCGTCACAATTTCATTATTTTAATGTTCCATTGACCATTATATGAACTCCTTCAATTCACTGTGGCTTTTCTACAAAATTGCATTACCCAGCAGTGGCTTGTATGAAATCTTTTTTTAATATCCTTGAATAGTCAATAGCTTTTTAATAGAAGATTTTGTTCTAAAATTCCTTTTCTGTGTAGTAAACTTTTATTTCTTGGCGTTACTGTCCATTCAAATGCCGTGTCATTTACCTTTGGTTTTCATTTAATGTTAACCTCAGGTTAAACCCATTCACACGTCAGTCGCCACTTAGCTTTAAATCCGTGTAGATACATTCTATAGAACTTTTAATTAGTTGAACAGATATCCGTAGTGAATCATAGCAGTCTTCTAATCCAGAATGACTGTAGCAGTCTGACCACCACCTGAGCAATTCTATTTATAGTTTAGATGATGACAATCGCTACATCATTGTTGGTGCTCTGAAATTGGCAGTCTTTGTCAAAACAGGAAGTTTTGAAGCAAACAGGAGAGAATTGGATTGATATTTGGGTAATCATTTGAATATGGAGGCCAGTCACCAGTTTCAGAGATCATTTGAGTTTTAAAAGCCTTGGGTGAGTAGGAATTTTTCAGAGTACACTACAGTGGATTAGGCATTCAGAGAGAAACTCAGCTGTGAGCAAGAGCTTGTCATGAAGCCTCTGCTCCATCAGTGTGCTTCTTAGGTTCCGTTTTCAACCCACTGTCAGTCAATTTCAATCTCTCAGTACACGACTGTGTAGTTCTTTGAAATTCATTGCATTCAAAATCAGTATTGTTGGGGATTTTCTTCTTTTTCCTTTACTTTTGTGAAAGGTTATTTTTAAGTATATACATTTTCAAATTGGATGCAACCTAAGCCAAAACTCTGGAGTGTTTTCACCATATATCTGGATTTGGCCAAACATTTTATATCTGAATTTAGATATTCGTATAACAGATATTAGACTCGACCTTTAGAGCTTTGAATGCATGTGGATCCTATTTTTTTTGAGAGATCATGCTTTTCCTAAACTTTTGTCTTCCTTCCGGGACTTTTCAGTCGAGCCAATGCCAGTGCAGAGCAAGATCTGTTGTTATGATCAGCATGATCTTCTTGATCTTGCCCACACCACGTAATGTCTTCTGATAAGTGCAGCTAGAAATGAGACTCCCTGCAGCACAGAGGCAAGAGTTCACCTTCTCTCCCACAACAGTCATGCCGGCGTGCCCCTGCCTTGCATCAACTGAGATATTCAATCTCTTGTGTTTGTGAAGGATGTGGGCTCCACACCCCTAATCTTTAGCATACCTTCCCCTCCTGAAGCATCGATGGTAGGTAATAAAAATCTCTCAGAGCTGCTCTAACAATCCCATATCTTTGAAATGAGCAAGAAATAAAGTACTGCAGGAATCACACTAGGTAGATGACATGCTTTAACTGAGCTGAGTCCTTGAAGAATTAGTCTGGTGATTATGGGAAGACTACAGCTGAGTGTCTTTTTAAATCAGGTAATTTGAAATTAAGTCTCTTTTCCTTATCTAGTTAGTACAGTCCATTGTTCTGATGGTTGTTATCTGATGTTTAAAACATAGCATTTCCCAGAGTGTCTCCTGATGAGTTTAATGTAATTTGAGACTCTCTCATTCTTGAATGCTACAATTGCAATGAGATTAGGAAGCAGAGTGGTTAAAATGAGTTTCCATTGCTAAAAAAGATATTGGTAGATAATTCAGAACTTCTCAAAAGTAATCCATATTGAGAGACTGCCTGCTGTCCAGAGCAAGCATGGAGTCCAGCTTCTTCAAGCTGCAGTTCCCTTTGCTTTCTGATAATATGCGAGATGTAACATGAATGTCTCCCAGATCAAGTGTTGCTTGATTAAAATGGGTTAGAGAAAAGAAATGCAGTGAGAGCTTGCCACTTTCTACTCTGTGCGACTCATGCTGCCTGCCAGGCAAACAGGCAGCAGAGCTATTATCATTCAAATAGCAATAAGATGTGTGATTTAGGTTTTTCAGGTCTCTGCCTTTTATACTCTCATAATAGAAATCATTAGGGATCCACTGAAATACTCCATTTATCACAGTAGATTTAGATGACTGGAGACATTAAGTGCTGTTATGGGTCTGGGTCATGATTACTGCCAAGCAGAGTCCTGTTCTGGCTGAGTGAGTATGCATTAATTCAAATAACTAGATTATTATCCATCATGGCTGTTGAATAAGGCCCAGTTTTTCTAGCAACAGGGTGGGTAGGAAAATGTCCAAGAGAAGTGTCTGCCTCTTGCACCTGAGAATGAATTCAGGATCAAGTCTTCATGCTTTTACTTGGGTAAATCAAAAGTGTTTGAGCTAATTCAGCCTTTCCAAATTGCACTTTTCTGCTTCTGCATGCTGACTGAGGCCAACTCCTATTTATGCACTGGAGGAGAGTTATTACCTATGTGCCTAAGAAAAGGAAAGGAAGAGGCAGGCATCTCTGGAGCTAGACAGTGATGAGTTGCAAGGAAATTACACTCCCAACTACAAACATACAGAATTATCACATACGATTAAGTGTTTTTCTCTTCTGTCACACAGTTTATGTCCAATCTGTCATGGCAATCTAGCTCTGGAATTTGAGTGAATCTCAGCCTTTGACTTCCATCCTCTCTAGACAGGTTTTTACCTTTACAACCAAAAATCAGGTAGCTTACAACATAAATTCACTATCTTGAGTTCCAAACACTGGCTTTACAAATTGCACTTTCATTATGTAAAATAAAGCAATTTATATCCATTGACAGTAGATACAATGCTTCAGTGCACACTGTTTGGCTTGATGTATTTGGTAGCTTGAAACTAGCTGCCTTCCAAACGTACGAGGGCTTGTCCTGCTGCATGATCCTTGTGTCTATAAGCACTAGCCTGCTCATCTTCCAGAATGAAGTAGGTCGGTTTTGAATTATGAGTTTAGCCATTTAAATCTGGAATGAAATGCACAAATAAAATAAGTTAATTTGTTTGTCTTGCTGGTAAACCTCAGGCTTCTGCTATTATAAGACTGCATATCAGAAATAATAATAAAATGCACTTTTTTCCTCTGAAACACTGGCAAGGTATAATTATATTATGATTTATTTTACAACTTGAAGACCAGAACCTGAAATACTTACTCAGGCAAAATTAGAAATCAAGGAGAGTAATCAATCATTCACAACTAGGGAACGGTAATTCTTTCTAAGTCCATTTAGTAAACTGAGTACAGAATAACCCTCTTGTTTGGACCTCTGACAAATGCAAAGAATAAAAATCAGGTTTCTTGATTTCTAATGCCCTTTTACTCTGAGCCTTATTAATGCACCTCACCCTGAGTAACAGTCATAAACAGTAGTTCAGCCTTTCTAATACCCAGGATACAAGGTATTAGTGGAAATGGTGATAATTTGGGACCCCAATTACCTAGCTAAACGGGCGCACTGGACAAGGCATTCTCCAACTTCACCATTTCCTTCCATGTGGATATGGCAAGTTGGTGGGATTTCTCTCACTGGTCAGATCTACTCCAAAAGCTACCAGTTGTGTAAGATTGCGCTTGGTTTTTGGGGGACGGATGTGTTACTGGTTTTTGCCCATGATATTTTCCTCTTCTCCAGGCCATGCTAGGCATTCCTGATGGATAGCTGTCCTACTGTGTGTTTTAAGATCCCAAAGTCACTACAACTTTGGATGTAAACAGAAAAACTTCTTACGGCATTTAACTGTATGGAGATACAAAAGTAGATTACAAATCAGCAATGTGTTCAGGGTAGAAAACTGCCCACCAAGGAACTGTTAGTGTATGATTACTCAAGCTGATTTGAGAAAGAACAATTAGTATGTTTCTGAAAGACACTTTAAGAATTATCCCTATTTTCAAGCCTGAATCTTTAGGTAACTGTAAATCAGTATGTAGAAAATGGTTTTTCATGTCTAATTCATGTTTAGTGAAAAGGTCATAAACGTCTCCAGATTCTGCATTCTTTTAATTTCCAGCTATCTCAGGAAAACTAAGAATTGTCACCATAACTCTAAGTCTTGATATGCGTTTAGTTAACAAAACACTTAGTAACATCACTCCATAAGTCTTGACATGAATAGTCAATTTTTCAGCTTCTTTCTTCAAGTGAATGGTGAGTCTAGAATAATAAAATACAATGGAATCGGTGTCAACCAAAATGATTATTCAATGAAAATTTAAGTAACTGAGCAGGCAGGTAACCATACCTGAATCGCAGAATGAGGTCAGCTGCTGAGATTTAAGTCTTCACTGTTTAATAATTTTGATAGGTGCTTAGGGTTCATTTTGTAGCCTATTAAAAATGAGACATCATTGTGTCATCTTGTCCCTTAGAAATGAACTGCACAGAGGCAATCTCATACAGTTCATTTAAGAAATTATTAGCTGAATCTGTTAGAAGTTGGTTTTATTTATTTCACTGGAGTTATGCTGGTTTATATCAGCTGAGGATATGATGGATATTTCCTTGGATCTTCCACAAATCACTGCACATACAGTATTTTGGGAATACGTACTTGTGAATGTGAATAAAAATTTCTGACTGTGTGGTTTTTGAGGTATGTTGTGCGTGGAAGGACTCTAGGCCCTACCTATCAAATATATGCAGGTGTATTTTGGCCAAAACACTCTGGAAATGATGCTGTTCATACCTTTGATTTCGAAGTGGAACATTCACTGAAATTAGAATAATGCCTGAAAAATTCTGAACAGATCTTCTGCCTTCTGATTTCGGGTCTGTTAGGAAAGTTATTTTCCAGTGGAAAAAAAAACAGCTATGCCATTTTATTCAGGCTACAGGAGCTATTAATCCTCCAAAATGGCTGTTTGCAAACAGTAATGTCTGGTAAGTTCTTCCTTACAGCTTTTTTCAGCTGGCCTGCACAGAATATGGGTATAGATGTGCTCATCCCTTACGCTTTTACAGATGCTGCTCTGGCAAGTGTCATTGCAGCAATGTCCATCAAAAATGTCACTCAAGAGAAACATTTGCCAGATCTGCCTGCCAGCATGAGCTAAATCATCTCACTGTGGATCGAATGTAGTTCATCCTTGCCTCTCCCTCCCTAAGAAAATCATTAGGGAGCCATAGAAGAGCTGATAACTAGCCGTGAGTGACTTGCAGCAGATGCTAAATATTGTAACACTGATAACAGTTAATTTTTTACTGTGAGATCTGAAACTCTACCAACTTTATTCATTACTGAGGAATGGTTATTCTATTTAAGGGATTGGATAGAGGAACTTGTGGTAACAGAACAAGCTAGTAAGTGAATATATGATCTAACTAATAAACCTTCCATACTAGCCCTTAGCCTGCAGTATCCTGACTGTCAGGATAGTGTCAGCTAGCTGACACTCTCACTTATTTATGCAATGATGGACCTCATTGAAACTACGAATCAGTAAGAGGCCTTCCATGGGTTCACTGAACACTGATTTGGTTCATGTTTCCTGAGAGAGGTACAAGGCAACATTAAGTCAGGTGCCATAAGTGGGATACGTAGGAGACGGAGAGCAAAGCAACATAGAGATAAAAGGTACAAGGACTTTTAAGCTTGTTGTAATTTGCCTAATCCTGTTGAGATGAATGTTTCATGTATTTTATTTCTGATAAGTAGTCTTAACATTTTTCTCCTGCAGATTAGCACTTTCCATGGCTTGTCAATCTATGCTGAGTTTCAGTCTGAAAGGATAGACAGTTGTGTGCTGCAAGACTGACAAGAAATATTAAAATTAATTCAGGAAGTCAAAGTTGGTTCTCACGTTTTCCTACATAGTCCAACTGAAGGGGATGTACAGTGCAGACCTAAGACCCCAGTCCTGCTGCTGCCAGTTTCTTAGCAGATCACTGCATCCATGTCAGAACTTCCTTGAAGGCAAAAAGTGCCCGCTACCAACTGCTGGGTCCAGACCTTGCCACGGGAAAGATCTGACCCTGGAGCAGATGAGCAGGAACTTCCTAGGTGACCTCTCCAGCTGTCAGAGTCACTCCCACTGAGGTGCCTTTGATCCCAAGGACAGGCATGAACCGATGCATCGCTGTTAAGGTAACTAATTTTAGCGGCTTCATCTGTTTAACTGGGACTCTCAGCAGAACATGACTGCAGAGGGAGCCTGGAGGAAAGTAAGAGATCACTCGGGTATGAATTGCAAATGTTTTAAAGCTTCACTCTTCCCTGGATAAATCTTCCCAGGAACCGCGATATTTGTGCTACTGCCATTCCTGGCCAATCTCCTGCACTTGGATGGGAGGTTTCTTCCAGTGCAGGAGAATATCTAATAGAAGTATACAAGAGTTCTACTTAATATGTGGCATTTCTCTGTCATACAGCATGATACTAAATATTTTCCAGAGCTACTGAAAATATTTGGACATTTCGAAGGCTATTTTAGACCATTTTCATAATTTTCTGCATGAGTTGAGTGCTAAACTCCTGGATTTTTTGTTGATAGCTGTAAAAGGTCCCTTAAATACTAAAAATATCTTTAAAATGTCTAGAACCGAAGCCACCTTTGAAAATCTTAAGTATTGTGTAGGAGGCATATCAGTTGCTCTCTGTGTCTTTTGTTACCAAGAACCGTATCTATCATTGTTACCTTTTACCTGTTTATCAGAGTCCTGAATGCCACTGATATTTCCAATAGAGAACTTGGTGAGAGGTGCTGCTGAAAATGTAATACTTAAATATAAGAGGAAAGCCTGATGTAGAATTGTATTAGGAGGTTGGCTCTAAATCCACCGTCTTTCTCATATAAAAAATTAACGTTATTTCAATATCATGCTAAATGAAAATTTATCTATTTCATTGTTGATCTATTTTGAAGAATGTGACAGTGCTGCATAGTCAAGAACTGGATATAACCTTTTCCATCAGTATGTCAATAATACATTGTTTCTACATTTAGAAACAGAGTGCCAAAAGGTAAGACTTGAACGTGCATCTGCTTTGGGTTAGATTTACAGGCCGTCATGGAAACACAAGAAAAGAATAAAGAGGCATTGCTTATAACCTGGAATAATCTGATTTCAGGTTTTGCATCCAAAACTCAGATTGTTATTCTCTTTTGAAAATAACTAAAGGTTGGCAGCACTCGCAGTTATGTGAGAGTGACAGTATCCTTTGTAGTAAGGGATTTTTGGTAGAACACGATGTGTCGAACTGATCTCCTTGTTCTCTTAGAAGATGGATCCTACAGCTGGTAAGTCAGTGACGAGAACTTGAAATATGCTTTATACCGTGCATTCAAGTTAAAATAAATGTTGAATCTGCCAGCAGTTTTCTTCAAAATACACATAAACACTTTCCACAGCATTTTGTTTATCAGTGGTTTGCTGAATACCTCTTCAAACTTTGTGGCAGTCTGATGTGTCAGGCTTTTCCAGTTGTGTCAAACTCTGACCACCAGTGCAACAAAAGAGTTGCCTGATTTATAGAAAAATTCATTATTGTTAGTGCTAAGCTGTCAAAAAAATGAACAACACCGGAGCTTCCTGATCCGTAATGTTCTGTAATACACAGTTGTTGGAAGCTGCATTCCTCTGGGAGAGGTGGATGGGAAAGTGTTGCTGTTGAGAAAAACTGTCTTACCGAGACGGCAAGCGGGAAGCCAGCTTTTGAGAACCTGCAAGCTGTGAATTCTTTTTCCTGAAAAAGAAACAAAGGATTTTGTCCTACTTTTCTAGAGATTAGCTTTTGTTTAATCTCCCAATCTTCTGGCATACTGAATCACTGACTACTCTAATAACAACATACTAGTTAATCCTTATGAAACATGTGGTGATAATTCAGCCTAAGAAACAATTCGTGTTTTACTGCTGCCAGCTAAAAGTTTATGTTAAATTTTCTGCTGTTACAGAAAAAAATGAAATGTGATTTTTTTTTTTCTCCCCAATTTTCTTTTTTTTTTCAGTGAACTCTCTAGTCACAGTATTCTCAGTTATTTCAGGCATCCTCATCATATATGGTCAGTTCTCACTGGGTTTCACTTTATATTCTCTTAGAGCAGACCAAAGGTCCACCCTCCCACTTCATCAGTAAACAAGTAAGAAAAGAAAACCTGTTGATTACAGTTGGTGTTTATGTCTAAAGATCTGATCTAGCTTCACATAAATCAACAATTTTAATTGTCTTGGGAAGAAAAACAGCTGTTTGGTAAAAAGAAAAAAATAATCTATAAATAGAAAAAAATCTGCAAAATGTCAATATTTTTTGCTGATAGGAGGAAAAATTTTTTTGAGAAAAGGACAGTTTGAGATAAAAATGTCATATCAACAATTTCTCTTAAAGACATTTCAGCAGTATTATGCTAGTTCAAAAGATACGTATTCCTAATCTGCCACTTTCTGCTCATTTCCTGCATAAAAAAACCTTCCTAAGACTCCAGGTTCCACAGCAGCAATCATACAAGCTGGCAAAAAGATAACTTTAAGTAAGTTTAAAAACTACCAGGCCAACAGCAAAATGTCTGGTCAGGCTGAGATGTACACTTTAAGCTACTCTTCATGGACCTACTGTGCTGCTTCATGCTTAGTATGTGATACTTGAACAGCTCAGGGGCATTTTCAGTACGTTAATATGTAAGGAGCAGAGCAGTAGAGAATTGGGTCAGGATTGAGCTTTGTAAACTTCAATTCAGGTGTCAGCTTTGGTTTTCAGCTGGAATTTGTGAAAATCTTGTGTGGTGCTCTCCCAGGATTTGAATCTTCACATGTCAGTAACGTAACTAATGATTTTGCACTGTACCTGAAGTGGGGAAAATCTGCTTGTTAAACAGTACTAATGAACATACTGCTTCTGCTATTAACCTTTCTGCATATTTACTGCTGTCATGTGGGAGGGGAAATGGCCACTGTTTTCTTGTTGGGTACATGCCACACAAAATACAGGCTTGACAGTACTTCACAGACAAGTCAGTAGTACAGTGAAAATCAGTGAGACCTGGTGATGACAAGCTTTAGGGCTACAATTAAAGCCACATTTCAAAATGTGCTTTTATGGCAGTGAGACAGCTCTCCTGCATTGTACATGTTCCAGCCCAGTTCCCTATGCATGGACTTGCCTTCTTAACCTTGTCCACTGTGCTTCATTTTTCTCTTTTTAATTTGCCTCCTTCAGATCTTTCCACTGCCTCATTTACTAGCACATCTTTCTGAGATGTTTTAAAAATAGATGGCTGAAAATAAGAATGTTACATAAAAGTGTGGAACCGCTGAGACACATGGAAAATCTTCATAATAAATCACTCTCCCTCCTTTACCTTTTGCATTGACTGTGAACTCTTTTGAGCAGATACCTTACATTTTCTCTATAGGTAATACACTCAGTATACGATGTTGCTGGACCTGCAGACAATCAGCAATGAGTAACCCTGTGTCAGGCTTAGATTCAGTCATTTCAGTGGCTTAATGTGAAGGCAAAGTCTACAGGCCAGACTGGATGATCAAAATCATGTTTTTGGGCTTCCAGTTTAATGGGACCACATTTGTAGGTGCTTGTCAATGTAACATGGTACAGTAATAACTACTGTGTTCAAGAATAATTGTCTTAAGAATTTTATGCTTTACTTCAAATAGCATTGGGTATCAGTACTCAGTGTAAAAACAAACCATTGTCAAAAATATGACAATTATAGATTAAATAAATTTAATGTAATATAAAAACACGATGAAGGAATTTAAATCTTTTAAATGTGGCATTTAATCTTTTGTCAGTATAAAGATGTGAGTTAATTTTCAATATTCCCTATTTTCCTATTGCTCTTACATTACTAACTCGAATTATTTTTTGGTTTTGTGGTTAGATTTTTTAATCTGGCTTACTTATGTTTAATTTCAACAGAGGTTTATCTGCAGAGAAAAGGCTGAGGTCTAAAGATCAATTAATTTTGTTATGTTTTCTTCCCAACCACCTTTTCAAGTTTCAGAGGGATAGGGAGTAATTTGTTTGCTTTTCTGTATGCTTGCACACATTGTATTTGCATTTGTAAATGACAAAATACCAGCCTGATTTTTAATACTTCTGTAATTTGGTCCATTTGCTCTGATACATTAAAAAAAGAAGTAATTTGTTTCACCAGGAGCTCCCAGGTAGCTTTTGAGCTATTAGTTGGAGCTTCCATTCTGGAAAGGTACACATCAGTAATCAAGTCTATTTACTTCTTTCAGTGTGCATTCGTTGTGAAGGAGGGCCGGTCCTGAGACCTCTCTGTGATTGATGCCTCTGAACTGTGAAAGGAGCTAGTATAAAGTCTATGACAAAACCCGCTGCCTTTTTTCATGGGGGCAAAAAAGCTGAAAGTTAATTACTCAGAGAGTGCATAACGCAGCATTCTTTTGCTGCACTATGTCCTGGGAAACTTATTGTGTCATTTTTCCTCCCTAAGGATATTATCTTCCATGTAAAGATACATGTTTGGATGAGTGCCAGCTAAAGCTTTTCCATTTCTCTTCTTCCTTTTGGTTGCTTGCAGGACTTTACAAAGAGACAGAGCCACAGCAAGTGAAGAAACATCCCTGTGTTAATTAACCAGGCTGGGGGATGAGGGCCAGCTGGGATCATTATAAATTACTAGGAACAGCATGTATACACCAGTTCAGACAGCTGGGGCTGGGTGGTCAGCATGCTGGCAGATACAAGGAAAAGTATCTTCTTTTCTGTAGAGAATTCAGGCTGGAGGAAGTAAGGGGGTGTTCTCTGTCAATCTTTAAAGTTAGAACTAGTTTCTCTTGCATTATTTACTGGTTGTAGGGTTTCATGTATCCCTTCTGAGTGCTGGAGGAAAACATTGCATACAATTTCTCTACAAGGCATCTCTGCTGAGATAAGCTGAGGAGTTTAATTGAGTTAGGGCTTGAATGTATTGAAGGTAGAGGAGAAGCAAGCTTGAAGTCCAGTATGCTGAGATCTGCCAATATCCTTATCTTTGTAGCTGACCAGAACTAACATTCCTTCAAATCCTATTTACAAGATTTCTTTCTAGTAGGAACCCTGGGCTGAGTAATCTGCCTGATGCCACTCGGATAGTAGTTTGAGTAGCTACTGTATTCTGGGGTCAAATCATGCTTTTGGCAATGAGATGTTCCCCTGAACCGTGTCAAGCTATCTACTATGAATTAACCTCTACACGTACAGCTAAAGGCAAACACTGGAGGCAGCTGGCTTTCTTTGGGTTGCTTGTGGTATATGGAATAATCACATCTGACTCTGAATACTCATGCTGACTCTAAATCTTCTTTTTCCTTTCTTTCTTCCCTTGACACTAGAATACATTCTTGCCCTCTGGGTAAACCTGAATAAAACTTAACATTAATTTTCAATCTTCCTGCCTTCATGCTAAGCTACCCAAGATATTTTACTGTTAATTTCACAGTTCTCAGAACCTCAAGGCAATGCAGCACCTGTAAAGTCTCAAAACTAGTGAACGATGTCTATAGTTAGGAATGAGTGCAATGGTCTACAGAGCTTAGAAATGTGATCAGCATTACATGGGTTTCTGTTACTTTGTCATGCAAAGTATCTTGTAGATTTGTTTTAGCTCTCATTGCTTCTGCTGGGGACAATGCAGACCGAGGAGGTTTACAGAAGGGGATATGTGAAGACAAAAGCATGACAAAGATCTCTAGGTGATTCTGGGCAGGTGCTGTAAATCTGAGCATTTAGAATACAAAAGGATGCAATTGGTAACTGAGGAAGAAACTAGAAAAGTTCAGGTTGTATTTGTTACAGTGGGCAAGAAGTACTTTGAGTCAACTGGAAGTTAACTGTAGCAAGGAGCTTCGTCTGCAGAAGGAATCTGACGACTTTTAATTGAGTTGCACAAGATGCATGCTTGAAAGCAGGGGAGGGATAAGAGGGGCGCTGAGGAGGAGTATGCAGCAGCAGCCATTAGAATCAATGCCGTGTGCGTTTCATAATGAAAACCTTTTGGCAAGACTTTCAGAGAGGCTAGAGTGGTATCGTCAGTGTCTGTGTCCGTGGTTGAACCACTTGTATACCTTGTATATGTCCTGGAGCAATCACCCATTGGGCAGCAGTGCAGGAAGAAAGCGGGAATACCCCATGCTTAGTTTCCCCCTAGAGAGGAAGTGAGGCCTGGCTGCAGGAAGGAGGGAGGTCTTGCACCAACGTTTGTTCGAAGGAAGAAGCTGTGCTAGCCCTGTTATCCGTTACCTCGTCTCACCTCAGAGGCAGGATGCATTGAAGAGTACAGTTGGCAACCCTAAAAAGTTGCCAGCCACAAACAGCATTGTGGTGATGTGTTTAATGTATTATACATAGTAATTTTTTACAGGATAATGGCAAATAAATAAAGTGACATAAGTATAGAGTATACATTGCATCCTCCCAGAACAGCTGCTGGTTCTAACAGGAGAGAACCCGTCTGTCTGAGCACTGTGTTGGCTGCTCCTTTACCTTGCTAAGTAGTGCAGGTACCACTAGATGGCTGTCAGACAGAAGGTGTGAGGACCCTCTGGGAGAGCATCCAGGGCAGATCAGGATTCAATGCAGAGCCTTTACAAAGTGGTTTTGAGGTGGGGTCTTAACTATCAGAAAGTTTTGGAGGGGGGAAGAGACTTAATCGCACTGAATTGTGTTTGTATGATGCGAGCTGTCACTGTTAATTATAAATGAACTGATGTTTTGGCTTGGAAGGCATCATTCAGAGGCAGGGTGCTCATGGTCTGCTATGGGGGTTTCATAGGCTGGAGGCATCTCTGTGAGCCACCGGTGTCAGGTTAAGTGAACTCTGATTTGGTAGTTCATATGTTGAAGAGACAGAAGGTCCCAGAGGCAAAAAGGGCTGAATCACTGGAGCATTTTCCTTTTTTCAACTTAGTGTTATAATTCGTGTAACAGCATTAGAAGTGTATCTTAAAGCTGCCTTGTGATAATACGAAGTGTTTGTCTCAGAAGGCAGTAACAAAATTGAGAAGATGTTGAATAAGAAGGGGGCCAGCACAGTGACTTTACTGTGGGGGTCCTGTTTGGCCCCTAGTCTTAGGCTCAGATCTGTCTGGAACAGAGCTCGAACAGAGCCCCTGAAGAGTGAGCACATCATCCGTGCATGTGTGCTTCACGTCTTTGATGGACTGGAAGAGTGGGAGAAAATCCTGAACGCTGACGTCTTAATATTGGCTCAACACCAAAGCGGTGTTCCTGCAGATTCAGTTACACTCATCTGGACGTTTGGCGCACATGTTGATAAGATGCTTCTTCAATAATTTTCTTCAGTCAGTAAAAGTACACCAAGTGACTATATTGGAAGGGAGGCCAATGCAATGTTACAAAAATACTCTTCACTCCTCAGATGTGCAACTGCAGGTCACAGCTGAGGAGATGTTAGCTTAAAAATTGTGTGCCATGGCACAGCTTATTTACTGATCCTCCTAAAGCCTATGAATGGATTGCCCCCATGCAGCACAAAAGACATGAATGGAAAGAAAGAAAGAGGAAACTATATCTGTGGCAACCAGTGAGCTGTGGAAATTGGAGTCATTTCTTACAGGCAAACCCACAGGTTTCCTGAGGAAAAACCTCCATTAGTACTTGTTCCTCTAGACCTGCTTTGCTGCTATTTTGTGAGACCCGGTCATGCAAATACAGTTCCTTGGGACAATTCCCATGCATAAATTTTGGCAGGGTTAAGCTCTCTGCAGTCTTCATCTTAGAAGCCACTGGACTTACCCACCATATCGTGGAAGAGGAAAACTTCCAAAACTAATATAAGCTTGATTATTCAACAGAAAAGCAGTTAGGAGAAATGAGTGCTATTGCTGTCTTGTTATGTTCAGGGTGCTCCAAGACTTCTTGGCTGGCTGTTCTTGCTCTCTGAATAAAATGAGAGAATCACATAAATATTGGCAGTCCTCAGTGCTGCTTTTAGGCCAGAATTGAGCAAGCAAACGGCTATGACTACGCCAGCTTTTCTCTCAAATAAGCATGCCCTTAAGGAGCAGGTTTAGCACCTCCTTGTAGTTATAATTGGAGTGTATTCTCTCCCATGCACAGGAACACAACAATTGTCTAATAATGGTTTACAGGTTGGGATATTCCCTGCTATTAGAGACCCTTTGGTGGTCCCTCTTCTCTCTGTTGGAAACAGAATGAATCAAGAATTGCATCCCTTTTCTTCTAGTTTCCCACCCAGAATCAGCCACGGTGGAAATCTTTGAAGGTCTTATGAAACTCCCTCCCTTTTGGAAATGCAAGTGTTTGAGAGCATTCAGTGTAACCGTTTCAGAGAGTGCATGGTCTGTGTTTTTAGGAAGATCAACATAGATATAAAACCACAGCATGCAGTGGGAGGAGTATAGATAAGAATGGAAATACTAAGGCTTGTGTTTGTGTCTGGGTTTGCAATTCTTGTCAACAGGTTACAGGGGTCACAGTCCAACAAAACTTGTGAAGTCTGAAGCATTGATCGTGGCTGGTGGTAAAAGGAAGGTTGATCTTTCTCTTCAGCTTTCTTTACATTTCAGAATCACTTGATGAAGGAAGAAAATGACAGCAAACATATTGCAGCAATGTAGAAGTGCTTACAGCCTTATTCTCAGCTGCGGTAAGTTGGACTAAGTCTATGGATTTTAAAAGTGATACTGATTTGCACCACATCTAGGCTGCTTTGCTTTTCTTTTTTTCTTTGGTATCCCAAGCTGAGATACAGAAGCAGGCAGTGTGAAACACAGAGGTCTTTTCTAAAACCAGACAGGATCTGTGTTACTTCAATGAAATAGTGTAGTCAAGCATAAAATTTAACTACCTTATCATAATATTTAGTTGCAGTTCTTAGAGTTTTCAGTATACTGGGTGATTCAAACTCTCTAGACTTTCCCAAAGCCAGAGGCACTTAGCAGCTCACAGGAATGATCTGACAACCTGCAAAAATGGGCCTTTAATTTGCTGTTATTTCAACAAACAGTGATTAAGGACGAGCAAACCTATTACCCTGTACTGCTGACATGTTTTGCTCTTTTGGGCGATAATTTGAAACTGATTTATCTGTTGTTCTGTGTAGTGTTCCCTCCAATATTCTTGCTCTTGAAATGCATTTCTGTGTTTTTTGCTTTGTTTTTCTTTTTAATGCCACTTGTGTAATAACTCTGAGGAATGGACCCTTGGTTACAGTTTTATTCAGAAATTCTGTAGACAAAATGCAGTTTTAAATTCTGTGGACAAAATGCAGTTTTGAATTCTGTAAGAACATTTCACAATCTCTGAATCACTAATGGCATAAATCTATTTGACCTCAATTTCCCTTAGGTATCTTTGTATCAGTACGAAATTAGTTTAATTTGTTTAAGCATGCATACTTACACCTTAATGAGCTGATAGCATTACCTTTATCAACTCTGGAAATGACTGTACTAAATCCTACTGACTGCAAGCACCGTTCAAGGTATGAACCTATGTATCAGACTTGGAATTATAGATAAAGCTGGTTTCAACCTATATGATTTCACCCTCTCTTTCCTAAAAACATCCTGTAAAAAACATAGTAATTGTGCTGTATGAATCTATTAATGTATCTTTGCTGAACTGTGTAATAATTTTTGTTTCTTTAATCGTGGGTAGCTCATAGCTCTTTCATCTCTCTGAAGCTTTGAAATTTCCTGGAGTTTGTTGTCTTTGAGCTGAGATGATTTTTGTGAAATTCTCATATAAAAGTCTCTCAGAGGTAGAACAGCTCTAACTAATCTGGTGTGGAACTAGGCAGTTAGGAAAGCTTCAGGATAGCTAGGTAAAACACCAGACTGATGAAAACATATAATTTGGAGAAGTAGATCCTCAAGGCATAAAGTTTTATGATTGTTGCCTGCTCTGTTGTTTTGGTGAAGATATTTCAAGAACAGTGATTTGCAAGTCTAATTTTAATTAGAAAATTTTAGCGGATATTTTCCTAAAAGACAGTGTAAGACACTTAAAGGACAGTACAAGACCTGTTGATTGAAGGACATAAAAGCACTTCCTTTGTTTTATTAGTATTCTCTGTTCATGAGTGCAATCCAATTATCTTTAGTATTTGTCACACGGTACCTTTAAGGTTATGAATTTTAATATGAAAATTCTTTAACGAGATGGCTTTTTAGATAGCAAAAGAGCAATTCCTGATGTGGGGTTCCAAAGTGGGCAGGCGAAAACAAAAGAAGCTGCGGAACTAGGAAGGTGCTTGGTCAGCGTCCTGTCCGTGTGGGAAGTGATGTGGACCTGGATGCGGAGTTAAAGCAAATGGAACATCAGCAAATGATCATGCTGTTTGTCTGAAATTAAGTGAAACATCATTGGATTCTCACAGAGGCATTGTGAGGGCTTCATTGCCCTGCAAGGTCAATATAAATTGTACCTCATCTGCTTTAACTTTAGGCAGAAGAAAGATTCTGTACCACTCCATTTGTTCTTACTGAGAATAGCCACAGTTTCTTGAAAGCTGATGGAAAGAAATTATTTTGAAGAAGCTGAGATAAAACCTGTTGACTCGTAGTTAGTCTCTAACTGACTAATATTTGTCTGAATGCTAGAACTGGCAAGCAGGAAATTTTGGAAGATATTATGACTTTATTATATGCATGTATAGAGTTCTATGCTAATACATTAAATCCTAAAGGATTTTTTTAAACAAAATTGTCAGGCATGAAGCAGTAGACCTTTTAATTTAAGATTTAAAAATTTTAAGTGTTGTTTCAGGATGATTAAGTTTTATTACTTAGTTATGGTACTTATTACTGGTGATATAACAGACTATAACTTTCAGAAGAGAAACACCGGAAGGGTCTTCTACAGCCCTTCCCTTTTAGACATATGCTTGTTTTTTACAACTGGTGTAGTTATGGCAGGAATCAAGTATGGAAATAATGAAATCTGAGCTGGATTTTTACCCCTCTTGCTGAATCTACTGTAATATTCTGCTAAGGTGCTCCTTAAGCACTTCTACTTGGTGCTGATGATCCAGGCCTGCAATTTTTACATGCGTTTCCTTGGTACTATTTTGAATGCAGATCTCTCTTATAGTGAAGTAGCTTTGGGTTAGGTTTTTTTCCCTTCTATGTGAGCTTTTCATGGTGATCAGATACAGGCAGAAGGGAACTACAGGAACATTAAACTTTGGGAAAATAAGTTTTTGAGAACTAGCTTCTATTGAGAGTAAAACGGTAAAGGCAGGAGCACAGGGGCAAGGGAAACACCTTAGTTCTTTCTCTTCATCATCTTTTCCTCGTTTTAGTCATCCAGAAAAAAAAAATAGAGTAACCTAGAGTATTAGGTTTCATCCTAATATTGCAAATTAAGAACTGAAGGTTCCAAACAAGATCTGCACCCCATATGCAACAACTGGTTTGCCCAAACCTAGTCGGGGAGTTCTGCAGACCTCGGTTGAGCTGAATGCTGGTGTCCTGTAAGGAGCGAGGAGTATTCAGCTCAGTCTCTGTGCTTTGCCTGCTGGGAAAATCCGGTTTAATGCCCCATGTCAGAGGCCAGCAGAGAATCCAGCGTGCGTATTGAGTACCTGATATATTCACAACCTAGTCCCATTTCTTAGGGCTTTGCCAGGTATTGTGCCATGGCTAGGACTCAGGGAAGCGGTGAAAGCCCCATTTACCTCAGATAAGTCATTGCTATGGAAGCAAAATAGTTCACAGGGAGGAATTTAATACTTTCAGTAAAATGTGCTAGAATATCTAGGTTTTTACCTTGCAGAAACCAGACTCCATTTAGGAAATGTGAGTATTATATCAGCCTTTTATCAGTTTTAACTTTAACATGTGGCTAATAATTTATTACTTGTAGAAGTAAAAACTTTCTAACACTCCTTCAGGGAATGTGCTGTACTTTTCATTTCCTTGACCTTCTAGGTTTTCATCATTATTTATAGATTACTGCAATATATTAAAATAATTTTCTGAACAAAAAAAAAGGGAAAAAATCTTCCATTGCGAACAAAATCAGAGGGGGCATGCAGAGTGTAATTTTTATCAACAGATGTGCTTAATTGTTCAAAATAACTGCAGAATACTGTTTGGTTATGTTTGAAATAAAAATATTGAACAATACAAGTTTTAAATAGTTCTGCTGTAATTTATGCATAGGATATGCAGTACACTTAGTGAATTCTTTTGCAATTTACTCCTAAAGTAATGTACTATTCCATGCAATGAATTTATGTGACTTAAATAATAAACCTGGTAACTTTAATTTTACTATGAATACTAGTGACTGAATGCAAACTTCAGATTGCCGAAGACAGATGGAAAGCGAATTTCAGGAGATCTAACAGTAGGTTGAAAGAATAAAATACTGAACCTATGAAACCAATGGGAGTTCATTACTGAAATAATAATACGTCCACCTTATGTAATGCTTCTCTACCAGAGGAACAGATGAAAGTCAAAGAGGAGAAACAGCTGGAGAATGGCTGGGAGGTACGAGGGCTGCAGTGAGAATTTGAAACAATCTGCAGAATCCCGGAAGAAATGAGAGCTAGGTCAAAGCAAAGGTCTTAGCCCCTCAGTACTATTTCCACATCATAGAAAATTTGCATTTAGTCCGTGATCAAAACCCGTTCACTGTGTTTTGGTTCCAAGTCAGACCACTAATTGGAAGGGTCCTGTGTTGCATTTTCATGTGACTCTGTCATTCTCTGTCTGGTGTCCCTAGCTGATTTACAGAGCAGGATATCTATCAACTTCCCCAAACAAAGCAGCATAGTGGGGAGTTTTGTGGGTCCTTTCATTATATGGTAGATTTGTTGCTATATCAGAGTGGCAATTAGAAGCTTAAAAAGAGATGTCATGCATTGGTGAGGGCTGAACAACATGGTTTCCCCTGGAAAATGGGTGCTGTTCCTCTGCTGCTTCTAGGATTTAGATTCGGGGAAAAGGCTTTGAACTAAGAGAAGCTGGATGCCAGGCACCTAAACTGCTCTTTTAATTAAGTCTGGTTATGAGATGATATGATCTTGGCAACAACAATATCTGCTAATTGTAACCGCTTGTTCTGAATTTGTTACTCAGTTGAGTTACACAGGAACTAAATGTTCCTCTCAACATATTTTTTCCCTCCCTAGTAATACAATGAATCATGAAGGACATTTTCTATGAAAGCTGGTGCAGCTCAGACCCAGCTATAGGAAGAGATTAAGTTAGAAACAGAAATATATGCTATGGTCCTGATTCTGCTGAAAGTGCAAGCACTTACTTCAGTGTTAAACACTGGTGATTGTTTGTTTGTTTGTTTGTTTTACCTCCATGTTTCAGCACATTCTTAGATTGTGTTTTGGAAGAACTTACCCAAGCTTGACACTGAGTCAAGGTTTGGATTGCTGTGAATTTGGATGCGTGTTATGTCCACAACCCCACCTACATCACAGAACCTGTTGGACATTAAGCTGTTATAAGTACTTGGGCAGTAAAAGCTCCGATATGTTTCCAGCTATCTACATGTTTAGAGCAATGTGGCTGGGCTAATTTTCTGTGGGACCATGTTGAACTAACTCCTGAACTAGCAAGAAAACTGTTAATTAGGAAAAGCAAATCAATTGTACTACCTAATTGTATTTCCAAAGAGTGTGTCAGTGGGGAGAAATGTCTTTTTAAAGATGTGGCTATTCTGCATCAGGATACGTGTTCTAGCAGGGATCAGTCAGCAGGGGGCAAGCACTGTCTTTGGCTCTGCCAGACCAGAGGGGCAGAAGTGGACTGTGCTGGGTATTGTGGCAGCGTGCAATTGTTTTTCCTAAGAAACTGGCATAACTCTAAAGGAATATAGACTCTCCCAGAGAAATGCAGGTCGCATCACCATGAGTAGGACCCTGGAGAGGTCTGGGTCATGGTCCAGATTGGGGTTGGATTTTGTCTCGTTTACCATCTTAGTCCTATTGTAGAGAATTGCTGGCAAAAAATAAATGCTAATTGTGAAAAATAAAAAATCAGATGGACCTATGCATAAACCAGCAGAAATTCCACCCTTTATGTTGCAAATATAAATGCCTGTCATCTAGTGTCGACTTGTTCCAATTGTGTTGGAACATCCCATCTATAATCCGCTACAGTTTCTCTGGTTTAAATCATAGGGTCAATAGCAAGATAAATCCAAGAGATTAATTTGAGTCGCGTCATCCAAATTGTGCCAGCAACTGTGCTTTTCTGTACTTAAGCTATGCAGCGCAGTAAGGATAGTATCTAAAAACTGAAACTCCCAAATGCCTGCATGAAGTTGCATAACTCTGCAAGTGACTGTGTTCGTGTGTCCACGTGGGAGACAGGTCACAATGCCTGGAAGTATCCCCTGGGCTCCAAACTGCACCGTACTGTGCAAGAATGGTGCCTGCTGAAAACTGGAACTGAATCGTCACTTCACTGAGCTTTGCTCCGTCACAAGGTCATGGGGACCTTGGTAAGATTTAAGGAATGGAATAATGAAAGCTGAAAATCTGATTAAAAAATAATTGAGGCCTTGATTCATCTCAGCACTTAAAATACATGCCTGACATTCAGCGTGTCAAAGTTCTGCGGGTATCAACAGGCCTGCTTACAAACTGAGGACCTGTGAGCTGACACAGGCCCTAAACACACAGGTGTTTGCACAGCCCTGGCCTTCATGTCTCGGTATCGGTTTCACCAACTGCATTCACAGCATCCAAAAGGTTGAACTGTAAAAGATCATCTAGACTATCCCATGAAGTAGCATTGTTGACTTCTGTGTAGTCCTATCGCTTTCTTCTGGCTATACTTGGATATCCCAAAAGGGACATCTTCCATTTGCATTAGGAAACCACTTCCACTGCCTCTCTGGCAATCATTCACCTCATTCTGTGCTATTTATACCTTTGGATACTTCTGAGCTGTCATCTCATTTTCAATAACTCTATTTTTTATCGTTCTTCCAGAGAAGCCATCACCATTCAGTAAAAAAGATAACACCAACGCTTTTTAATATGGTCAATAAGCTTGGGGTTTTTATTCCTCATTATTATTTTAAATAAGTATATGAAAAAGAGGTTTGAAAACTTTTGCTGTCTAGTATGAAATGTTTACAGTTTGCAGACCGCAACTGCATTTCAAGCAAATTCTCTTGCAAACACTATGTATTTTATACAATAGCAGTGCAATTGGTTATTTATAGATTGATCGTCTGGCTACAGGCAAACTTTGAAAGTTTTCACATACATACAGTGCTTTTATTTTAAGCTTATTAGTGGCTTTAGATACAGAATTCAGATTTGTATCGAGGCTTCTTCTGTATGCCTGGTGGATGAGCATTGCATAAACAACACTGGTGCGTAGCCCTGAAAGAATCCATTCTAATGCTTGGCTCAAGATGTTAATTGCAAGAACATTGGAAACTCAAAGGCAAATAAAATAACAAGTGTATTTGTGCCAACAGAATCTGTTTTGTTTGTTGCTCGTTCAATATTAGGTATTCAGCAAGATACATGACTGGCAGAGACAAAGTTTATTCTTATTAGTCATAGAGAAGAATGAATATTTATTATTGAATAAATTCTGACTTTTGACATTCTCAAAACCTCCAGCTCCATAATGATGTGTTGGAGCTAGCTGCGTTGGCTTGACTGCTTATTATACCTATGCTGGCAGAGAAAATTAGCATCGTAACTTATGTTGTTGCTTTGCTTTGTGTATTATGTTGACATACATATGTGTGTATTTCTATTCCTGTCCTTGGGAACGTTTTACAACCAGGCTTAGTTCCCTGTGTAAATGTATTTGACTGGTGATGCTTGATCCTCCAGGATCAAGCTGTCTGTCTCATTGAAGGTGTCACTTTCACTAGAGTGATTGGCATTTTTTACTCTGTGTAGCCGAGACTGCAGTCGTTCATGTTCTTTTCTCAACTCCGAGTAGGAATGGGAGAAAGTGTGGAATATTGATGTTGCAGGAAAAGACATGATGAGAATCCCACTGAGGATGCTGCTTAAAGCCACCATCTGGCCTGGGATGCTCCGTGGTACCATATCTCCATACCCCACAGTGGTCATTGAAATGATAGCCCACCAGTAAGAAGCAGGTATGCTTGTAAATTCAAGCACCTTCCCAGATTCATTCTCGGCGAGATAGACCAAAGGAGAGAACAGAGTGACAGCCACGCATAAGAAGAGTAAAAGCAGGCCAAATTCCCGTGTGCATCTCCGAACTGTGAGGCCCAAAGTCTGCAAGCCCAAGGAGTGTCGGGCAAGGCGCATTACATACAAGATCCTCAAGGCACGTAAAACCCGTAGCACCAAACCAACCTTCTCCAAATATGTGTTGCTGCTTGGCCTGTCATCCTCCTCATTTGAGTCATCCTCTGAGAAGATGAGGGAAATGTAATAGGGTGAAATGGCCAAGAAGTCAATGATATTTAGGGGTCCTTTGAAGAACTGACACTTGCTCTTTGCCTGAATGAATCGGAGGCAGAACTCCAGGGAAAACCAAGCCACACAGATGGTCTCTATGACGAAGATGTAATAGCACTTCTGGGAACACTCGCCCTGACACAAAACAAAAAGAGAATTAAATAAAAGAACAGTGTGTGAACTGGCATCCAAAAGCACTAAGAAAGAAGCAATATGTATCTGCTTGAGTCACTGGTATCAGAAATGAACAAATCCCAGCTAGCAGGTGTCGTACGGCAGCCATCTTTTAATGGTGTATAGACGATAATGAGCATGTGAAGTATCTGAATGAGCAGATATATCTACCTGCTTATTTTTATTATGTTGCTTCTTCCAGTCTAAATGAATGAAACTCGTCTCTGTATAAAGTCTTGGCATGCAGCCTGTAAGTCCCAAATGAGTCCCACTTTCTGCTCCCAAACAGAAATTAATTTAAACTTGACTGGTTTATAAGCCTGTACAAAAATCAGTTTCTCTTCGAAAGAAAGATTAATGTTTGAATGTCTCTGTAAACTTCTGGTGCTGTTCAATGCACGGTGCTTTCACAAATGCTCTGTACTCTGGTGCAATTAAAAGTGGTTCAGAGATATTCATTAAGTCATCTGGATCCTTGGCTCAGTTATGCCACATATGAATCATGTTTCTTTCTGTACATGCAAATGTTTTAATCTAAAGGAAAATAAATATCCACCCAGTAGGTGAAACTTGCCTTGAAGAATCCTCTCCCAGCATTGAGGCCACACGCTACAAGCAGTATTTTCTCAGTTTTGTTATCAAAGGAATTGCTTTAGTTGAATTACCTTGGATTCACATTTTTTATTTTCCTGAGCTGAGCTTAAAAAATGAAACTTCTTTTGGCCTATTCCAGTGAAACGAAGAGGCAAATGTCAATTAACTCGTAATTATTGGGGTAAGCAGGAGACTACATTGAGCTTTGTCCTTTAGTGATGGGCAGCCACTAGGTTACATCCATGCAGAGAGCAAGCTAACAGATGGACACATTGGTTGCAGGGACTGAGGTGTACATACTGCCTCCTTCATATGCACAAGTGTCTGCTTACTGTATTTCAGCTGGTAGAAAACAAACCAGGTCCTGCCACCATTTTTTGCCTTATGGAAGATAAGAAATAGCAACGAAAGCAGCATGTACTGCTTAGCAGCTGGACACCTCCCCCTGAAAGGAACACATTGTTTTTAAATACTGGTGTCACTGCTTTCTTACGCACCCTATCCATCCTATTGATAAATACATTCCTGTACCTGTCCAGAGAATTAATATGTTCTTAAGAAACCTGGTCTTGTGATTGGGCTAATGCTGGTTTTTTGCTTTTAAGCATTGTGAATAAGTCTGTTGAAGAATTCCACCTAATAGATACTTGTATGATATTTTCACAGTGGCATGCTGCTATTTACATTAAGTTCTTGCATCGGTGCAAATATTTGGATTACAGTTCTAACCCAAACCCAGTTCAAGTGAACTGGAGTCTTTCATGGACTTTGGCTGACTTTGAAGCACCCTTGTGTGCTTTTCTTTGCTGAGCACATTATCAAAACACTGGCATATGAAGTGTACGGGGTTTGGATTTTTGGTGAAGATGAGAAATCTCAGCTATAACTGGGAACCAGAGAAAGGGATTCACTAGTATCGCAACCCTTTGAAATTCCAGGCTGGACTCTGAATATGGGTTGTCACTGCATTTGTTCCAGAAAACGCAAATGGAGAAGGCGGTAATTTCATTTTAGATTCTTAAGCTGCTTGAAAGTTAATATTTAGCAAATAGCTCTTTCCAGCTACAACTCTGGTACATGAAGGCTTTGCAAGGTTAAAGAGTCTTCTCCCTGTATTCTTGCTGAACAGGGACTTGCGTCTCTGAGATGTTCACAACTACAGAAGATCAAGCAGAACTAGGGATGATGAAGGAGGATCTGTGCAGAGAAAGAACCTCCTTTTGGGAGAGCAGAGTGGCCATGTGTTATTCAGGAATAACTGCAGACTCTTGGTTCGTGAAAGGCTTTTTTGTAACCTGTAGAATGAAGTCAGGGCTGCTGTATGCATCTCTCCTGAGAGCCTGTCTCTGAAATGAAGCAATTTAGAGGAATAGTTCCTCATATAGTGTTGCCCATTCTCAGCCAAATTTCATGGGCAATGTTGATTAAAAACACCATGGGAAACACATACTTCTACTACTAATTAAACTTACTACCAATGTTCAGTTACCCTCTGCATTGCAATGCGATGGTGGTTTTTTAGAGTGTCCCTTGTAATAGAACTACTGCTATTCTTGGGAGTAACAGTCTTTTTGTTCAGGCAGTGTTTATATCGTTGGCTATCTGAGGTTCCCCAGGTAAAATGGTAACATATCCTTTACATATATGTTCTACCCTGTCTAGCCCTCAGAACAACTTAGCTCTGTAGCACCGTTTGGGGATTTTTCCTCTTTCTGAACAGTAGACTGTCAAGATCATAATTTATCTTTTAAAGTAAACATCGCAAAAGGTAATGCAGACTTGGCCGTGCTAGAGTTACGCGTACAGGATCAGGTTATATAGCCCCATTTGAAGTCATTGCCATGGCAGTGCCGAGAGTGCATTGATGTTTGCAGAGCTGCTGACTTGGCTTGATGAGATTGCTTGCAATCAGCAGTTGTGTTAGGCAGTGTTCACTTTTTCTGAGTCCTAAATTATTTGAACAGTGCAGCCTGGACTCTGCACAGACCTGCCTGTGGTCACTCTAGTGATGTGGCCTGTGAATTATTCATTGTTCCCATCAAGATTTATTTTATTTTTTGTTAACTGGGCTGAATTTCCAGTACATCTGTTACTTATTTACCTTTATACATTTACAGGTGACGTTGCTCTCAGATCATCATGTAGCTTTCACTATTCCTTCCTTGGAAAATACAAGAAAAGAAATTTTGTTTGCTGGAAGTTTTAACCATTAAGATCTAGGGTGTCTTTTGAATTGAGTGTGAAATTTCAAGGTGTAGCATTGTAAGGACTGGTTGGGAGATTTTTTTCTTCTCGCTGTCATCGCTTGCCTCAGTATTCCCCGTGTAAAGTTATGTATATTTAGAGAAAGCAATTTGTGCAGTCAGCTTCCTAAATGTGTATTTCATTTTTCAGAAGAGCATCCTTCAAATCAAACTTTTCAGGAATGTTACTGTGCATTTTATTTCTCCTTTGTGCGTAGTTGTGGATGTAAAGGACGGTGAGTTCTCCCCTGTTAGCACACTTTGTCTTTTTTATGTACTTTGCAAAAGACATTTCAGAAATGTTTGCATATGATTCAAACCACAGACCCTTTTTCTGCTGCAGCAAACAAAAGAGTGACAATATCACAGTCTCTGACACTGTGACTAATGCAGAGAATTCTGTGCTTCATTTTTTTTGGAAGAGACAGAAAAAGAAGGATGTGTTTGCTTCAGATATGCCTACACTACGTGAAGGCATGTGGCAAAAACACCCTGTTTCTCTCAGAGGGAACCAATTTATCCATGCAGCACAGGAGTTCTGTATGGAGGTGACTAACTCGAGCCCTAGCAATAATGCAACTGGGCTGCCATCTCGCAGCAGGGCCATTTCACTCCATTACGTAGTGTAGACGTACCATGATTTAATCAGTCCATATACAACATCTGCCAGAAACTTCCAAGCCTCTTTCTCTGCCTGTCTCTATTTTGCTGTCACCAGTGTCTGGAAAGAGAGTGTAAGACCCTGGCTCTGTGGTATTTAATGAGAACATGTTCATTGATTTCACACTGGGAGATAGATTTCATCCAGTGAGTTTGTATGTGAATGTTTTATATATTAGGAATATTTGTATATATTACGTAATATGTGTGATATGGTTTATAGAGAATATCCCTCTCTAATGTCAGTCTCTTTGAAGATTCTTGATCCTTTTGAACATCCTGTTCAAAAGCAGTGAATATTGAAATAGGAGGGAAAAAGGAAATATTAAGTACCAAAGCAAATTTCTGTTTCTCCCAGTATTTTTGATGATTTTTAGACCTTAGAGTGCTTTATGTTCCACTTACAACTGTTGTCCAAAGAGCAGGGAGAATAACATACTGACTTCAAATACTACGTTCTTACCAAAATATGGATGCCTCTATGTCAGTGGTAGATTTCAAATTTGCTGTTGTCACCAAATGTCCGTTAGCTGTTAGTTTCTTTCAGTGAACTGTCAAATTATGGCCCAAATACTCTGATCCATGAAAGGGTTTTTTTGCATAAATGGCCAATAAAGGAATTTCTGCGCCGCAATGACTTCTATATATTTCCTCTTTCTGAACAAAGCAACCACATTTGGGAAATTCTAGTGATCAGTGCCTGCCAACACAAAACACAACAACCAACTCTCTCTCTTGACCTCACCATTAACTAGAGCAGAATTCTGAGCTTTTATTTTCAGATCTTTGAGTCAAATTTGTCACTGACTGCTTTCTCATCTTGTCTGCATTTTTGCACCTAAAGTACCATGGTGTAGTGGAACGTATAAAAGCTCCAAGCCAGTATGGTGTTGACTATGAACACGAGGGAAAGATGAGGTTTTATTTATAACTGATCACAACATATTTTGGGTGGGCTTTTTCAACAAAACCCTCTGACATGTTTTACACTACCGTAGCATCCATCAGTACTCAAACTATCATCGACTCTGACGAGAGAACAGTTATCACAAAGCCAGTGGTGTGTGAGTATCTAACTCTTTATACTTTATTCATCCTGAAGATTTAGTTTTGAACAATGCAAGAATTTATCAGGATTTATGGAACTTGTCTCTAGCTGAAATTCTACAATGTATGATATAAATGTAATAAAATGAGCGCCTGGTATTGATCTTGCGTGTGAAAAGAGCATTTGGCTCAACAATGAAGGAAACAATATTTTGTATGTAAACAGATATACTGAGCCTGATGCCTGAAATATTGAGTGATTTCTTAAATTTATAAACCACCTCAAAGAAGCAAAGTAGCTGTTTCAAACTTCTGTACCACCAGAGATAATAAGCAATTCATGCTTCCTTTTCGTTATTGCCTTCCGCTGTATAAGGCAATGGCTCATTTTCTGGGTTCTCTTAGGCGTTGGAATGTTTATGGTGTTACAGTAAAATTTCTCATTTTAGGATACTTCTATTAACTTCTCTTTAGATATGAAAAAATAGGCTCATAATAAAATACAAGAATGGCAGTACTGAGCCCCGTTAGCCCAGTGCCCTGTTCCCACAGCCTGAGAAAACAGATGCCCAAGGCAAATCTCCCAGCTGCTATTTTCCACTCCAGAGCTTTCTGAGCTGAAGGTGGTGTTCGTGTAAGCAAACTGAATTGCTCTTCTATAAAGTTCAGCCATTCTTTTATCTGCTGCCTATTGCATGGAGACTCACCTCTTTCTTTGCTTTGAACAAGGTTCCTGTTAGTCTCATCTGACGCCCCTAAGCTCTGTCACTGGAAGGGACGCTGGTTGCTTGATTGACATTTACTCGTTTCCTGCCATTTGCGATTTTGTAGACCTCTGTTGCAGCCGCTGTTGTAGCTTGTTCCCATCCTGAGGAATTCTGCCTGCCTTAGTCCTTGTGTGAAGTCGTTCCATCCTTGTTGCCTTTCTCGGGCCCTTTTCCTTTTTGAGGTGGAAGGGACCGAGACTGCAGTTTTAAAGTGTGGGTGAACTGTAGGTTTATATAGTCAAATTTACATCCAGTTTATGATCAAGAATTCAATAAATTTTGCTTTTTATTGTGCACTCCTTACAAAAGTTTAAGCAAGCTGGATCTCTGTAGGGACAATGCTTGGAATGTAATATTTCTAATAGTGAGAAATTGTGTGACTCTGGTAAGGGTTACTGCAGCTTTCTTGCAGTACCTTTTTCGAAAGGATCTGAGGTTCAGGAATTCAGCACCTCCGAGGCCAGGACTGGCCAGGGTAATGTGTGGTGGCTAAATCTCAGACCTCAATTGCACAGGTGTGTTTACAGAAGAGAAATTTATTCACTAACTGAATTCAAGCTAAATGAACTTGAGATATGTGCCACTCACAAGATAAAATAAATAAGATAAATTTCCTGGCCAAGTGCCCTCTTAGTTTACCAGAAACATTAGTTAAGGCATAATGACATCTAGGATAATAAACAAAACCAGATCTCAGAGTTATGCTGCACTAACCTATCTTACAAGAGATATAAATGTCATCTAGCAAAAATAATATCTTTACATGCATCAATAATTATAGCAATGCCCAGGGAGACTGAATCAGAATTTCCCCAGCGGAATATATATCTTGTCTATCCACCTTGGTTTTCAGATGCAACTCACTTTGTTACATTTTCTAGACAAGGAAAAAATGTATTATTCATAGATAACTGGATGAGAACACCAAGGAACTATTCTTATGCCTTCAGGGTCTGCTCTGTGCTGCCCATTTGTGTCCCACTTTGTTGCACTCTAAGACACTTTATAATTAAAATATGCTCTGGAAAACTTGTTCTGAAACATTACCTGATCTGCCAATTAATCCCCTACTGCCCAAGATTTACCCCAATACCTTTTGCAGTGGATATTCACTCTTTAGTCCATTGTAAGGTGTTTTCCCATAAATGCTGAAGCAAACACAAAACAGAGTGATAATCTATATTTTGCAAATCGCACACTTCGGTATGTTCCTCTTGTAAAACCGTTTGAGGATTCTGAGCGTTCGAACCTGAGTCTGTCTGGCCTGTTAGCAGCTGAAGGCTGTGTTGCACATTGGTAGAAAGGGTGTCAGGTTTTACCTCTGGTCCCCTCACCAGTATCAACTGGAACAGATCTGTTCTTTCTAATCCTCTGCAGAGCACCGTGGAAATCAGTGGCACCATTTTGATGGTAAGGTAGTGGCTGACTACTTACCAGCAGGCTAGCAAAGTTTGGCACTTTTCTGAAAAGGGGTGTTATATCCCTGCCTGCTCTATATTGTGGCCATGGACTCTTCTTGTTTTGTTACTGATTCTTAAAAACAAAAAAACCCCAAACAAATCCTTTTAAAGCAATTTCTGGAGTGTAAAACAGGGAGCTGAAACTATCTGAAAACCTTAGAGGGAGGCATGCAAAGTTTCTCTTAATCTGAGGAAAAATGGGGAGAGAAATCCTGTTGTTCCCATTATATTGGAAGTGCAGTGCTGCAGCTGTATTGGGATAGGAATTGGATAGGTACCAACTTTCTGCCCTTGGTGTGACTGACTCTAAGTGGAATTTCATTGGCAGCAATCTGAACCTGTTTTCCGTGGTGTGTAATTTGGGATTTCACACAATCTAGAAATAGGGTGGAGTCTGAGGTGTAAGACAAGCAAACCTGCAGCATTCCTCATGATCTCCTTTCTGTGCTTGCCAGTTAACACTGTTCATGATGACGTTAGTGATTTTAAGTGTTTCTTGTGTCAAATAATCTATTTCCTAGTTAAATGGCGAAAGTTGCACCAATGCTTGTAGAACACTTTGCTAATAAGTACGGCTAGATCAGTATATGGATTATTTCAGAATCACGTCATCCCTACAGAGATTAATATTTTCAAAGCTTTAGAGTGGAAATCAACATGTACATCAGCAATAAGTGTGTATGTTGCTTATACAGCTTACTTATGAGAAAGGCAACTGATATTATTTATGAAGCCAAGTTGATAAAAGTCCTTGAACCCAGCTAGAAGTCATGATTGAACCACTGTATGTAAACACTCTCACTCCCAGTGTGTAAACACTCTCATTCCCAGGGTATATTTATGGAAACCAGCTGGCTCATCATCATAAAACAAATGAGCAATGGACAGAAAGGATCTGAAACCTCTTCCCAGCTAGATCCACCCTAGATGCAGTAGTGATTGCTTCCGAGTAAAGGCTGTTTTGGTGTTCAGTCACCCATACTAAACAGTCTCAGAACAAAGCAGGGAAGGAACTCTTAAAGCAATATGCTTGATTCTTCTTGATTCAGACTCCTGATGGAGTCCTAAAGGAGAGTTTCCTTAAACATAGGACCTGGACCTGCTTAGCACTCTGCAGTCGAAGGCTAGGTTGCCAGAACATCATCTTTCACACCAGAAATGTGCCTGGCTCCATGGCTGATACAAGGTCAATTCACATCTGCTAAACCTACCCTGGCAGGTCCAGATTTTGTTTGACACATTCAAGTACAGCCAGTTACTGCTCAGATCCTTCCCTCTGATACACACACTGTTTTGTGGACGGAGGCCAGTGTCCACTGAAGTGGTAGCAGATGGGATCAGTCTGTATTGTGCGTATCGACCTGCCTTCTGCCTGCTTGTGCTATCCAACACTTAGTAGGGAGGCTTATCTCAGCAAGACTGCTCTTCTTGCAGTCTGGCCTTTTGGCCACTCAGAGAAAAAACATTCAGCCCTCTATGTGGAGGATTTAGAATCAAAACTCGCAGGAATTTTCCTCCCTATGCCCAAGGTTGACATTTCCTGGGCAGGGTGCTGTTTTCCAGCTTTCTGCACTTCTCTCAAGGTTATACATGGGCACTGCATCCTGGTCTACAGCTTCTCCTCGGGCAATTCCCTCTGTGGAAAAAAATACGAGCTAAGGTAATAGTGAAAAAACAAGCTTCGGTTCTTGCTCTTGCCTGCCCACAAATCCAAGGTGGTGGGTCTACAGAGTGAGGCTACAAGTCTAGAGAGTGGTTGGGGAGGAGCAGAGGCAAATCAAGACCTCAGTGTAGGGAACCGAGATACCTGACCGGCTCCCGGCTGTTCTTATCCCAGTCCGCAGCAGGAAATGAACAGATGCAGGGGAGAAATCCCTTTTGGCTGTAAAATGATGATTCGGTTAGTAAGTGTTGTGCCAATCTGTGTTCCCTGCTTACCTGGAGCTGTGGGATCCAGCTGCAGTGCTGCAGGTACTGCTGAATCACTGCGACCGCATTGCCGCTATTATTTGAATAATTAAACCATGCTCTGCTGAATCAAATGATGGTTAGGGAGAACTTGAAAACCCTACGTTATGGATCACTTCAGTACTTGGATTTGTGGTTACAGACTGATGCAATAAAATCAAAAGGTTTACAGCCTGATGAGAAAGAGACTGTAACCTGATTTACAGAATGATGAGCTTCTGCGTATTCTGATCACAGAACAATTTCCCGCTCACTTTGCTTTACGGGAAAGAAGTCTGGACTTATGAAAACATTTACTACAACTACTACATTTGAGGAAACTAAACGAATATTGGGATTATATTAATGTGGACAGTAGAAAGAACATAGAAGGAAATTATTATCTCTATATCCAACACATAATTATCTCCTCTGGGGCAGAAGTGTAACTAAAATAAAATATTTCAATTAACTTTTAAGCTTGGGTCCTTATTCTGCAAACACCGTGAGAATCAGTCTGAAGAATTTGAATTTGATTTAAACCAATTGGTGACCCCAATTGGTCAGGTTAGGAGAAAGATGTGGAAGTATTATCTTTGTCTTGGTTTTCCAGTAAAATTTAACAGGCTGCATTTTGTAACTGTGAAGAAATATAGTCAAAATGACAATCTGGGACTTAGGAGGATGACCTTCAATTTCCAGTTTTGCTGCTGGTCAAATCATTTGCCTTGTTACTGTTTCTTCTCTGCTTCTCTCCTCACTGCATTATAAGTTCTTTGGAGCAGAAACTACTTGTTATTGTACCTGTGTAGTACAGGGTGTACAGCAGGGTTCCAAATATGGTTGAATCTGTTATAAGGGAAAATACTAGTGCTAACAGGAGATGCTGACACTGGGGGAATAAACACAACATACACAGTTCATAGCCCTGATGCTGCAATGAAATTAGCAATTAGATTTGCTCAGAATTAAAATACCAGATTGTGAATTTGACTGCAGCAGTAGACTGAAGAGTCCTCAAAGATTTCCATCATACTCAAAGAGGACATTCTAAAACACATACAAATTTGGGTGGTTGTTTATTTTTAATTTTTATTTTAATACTCGATGCATTATTGCTACGAACTTGGAGGATGCATTGATTTCAAAGAGCGTTTTCCAAAGATAGAGTGCTTCCCTTAGAGGAAATACCCATCTTCCCAAAGAAGGCATTTATTAAGCAATCATCTGTGCTGAGTCAAGTGAGGGAAGTAAACAGGATTTTTTTCCTATTGTAAGTATTACAAACTTGAAAGCAGCAACAGGGAGAGGAAAGCATGATTCCCAGTGAGGAACACATGTGCTGGCACATTGAATAGCAGTTGATGGACTGCCTGTTGCAGAGCAGCTAGAACAGCTGGGTGTCCCCCCAGGATAGCGTGCAAAGCCAGGGGACTTAGTGCTGCTGGGATACAGCCAAAACTGGATGAACACAAGGCAGACTAATAATGTCTAATTGTGCTTTCTGAACGTTGGACCTTGTACTGGCAGAGCCAGCTTTTGAAAACCGTGCAGAATCCATTTACTCATTGGAGTGTCCAGCCTTTCTGAAGAAAATTGTTTTCTGTGGCAGCGAGGGTAAGCTGAGACACAGATGTTCAGCAGCGTCTACCCCCCACTGGTGCCCCTCTTTGGTTATGTTGAGCAGGGCTTAAGTAACGTGAACTTCACCAATGTTGTACATATTAGATTTAATGCTGAAATATGCAATTCTGTTTGCGGATGCTTGGAAAACAGTTACTAATAATGTGGAATTATGAAATCAGAGCCTTAACATAATGGTGCAATTTCAAGGTCAAAGCTTTTGACCTTACTGAACGGATACGCAAACCTCAAAAAAAGGCAGATCCCATAAAGCAATAATTTCTATATATATCAAAGTCCCAGGCTTGAATATTCTGATTTCTGTTGTTTCACGGCTTCTTATTTCATATCTTTCTTCAGTTGTTATTAATTTAACTAAATCAATCCACGAAGCAAGTAAGTCAGCTGGATTCTACTGTGCCGAGTACACCTAGTAGACTGGGAGTTTTTTGGTGCTTCAGTGAAGCACATTTTCCTACTTTAAAATGCTGCGATACTTTCATTGCTGATCAAAATGGTTAGAAGAAATCAGAATTGTACTAGATGACTAGATAATTTAGGAGAGTGAGTGGCCGCAGTAAGTGTCCTGATAAGAACTCAGAAAAATGTACTGCACAGATGCAATAAAACCAAAGCACATCCAGCTTTATTTTGTTCCAAGTTATTTCACGTCATATGTATATACCAATATATTTATAGATGGGCATGTACACATACACCTTTATAGTCTTACACTTTTAAATGAGCATTAGAAGCGTTTCCGAAAGTCAGGATTTCATTAATCTCTTTGCAATAGAGCAAGTCATTCCGGGCCATGCTTTGTGTGACGTATGCTTGTGTTAGAAGGTAAGTTTGAACACCAAGTTACTGTGAAATACCCCTGCTTTTCAGGTATATTCTGAATAGCACCCCACTTCGTTAGTAGTACTCTGTACTAGTCGTTGAAAAAGATATTTTTCAGCAGGTATCATTTTGCCCTGGCTAATCAGCTAGAAAATTCTTTTTTGATCAGTATTTTAGACCCCCTTATTTAAAAGCTATCAAAATGGTAGCCAGCAGTATCTGTCAAAATCTGACTGTCATATTCAATTTACCAAAGGTGATTGGTTCTAACCGTTGGCCAAATTCCCCTTTGATGAAGAGTCTTATCTTTGCAGACTACCTGAGCAGCAGAAATAGGTTTACACTCCTCTCATTGACACTCTCCATATGGATTATTATCTCCTCCAGTCACTCCCAAGTTCTTCAGGTTTTCCTTTAATAAGTTCACTAGATATATTTAATGTTATCTGCAGGTTATGGGCAGGGTTGGAGCTTTACGTTCTAATGCTTTTGTAATGGATTTAATAGCTTGAATACTGAGAGTATATTCCCCTTGCAAGCATATCTTCATATGTGGAACTGGCTAGGTACAAGTCAATGTGAATTTTTACAATTAACGTATTCAGCTGTGGCAATGGTAACCCTGATGAAACAAATATCTTGTTTGATTTTCCTTCTCTTCACAGTAAGACCAAAAAATTGTTTTTTCCCCTATAAAGTAAAATTACTCCACTTTTAAAGAAAATGTGTTTCTCGGCAGTTTCCTCTAGTGTACAAGCCAAATATGCTGGGTTTAGTATCATATAGACAACATCAGCAACATCAAACATTGACAAACGTTAAGTCAGGCCCCCCAGAATAATGGTGTGGAATGAAAAAATAATTTTTAAATGATTCTATATATTAGGTACTGGATTCTTTTCCTCTGTTCATGTTTTCTGGATTCTCAGTGCAACCAGAGACTAAAAACTTACTCTTTTAAAAGGAATTAGATTTTCACATAATCAAATGACCCCAGGAGTGGGAGCTTTAAAAAAATGAATATTCTAAGTTTCAAGATAAAATTATTAGGTCTGGCAATACTTGTTGCAGCTTACGTTGGTTATGTTTCATTAGGTTATATACAATACATAAAACAATTACAAGCTTGTCAAGGTCAGTTAAGAGCAAATACAAAATTTAGTAGTAACAAGGTCTGACCACTCACTGATCACCAGAGAAGAGAGGGAGAACAGAGAATAGACATCTCCTTTTCTCTTAAACCACACTTACATACGACATCATGTAAGCGTGATTTACTGGGAGCCGTCTGCACTGGGAGAAAATTATTTGGTTGTTACTGGTGCTGAGGGACAGGGAATGGAAGCGTCTGGGGTTTCTTTTTCTTCTCCCCTGCCCGACCTTAATTTGCTTGCCTTCCTGAAGAAAAGACCTTGCTGTATCCTTTCTGCTGAGTCATTTCTCTAGAGGACGCCAATTTTAGGGACTCATTAAAAGAAATACCTCTTCCTAAAGAAAATCCCAAGAGTGCTTCAAAGCACTGTCCAAGCTCTTTCTGCGGTGGTTTTATTCCGTAGTTTTCTGGTATAATTATGTTTTTTTCCTTTGGGTTAGATGTGCTGAGCAGTGACTAGTTCAGTTACACCTCTTGGATCCTGATTGTAACTCTTATGTGGGACTGGGACTTTCAGGGGACTTTGATGGGACTTTTGCCTTGTCTCTGGTGGGATAATCTTAATTCTTTCATTTGAGGGAAATACCGGTAGATTTTGTCGTTTCAGCTTTCTTATCCTGTATGCATAGTCTCTGATTCAGATTTGTAGTTCTCTCAGGCTACCCGTTCAGATCAATAATAAACAGAGTTCCTCACCTCCAAATATGCCTTTTTTTCTATCTCTACATACACACGTGCCTTAGTACATTTTGGTGATATTATATTTGCTTCCTTACTGAAGACAGTTTGGTCTCCATAAAGGGCAGATGCAAATATCCTGGAAAAGGACGTACTGCCATTGGAGGATGTGACATTTCAGTTGTTTTATGCCCAAATAAAATAATTTGTTACTAATGAGTCCTCTTTCCTTAGCATCATGTATGATAAATCCGTTTGTATATCTGTTTCATGGTCAGACTTAAACTTGAGGTCACTAGAGCTGTACATTTACTGCTCCAGAGTTTTCCTGAACTTTTGGCTTCCTTCGCCTGGGGCTGTTCCCTCTGGGTTGGGATTCACGGCAGGCGCTTGTGTGATATATAGTTACAGAACTGTTTGCCCATCTATCTGTGTTTTTCTTTCATATCTCTAATGAGGAGGTTCCTAAATGTCATTTGACATATTCTAGTGTGTGCGTGGCATCAATTATAACTCGTTCTTTATTTTACTTTCAGCTGTATTCCTACCTTTAAGCTAACCCTCCCCTCCCTTTTCTGCTGCCCATAGAGATGGCTCCTTCCCTCCCCTCTGGTTGCCAGGGTGACTGGGCTTCCCTGATGCGGATGCTCTTGCCTTGGCTCCTTGCCATCCCTCTCCCGGAGACTGGAGTTTTCGCTTTCCCTCGGATGGTGAGGACTCCTGTTTGCTCTTCTGCCTGCCCAGGCAGCTATTCTCCCTTCTAAGCAGACCTGGTTTAGCAACAGCTAAAAGGACAAGTGAGTTCATGTGCCTGCAGGGTGGGATCAGCCAAGCCTCTGAGTGAAGTGGAAGTCACCTTGTATGATTTTTCCTTTTTTTTTTTTTGACTCTCATCCTTCTCCTTGAGCTGGAGTCCAGCCAGTTGTCACTCTCTTAATGTGGCTGTGATGATGAGAAAAAGAACCCTAGAGTGGTACATATGCAGCAGAGGTAAAGCCTTTTTTACTTGTATTTCAGAATGGATAAATTCAATTTCCAGTGTTAGTGACATTGGAAAACGGATCCTTGCAGTACTTGTAAGCACATTTACGCACAGAGGTTTTGCCAAGCTTTAACTCAGAAATGAATAAGCCTCAGGACAGGGCATCTTTGAATGCAGGTGTGGAATTACAGGTTGTTCAGAAACTTTATTGAAGGAATTTGACTGGTTTTTGTCACTGAGCAAACAGATATTGTGTGATCTTTATGTTTAGCCCAAAGAGCCAAAATTTCAGATGCTGCATGCCTGTCCCAGGCTGCAGGTAAATATGGCCCCATCTTGGAATCACTTTCAGAGGTCAGCAAGTGAACAATTTTGGGTTACAAATCAACGTAGAGTTGCAATTTGCCTGGGTGTGACTCAGCCACAACTAAGAAGTAGTATTTTTAGTCAATTAAGATCTCAGAGTTATTTGTCCAGTTCTACCTAAAATGCTTTTTTGAGATCCCAGTAAGAAAATCTTAGGTATTGCAGGCTAAGAATTTACGGATGGAAATTTAGGGAATTTTCCATCCCTGGGGATGGAAAAACTACTATTTATTAGTTCCTATTCTCTGCTTTTCCACAAGGCATGAGTATTTTGTCTCGTATATTCCCCTATGTTTTCTCTGGCATAATTTTAAATGATTCAAATAATAGGACTTTTAATACTCTGTTCTGTGCCTCTGGGACACAATGACAAAGTGCATTAGACTGGTGCTGTAAGTGCAAATTATGTATTGTTTCCAAATATTTGGACAAATGTGGTCCTTTGCTCAAGTTCATCCTTCATCCTCTCCTCTGCACTTTAAACATTCCATCTTCTGAGCTTGTTTCAATCCAGTTTGCTTGTTTTTAAAGTAGTGATTTATATACAGATCTCTAAGTAGTAATGAAATCTGTGTTTTATAGGAAATCCAGGAACAGCAGCTACACTGCAGCTACCAGATATAACCCTCAACATGCTTCCTGTTCTAACACACGGTTAATTATTTTTAAAACACACAACATATTACATCTAGCTGAGCTCTGAAACATTATGTGCTTGTTCTTTTGCATGAAAAGTATTTATAAAAGCTTCTTCTGCAGTGCTTGGGAAATTAAGATAAAATGCATCGGGCTACTTCCATTAACAAAGTTAGCAGGAAGCACTTGCTAGAGCAGAGTTTGTAATGTTTTTACATCAACTGTAAGAAGGGTGTTCTATATTTAAAGCACTTCCTTGGAAGAAGCATTGGAACAGTGTTACAGTTTTTCCTGCCAAAAGTAATAGCTGTGGAAGGCTGCAAGAGCACCAGACTTACTACTGAAAGGTAATAGTCTTCCTATGCAAATGTAAGTTAATATTCAAGGGGTTAAATGGAACAGGGAATGAGCTTAAATTTCAGCCTTCCGTGCAGTCCTTAGTTTTATTCAAAGACATCAAATATCATGACATATCTTCACCATGACTCTGCTGCTTTGACTTACTGCTTGAGCAATAAAATACGTACAGATTTTTGTATTGTGCACGCCATGCTGTGCTATAAATGTAAAAATGACTTTATTCATCAATATATGACATTCTGCGGAGTGTCTTGTCTTATAGCAGTGGTTGGGGCAGGGAGTTTATTTGACCTGGATTTCCTCAACACTTCTGGAATGGCAGTGTGCAAATGAAGTGCAGGATTCATTAAAGAGATTAGTCGAGGTTATTTGATTAATTTGGACATTACTACATCTGAAATAACTTGGGATTGTTACTTTCCTCTGTTTTATTATTAGAATAGCAAATCTTTAAAATGCTGAAATAGTCACAACAACGTTATAGAAAAGATCCTTCATGTATGACACAGGTTTGATTTATCTGCCCTGAATTAATGTGGATGACTTACTTGAAAAGGGTTTAAATGCAGTTAGCAGTTCAGCTAGTATTTGGCACTACTCCTACTATATGTACATATATATGTGGGCAAATACAGAATTCTATTAGCATGGAATCACGATTTTTGGAGGTGCAGCTTTTAAGTATCAGTATCTGTGAAAATACTTCATCTGTCTCTCATGCTTTAATCTTTACGCAACTATTGAAATGTAACATTATAAAAATTAATGAGTATTTCTTCCTCTTTAAAGATTTGACTGTATTATCACAAGGGAAGATACCCGGCTATTTTAAAAGTAAAAATGTCAGAGGAAAATATTTCTTTAGCTGATGTGTCCAAACGAGAGATTGCTTTTAACTAGAGAGTAAGGTGTGTTGGAGAGAAAACTCCACGATATTAGTTTGAGAGTCTCAGTGCTAACAAGTTAATATAACTTACACTAGCAACTGCTTCTTAAGAAGGAAGAACAATGCCGTATTAGAGAGCTGCAATATCTATTCTGTCCAGAAGCTCTTTCCTGTGTTTTAGCTAACAATTATTAAAATACTTTGTTCACATTATTCTTAACTGAATATCACTTTGAAAATGATAGAACTAATTCAAGCCATTGTTGCATTTTCTGTTACAGACCATTCTATTACCAGCGACAGGTTTGAACCTCATCGCTATGGATTTTCTGTATCTCTTTTATCTTTTTAATGATGTATGCCTAGCAAGACAGATAAATTTCTTTTAATTCTGTAGTTAGACCAGTTAAAAAGGACTTACTTACCCTGTCTTCTTCAGCTCTTAAGTCTGGCATTGTGCTAACACAAAGGCTTATAGCTGTGGTGGCCACAAAGAGAATGGAGAGACAAGCAAAGACTTTGCCTGGGAGTCCTGACTGGGGATTTTCTACCATATCTCTGAGTCTGGTCATAAACTGTCCAAATTTGGTTTTCTCATCCAAGACACATGTAGCTTCTTTGCTGCTCCGAAGCTCCTCTTCTTTGCGTACCTCGGCCAACTCCTGCAGTTTTTGAAATAGTTTTCGAAAGCAGCAGTTCTCCAGGTTGGATTCCTCAATCCCCCAGTATCTCAGCTCCTCCTGAAAAGACAAGGCACACATGTCTCTTAAGAGCATCAGCTTTCCTGCCGCTAGAAAGCTGACAATCATCCCAAAAGCATTGGGGTTCCTGTCAAAGAAGAACTCATGGGTGTCTTCATCGTAATCGTCACACAGCTGAATTATTTCTTCATAGCTGCTGCAAAACTTAAGTTTGCTCAGTCTGGTCAGGGGAAATTCATCTAAAGTACTCCAAGGTAGCAGGTACTTGATGCCTCCAACATTTATCATGATCTCTGTCTTTAGATCGACTGCAGAGACTTGATCAGGATGGTAAATCCTCCTGGCTCTTTGGTAACGGACCCCTTTGACAGAAGGGGTTTCAACAGAGACAGGAAAGAAGTGGCTCAAGGAATTACAAGAATTGTAGCTAATGTTACTATAGTCTTGGTCACTGCCTCCGGAGAGAATAGGCATCTCTAAGAGTTCTCACTGGGACATCCGAAATGGCGTCAGAGCAGGATTATCTGTCAGCCAAAAGATACAGGAAGGAGGAGAAAACATAGTAGAGGTTATTGCAAGAGAAAAGGTGTTTCAGGCTACTTTCCTAAATCACAAAATTAATGAGTGCCAGTTTTGTAAGTAAAAGTCACCTCTATGCTTCTTCCTGAAATCTGCAGCCTGTGAATGCGATTTGCTTTGCAGCCTCATTGGTTGTCTGGCAACACACAGACACAGAGGAGAGCTAAAGCCTCGTTCATAATTATCGTGAAGGGTCGGATGCCTGCAAATCCAAATGTGAACAGATCGGTCTCTTCTCCCAGCAGATCTCGGTCATCATTAGATCGTTGTATTTTCTGGTGGTTGTCGCGTTGTTTTCTTGTTTCTATAAACCCTTAAATACATGCTAACTCAACTAAGCTGCTTAATAGTTATTAGAGTTAGAGTGGTTAATTACCTGCCATCAGCTGGATGTGAAGTTCTTAATTGCTTTAACTTGAATGCTCAGATTGCAATTCCTCTTCCTTTCACTGCACGCCTGTTTTGCCTGCCTCTCAGGCGTATTGCAAGGATTAGCTAGTAGGTGTTTGTAAAATGCTTTAAGAGGTAAAGTGCTGTATAAATGATGACTATTCTTATCAACCCGGTCTCATGTGACTGCGAATTACTGAGAAGATACAGGGAACATTAACCCACCCTGGAGAAAACTTTGTTAGACAGGCAGAAAGCAAAAAAGTATTTTGTCAGCTCAGGGAGGGGGGGAAGCAATTGAAAGACACCTTCCCTTCACTTCCCCCTTTCAGGAACAAACCCATGTTTTTGTTCATAATCTCCAAAGATTCAAAGGCATTTATTACCGCAAGACAGTGAACTGCAAAAATTGCAAGGAAACTTCCCCGAAGTTACTTACCATCGCACCACAGGCTGCTGCCCGGTGCCTGGCTTCCCCGCAGGTGAAGTACACATGCCGCAAACTGATCAGCTGTCCTCTGAGTTACGATCCAGCAGAAAGACCTGGGGATATTTTATGGTATTGATTACAGGAAAAATCACTATAGCACTCTGGAGATCGCAGTCTCTTTCTTCTTTCTCTTTCTCTCCTTCTTCCCTGGAAGGGGAAAATATTCGTATGTGTTCATATAATATATGTTGTACTAAAAGATCCTTTGCAAAGGAGCCAGTGTCCTAAGTGGCAGCTCCTCTTCCTGACTCCTGGGGCTTCCTGGTGAAATATGCTGAGTGAGAGCTGGTGGATCCTGCCCGCTCCCTGTCTCTCCTCTGTTTCCCTTGGGACTGTCAGTGTGGTCCTGGAAGAGGAGGGGAGAGGGAAGGGGGAAGGGCTTAGAAATAATCTCTCCAGCATCACTCCGTCTATTCAGCAGGCAGCAGGCAGCAACTGGGTAAGAACATGGAGTACAAGGACAGTCTCCAACTAATGAGGTTTAATAATAAGTAAATTCTGGCAAACCTACTTAATAAAACAATTTCAATGTCTATTAACTCCTTCCCTTGTAGTCATACCACAGTTGCTTGCTCTGGAGACACCAGTCAAATTTATCGGGAGCAGTTTCCATGTCCTGCATCCCTCTTGAAATTGGGATTTGCTCTTAGATATCCCTAGATGAAGTGGGAAGTTTTTTGGGTCCATGGATGCTGGGCCTCAGCATTCCTTTGGCTACTAGGGACGTGCTTTCCTCCCGTAAAAGAAAGGGTCTCTGGCATGCAAAGAATAGCTGCTGAGCACTTTCTTTTCCAGATCTGCAGTGCTTTTCCAACAGCCAAGAACTTTCTCCTCTCTTCTTTACAGATGATGGGAAATCAAACATAATCCTTTTCTGACATTTCTCATACATGGCTGTAGGGGGGGTGGGCTTGCTGTAATTCTTTCGGGTTCTGTACTGCCAGAAGGTCTTGGACTGCCTCAGTCTAAAATTGGGATGACATTGATTTGACCCATATTCTACTTGCTTGGCCTCAGTCAGTGAGTTCAAGAAGCCTACGATCAGATCCTATTGACAAGTACCCTCTGTGGTACTCCCAAATGCAGTAAGAAATGCCTTAGCTTATGTTTATCCCCCAGTGTGGCTGAAAGCACTGAATCTGAATCCTATTACTAGAGGTGTGTGTGAATCTGTAGGATTTACATGTCCCCTGTGAGTATGAAGGTCACGTGGAGAAGTGTTATGAGCTTGGATCACAGAGCTGCTTTTCTGCCATTTGCACAGTGGGTACAAGGTGCAGGTGGTGCCCTTTGCTTGCACTGTGCTACTTACCCTTGTAACGTATGTGGGACTTGTGCACTGCTGAACTGACGCACCTTGGAAGCGGATGTTGCAGCTGTTTATCAGCGCTGAGCAATGCTGTGGCACAGCCTAGGATGGGAAGCCTTTGCTAATTGGACTTTTTGGCACATCTCTCTTGGCCCACGTGGTGCCCAGAAGATTAACTTCTTATCAGGCTTCACCACTGGGGTTTTCACTCAAGTCCTAATTATGCCATCCACAGAGAAAGACCAGATAGATGCCTGAAGGCAACTGAGTTCTGGGAGCATAGCTTAAATCCTACCACCTTTGTGCAAGATGCAGTTTGCTCTGCCTCTCAGTCTTTCTTATGGATTATTTTTGCAAAGAAAAAGCAAACCTATTCTAATTAACTTTGGATGGATTGTTTCACAAAAGGATAAAACCAATTAGCATTTCCTTCTTACCTTGTGAAGCCCTTGTGTGGTGGTGTTAAAGGTTGTATTTCTGAAACCAGCTGACAAGAAGGTGAATAAATCCAAAACAATGAGTAAATGTTGTACATAGCTGAGTAATTTGTTACTTATTTATCAAGAAGTACATATATTTTAACTTTTAAGACTTCACTTCCAATACTGGGTACTCTAATATTTGCTTTATTGGGATCTGCAGCTGTGTCTGTAGCTAGATCAGGACCTCATTGCCGGCTAGAACCATACAAGTATCTGTCAGTCAGTCCTTAAGAGTCACCTGTCTTCATAAATGAGACAGAGAAAGTATAGAAATATTTTTATCTAAATTTTATTAATGGGAGATGAAGGCACAAAAAAGAGACATACTTTATTTGGTGTCTGAGGAAGCCGGGCCCTGAACCCATCTCTGAAGGTCTTAAACATGTAACTTACCCCCAAAGCTGTCCTTCCGCCCTGGCCAGTCTCTGCCTTCTGCTCTCCTGGACCCTACTACCATGTCTTTATGAGAGACCCCTTAGTAGTGGAGTATCTAAAACTATTAATGCTGATACCCCAAATTGAAATCTCTCCCCAGGTGGGACAGGCATATTCCTGGCTCAATTCTAACCTCTGCTGGCTTGTTTTTTCACTTTTTTTTTTTGTTTTTCATAACTACTGCTGTAGTTTTCCTGTTAAATTCCCTTTGGACCTGCCCTATTCATTATGAAGTTCATAATCTTCATTCAGTTTTTCTGTTCTCTATTTCCTTTACAGTTTCTGGAATTGCTGTCTCCTTGCTCCTTAGCCATCTGGTCATGTCAACTTCTTTTACATGCCCTTTATGCCTTAAATGCAGTTTCCATATGCTTCATTTATTTGTTGACATGAATGTCATTCCTCTCTCCGCCCTGTTGTTTCCCCCCTTTTGTTGTTTTGCCATTCTACTGTAATTTGTTTTAGACCTGTCTCTCGCATCCGCTTTGTACAAGGGCAACATGCTACTGCTGAGAAGAAAGCTGAGCAGAAGAGGTAGTTCTACCCCAGTGGCTCCAGGGACAAAGCAATTGCACGCTGTTGTACAGCTCTCTCAGCAGGACTAAGCCTAACCCTATGTAAACCAAGGTTAAAGCCTCAATCTAGGCTGTATGGTAACTGATGGTGTAACTCTTACTGAATTCAAATTCAAACACACAGAGCAGAGATCTACTAGGCTGGCTTGAAAGTTTGTGGGTATGATGGTGCAGTTATCATCACGTCCCTGTGACACGCACAGGAGAATCTGGTAAGAGACATCCATTACGGTGAACAGATTTTTCTTACGTAGTTCAATAATGAAATCATTAGCAGGACTAGTATTTAGATATTGATAATAGTTAAATGCTGTAGAAGATGGGAAAGCCAGTGACGTTCACTGGCACTTGCTTACCTATGATGTCATCTCCTGTATTTTGTTCTCTGCAATTATGCCAGAATCCTGTAGCAAGCAGCAGAGACATACAGAATATAGATATACAGAAGCAAGCACTTTTTTCACAAAACACATAATAAAACTGTAGAATTTATTGGCACATGATGTTGTGGTGGCCAAAAGTGTAAAGTATTCTGAAAAGGACTGAGCAAATTTATGCAAGGAAGGTCCAGCAGGTAGATCCAACGTCTGGCACGGAAAGTCAGTAATCCACATATTGCTGGGCAGCAGGGAGGTATTTTACCACAATGTATATGCTTGGCCTGTTCTGTTTTTTCCTAGATTTTTGATAGATGATGCTGCTGCACAGACCCTGGTGTGGCCCCGTGGAGATGTTCTTATGCTGAGAAACCTGAGGAGGGTGGCCTAGGCTCTACTAGTTTGGTCACGCATTTCTGGGTTGATCATGCACTACTTACCTGACAGTATTTCTCTGTCAGAACAGCAAAAAAGAGCTGAAGACAAAACTCTGATTATAGATGTATGTGCATGTATATATATCAAGACTAATGATGTCTGTATATAATGGGCAATCTCACCAAGGGGTAGACTGTACACTCTGAAATTGTATGTGCTTGCAGGTCTTCCAGTCATTCTGCAGGGAGCAGGCATGTAATTTGATAAAGGCGCTGTTGTCAATCTTCCTTCCTTCCCAACTGGGCTTTTTGTAACACTTAAATATAATACAAAGAAAATTACTTTGCCTGGCATCTATAACAGAAGACACATTTCAGGCTTTTAAAGTTAGAGAGAAAACAAAAGTGTAAATCGAAATAATTATTTAAGGAAATATGAATGCACTCAAAAAGAGGAGAAAAAATAAGAAAGTAAGTAATTTTAAAAACCCGTATTGTCTTCATTCATTGGCTTAGAAATTAGCCCAGTGCTGAATCTTCAGTTGGTGCAATTTTATCACAAAATTATTGGGTGTTGTTTCTTTTATCAATTGAGTATACAGTCTTTTGTCTGTGACGGATAATTCTTCTCTAAGCTTCAGCCAATGTATAGACCTGGCCTTTCCCAGGTTCTTTAGGTTTGTGCCATATGAACTCTTATGATAAATAAAATAATTTTTCATTTATTTGCAAAATAATTGACATGGGATTGAAAAGAGCATTTTAACACTCAAAAATTAGTTTAAATGCTTCCATTGTGTTCACAGGTGGTTAACACTTCTGGAAATAATTGGATTTAGATAGCCTTGTTACATGGAAATTCAAGATCTTTTCAGATCCTTGTATTACTCATTGGGCATAAAGAATAGCTTAGCCTTCTTTTCTTAGTTTAATTATGACATTATGCATTGCAAGGTAAACTTTCAGGATTTATGCCAACATTTTATTCAGTCCAGCAATGTTAGCTTCATGTTCCTGTTTATTTCCTCATAATTTGTCTTTATGGAGCAATAGAAATACCCTTTCTTGCCAAATGCCTAGTTTGTATGGATAATTAAATTGACAGTAAAGGGCTAGATTCACCTCTTCATTATTCAAGTCTTACTGAATTGCAGCATTATTGATTCCAGCAGAATAATGCAGCAATTGCCCAGGATTATGTGGTAAATCAGGCAATGGGTACCCTTGGTTTGTTAAGCACTTTTATAATATATTGCTAGTTCATCCCAGCTCTTAGAAACCCCAGTCATGATCCATGGTCCTGTTGTGCCACAAACTGTCTTGGAAGATTGAGTCACATATTGTTGGCGGTGTTTTATTCCTTATTTCCATCCTTGTCTTTTTGTAAAAGTTGTTTCTTTTTTCTCTGTCGAGTTTGATGAAAGCCAAAAGGGGCCACTTCTCATTAGGCAAAATACCACTAAAGCAAATGAACTATTTGGAGCATTCCTTTGCTATGTAAATGTAAAATAAGGTTCATATGTAATGCATAAATTTCTGTATCCTTTCACTCTTCTTCATGCATGAAGACTGAGCCTAGGAATTAACTTCAGATAAGTTTCCCAGTTTTCTGTGCTCATTTCCTCTTGACCGTCTAGAAAATTATACCTGTTAATGGACAGTAGCCAAGGAAACTAATTTCAAATGGATAATCATTCCTATGTCAATCCAAATGAATTTTGCATAAGGGCTGAATCACTTAGGTTTAAAAGGTTTTAGGGGATTAAAATGTTGTGTGGCATGGGCAGAGGAAACAGAGAGCTGAATGCCATGGCTTAGAGCTCAGTGCTATTATCTCTCCACATAGCAAGACTGATTAAGTGAGATATGCCCAGGTAATGCGAGAGTCATGCTTTAGAGGAAGATAATCTCAAGTCTTTCACAACCTGATCTAGAGAATAATTCCCTCCTGATTACAGTTCTGGTGATCAGTCTCACCCTGAGCACCACGCACAAGTTGAGCATTTGAGGAAGAAGTTTTTCTACCATCTCTGAGCACTGGTCCATTCGGAGGTGCCAAAACTTTTTATGGGAAACACGTGCAACCTTCCCTTCCTTGAGTCCAAACCAAAGGGCACATCTGTCTAATTGCATGCACATCAGGAAAAAAATTTGGTTGGTATTTTTGACCTCACTGAGAGCCTAGCAACTGAGGGAATTAAAACAGAGTCCCTGGTGATAATCAGCATGAGGCTGTTGCTGATAAATGGAAGTTTTCTTCAAGAGTACAAACTTCCATTTTCTGTCTTACTCTGCAGGCAGATTTGGACTGTGCATGTTGATGTTTCTATCAAAGTTGGAAACATCTTGACAGTGTAAAACCTTTGGTGAGATAAAAATTGGGAATGATATAAATATTTTTCTTACCAAATGCTTTTCATTTCAAAATTACAAAGTATTTATGAATCACACCATTTTCATGACTGGTATTGAAAGAGTCATTTCAGTGATCCACCTCAGAATCACTGAAATACCACAAATACCCAATATATAGTATTGGGTACAGCTATACACATGTAACTTCTACTATTTCTGAAGACCCTCGAAAACCTGGTATTTCACTGCCATTTGAGTGTCTAGGTTGGGGGGGGGTTGCCATTTTCATGCATTTCTACAGTCGGTAACAAGAGACATGATTAAGAAAGAGAAAGCTTTGCTTCAAAGAGAAGCTATCAGAAGGGCATCTGCACAGGGATAGGTAACAGAGAAATTGTATCTGTGCCACCATGCGTTAGGGAAAAATAACACCCATTTCAGAATTTGAAGAGGGAAATGGGCAGAAGACGATGTTGCAAATTTGCTAGGAAGAAAAACTGAAGAAACACTTGACCAGATGTTTAAAGTAGCATGAACACTGTTGTTACGTGCTGAGGAGAATGCTCACTCGGGGGATATGTATGTCTATAAGTACCATTGATTTTGGAGATCACAGGATAGTGGGTATCTATCTGTATACATAGACACACACCTGACTTACTGTGCACACTAAGACGTCTGCCATCGGGCAATGCAGTATTGAAAAAGGTAATATTGTGGTTACAATCCAGAAGTGCTCTGTTTATCTCTTACCATTGTAAAATTCTTTCTTTGTCATCCCAGGCATATGACTTAATATCTCTGTGCCTTGGTTTCCTAGTCATAAATCAAATAAATATAACTACCGTGGTCTTGTAAGGAGAACTCTGTTTATAATACTAAGATATGACAGCAAGCTCCCATTCGGGGACAAGGACAGGAGGCATTAAAAAGTTGATCTTCAACTAACTATGCTGGAGAAGACTGTTTTTTAATAGGTGGGTAAGTTACTAGTAAGACTGATTGTCTGAAGTTATGTAGTTTAAGAATAAAATACAGCAATGCTTTCAGTTTTCAAATAGAAAGCAGAAACAGTGTTAAAATTACAGTAGCTACTGTGACGAACTGCCAGATGAAAACGTGAATTGCTAAGCAGGTGAGGTGGGTTTGAATACTGAATGTTGCTGATTTTTTTTTCCCTCTCCTGTTAGAGTTTATTTCTCGAATCGTTTAAAACTAGTGAAGGAAGGTCTGAGAATTTTTTTATAGTTGTTACTGGTGAGATTGATTACTTCATCTTGGTTTTTTCTAATACCATACTGTTCAAATGAACTACCGTGCAAATCCAGTTCTCCATTTATGATGCATTAAATGTCAAAAAAAAAGAATCATTCCAATTATATTTCTTCCCAAGTCCTGAGACCTTGTGTTAAAAAGCAATATACATAAAAGACATTGTTGTGCATGTAGTACCACCCAGTTGTTAAAAAGTACCCGTAAGCTCTTCTTAATCACTTAGCTAGTTCCTCATTGAGATCTGTATCTATTTTAATCAATGAAAAGTTAGCCTCATTCAGGCTAAAATACAAAGATATTATGATTTGATCATACTAGTATGAAACTAGTTGAAAGAGACTATGTGCTTGCATTGCAGTATCTGCAAACCCGTGGGAAGATCCCCATCCACTGAGCTCTGAATAACTGTTTTGCTTTTCCCTTTGAGAGGAAAGGAGAGAATTTTTCCTCCTTGTGCTGGTTTTGGGAGTTCCACCATCTGCTTTGGGGACAACTTTATTAGGCCGACACTGAACATTTTTTAAAAGCCCACCATCAGGTGGGAAACCGAGCTCTTCCCTTGAACCCCCTCCTCAGACCCATTTTTCAATCCATCTGACAACACCTACTCTGTGCGAGTTCATATTTCAAAAGTGAATTAAGAGCTGCAGAGCCATTTTCAAAAGTAAGCCCTTGGTTTGAGCTTTCCTCCCTTCAAACTCCTTCCCCGTTTGTTTGGAAATTCACATTAGCAACCCAGGGACAGACCCCTCTCAGCACACAGGGCTGCAAGGCTTCAGCAGTGAAAAGCTTCAGTACTGCAAGACCTAAAGGATTGCTCAAGTTCCAGTCCTGCTGTCAATAAGTAAGTATTTTCCACTTTTCCCTGATCTCTGGCTGCTTCGTCAGCCCTTCATGTAGAGGAAGTTTTGGATTGCTTTAAGGTACGCTAGAGAGCTGGCTTGGCATGCAACGGCAGAAGGATTAGGAAGGTACAGGTGCCCCTTGTGAGCTTCCCTGCCTGAAGCTGACATTCTGGGCCATTGCCTTTTCGAAACTGATCTGTTCTCAATCTGTATTCCCTACCTCCTTCTAGCCTACAAAGTCAGGAGGACTTAGCAGCTGCAAGTGCTGAACTACTAGAGGGGAAAAATAATCAGAAAGTGTTTCATTCACCGTAATCTTAATATTATCAGCATAGTGATTCAGAAAAGGTGTGACTCTGAGTGGCTGGGCAACGAATGGATATGTGATTCACGTTTATAATCCAGCTTTTGTTGTAAACACTACAAAGATGCATTAATTAATGATAAAATCAAGGGAAATGTCTGGCAGGATAGAGAGAGAGACAGAGACGGAGCTAGAGAGATTAGAGAAAATGGTAGGCATTAATAAAATTAGGCTGAACCTGGTGAAAAACAGACTAATATGTCCACTATGGGGGACTAATCTAAAGGCAAACAGCCATAAAGTAGGAAGAGAGGTGAGTGCAATGAAAAGCACGTGTCTGGAAAGCAGAAATGCTGTTTGGTTTTATAATATGATGGGGTAGCATAAAGCAAAACATAAAATTACTCCATGTATCATCCATACATCCACCAAACTAATCAAAAGACGCTTGTAGAGATATCTAAAAAGATGATGCTATGGATCATGGATTAAATGGAAGTAAGTGTTAAGTTTTCAGTTCCTGTGGCTTTGGATTTAATTGTTTGAAAAAGATTTGCAGAATTTGAAAGGAGTGGGGTTGGCAAAGTCATTTAAAGACATGAAAGTTTTGTCTTATGAAAAAAAGGCAAAAAAAAAGAAAATAAGAACGTAAAAGATTATCAGTGACATGACAACCATTCACGGTTGTTGAATGGGTGTTAACATGAAGCGAAAGGAAATATTGCTTTGAATGATTCAGGTAAAGACACAAAATTTCAGTCTGAATGCTTGGGCTAGACAATAGAAAATGTCTTAAATAAAAAGGACACTTAGGCTCCTGAAGGGAGGGGAGCTTTTCCAGTGAAGCTGCTCTTCTACCCAAAAGTTTTGTCCTGCCAGGAGGTGTTAGCAGCCAGTGGCTGGTCTGGATGAGTGCAAGCCCTTGGTGTAAGCAGGAGAGAACGTTGTTTGAGAGAATGATTTTTACCCTTGAGTCAAGTAAGGGCAAGATACACTGCTGTACACTGTAAAAGTAATGGTCCTGAAGGGCTGGTCAGACAGAGAGGAGGCGTTGGAAAATGCCAGTATTCCGCTGTCCTTCACTGAGGTGCCTCCTGAAGCTGTGATGAGAGGAGGTTGCCGTGTAGAAGCACGTTGGGTACTGTTGGGTATTCCCCCAGTGTTGGACCTCCCCATGCTGCAGAGAGGTAAGTAAGTTGTGTGGGAACTCAAACATACCCTACTCTCTGTGAAGCAGTACAAACACCGGTCAGAGCATTTTCACATTCACTGCTCTCATTTGTGCTTTAAAACCTCTTACGTGGAGCTTAAATGACAGATACTCCTGTTTCTGCAGCGCTTTCTTCCTAGTCCCTTTCAATTATTCATATTCGTCTACACCTCATTCCCGTGCTCCTTTTCATTGCTCCTTCGATAATTAAACAACAGGACATGAAAGGTATGTGAGATGCTGAGATATTACCGTGGCTCAAAATACACCTGACGTTTGAATGAAGTAACTTAATTACCACTTGGTCTCTTATCGCTTGCTTGGGAAATAACCAGGCAGTTGTGTTACAATGTATGGCAGCAAGCGAGAGAGAAAAGAGAATTTGAAGGCTCGTTGTGGCTGTAATATTTCTTCACATGTTGAAGTCAGAATTCCTGTAGTTCATTTTAACCATTTCATGTGGAAAAACACAATAAACATGACTCCGTGCATCCCTTTTCTTGAGGTAAGCAGAAATTATCATGTTTAGTTGAAGTGGTTTTACCCTCAGTAAAAATTCCTTGGTTTAGACATGGGCTGCAGAAACTTTAAGTCCCTGGTAATTTTACATCAGCGCATGCATTTTGTTCACAGACTGTGCCCAGGACGAATCCTGTCTTCAAGATGTCGCTGTTTAGAACTTCCCTTTTTAATAGTGTTGTAGAAGGACTTAAGTAAATGGCAGCACTTGGCATAGATCCATCTCACTTAATGAAGGAGACTAATTTGAAATGTATTCATTCCAGACTATTTATGTGGATAGCAGAAAACAAGAAACTACTTAGAGGGTGATAAAGGTCTCAGAAAGGCTGACTCTCTCCTGATGCTTGTCCTTCTCTACTGGGTATATAGCTGACCAAAAGGGACTGTCTTTCAACCTTAATGACCTCAATTAGATAACTAAACTCAATGGATGAGTCCAGGCTTTGTGCATGGGTGTCAATTTTCCTTCTAGTGATATTTAATCTGCTGAAGGGATTAGAAATATGAAAAGGTTTTGATTAGAATGAAATAACCCAAGTTGTCATAAGCTCATAAAGTAATACAGGCAGCAGAAGTATCCGTAAGCTTTCTCTAGTATCACTCTTGATGGGCTCTTTCAACTCCCTGGTTCCTAATCATATACCTAATGAGTTTTCATAATGCTCCACACTGATTGCTGCTGCGGTTTGTTGGTGCTGCCATTTTGTACTACTGCTGCAGTAATTGTCCTTTTCAGAGGAACTTTCACCAGCCTGTTGTCCTCTCAGGAATCATCTCGGTGTATCAGTCCATGCCGATGGAACCAGGCAATATAACGCATCTTTTTATTCATTAGGTGACAGTATAGTGTATTATTGCTTGTATTCTCCTCTGAGCCCTACTGATCATATGTTACTGCAAAAGCTTGTAAAATCAATGCAGATACTTACTTCTTTTATCTGTAAATGCATCAGCAGATAAAAACAGGGAGAGTACTTGAGGTGATGTGATCTAAACACAAGATTAGCAGAGGGCATCAGTTGAAAGCACAGTCTACCCTGAACAGTGACTAAGGAAAAAATTGTACTGCTTTACTCAGCACCTCTGATTCCCTACTTGAACTCAGAGGCAGAACTGCTGCTGATACTGACAATGTTGCTCTCCTCTAGCTTTGGGGAAGCAATCTTGCTAGCAGAAAAGCAGCTAAATCATCTTCCTTTCTATGCATTGTCAACAGAATTGGTCACTATGTCCAGGCAGAGTTCGGTGACGAACGAGAGATAAAAGGGACCCAAGGGCATGGAGGGCATAACTGGGACTGCAAGTTCTTCATTACCGGTGATACAAGAAGGAAAAAACTAAAGCTGATTGGAAAAAACAAAAGTGGTGTAATGTTCTCCTGGTTTTAGGATGAGATCTTAATTTTAAGAAACAGCTTTGTGAAGCTTCGTATTCCAACATATTTTGGCTGGCTGCAGGGCTTTGGAAGGACCAGTAGATTCCAGATTCACATTCTGGTAGGGCTGATGATAACTATTTTACTGTTAGAGAAGTGTTACGAGATTCAACAAGACCAAGTGCCGGGTCCTGCACTTGGGTCACAACAACCCCATGCAGTGCTACAGGCTTGGGGAAGAGTGGCTGGAAAGCTGCCTGGCGGAAAAGGACCTGGGGGTGCTGGTCGACAGCCGGCTGAACATGAGCCGGCAGTGTGCCCAGGCGGCCAAGAAGGCCAATGGCATCCTGGCCTGTATCAGAACTAGTGTGGCCAGCAGGAGTAGGGAAGTGATCGTGCCCCTGTACTCGGCACTGGTGAGGCCGCACCTCCAATACTGTGTTCAGTTTTGGGCCCCTCACTACAAGAAGGACGTTGAGGTGCTGGAGCGTGTCCAGAGAAGGGCAACGAGGCTGGTGAGGGGTCTGGAGAACAAGTCTTATGAGGAGCGGCTGAGGGAACTGGGGTTGTTTAGCCTGCAGAAAAGGAGGCTGAGGGGAGACCTCATCGCTCTCTACAACTACCTGAAAGGAGGTTGTAGCGAGGTGGGGGTCGGTCTCTTCTCCCAAGTAACAAGTGATAGGATGAGAGAAAATGGCTTCAAGTTGCGCCAGGGGAGGTTTAGATTGGACGTGAGGAAAAATTTCTTTACTGAAAGAGTGGTGAAACATTGGCACAGGCTGCCCAGGGAAGTGGTGGAGTCCCCATCCCTGGAAGTATTTAAAAGACGTGTGGATGAGGCGCTTAGGGACATGGTTTAGTGGGCATGGTGGTGTTGGGTTGATGGTTGGACTCGATGATCTTAGAGGTCTTTTCCAACCTTAATGATTCTATGATTCTATGATTCTATTATTTTCATGTAAACTGATATTATCTCATATTTATATTCCAACTCAAAGCAAGTGTTTCAGGGTATTGGAGTCCAACCACCTCTGCAGTGCGTCCATCTTGCCATGTACTTTCTCTGATGTTTTTGCTATATTATGGTTCTGATCTCCAGCAAAACCCAATGTTTTGTTACATGAATATTGTCTAGAAATCAATGCTGTCTCTCTGGTATCTGAGACAAGATTGGTTTTGCTATTACTTGGTCATTAGGGGTGTTGCAGCAGGGCTTAAGAATCCAAGAAAAAGACTTGAACACCCTCTTGTTTGGTAAAAAACACAGGACAAACAGATGGTTGTTGTCTCAGGAAGCTCACCCTTGAAATAGATGCAACAGACTAAGCCAGGCACTGTGGGTTTGTTTGGACTTCAGTATCGTATGAAAACATTTACCATTTTCAAGGCAAAATTGGGTCTCCGGTTTCACTGAGAGGCTCTTGAGTGAATTCCCATAATTGTCATTAACTGGCCAGCTGCCTGATGCATCTAATTTAAAGGCGAAATCCTGTTTGCCTCTGTCCCAGGATTATTCTGTTCATTTCAGTCATACTGGATGCTGTCTTGTTAGTTGCGAGCAGAAAATGTTCATATGGACATGACAAGCAAAATCTGTCAGCACTTGTTCGAGAAAAAGAAGGACCGTATGTTTTCAGGCCAAGGCCAAAGCTAAATGTTTTAGACTACAGTAAAGTTGATGCTGAGCTGTAGATTGTACGTGGAAAAGACTGTCGAGAAGAAGTGTTAGTATCATTCATATCTTCAACTTTAAATTCACTTCACAGTAAAAGAGTCTTTGGCTGATATTAGCACATGTTAAGCTAATGAGTCCTTTGAATTGTAGTCCCTTCCAGAATCTATTTACAATGGACTTAATTGGCTAATGGTTATATGTTTGAACTTCATTGTTTAATAATAAATTCCACTGATAATTCTTTGCTTTTCTGAAGTTTTGTCCTGTTAGATTCACACCACGTATCTCTCCTAGGGTGTCTTTATAATAAGAGCAGATTGCAGTTACGTAGTCAGAAGCTTCAGAAGCTACACACCTTAATAAAAGATGGAGTAGTCTTCAAAATACCTTGTTTTAAAAAGATTTTAATTTCATTACATTTACAACTCTAACACTTAGTGTTTGTTCGATAAGTGTTTTGATTTTATGTTCCCAGTATATGGAAGCTGGAGTGAATTTGTTATAAGGGGTAAACTCTTCTGGTTGGGGACACAATATGGAGATACAAGCATTCCCATATCCTTGTATTCCCATTAAATTCAAGTTTTTAAAAATCAGTTTTTAATTACTGATGCCAAGCATGCCCAGAATACAGAATGTTGATTCACTGGTGGTCCTTTTAGTGTTGTTAGCATAGCAAAGTGCTTGTGACCATCTCACCCAGCCCTACTGCCCTGCATGTTCCTGAATTCAAGATTGTCCTTTATCATGCCCTTCATAGCATGAAGTTGTGGGGGACATGTCACAATATCAGCAAATGTTTTCCTTCTTTTTGCTAGATATACTCGGCTACAGTTAAAGTTTGTTTAGGCTGACTTAAAGACGAAAATAGAACCTATCCATCCTTTTGATATTACTAAGAGTTATATCATCTTTCAGTATGAATGTAGACTCTTCAAAAATACAGTCTTCTGACTAACTCATTTAAGATGCTTTATTCATGAGAAAGCCCCAGAAAGTGCCAGTTGACTTATTATTAACATTTTCATTACAATACTCATAAAAAAAATTCCAAAGCAATTTTTTTTATTACATTTGATCATTTTTATGCAGAAACCATAATGTCCTCAGTTAGTTGCCTCACAGTTCAATACATAATTGACAGGAAAGTGATTTTATTGCTGTTCCTTGTAGCATTTGTTTCAAATAAGCACAAGAGGAAAAAAAAGCCGGATTCATTTGTGGATAGAATCATAGAATCATAGAATCATAGAATCACTGAGGTTGGAAAAGACCTCTAAGATCATCGAGTCCAACCGTCAACCCAACACCACCATGCCCACTAAACCATGTCCCTAAGCGCCTCATCCACACGTCTTTTAAATACCTCCAGGGATGGTGACTCCACCACTTCCCTGGGCAGCCTGTGCCAATGTTTAACCACTCTTTCAGTAAAGACATTTTTCCTCATGTCCAATCTAAACCTCCCCTGGCGCAACTTGAGGCCATTTTCTCTCATCCTATCACTAGTAACTTGGGAGAAGAGACCGACCCCCACCTCGCTACATCCTCCTTTCAGGTGGTTGTAGAGAGCGATGAGGTCTCCCCTCAGCCTCCTTTTCTCCAGGCTAAACAACCCCAGTTCCCTCAGCCGCTCCTCATCAGACTTGTTCTCCAGACCCCTCACCAGCCTCGTTGCCCTTCTCTGGACACGCTCCAGCACCTCAACGTCCTTCTTGTAGTGAGGGGCCCAAAACTGAACACAGTATTCGAGGTGCGGCCTCATCAGGGCCGAGTACAGGGGCACGATCACTTCCCTCCTCCTGCTGGCCACACTAGTTCTGATACAGGCCAGGATGCCATTGGCCTTCTTGGCCGCCTGGGCACACTGCCGGCTCATGTTCAGCCGGCTGTCGACCAGCACCCCCAGGTCCTTTTCCGCCAGGCAGCTTTCCAGCCACTCTTCCCCAAGCCTGTAGCGCTGCATGGGGTTGTTGTGGCCAAAGTGCAGGACCCGGCACTTGGCCTTGTTGAACCTCATACAGTTGGCCTGGGCCCATCGATCCAGCCTGTCCAGGTCCCTCTGCAGAGCCTGAATAGTTTAGCTTTGAGAGTACATGAGACTATTCCCATAGTTTCATCATCTTAAAGCAGTTACCTGCTATGCTGTTTATTTGTCCTATTGGGTGGGTTCAAGGAAACCTAATTTTAATCCTTCAGTGTTTAATCTATGCCGTAGCTTTCTTTTGTTACCTGAGGATATCGAATAACAAGTTTGGGCTTAACCTCATTTTTGCTTCCCGACACTGCTACTCCCCCAGGCATGCGCTTAAATGAAGATCCAACCCTTTGTGCTTTGGTTTCCCATCTGTAGACTGATGATGTTTCTTCTCTCTGTAGATTTAAAGCCTTTGGGAGATGATCTATCCCTCAGTATGTGTCTGCACAAGACCTAGTACATAAGGGGCTACTTCTACTAGGAAACTCTAGGAGCTCCTCAACAAAGAAATAATAAGAAAATAAGTTTTGGAGGAAACTCTGTAGTATTTATGAAAAGAGAGGGACTTGGTACCTCTGAACTTGTCCAAGACAGCAGTACAATAAACCGATTAAAGCAATATACAGTGACTAAGATCCAAACAACCTAAAGCAATCAGGTATTAGGGAAGTTTGCTTTTGATATATATAGAAAAATGCATGATAAAAATTGGTGCAGAAGCACTCACCCTGCAGTCCAACACTATTTTATTGTGTAAGTTGCACTTTACTTCTCCCACATCAAACTCTCTCCATAGTGGAGCAGGAAATACTGGGTTTACACTAGTGACACCAGTACTTGTTTTTTACACTAGTGTTCACTGCTGAATCTTTCCCTTCTGTGTGCTGGTAGGTAGTACGCTCATTTTAAGGAATTCATGCTGCATGAATAGATGAACTGCAGTCTGACCAGAGACTGAACTCTCATGCAAACTAGCTGCAGAATGACAGTTAACGTTCTTCATTCAAGAAAGGCAGTTTCACAGATCTTGTAAAAGGGTGATTTTTCTAGGGTTCTGGTATCTGTTCCTTGCACTTATTCCATATTGTTCTTCCAGATCAACGTTTGTGTTGTAATAATGCTGGATGTGGAAATGGTAGGGATTAAAAATCTTTTCTTTTTTCTCAGCCTGCTTCAGTGAATAAACTTTCAGTGCCTTTGATATCCTGGCATTTAGAATTTAGTTTTTTAAGGGACATAAATGCTTTGATACCTATATGAGTAAGGAATAAGTCCACTCGTGTATTTGAAGTTGCAGAGTCTGGAATGTCTGGCCCATGCTGGAGGTAAAATGAAGGCACATATTGAAGGAGAGTGAACCATGACTTTTTGTTTGGGTATTTCTGGATTTTAGATATGAATTTCTTGGTCGCTTCTCTCTGGGAATATTCAAATGGTGTTGTCTAATGCTGATTAACCTGACCTTTAATTTTTGCCTATTCATTTGTCTTCTTACCTAGACAAAAATATAGACACATGATTTCTGCCAGTTTCTGACTTTGTCTGACACTTCGCACAGGGGAGCAAGTTATGTTCTGACTTTTTGGAATCATTTCCAGTTGTAACTTCATTTCTGCATCTGATTTTATCCCCTCAAGAGCAAAGCTATTATATTCCTTGGGATTACACCAGCTAAGAGAGATTAATTGAGTAGAAAATCGGGCCAGGGATGTTGAAATGTATTTATTGCATTGACACATTTTGATTAAACTGTATATTTAATGTTCTTTTTAAAATCGTTCACTTATGCAAAATAATGTTATTGCAAAACAAATGGAGTCATCACATTTGTGAATGAACCTTTATCGTCTGTATTTCTGCCTTTAATGCTGTCATTGATAGCATCTAAAGAGGATGCTACTGTCAATCTTAATATTTTTCATTGCTTCATCCTTTTGCAGTTTGGTTCCACTGTTGCTAATCCTATTCTTTTTAAGGAAAAGTTGTTTCTTACTTATCTGTTATCAAAGTTGAATCTGGGTCATTTGACCCATGACAGACACCCTACTCTTTCAGAGGAGAAGGTTGGGCTCCTAAAATGACCTAATCCAGTGAGTTATCCAGCAGGAACCGAGTGGGAATACTTCCAAAGCGTTTGGGAGGCAATCAGCTGCTGAGCCGCACCAGCTATCCACACTTGGGTTGTGCCAGCGGTTGTGGATAGGTACCTTCTCTGGCAAGAGTTAGCTCTCGTCTCTTTGGCAAACAACGAGAGAAAGCCAGACATTTGGGGTCACCTCAAACACCTGTTAAAACATCCTATTCTGCGAATTTGTCATTTTTGTTTGGAATCAGTAGAGCTGCATGACAGAGGATTAGTTTTCTTCATTGCCAAGTCTTGGTTTTGCTCAGTGTGTGGAACTGTTCTCCTCTGACATTTAATGAAGGAAAATATCTCTCTTCCCAAAGGCTGTTTATCCTCCTTTTAATATACAGTCCTGCTGCTGTCAAATATCTTATTAATGGTTTAACCAAACAGGAGTCGTTTGATTAAGGTCTTCTCTTAAGTCATGAGCAGCGAGAGGTCATCATTAAAACTAGTGACTCAGTCATGGAAAGAATCATTCCAGGAGAGGAGGTTTAGAAGTCTGTCGTCAAAGAGCCCATCTCTTCAGTGGTATCGTGTTTGTTTTGAAATTGGCCTGTTTGGTGGTGTTTGCCTAGCAGATGATCTTGCTCTTCTGCCTTGCCCTTGCGTCCCTCCTGCCTGCCTTTGTGCCCCCTAACAATGCTGAAACCTGAGGCTGGGGCTTCCTTCACACCCTGTCAGTGCAACAACATCGCAAGGTGTCGGATCACGGCCGCTTGGTTTGCAGGAGAGTAGCACTGGGTTTTGGTAGCAGTCACAAAAAATATCCAAAGAAAACATGAACAATTTAAAGGAGCATTTTGTTAGGAATGAAAGTATTTTTCCTGAATTGGCAAGGATTGGTTATTTACTGAGAGGAATATGACAAATACTCATATTTATGTAATTTCAAAAGCATTTTATTTTCATGCAGTGTATATGCAGAAGATGATGTATAAAGACCATTTTCTCACAGCCATTTTTGTAGGGATCGCTTTCATGCATGTTTTATAAGAATTGTTGTTTACCTCCACTGTGTAACACTGCATAACTTTATTTTCTTAATTCTTACTACTTGTGTTGAACATATTTGTGTGTGTAAATAAATATACATATGCATACCCACTGTAGGATATAGACACGTCACAAATGATGAATGATATATCATACCTGATTTTGAGAAATGCAGGAGGCACAGTCACTGCTCTGGCTCCTTTAAGAAATCTTTGGGGTCTCTCTAGACAGGAATGGGGAGTTTTCTCTTCGACATTCCTGCAGGACTGGTTCGCAAAATGCAGAAATCATTTCCTGCATAACATTTCAGTGTTACAATTTCCTGTAAAGAGATTTAACATACTCCACAACATTTTCTATTTCAATACAATTATTTTGAGAGAATTAATGCTCTTTTATTAGCTAGAGAAATCAGGGGGAAGTTATTTAAATGGCTGATGGATTATTCACACTGGCTTGTCTGGTGCTAACAATCAAAAGGGTTGTACTGGCTGTGGACTCGGAGCTCACAAGCAGCAGATTTCAGGCTCAGTCCTTTCAACTTCCATGTTCAATGAAGAGTTCAAAGTCTCTTGCAAAATTATGTCTGATCTTGACTAGTTTAGACGTGCTAGCAAAACAGCAGCCACTGCAATTGGTGAGGCTATGGCTTATGGCTAATAATAATGTCTCATTCAGTAATTATCTTACGAAACAGGCAGATTAAGCAATCATATGGCCACACAGATGCAGAGCACTGTCATGTGGGTGACTTTGGCAGATTGTGCTCATATTAAGCATTTTGTCTAAGAAAGGGTGAGGAAAGAGAGCCATGTAACATGGCTCCTCACCCCTTTTGCTTTCCTGTGTTATGTATCTCTGGGGCAGAGTGTGGAAAGGTTTTGAAAATTGCATAGAAAGTCCTAGTGAACGAACTGACGGTGTAAAAGCTAAAGCTTGTCTTTGATAGAAAAGGAAGTGAAGAGAGATTGCTGTCTAGAAATGACATTCTTCCAGTCTAAGTTGCTTGTATGGGTGTGTTATCACAGGATCTGAGTATCTTGCCAGCTTTAATGCAAGTACCTTTCCAATCTCAGGAGGGGTAAGGAACCCTTATCCCCATTTTTTCTATAGAGGATAGAGGTGCGGCGATTGCACCTTTCCTTGCCTACTGGAGTGACCTATGATGCACTCCAGGATCCTCATCCCCTCACTATCCAGGCCACGAACCCCGTGTAGGACATGCTGTACCCCCTGCACACGCAGGTTTCCTTCCTCAGAAGCCATGGTGCGAGGAGGAGTCCCCCACGTTGCCAGATCTTGCTGCAGTGTGGGATCACAGCACTGCCAGAGGGAATACCTGGATCAAGGAATGTGGAAGTGTTCCTGCAGTCTGTGCAATAGGCAGAGGCAGAATAAGAAAGGATGATACCGATACTGAAAATGGGACTGAGGTGGGGGGGATGGATGGCGGATGATGGAATTACAATCCTAAAAACCCACAGTCAGTTTCCATCCCCATTTGGAGGTAGCTGCCCTCTGTAGCTACTTGAGTTCTTAAGTCACCTGAGGAGCCCGGTGCTTTGCTTCTGCTCCTTCACCCCATGCCCAAGTCCAGTGGGGACCCAGAAATGAGACGCGCCTTCCACATGCCTCTCAACAGAGCATTTCTGGGTTCAAAACATGCACGTGACCCATCCAGTTCAAACCCATCACAAAGTGTAAGGGTGGGAATCACTTTTTTTATGCAAAGGGTGAGAATCACTTTTTTTTTCCCCGTTTTTTTTTGTGTTGTTGTTTATGCTAACTACCTGTGTTGAGAAACAAAGTCACGTCCAGTGGTTCAGGTTCCTGCCATCATGTTTCAGTAGGGTCAGAGCTGAACGTGTGGCTGCTTGCTACAACCAGAGTTGCCTTTCAGGATACTACTTATCCCATCACCTTTTTCAAGGATCAGGCTGTTGTTTGGCAAAAGCGGATTTCCTGCCTACGCCCTACTGGTCAGAGCAAAATCAGTTCCAGCAGGCCAAATTAAGCAAAAGAACAAAAAGCTTCATGTAGGCACGAATACTGCTCGCTCCGGTGCAAAGGTCAGTCCTCCCTCCTTGCCACAGCTCTTTGCTCACACTGAGTGCATGGGTGCTCTGATGCAATATGGGTGCAAATGTGAAGCACATGGCACCGCAGGGCTGTGCGGAGAAAAAAAAAATCACCATATTCGAAGTAACTGTGTCTATATGCGTATTTTATACATTCTATAATGTTGTATAAATCTTGTACTCTAAACATTTCATAAAATACATGGGTTTTAAAATTGCTGAATATTTAGATTTAAAAGCTTGTAATGAAAATTCCAAGAACCATATATCGGGTTCCTATAAAATCCTAAAAATGAAATTATCTCTGAAATTTCATAACTTGGGACGATTTGCTCCCAGTGAGTTCAAATTCTAAGAACTGTATTTCGAAACCATTCTGGAAAATGGCTTACTCTTGATTAATTCTTCCCTACGAACTCTGAATTCTTGTTGCTGATCTCAGCATAATGAGTGATAGTACAGATTTTTGGTATTGCAATAAAGTGACCTGGTGCTGTGGTTGCAGCTGTATCAAGGTGAATAAAACCTTGAAGATCTAAAGGATTAAAGTACCTCGTATACCCCAGGATTATAGAAAAGAGAATGGGAGAAAGAAATAAGGAACAAGAAATTGTATTCAAAGGCCTAATGTTGGAGCAAAGCCTTTCAAATGCGACCTATATATTAATTCAGCATCACTCACGTGGCTGGAAATGAAAGAAATGCTCCATTTGTTTTGAATGCTTTGGGTTTGCATTTGAAAGTAAAACTGCCAAGGTTAAAGTAGCCTTTTATTTGCTTGGCTTTTCTGTGTCTGTATGTTTTCAGAGTCGGATAAACTTTATTACTTTAATTTTAATAACATATCTGGAAGATGTTTGCTCATATGTTTTTTATATTCAGCATACCAACATCAACTTTTTTTCATGGATTTGTGGATAATTCTGGCTCACGTGTTTCTGGAAAATGTAAAGGCTGACCAGCAAAAATCAAGTGTGAGAGGGGATCTGGATGTCGCAGTTAATAAGTATCTAAAGAGAAGAGGTGATTTTGGACTCAGTCTAGTAGTTCTTAAAACATATTTCATAAAGTAAGTGTGTTCCCTGTTAAAAGGTCACCCATCAAGACTTGAGAATATCCTTCTTGGTTGAGAGAGGGGCAGTTGCCTTCATAAGCGAGTGCTCCCTTGTCTGAAACCCTGCCAGTTATCTGAAGTCCGGTTTGAAGCCTGCAGTCACCAGTACCCAGCTTAGAGATTCCCATCAAGGAGGACTTTCTACATCTGGGTTGTCCAGTAGTACCTGTTTTAATGCAATATCTCACACCTCTCTCTCCCCTCTCTACTTTCTGTGAACAAGTTGTTAAAAAAAAGTAAAAATACTCCTATTTCACCTGAGGATCTGTAGCTTTATATTTTCGAGAGGTCTGCCCTCTAGTCAAACCCAGATGTGACTGGCCCATTGCCTATTTGTGAGTTTAACTAATGCCTTCCATCCCCACGTTTGGATATTCCAAGAAAGAAAAGTATGTGTTGTTAATAAAATACAACAGGCCTCTGGCATATGGCTGTATGACCCTGAAGTTTGAAGAGCTCTAGAATCACACCTGGGTCTAAATTTTAAATCTAACCCTTAAGGTCTGTAAAATGAGCTGACCCTGACCCTACTTCTCTGTGTGCCACTGTACAGTGAGAGAGGTCATTTCTCATTGTCCTGCCTTTGTAATATATTCATCTCTATTTCATAGGGAATGCTTTATCACCGTTCAACTAAAGCTGTTTGCTGAACACAAATTTTTTTCTGTTTAGCTTTTTATATATGTTTTTTGCATATGTTAGAACTCTCCTTTTTTCTCTCTTTTTTGGTGAATGTAGAAGTATCCAGGCCAGCAGGATGGAAGAATTTAAATATTTAGTATCATGAATATTTTAATATCTTCAGGATTATATTTGAGTCTGAAAAGAATGAAAAGGAACATTTACTTCTGCCCATCTCTCAGACTGTCATGAGCCTGGGTCCAGCAGCTACGGACTTGCTTAGCAAAATAATCACAACATTTTAGAGATTATACTATTAGGAGATGTTTATTTAACTGTAAGGAGTTTTAGTCATACAAGCCTTAGTGTCTAAGATTATGTGACAAGGTGTGTCACATATGTGAATGTCTTATGTATATGTGTATTTTTTAAAGCGTAAGCCCAGTAAAGCCAATGGAAAACCTTTATTGACTTCAGGACCACTGAGAAACTGGAGGTGGCTTTGTGGTGCTTCTTAGGTGGGTTTTCTTGACCAGGGCACGGTCTCACTTTGTACTTGTGTTCCTGCCATTTTTCACCCTGTTGCCCAAAATGTGTGGAAGAAGATATTTCACTTTCCAGACCTCCCTCCCACCACAGTTAGCAGTAGCCTAGGGCTTCACTAGGTTGAAGGTATGCTTTTTGGTGTGCTCCTCTTGCCCCGTCCCTACCAGGGACCTCTGTGGAGGTGCTCTGAGCACACTGTGGTCACCGCAGGTGTGAGCTAGCACCTCCAGGACCCTGCGCTGCACCCACGTTATCCAGCACTGATTGAAACAAAAAACATTTTGAGGAATTTTGAAACATTCCCAGTGTTTTTTATTATGTCGTTTTTGTAGCTGTTCCTCTTTAAGACTCAGGACAAATTGGTCAGAGGTTTTAAATCTTAAAACAAATTCAATAACTTCTTTATCAAAAAAAGTGTCATCCTGTATATTATCATTTTGAGGACTAGAAGCAAGTTAATTGCTGTGTAGTCCACTAGAAAATCTCTGCTCATCTAAAGCTGTTGTTCAACCCAAGAAGGACTGCAATAATAAGATACTTCAGAGACAGGTGGTTGTTCCAAGCATGGATATCAGTCAGGCTGCCATCCTCTTAAGTGGGGTTTTCTAAGTGTTCAGAGGAGAAGCAAATTTTACTGGTGCATTTATTCTGATTTATAGTGCTCAGAGATTTCTAATGATGCTAGTAGTCTCAGGAACAGCAGAATAGTGAGCAAGGCAGAAGTTAATTAATTAAATTACTCTGTCAAGTTCATCAAACTGCTACAACTGTCATCTCTCTCTTCCAATAAGTGATGTAATGAAACACAGTTTCTTGTCTGAATTCAGAGTTCTGAGCGGCATTGCAGTCCATTTGTGTGGTAGCTATAATACTCAGCCTTTGCAATAACTTAAGAATGTGTTTTATTTCTTACTGCTAATGTTTGTTTGAAATTGGGGGAAGGGGTTATATTTTTAACCATTATTGTCCACTTACGATCTGTAAAGGAAAAAGGAAAAGCAGATGTACAAGCAAACTCTAGCTTTATAGGCAGGGAACAAGACAACCTGTCACTGCACTGTTAAGTACTAAAACCGCTCAGTTACAGCCTATCTTTACAGGGCAGAGTGTCTTCAGGTTACTTGCTAACTTCTGGTGACCCGTATTGTATGTGGAGCTGATCTCTAGATTGGTTTTCTGTATACCTGACACTGGCAACACAGTGCTCATTAAGCAAAAAGAAACTAATCCTTACCTTTGTCTGTGTCTGACATGTTCTTCTGACAGTTCTCTGCCATAATTAAATATAAAAGCATTTGTTTCAATGACGAGGAATAATAAGGGTGCCCAGGCATTCATTTGCAGTTCAGTATATCCACAGGCAATGCTCACTGTAATTTTTGAATGAAGGAGTCGTGTGACTACAGCTTACTCTAAGAAGTATAATTACACCTGATACCTGATTATGCCACTTTCTTACCTGTCAAAAGGCTTCTGCAGAGCATGATTCAGCCAACACTTTTCATCTCAAATACATGGTGTTCTTGCAGCATACTAGAATTTAAGTACTTACAATACAGAGTATGTGACAGTCTCCCAGCATTAGTACTATTTCAAGCATCCATACTGCTCTGTCCGTAATAACTCTCTATTCTGAAAGACCAGCTGAGAAACTTCACCTTGCTCCATTAACAGAACTGTGAAATACCTGTCTCTATACCTCCGTGCGTACATGAGTACCGGAGAGAGTTTTATAACCAAAGTGATCTATAGCATCTATTCTGATCTGTGTAACAGGGTCAGAATCCTGATTCCATTGGTCTTGTGTCAATCCCACTAGCTTGTGGCCACCCAAAGCATTCACTGCTCTCACTGTGAGTTTGCTCAGCGGTCAGTTTTCTCACTGCTATAAATCTCCCATTGGATTTTGTTACGTCTATTTATGTATTATATCAAGAGTAAATAATGAAATTTTAAAACAGAGAGAAAGAAGATCAAGAGTACATTGTCTGCTCCAAATTAAAAAAAAAAAGTTTCTTTTTTCCCTCCCCCTCCTTCTTTGAATGTCTTTCTACAATAATTAACATAATGGAGCAAAACGAAATACCTAGATTATAATTTCAGCCTAAAGTGAGTACCTCAGGGGGTCAGAACAAGGGGAATGTGATAAATTTTGAAATGCCAGCAGTCTGACAAGGACCGAGATCATAAGCTACACGCTGGCAAAAAATACACATGCTGGGGAAAAATGTGCATGTACTGTAGTTGTGTTCATTAGGATGGAGGATAGTGTGACTGTGGAGGTTTATAAACATAAGGTGGGACTGAAAATTATTTGTGGATTGGAATAAGTAGGAGATAAGTCTCATTGTACAGCATTTTAGTTTTAGACTGTCCCATAGACATCTGAGTTTTGCTTTTACCACAACCATTCTTGTTAAGAAACCGAGGGAGGAGGTACTTAATGCTGCACTTTACATGAATTACTTCCTTGAGGAACACAGGAATAGTTAACACAAGCCATACATCCCCTGTTGCTGGGTGAGACTCTCCTTGGGAGAAATACTGTTGCCTTTGAGCAGTCGCAGAATCATCTTTGCCTAGAGGGCCTGCAGAAATCTTCCAGCTATACTTAACACAGAGTAATAAAAAATAAGGAAGGAAACAATTTCTAGAGGCCACATAATCCTGATCCCAAAGCAGGCTTAACTTTTCTATCCCATTTGTAACAGATACTTGCCAAAGTTGATCCCCTTGCTGTCCATTCCCCCTCCGTTGCCATAATGGCAAATTCAGAAAACCCATGTTGATCCGTTACTGTGCTGCTGGTGCTGAACTCTCTCTAACAGCAGAAGGGCATTTGTTGGGTTTTTTCCTAGTTTTCAAGCTCCTTTCTGCAGTTCAAGCCTGCTCTTTCTGGTCCATCACCAGTGGATATGGAGAACTGCAAAGAGAAGAGCAGTCAGCAAAATCATCTCGTGTAGCTTAAGGCTGTTATAACTTCTTTTAGTGTCCGGACTAAACATTCCCAGTTCCACTCTTTCCTTGTAAGCGATGTTTTCCAGCTCTCCCATTAGCTTTATTGCTCTCCTCTTATTTCAAGGGACATGCTATAATATTCTTTACACCCCTGGGCTACAGATACCAAAATAGTTCAGATTGTAAAGATGGGAACTTGTGGTGTTGTGCAGCACCTTGCATAGCAGTCTGATTGGGGGCCCACAACCACAAAAATAGAGCTTTATCTTGCACTTTCAGAAATAATGGACATTTTGGTACCAACTTAGGAAAGGATCAAACCCTTGAGGATGTTTGCATATTGTTTGCAACAGTTCAGGCAACCCAGTAATATGCTGAGTCTGCAAAGCAGGGATTGGCTTGCATAATGTATTATTGCGGTTAGGAATAGATGTAATGATTTTTGAACACAGAATAGCTGGCAGGAAAACACCTGGATTGTAAATGATCTTTATAAAATTAACTGACCCCGGTCCTATTGAGAATGTGTGTTGTGACTGTATCTGGAAGCACTCTCAGGGGTACTCTTACTTCTCACTTTCCCAGCCTCGAAGACATTAACCTGCATATTGTTGCCAAGTATCGTACATGGAAGACGCTATAAAGCATCATTCATTCATTTCATATGTCAACACAACTTTAATGTGAGCACTGGAGGAAGATTTAGAGTCATTCTTTCTGGAAATATAGCAGAGGAACTTAACTTCTGAAGCTTTTCATTTAAAGTCTACAATTTTTAGAGTGAATATGAGTTAAAACCAGCAGAAGACTTCAGAAATTAGAAAACAGAGTTTCATGCAAATAACTAGTGTAGATGTCACTCAGCATCAAGGTGACTTAACACACATTTTAGTCCTGTTAGATTATTAAAAGAAATTGGACTAACATGCCAGATAGGAACGTTAATACGGAGTTACTGTTACTATGTCACTCTGCTGCAGTACTTTATATTATCAATGCAACATATTTTTGAGGCATAAGATAAATATCATAATACCTTTGTTATTTGCAGAAAAAAGATATATTGTTTCCACTCATAAACATTGTGCTGCCTATGCCCAGTTCACGTCTAGAATATGACACGGTTTCCCAGAGAAAGCAAATACTTCAGTGAGCTGAAGATGTACGTTAAATGCAAGGTGAAAGGCAGCAATAAGGAGCATCAACAACAAACACAGTCCTGCCTTGCAAAGTGGAGCCACCTCATGAGGTGGGTGCTTTTAGTCATGTAGCTCAGCATCTTTGCAAAGATCCCAGCTGACCCCTGCTATGTGGACAGAAAGGTACAAATATCATGGCAGCAACTTTTTATCTGAATCTTGTTAAGTTTAGGATTTGAAAATTATCCAAATGCGTATGCTTCTAGTAAGATATCAGAGAGAATAGGTTATTCTTGTAATATAACTATGTTGGGAATAGAGACATTTTTATTTAATCTTGGAATAAACCAGTGCAGCCACAATTTTAGGTTTTCATTCTGCAGAGATGTTGAGAAGTTTTGTGAAAAACCTGTTACTGATCAGAGCTACTAAATAACAAAGCTAAGGCAGGGCTGAATTTATTTTTCTGTCATTTTTATTTCAATAATATGAAAGTTAGGAGAAAATTTGGCTCTAGGCCTGTATTTAATGAGAGGTACCAAGGCACTAAAATCTTGACAGCTGGTTGCCTGTCTAGATATTATTTCTTTATAAGTATACCTATCTACAGCTTTTCATGTACACATTTAGATGCAAGAAGCCCATAATATCTCTTTATATATTTACTATCATTTGTTGCTACTTGTATAATACCACTTCTTTGTATAGAGCCAATTGGTTATTTTGTCATGGAGCAGAATGTGTCCACTCATTGCCAATGCTGATAGAAATGTCCTTCAATATTAAATTAAAAATATGTGATTCTATCATAATGTGTCTAGACCAGTGACTTTCATCCTTCTGTTGCCTGCTGCATCATAACAGTTTTCACATCTTTCCACAATTTCATCTCCATTTTAGGTATGAGCAGCAGCACACGTGGCAACCAGAAATAGCCTGATTGTCTTCCAGCAAAATGTCAGTCACCCGATAAAGCTAATAAAAAGCCCAATACCTCACTTTTTCTGCACTGCAGTTTCCATCTCACACGTCAGGAGAATGTACGTCCAAGGCTGTAGGACTGGCCATCTGTTCTGCTTACACAGTGCTAGTACTTGGGAGTACTGAATTACTCAGATGCTCCAATTTTTGTAGGCATCTGGAACTGGTGGCCATCTATTAAAAAAAATGCAACAGTATAGAAAAAATGAAATTGTGCTGAGTGCCCTCCCCATGGGATCACGAGAAATTGCAGGACCAGCATTTCCTGGTATCATCTATCTGCCTGGTGATATGATAAACATGCAGCATAGTTCACTGTGGTATTTTTTTATAACAAGGAAAACTTTTGTCCCATAGTCTGCCTCAAGGCATCTTCTCAACGTTTCAAAGAAATTAGACATTGTATTTAATTCTAGGGAAATTAAATATAAAGCTGGAGGGGATGACATCAAAGTTAGTCGGTCTTACTAGTTTGTTTTCTTAATGATGCCATAAAGCATATGATGAAGTAGCAGAAGACAATCAAGAGACTGATGAGTGCAGAAAGTTAGTAAAATCAAACTGGGTGACTTAAGTTATATACAGACAAACGGGTCAGGTCGTCAAGGCCTTTATAATGGAAGTACAATAAATATATTTTAGCATTATAGTATTAATTGGTACAGAGGAATCCGAAAGATGTTCTAATGCATAAGACAGTTCTGTATTTCATGTGGGTTTATCAGTTAGCCAAGGGGACTTTGGCCCATCCCAGTAGTCAAAGGAAGATTTCATGTGTAGCGTGACGTGGTAATTCAGCTGCCAGCCCTCCTCTGCCCAGCTCCGCTGGAATCAGCTGTCCCTGGGCTGGAAGAGAAATGGATGTTTGCAAACATGGAAACCTCTGCTCGCAGTGAAGAGAAGTTGTTCTTCCTTGGTGAGGAGTGAAGGAGCAGGCAGCTGGTGTGGACTCACTGCGAAACACATTCCTCAACAGTCATCGAGTCAGTGCTTCATCTGGAAGTATGGCAGAGAGAGGGCCCTCGGGTAAGGTGCTTTTTAATGCAAGTGCAAAGTCAGGATGGCAGAAGTGGGTACAGCAGCAAGATGACTAATAACTCTTCATTAATTGCAGCTTCAGTAGACACAGTGTGTTGTAGGAGCACACACGGACGCTCACGCAATGAGCAATGAGCAACAGTCCCTTGTCCCATCTCACTCGATGTCACGGTTTCCTGGGGAAATCGAGCATCTGCCATGGGCACTTACTGGGCAAAATTGTTATCCCCTTGCATGTCCGTGGAATGTCACATTTGCACTCTCACAAGGCATTTACACTAGACAACACTCGCTTTTAAAAGTAGAATAAACGCACTAACAATATAAAGAACATTTTTTCAGTATTGAAACTATTGGAAATTGCTTGCAAGTCCCTCTTCGGTCCTTGAAACAGTGATCAAGATCATCTACAATTGCTTTTCTTTCTAATACAGAATTTGTTTCAGTTTGACTGTTTAAGCAATCAGAGCAGGGAATTTTGTTGGAGAAGTTTGGAGATCAATTACCTTAAAATTCAGTCTTGCTGGGAAATTTCCTGCCAGCAGCTTTTGTTTAGCAACATAGTTGTTCATGTACTTAAATTTAAGTGAGAAAGTCAAATGAGCCAACAGGATTTCACATGGATGGAGCAGGTGCTTAACAATAGTATTGCCAACACCTGCTGTTAAATCACAAATTAAGCTTCCTAAATTATTACTGGTTTACAAAAAAATGAAGATATTCTCTTACTTGTACCTCCTGTTTGGTTCTGAAAGGCATATTTAGACAACCTTTTTAATCTTTTCATTGCAGCCATGAAGTCTTATTGTTGAATTTCTTTTTTTTAATTATTTTTTATTTAATATGGGCTAAAACTCTTAGAACCACCAACTTGCTGGACCTGAAACTTAAAGAAAGAGGGGAAAGCACCAAAGAATGGAAAATAAAATTGCAAATACTGGCTACGTGGCTTAATCTTGTGTATTGCTGCTGTGAAACCTTAAAGCATGTATTCTATACAATGATGCCGCAATGAAAACGCTACTTGCAGGCCGGGCAGGTAGTTTACACCTGTGGAGCTGGCGATTTCTGGCTTTTTCCTTTATTTAGCAGCAATGGCTTTAGCTGAAACATTTTCACACAAAGCTGCCTCCCGTGGAGAGAACTTGAACACCTGGGTAGTAAGTAACCTGTGAGACCTCAAGAAGTGGGATTTTATCTTTCAGAACTGACATGTCTTCAACTGTGCAGAGCAAATGTTTACGTGGGAGCTTGTGAACCTCAGAAACATTAAATCACCCTTTATGAGAAACATTGCTTGCGGGGTCTGCTAAAACAATCAGTTTAGAAATTCATGTCCAGTCTTTTCTCTGAATTACCATCATTTTATTGCTTCAGGTCTAAATATTAGCTGTTGTAAAGTAATACAGGCTATCTGTATCTACTGCAGGATATTATTCCTGATAGTGCAAATTTGAAGTGACTCATCACTTGGTTTACTTAAGGAGGTGCTTGTTCACATATATATAAAATGTTCGTATATATATTAAATGTTCAGTTGAATTTTCTGCCTTTATTGTAGCAAAGTAGTTAAATATGGGCTTAATGCTCATTATATGACTTGTTTCTTGGGCTTCGCTGCTACTACACATGTTTAAAACCAACCGCTCACTCACATGCTTTGCTGCGTCCGGGCTAAGGCGCTCAGTGCCTTTGAAGACTGAACCCCCAGTGAGCAAGCCACAGATGGCAATTTGTGCCAGAATACATGGGTTTATTATTTAACATCTCAGATGGCTATTTAATTTGTTACCATTTTTGGCTGGAAAACTAGCTGTTAATGTAATCAAACGCCTGCTTTCTGTCAGGCCCGAGGCATTTATTTTCATTACTGTGGTTGCCTCAAACAAACTAGAGGACGGGTGTTGGAATTAACATCTTTGGAGATCTGTATGTCCATCTGGTGTGTCAGTTTGGAATAAATAATTTCATCATGGTGGAAACAGGGCCTGATGCATCCTTCAGGAGGTGTGCGAGCAGGATACTTAATAATAGTCAGTGGGAAAGTTGCCTGAGGACCACAAGATTTAACTCAGGTTGAAAGGATCTTAAGGGAGTGAGGAGTCCAGGAGGCACTGAAATTAGATGGAAGTTTTCACCCTCAGCCCCCTCAGTTTCTCTAGTTATAATTTTTAGCTATGTTTTTGAATTACTTTCACAGTGCGTTCATTTCTCAAGGCTGTCGTCCCTCACAGTCCTCGGTTGGATTGCCCACCTCTGGCTCCTGGCTTCTCTCTTGCTTCCCAGCATACGACTGCAGGACTTTCATCCCTCCTGCTTTTTTCCTGGCTGCAGCTGCAGGGATTTGAAAAACAAAAGCAGCTGGAAGGACTGGGGGTATTGCAGGGCACCTGCAGCTCAAGATAAAGGAGAAAGATAAGGAAGATAGAAAATCAAAGGAAATGGAGTAAAATGAGAAGAAGAGGAGGGAAAAAAAATCACATTGGATAGAGAAAAATGAGGGCAAAAAAAAAAGAACATTGGAAGTGTCTGAGGGATGCAGTAACCTTTCTGCAACATGTTTTCCATAAGGCACTGAGCAAGATACTGCTGATCAGGGAGTGAAAAACAACACAAGGGAGACAAAATCTGTTAAAATATTTGTTATTTCTTAGCTGAAAAGGTAGTCCTGTGACATTATGCTAAACAACCCAATTAAAAAGTATTAAAAATTAGTTTGGGTAGAAACAAGGGAGAGAGCTGCTAATGTTTGCCTAAGGCTGCAAAAGCCTACAGCCATCCAGGTTCAACAGGGCAACATTACAAAATAAAAGCCAAAAAGCAGGCAGGACACGGGGAGGAAGGCAGATGTTAACACAGTGTCAGTGGTGGCCAGAAGAAAATATTTTCAATCCGTTTCTTTAGGGAACAGTGTCTATCAGGTGCCACGTCTCTGCTCTACAGGCACTGACCGCCCTCTCATTTCCTGGAGGACAGCTGGAGCCCGTCATTTGTGGCAAGGTGCTAAGGATCGCACCTGTGTCAGCATGTCCCAAGCCCTCGCACCGAAGATCGGTTGCCTTTTTTTTTTCCCTTTCCTTCCATCCAAACATGCTGGAGGCTTTGGACAGATGAATGTGCTTTTCTCACTTAGAGCAGTGACTATAAGGCAGGGGCGGACAACATGGCAAATGCCAGTTTGTTTGTAAGTGTGAAGAGCAGAAGTATCTGCTTATCTATTATTTCACACGCTTATCTAGAAGAGAAGGAAAGTTACCTAGGTAAGTCCAGTCTGTTGGCTCTAACGGCTGAATGTTTTATCTGTGGGAAGCTGTCTCTTGTTTACAAGTATCATGGACAAGTGTAATAGCCCTAGACTTGGAAAACAGTGAACTGGGATAAGATTCGGCTTCATTAAGCTCTTGAGAGCTTTTTACCTGTTTCGGCAAAGTGGAGACGTCAGGGTCTTGGGCTGAAATGCTCATCACAGATCGGTCTGCTAAGGTCAGCTTCAACTCTCTTCCTGTATGCATGATCGGGGAGAGAGGCAGCTTCTCTGGGGGTGGCCCCGGACTGCTGTGGAGAAGGAGGTTGAATTGCACAACATTGCCGTTCCTCTATTTAATCATCTACGCAAGACAGATGTCTTCCACAGGGTTTGGGAGCCTGTGCAAACACAGGGAGGATTTCTGTAAGGTGACATTTGAAACATATAAATGTTGTGGTCTGGGTTTCGCTGTAATTAAGAGAAAGTATATAGCAGGGAGCAGAGTCCCGTCTCCGTAACTTCCTCAATGGGAAGGGAGAGCGAGTTTGGTATCTAGATGCTGCAGCAGCCTTTCCCGGCATGGAGCTGCTGGCCTTGCCTGTGCTATGGATGTGCTAACTTGTGTGCCGAAGGTCAGAGAGCTGTAACATACGTAAACAGACCTTATTTTAAAAAGAATCAGCCTCTGAAAAACGAGAAGGAAAAAAGTCTTCCTTCCACAAGTGATCCCACTTAACTACCAAAGAAATATACAACAAGAGATGGAATAGAGATGAAACACATCTCTGTTGTCCCCAAAATCTTTCTGCAAGACTCGTGCCAACTTTACATTTCCTTTTTCCCTGACCACAGAGATGGAAGATTAGACCTGAGCTGGACAAGCCAAGCACTGTGTTAGAATACGGATCAAGCCGTTCCGTGCCATAGTTCACTACGTTATTGCTGTTTGTCGACATGTTCTGTGTAACTTAAGAAACCAACTGGTTTCTCTGGCAGTAAAGTCATATGGGTGTCTGGGATTTTCTGTCCTGTACTTGATTATTTCTTCTGTCTACACAGTAAGAGTCCAATCTGTCACCGGATTATGTAAATTTACTTAGCAGAGAGATTTTAAGACTGAAACAGCTGTGTGAGAACTGTCTGCTGAAATCCTAAAGCCCGTAGGTCTGTGAAAGTGAAATGTTGTTGGGGCGGTTGAATAATATATTCTGCACAATACAGCCAATACACAAGAAGCCAATCAGCGAAGGCAAGTGACTCATTCCTTTCTCTCTTTTTCTATCATGCATGTGTTTTATTTTTAATTCAGTGTATAGGTAACAGGGGTTTTTTTAGAAGATAATTTGCCGAGGAGTTTCTCTGGGTTGTTTTTCTTTTTACAGTGTAATGCCCCCGATTACTTTTTGAGGTCTATCATTGGCAAAAGTCACTGGAAAATGAAAACACGGGAATCCAGAATGAATGTTTGAAGCTGAACTAAAACGCTGGGGAAAATCTTTGGCCAGTCAGGGCAAAGGGTCTTCCATAACCCCAAGAGCAGTCCATGTTGCTACGTGCTGCTCTTGCCCATTAGTTTCACTGGGGTTGGAGCCTGACTGGGAAGGTCAGGAAATATTATGCATTCTCCAAATTCATGATATTTATAACAGCATAGCTGGAAGCAGCCAGAAAAAGCTGCTGATGGATCTCTTATAGTTTATTTTCTTTCACAGTAGAAAAATAAGCAAGAAGGTGACATGAATGTACCGATATATACAGCAACTGGAGTTGCTTTTATTCCCATTTCTTAGTATGGATTTACATTCAGTCTTCTCTCACCCCCCTCTTAGCTCAGGAAAGTCAATTAGCTTCCTCCAAATATGACCCATATCGCCACGATCCTTTGGAGGAGGAAGTGTAGCAAATAGCACAGATGTTTGTGGGATGACTCCACAGCTAGAGCTTCTCCAAGTACGCTCATGTATTTATGTGGGAGTATGTGGGTATCTGTGAGTGACTGCATGGATGTTTTGACCTACCATGCAATGTGACATCTTCCACTGAGCTTTGGTCTCAGTCCTGCTCTACCTCTGAGTCATTCTGTGGATTTTCTTGTTCTTGGAGGTTGTTAGTGGAGGCACAGAAGATGAAAAGGGCAAGACCTCGGCAGCAGATGGTGGCTTCTTCATTGCAATGCACCCAGGAGTTTAGTAAAGCCAAACTGGACGGTGATGCAGCAGATGTTTATGGCTATTTCGCATTTTAAATCAGATTACAGTGATGTAGTGATTCAGTCCATTAGGGATTGTCCTAAAGTAACGAAGGATATTGTATGTGATAGCTCGTTTAGACAGCACCGTAACAAGAGTCGTGGCGTCTGCTTCCAGCTCTTCCCAAGCCAGACTTGCTGAGCGGGCACTGATTGCACACCCATAATCTCTTGCTGCATCTCATGATTGTTTGTTCCAGCCTTTGTTCAAATGACATTAAATGCAAAGCATGGGAAACCGTTTTACTTGACCTTTCAAAATTAACCAAATGTTTTAAAAAATGCATGAGTTAAAAAAATCTCCAACTCTGTAATGTAGAGACAATCAAGGACAAAGTGCACAGAGCAATCTCATTGCATTTAGCTGTGTGACTAATTTGTACATGCCATAGGCTTGAAATCTCTTGCAGTCATTGAAACATGATAATGACAAAGCCTGAACCTTCAAACGGAACCATAGAATTTATGAAAAAAAAAAATCTTAAATTAATTGTCTAAAGAAAGGTTGAAGCACTGGTCTAGAAGGTCAAGAGATCAAAGGTCAGTCTCCAGTCCTGCCAGCAACTTTTGTTGTATCTTTGCCCAAGTCCTATGAACTATCTGTGACGTAGTTTTAAAAATGTGGATAAAAGTAAAATGATGGGGGGGTTCTACTTAAAGAGTCAAAATAAAAAAAAAAAATTGTCATTGAGACCAAATGAAACCTAGAGGAAGTAGTTACATCACTGAATGAACTATTTTCATCAAGCAATATTGCGTTTTCAAGCTTTTCTGGTTTCCTAGGAAACACATTTTTTGCCATCACCCAGCCTGTCTGTGTCCCCTGGCTGGCTGAGTGAACCCACCGACTGAGTTACGGAGCTTTCACAGCAACTCTGGATGGGCAGGGCACGTGTCAAACCTCTGCAGGCTCTTCCCTGGGGCTGGCATCAGCGGTGTGCAGGTCAGTGTGGAAATACTTGGCAGGACAGAATGGGAAGGAATGTGTGAAGGAAAGATATAGTATAGGTGTAGTCAAGAAATCACAGAAATGCTTTCTGTTTTCAATTACAAAAGTCAAACCCAGACACATATATTTCATTAATGCTTTTGTTTGTGAAATCCCTTGGTTCGTACGCTTCTGTTTCAAAAAACTATTTTCTTTTAGAAAGGTTGTGAAGAAAAGATCCCACTTTTTTTAGACTGAGATTTTAGAGAGTAACCGGAAAAGCCAAAAACATTTCAGTCAAAATGGGGACAGCTTTTGCCTCTGTAAACTTCCAATTTCCATAAAAGAAAATCATGTAGCAGTATTTTCCTTAATTAAATCGTGAGGGATATTTAATATTTGTAAGATTCCTGGGTAGAAACATATGTCTACTTCATTAAACAGATAGCAGCCAGCTGCCCTCCACTGTTCCCTGTCTTCCCCTGGATATTGCACTGGTAATACAATGCCACGGTACAGTAGTTCTCTTTGGCTCTTATTCAAGTTGACTATTTTAATTCGGACACTATAATACAGGTAACTGAGGCCACAGACCTATTGATTCCTAAAGAAATAGTCACCCTGAGAAATTCTTACCTGAAATTAATAGAATTTTTCCTTTGGTAAATGACAAATTTTTAAAGGACTTTCTTGGCTTAATTTTTAATGATTTTAAAAATAATTTTCAAAATAAGAAAATTGGTGTTTTTCTAGAAGGCATTATTTTTTCATTGCAATATTTTAGGTAATATCTCCAGTTCAAAAAATGTAAATGCTTCAAATAGGAACAAAATGTTTTCAAATTACAGGAATGAAACTTTTTAGCTACACATAACCGATGACAAGAAATCTGATTTCTGTTCCTTGAAGATTTTCAAAGTGTTGATAGATTGTCCCGATGCACAACATGAAACATTTCCAAAACCTTACAGCTCTTCAGGGAACAGGAAAAATCTTCCCACTCAGTTGTTGTCGCAATGGAGGTATTTCATACTGAACTTTAAAAACATTGACAGATTTCTTCCTTCAGTCGAAGGAAGGCAGTGTGAGTTTATATATTTCAAAGAAAATTGATATTCTGGCAGACAACATTAATGTCTATGTGTGTATCTTTCAAAATGCAGTTGTCATCTGATGCAGTTGTACTATGAATCATATCCTGAAGAGTTACATAAGGTTTGGGCTATGATTAAAATCTGGGGTTTTTTCCAGGGAAAGTTTGAATCTAGTGAAAAGTGAAATGTATTATTATTTGAGATATAATTGCAACAATTACTGAAAAGCTGAAAGCCCTAAAATTAGGAGCCTAGTTATCCGAGTTCAGTGTATTGTATTTATAAATGGATAAATATCAGTGTAGAGTGGGTGAGTTTAGAGAACAGCTTTTCTGGCCTGAATTTAGAAAACACTCGATTCTGATGATAAATAAGAAAGGTCCCCTTGGTTATGTAAGGGGAAGAGGGAAGCGTCTCGCTGAATAATCCCAACAGATTATGCGGTCCCAGCGAAAGTCCAGTATTAGCCACCAGCCAATAGCGTCACATCTGGAATCGGGAGCCGAAAGTCAGATAGTGGGTGGCACTCATTAAAAATAGATCCGCTGAACAGTTAAGATGATTATTGGTCCTGATTCGCAGGATTAGACACAGGGAACAGTCTGTCGGGCTATTTCTTTACTTGACTACACAAAAAAGCTTCTCCAGGGCTCAGACAAAAATCGATTATATGGCCAGGGAGGGGAGAGGGCAGCGTCTGGGAGGAGGAGAGGAAAGACACCTTCCCTCTGCTCGCCTGACTTTATGCTCCCTTGCACAGCAATGCTTGAAGCCAGAGCTGAGCACATAATCAGTCCTGCAGAGATTTATATGGCTTAAACGCTGTAGATGTAAATGTAAATTATTAACATGATGTCTCTGCCTGATGCTGTGAAATCTTTGCAGCTGGATTTATATTGAGTTTATTGAAATTGCAGGGTAAGGGGGAATTTGCAGGTTCGTTTCTTTGACAATGAGGATGACTGAGGGGAAGAACAATCTGGATATATGAGAGTCTGAGAGTAGTGGGTGCAGTTCATAGTTTGAAATGAAACACGTCAGCAGGACTACACAGTGTAGTGGCTAGCTGAACAGAAATGGAAATATGCAATAATCTGACTGGGAAACCCTTGTCTTGCTTGTTACTGTTTCTTCTTTATGCTTATTTGCAAAAGTGTTCTGTTTTGCAAGAAAACACTTAGCAAATATTGCAGGGGAAGAATAGATTTCCATTCAGGAACAGAAAATTACGCACTTTTTGTGACTAAACATACAGATTGAATAACCACCGGTATTTGTTTCCTAGCAATCCATTTGCCTTCATTTGCTGAGACAATGACAGAACAAACAGTTTAAAATAATAAGCACATTCAGAAAAATTACATGTGCTCTCTGTCAGAAGGAAAAGTTTCATTCAGCAAAGAAACTATTACAGGTAGTTTGCCCAGATCTTGCTAATTTCAATAGCTACAAGGAATTTCTCATCTAACTCCTGTTGCGTGCGTTTACTGCTGGCAAATGAATGTTCTGTTGAATCATTTGAGCACCGGGCTTTTAACTGGCCATTAATTTAACTGCTGGACAGTCAGACCTGAACCTCAGAAATGCAGATTCAGACGACTTATTTGGTAATTGTTTCATCAACAGTTCCTGCTGAATTGCTACATGAATTTTGTTTTACCTGGGGTTGTGTCATCCATAGTTAGAGTCCAGACTAACCTTTCAGCTCAAGTGAGAGTAAAAAAAGTACTTTTTAATTGGGTTTTTAATGCTCCCATCTGTGGCTTGGACAAAATATTTAAAGATCCTTTTCCACCTTCATTCAGATACTCTCTCCTGACACACGTGAGTGTTGCTTAAAAAAACCTAGCCGTCAACAACAGTCAATTCCCCATCGCAGAAGCAGGTGGATTCGAAGGGGATCCACGTCTCAACGGCACTGATAATAAGGGAAGCCCGCAAACCCAGGTATTGAAGCCATTACAGGCAACAGCACTTCCTAAGCCTAACGGCTGCAAACAGCGTGTGATTTGGAGACAATCTCACTTAGTGCTTTCCCTGTACATAATAATAAGATACAATGGATCTGTGGGAATTAAGTTCTTAGGAGGCGATGATGTCATCTCTGCAGATTCAGGGCACTATTCACTTGCTTTTGGGAAACATTTTATAGTTATGTAATATTCCTCAATCCATGTTCTGGATCAGCTTTGTTCCATCAGGCTTTTCCCATTACTTTAATAACTTCTGTCCCCAGCTTCACAAGTTTATTTGAAATATGCAAATGGATTTAAAGAAATAAAAGAAAAAAAGCCAGGGAAGCCAGCATCTTCTAAACCATGATCATTGCTCACATGGATATAAATAATAGGGGTGTTTAATTGAGGGCAGCTTATTTCTTATCTGCAGAAATATTAATGCCCTCCCTGTTATCTAATTCAGCATAGTGTAAGGGGATTTAGTGGAGATTAAGAGGAAAAAGTGGGAGAAGGATTTATATTCTTTTGGGCCATGCTTGTGCTCCCAGGAGTTTTGGCATCACTTCCATTAGAAGAGGTGATTGCTCTCCGAGGAGTTAAAAAGAATTGGAAAGAGAGGCATGGTCTTACACTGGAGTGAAAAAGTCCTGCGGAAAAAAGAAGCAATTGTTCAAGTTTCAGACTCCCTGCCCTGCTGCTGGAGGGAAACATCTTTGTTCTCAGACCTGGATCCTGAGAAAAGGCCAGTACACCGACAGCACTTAATTTTCAACAGCTTTGTTCCTCTGCGTGGAACAGAAATAGGCTCTGCAGAGATTCACTCCCTCTGGATCGTACAGCCTGGCCAGACAGTGACAGAGCACAATTCTATAATATAATATTATCGAATCAGTAAAATTATATATACAGCTCCTTGGGGTGCTTCAGGTTCTGGGAAAGAGAAAGGCTGTAATACAGACAGGCTATATATTCAACATTCCCCGAGTGAATGGATTAAGGTTTATGAATATGTATCGGTTTGATACAGGGAGAAACTTTCTTTATAGGGGAGCTTTCTTAGAAGTATGTTTCTATTTGTCCCAAACAGTTTGTTGTGATTGGTGGTGTATCTAAGGATCAAGGCCCCAAATTTACCATTGCAGCCAAGAATTCAAGGAAGTCTGCGTACCAGAGTGCCTCTTTCTAGTAAAAACATGAAATATTAGAATAACATTTGCTTAGCTGCTCATCAGTCTCAGAGCATAAAGTATCACCTTGTTTTCTGAAGGTTGCAGATTTCCAGAAGCATTTTGGAGAAGTAAGATGAGTCTTTTTGTTGCTGACTTACCCTTGATAAGTACTTCCTAAGCAGAAAAACACTTATGCAAGGTCAACCACTATTCTGTGGTTTTAGTGAGATTTCAGCTGATGCCAATAACAGACTCATGTAAATTGTATGGGAGCCTGATTGTGTTAAATAGCCTGCACAGCGATAGAAGTTTTCTTTAGCATCACTGACAGCATCTCAGATTGTGTGTAAAATGCAAAGTCGACATTTTTCCCCGTGGATGTGACATTGGTAGATATGCACAATTATACCTCGATGAGGATGAAAATATGATACCTTCAGGGCAGAATTAGGGCACTGGGCTATTTATGACATTTGATCTTACGGTTATGCTGAATGTCACTGCTCATTTTGGTTTTAACTGAGCAAAAGCAGGTTAGAAACTCGATACTTCTTGTGCTAGGCTGTATAGTGAAACAAATACCACCTCTCCACACCCCCACAGATATAGCAAAGGATGTTTGAAGGGCAGGAACAATCTTAAAATGTGAATTTTCACTGAGGAAGACTACCTATACAGTCATCCTTCTGCATCCTGTGAGTGTGGAAGTCTGTGAATGTCTGTCCCTCCCGGGACTGCAGCAGACTTCTGGCCATGGTCTGTTATCGCTGTCATTTGTGACCAGGGATCATGAACATTAGCTGTTTTGAAGCAGGTTGGGGGTAAATCCATCCAGATCACTGGGTTTTACAGCCCATTTTTATTGCTTATTATTCTAGGCAAAAGTAGTAATCCTCTGGGAAGTGAAAGAAAAAATCATCCTAGATAAAATAATATAGCTGTAACTATGCTGTTCACTCATTTGCATTCACAAATGGAAACTATTGTGTTTTGTGAAAGTGAAGGTTGTAGCCATTCTCTGGTCAGCTTAATCCAGACAGTGATCCCATAATCCATGTTACATTTACTGGCTTCCCCTTCTAATCGGTTTGGAGTCGGCATGATTTCTTCCAAATGTTAATGAAAACCAGGGAGCACTTACTCAGGAAAGCAAATGGAAATAAAATCCACATTTCCAGCCATTATTACAGCTAGTGTCTGACTTTGTTTTTATGTTGAGCTCAGCTTCCAGTCTTTGTTCTTTTCTGACCTGGAATATTAAAGGAGTTTGACATGACCAAGAAAATACTTGCTTAGGAAATCAAAGAAACGGCTTCCTATGGAATCCTCAAATATAAACAAACTTGTTTTGTTTGTGTTTTCTTTCCAAGAAATATGAAAATTACGTGCCAGATTTCTGAACTTCCTCTGTTTATCACCCCGTTTTCCCTCTTCTTTGAATGTGTGCAGCCTTCTTGTTGGGCTTATCCCATGAGCATCTTTTGTACCAGGAATGCCACCCCACTCGACTCATTTATTCCTTCCCTAGTGCGTGGACATCCCTGCCTGGACCTGCGAAGCCACTGGGTGGATTCTCACCAGAATCCCTCTTCTGGAACAACCACTGCTGTAACTCCAATGCAACGTCTACTTCTGGTTGTGTGGTTGTACATTTTTACTGCAGCTCGGTGTCAGAAAATAAGTGAGATGCTGCCCTCTATTCAGTTTCTAATACCTGGAGGTCCTCAGAGGAGAGGTCTGGCAGACTCAGTAAATCAAATGGGAATTCAACGTTGTGATAAATGAATATAAGGCTGAACTACCCTCTCTGTTAGGGCTAAGCCAGTCCATGACTTGGACTGAGCAGGCAGTGGTGTGGCATGGCACTGCAGAGCGTGTGTCACCACCTTGGCTTCTGTGGGTCCTGTCTTAAGACCAGAGATGCATTTCTGGTGTACTCACAGCTGAGATTTTCTGAGGGATGCTCATTTCCCAGGAGCACAACCTCATTTGGTTTAGCTGAGGATGCTGTTGGCAAGAGAAATGGTCTGTGTTCATTAACCTGATGGAAGAAAAGAGGTGTTTACTTTTTGACTAATTTCCTCTTGACTTATTTTCCACCTGAAGGCGTGTTCTTGGATGACTTGTGGTTAATTTGTAATCTTCTGTAAAGTACCATATGTGAAGTAATCTGACTCTCATTGAACCTGAAATAAGAACCCTAAATCAGGCCTCCATTTCAGTAGTCTGCAGCAGGTTTCTTCAACACCACCTTACTTTAGTCATTCCTGACTGAATTATGTGTGGAGACACTGAGTTTAATTGTGTTATTCCTGGCAAAGAAGGGGGGGGGGGGGGAAGGCAGAAGAAAACTAGTTCTAACAATCCAATTTGTGAGTTATAACTGTACACTCTCATCTAATCATGTTTCTCTTTCCCCAGATGTGGAGAATTTTAAGAGTGCCTCATTACCGACCACTAATTAAATCTAATGGGAAAGAAATGTTGGATGAAATCCTGCCAGTGTTGAAGTTTCTGGCAAAGCTCCCATTGACTTCAGTGGAACTCAAATTTTGCTTTTTGGGTTTTGGACTCTGCTGAAGATGATAATTATAATTATTTATTATCTGGCAGCATCTGGGATCTCCAGTTAAAGCTCAGGCCTCATGGCTCTGGGCAGGTGAAGTGGCTATTTGTTTTTTAGATCGTTACACTCAATGTGACAAGCAGAAGAAGCCACTGAATGAAACAGCTAGGCAAGGTGGAAGGCGGTGGGGAGAGGGAGCTGACCTTGAGACTAACGAAGTTTGTCATAACAGTGAATAGTTTGTTAGAAAACATAACATAGTGCTTTCCTTTCACCGTGGGTAAAATGTTCAGAAGTGCCTGCTTATAACCAAATGATTTATTCCTGGGGCCAGCCAGCCCTCTTTGAAGACAGAGTCTTTTAAGAATGTGTGTTCGGGTCTAATGAGAAGAATTATCAGTCCCAAATGAGAAGGGCTCAGTGGTTCATATAAAAGCCAGACATCCTGGGCAATCCTGGCTGGAGTTACCTGTGTAGGTGTTATCCACACATATGGATGTTGTGACAGGAATGGGGGCTCGTGCAAGAGGGATCTGTAATGACATCCGTAACGTACGAGAAAGGAGTAAAGAATGTGGGGTCTGGCTTGAGGGGGATGATCTGCACAGGCATCTGTAAGAGCTGTTGCAAGCAATATGTGTGAAAATCCATTATATTGTTGTACTCAGATCTGTGATATTTGCAACTATGTCCTGGCTTGATTGCGACTTTCCTAATTCCTTCCTAAAACTCATTTAAATTCCTCACTGGTTTGTTTTTCTCTTCCCTTTAGCACTCCTTGATCTATGTAGTTCAATTAAAAGGCAGCATGAGGGCAGTATCTACAAGAAGTTGTTTATTTCTGCACTTTGTTGCAAACAGAAGTTCTCTAAATGCTCAGCTTCTAAAGCAATGTATTTTCCACTTCTTAGGGGAGAGAGAAATAAAAAGCTGCTAAAACTTTGCTTTAAAACTGCAGCGTGGGTTAACAAATGTGTGCCCAAATGTCTGCCTGTTGGTATAAACTGAATTTTCCATTAGTGACAACTCACATGATTTGTCAGGCTAATAGGGCAGATACAGAGTGTATCAAATTTGGTTTCTTGATTTTCCACTTTGCTCATGGTGGCACTGCAAAGAAGGGGATTTTTCTAGCTGTGTTTTACCTTTCTCTTTCATCAGCGCTTTTGGACTAGATACCTTCTTGTTTCATCCGTAAGGTTAATTGCAGATGAAAAAGGATATAATTAGGTCTTTTTCACCGCAATGTGTTTGCTGCTTTTCTTGGTTTATTGTATGCAGGTTTCAATGTCTCCCTGTCAGCTGCTCCCATGTTGTACTCGGAGATGAAGGTCTCAGGCAGAGTCTCCTTGCTGGCTGCGTAGGGCAGTGAGGGAACCTGGGAGAAGCAGAGGAGCATTAGTTTGAAGAGCAGATATGTTAGGCTAGGACTAACTTTAAGAATATTCTTGGGAAGTCCCCACCAGCTCCAAGGAGCTTGTAAGAGGGTATTTCCTTGATGCTGGAAGTCAGACATCTCCCACCAGTAAGTTTCTCTGAGACTTAGTAAATAATTTATTTCGTACAAGCTCTTTCTGAAGTGCTTTTCCTGTATTCGGTGTACATCATGATTTTTTTCCGATTATGCTTTAAATATAATTGAGTGCTTGTTTACATGATCAGTTGAGGGGATATGTGTGCCCTTACCCTGTAGTGCTTAGTTTGGCTAATTACAAACCTGTTCAGTAATTCCCTTTCATTTGTGCCAACTGTTTACATCTCTGAAGAAAGATTGCTTAACATGACGATGTCTGCAACACTCAGCTGTGGAACATCGCTGCGTGATCACCAGAAGAACAGTCCTTTCGTTTCAACTGTAGTGTGACTGCTTCGTGAGGAAAGGTAAAGGCTGTTGTGGAAATTTATCCTAAGTAGTTTTTTATGATACTGTGTTAATTCAGGAGCTGTAACTGCTACAGGTGTATTGCTTCTGTCTATCATTGAAATGTGGATAGATTTTTCTTTTAATGTAGGGGAGGCCATGTGAGTTTCTGGGAGAAGTTCTTTGTCTTAAGCAGTTCATATATCCAGCTGATGTTAAGAGGTCTCCTAGTGTCTGTGTCGTGTCTTCTATTCTCAGATGGATATTCAGTGTTAAAAATGGCAGTACATCAATATCAGGTTATACATTTAGAAGAACCAGTATGCGATAAAAATAAAAAATCCCACTGCCTTTCATCTGTACTATTTTCTTCTGTAGAACATGTGGTTTATGTCTGTGGAGACAAATCTGAATCAGAGGTTGTCAATGGGGTGTGAAAGGCAGTGCAAAGCTTTTAGCTGACATTAATCAATGCTGTTAAAAGGCAGAAAAATAGATGGCGTCCCAGGTACCTCATAGTGTCTACGCTAGCAAGCAGTGCAGCAAAACAGGAACCAGTCTGGAGAGCTGAGTTGCGGCTAAGGACCCAGATGTTGCTGAGGACCCAGTCTCCACGCCACGGGACTTTACGTATCAATTGCCATTTGGAAGCAGGGGTTCTCGGGTAGCTCCTTAATCTCAGCTTGCATATCCAGATGTTTTCACAAGTCATTACGTGGGCAATTGTATTCAAGCAGCAAGGACTGTACATCTTCTTCCTCCTATTAAGAAAGCATCATACGCATGAACATTGCAATATCTTCATTTAAAAAAAACCTCTTTATTTTGATAGGGACAGTTGCATTCTTAAAAAATGACTAAGACACTCTTAAATGTCTCGGCAAAGACATCTCCCAGTCTAATTCTAAAGTGGGTCTGAGCCCCCAGGCCAGTCCCAGTTTGCAGTGCCATGCCATGCTTTCAGAAGGTGGAGGATCCTTGTATTCTGGAAGAAGGCTGTTTCTATTGTGACATTTTCTGCACAATAAAAACACTCATCCTTTCAAGTTAAATCAACAGTTGTAGCAAAATGGCTAACAGAATTGCAGTCAGATTCTCAATTGCTTTTAAAAGAAGAGAAAATGTTATGACATTTGAGGATGACACTAACAGCATCACTAAAATAAATTAAATGAATGTTATCTATTTTTCTGAGTGGCTTTTAGAGTCTTTAGAATGTTTTTTGGGTTGTTACTGCTGAGTAGTATTAACAAAGTACCAAACCTCTATTTCCACATAATTCATCTTTTGCAATATTTGATAGTCTTGAAGTAATGGAAGAGTCAATTGTAACTGGAAATGGAAGAAATGAAGCATCAGAAAAGATAGGGTGCTATCAAATAAGAAAGTAAACAAGTTTCTGAAATCAGAAAATGTGAGTTTGCAGCTTCGAGAACCTTACTCAAAACAGGTGTGATAACGCTGTGTGGGGTTACACAAGACTTAACCATAGCTGTTAAGCTGCAAAGAGCTTGTGTAAATAGATTTCATTTCCAAACAAAATCAGACCTCACTCAAAATGAACACTTCCCTCTATGTTCATCTGGAAATGGCAAATTTCTCAAGAAAGTTTGAGCCCTGACTTCTAGGCCCCCACTTGCAAAAAGCAAGCCTGGTTGTGAGTTTGAAGCTAGAATCTCACAGCAGGTGGATTTCAGGAATTTAAGGATTTATTCTGAACTTTGTCTAACAATCTAGAGTACTCTGAAAAAAAGAGAAAAATATGTGTTTTGACTTATGAAAAGGATTAAAAGCTAGAGATGACATAAATCGTGGATAATTGTTTTGAGGAAGAGTGCGATTCTCCAGACGTGCTGTTCTCAATCTGCAGTGGCAGAGAATTAGAGAATTTCAGTGATCACCTTTGACTAAAAAGGATACACAAGCCTTTGCCCTTGTTCATTAGTAGACCATGACACCATGGAGGTACTACAGCATTCACCATCCCTGGGATGGTGTAGGCCACATTTGTGTTTGTCGGGATGTGCCTTTCACATGTTCAACAGCAATACGATCAGGAGCTCAAGCAAACAGTCTGATGCTAAGATCCTGTCTCAGCTCACTAATCCAAACTGCAGTGGTCGTTCTTGCCCCATTTTCTATATGATAGCATAATGCAACACTTTTCAGCTGTTGATGAGGTCTCAGAAGTCCCTGAATGGAGTCCCACTGAAGGACCAATTCCAGCCCTTACGGTCAAGGCACAAGAGTCCTGAAAAAGAGCCTGTTTGTGGAATCGCTGCATTACAATTAGCTCAGCACAATCCTTCCATGAGGAATTACAGGACCTTATTTGCAGTATCTGTCGAAATAATTGCACCTCCCAGTGATTTTTTTTTATCCCTCTATTCCTTGTTTTAAGTACATTCATTAATTAAATGGCTCAGCTTAATTCAACGTGGCCCTGAACTGAAATGAACAGTACATGATACTCATTATCCTCTGAGTATATTGCTTTGAACTCGCACAAATTAAAAGGCTTTCTGTCTGCTCATCCTCTTTCTTTGTGCCTTTTCTATTTCTTTGCTTCTTCTTGTTACGGACACGATACTGTAAGTTGAAAGGCTGAATGTTACCTGTTGAGTTGTAGGTGAGAGGAAAGCACCAGCACACCAGAGGGCCACAACTGCAGGGGTGTGGGCACACGAGGTGTCCAGAGGATCAGGGTTTTGGAAATAGGTGCGGTTTTCCTTCTGGAGACAGAGGAATGGTACAGATCAGGGTGAGTTAGGGAGCGTAAGGCTGGGGAACTGAGATACTAAATGGAGGTGCCAGGATGGTAGGCAGGAAGGGATGGAGGGAGCATGGATTGACAATCCTTGTTGGAAGGGATGGTATGGGGAGGGCCAGGATGGGAAGGGTGCAGGTCTGTTGGCCCAGGGAGATGGGGGCACCTATGGCAGGACAGCGGGACCTGCAAACGGCACTTCTCTGGTGCAGAAGTTCATCCTGTGCTGCTCCTCAAGCATCTCTGCTGAAACCACTCAACAGGAAAAGGCAGATGAACAAAATTGAAATCATCTGCAAAGAAGCAGTAATTGAGGGATATTTTAATGGCTTCCCATTTCCTGCTAGGGAAATGTGTAACTAATTAAGTCTTTGACATCCATTTAACTCAAACAATAAAAAGTGCTTCACATCATCAGAGGTATTTATTAAACATACATTTTCCTGATGGGGGGAGGGGAGAGTTTGTAAATGAAACATGAAAATATCTGTTTATCACCATTCTGAATTCCAGATAAAGCTGTTGTTGGCACTGGTTAGGACTAGTGGCACTGATTAGTATTAGTGTCTGCAGTAGCAGGACTTCTTTGAGACTGGGAAATAATACTTATTTTAAGGTGAGGACTCATGTTTAAAGCTAGTCAGAGGAATAAGTCTTGTACCTCCAATACCAGACGTTGGCTAAGTGTGTGCTTATTTGCTCTGTTGCTCACTTGTGCCATGAGAAGAGACCTCAACGTACTGCAGGACTGAGTGGGAGGATAGCTGGGATTACCCAGTGCTGTAAAGCAAGTAATCTGTTACTTATTCCTACAGTGACATTTTACATGAGGGCTGAATACAAAATTAGAGAAAAAAACCAAACCTGTAGTATGAAGTCCTAGCAGTCTCAGAATAAAGTCTCAACTGGTAATCTGAAAATTACAGCAGAGTCTAGGATTGAGTGGGGATTGTCCCGTTAAACACTCAGAACAAAAAGGTCCTGCACAGCTCTGCAAACCAGCCTCAACTGCGGATGCCTCATCCCTCCCTGCGCGCAGTAAGCACTGCTTTGAAGCCCCTTTGTAGCCAGAATAACTCACAGTATCATTTCTGTGCAGAGCTGCTGACTCTCGGATCTTGTTTTGCTTTGAACAAGCAGATGCTTCTGTGCCGCTTGTTGCCATCTAGTACCGATAATGCCGGTGTCTCACCGCTGCAAGGAAATTGTGACTTTGCAGAAGGAGGCAGCTGTTTTCCCCGGAGCCAGCAGAAAGCTGGGCACTGCCGGTGTCTGCCCTTAAGACAGCCCCTGCCTTTCTACAAAGCTGAGGAATTTGCTTGGTGTCTCCTCACATTGCAAGGCAAGCGTGCCAAGAATTTGACACCTACACTTCACTGCTGGCCCACATCACATACCTGCCAGCAAATCTCATCATGTCTAGTCATGCAGAGTGGCAGGGGACCCTTGAGCGTATGTTTTGCTTAGTCTGCTCATTTAGCTTCGGTGCTTGGCAGTACCTGATTTATGTCTGGTTTCCCAGCAGAATCAGTTGTGTCTAACTGGAGATTATTCCAAGTGTCACAACAGCGACCAAATCTGACAGTTCAGCTGAGCACCGAAGTAATGAGTTAAATAATGCACCTTGGAAAAGTTAATCCTTAAAAATCCGTTAGACATATCTTATTTTCCAGGTCAAAGCAGAACTATGTTTAACCTTTTAGAGGAATTCAAGAATTTGGTGATGGGGGACAAACAGAGGACAGAGCAGTTACTCTGTGGAGTGTGCAATCTCATCTCATGGTGCAAAAGAGACTTGCTCCTACTGTGGAAGATGCAACAAAAGTTGGATTTTGTTTCACTTCTCCAAGATCTTGTCCCAGCAGATGACAGCCAGACACAGAAATAAAACAAAATACCGTACTGAAGAGATATTAAATCTGCTGCCAACAATTGGCTTCATTTTTCTAGTTATTGATTGCTGTCAAGGTCCTGTCTGGGGAAGGATACATAGTCCTGGTTTATGACAGCTCACAGAAACACCGAATCTTCACATTTTTGCTCTGAGCACATTTCAATCTTGCTGCTTAAATTTTCCCACAAACACTGTTACTTTATTCCCTAGATCAAGCGGTCCAGGTAGGCACAAAGTTATACCCTATCTCCTCAGGGACAAGAAGGCAGGCTGATGGAAATGTCCTGCTGGTCAGGCCATGTCATCTGAAGTTACATTACAGAGAGCATGTGTCTGTGACTCCTTTATGTGAGGAGCAATGCAGCATGTCACATGCCTACAGCAGAGACACTCCGAAGAGATCAGAAGCCTCAAAGCCAGCTTTTTTCTTTACTCTTTGATTTCAACAGCGACCTCAGAGAGCCACACAACTTGGCACCTAATTCCCCAAGCCCTTTGGATTGTCCTGTGCCGTATATACTCTACAGATGTTGGGAATACAAAAGCCATCCCATCCTCTCCCATCTGGAATCACTTCTGCCTAACCACTTCTCCCGGGAGGCTAAAAGAACCCATTTTCTCCAAGGAGGCGAAAGAAGTTGGCAGCAAACTACTCAGGCCAGTAGTTGTAGCAGTTGTAGCAGTTTTGGGGGTTTGTCTGAAGCAGTCACAGGACTGCAACAAAATTCCTGCATTCCCCAGTCCTCGCTACTAGTCAACAGGCAGAGTCTCTTTACCAAATGTAGTGAATCTTTCACAGATTGAAACCCCATTCATTGTTTTCTTATATTTGTTCCGTTTTTCTCCATCTATTTCACACATGGAGACACAAGCTAGCCCAGTGTACAACTGTTTCTTTGATCTGTGCACCAGAAAAACTGTATCAAGTCAGCTGCACATTTCTAGGGAGATTAAATTTGCCCTTGTGGTTCATCTGAAGCCTGGCAGATCTCCTTTGTGTGTTTTGTGGTCCAAGATCCCAAACCAGCAAAACCCTACAGCCCATCTGTAATTTTAAGCATACGAGCCCACCTTCTATGGGACTTACTCATTTAAGGTTAAGCATATGCTTAAAGCCTTGTGCAAATGAAATGCTCTGCTTTTTACACTTACAAGTGGCCTTCACCTGAAGACTAATGAAATGTTCTGGGGTTGTAAATTGATTTTTTTTCTTGGGACTGCTATAGAAAAGTGAAAAATGCCTGCAGTCTTCACATGAAGAGGTGGAGGCCCTTTGGTGTTTATGCGTGATGGAGACGTAAGGACCTAAGGTAGGACATTAGTTCAAAAGGCAAGACAAGGACATAGCTAAGAGGTTTTGAGAAAGTTATAAGAAATTGTGTGTGGCAGAGTATCTGCTCTTTGGCTCCATGAGGTTACAGGTTCATTTTCTCTTTCCGTGGCTCAGCCTAAGTTCAAAGGAAGGTATGTAGCCGAGAGAGGGACCTGAGGTGCAGGAAAGTGCGAGGACTTGACGGAGGATGTTACCAAGGGCTGAAGTGATGTGGGACTTGTGGTTGCAAGCAAAATAGACTGCTTTTCCCGACAGTAATTAGGGAAGGTCCATTTTGGGGATCTAACACGTACCCCCAGGTTCCAGGAAGCAGCTTTACCACGAAAACAACCTTTGACAGAGGTAAAGGCTCTGAACCAACTCTAGGTCTACTAGGCTCAGCTCCCTCCCATAATTAACAATAGAAATGGAGTGTTCTCTTCCAGATCTGAGCTATTTGCCCACATGGCAAGGAAAAGAACTGGAGACACAGTGTAACATTACCATCCAGTGGTCAACATCGTAAGAATGTGTTTGTCAACTAATTTGTCCGAACTTTTTCTTGATTGCAAAACAAAGCCGAAAGGCTGTCATGCCTGGGGAAATTGATGTCTTGGTACATTTTTATAAAAATGCCTTTTTTGCTTTGGGTTGCTATATTTAGCCAAGCATATCCTGCAAGCTATATTTGAGTGTCATTCACAGTTGAAAATAGTCTTGTGAGGTCAGTAGCCAAACACAGAAGGGAACCACCCTCAAAAGTATTCTTCTGGACTGTGCACACCCTCTCTCATCAATGGAAATATTCCCATTTTGGTGCACAACATTTATCTTTTAAATGGCAAATGTCAAGGTAAAATATTATGAAAGCAGTGGGAGCAAGAGGAAACCGTGCCTAGTTTTCCTCTCCTTTTGCACTGTTTTGTAGCCTTTTTGAAAGCTGAAAGTTTTTCCCAAATATGTTTCCTCTGAATAAACTGCATGTTTATTTATGGTTTCTGATGAGAATCTAAGCTACTGATAGCTTTGGTTTGCATATTTATTTGTTTTTTTGCAAGAAAAATAGAGAGCAGTTGCTTGTGTGAATCTGAAATCTATTACAAGTGTCCCAATTCCTGACTAGGCGGTGTTCAGTGAAATACGTTATCTGAAAAATGAATTGCTCCTTCTAATCTTTTCAACCTACCGGGGGGGTGGGGGGGGGAACCCACACCAAAATGAGCTGAAAAGCAGCAAACCAGTTTGATTCAAATGGGACTGAGGAAAATCTAAACTGACGGGGGAAAAATCCTGGCTGGTGTTATTTGTGGGATCTGCAACCTGGGAAAGCTGAGGGAGATAATCTTAAGGGGACATCTTTGATTTAGGTCCTAGGACTGAGGGGATAAAGGGATCTCTCTGCTAACATAAAGTCAGGAACGAGCAGGGCTTTTATATTATTTTGATGATATTGATAAAGCCATTTTGACTTCTTGTGCCAGTGACTTTAATTGCTGGAGTAAGACAGCCCAGAGGGCTATGCTAACGCAGTGCCTTCAACATCGATCCAACCCTGATGCTTCAAAACCCAGGTCTAACCTCATCATCTCCTGTGCCTCCACTTCCATATTTATTCACTGCACAGAAGTAAATGGCACTGTAGCTCTGAGGAATCAGGAGATTTGTGCTTGCTGCCATCAAGACTACATTTGGTATTTAATCTTCAGCCCATAAAAGTTGCAACCCATACTTCTAAAATACATTCACAGAAGCTGAACTGATTGAGCCATTGCTGCTGCACATAGCTAGAAGGGAAGAGAGGCAAGTTGCCATGTTTTTTCAACCCTTCCTCATAAATAGCCTTTGCTTTGATGTTTCAGATGGCCTTAACATCGATCAACAGTTACAGCCCTCAATAGCTTATTCAGTAAGCTGATGTTTGTAAATAAAGCAGAGGTTTTAATCCACCGTAGCAAAAGGTCAGTTTGAAAAGGAGGAATGATTTACACATGGATCCCATCTCTGCTCTCACAGAAGAACTGGGCAGCCCCTCAGGCTGTAAAAGTCACAAACATTTTTTGCACAGAATCAGAAAAAAATAAATTTAAGTAGATCGTGACATATTGCTATGATATCAAGGAAGCAAAGGTGGTGAGGGATTTCTGGCAATTTGGGTTCTCTTTTTAGCAAAGCATCTTTTGTAAACCATTCTCATGGTCTTTATTCACAAGCCTTTAAAACTCTGGGAGCCCTCCTCATCCCCAAACATCTCTGCCATTGCTCTCAATGACTCCACGTGGGAGCTAGCTCGTGTACTGAAATACCGTTCTTCCTCAATGATTCCCTGCCAGAGGCGGAGGTCATGGCAGGGGCCCCGCAGGGAGAGGTGCTCCCGGCAGCTGCCTTTTCTTTCCCTGAGCCACAAGCTCTTTGCTGACAGTTTTCTAGCTTTTGTGATCTCTGGAATTCATCACTTTCAGCAAAAAACCAGCATCTGTGCAGGAAACGTCCTTGGTAGCTCAGCATTGAAGGACTGCGTACACATAAACCATGGATAACCGCAGTAAGCAACCCAGAGCTTCGTCTAATGACGAGAAGGGGAAATCTCCCATAAATTACAATTGTGCTTTTAGAAGTTTGTAAGCAAACAGCCATGAACCTCCTTTGTTCTTCACAAGGGCCTGCTTGTGCAGTGTGCTGCATAGCTGCTGTGTGGGGAGGGCAGCCCTTGAGCAATGGAGGATGCCCGCATTCAAGGTCTTCCATGAGTGCCACAGCAATGGGGCAAATGGGCGTCCCCCCAAAACCAAATATTGTGAGGAAAAGGGAAATGGCAAGCTTTCTTAAACCAGGCTGTTTAAGAAAGAAGTCTGCAGTTTGCAAGAAGCTGGTTTGTGAGGATGAGCAGTGAGCCCGGTGTTTTGCTGGTGAATTCAGAAAGGTTTGCACTGGTTTGTAAAGCAGCACCGGCCAGCTGAAGGAGCACCGGGCTCCCTGCGTGCCAGTGGCATCTGCTGGTACATCTGGCCTCACTACTGAAAGTTTTATGCCGGTTATGTCTCCTCCAATGCTGAATGGCCATAACGTCCTCAAAGCCCATGCGACTGCTGATGCAACAGGTACCCAGCATTGCCCCGTTGTTTCTTTCTTCTTGTACGTCTGTCAGCAACTGTTTCACTGCTGGTTGTGAACGGCGAGGAGCAGCACGGAGCTGTCTTACTCCTACAGACTCCTGCAAACGTGATTTAGCCAGCTCTGAAGCATGGGTGCTTCGGAAGGGCCGTGGAACTGAAGGGCCAGATCCACACCACGCTGCCTGCATGGATGTTACAACACACCCCTGTAGCTCTCTTCTTTGCTGTCAAAGAGGAAACTGCTCTGGTGCTGGCTGCTAAGCCCATTTTTTAAAAAATATCATTATTTTAAGCAGTGGTTATTTAATTACTGTGGTAAAAGAGATTGTGGCCATTTGAAGGACCATGATAGAGTCTGTAATATAATTAGATGATCCTGAAAAAGCAATACTGGAATTCAATCACTCTGAGCAATCCACATGCGCTTCCTGAAGGTAATCAATCCCTGTGTCAAAGGAAGCCTATTGTTCTCCTTCCCCAGGGTCTCCTTCTCCTACAATGTACAAAGGGCTTTTTTGTCAGGACCAACAATTCTACTTCCCCAGCTTAGCTAAAGATAAGAAAACAATGCCTGGACTATCTAAACAATTTGTCTTTCTTTAGACACTTTGCTTTTCTCTTTCTAGGTTTCACTGTTTCCCTGCTTTGGAGATTGCTGACGTACAACTGATAATACTGTCCCTGGGGTAAGGCTCTGCTGATCTTTACCCCAGTGTAGAACTGAAAATCAGTGAAAATCATTCTGCATTTGGAACAGGGTACTGAAGGGCAGCATTCACATCCCCAACTCCATGGCTCGTATAGAATTGATAAAAAGTTATTAAAAATATAAGCCAGCATCCAAGCTCCTCCTTTGGTGGCCCTAATGTAGAATTAGGCTTTTTATTGTCCCTTCCCGCCTGTGTACTGTGAGATTTGATTTGTACACACTGGTCCCGGATTTGGCATTCATTAATTCTACCAAGAATGTTCTGTTTTGTAAATTGAATTGCTTCCTGTACTTAATTTTAGTGCTTTCCACCTTTTGGCTAGGAAAGTGAATTATCCAGGTTGTTTTTCTCTTTCCACTGTGTAATAATACACAACTCTTCTATGTTAAAATATATACGATGTCCTTCCAGCAGGTAAAATGCCACCTAATTCATACCTGTCCAAGCTTGTTGAGGTTAATAGGAGTTATGTTAGTGAAACTGAAGCCAGAATTGAGTCAGTATCTATCTTCTGTGGAAGGCCTCCAGGGCTCAGACAACCTGGGAGAAGTAAAATGAAGCCTCTGACTCAATGAAGCTGCCATTAGCTAATGGTTCTCGATTGCAGTTGATGCAGTTTTTTCTAAAGGGAAAACTTTGCTTAAGAATCACATCTCCCCAGCAGCAGCGAGAACCCTAGTAGGCACCCTCCGTAAACATGCAGTGCTGCAGCAGTCAGAAGAGATTAACGGCATTTCCCCAAGGCTTCCCGGTGGAATCAATGCTTGCTAATCTTTAGAAAATTACACTAACAAGCTCCAGGCCTGAACTGCAGGAATTCGACGCACCAGTCTCTGAAATCATGCACAGGCCATTAATGTATCAAGGCTTTAATGAACTAGAAAATCTCTACTAAGCAGAAGCCAGAGGGATGCTTTAAGGTTCCCACCTCTCCTAATCTGGTTTTATCGGACAGTCAACTCCAAAAGCAAAAATGCTACTTTTGGGACTGATCCAATCTGGGGAGCAGCCCCAGGTCCTTACAGGTATTTAGGCTTTGAAGTCCATGCAGGTGATGATCAGCAGCTCTTGAGAAGTCCTGAACTCCAAAATCCTTGAATGGCAAGATCAGGAAAGACTGCTGGTTGTTGTGCTATAGATGCTGCGTGTAGTTTCATGAAAAAAACCTTTTTTCTCCTCTTTCAAACGACCAGACAGAACTAGAATGTGTAGCTGGCCAAAATGCGATTGCTAGAAAGGCTGGCAACTTGAATGAAATCTTGCTATAGCCTGCATTAAAAGAAAAAAAGCCTTTTTTTTTCCTATCAGTCATAAAATCTACTTATTTCCTGAGCAATGTACTGGTTTGCTTGATGCTTATGAGATATATTGCCTGTTTTCTGCTCCCTTTCCTGTTGGGCAGTCTGCAAGGTTGTCTAATCTCTAAAAGAAATAAGCATCTGTTTCCTTCATGGTCTATGTCTGATTTAAGGTAATTATACTCCTATTATACGCCTACGCAACATATCCTAGAGAAAATAAGAACAGCCAATGTGTTTTTTTTCTCGAAAGATTTTTTAACTTGCAGTCCAAGAGGAATGCACATTGGATCATTCTTTAAAAGAAAGAGCTTGCAAACTTTTGTCCCCAGTCCAGGGAAGAGTTCGGTGAGCCAGCTCCGTATCGTTGCCATGGACCAGGTGCTGATGTCTTTGCAGAATTGGCACCCAAGGGGCTCCAAGTTCTCACCACTGGCACATCCTTGTCCGTCCTGATGCAACAGCAATTCGAGCATCCCAGGGCTGTGAAGGTAGAAATAAGAAAGCTGTTTTTTCAAGGGAGGGTAGCAGAAGGAAAAAGCAAAATGTTGGGAAAAGGACAGAGTGCAGGAGGCAAAGTCTTGGAGCTCATCACGTCACCCTGTGGCGGCAGGTGAGGTATTTTCTCTCACCCCGCTGTATTTTGAAACAGTTTGAGTAAGTTCTCTGCATGTGTTGGCACTGACAATGAATGGCCCATCAGAGGTTTTTGCAGAGCATCAATAGGCAGACGACCATGTCTCCTCGTCAAGAAAGCCACGTGAATCCGCATCTTTATGTGTGGTCCTTATATTTGCAGTAATTAAAAAAAATAACATAGCATCTTTATGTTTGTTCTTTGGGGTCAAGTATTTGACTTCCAAATCCCTAGGGGTCAGTTCCTCCAAAACAAAAGACACTCGGTGTCTCCACTGCCCTGAGGTGGAGTCTCAGTTCCATTTTTGTTCTCGGATGTGGGGCTTTTCTTCATCTCTATCAGCAGCCATTGTTTCCATTCTGCAAACCCTGTCGCTTAAAAGGCTCAAACAAAGCAACTTTTCCATTCAGACAAAAGCAACCAGACATGCAACTTAAGCATTTCTGTTTTCCAGAGCTCCTTAACCTCTGTGACCTCACTTCTTAGATTTTAACAAGAAATCTTTTGTCATTTTTTTTTCATATTGCTGATTCCGACATGGGGAAAGGGTATTAACTTAAATTTGGCTCTGAATTAAAAATGGTGCAGAACCAGCATTTTTTTAATGCAGCCTTTGAACAATTGGAACGTTTCCTTGCATAAAATCCTCAATGAAAACTGTGTCTGAAGCCAATATTTCCCCCCTGCAGAGTGTGAAACCCACAGATTTCAGCACAAATGCTGCAATCCTTGTGCTATGAGAATCAATAGCAATTTCACTTGCAATGGGAACAGGATTTCATCCTAAAATACAATGGTCCCAGAGCAGTTTATTCCAGCTGAGGATCTGCTACTAAGTGGGAAAATTAAAGCAGGAGGGACATAGCTTTAAACCTTGCCACTTGAAAAAAATGAATTAGAAATAGTTTCAGGTTCTTCTCTCCCTGTTGTCAGTTTTCTGACTTTACACTCCCCACATTCCTACTTTACAGGGTTGGGTTTTTTCTTTTCTCTGTTGTTTTCTGCAACATACACCCAAACAACAAGGGCAGTCAGTCATAAATGAGAATCAATCCCAAAATATTCCCCACGTGCAAAGAGGGAGGCCAAGCACAGACGGTTGAATGCAGAGCCCTCTGATGAAGTTTGGTTTCTATAAACTAGAATTTCACTCATACTCTGCTGTAAACCCTTACTCCCTATCCCAGGTGGGATGGGGTGGGATTGTATTACATTTCAGAGTGCCCTGACCCAGAGAAGCCCTTAGAGCCTGTAAACACAACCCCTGCTCATCCCCGCCTCTTGGAAACACTCATCTGCTGTCAACACCGGTCTGCTGTCAACCATCACTGCTCTTCTAGCTTTTCACTGTTCCCTTTCTACCAGTCCATGACCCCACCAAGGCTCAAAACTTGCAGACTGGGGAACAGGATAATTGCCATTCCAAGTGTTAACTGTGCTTTGGGGTGAGGACCATCATTGTGTTCGTTTTGTACCGCAGCTGGAACAACAAAGTCTTGCTCTGCAATGAGACCTCCCCAGTATTAAACTCATACTTACAATGTCAGCAGATAAAACATTTTCACGGGGACACGTTTTGGGGTGTACCTTGGCAGTGCCATCCATTAATTCTCAAGGTCCAAGCTGACTGAAACATAAAAACCATCTGCTTTGATTTGAATTGCTCACGTTAATGTTTTTCCTTGCCTCATTCTGGACCTAGTCGTAAAACCCTCTCTTAGTTTTTCTTCTTTCCTTAAATAGGAGTTTCATCCCCTCTGAGGAATAGCTGCGGATTCCAGGATTTGCCCTCGTCTCCCAGCCTTGGGCTCCCACTGCCTCCCGGCACGGTGGGAGGAAGGCAGCATGCACCGTACAAGGACAAACAGCAGCAGCAATGGGCCGATCCACCCCCACTTCGTGCGATGGAAAGGCTCCAGCTGGCTCCAGTGGGAGCTGGATCAGTCCCGTACCGGGAAGGGTAACGATCTAGCCATTTAGCCTGGCATTTGTTAGATCAGAGCAGCAGCAGAAGTGCAGACATTACTCATGTCCCAAGATATGCAGGGCTAAGGCCAAGATTCCTTGTGGATCTGCAGGCTCAGTGGGGCTCCTTGGGGCCCTTTCCACGTCTCAGTGGTTTTGCCAGTAACCCCTCGTCTTCTGGGCAGTGCATCAGGGCACTCGCTAATCTCTGATCAGCAAGCCCCTCTTTTCATGATGGCCCCAAACCTCTGATCTGGAAGGAGCTAGTTTACAAAGCCCTCAATCAAAAATATGCTGCTCATGTTTCAGAGAAACCAGAAATTTTTCTCTACATCTGTTCTCCACTGAGTACGGAAATTTAAACCACTTTGAGCTAGTATATAATGAGGAGAAGGTGAAACCAGCTGAAATGTCTCTCGATGAAACTGGTTGGCACACTCTCAGCCTTTCTATTTGAAATTCCCGTTCCAGGCAAACAGAGTTGAAGTCCATAGGACTTTTTTTTTCCGAAAATTTGGAAACTGATGAAATATATTGGCATTTGTGTTTGTGATATACCTGGCAAAAAGATTTTTATTAAGAGTGACTCTTACTACCTAAAGTATACATGTTTAGGTGGTCACTTTATAAGTAGTGACAACTTACAATAATTACTCCCCTTCTGGGGGGAAAAGCCATTAGTTATTCCTGTGCTGAACATGTTTTTTCCATGTTTCCAGAAGCTGCTTTGTTTAATGAATCACTGCTCCAGTAGATGTATTGTGTCTAATGCGTTTGCTTATGCATTCCTGAGATTTTGCATTTGTCCCAGCAGCCGCGTGGAAATTGCTGACTGCGACTCTCACTAACAGGCTGATCTTGCAAATATTCACTTGAAGGAAGTTGCTTATATTCTCAGTTATTATCTGTTCTAATCTCTTAGCAAACAACTACTTGCAAAGCAGTCAGGATGATACCGTGTTACATGTAATTATAAATCTAAGTTGGTGTAGAGGAGGGAGAGCAGCACGTTTTCTTCCTAAGAGAGAGAGGAAGACTGTAGGACCTTGGCTGCTGTGCCAGGTCATGTGTGACCTGTGTGTAAGTTGTGGAATTTCTGACCTAAATTCCAATGTTTTCTCATGGTGCCTTCCTATAGCATAGACTGCAGGAGTGGTTTATTAGTCTTCATTCTCCCTTAATTTGAGTAACTTCCTTCTATTGATTCAGACAACATTTAAATCTGTTTTCCTTGATAGTTCTTTGAGGATGAGGAATTGCTTTGTAATAATTCACAATTATTGTATACAAGCTGATTATTGAGATGTTTAAATATGCCAGTTTAAGTTAATAACAGCAGTGTGAAAAATTGCCTGTATGGGAATTCAAGACCACAGCTCCAAACAAGACCTCTCCTCGAGGCAGCTCAGCAACGAATCCTAAGCTAGTAGTTGGGAAGATCCTACTTCAGCCAAGTTTTGCAGCTTTGTCAACGTTGACACAGAGATGACTGCAGAGAATGGAGGGTTCTCTGCTCAAGCAATTGCTGGGAAGATGTTTGAAGGAGGTAGAGAGCTGCCTTGAAGTTCCTAGAAGCAGGACTGTCCAGTCATCTAGCTGGTAATCATTCAATAAATAGCTATGCAGAGGGTGCTAATTGTTACTCACCCGTTAGAGCCTTATGTTCAGATTAAATAATACTTTGATTTGCAAAGGCTGCCTCAGACTTAGTGCCGGCAACAAGCTCCCAAAGGAAAGAGCTAGAGGAATGGGAACCTAGATGGAGCTACATAGGTTTTCTACAAAGCTAATTTGTGAGAAGCGTGATTTCACCCCTTGAGACAAAGACAGGAGGCCTCACATCTGAGGGACATGCATCCAGAGATTAAGAGACACAGCTAACACTTCCGCTGTTACATTTCAGTTAAGAGTCTGGAAAAGCTCAACTGTAAATGCCATAACTTTTCAGTCACAGTCTGAAACAGCTGTTTAAGTCTGCACAGAAAAGTAAATCTGCGCTGCTGCAAACAGCATGTCCTGGGTTTCTTTGGCAGAAGTGTTGAGTTAATTGAGACAGAAAGTTTGTAATAACTGCAGGTTCTGCTGAAATGAAGCCCCAGATGAAAGGGGTTGCACAGCATTTGTCTCCATTACCTTGTCATGAGAAGGATTTTCCCTCTATATGTGCATACATGCTCAGCAAAATATGAAAGCGGTGGGACTTGCAAATCTCAGTGCCCCAAAAACATCTAGCAGACCCATTGCTCCAGTGCTGACTTTCGACATTGCGGTGCATCCTCCTTACAAGGATCCTTCCCGTGCCTACAGCTGCTCCAAGGAGCCATGGGAGGTGTCCTTCAGCTGAATTAGCCTTGCCGTTTTAGCTCTGAAAGACTTGATGGAGTAAGAAATGCTTTGAACCCTCTACTCCAGCAACTGAGTCTCCACTTACTCCAAAAACATGGACTTTAGTCTGCATCACTCCTCTGATATAAAGTCTGAAGGGAAAAAATGTACAGTGGAAGAGGATTTCACTGTAGGTGGAAGAGATGAAGGTCAGAGCACCCAAATGTATGTGGACAATAAAGGAGTTGGTATTTAACCACACAAGAAGCTATGATTAAACTAATACACCATTCTTCTTTTTGCAGCTCTTTGGGGGAATTAGATCAAGAAAGTAACAAAGGAATGCCACAGTCTGCCAATAATGTAATTAAGGAGTCAAGCCTCATCTGAGCTTTCTCTTGCCAAATAGCTTGCTGGATATAAGTTGGGAAAAAAAATCAAATTCAAGACTTTAAAGAGAAGATGGAGAGATATTGTGAAAAAGTATTTGAATATTCCGCTGTTCACTTCCTCCAGTTCCCTTAATACTCTCAGAATGCAGAAAACATGAAAGATGAAATAATGCAGCTACTTTGGGAAGACTAGGCAGAAAAAGTGATTTGTTGGGGCTTGTTGCACTCAAGAATAGGTTAATGGCTTTGAAAGACAGGTAGACTTGGAAGGGGATCTGGAACTTGTGCCAAATCAACTGCAAATGTTTATCCCATACTGTGAAAACATGCTAAAAGAGTGGTCCAAACAAACCAGATGTCCTAGTTTGGCCTGGACACTTCTGGAGCGTCCTGATAATAATTTGGAGGGTCTTGGTTTTTCCCTCTCTTTTGCCTAGGGTACTGCATTTTCTCTTGCTCCCCATTTTGAGGCACAACAGTGGGAACTTCAGCAAACAAGGAGGAAGCAGAAACCTTGGCCTGTCTGACGCCTGAATGGACAGTGGGGCTTGAGTGTCACTCATCATATGACTCCATGTGTAGACGTGTCTCATAGCCTAAGGCAAGGGGCAGGCCCTTCACCTCGATGCCTGTGTCAGACCATTCAATGTAGACTGGCAAAACATTTATGATTCCACTGACAAAACCAGCACAAAGTCCACCAAATCCTAATTGGCCCATGGGACTAGTGTGTTCAGAGGTCTCTACGATACTTTAAGAAAGTTCTCCTACTCCTACTGATTAGATACCTAGTCACAGAGGACTTAGGTTGCCATGTTTCAGGCTGGACAAAATATACAACTACTTGCTCTATAGAAATGATTTGCATTGAAACATGCCCAGAATTGCTGGGCACTGGAAATCTCAGATAAATGAACCCTGAAGAAGCAAAAAAGTTGCCAAGTGGGGCAAAACTTGAGGTAAATCTGAACTCAGACTCTGGCAAGCCCTGCACCCACTCCGCAGGTATTAAGTAGCCTGCATTAGGAAGAGCTATAATGTACCAAGCAGAAGGTTTGATGATGTTGCTCCATTACTTTTTGAGGGGGCAGGCTGGGAGGTTATGGACAAACAAGAAACATGCTGGAGATTGAAGTTTTTATATATATGTAAACATATATAATTATATAGAAATATATATAAAATCATTTTAATATAACATATATAGTTATAGGATATATAATATTTAACTAGAACATTGAACCAAAACTGAAATAAACATTTTCCAGCATATAAAATTCACATGGTGAATGGCAGAAGCAGCTGTCTCATGCAGAGCTGGGAGTAAACTCTCATGAGAGTTAGAGATGTGACCGTCTTCTGTAGCCAGTCTGGTTTTCAGCACTGCTTTTAATCTCTGCCTGGTGCTAATAGGGTGTTTAGAGAGTTTTTGCTTTGTGCTTAGCTAACGACGTCCAGATTGTTTTGCTGCACAAGTAGGGACGCCCATTGCTGAAGTCTCCGTGCAACATTCAGAACATTGACTTTGTAATGGAGATGTCACCATTTCTCATGCTGTTGTTCTCCCATAATGTAAACATCCTTCTCTGTTCCCTTGTCTCTGCCTTGCCCAAATGGTTTACGCATGAGAGTGGAGCATGGAAGCAAACTGAACATGGCAGCGAATGCAAAGCATCGCTTGACTGCGGCTGAGGCACAGCGCGTCCAAAGTACCTTCATGTTTCCCCTTTATGTCAGGAATGGGAAACGTTGTAATAGGCAACATCTGTGGCAAAATGCAAGTTACTGTCATCCTGAAAATGAGTGGCTCACTGGAGGACAATAACTTTCCCATTAAAGAGACTCTATTCAGATGGAAAGTTAGTGCCGAGATAAAAGGTGGAAACTCTCCATGTGTCTCTCCCAGCCTGCTAAACGATTCAGAAGGAATTCAGCTGGAATACTAAACCTTGCTGTTCAGGACCTCACACGGAGACACAAGGGGAGGAAACCCGTTCTATTATACTTCTTCCAGCACCTTCAAAAATTAAGCTATGTCTGACTGCTAAAAGAAGTCCCTTGCTGAGCTGAGGAATGAAATCGGCCAAGATATAAGCTATGAGATGCATCCTCTTAATTAGGGGTACATACATCAAAAAAGGACACTAGCTGAGGTCTCTTGTGTTTTACTGCCATGCCAAAGCTTGTAAAAGCTGTCTGTCTGCCCAGAAGGCTTGTGGAGAAGGCTTATCCCCAGGTGTTCAAGGGTATGTGTGGATATCAGCAAGCAGTTTTCAGAACTCTTTTGCAGGAATATTTTGCTTTGCACTTCCAGTTTTGCATCTCTTGATTTCTGATTTTGAAATGACATCTAATTATATTTAACGCCCAAGCCAATAGAGGATTCAAAACAATGCCTAGGCAGAGTGCAAGGATGGAAGCCCGAGTCTGAGCTCTGTCTGGGCACCAGGAGTCAGTGGTGAATGAGATCCAGCCCACTGAGCAGAGCTGTTAGACAGGAGAGAGCATGCATGTCCCCTTCAAAGCAGGTAGATGATAGAAACACATGTACTGACTTCCAGACACTCTGCTGAAGGACATAAAAGGGAACACTCCCAGATAAGCCCAGTCTGCAACAGCTCAAAATACTGCTGTCTATCTTCAACCAGCTTTAGATAAGACATTTATCAAGAGGTCAAAGGCAAGTGGGATTTTCTATGGCTTGTTTAACCCTGCTCCTCGGATAAGAGAAGACAAGAAAAACCATCTGCCTTCTCATAGCAAACGCCTTAAGAGCAATGGGATGATACAGCAAATGTGACTCTCAGGCTCCAAAATCCTTGGATCTCTTCTAAGAAATTCTGAAGCAACATTACTGACTGCAAGTCTTAATATCCCCGTATGGCTGATGAGCTGCAGTGATGCTCCCTGCCCTACCAGGTCCCTGCACGGCTGCTGGTTCCCATAGAGCGCTGAGGCTGTGCTGTGGTAGAAGCACAGCTCAAGGTGCACATCACCAGCTATTCTGGAGAGCATTGACATCCTCAGAGCTGACATAAGGAGCTGTAGATTTTTCAGAGCTTTTAAGACATTTGCCTTGTGGTTGGACCTGGGAAATCACTTAGTGTCCTTGCCAAAGTACTCATTGCCTCAGAGCAGCCACAGCAAAGAGCGAGGGAGTTCACTTGTAATAGTATGTGGGAAGCGGAGGTTAAAAGTTACATAAAGGAAATCATATGCAAGCACAATGCTGATATATATCTGGCCCTTCCTGTGCCTTGTTCGGTGTTTGCAGGTGCTACTGACAGCACTTCGTCTATTAAATTGCTATTTCTGGATGTAGGCAGGACACTTTTGTTATGGGAAACCATCTGTCTCTGGGGCTACAGGCGGGCAGATTTCAAACACAAAGAGATGCAGCCCCCAAAACAAACTGCTTGGCCCTGGCCAAGTCTTTGTGGGTCAGTGCAGGGAATCAGCCACCAAATAACCCCTGTTTCAATGTCGTGTAAAATTGTGAATTTGCTAATGGCACGTGCCTTTTATATGGTTTTATTAGTGTCCATGCTGACATGACTGCATGGTCCCTGGCTCTGCCTTACCGTGGTCCAAGCAAGATATCACGTGCCCCATCCTTCTTTGGAGCCCCCAGAACACAGCTCTGGTTTTTTAGGGCCAGGGGTCCCTGAGGGCAGCAAGACTGCACCCAGGGAATTCAGTCTGGCAGTTGTGCAGAGCATTGTAAAGGGCTGCGGATTTGCTGTGAAATCCATGTGAATCCACAGAGAGAATAACTCCCCATGTCTTTCATTTTAGGGTGAAATCTGTCCTCCAGGGAGATTTCCAGTCCATGACTCAGCTTTTCTCAGCAGTCGCAGTGTGAGAGCTTCACGGTATGTCTCCCACCATCCAAAACATGCAGCAATCCCCACTGGCCTGAGAGGGAAAGGGCCCCTGCTCCCCCCCAGCCCCTCCGACCTTCTCCCCTGCCTCCCTGCGGGATGCTAACTGCTCACAGAGGCCTCTTTGGAGACAAAAGACTTTGGGACAACAATGCCCCAGAGGGAACTGGCTCAGGGGAACGTGTGGGCAAGAACCGCAGCTCTGGTTGTCCCACCCAGAGGAATTGTTCAGGATTCGCAGCGGTCTGCCCGGGGCACACGGCATCGCAGCGGAGGCACTGCCGCACGCTGCACCCCAAAGGCAAGCCTCTCCCCCAGACAAGACCTTTCTGCCTTGTAATTAATACGATGTTTTGATCATATATTCGAAGACTTCCTGCTGATTTTGTTAGTGGGATGCAGCACTCATGAGAATGCTTCTCTAATAACATTCATCTGCTTAATTTATATCTCATATGCAATAAAGCTAGTTAAAAGTAGAGACACTTTATATTCTTCTTTATAGGCCTTTCCAAATGGATAGGGGCCGCTTAACATTGACCTCTGCCAGGCTTTGTGAGGGCTTGAGGCCATATGCTTAAAGAGAATCACCTGTCTGTGTTTTGAATTGCTTTTGATCTTTTATTTCATCCTATAAATTCCCAGTGGAGTTCACTGGTAGCGAACATCTGGCAGAGACACAATAGCCAGCTTTTCCTGCTCAGAGAAGGAATGAATCCATACTGAAAACCCAGATTTGGTGTCTTCCTGTAGAGCTGGCAGTAAAAATAACTCCCTTGGTGAGGGGGTGTATCCTCTGCATTCAGTGTCACCCCTCAAGAGATGCGGTTTCTTTTATTTGTTGATTATCACATTCACCCACCTGGGTGGGCACACGTAAGGAACTCCTGCTAGTCCATGCCATGAGCAATCCCAATCGCTGGCCGGGCTCTTAGGCAAGAAAAAAAAGTAACAATTATAATATTGCTGCTTTAGGATATCTTACACAAAGCACAGGTTGGAGGGGTGACCGTACAGATAAAAGTGATGCCATTTATCATTGCTGGGGAGCCCAGCACTTACTATAGGTTTCCCTGAATTTCACGTGGCAGGTTTAGCTGAGGGAAGCTGAATCAGGACTACAGTTTTTTCTGTGCTCATATTCACAGCAAAAACACTCTGGATTTACTTGTTTTTGCTGATTTCCTAAAACTGAGTGGAAGTCTGATGGGTAAGCCCCCAGGGCTGAGCCTTCACAAGGCAGCCGGGAGTAGCAGGGAGGAGCGTTAGCTTGGTTTTCTGTCACTGTGATCAGCGGAGTTGTTCCCCTGATGTATCTGACCCATAAGAAGCCCTGGGAAGTGCTCTATCACCCTTTGCTGATCCCAGCACGCACCTGCAGGTCTCCCCCAGGCCACATAAACCCCGTTCCCTGGAGCGGTACGTCAGGCAGGACCCCCCGGGCTGGCCACCAGCAGCTGGGTGCGCAGGAGATGGGGGGAGGCAGAGCAGCTGTAACCTTGCCTTCCCACCGGATCAGGTAATATCAACAATCTCTAACCTGCTTAACCCCCAGAAAACCGTTGTCCTTTGCTATTGGCAACAGAACCTATACAGAGCTGGCGAGGAAACAGCAGGCCTGTAAGCGCCACGGATAAGGAATTGCAGCAACCCCTGGCATGAAGGTACTGTGATTATATCAAGCCAAAATGAGTCACCTCATGCTGCTGGAGTTGTGTGCTCTGAGGAAACTTTCTCTTTGACATAATCTTTCCTTAAAAGTCAGATCTTTCCTCTGGGAAAGGGGAAGTCGTGGCTTAGGCTGACCTACCTCACTTGTTTTTGGCTGGAGAAAGACATTTTTCCTTGGCTGCACAAACACCCTACGACTTTCACTCAGAACCTCCCTGAGAACATTTTTAAAAAACATTATTTATTTATTTCTAATCAGGCAGCACGAATCCTGGTTCCAAAAGTTATTTTATTCTCCTAGCCTGGTAAAATGCCCGTCCTTTTATTCAGATACATCTTCCTCGCTGTAACAAATGATGCTGAAGGTTTCAGAGGTCCTGGGGAGATGCTCAAGTCTCAGCCACATTCCCCCACTATCGTCTGACTGTAATTTATGTTACTGCAGAATTTGCCTTATTGAAACCATTTGTGGAATGGAAATTCGCACAGATTCATGCACAGAAGGTGACTCTCTGCTTAGTGATGATGTATGAAGCAATCTCATTTAACATCCTTGAAGGCAGCGGGAATTTTGTGTGAGGAACTGCACCGCAAATCTTGAAGCAGAGAAATCTTGACTTAGCGATGCTCTGCGTATTCCCTAGACAAGCATATAGAAAAAAATCATTTTATTATGAATGACACAACTGAGCACACTGTAAACTTGCACTAATAGATGATTTGCTTACTGCTTGGTTCACACACGTTTTGCACCTGGCCAGACATGCTGGTTAGGCGTGTGGCTTTTCACTTTTACGCTTTTCATGGGCTAATTGCTCAGCGTGGATACAGTTGTATACGTTACTATACTTGTCGCTTTTCTCCAACTGTCAGTCTAACTGCCTGCCTGCTGAATGCCCAAGATTTCAGACAAGCAGGAGCCAAATCTCGCCAAGACATTCTAATAATACAAGGATGTCTTATACCAGCATCACTTGATAGCCATACAGCAACTATATGGATGTAACCATCACCAGAGTAAATGACTGTGGCCCAACTGTTGTGTGTAGATAAGATGTAGTTTAAGAGAAAATGGCAGTTAATTTTCTCTCTTTCTTGTAATAATAGTTTTAAAAATATCATACGTCATCAAATACCTAGCATTTAAAGTAACACAACTCAGAAATCTGCTTAGTAGTAAATTTTAAATTTCTAATTATTGCCAGTGGCTGTGTTTGCTAAGGATTTGTGCCCGATTCCTATAATTACTTCACAAGCTGCTAAGAATGCTTTATGCTAATAGTTGGAGCCATAAACCTGCCGAGAACTGCTTTGTTAAACAAGAAATTCTTCAGAAAGTCAAAGCTGCTTCTCTTTTTTTTTTCCTTTTTTTTTTTTCTGAATGGGCCATTCAAAAGCGCGCTTGGTAAGACATGAACCGCTCTGTAGTGGGAGCGAGGAGCCTCCGTAACTGAGTGGACTAAAGTCTCTCTCGGCTTAGGTGTGCACTGGGCTCCAAATGGGAGGGCAATGTGGATATGAAGTGGGCTAAAGCTGTCCTGCAGTTGTCCTGTGACGACACAGCCCTGCCAGGGACTACCAGAAAGAAGAATATCCAGAAAAGGTGAGGAATGTATTCTTTCCAATGTTGCCAGCTAAAGAAGTTTTTCTTAATCCTATAAAAAATGTAAAATCCTTTGCCTACTTTCCAAGACAGACTAGAAGTTGATGCATGTGAGGAATGGAAATGTGTGGCATGAAGAATTCCCTATTGAATGTGAGTATAGAGCATTGAAGCACAGAGCCCTGGCCTAGTCTGAGCTGTTACAACTCTAGCAGTTTGGTCGTGCAGATGGAAGAAGGTCTAACGTCAGCAAATCACCCACCCCGTGCCTCAGTTTCCCCAGCTGATAGTAGGGATAATCCAGTCCGGGCATTGCATGCAGTACTTTGGGAGGTTAAGGTGAAATGGTTGTGTGCAGGAGGCCTAAGTGTTTTAACATCAACGTTCATTTTTGTGGTCTTCAACCATGACAGCTGTTGAAGTTTGGTCCTGCAGAATTCTCACTGCTTTGGTATACAGTCCATGAACTGTAATGCACAGGCCCTGTTTTCTCCCGGGTAAATGTCAAAGCTGTATATCTGCCCAAAGAAAGGCTGGTAAATGTTGTCTGAAGCAGCTATTAATCTTTAGAATTAGTTGCTCCAAGTATATGAAACAAACAACAAAAATGAAATTAAATTAGGGAGATTTATCGTGAACAGTTGTTGTTTCACACTGGTTTGGGTTTCAGCAAGAGCACAGACAAGTGAAATAACAGCACAAAGTCATAAATTAAGTAGGAATACTCTAAGACAAAATCTTGTTTATTCTGTGCAACCAGCCATGTCATTTGTCACCTTACAACACAGGAGTCAGGACATTGGTGGGAGCTCCTGGTTGTGCCTGAAAGGTGCTTTATCAAGGTGCAGATATTAATATTGCAACAAACAGGGGAGATTTGTTTTTAAAAGGAATTGGAGGCATCCTGTTGTGTCAGACAAAGTTCTCCGAGCAATAAAAAATAAAGCCACAGTTGAAGTCTTATGGTAGTGATATATTCCTTTCTGGGTGTACTGAAGATGTCTGAGTGTGCCTTTCACTAACTCCAGCACAAATCTGCTGATTTCAGATGTCATTTGGATGAGATTTGGGTGGAGATGACAGTGACCTGTAGGTGCTGAGCTCTGCCTTCATCTGAAGGTAACGCTTCAGTCATTAGGCAGTCACTTTCCGTAGCTGTAGACTGACCTGTGGACATGAGTTGTCCACAGTTGTCCTTATTAAATGCAGAAGAGAAGACAGCCTGAGGGAAATGACCCGTTTAAAGGAAAACTGGGATAAATACTGCTTTAAATGGGTGACTACAGCTCTGGGAGAGAGGAGAACCAGCAGGATGGTGCAAAGCAGGTGACAGGGACCTGGAGCCATGCTTTCTGCTGAGACGTTCTTCTCAGCAGCCTAGTGGAGGGTGGTGAAGCCTCTGTGCCATGAAAGGCTCTCCAGCCCAAATGCACGCTCCCTGTCCCCATCCGTGCCTGAAACAACTGTGCCATGGGGTCCCCCCAAATCCTGTCAGCCCCCCAAAACCCTGCTCAAGCCTTAAGGAGCGACTGTCATGTTATTGCAGGAGCAACCTATGGATCGAGCAGTGATGAAAATTATACAAACACAGAGCAATACACGGTCATTGCATCTCCGTAGAGATCACCTCTAGGACACTTGCCATCAGAGCTCCTTTGGGAGTCCATAGACTCCACGCAGAGGCAAGGCAGCTTGCTCTGCCCCAGGAGGACCTCCTTATATTGCTGCAGCTGTGAGGGAGGTGACCCTCCCCAGTTTAACTCTTCATTCTCTTTCCCCACCCTTCTTTCTCTACTTTCCTCCCATAACAGTAGTCCCTGGTCGGCTTTTCTTACCAACTAAATTCACTGGCATGAACCGAACAGGTTTTGTTGCTAAGAAGCTTTCTACAGCAGTAGAGATATGGACAGGACTGTCCCAAAGCACAGTTACTGCTAGAAACCCTGTAAACCCCTTATCTCTAAATAAATCAAATATATTCCATTAAATACAGAGATTTTTAAAACCCACACCTCACTTATTCTTCAGATTCCCATCACCGTATTCTGGCAAGCTTGGAGATTAAATCCTTTGGCTACCACCTACGTGCAGCTATTGACACTTAGGCATGGATCAAAGTGACTTGCCACGGCTTTCAGGTGTAAGGAAGAATTGGAAGATTTTTTTTGTATTTGTCCACAGTGCCTAACACTCCTGTGCAGACCCATTTTACAGCAGATATAAAATAAATTCAGTGCACCCAGCAAGCCTCCACTCTGCTCTGCCTAGGCTACAGAGCGGGTCTGCAGTCAGGGTAAACTGAAGGCAAGCAGGGCTTAGTGCTCGTATCTTGACTAGCTTTGTGGTTCCCTTTCTTCCTTCATTCCAGGTGGAGGCTGGACAAGCTGCTGGAGGAGAAATTCATGGAGGATTATAAAATAAACAACCCCCACATTTGGCTCGGGAAGCCCTGAACAACATTACTGAAGGCTGTGAAAGTATAAGCATGCATACATATACATATGTATATACGTATCTATACTCATGTATATGTAACAGTTGCCCTGTTCTCATACTTTTTATTTGGCACCTGCCTCTGTCCCCGTCCCAGGCAGGATGCTGGGATGCTTTCAGCCTGATTTCATAAGTCCATTCTTGTCCTTCAGGCACTTGGGTGCCTGAATGTCCATGTAGGTGTCTAATACCCCACGTCCAGTCTCTCTGTCTCTCCCATTGTCAGGCACAACCTGACTCACGTCCCCTTCCTCACTTTCCATTTGGTCATGTCATTTCTAAACCACCTTCCTTCCCTATTCCCCACCCATGCGTATGGATTTATTTTTCCCCAATGGCCACGTCTTCCCCTTCTTTGAAATCATTTGCAGAAAGCTAACGTCAGCTTGGTTTAATTAAAGCCCCTGCATGTTTATCATGTCTTTAAATCATTTCCTTCAAGCAATCTTCATATGAAGTTATCGCTTTGTCAAAACGTGATCCAAACCCACGGCTCAGGGCACAGTGGGAAGCACACAAAGGGAGATCCGAGGAGCTTGGAAAGTTTGGGTGAGCTGTTTGCTAGAAGCTGCCGAGCCCACCCCTCCAAGACCTTTATTTCCCCCTGCGGCAGCTGTCATCTGATCCCACGCTTTGGCTTTGAATGGGGCTCTCTGAGGATGCCAGATGTTGGGAACAAAGGTCTAAAAATAATCTTTCCAAATAATCTTCCCATCTATCATTCAAGGAGAGCATGTGCTTTGTGTGAACATGTGAGCCGAGAACCTGATCTAACTTTGAGTAAAGAAGTTCAACAGCAGCTCCTTGCTTCTGCTTGTGGGCTCCTTTTTTTTTTCCCCCCTTTCCCTTCCCAGAAGCTGCGCAGCGAAAAGCAGCTCTCACCAGCGATCAGCCCTCGCTCTCCCTCCCTCCCCGTCTCCCTCCCTCCTTGCCAAGACTCTGAATCGTCTGGATCCCGAAAGCCAGGCTCCTTATTTCATCTCTCCTTGGGAAAATGGATTCCAGGGTGCTGTCAGAGATGCATTTCTGTAAAAAGATTTTCACTGCAGCCTTGTGTGTCTTAGTTTTGCTGCCAGATTCGGGCTGTGCAAGGAATCTCTGGAAGCGTGCTCTACATCTGAAAATGACGGAGAAATATGATGTGAGTAAACTGTGGTGGGGTGATTTTGGGGGAGCTGGATATGCTCACTGTGAAAGGGGAGTTGTCTTTACGTGTGTGTATCATTTTAGAATAAGAAGCATTTGAATCCCCAGGCTGCCTCTTTATAAAAGGGTTGCATTAAGTTTCCCAGGCTGTACTAAACTTTTGCCACCTAGCTGCTGCAGTGGGAAACTTGTAAAGCACGCTTGGAACAGTGAGAAGACATGGGTACGGCAGCCGTCACTGCTTTTCCTAGAAACTTCATAGGGCAGCAAGCGAAGCGTGAACGGGGAGAAGGGGAATGCAAAACCTATGTGTCTGGGGATAGATTTAGTGAAGATAATGTTATTCATTGGTTAGAGCAGGGAGGAGGGTTCCCTGCCCAGTGCCTCCACTGCTTTTTGGGGTAACTTTGGGTAAATGTCTCCAACTCCTAGTGATAATGTGTACTAGAGGGATGGTGGCATTGCCCAGGGTTTTGTGAATCACTGGAGCACAGAGACCTCCAGCTCCACAGTGTCAGAGTAACGTGCCGATCGCACGTTAAGCCACCTTCTCATCCTTAAGCCATCACAAGTAAGAACAAACCAGGGAAGGGCAGAAGACTTGCTGTGCAAGAAAACAGCATGGAGCTGCAGAGGCTGCAGTGTCCCCTGCGTGCCCAGGGAGTGCTGGAGCACTTGCTGTGCCTGCCCAGTGTGTTAGAGGGGAAAAAGAGCCAGGCGGTTATTCGCCAGTGGGGTACTGAGCGCAACCACTGTTTCCAGATCTGCGGTGGTACTTAGAGCAGTACTGGAACTGAAACTGAAGCAGCAACAAGTTATTGTATTGAGTATTGTACAAGTATTGAGGGGTCTGGAGAACAAGTCTTATGAGGAGCGGCTGAGGGAACTGGGACTGTTCAGCCTGGAGAAAAGGAGGCTGAGGGGAGACCTCATCGCTCTCTACAACTACCTGAAAGGAGGTTGTAGCGAGGTGGGTGTTGGTCTTTTCTCCGAAGTAACAAGCGATAGGACGAGAGGAAATGGCCTCAAGTTGCGGCAGGGGAGGTTTAGATTGGATGTAAGGAAAAATGTCTTTACTGAAAGAGTGGTGAAACATTGGAACAGGCTGCCCAGGGAAGTGGTGGAGTCCCCATCCCTGGAGGTATTTAAAAGACGTGTAGATGAGGCGCTTAGGGACATGGTTTAGTGGGCATGGTGATGTTGGGTTGACGGTTGGACTCGATGATCTTAGAGGTCTTTTCCAACCTCAATGATTCTATGATTCTATGATTCTATGATTGTGAGTGGAGAAAAGGATGGTGCTGGGTCTTGTTCTGGTGTGTCTGGGCCAAAAGGCTGTTAGAGATGGGCATGGAGGAAATTTAAAAAAAAAGGAAAATAATTTGATAGCTTGACTTTCAGGACCTGCTGTTTAGAAAGAAAAAAAATTTGAATTTGAAGTTTTTACTTGCTCCATTAAAGTCCCCTTAGAAGCCAGCACTGACCCAAGGCTTCTGCCCCTTGAATCGCCTAGGTGGAAGCCCCAGCCAGTCTGTTTTCTCATGCTCGGGTTTGATTGCATCTTCCAGCCATTGCATGTGCATAAACAGCTCCTTGGTGTCACAGGGGGATTCCTCCACCTGTTTTCTGCAGCCACATATAAAAGCTTTTAATTTAAAATGGATGCTTCTTTGCCCATGTCCTCTAGAGTGATGTTTGGGGACAGCTAAATTTGGTTTGTGTGATTGCTGACTCAGAAATATGGTGCTCTTGTCTCCTTGAAATTTTCCAGAAAACATTGTGCTAATATTTGAATATTGTTTGAAAGGCACTCCAGTATTTTACAATAAGAAATTTTCTTCATTGTAGCCTCCCTCGGGACAGGGTATCATCTGGTTTGCACTTTAATTGGAAAATGGTGACCTGAAGAGCTGTGTTTCCTGCAAAATCACTCACTGGAAAGTGTATTTATTAGTATGTTCTTCTGTCATATTTCAATGCAAAGCTCAAATTCAGTAGGAGCTATGAAGTAAATGACCCAGAGAGATAGGAGTCAGGAGTAGAACAAGAATTTACATGTTGATCTTCAGATAACGTGCTCTGTAGAGGCACAGAGCCCACTCCCCTGAGGATATATCCTCTTCTTTCAATCTGCAGTTCTTCAAAGGACTGTTTTTTCTGGCAGCCGTGAATCCAGGTGCTCCTGATCTGGCAAGCTCAGCTAGAATTGCTCATATTGACAGAAACATCTTATCTAGGGAAAACAGAAAATGCTTTTCTTTTTCCTTCCTCTCAAAGCCTTGGAAGGAGGAAGGCGTCCACTCTCCATCCTCATCCACCAAGAGTCTGTTTTGGCAGCCCCTCTTGTTTCTCAGAGAGATGCTTTCTTTTCTATCAAATGCTGCATGCTCCCTACAGTTTGAAAATCAGAGGCTGTGGGTGGAACAGTTGATTTGTGAGTCACTTGGATAGAGGGGTAACAGTTGGAGGTGCTCACGGCAACATGCAGCCGTACAGGAGATGGGCCATAGACATCCCTGTGGGACCCCCAGAAGGACACAGGCAAGGTCTGTAGAGGGAAGAGGCGGTGAGGGGTAGGGAGATGACTGAGAGTGATGTTTTCTGAGTCCAAAAAATCTGAGTCCACAGTAAGAGCAATGCATCCACCGAACTGCTGGCTGCAGAATGACGAGCAGGTGTTATGATGAGGAGCTGGCTTGAGGTCCGGCCAGGAGTCTTTCATTAAGGACTCTGGGGAAGGGTGCTGGTTGGCAAGGAGGGGTCAAGTGGGAATGGAGGAAGGAGAAAGAGGAGAGGGAATGCAGTGAGAAGAAAAAAATGGCAGTCAGTGGGATGGAGGAGCTGGGCTTCCAGCTTTTAGCAAATCCATGTATTTTACAGCCAGCGGGACGCTCGTCAAGTTTGCTGATGTGCAGCTGGTATTCTGCAGCCCCCACACAGGCTGTGGACTGTTCCCAAAGGGCAGAGGGAGGGAGCTACCTGGGGGTGCTCTTCAATTCCTTATCAAGACACCCACATGTCTGTTGGAAAAACCTGGGGCAGTCTTGATTTTATTCCAGTGTCAACTGTATCAAGCATTTTAGAAAAAAATCCAGCCTTCTTTTAAAGATTTCCAGAAATGAAGAATTCCTTGCAGCTGCTGTAATGTTCTTCCAACAATTTATTTACCCTCCAGCTAGCTGTCGTAAATCAACACTGAGATACCCTCTTCGTCTACCAGATTAGCACATCTCCCATGGGAGCTCTGTCCCGCGTTTGCCTCAGAGTAACGTATGAGCAGAGCAGCCTTCAGCCTCCCCTTTGGAACCTGCATGCGCACATACAAGCCTTGCACTGTAGTCTCTGCTTCCAGTCGTCTAATCGCTATTGTGCATCTTCTTTGAGCCCACCCTAATTTTGCAATAATCTTCCAGTACTGCAGACACCAGAACCAAAACTACTAACCCAGAGTCAGTAGCAGGAGAATATTATTCCTATTGTTTTGGTCTTGTCCTTCAGATTATTTAACCCTCCTTCAGTCTGATATTTGCAACTTTGATCACTGATGATCTGGGTTTTTCCAGGTCTTTGACAGAAATATTGGAGGGCTCTAAATTCCTCCAGACTGTGTATTGTTTCAGAGGAAAGGTGGTTTATGCCCAGTGTTTGGAAATACCTGCCAGGGGCAGAACTGGTGACCGGAGGCTGGGCATAAACCTCACGCGTGATCTCGGGGGTGGCCATGCAGAATACGAATTAGCAGAGAATTGTGCTTTGACACAAGCCCAGGGTCTAGTTTCAGGCACAAAAAATAGAACAGATCTGGGATTTTTTGGAGGCAGGCGGCATCCCACAGTTACTGTAGAAAATATGGGTGGAAAGTGAGTGATTGCATTCAGGTTTTTCCTAGTCGTCTTTACTGACCTCCAGGGTTCCTCGGCTGAACTCTGAACTTTTCCCCTTACTTTCTTTCTGTATATCTCTAAGGCAGATACTGTCATTAAAATGATTTAATAAGTCTCCATGGGAAACAGCAATTTGCCTCCTGCATTGAAAAATATTCTTAAAAGAAATTTTGACTGTTGTCACAATCTGTAAAAATAATAAATCCGAGCTATGCTCAGAGCCGAACTGTGAATCCTGGGAGAGCTTTTAAAAAGGCCTTGTAACTCATACCTGGAGACATCCTTAACCAGGCTATTTTGGGAATGAGGGAATCCTGTTTCCCACTGGGAAGGTTTATGCATATATAAACCAGTGGCAATGGTTTTATTAGATCAAATGCACAAAAAATATTTTTTTGGCCATGAGGTTTTGAAAGAAAGGGGTTCAGAGCAATAGGTGAACAGAGAAAATGGGCAGGGAGGTCATGAAGTACAAAGTTATTTGGCTAAAAATGTTGTATTGTTCCCAAATGGAAATCTCATTCATTGAGCCAACTGTTCATTGCAATTTTGGCTTCTTGGTTTCTGAATCATCTGTGAAGCAACTGCAGTAATTGTTTGGGGTTTTGGTTTTTTTCTCATGTATCCATTATTTGCCAGTATTATTTTTCAGTCTGCAGCTGACATTTCAAATAATAGAATAGTAAACTGTGAGCTTCCCAGATGAATGCTCCCTCCAACAAGGAGACCTGTTAAATGTTTGGAACTGCATAGATTTACTATTAAATGCTCTCTTATATCCCAAAATTATACTTGGTCCAAGCATTTTCTCTATTTAAAATCCAACAGCAGCAAAAAAAGTTGAACTTGCAATATCTTCAATTTAAAAGCACATTATTTCAAAGCTGGATATTTATGGCCTCAAGTTGCACCAAGGGAGGTTTAGATCAGACGTGAGGAAAAATGTCTTTACTGAAAGAGTGGTTAAACGTTGGAACAGGCTGCCCAGGGAAGTGGTGGAGTCCCCATCCCTGGAGGTATTTAAAAGACGAGTAGATGAGGCGCTTAGGGACATGGTTTAGTGGGCATGGTGGTGTTGGGTCGACGGTTGGACTCGATGATCTTAGAGGTCTTTTCCAACCTCAATGATTCTATGATTCTATGATTCTATGGAGTGTTTTCAGCTTCTGAGGAATGGGATGATGCGATAGCTTACACCTTGTTTTACACTTTAACATTGAAAACATCATCAAAATTAGGAAATATTTTTTGTCAAGCCTATTTTGTGGTTCAAAGAGCCTATCAATTCATGGGTTAACAACCTCACAGAAGGGTTTTTGAGCAGTTTCTTGTTCACTGAATGGAAACAACTGAAGAAAAAGCAGAAGAAAATTGTTTATTGATATTGAGAACAGGGCAGGCTGATACTGGGAACAGGGAAGGATATTGTCGTTTGTGGAAATACTAGGAAGTCTCTGTCTCTCACACACAGACACAAACACACACATTATTTAACCAGTTATAGATATAACCAGGATGTGGATTTTCTTTAACATACACCCTGTAACAGAAATTAAAACTTTTAATCATCCTGCCTTTTCTCTAAACTTCTACATTGGCTGACACTCAATCCCTGTGCAACCAGGCAGCGGAGAAACTTTGCTGCTCTCCATTTCCCCCTAGCTATGGCTCAAAGAACGGAGGTCAGCTTTGGTGTAAAAACCACCACCTTGTCGATACGATTCTACGCTATGTACAATATGGAAGTAAAATTTCTCACATCAGTACCACAAACAATGTGCATCGGTATTTCTTTTGGTGTCCCTTGGGATTGCCTTCATTCTCTACATTACAAATTATCCCAAGGGAGTGAAGATGATATTGTTTTCACCGTTACTGATAACTGATTGCTGCTCGATCACAGGTAGCAGCAGAGGCCGTGCGGGCCAGCGGTCAGTCCCCAGGGCAATGGACCTCCTGGGGCCTCTCCTTGGCCATTTTTTTGGACAGTACATGTGGGGACATGCTGTTTCGCAAAGGCACACATGCTCCACAGAAGCCATCGGGAGGTTTCAACAATGAGGATGTAGCAGCATGTAGGTAAAGAGGGATATTAGTCTCACCACAAATTTCTCCATAGCCTGATGGTGAAATTTCCTGGAGACCCCCTTGGGCACAGTTGCACCATGTTGTTTCTTGGAAGAACTCCCCAGTTGTTCATCACTGATTTCGTAACACAACAGTGATCGGGCCAAGTATACGTAGGACTCAAACTCAACAGCCTGCTAGCGAGTGCATGGCAGCACTCACTTCGTACCTCTGGCTAGATGCTGATCTCTTTTAAAAGTGCAAATCCAGAATCCATCTTTTGATTTGATTAGAGCTTATTAATGTTTGTTAATAAATCTGAGAACTGATTGCCCTTTCTGAGTACTTTATGCTGCTGTGGGGACCTGAGCTCAAGCCCAGAGAGGAGTAGTTTAGCCATAGGTGAGAAAGGAGTGGGCTCGGGTGATTCACCTCTCTGTTGGAGGGACTTGGCTTGTTTCTAAAATGCCACCAGCATGAATAATATCTGAATGCTGCCTCTTATAAATGCTTTTGCTAAAATCCTGTGCCTGTTAATCCACTTTAAATCTCCCTTGTCCTTTCTGTGTGCAATGAGCAGCTGGCCTGCTTTCTGCTATAGTCAAGCACAGCCTCATTTTCTTTGGGATTAAACTGACATCACCCGCACAGATCTCAGATCATCTCATGTTTTTGAAATGGTCGCTAATTCAACAACCCAGGACCCCACAGTGGATAAGCTTGAAAAACTCCCCTGTAAGTTCTGGTCCAGAAGAAGGTGATGAAGGTAGAAGGAGCCTATTGAGGAGACAGGTGCTACCTGGGACATTAGTTCCAGGTCCCATTTGGGGACGTAACCTCAAAACAATACAGTGTCATCATTTCCACTGCTTTACTATCAAAGTGTTTCGGCATGCTTGTCATGAGGATGCCTGGAGTCTTTCTCTCTGTTTCCCAGACAAGTATAAAAGACTTTAAAGGATTTTTTTTTTTTTACCTCCTCATTGTCATTACAACAACCTTAATTATAAAATGAGTTCCACACAATAATTTGGTGGTTTGGTGTTTCCAAAGCAGTGTGCTAAGGTGGTCATATAGCGCTCTCTTCAGTGTGCTGAAGACAGGGCTGGGGGAGCTGAACAGTTAATTCTCCTCTGTAATGAATACTTGAAAACCACTTTGAAAATCCCTCTTCTGTTTCGACTGATGGGATGTTTGGTATTCACCTTATGCCAAACCTTTGTTTCCTTTTCTTTTCTTTGCAAGGATTATGAGTACCCTCTTCATTCTCACAGTTCGCACTACCAGAAGAACGACCGCTGCCCCCCACCGCCCCAGACTTTGCCTGACCGAGCCTGCGAGGTGCCCAGCTGCCGGTCGGATTCAGAGTGTGAAAGGCACAAGCGCTGCTGCTATAACGGGTGCATCTATGCCTGCCTGGAATCTGTGCAGCCACCGCCAGGTAGAGTGGACCCAGCAATCAAATTATGGCAGAGAGAAGCATGCAGAAATCATGGTAGTCACCCCCATGTGCTTTGGGTCTCAGGTGGGAGGCACAGTTTGAGCGTGAGTTGAGGATAAAGCTTCGGTTCCACACTTCTGATTTCTGGGATGATTGCTGAATTAAGAAATTATCCAAGGTCAGCTGGTGTGGCAAAATTTCCACCAGCACAAATGGTAGAAATCATTTGAGGCCAGTTCTTTTCCTGGGATTATATATTCAGGAAAAGAAGTAATCCCAACCTGAATTAGTGCTCACAGAAGCCAGGCAGCCATCTCATCTGATCCATGCCATGGGAATGGAGGATGGGAAACAACAGCTGCTTTGGCCCTTGCGACACCAGGTTCCTGGGGCCCTGGATAACATCCATGGCTCTCTTGCCACTGGGACAACAATAGCATGAATACAAGTATCTTGCTGAAAACTCAAATCCATCCTTCAGGAGCCTGGCAGCCTTGTCACTGGCTGTTAGAGGAAGTCTGTGACTTTTCCATAACTGTGCCCCCTATGGCTACTCCACCTTGACTCTGTCATTTCTTGTTTCTGTCTTTCACAGTTTTAGACTGGTTGGTTCAGCCCAAACCCCGCTGGCTGGGAGGCAATGGGTGGCTTTTGGATGGCCCAGAGGAAGTCTTACAGGGTACAGTACATTTCACTGTCTTCTCTGTCAGATCGGTAATTATACCAAAGGCACTAAATAATATATTCATCATACACAGGGCCTGCCGGGGTTGTTGAGATGCTGGGGCTACAGGTATTTGTCTGGAGTGTCCGTAGGAATAACGCTGTGTTGTGCAGGGGGCTAGTTTCTGGTGCAGTAAATCGGTTGCTTTTTATGGATATGGCTTATCCAGCAGAGCACTAGGAATACTGCAGGGAACTGGCTTTGTATCCATTCTTGAAATAAGTAGAAATATGTAATTTTTTAGAAAAAGGCTTTGTCAGCATACACAGATTTTCTGCCAGCTGCCTGATAGACTGTGGGCAGACTTGGATTAGGAGGTCTCTTAATCCGGAGTGGCCTCACTGCACAGATGCCTTGGGCTGGGGCTTTCAAGTCTGAAGGCTGCTTTGAACAAGAGCCCTGGCAAACTGCTGCAGAGTTGTGTCAAGCTGACGTGGAGCTGGGAGCATCTAAGCTTGGGGACTGCTAATGAGATTGGGCTTCTCAGGTTAATTCCATAGAGAAAGGTCCTTTAATTTATTTTTTCCAATACCTCAAAGTGAAACAAAGAGGGAGTGGGGAGGTGGGAAGAGAAGTTTTCTTCTACAAGACATCCCCAGGTGTATGTATGCCTGAAGTTCTTAATTTCTTCATGGAAAGGCTATTCCAGCTTTTGATCAGCTTTAGTCAGACACAGGTAGTGCCAATAAATTACCCTTTTTGGTCTTACGCAGATGCTATCAGACTCACCGAATTCTCATCTATTATGGAAACTCCTAGTTCTTCAAGAGAAAATTCTGCCTCCAGCTCATTGGAGTTGCACTGCTAGAAATAAGATAAAATAGGTTCCTCCTCATCCATTCCTGTCATGCTAATATTATTTGTTCTTATCTTAACACCTTCATCTCAGCTTGAGGGAGTAATTAGTGAAGTAAGAACCATCAGTCATGGCATGACAATTACAGCAGAGGTCCTTGATATTAAAATCCTGGCAAATGAAAGGGTGGAGTGTCCCTGCATAGTCTGTACATTTAATGGACACAACCACTGCCTATAAGTCCTGCTTTACTTTCTTATTCTGCTCTGCACTTGTTGAAAATCCAGGGTCAAGACGGTTAAAGTCTCCATTGGTAACAAGGGGTGGTACTGCCTTACTCCATAGTGAGTCACATCTGAGGTTTAAATTCATCGGTAAGGTAGTGGGTGTGGAGCAAAGAACAAAGCAGCAAGCTGCCAGCTTCCTGGTCATGTTTCCCCGATTCCTCACCCACCCAGCCCGAAACACTGGCTGGAACAGACTTATGGCTGCTTGGAGGAAGAAGGCGCACGGAGGAACAACCCATCAGTGCGAGCATGGTGGTCAGTGGTGGTCTGTCTTCACTGTTCTCCAGCCCTCGCACAGAGCCTGCACAACAGGCTCTGGGGAGGGCGTCGTTACAGGTAATCGGGCTGACCTGCACTCCCCATATAGGGCTAGACACATAAGTTTTTGTGTAAGGTGTGAACTGGATCACCTGCTCTGCCAGGCTTCTTTGGAGGTGTTAGCTCCTTGGTACCCTTGCATGGGAAGTAGTCTGAGATCCTGTCTGGGAGGAGATACAGAAGAAGGTGGCCGTGTTGTCATATTTTGGTTACCTGTGGGTGTTAAAGCCGTGATTTATGACCTGCAGGCTTCTTTTGCAGCTGAGGCCTGCAGTACCACTGAGGATGGAGATGAGCCTCTGCATTGCCCCACAGGCTATGAATGCCATATCATCAACCCGGGTAACATGGCTGAAGGGATCCCTAACAGGGGCCAGTGCATCAAGCTCCGTGGAAATCCAGGTCAGTTGACCGCAAATCTCCCTTCCTTTCTTGTTCTGTCATGCAAACACCAGTAAGGGACGGTGCGCTCTCACTGGCTTTGGTGGAGATCTGCTGGTACGTCTGCTCTCATGGGCTTCCTAGGTTTTCTGGGCAGCCCAAGGCCCCAAGGCAGTGTGTGACAGCTGGGCTGGGAGACAGTCCCCCCTCTGCAGCAATCTCAGGTCTCTAATGCTCTTGATGTTGGCTGAGCTGTGTGAAATACCCAAAGCAGGGGACACAGTTCTTGTTTGCTCTGTATGCCAGTGTCCTCTGGGATTGTGTAAGCAGAGCAGGTAGTAACCTGCATATGCCATTATTACGCAGCACAAAAAAATAGAAATGTTTATATATTACTACACACTTAACTAAGAAATATGAGTTTCAAATCCCAGTTTTGACTTACGACTTTGCTTTCTGCATCCAAAACATTGTTTCCTTTATTCTGCTGACACATTTGCTCAATAAAGGAACTTACAGAGGCCAAGCTATTTTCCAGGAAAGCTCGTAACATGTCTAGGTATGTGTAACTTCATTGAATAGTAGGATATGTATGTCTGCACTGGGCTACAAATCATCTCAGTGTAGAGACATGAGACATCAGTTTTGCCATTTCATCACTGTAAAAGCCAGGGGAAGCATCAAACCAGATCCCTGAACTGCTTCCATAAAAGACTAAGATTTTTTCCAGGGCTTTTTGATCATCTCTTTTATTCTTTTATAACTTTTTCTTTAATAACATCCGTAGTAACTAAGGTAATGTATAGCTGTTTGGTTCTTAGACACGAGGTATTTCTAAGAGCTTAAATAATTATATAAATGGTAAACAGAAAAACCTAGCTGAAACTTGAATTATATAAAACACTAATAGATGGTCTGAAACTTTACCCAAATTTTCTTTTGAGAAAGTCTGTGATTCCTTGACTCACAGCTACTGAAAAGAACATAACATGCTAGTGGCCAGCAGTTAACCACTCTCAGGGAAAGTGAGTTTTGTCCACATAGTTCAATAATCTAAACAGTTTTATAAGAGGTTTATAGCAGCCTACACTACTTCAGCTACACAGATCTTTTATTTTCCTGTTTGTGAGGTCATTATTTCCATATGTATAACTTCTCTTTGCTGTACACAGAAGGTTGGAGTTTAACACAAAGAATGAAGGCTGACGAGATATGTTCTCATTACGTACCTTCTTTTTCAGATGGACGCAACCTGAGGCATAAATATTACAAGGAATATTTTGGTAAGCCACTGGCATTAAGTGTTTGCTATTATTAAGCTTTATAGTTATTGCATTGCTTACAAGGAATTTGCTGCTTATGAAATGAAGGTTTGTAGATAGCAAAAAGAGATTCTTTAGCCTCAACTCTCTACGCCTTGGTCAAAAGATCTTATTTTAAGTTCTGCAATGCCCTGACTGCGGACTCTTGAGAATCAGTATCTCCAGTTGTGACACAATGTGCTAAATGATGCAGCCTTCTGCCAGGGGTTCCCACCCAAGGGGTGAGAAACACCCAATCCAATAACCTTTTGTTATTTTTAGGTATATTTTTGGAGCTTTGCTCATGGCCCAGGGCTCCTTGCAGATGGACATAGAACTCTGTCAAAAGCAGGGTCTTTTGCCAGGAGCTTGTATTGTGGTATGTGATAAGAGATGACTGGAGCCCAGTGAATGAGTCCCTTGTTGTTATCTGCAACCACAGGAGGTGTCAGGTCCCTTGCACAAATTGATAGATATGTGTCTCAAAGAAAGCAGGAGGATCTTCCAGAAGATCTCTTTTCTCATGGCTTCAAAGCTCCTGGTTTCTGCTAACTCTTAGATCTAGAGGGGGACAGTCAGATCAGATTGGAAGTGATATTCAGATATAACTAGACAACATCTTTGATATGATAAGATTTACGAACAGCCAAATTTGGCCAGTATAGCTGATAAAACTATGAAAGGATTTCCTTTCCTCTGTCCAGTGAGCTATCGCAGCTCCCCCAGAGAACTGCTAAATAATGAGACCGGTAAAACTGTACTGTGTAGAGAATCTTGAGAAAACATTTGCCAAAGACTAACTTAAAATCTAACTTGCTGATATTTGTTTTACAGGGAGCAATTCCAACAATGTGGTCGGCTATGTGAAAAACCAGCAGAAGCATTTAGGCTAATCAAAGGTGTGCCTGGGTAAGTGTCCTGTGAATAAAGGGAAAGCTGGGTGAAAATAGTCGGTGCTTAGTATGCAATTATTTAAAGAAATGGTTGTTGGAGGGTGAAATTACCTGTCATCAAAACGCCAGTGTAAGGACAGCACCTTAAAACTATGTACAGGTGCATACCGCAGGCTCCATGAAACACCTATGCCGACAAATAGATGGTGCTGTAAAAGTATCCTGAGAACCTGTGGCACTGGAGATTGAGCTCTGCAAACTGTCCATGGAGAATTCAATCTTTCCCAACGCTTACTTTCCCCCTCCCACTTTTTATTCTAATTTCACAAGATGCACCTGATTTCTTTGAAGAACCTTTGCCTCGTGGGCGTTTAGAGGATGGAGTGATTTTCAGGACGAATAATAAATGCTGCAAAACTTTGTGTGCCTTAAGACACTAAACTTTATGTTTAGGGGCTTCTTCTAATGCAGGTATAACTGCTCCTGCAAGACAAATTAAAAAGCTCTTTATTCTGGACTGATTGCAGTAAGGGTCAGTCTTGGAAATACTTAGGCATATGGGTGATTTTGTGGGGTAACTTTATGTGTGTGAACAGTTGCACTGAACAGTGTGACCCACTCATGTGAGTAAACGTGCTTGTATCCGGCCAGAGTGAAGCCAACTGAAAAAGCTCCAATCATTTTATCAGGCTTTGAATTAGGCAAGAATGACAATATTTATTATACCAAAGGTTCTGTCCCAGGATGGTTTTCTCAACACTTTCAGCTTCACTTTAAAACTAACTTGAGTTTAACCGGCAGTTATGCAAACAAAGCAGTTCAGTGTGTCTTTTATGTACCTACGTCAGGCTGACTGTTAAGATTACACAGCTACGTAAGGACAAGTTCTGTGCAAACTTCCCAGGAAGGATAAATATTTTAATTCTTTTTTTTTTGTTTGATTTTCACCCAGCTGGACCACTCTGTTAAGCAGCTGTCAAGGAATGCTTTACCCATCAGTTTTCTGTTTTGGAAGAATTCTGGTCCCAAACCTCCACGAGCCCGTCTCCAGCATTACCCTGATCCCTGCCCACCAGTGATAAAAAGTCTTCGCTGTTCAAGGAACAGGATGAGTCTAGATTTTAAGCCTATCAGCAGGGGGAGAAATGCGATCCCCTGAAAGAACCACGCCGTTTATCAGCTGCCCTTCTACCAATGAATTGTAAATACCTCTGAGCGGATCCCTATAAGCCACAGCGCCATTATCAGGCTGCTGGAACAGAGCCTGCCCTTTATGTGCATGTTATGTGACCGATCCGGATTCCATGACCATGAACATAACTCAGTATTATACAAATGAAGCGACGTCAGAATTGTACCTAAATATCATATCTAAGTTACATTAACATAGGCAAGAGTGTAAGACTAAAGAGGCTCTCTGGATCAAATCCAGTGCCTGCCTATCTCAAACAACTACTTTAAATAAGCCTTTTCATAAGTTTAAAGTTTGAAGAAACCTGCAGGTTTCTTCTTTTCCTATTTATACCTAGGGTTCACCAGGTTTGACACCCCATCTACAAGCCTAAACCTGAAATCTTAAGAATTTGAGGAACTCTGAGCTAGGAGCAAAACAGGTTCTATAAATTTTTTTTTAAAGTTACTTTCCTTTAGCTTCTCAGTCTGGTGAGCTGCAGATCGAGAGCAAATGATGGAATAGATTTCTTTCTACAATATCTAAGCAGACACACGTGCGTGCCAGTCTTTTTAAGTTGTTGTTTTTAGCCAGCACATTTAATACTCACAAAATGTAAATCCGCATTTTTGTACCTGCAAAACCTCAGCAAGAGGGCTGGAGTCTGGATTATTTGTTGCACATATTAGAAAAGAAAAATCAGGATAAATTTGTGTGATTAAAAGGATTATCTGGCAGATGGGCAACTGCTTTTTAGAAGTCCTGTACCTTTATGTTGACTGTCATAAATCCTTACGGTCAAGTTATTTGTATTTGGACCTTACAGCTTCTTTTGGCTGTTTAGCGTTATAAAATGGAAAACACATTTTCTATGAATGTTTTTCTTTTCTGTGGCAGTCCTAAAGGGACAGTTGCATTTCATTTTAACAAATCTGCCAGAATTGCTAGGCAAAAGAAGCCATGTTTGCTCCCTTGTTTAGTACGTGTCCCCATCTGCATGCATAAAATTAGCATTTTAATATGCAGAGTAGTAGCGGTGTATATAAATACCCAATTCACAAATACAAGTGCCTGCTTCCACCCACAAACTATGGGATTTTTTTCCACTCACCAAATGTTTTAAGCCAAAGCTAAGACGCCTATAAAACACTTGATCCTTTGCATACGACGTTTGCAGCTGGAGAGATGAAAGATGCCAAACTGCTCTTCTGTTTCCTATCATAAACAGGCACACTGCTCGGTGCTTTACAGAGCAAAGGAACAGATGAAGGGCTCCACATTTTCCTAAATATCTTCATTTGTTGAACTCCGTTCACTTCTTTGTGCCTTTGTTCCAAGTTCTAGGTATTAAATGCAACACCATATTCGGACAGATCTAGTTCTAGAATTTTATCATACACAACTTCATACAATGATGTCTTCTTAACTCCTGCTGGATGGACAGGAGTCCGTCCGTGTTTTCTAGTTCCAATCTCAGTTTAGGCCAGAAACTTGCCGCTTTGCCGCTGACACAACTTGACAACTTAAAGCAACACAGCTCATAATGAAAGTCTTGCTCCTGGGTGCTGCTCAGTGAAATGGGTTGATTTTTTTCAGCATTACTTGTTGCAGAAAAATCAAACTCTGATTAAATGAGCAAAGCCCTTCAATGGTTACTGCTAAGCCCCAAAGAGTGAATGCCAAATTGTTCTATTTTTAAATAAAAAATTCAGTGCCTAAAACCAGCAGAGGATCCAGTTGAAAAAAATGTCTTGAGCATTAACAAATTTGCAAGATTAAAACTTCAGATCTCAAGCTAATCTTGCAAAGGATCCAAAAATATGCTTAATTTGAGTGGACACATTCACTTCAGTGGCTGCTTTTTTGTAGCTACAAAAGCACATACCTGACCACCTTGCTGGATGGGATGGTAAAGATATTTTCTACTTGCAAAAGGAATTTTTAAAAAAGAATATTGACAAATTAATAATTTGTTGATGAATTTGTTTACTGGGTGTTATCAAAGACATCACCCTTCCTCATGGTGCTATAATGCTTGGGGTTTTTTTCAAGTTAATTCTTTTCAAGTTATCGATTGTCAAACTCAGAAACAAAAGCCACAGAAGAGACTTGTCTAAATGCTGTGTTTTCAACACTGACATCCATCACATGTTGAACCGAAAACACAGACCAAATGAGTTGTCCTCAGCTTGTCTTCTCTCCAAAGACAAATGGCTTAACAACAATCTTGTGAAGCACAGTAGGAAATCACTAATGTAGGTTGTTTTTAATGTTCCCATGTACACTTTAAAGCATGTTTGGTGCTATAATAAACTTTACATGTATCACTGTGTGCTAGCAATGCTCACGGCCTTGCAGATCCTCGAGCGCTGCCGGCGCTGCCAGTGGAGCTGCTCTGCCTTGCAGCAGCCGAGGATCTGCAGCAGCCCCAGGCAGACCCTTCCTGGTTTGTGCCCCTGGTGCTTAGACGTGTACGGGTTCTGCTACTTCGGTGCTCAATAAAAAGTGACCAGTATATTTTTCAACTCTGCCTAGTTTCCGTTGTGTGTTCTTGACATGCGCTTGGCTTCGAATTATGAAAAAAAGGACAAATCTTTTCAATTTTAGTTGGTGGAAGAGCTCAGAAAACATGGGCACAGGGAGGCAAAAGTCATTTTGTCCACTGGAAGGGAGGTGATAGACCCCCAAAACACATCTACCACCAGTGTCCCCTTTCAGAGGGGCCACCTTTGTGGGTCAGACGCTCACTCAGTTCTTGGCGCTTTCACTTCTATTGCCCAAAGAGGAGCTGATGGACAGTACTGTAAAGAGGATAGTGATGGTGACCCAAGTAGAAGGTGACCCTTTTATTTGACCAGGCATTTTCCTTCTTGATTCAGAGCTGTTGTTTGTTGCCGGATGGGTTTCAGCTGCCAGCTCAGGCGGTTTGCGCTGCACAAGCAGCTGCTCAGACAGCTTTGCAGGAGGCCAAGGCTTGCTCGAAGGGTGGAAAAGTAAACCAAGTCAGAGACCAGCGTTGGGCTGGTGCCCACTGCAGGATACCGGAGCTGAAAGAGGAGCCTGGCGCTGAGAGGTTGGGCTGCTGAGCCCTGCGTTTCCAGGAGCAGGCAAGACTTCACCATCCCACGAGCTCCACCCACACCAGTCTTGCTATACCTGCTCCTCAGGAGCAGGCAGGTGTCCTTCTGCATTGCTTCCCTTCTGCCCTGAAACCATAACAGGAGTCACAGAGAGAGAAACTGCCTCTAATTTGGCCAAGGAGGGAATAGCAGTGGGTTTCATTGCTTTGGAAATGTTTTCTGTGGGTTTTGAGAAGATGCCAGCTAGCACTAGGTGTCAGGGTAGCTCTTCAGTCTGGCAGTGAAGTCATCCTTGGGATCACTTGAACTTCTCATGGCAATGGTCATATGGCCTGTTTGGATGGGGAGATTACGGGATGTGCGTAACAACTTGGGCCTCCTGCTGTGAAGTGTGAGGTGGACTAAGTACCTTGGCTTTCAAGAGAAGGATCTATTTCATGAACACCACAAAATTATGTTTTGATTTCAACTTGTTTCCATGTTAATGCAAGCAAATATAGTTTCTGTTGATGTAGCTGGCTAAGGCTAACGGTCGTTGTGGAAAAAACTTTGTGTGACCTAAGGCATCATCTGCAGATGACACTGAAGTACTATCGGTGCATCCATGAACCCAACAGCTGGGATCAACAGAAGGACAAACATTATAATAGATCTTCAAGAAGTCAGGGGTCTGCGTTGAAACCACAGCGTGCATCTCTAGGTCAGCAATCTGCAGCAGTTGTAAATATGAGAATAATAAAAAAAAACGCTGTAATTTTAACATGCCTAGTTCAGAGCTCCATTAAGCTTTATGGTGCTTATTAACACTTATTAAGCAGAAGTGTTCTGGTTACCTTCAGGAAGCTGTTCCACAGTTTCATGAGCAGTGAAGAAGCCTACAAGGTTGAGACAACCCATAGCAGAGTCTTTGGAGACTGACAGTTTCTCTTTGCCCACTACATAGCAGGGATTTGTTCATATAGGGGGTTGTTCACTTCTCCCACCTCACACTGTCTACGTAGGCTAGAATTTTTCTCTGGAGGTGGTGTCAGGTGAGCATCAATTGTCTGTCTATGGTAAAAGGATTTACAGCATCATTTAGCGTCACTTAAATAAAAAAGACACCTTTTGCTGGTGAGTCTACAGAGGTAAGTCCTATTTCTTCCCATTATTTTCTCCTTCTTGTTACCTTTCTATGTAGACAAGGTAGCAAGAACCACGGGAGAAGCTGTGCAAAACAAAAAAGACCTTTTGCCAGTTTCCAAGACGGAGATGTAGATGGTGGGGCTCATTCCCCCCAGCCTGAGCCGCCCCACCAGACGAGTCTCCCAATTTAAGCAGCGGAGGCTGTGCAAACAGAAACCAGGAGATGTAATTAAATTCCCCCTTCCTTCCTGGTGACACACCTACGGACAGACCTAAGGATTTTACCCAGCCCCTATCAGTAGCATTGACAAGACGGAAAGGAACCGTGGCCCAAAACTTTGTTCTTTGCTTTTGTAACCAGGAGCAGCGGATGTTCTGCCCAGGGGCCTGGGAAAAACCCGGCCTGAAAGCAGAGTCTTTGGATTTTGGGGTAGCAGCAAACTCAGTAAATTCTGCCCATGCACCAGAGGTTTTTTACCTCGAGGTGGCACAAGAGGAACAGAAGTGTGACGAGCCCTGGTCATGGCGAGGGAAGCAGGTGAAGGAGCTGTGAGTTTTGAACTGAAAGCAGCACCCTGCCCTCACAGCGGCAACCTTTTGGGCTCACGTAATCTCAGATTACAGCTGCTTTGCTGTATGCGTATTCATAACAGATACTTTCTATTTAAAAAAAGGTTTCCCAAATAACCTACTTAGAACTGGAGTCCGACCCTGAGCTTTATTATCCAATTAAATAGGAAATACTATAAACGTACTGTAATTGGGCTGTGTGTTGTATTTTTATAGTGTGAAAATTATGTCTTATACCAGAATGAAGAAATACAACTTGTATTAGTGTTGTTTTCTTTATATTATAGTCTTGATGCAGTTTATTCCCAGCATTTTCTGAGCCATGAGATAGCAAAATACATTATTTTCCATTAGAATTCCTAACAGGCAGAAATCAAAAGCAGCAAGAAAATGAAACTTCAGTCTGTTCAGCAATTTTGCAGAATGTGTGGTGAATAGTCAGCAACAACTACATTTTCTTTCTGCATTTATTCAATTTCATTGGTGCTAAAATGTAATTTCACGTTACAGAACTGAATGAACATAAAGATGACAGGCAGGGCCATGGTCCTGAGCCCAAACAATGCTGTTTCTCTCGAACTGCAGGTCTGCTGGATAATAAACCAAAACACACCGATTATTATGGTGCATTATCATGCTCATCAACTCATATTTCTCCTTTTCTATGTCCTGTTTGTCTCGGTATTTTTGTCGTATCCCTCACCGTATCATTCCCCCCCCAGTCGAGGCTGGGAGAGGAGGAATGTGACCGCAGTGCCGGAGCACAGCGGGTGCCTCCATGCCAACCCGGGATGTGGCGTCTTGGCCCGTGTCCACATTGCACAGATTCTGGATTTTGTTCTTCTCCGGGTTGTGCACACAGCACTGAGCTACATGTGTTTCCACAAGCAGCAGCTTTTTGCCAAGAGGACGAAGTTAAATAAGGAGACTCTCAGCGAGAGCCTGTTGCTCAATTAGCCGTATTGTCAGCAGCGCTTGGCTAACGAGAGCCGCGCTCGGGACTGCGCAGTCCGCGTACACGTTGCACACAGCAGAGCCCCAGAGGGACGCCCGGGCTCCTCACGGGTGCCAGCTCCCCTTGCCGTATGCCGGTTGCGTGGATGATGGGTGAGTTTTCAGGATGAGAAAAGCAAGAACAAAACCAAGGAAATCTTTTTCCTACCTGCCTAGAGAGCGGGAAGATGTTTTTCACCACTTTTCTATCAGAGACATGAGGAACGACTCAATATCCCAATATGATCCCAAGGCTCTGACTACTACAAACACACTCAGATGAACAGAAGAATGTATTTCCTTGCCAGGCAGTGCCTGCTTTGCCTTATCAGGACCACGGCAGAGCCAGCTGGCTGTGCTCCAGATCCTTAAAAAAGCTACAGAAGGAGGGGACCAGTTCAAAAGCAGATGTGAGCTGAGAGATGTTTTGCCACCTAATTCCTATGCATTTCGATAAGGTCTAAATCTCTATATACCTCTGGGAGCCTGGGCTGCCTTCGAGCCCTGGCAAAGCACCTTACTTAAGCCCTGGGCAGGGCCTGGATGTGAGCTGCCTGAAAATCAGTGCCCAGCATTATCCCTGGATATTTTCCCATGGGAAGGAGGGCTGTCGCAGCGATGCAGGAACTTCCTCCATCTGCCTGACACATCCAGTTCGGGTCATTAAGAAAGCATTTCTCAATCAGGAGCCAAGGGATTTAGGAAGCCCCAGCTGTGTTTTACAAGAACCCGTCTATTTGCAGGGTGTTTCCCAATCGCTCCACTTTCCCCTCGGTCTTTGGAAAGAAGCCCTCCCACCAGACCACTTCAGTGGGACACAGCTTGGGACAATGTGTATTATCCGTAGCTGCTAGCAGCGTCATGCTGGTGGGGTGTCCCATGGGGCTCACCAGCTTTCGCTAGACTGGTGGGACCTGGGAGATGTAGATAGGCAACACTGAAATGCTCCATGGGGAAAGCACTAGTTTGACGGAAGTTGGCCAGGTTTTGGGTACTGTGGGCTGTCACACAGGTAAGGGTCTGGGGTTTTGGTCCCATCATGGCCCAGGTGTCACCACCTCTGCTGCCCCAGAGGTAGGAAGGAGGCACCTGGATGTCCTAGGAGAAAACTATTCTTCTGCAGAAAACACATTTTTCTCTGACTGGGAATGATATTTATTCCCTCAGTGCAGTTTCTACTGTCAAAGGAGGGTCTTAATCTCATAGTTTACACCTTAGAGACAATTTAAGCCTAAGTGAATCCTGTAGTCATGATGCCTGGGGGAGGATGTAGGTGTCCTGGTGCAAACCAGAGCACGATGCTCCCTGACAGGCAGCTATGAATCTTCAGAAAAGATGTAACTGGTTAACTTCAGCCATATGTTGAGAACCACCATGAAAGCGCTCCCCTCTACCGAGTGAAAGACTGTTGTTTCTTAATGAATGAGCATCACATATTCACACATCACGCATTTATGCCCTCTCTCCGATGTAAATACTTATAAATACCGGCGTTATGCTGACTGGAGTGTTTCTCAAGGAGGATTTCCCCAGCCTGGAAGTTTACAAACAGGCTCGGCAGTGTGTGTAACCCGTCTTGCCGCTGCACGCAGCGGCCTTGGCAAAACAACCTCCCTATCTGCCTGCCCAAGATGTAGCACCTGCCGACACTCCTCCCGCAACAATTTTTCAGAGGGCGGAGGAGAACATAGAGCTGCAAGACCTCAACCTGCTCTTCGGGTGCCAGCCGTGCACACACGTAGGGCCACCTCACTCCTGTATCAGCCACGGTCTTAAACACAGACGAGCTTCCCCTGCCAGGGTTTTATGGGCGAAGCATCCTGTGTCGCTGCTCGAAGGGTGCGCAGCCTCCCTCCAGCACCTGCGGTCGAAGGCGTGACTTGGCGGCAGGTAAACGCTGCCTCTCCCTACCCGTAACCATAGCCCCGCGCTTGCAGGGGAATTCGAGCCAGCGCTGCCGGCGGCGGGTGGCACCGTCCCTGTGGCCCCCGGGGTGCTTCCCGCTGCTGTGCAGCGAAGATGGTAGAAGGAGGTTTCACCAAACTCTTCCAGAAAAGGTCGTTTTTCCACTTTGCACAGAAATATCAGCCCCTTGGGAGCGGCGAGCCGGAAGAGGAGGTGAGGATTGCCTATGCCTCTTGCCTGGACCTGCTGAAATAGTTTGTGTAATTGGCATTAAATTTGTCTAGTATGTCTGCTTTGTCCCACCGGTAACTTGATATTGCTGCTGCTGTGCTCTCCTCTCTCTGCTATTGCTGCTGCTGTGCTCTCCTCTCTCTGCGCCGAGTCATTCCCTGTACAACAGGCGACGAGATTAATGATGTTTACCAGGCAGCGGGGTGAGATGGGGATACTAGTTTCTATGCGATACTCCCAGGACGTATAGCTCAGGCCAAAGTCCTGGCCAGGAACATTGTTCTCTGCACTGAGGAGGTTCAAAATTAACAACAGTCGTAGCAGAGCAAGTGCCGTGAGGCCCATGGGCGCTGTGTGGGGTGCTTGCACAAAACGCAAACGCTGTCTCAGCAGAAGGGTAAATGAAGAGCGAGGCTAACCCTGTCCCCGGGGGTACCCCCTGCCACCGGTGCCAGTCACGGGTGGTGGGCTGTGACCCCTCGTCTGTCTCTTGTGTTGCTGCAGTCATTACTGGTAACGAACGGCCGAGAAGAGCTTTAGCTCAGAGCTGTGGAGTCCACTTTGAAATAATGCTTTCTTTGCTTGAAAAATGCTGATGTATGAACATTCTTTTTTTTCCCTCCTCCCTTCACTACCTCTCCTCGGTGCAGATGGACCAAAGAGTGCCCGGTGGCGATTTAGGTGTCACATTTGCTGTTCTTGGCTTTTTGCCACAAAACCTTCAGGACCAGGATTATTTTATTATCACGTTTGCTCAGCACAGGGATCTCCATTGCTCAAGCCCCATTTTGTTCTCCCACACGACAGATTGGTTGGGTGCCCTCCCACGTAAACCTCATTTGTCTAATTCCTTCAGCATGCAGGCTTAGCCCTTAGTCCCGTCCCAACAAGCACCATCTACACACTTTTGAGATATTCATGTTCTTTTCCGTGGCTGTCTGACTGAGGTCTTTTCTCAGATGTTATTTCAGCTAATCCTCTGCTCTCTTCTGAGTCTCGTCTTTCCAGTATGGGGGTTGGTCAGTGCTACAGGGAGACGAAAACAAGACATTGAGCAGTGCGTTGTGCAATGCTACTCTACAGTACTTAAACATAGCTCAAAATCCCAGGAAAGGAAGATCTTGTTGAGGTTACAGAAAGTGTCTGTAATCTCGCTTTGATGGGAAGCTGAGATTTCTGACCGTACATAGGCAGGAGGCCACCAGCAATTAGTCTGGCTTGTTCTTTGGCGGTACCATTTCTGTTGCGCCAAAATAAATGATACATATTTACTTCCAAATATAAACCCTTCTTGAATTTTAGCTCTGGTCCGTGCAGAGTGTGATACCTTTATAACAGGACAGGGAAATGACCGGCGTTTTGGCTACAGGGGTAGGAAGTAGGCAGCAATGTGAAATGACAACAGGAGCTTGATAAATCAAGAACGTATTCTCAGGTTATGATTTAGGCTGGTGAATGACTCACATTTCCTCTAAGGATGGTATTTTGCTTCTTTATTTGAAAACAGAGCACTTTCAGTCTTATAGATCTTTTGAGTATTTTGGTCAAAGGGTTGTCCTGGGCCTTAAAGATGTGAGTCCAGGTGATCTGATGGGACTCAAGCCAGGATAAATACACAAATTGTGGGTTGTGAAGGAAAAGCCCCGGCGCTGGTAGCTGCGAGGTGATGGCCAGCTCACAGGCTCTGGTGATGGTGTTATCTGGAGAGGGCAGAACAGTTAACTTACACATCAAAGCACAGGCACAACCTGTGTCTAGACTCTGCCGTATACGGTTTCAACTCTTTTTCTACAGTGGCCCCTTCAGAATCACAGGAAATTTTTGTGGTGCCAATTTACAGTTTATGAGAACCATGTGTTTCCTGCAGAAATCTGAAAAGCATCCAAAGATTTTTCTTCTGAGCATCCAAGTGTGTGTGTGTGTGTGTGTGCACGTGTGCACAAGCACACGTACCTGTGCGTGTATGTGTGTTTGAAAGTGAAAAAAACCTCTGTGCACTGTGTGGGTCACATCTCCTTTTCCTTTCACCATGTACCAGGGTCACCCCCGTGGCACCCAGTGCACCCAATGGATACAGACAAGGGCAGATTTCCCGGGGGGCTGCAGCCCTCAGCTCCCAATAGTTTTTAACCTGATGAGATGGGTGGGTTTTGTAACACCATCCAGGGCAATCTGTCCATCTCCGCACCGTGGGGTGGCCTCCCTTTCGACACATGGTGCCGCTGGGACCGGCGATGCTCAGCCCCCTCCCTCCCCAGAGGGAGGGAGCCATATACGCAGTCACAGGCCTCCCTCTGCCTCCTTCAGCCCGAAATAACTGAAGCCCAGGGCAAGATGGAAACACCTTTAAGGTCTTGGAGAGCATCAGGATGGGAGAAGACTTCGTCATGGATATCTACTGCCAACCCACCAGGGACCTGCTGTGATTTAGGGGCTTTTTCTCTTGGCTTTAGAAAGAGCTGGTTCCCACCCCAGGCACGTCTGGGTAGTAGATTTTAGTGCATTAAGATCTTCAGAGTTTCTGGACTTTTCCATTGCAATTGTTCCATTTCTCCTCACCAAAACCCCTTTTGATCCTTTCCCCCACCACACCTGATCCATTCAGGATTCAGTAGCCATGAGATGGAGTATGGGTATTTCCCAGCCCTGTCCTACGTTCAGGGCTAAATTACTACTCCAGTTTGGGTTGAGGCTTTTTTCCATTTCAGGTTCCACACCAATCAACATTTATCTCCTGGAGACTTTCACAGGCTCCATATCCTCCTGGATATGCAGAGCATCCTTATCAGAATAGTTTTATTATCATGCAGGTACCTATTTTTATATGCCCTCAAAATAAACTAAATAGTGCAGCTTTCCTTCCAGGTGACAAAAGAAAGACCGTGGGATCGCCTCTACACAGCAGAGACACAGGATTCACTTACACACGTGTGTTTACAGCCCCTTAGAGGTGTCGAGCCCAATTCCTCGCTTCTGAAAAGCTTCCAGCAGGCAAGGAGTTAACTCCCTCCCTCTCTCCACCTCCCACAGGTTTTTGGGCTGAGGGCTTGCAGCACCTCCCTCCCAGGAGACCTTATATATGGAGTTGCCTTAAACTCTTGAGTTTTTAGGGTTTTTTGGGCCTGGGTGGGACTGGTTTGGGTGGGTGAGGAGGCTCCTCAACTGGGATCGCTGTCGGCTGTGGAGCTGCAGTGACAGGGTTTTCCTGCAGGGATGGCAATGCCATCTTTCAGCTCAAGGGGCTTTGCTTTAAATTAAAAGGAGCTACATGATCTTTTTCTTCAATTAAGAAGAAAAAAAAAAAGCCAGGTTTGAGCAGGAGCAAGAGAGCAGTGAGGGTGAGGGGAGGGGCACGTGCAGCTGGGGGCAATAAGCCCAAGGTTTGGGCACTGCCCACCCAGCCTGAGTCAGCCCTCCAGTACCCCTGGGGGAAACTTAAAATCCAGGGAATAGTTTTAAAGCAGCTTTTCTGGAAAACCCTTGGCTTTTTGCACGAAGTGTCTATTTTGAGGCTTATATCTGCAAGCAGGGAGACCAGAGGCTTTACTTCACGTAGAAAGTCTGCAATTCTGCGATAGACGTGCGATGGGGGAGTGAGAAACTGTGCGAGAGGAGCTGAAACCACAGCGGTGGGTGGGAAACGGCTGGGGGCTCCGATAACGAAGCCCAGTGAGGCAGCCTCTCGCTTGCAGGGCTGTGGTTTGCTCTGGGTTGGTTTCTGCATGCTGCCTGCACCCCTGAAACGCAGGTCCTCCGCCTGCCACATGCACCAAAAAAAGCAATGCAAAGGGCTTTTGCGGGAATGGTTTGATTTATTTCTTTTAGTGAGGATGAAGAATATAAAAGAGGGTTTCTGCTTAACGTTTTAAAGGGCTTCTTGTTAGACTAAGTAACCCAGCCCACTTTTGACTGGGTTACAATATATTAGCTTGGTCTAAAGTAATCTAAGACAGGGGGGAAAAAATATGCAAAACCTCAGTAAAGGCAGAGGCGGGGGGGTAAATCCCGAGGACTGATCTTTTGGGCTGTTTGCCAGAGTATACAGAAAGGGCTATGTGCTCTGCAGAAAGCCCCATGCTTTCTTCCTTCCCGCATGGGCTGCTCGGCATGACAATTGATGGATTGTTTCAGGGCGAGGGACGCGGAGGCAGCAGCACAGGTACCGGCAGCACCGGGCATGCTCCGAGGTGCGCTGGGGCAGGCTGCTGCATGGGTTCCAGCCATGACCAGCTGCTCTTTACAGCCTCCAATGTCTCCTGATCTTGCAAAGCAATAGATAAACTAATAATTTTATTTTTTTTTTTTACTTCTTCCTGCCCTGCTGTATGGAGTCGTGCACTCTTGTGCTTGAGTTATGCCTAAAGGATAAAGGTTAAAAATGTAAATGGATAATGTTGATAGCCCACATCTGTTTTACAATGTAAGTAGAAAAGAAAGTAATGCACAACGAGAGGTTAGTTTATGAAGAGGTTTGCTCAGGACACTGCCTGGTGCCTAACAGACGTGGGGTGGGATGTGCTTAGGGGCAAAGGGGCTCTGCACCGGCAGCGCCTTGCAGGGGAGGAGGGAGATGGGGCTCCGCGGATGCGTTTCCAACTTGTGCGTTGCTGGAGCTGTTCACCTGGCAGGAAAAGCTGTGCCACGTTCGTCCAGCGGAAATCACTTACAGGCCTAAGTTAATCAACGCAAACTAACTCATCCCAATAAAGCTGTTCATTTCACAGCAGCCCCCGACTGTAAGGAGCACGGAGCTGCCCGCGTATCTATTGAGCTGCAGCCAGCGTATCTATTGAGCTGCAGCCAGCGTATCTATTGAGCTGCAGCCAGCGCTGGCTGCGTACAGCTGGGGCACATCCATACGCTTTTGTCATTCATTTCCTCCACGCCTTTTCGAAGGTAAATATTAGTGATAGAGCTGGGCCCTGGCTTCCCCCGCTGGCTCTGAGGGACTGTAGGCATGTTACCCTCGTGCCCGGGTCTCTTCCCACCCTCCGGCTCCTCTAATTAAAATTTAAACTCCTTCAAGGCAAGGCTGTGCCTTGATACCTGCATGTGCCACCAGCAGCACAGAGGAGCCCGTAGAAACCGCGTTAATCAAATCAGCAGAGTAATGAATGCAAAGTATGTTTCTATATGTGACAGCCCTGTATTTTCTTCCCAGCAAGTCCTTCCACCTCCTTAGGTGCATGGGTGGCTTGCGGCCTTGCAGGGTCTGGGAGTCAACAAAGTTACATGGAACCAATGAATTTGCACAAGTAGGAATAAATCATCAGTTTTAAAGATGGAAGGACATTTTGTTGTCCTTTCTAGGGATGTCTGTTAAGGAAATGTTGAAATAAGGGTGCTGCCTGGTGCTAGTACACCTCAAAATGGTGGAGAAATACTGCAGGTTCTTTGGGCAAAATGTGGTCACCAGCGTGAGGGATTTATGGAAGCAGGAAAGTCCTTGGAAAACTTGGGCAAATTGCTGGGGTTTTGGAAAGGCAGGTTGTTCCTGGGGCAAAATGGCTCCTGAATGAGCACTGCACAGACCAAGGGATCACAGCAAACTCTTCCGCGTTTCTGCTGGGAGCAGGTCAGTGCTGGTATCTCATGTGTTAGCAGCTGTACTGTGGGTCAGTAAACGGCGATAAAAAGGGGGCTGCAACGTATGGACGTGGCAAAAGCCTTTTTAAGGAGCAGGACTTAGAGATGCTCCTATCTCATCTGCTACGAGCTCTCCAGAAGACAGAAACCGATTCTGTGTACCCACGTGAGCGAACAGCCAAAGAGATTTTCTGCATTTATCTCGGGCTTTAGATTGCAAAACACTGGATGTTCCTAGAAACCTCCTGAATATTCATAGAAGGGCTAATTCTCCAAATAACACTGCAGGCATCTCTGAAGTCCTCCAAACCCTTGCTCAGGTGCTGATGAGCCGGACCTGAATGTTTCCCCCAGCAAACACCCCAGGGTGCTGGTAGCAGGGAACTGGTGCCAAATTCCTCCCGCCCTGCCGAGCGTGAGCTGGCCGCAGGGCTGAGCTCTGCCGGGGGCTGAGCACCATGCTCTCTCGAGATCCCTCTCGTAACGAACAGGCGATTTTGTGCTTTATGAATGAAAGCAAATGGGAATGGATTTTCCTGTCCCTTGGGAAGGGTGAGATTTCTCCCTCTCCGTACTTACCCTGCAACAGCGATCACACCACCTCCACCGTGGGCCTGGCTGAGATTTCAGGGGATGCTGCTGCTCTGGAAAGAGCATTTTGGCAAAGGAGACAAGGGATCCCGAAAGGGAAGAGAGGTCAGGGTGCTAAGCCCCTGGGTGCTGGGAACTCGGCGCAGCCCTTGGGCTGCCTGGATGGGACAGGAGGGGTTTGTCCTGCTCAGAGGCATTTGCAGAGCCAGTGGTGGAGGAAAACAGTTGTGCAGACGGGAGAGGAGACTTTTGCTTTCTCCCACTGGCTCAGACATTTTTCTAGCTCACGTTTTCTGTTCATTTATTATGTCTTTAACAAGGGAAAAGGTTTTTTCCTTGCTCTGAGCACTGAGCGTGCAGTGGGCTGTGAGACACTGGCATGGAAAAATGCTCATCTCAGGCAGGATACCTGCAAACAGCAGAGCCCGGCACACTTTTCTGACCACGGTGGTGGCGTGTGCTTGTCTTTTTGGTGATCCAGCTCCTAACAGCCTTTCTTTCCACTACAAGATTGTGCACCTGGCTTTGGGGCTGTAATGAAGATTAATTAGTGAACATTATAAAGCGCTGTGATTTAGGAAGTGTTTTAGCTAACTGTGGAGTCACACGGCTGGCAAGGTGAGGGAAGGGAGTGGGATTAAGGGAGGAAGCAAAGAGATGCTGAAACGCTTTTATGAACCATGCTCTTGCCTAACGATTGCTTTATCTCGTTTACTCAGACCCATGAGGAGTGTGAGCTGAAAATAGTTGAGCAGGAGAAGGAGGTGACAGTTCTGCCCCCGAAAGACGCATGTAAATGCCCCAAAGAAGACTTGGCAAAAGCTTTAAACGTAAGGGTTTGTAGAGGTCCTTGTGAACATAGCAACGCAGTCTGTGTAATCTGACTCTGGGAAGAGACCGAGCAGCAAAATTTGTCTTTGGTTTCCTGTGCAAACTCCTGGACTGCCCAACGCCTCTGCCCTTACGTGGGACGAACCCTCGTGTTGGCCATGTTCGAGGCTCAGCATTGGGCATTTGTGCTTCACTTTGTCCTGGGGAAGGATTTCACCGAAGTGAGGGGGTCTGTGAGCTGCAGGTGAAAGAGTTCAATTGTCCAGCCTGGAAAATGAAGCGCTCGCAGTGCTCTGCCAAGGCTGGCAGAGGAGCCCCAGGCGCAGGCTGCACAGCTTACCCACTTGAATTGTCGGCAGCTCCTTGGAAAACGTTGTGCAAATGCACACAGCGCTTCTTCCCCTGCTTTTCGTAGCAGGTTTCGTTTCAGAGGCAAAACTCATCACATTTATTGGCCTAGATGACTTCTCAAAGGCTTGCTCACAGCTTGAATTGTTAGATTTAAATTCACCTCGCCATCCCTACCCCAAGCAAACAGCGAAGCTGTAGCCATCACCTGGTTCAGCTCGTGCTGAGACCCGCTTGCCCACGCGGAGCGGGGAGATCAGCCCTGGCAGGGAAGTTTGCTGGGGCAGGACCGGCCGCTCTGCCCCGGCCCCACTCGAGCTTCCCCGCAGCTGCGGCGTGGACGTAGCCGGAGGGATGGGGGGACGCTGGGGCTCAGGAAGAAAACTCCGGTTACTCGGTCTGCACTGGAGTTTGCCCTTGGGCACATCTGATGTGATAACTCACGCTTAACCCCACGTATGAAAAATATATGGAAATTTGGAAAGGCTGAGTCCCCACGACCAGGGAAAGCTATAAAGCTTAGTGATATTTTGGTGTCTGACCTTGCTATTTTGTTAAATCCAGGCAAAATAGATCTTATTCCTTCTCCATTTGTTCTGTTTGAATTTTGTAAGGGTATTTTTATTTTTATTTTTTCTTTAAATGTACAGTGAAACCAGAAATCAATTCTTTCCTTTACTATTTTAGATTTCTAATTTGTCACCTATTGTATGGTTTCTCATTTGAGGATTTTTTTTTTTTTAATTAACTTGTGCTTACTTTATGGGTTTCTATGATGGTTGATGGTAAAGTTTTATAGTTTAACAAAAATAAATACCTAAACCGAAAAACAGTGGATAGATTTGTTTTTTTGTGGGGGACTGAACCATGAACATCTTGCCCAGTCTGCTTACAGGTTTTTAACATAACTTTGCCTTAAGAAGTTTTTTATAACTATTCTACAATATGTAATGTTTGGGGTTTTTTTTAAATTTCCTTCTAGGTTGACTTACAAACTGGACTCTCTGAGTTTTCTGTGCTACAGCGCAGGTTAAAACATGGCTGGAATGAATTTTCAGTAGAGAATACAGAGCCGATATGGAAGAAATATCTAGACCAGGTAAGGATTTTCTGCATATATTCTCATTTCCTGGCAAAAACCCCTGTCTGGGTTGGCCTAAGTATGTCTCTACATTGAAATATTCAGGATTTCTGCTTCCACGGATTCAGCCTTGGAACAGGATGTGCTTCGGATACAGAAACTGTCTGTTCCCCCAGGAAAGCCATTGTGAGATTCAGATGCGGGATCATTTAATGTCAAGTCAACATCTTAAAAACAAAAACCTTTTTATCTCCACGCAGCCCACAAATCAAAAGCCGTAGATCAGTGACCTGATTTCTGGAGCGTATTTATTCCCTTTAAGGCAAGTGATAAAATCATGAAAGGTTTGAGGAAAACCAATAGTAGCTGAAAGCCACCCTGATTTCGGTTACCCCAGTGAAGGAAAGCCCTAAACGTCCAGCAAAAGCAGAGGCAGTTGTAGAGCTCAGGTGAGTGTTAGCGTCTCTATTAGCAACACGGCAGTAACGGGTACATCCATACACGGTGCCATGCGTGGTGAAGATCCACGGTTTCAATCCAGCTGCCCCCAAAAAGCCAGGCAGAAAGTGGTATTTGCGATCTTATTTTTCCCCAGCTGAGTTATCCTTGAGCTTTGCTTTTATTAACTGGTTCTCATCAGTATTTAATGCACCTGTCACCTCTCTTTTAGGGCTTTTAACCAAGCAGGAGGGGTCGTCTTTTTGTTGTTTATTTTCAACCAGCAATTTGACTGATTTTCTTCTTGCCGGGTCATGAAGATTTTAGTTGCTTTGGAAGACTTTATTTTTATTTCACGTATTTTTCTATGTGATCAATATTCTTTAAGCACTTTGTAACCATCACTAGGTCTCTTCAAAGATTCTTTTATTCTTAATAAAAAGTGAGATGGTGGGTGTTTTCTGCTCATCCTTAACAAGTTCTTTCTCCTACGGGGACACCAAGCGAATTCTTTAGTGCATCTCTGACCCTTCCGCAACCTGTCGGTGTCTCTGGAAGAGCTGCTTGCAGTCCCACACCGTTCACACCTCTGCACCTGAGCATCGTCCCTCAGCAGATGTGGCTTCTTCCAGCTGCTATTTTTTGTAAAGCCTCCCCTTCAGCCCAGTCTTTCTAAAGAGAAACAAAGGGACTTTCATCTTCGGCTTCAGCAAGGAATAAGTTTAAACCTTGGCTTTCCTACCGTGCTTCGCCACGCATCTGTTACCCAAAACAGGCAGTCTTGTCTTTGCCTGACTTAATTCCCTTACACCAATTCCCACATTAGCTAAACGGAGCTGTAACTTTCTCAGGTAGGAGAAAGGTCCTTAAAATCTGTGTTTAAAAGTGAAAAAAGTGAGGATCTGACTCCTGCAGCCCTGGGTCCAGCACAGAGTTTAGCAGATTAATTAAAGGGAAGAAAAAAAAGAAAGAGGATTTCTGGTTTCAAATTCTAAAAAGACAATAAAGTTTTTGTTTGTACCTATCGTGCCTCCAAGGAGCTTTTAGAGTCAGTCCTGCGCTGTATGTCTGCAAAGGCGAGCCGAGCCTGCGCAAGCAGGGGAAAAGAGAGGAAACTCATGTCTTTTGGTGTGAGCCTCTGCCTTGTCCTGCTGGTCCCTGATGCCGCCTGTCCCCTGTACGGGCGCAGGATCCGGCTTCAGCCCAACCACAGGTGCTGCACCCTCTCTGTCTGGGCAGAGCGATGCTGCTGTCATGAGCAAGGAGGGTCTCTGCAGCAAAACCACATGTCTATTCCTTCCCGAAGAGGTCTGAGGCCAGCTCAGCTTCGGCAGTGCCATATTTAACTTTATATCGCAATTTGTTTATTTTTTTCAGTTCAAAAATCCCCTCATTCTCTTGTTGCTGGCTTCCGCTTTAGTAAGCGTCATCACGAAAGAATTTGAGGACGCCGTGAGCATCGCCATGGTAGGTGGCACCTCTCCTGCAACCCAACCCTTCACTCTCTGAAGCTGGTGTGCCCACGCCTGTAATGCCTCTTTGTTCACAGGCAGTGCTCATCGTGGTCACCGTGGCCTTCATCCAGGTACATTAGCCGGAGCTCGGCTCCGCAGCCGGGGCTGCCATGAGCGAGCCTGCTCGTGTAACTTGGCTTTCTTCTCCTTTCTCGTTTAAAAGGAATATCGCTCGGAAAAATCTCTGGAAGAACTTAACAAGCTGGTGCCCCCCGAGTGCAACTGGTGAGGCATGCCTGGCTCAGTGGGTTTTAGGAGGGTTTGGGTTATGAGAGCAGAACCGACCGGTGAAGAAAATTACTTCAGGTTGTCATGCACATAAGAAGAACCCGGTGTCTGGAGGAGTGGCACCGTGTGCGGGTGCAGCTGTAAGGCACGGTGAAAGGGGATGAAATAACTCTGATTTTTAAAGTAGGCACCCAGTGGAATTGAATAAATGCTGAGAGACAGGACGGTCCCAGAAACGTCCTGCTCCACACCCTGCATAAGGGTCCCTGCAGCCTCTTGCGTGTCGCTGACTCCCTGTGCAGGAAAAACCTCACCTGCGTGGTTTTTTGGCTTTGGGATAGTTTTGCCCCTGGGAGATGATTGGCACAAAACGGCTTGTGAGCGGAGGTGCACGTGGGCCGGGTTTCCTTGCCCACGCCTGCCCGTCGCTGCACGTACGGGCCGGGCACGGGCACAGCAGGTGTTTCGGTGCAGATCGGCCACACACGAGTGCAGTCACGCCGTTGCCCGTGGAGCAGTTGTAGGGTGTATCAGATACCGCTTCCCTGACTACTCTGATGTTCGGTATCGGTGCTTTAGATTACAGGAAACACTTTTCCCACTTATGTCTTTGCTAATCAGTTTTCTCACAGCCAACATAAATAAGCTGTGAGGCTCAGAGAAACCTTGCACTGCAAAAGCAGCATGGGGTTTTCTTCTGGTCCAAAGTTCACCCAGGTTTGGATCTTACGAACACCACTGTTTGTTCTTTATTTATTTGTGATATGACACATCTAACCACTCGAAAGGCTGTACTTTTAATACAATAGTGAAATGCCAGCGGTAATTCTAGCTTTAAACCCCTTCTTTTTAGGTTAAAGAATCTGCATTTCATTATTTAAAGCATGAGCCACAGGAAAATACACCATCTTGTCACTCCTATCTATTGTATAAGTATTGTTTAAGTTACTTATTGCTGAAATGCAAGTCTTCCATAACCTGCCCGTCTGTTTATGAATTAAAACTGAGCCCAAACTGAAGATAATCATCTCTCCTCATTGTTATGAAGATTTTATGTTCTTATTTACTTTGGAAGCTCTCTGGGGCAGGGCTCTTGCTTTCTTGCCAGTCACATTCCCAAGCCTGCAGAAGGAATAAAAACCTCACAGCCTAGTTTTCGTCCTTCTTTTTCCATTTGTCTAATGTAGCCTGAGGGAAGGAAAACTGCAGCATCTTCTAGCGCGAGAGCTTGTGCCTGGAGATATCATATATCTGTCTGTTGGTGACAGGGTTCCTGCAGACCTCAGGCTGATAGAGGTAAATACAGCTATACGTACAAAGGACTGTTTTGGAAATTTCTTGTCTTAATAGTGCCAGAAATGTGCCTTTTTAATTAGGTTACAGATCTGCTGGTGGATGAATCCAGTTTTACCGGAGAAGCTGAGCCTTGCAACAAGACTGACGGTGTCTTACTGGAAGCCGGAGACATAACCACGCTGAGCAATGTTGTTTTCATGGGGACCCTAGTGCGATACGGCAAGGGAAAAGTGAGTCCTGTCAGCCTCAATCTTTTCCTTGACATTATTTACAGAATCTCTAGATTTTTTCATCTCCCCCTCTCTTTTTTCCCTCTTTTCAGGGTGTGGTTATTGGGACGGGTGAAAATTCACAGTTTGGAGAAGTGTTCAAAATGATGCAAGCTGAAGAGGTAAAAAAGTCTCTGTGTCTCTCTGGAAATGATGGATGTTCTGGATGAAAGTTTGTGAGGAAAAGCAGTTCCAAGGGTTAATGCACTGGATTCATTTCTGTTTCTGCTACAAAATGCCTGTGTGACTGAGGGACACCAAAGTTCTGTCTCCAAAAAAGAAGGCTATAAGCAGGATTTAGGCTTCTGAATCCAGACTTGTGATGCTCAGCTTGTGTCTAACTTGGTAGTCACCCAAACATCATGGTTTCTTCTTCCCCCTCCCCCCAACTTTCCACTACATATATAAAATTTTGCTTCTATACGTGCCAAAATTTCATGGGCCAGAGCTCTGAACCAACACAGATGAGGGTCTAGAAACTAGTTAACTCTTGATCCGTTAATGCAAGAAATCACAGCAAAGCAGAAGTGGATGCCTCTGGGTAATGTGTGTGCAAAGCCTCTGGGACAGGGATGGGGGTCCAGACTTTTTATCGCTGTCTCAGAGGCTTTGCACACACATTATCCAGTCCTCGACTCAGTTGCTAAGGTCCTTTTCCAATTTAGCCCTTAGTCTGTCTCCACCTTGGCTCCCCAGCTATAATTGAATATAATTCCTCTTTTTCTCCCACTTTTTGTCTGTCTTGAGTGCATTGAGGCAGAGACTCTCTCCCTGCGGGACAGTCTGTGCCCAGCAGACCCCGTTGGGGGTTTGGGGTGGGTATATCGGGCAGCTGTAGGGATCACGGTAATGATAACCAGGACTGTGTGGGTCTGTTGTTCTGGGCTGAGTGTCATCTTCTTATCTTATGTAACAAGCAAAGAAAACCAGCTATACTCTAATGTTTCCAGACCCCCAAAACACCTCTCCAGAAAAGCATGGACAGACTGGGGAAGCAACTCACTCTTTTCTCCTTTGGCATAATCGGTGAGTCGGACGCAATGCTCGTACTTGCATGGTCAGCTGTGAAAGCCCTCTGTGCTCCAGGGCCACTTTTTCCAAAAGTACTTGTTGATGTGGGTTACCTGGACTTTGGGGGTTCAAGCAGAGACACCTCAGAAAGAGAGATATGGGGGCCTCATTGCATACTCGGTTCCCCAACAACAGCTAAAGCAGGTTAGAGATTTATAAATTTCTTGAAGTTTTTTAATCGGATGGTTTTCCCCCACCAGGTTTAATAATGCTTCTTGGCTGGTTACAAGGGAAGCATCTCCTCAGCATGTTCACGATCGGAGTTAGGTAAGGACTGGAGAGCACCTTTCTCTTTGATTTCTAATGAAACACGTCCCAGGGAATTCCCTGTTCAAAACAATGGACATTTCATAAAAGAGAACTTGAGGAAGACCCTTCATAAATACATATTGATCTTGCACTGGTGAAATTAATGTGAGCTTTACAACAGAGTTTAGTAGAAAAAAATAAAGTTTGAGGGTTTATTTAATTTTGGAAATCAGTATTTTGAAAAGTTTCACTGGCTTTTCCAGCTCATCCTGCTGTGAATGTCCTTTCCTATCTGTACTATGAATTTAGTGGGAGTGTAGCAACAGCAAATATTAGTCTTTGCTGTTCTTACTGGATTTACGTCTAAACATAGGAATGTGCATTTTATGCGGCCTAAAAAGCATGCACAACCTCTTAATCAAGCATAATAAACCACGTGCTTTTAGTAGTACCCATAAAACCTATGTTTGGTTTTGTCATGGCTCTAAAATCAATCCTTTTTTAAAAGAAACTAAAAGTATTCTATGGAAATAAAACCAAAACCACGGATGAGGATACAACAGAGAAGCCAAACCGGCTCGGTGCCCACCTTCCTGTCTCCTGGGGGGATGTGGTGGCAAAGAAGAGTGTTTAAGCCTGAGTTTTGGAGAGCAGCCTATGGTTTTGAAAGTCCTCCTTGATTGCTTTTTGCACATACCTAGAAGTTCAGTTACTCAAGGAATAACTAAGGGACAGATACAGACTGTGTCTGGATTCTTCTAGCAAGTTAGGTGTTGCAGGTTGATGTTGCTCTGATTCACTGTGTGCAGCATGGGGACACCTGGGGAGCTGATTCTGTTCTGCCATAGCTTGTACCCACATGTAAGAGAGGAGATGAGGGACTGCGTGTGGCCAGGAGCCAGTAGCTAACGTGTGAGCCGTGTTGTCAAGGAATATTCAACTTCCATCCTCAGAAAGTTAAATAAATGAAATGAAATCCCACCCCTAAATCCCTACTTAGCCAGAAATTAATGCTCTTTGGCAATGTAAGGAAGAAAAGTAATTGCTCTGTCAAAATCATCCAGAAAAACATTGAAGGGTCGGATAAATATCCTGCTTTTGTATTTACAGTGTGCCAGGAGTCCCAGTGGTTAGCACTGCACACTCCCATTCAGATATGCATGTATAAGCAGGAAAACTCACCCCATGGAAATGTCCCTTTGACAGGTTTTGGTCAGTACTTGTAGTTTGACCCCTGTGTTGAAGCTGTTTTCTCTCCGCTGTCCCCAGCCTGGCGGTGGCTGCCATCCCAGAGGGTCTTCCCATCGTGGTCACCGTAACACTGGTGCTGGGTATTCTCCGGATGGCCAAGAAAAGGGTGATTGTGAAGAAGCTGCCCATAGTAGAAACCTTAGGTAAGGCTGCAAAGGGGCCACACAGCTTGGTCATCTGCCAGGCTTCAAAATCTGAGCTGAATAGCAACGGGCTGGTCAAGTGAGCCTTGGTCTGATTAAAAAAATTAAATTTGGAGTATACTTACTGGGCCAGAGCAACCCACTCAGACTTAAATACATTTTCTACCCTGTGTTTCTCACCCTTTTCCCTTATTTCAGTGATATTAACACAGGCAGGTGCTAGGAATGGTGCAACCCAACCCATGGCACTGGCCCACGGGGAGCAGAGCACCTCTGCAGATATGCATGCCCTGGTCGGGTTGAAAGGCTTGGTTTCTCCTTCCTCCCCATTCTGTGGGATCATCCTGCAGGTCCATCCTGTCTGCTTCTTCAGTATCTGGCTAAAAAATCTTGCAGCCCCTCAAGTCGAGCCTGGTGGCGTAAACAAAACTATTTGTCCTTCTGCAGCCTGTGTGGCCGTCTCCCTGATATCCAAAAAGTCATGGAAAACAGGGACAGAGAGGACCTTGAGAAGGCATCCAGCCCATCCTCAGAACTGCAGGGCAGAATGAACTGTAATGAAATTATTCTTTCACCTCCCCTTATCTTCAAATTGGCCCTTATTCCCAGGTCACTGTATTCCAGGCTTTGCTGCTCTGACCTTGGTCAGTATGGCAGTTATATGAAGGAGAAGACATGTTGTGTATTTAGTACCACTATTAAAAAGTACACTAAATGCCAAGCCTGGCCCGTGCAGTCACAAATATCTGCTGCACAGCCGGATCCTTCAGCTAAAATACATCTTCCTTGGAAATGCTGCTATTGTTTGAACTGCCCTTGTTTGTTCTGCAGCTAAGGAATCTTATCACCCTTATTTTATTGTATCTGCCCTGACCCAGGACATCTGAAACGGCCTTATCTCATGAAGAATTTCGTTCTGGTAGGGCTGCGCCCAAACAGGTGTAACTGCCAGATGCCCGGCTACTCGGCAAGACAGCCTAAGCACGGCGAAAACTGTACTCTCCCACACATTAATTGTGCCACGTCTGTTAAACTTCTGAAAAGGAGAAAAATAAGCCGCCTTCTTTATCTGATTCTTTAATTGTCAGTAACTAAAAATGAAATATTGGAGGTGATAGCTTTGCTCTGTGCTAATCCTTCAAAACTGCGATTAATTTAATTGCAGCCCAATCTGCTTTATTCTCTCCAGGCTTTTACCTGGTGGTCATCATGCTCCTGGGGTCTGTGCCTAAGCAGCGTGGTCATCTCCAGAGCCAGGGAAGATATTCAGACTTAGAATGGAGCTGGAGTCTGATTCTTTTTTGCATTAAAGTCATTTTTCCCCTTCTTGGGAGTGGAAACTAGCCTGAATGTGGTGACTCAGCTAATTCACTCCTTTGCTGTATTGTGGTGTAAATGGGCCCTGGAAGAAATGTGCTTTACTGAAGCAGGATTGTCAGAGCAGGGCACGAGTGGGGCAGCTCCTGCTCTTAGCTGTGGATTTTAAAGTATTTTCTGTAGCAGTCTTTAACACGTCTACCCTCACAATCCCTTGGTGAGGCAGGGTAGAGCTGTTATTCCTGATTTAGAGAAGCAAGGGTTAAACGGCCCTTCTGAGGAAGCATGTGGCAGAGTGGGAATTTGACACGTCTTTTCAGAATATAACAGCTGTTCTGTTGTGTGATATTGCAGCTCAGAAACATTGATCAACTCCCTGGAGATCAATGCCTTCTCTGACTGCCCACTATATGATACTCAAGACGATGTGGCCCTCTTCTGATGTCTCCTACCATATCTCGCATCCAAATTATGTGCACGATACCCTGACGTGCACTCAAATCCTTTCCTTACAACACCCTGTTAGAAAACTCATCCGTTTCTTGGTGCTTTCTCCCTTTTCTCACTGGTGCAGTTTGAGTGACGCTGGGGAAACACGTTCTCCCTCTTCTGGGGCCCTGAATCTCATTGTTTGGTTGCATTATTTATTAGTTCTGATTAAAAACTTTCCTGCATCAGGTTGCTGCAATGTCATCTGCTCAGATAAGACAGGCACTCTGACAGCCAACGAGATGACGGTGACTCGGCTCGTGACCTCGGATGGGTTCCAGGCAGAGGTATGGCCGAGGCGGTAATACGGACTTTCCTGTTCAAGCTCAGCAGCGCCAATTTGCTTTTAGTTCAATTAGGCCCAAATCAGGGATGCTGAGTCAGCCCCAAAACAAGCAGTTTCTTGCACATCACTGGTTCCATTAAGAGAAGGGACTTTTGTGGTGCTGGAGACAGGCAGAGGTGGGTCTGAGTGTACAAAAGCTGCTCAGATGCCTTAAAGATGTTCATCGACATCATCTGCTATTCTCTGCAATAACTGTAAATACTGAAACCTGCCACCGACCCTTGTGGGCCCATCTTCTGTAGCAATATTTATTATACGAGTGACCTGATCCTTCTGCTTGGTTCATTTATCTGCGTGCAGAGTGGATGAAAAATGCAGGGATGCAAAATGTCAGGCAGTGGAGACACAGGCCAGTCATCAGTAGGGTAAGACCAGTGAACCCACTGCTACCAAAGGGCTGGATCTCTCGACTGAGCTGCCGGAGACTTCTGAACTCATGGCGAACAAGTTCTGTATAAGACAAGCTGGTTCTTTTTGTTCCCATACAGCTGTTGTAAAATTATACTTTCATTATCTGCAGCCTTTCCTATAAGCATTGCTTTGAGCTAGAAAGGATAACCCCAGCACGCCTTCAAAATCAGAAATTCGCTCAAGTGCACCCCAACAGATACGGATGTAGGATAGTCCTGCCCGGCACTGGGAAATTTGCTCTTTCTGTCTCTCCCTTCCTCAGGTCAGTGGGGTGGGCTACAATGGAGAAGGAAATGTTTATCTTCTGCCATCAAAGGAGATTCTTAAAGAATTTTCCAACGTCTCAGTTGGGAAACTAGTGGAGGTAAGTATAAATTATAAACCAGATTGTCCTGTTTACATTCAATTTTCATTTGTACAGATCACTTTGGGTTATGAGCATGAAAAAAGCCACTTTTGTAACTCTAAAATGAACTGCCTTGCTAGAGCATTCTCGTGGAAAAGCTCTGAGTAATTGTGATATAATATCTGAAGCTTATGGGTGCAAGGTAGCAATCGTAAGACATGTAAAGGGAGACCAGAGTCATCAGCTTAAAGTGTCAATGACATTTTGGATAAAAATACAATTCTGGCAGAGGAGACACTGATTAATTTTACCACGTTCAGGTTTTTAATGTGGACAGATTCTAGACTTTAGCTAGCTACATAGTCAATATATAAACGTGCTGTGGTGGTCCCTGGGTTTCGTGTTAGCGTTAAATAAAATCTTGCACATTCGACTGTAGGCTAAAGCGGAGTGTTTGGGTAGTGAAATGATCTGAGCTGGAATCTCAAATGGAGGTTAGGTCTTATTCTATCCATACTGCACGTTAGAAGCAATAGGAGGAGAGACTAAGTTTTCATTTTCATGATTTATCAAGCTGGTTAGACATATATTGTGTTTTGCTTGATGTTAATTTATCCAAAATGTAACATTTTACCAAAATACAGCATATAAATTTGTCCCTTTCTCTAGGCTGGCTGTGTAGTCAATAATGCCATTATCAGGAAAAATGGTGTGATGGGACAGCCCACAGAAGGAGCTCTCATTGCCCTTGCAATGAAGGTAAGTTTTAAAATTTTCCAGAACTTAAAAAAAAAAAAAAAAAAGCTGGAATTGTTAGGTCTGAGAGCAGTGATCAGACCCCTTCAAAGTCCCTGGACTGGTTTTAGTCTTCCTTTGTCTCTCCTCCCCAAGGTCATAGATGTACACCTCTCCCATGTAAACCTCTTGTCACAGACAAACACCTTCCCTGAGCTTCTGTGCTAACAGCAATAATTGTTTTGCTTGGTTAATCTGTGCAATTACGCTGCTTAATGGATTTCTTTCGGGCTTAGACCGGACGGCCTTTTTTATATTTTCTACACATGCCAATTAAGAGTTCAGGAGGAAGACAAGAGAGTGAAAAATGAGCAAGAACAGGCCATATGAGAAAGCATGGCAGAGGGTCATCATCGATTTGGGTCATCTGCTAGCTTTTTACTTTTTTCTAGTCACGTTTATGTAAAACAAGAATCTTTGATGAATATTGCATTCGTGCTCATAGGCAGAGGGCCATAAAACACCTCAGGTTATCATCTAATCAGCATTATGCAGCCTGTGATCCACAGACCTCAGGTGGGCTGTAAAGCACAGGAGGTGCCTGATGAAATGATGCACCTGCAAATGTCTGTTCTTACCTCTTGTTTTTAAAGCTTGTAACTCTAACAGTGAAACCACGATTTTTTTTGTAAAACAATGACATTTTATTTCCCGAAATGCTAAATTAAACTCTTCCTTCTGCTCTGCCATTCAGTAGCCAAGCCATAGCAGAATACGAAGGGGGTTGTCTCTTCTATTTTTTTTTTCTTTTTAATTTTTTAGTTTGGTGGGAGCCAGGGGAGAGAGAGACTGGAAGCTACTTCTGATCACTACCACTGCGCCTAGAGCACCACGCGTGCTGCTAAAGCAGGCGTGTATCGATTTGGACTGTCGTACTTCATAGCTGAAGGGTCGTCTTGTGGTGAATAGCTTTTTGAGTTTAACCCACCAGGAAATAATTTGAAACCACATCCATGACTGACCATTCAGTTATATGCAATTTCCCTTTTTCTTCCAAGTAGGGTGGCTGGGAAATAACCGAGGTGGGGGAGGCTGAGCCTGGGCTGGAAGAAACCTGCTCTGCCCATCCCTTAGCCGCAGGTTTAGGGAAAGGACTTGAGCCTCCTTTGACCCAAAGCCCTACCGAGACGGCAGTGCAGCTCCCTAGTTCTTGCAAAAGTCAACAGGGATCAAGCTTCAAACTCCAGTTTCATTTATCCCCTATCAGGCACCAAAAGGGAAAGATGGGTTTGAAAAATGGGGTTTACTCTCCCCATGCTTTCTCTTGAGCTCTGTGTTGTATGACTGCCTGGAAGTACATGGTCAACAGTCAATGCTTGTAATACGGAAAATATATACAAGCTTTGGCATTGTTCAGCATTACAGTGCTCTTTTTGTTTTACCTTACTTTAGATGGAATTACCTGACATAAAAGATATTTATGTAAGAAAGAAGGAAATTCCGTTTAGCTCTGAACAAAAGTGGATGGCTGTGAAATGCGCGCTGAAAAATGAGGTAAAGCAACCAATGGTGTTGGCTGGTCTCATGTTTCTAATTGTGCAGTTCAACAATGGGCATGAAATGGTATCTCTTTAGCAAATAATGTTTTCAGAAGTTAACTGTGTCAGGAGAAAAACTGAACAAACCTCAAAATTCCCAACTTGGGTGTAATTTTAGCTTGTAAAGCTGTGTTTGAATGGGAGAAGATAATACTTTTCATACAGTGGTTTGAGCAGAAAAACAAAAGCTTTTCAGAAAGATACGATGTTTGGAAGAAAATGTTGGCCGTTTTTCCCTTACCGGGTTAAGGAGCTCATTTTGGCTGATTTTGTACTCCGGTGTAAAAACTTACCAACCTTTTCATTACCATTCTGTCTGTGATGGTTGAACATGAAAAATGGCTAGGGCAAAAATATCACGTCCTATAAATAATACATGCACCCGGGCATTTTACAAAACCGGTAAAAGAGCAAACAAAAGACCTTTTTTACTTACAACGTGAAGCCTTATGCATTATCAGTATTTTTTAAATGTGCTCTTTTCTCTTTTTTTGATCAAGTATATTATCTCCTTACTTTAAAGGATCAGGAAGATATTTACTTCATGAAAGGAGCATTTGAAGAAGTCATTCGATATTGCACTCTGTATAACAGCGGTGGCATCTCGTTATCACTTACACCCCAGCAGAAAGCCTTCTACCAGCAGGAAGAAAAACAAATGGGCTCCTCAGGTCTACGGGGTCAGTCATTACTGCCTATGTCACTTAAGCTTACAGGTTATCACGCCCTAATAGTTTCCTGCTCTGTTTTGTTCGGGATGGACAGAGGCTCGATCCTTAGCATCACTTGCATGATCTCTTCACAATACTTGTGAGAGTTTGCCAAGCGGCCTGTCTTAGGTCTGCTGGATGCCTGCTTTCCACTAATCTTTATTTGTCGGGTTTAAATTAGTGAGATTGAAAGGAGCTGAAAATAAGCACGGGCAACGGTGAATGTTTTTCCTCCATGGAGTGTTGTGATTGCCTGGGATACGGTCTGAATGTTGCATTGAAAAGCTTTGTGCTGGACCTGATCTAAGCACTGCCCTGCCAAGTTTTGCTTTTAGAGAAGCTGTTTCAAGAGCCACAAAAAGCAACTTTGAAAGGGGTTCAAAACATGGATTTGGGCACCGAGATTTTTATTTGAAGTTGGGTTCAATTCTTTGTTAGGACCAAATCTAATGATCTGCTTTGGATCCTGACTGCATGTCAGCGCACAGCCCACAAAAGTTTTTATACGCGTGTTATTTCCTTCATCACTAGAAACATCCTTTCAGAAACGTCTTAGATTTCATACAATAACAGAGACGCCATCTCCTGTGCGTGTTCCCAGGATGTCAGTAGATGAGAACAAGTCTTGGCAGCCGGGTCTGGAAGATGGTATAGTTAATGTACATGTTCTCCAGCCCTGTGTCTTGCGGTTAGTAACTCATGTACGGAGCTTGCTTTACAATATCTGAATCATCTGCCATTGTGAATGGCAAATTACTGCTCTGAAGAAAAGCGATTAGCTCAGGCAGCTGCTGCGAGCTTGTGATTCAATCATCAAAGCAACACTGACATGAACCCCTGGCAAAATATCCTTGAATGATTTAAGAATGATTGAATGATATGGTTAGGCACCAAGAACAGAAACAAAATGTTCAGAGCCTTGATGTTTACACAATGGAAGTTTCACTGGTTTAACTTAATTTACATTTCACATTTTTAGATTTAAAAAAAAAAAAAAGTTTCAGTTTTTACAGGAGCACTGTTGTTTACCACAGTAGTTTAATAGTGTCTGGTCTAACATTGTACTGTCCCAATTTAATCCATCTGTGTTTAGGCAAGACTTGGTAGACAGATTTAAATTAGACAAAAATAAATCCTAAGAGAAACGTGAAACAGAAATGCTCTGATTCAGATAAAATGGTATTATCTGAATGAACCAAATTTTTGTGACTGTACAAGGTCTGAATATAATGACTAAAGATCTGGCTTTAATGACTTTTTCTGCTGGAAAACTGGCAATTTAATATCTCCTCTAAATGTTCATTTTAATGTATGGAAACACATTATTAATAATCTAGTCTTTTCTTTTTTCCCCCCTCTGTTTCTAGTACTTGCTTTGGCTTCAGGTCCAGAACTCGGCAAACTAACATTTTTAGGACTGGTTGGAATAATTGATCCCCCGAGGGCTGGAGTGAGAGAAGCTGTTCAAGTCCTTTTTGAGTCTGGTGTATCAGTAAAGATGATAACTGGAGATGCCCTGGAAACTGCTGTGGCTATAGGTAACAAACTTAGCTTCTTTCCTGTGGGTCTGTATTATGTCTGTCAGATCAGTCAAATGTTACGTCACTCAATAATCAACTTTATCATTCTTTTTGTGTGTGCAATAGAGGTTTTAAATGCCACCGAGTTCTTGCTTTTCCTTTGAAACAAATCATGTTAAATGCAGTAATAGAGCAGCTATGGACTATGGGCCAAATTCCAGTAATTTAATTCCACTATTTTAGCGCCAGAAATGGCAAAATCTCAGTGTAAGACCCTTCAATGAGACAGATGGCATTGCTGGGATTGTAGACTCCACTAATGTTTGGAGTGTGAGTATCTCTGCGCTTCCCATTTTTGCATTTTGCCATTAGAAATACACAGAGCAAGCAGCAGAGAGGAGAGCGACAGACCTGGGTATTGTATTGCTTCCGTAACTCCAGCTGAGTAAGGACAGGGTGACCGGCCCAGCTCAGAGCCAGAGACCTGTGTGCCCTGTCAGATGCCCCACGTTCAGAAGTATTTCCCAGTAAATTCTTTAATTGCTGCCTCTATTCTTTGAGTTGGGAAATAGTTGGCTGTTTCCAGAGCTGATGGGCAGATCTCATTTTGGGCTTTTTTTTGCAGGACAGAATATTGGTCTCTGCAACGGAAAGCTGAAAGCCATGTCTGGGGAAGAGCTGGACCAATTGGCAGAGGCAGAGCTATCATCCACCGTCAAAAATGTAATGGTTTTGATTACAAAAACAAGGCCTGGTTCCATTTCCAATAGCATCTATCTAACACAAGATTGTATTTTTTGTTTTTCAGGTTTCCATTTTCTTCAGAACAAGTCCAAAGCACAAACTAAAAATCATAAAGGTGCTAAGAGCCTTTCAAAGCCATTGTATGCCTCACAAAAACAAGGTGTAGGGGCTGTCCCTCAGTTCTCTGGACCACCTGCTCTTCCAAGACAGGATCAGCTCAAGCTAAAGGACCATAAAACCCAAGCAAGAGCATTGGCACTATTTACACTGAAAGCATTAGCATTTCTCTTGCAGATCTGGCCTGGGTCATTTGAAAGACACTAGTGAGATATTAGCAAGCATAATACCAAGAGAATGATTTCTGAGGACTTTACTCCCCTCTTCTAACTCCTGCTGAAGTTGTGAGGTGCTCTATACTCCTGAAAATCCGGCCTCTGAATTCTTGGTCTGAGTTTTGTCCTCAGTGGGCTGCTGAGTCTGCTTTACCCTCAAAGTCACATAGCGCTTCTGCTCTTTCAATATTACGTGCAAATCCTGTGATTGCCAACAGGACTGACTTACCTTCTCCTGGCTTCAGTCCCTCTTGTCTCTCCACTCTCACAGGCTTTGCAGAGGGCTGGTGCTGTTGTGTCAATGACAGGAGATGGTGTTAACGACGCCGTGGCCCTTAAATCTGCTGATATCGGGATTGCAATGGGACAAGCTGGTACAGACGTCAGCAAAGAGGCTGCCAACATGATTCTCGTGGACGATGACTTCTCAACAGTAATGTAGGTTTAGCGACTTTCTTACTATATCAGACGCTTTCTTACTTCAGCTACTTTCTGGCTATCCATTGCAACAGGTCTGCTATGTGACTAGCCCAGGCAATGACACAAGATGCCGGACATGTAAGTCAACAGGCAGTAAGTGGAGATACCTAGTGTGGGTCTGGCTCATTTTCAGTTGCACACACGGCAATGAATTTTTGTTTCAAGTCTTGGTGACAAAGCTACCTTTCATCTGAAAGCCCTGGTCTCTCACTGCTGTAGCTAACTGGGAATTTCAAAGCGCCCAGAAATCTGGGTAGATCATAACTTGTGCTCTCTGCCTTATCCAGGAAGCTCAGAGGAAAGACATAATTTGCAATGCTCTGTTGGTTCGTAACAACAGAGAGAGCAGGCAGAGTAGAGTGAGGATATAAATAGCTCGCATGCCTGCTTTATGAACCAAGATCTGGCCATATAAAGCAGGGTTTTCAGATCTACTGGTCCTGATAAAGTCATTTTAACTGAGACTCTGCATTGATGTCCTCCCAAGCTGGGGTCTGAATCTCATCTGAAATAAGTGCTAGAGAAGACACTTTGTATTTTGAGTGTCACAGGGAGCTCAATGTAAAATAGTGTGAGTATTAGTTATTTAATAAACTCTCCTTTCCCTTCCAGGAATGCAATAGAAGAGGGAAAAGGAATATTTTACAACATAAAAAATTTTGTCCGGTTCCAGTTGAGCACGTAAGTTCCTGTTTGCTTCGATTCCAGTGAAGGCACTTTTTAGGTGAGGCCATGCGGAATAATGTTCTTCTGTGCTTTGCAGGAGCATTTCAGCTTTGAGCCTAATTACTCTGTCAACAGTGCTCAACCTACCAAATCCACTCAATGCTATGCAGATCTTATGGATCAACATCATCATGGATGGGCCGCCAGCCCAGAGGTATGGAAGAGTCAAATGAGCAAAATATTCTTGGTTTTAATATGTCTGAATTTGGCTCAGGAACACAAGCTGTTATGATTTCTTATCAATGCGCCAGTCATTTGGTGGTTAGATAAGACAAAAGTTGTACTTTTACTCCCTCCTGGTCCCTCCAAAAGCATTTACTTCAGGTTTACTTGAGGTTTTACGTATTCCTGCTTTGTGGTGGAATCATTTAACTATTCCACTTTTTTACTACTAACGGTCTGTTGTCCTGGGTGCATCACCTGCTAGTAGCCCTGCAGATCTGACTGGCAAGGGAATACTGGGTACATATGGTGGTATATGCCCCAAAATCACAAGACTTAGGAACCTCCTCCACCTGCTAATTACAACTACTGCTAGTTACAATTAGTACTTCCACAATGTAGAAGAGATGTTGTCCACCATCTCACAGCTAGCTCTCCCTCTGGGATGGGACACTGATATGATGTACTACGGTAGTCTAATACATCATTTTAGCAGCTCATTATGCAAAAAAGACCTTTGGTGTAGGTGTTTCAGACAAACCTGGGGCCTTACGTAATCCTGCCAGAACACTGATCTCTCACACCGTACTTCAGAGAATTTCATCCTCCACATCCACCCTGTTTTATCAACAGTACCGTTTCGGGATGATCCGCATGAACTAAACACGTCCCTCTGCTTCTCTTTGAGGCAGCTTGGGAGTTGAACCTGTTGATAGGGATACTATCAAACAGCCACCCCGACGTATCACGGATTCTATACTCAGCAAATCATTGATCCTGAAAATCTTCATGTCAGCTATAATTATCATCAGTGGAACCCTCTTTGTCTTCTGGAAGGAGGTGAGGGAAATCTGCAATCGTATCTTGTTTTCATCAGGGTGGAAAACAAAGTGAAGGGCAATTTCTGAAGTACACGCGAAGGACTTTCTGAAATACATCCCATGGGGAAGGATCAGGACGGGCAGAGGGTTAAGAAACCAGGGCCAGCTCCTAGCTCTGCTTCTGCATTCCTGTGTTGCCCCTGATTTGGAGCTTCCTATCTAGAGTGGGAAAACTATTACTTGATATGATTTCAATGCTTTAAGGTACTTTTCACCTCTAGCTTTCCATGTAAGTAGAAAATGCCAAGTACCTAAGTACTATGAATCGCTGTTAGTAAATAGTGACTGTTACTGTAGCAGTTTAAGTCAACTAATTTACAATATTCTTCAGTCAAATTCCACATCAGTTTAAGAATTCAAAACATGGTTAAGATCATAAACTCAACCATTAGCAGAGAGAAATTAATGCTATCTATAATGGTTAGAACTAGATTTATTCCTTTGTTTTACTACCCTTCAAATCGACTGGGGTCATTAAAGGGAATATTTAATTTGTTTGTTAAATTGACATATTTTTGTAAGGCTTAACTGGCCCCTGAATTTTTACGTGTGCTTTCAGAATCCAAAAAGTGGCATAACTCCTCGAACCACAACAATGACTTTTACCTGTTTTGTGTTTTTTGACCTCTTCAATGCCCTGACATGCCGCTCTCAGGTGAGATCGCTCTGTCAGCAGTAATTTCTTGTCTCAAAACACTAACATAAACATCAGAATACTAGTATTTTGCATAGGAAGGGGTTTCTTTAATGTCATTTAAAGCCGCACAATTTTTATCACCTTTATAAATGAAGTTATCCATCATAGTTCAACTGCAACTACACTTTCAACTATGTAGCTCTGCCTAAGTTGGCATTCATGTAACTTCAAAAAATAATGGCATTTGCATGCAAAGAAACAGCGTAACATTCAAGTACCAACAGGAGATTGGGAAATGTTACATTTCTCTTTTTTTTTTCCCCTTCTCTAGACAAAGCTGATATTTGAAATAGGCTTTTTTCGAAACCGCATGTTCTTGTATTCTGTCCTTGGGTCATTTTTGGGACAGCTGGCTGTTATATACGTCCCTCCATTACAGAAGATCTTCCAGACAGAGAATTTGGGAGTGCTAGGTAAGTTGCAAAATAAATAATGTGGTTTTTTTCATTAAAGCTACTTTAAAAAGCAGATGCGATTGCCAAATTGTTACATGACAGCTCCCAACAGATTGCTGGCAGGGGAAATCAATCAACAGCTCCTGTACCTATATATGTACACATAGCTATGCACAAATAGCAGTAGTATTTAATGATAATATCCCAGTCTAGGTTTTGAATTTTGATTTACTGCACATAAATGCATGTAAATGGAGACATGCCAAGATTTTCCACAAGCTCCGTATGATGATATTTCTCTACGTAAATCTAGGATCATTATGCAATCACTCCATTTGGGAAAAGCAGGGTGAATGTTTCCTAGCTGAAATGCAATGCATATTTTACCATTTGAATCAGTCCAAGCAAACTCTGCCACACTACACTGTATTGCATCTCCATTGGGCATGTTGTTAGAAGCAGGGCTCAAGGATCCCAAATGATTAACGCAGAGGTTACCACCCGTCAAGTGGACTATACCAACTGAGTGTATGGGTATTCCTAGTCTATTGCAGTCATTTCTCTAATTCTACAGCTAGCAAAAGCATAGCTAGGCCATACATCTATGGAGTTACACCAGCACAAATACCCACTGCAGGAAGGCCCTTAACTGGGGATTCCTGCCCGGCGCAAAATCCAGCTCTCCACTGTGTTCATCTCCGCTCTGTTTCCTCTCGGCAGACCTGCTGTTTCTGACCGGACTGGCTTCCTCAGTTTTCATTGTGTCCGAGTTTGTCAAACTCTGTGAAAAACGCTGCTGCCGCCGACCGAAGCACACAAAGGGGTGTCATAACTGATGCAAACTTCCTCTAAAGATACACTTGGAATGGAGCTGTGATGCTGGATAATTCAAAAGCACCGGTTTCTGACGCCACACATCCTTTCTGAAGATACTCAAGTGAATCTGTACCGACAGTCCTTCCTACTCCAGAGTCTGTTCCTTCTACATGCTCTACCTGAGCGGTTTGAGCTGCCTACAGAAACCTCTGGAGCGGCTCCTGTTTTAAACCAAGATCAGGTATATTTTTATAACATTGATCTATATGTCAAGAATGCTGTGACAGTCCTAGAGAAAATAAAGCAGTTTCACACCTGTACAGAAAAATCTATTGTGCATAAACTGAAATTGTATTTATTTAAATCAAAATGATTTTTATTAATAAAATCTACATTTTAAAATGTCACAGGTAAAGATCTGAACGAGACTCTTGATTTAGACCCATCCTTTTATATTAAATTACAAGAATGGAAAAGACCTGCTTTCACTAGCACTTCTTCTCCTATAGTCAATCTATAGTGTTTCTAGATTCCCAGATATCTAGCCTTGATTCAGCAAGGCTCTCAAGGAATCTGTGGGGAGATGCCAAACAAAGAGTAGCGAGCTGAAGTGCCACCCCTCGGCTGTCAGCTTCTGCCGAACACCGCAGTGATTTTTGTGTGCCTGTATGACTAATAGGAGCGAAGCAGAAGGCTGATCTGATCTGATGCACAGTAGTGGATGGATTTAATGGGGAAGGGACTCACTTGCACAAGCACATGAGAATAAAGATGGCTCACATACGTACCAGGGATGTTAAGCTTTGCAGTTGGATCAACAGCTGCATAAAAGTGATTGAAAGATGTTTAGATCATAGCTAAGCCCACTGCTGACAAAGGCTTTCTGGACATTTTTAGATGCATGAACACGAAACACAGATTGCTTAATCATTAGATTCAGAAAAAAAAATGTTGAGCCTCTTCCAAGCCAATCTTTTACATTTAAAGAACAATTTTGAATAAGCCCATCTGCTGCTTGGATCAGTAGTTTCCTAGTAAACAATGCTTCGCTGATACATTTGGTAAAAGTGCCATAGTGTCAGTTTTCTTCTTGCCCCAGCTTAACACCCTCACTTCAAAGTGAAGATGAAGAGTCTCAAATATAAACTTGTCATAAAACACAATTTCAGAGGTCAAAATGCTATGCTGATCTTCACAAGATGATGTTTAAACAGGATTACATTTTGGATTCATAGCCTAGAAAGAACCAGCTATACTGATATTTATTTGAAATCAAAGAAAACTTGGCCACTGAAATATTTTTGGTGAAGAGTAGCTTTGTGCAATTCACTCTCCCCAGATAGAGTCTGCAAAGGTGTCTGCTCACTATTTTTTTAAAAATCGTTGCAAATGGTTTCAGTCCTCAAAGAAAGGTCTCTGCCTTGTAATGGAAGGAAAAGAAAGTCTAGTTGTTTATTTTATGTGTAACTGCAGAAATTCAACTGTCTCATTCCTGTATGCCACCCACTTCAAGTATTTAGCACGCTTAGTCAACGCCTAAGTGAAGAATACCTCTGAGACTTATGGGGGGAGAATGTTAAAACAAAAGCCAGCATCACCACACATAGAGAGAGCATCATGTACTTACTTGCTGTCTATATAGCACTCCCTACTTTGTACCATTTAAAATTCTTATTAAAATATACAGAGAAGAAAATGATACAAAAGTATCAGTGTAATTGTTTTAATACTTACATTTTTTTCTATGTGTTACAAACTTGGGAGACTATCTGGTTTATTTAAGCAAATACAAGAGAAAAGGACATTAGCTCAGGTCTTTCACAGCATACTCTTTACTGGACCAAATAGCATATATGCCCCGATCATTAGTTCAGGTAGTATACAAAATGCACAGTTGAGTTCTAGGATGTCTGGCTGGAGTGATTTCTTCATGCTCTCCTTTCAAGCCTAAATTCATATTGTTTAATAAAATTTTTAAAAATGGGATCTATGTTAAGGCACAAGTACAGATTATTCAGAATATTCAAATCTGGCTCCCTATGAAAAACATCAGGTGGAAAAAAAAAAAAAAGACCACATACAAGAAAATGCTAAGGGAAAGAATTTGAAGGAAGGCCACAGGATCAGGAATCACAGTAATTTTATACTGTTACAGCACATTTTTTGCTCTAAGCTGCACGGAAGACAAACTCATGCTAGGACAAAGGGGACTTGATACAGTCCTCCTCCTTAGGAGGAGAAAGACTGACAATCATACATACTAATAACCAAACACAATTTGCTGAGTTAGAAATGACAGTCCCTGGTAGAAATTAGGGTTATTTTTGGCGAGTTAATTATACATAGAATTAGCAAGGTCAAACTAATAATTACTGATAGATGTGAACGGATTCAAGTAGAAAAAGCCCTGAGTATAAGAGACCTGACAAAACTGGCGTTGACTGGTGAACAGCCAACAAAACAGAGCAAAACCCCCAACCCACTAGTTACATTTCACACTGCGGGCTTTTCCATAATACAGTAATGATTAACTGTGTGGAAATAAAGCATACAGCAGTCTTCTTTAAACGTTACAGACATAACCCTGGTTGTTGGGGTTTTTTATAAGGTATCTGCAGATACTATTCCCAATTAACTGTGCATGCTTCTTACTTAATCCTTTTTACAGCCTGATCTTTTACTCCAGTCTCAAGTGAGGCTACTAAAGAAGGTACCTTCCCTAGAGGATTTCTGCTGGAGGTATGGCCCATTCTTAGGATAAATATGGCTGAATGACTCCCACTGGCTCTGTTCTACTAAGTTTAAAAAGCAATAGGCAAATTTCTGCAGAAACCTCTGAAGTGAAACGCACTAAGGTGTAGTGTAGTATTATAAAACTGGATACTGTATACTTAGCATTCTGGACATTTTACAGCCCATATAGAGTCACTTGCTGACAATCTGACTTAGAAAACATGAAATTTAATGCTTTAACTGGAGCAATGCAAATTAATAGCATCCTTCATATGGAATCACGTAGACTATTCCATGTTTACCAATGTAAGACATCATTACAATTTGCAAGCTTCGCTGACTGATTTCATTGCATGCAAATAAATATGTGCAGCTGAGGTATAAGAGCCATAATCAGTGTCTTGAACAGTCTTTCTATAAATACGTATCAATTCTCCAAGTCAGTAAGCCGTACTGTCGATAACTTCATCTTTTGTTTTTAATTCTGTATGCAGACAGGATCTATCAGGAATGCTAGCAAATTCATACTCAGCTAGAACTTAGAGGTGTCTAATGATTAAGTACCTAGTTAACTTTTCTGTCCTCCCCAAACAAAACCCTTCAGGCAGGATACTGTATTGGACCTAAATATTACATAAGTATGATAATTAGGTAAATGTAAGGAAAAAAAATGAGGAAAAAATATCCTGTCCAAGGAACATTAACACTCAAGAGCAAAAAAAAAGAAAAGGTTTTTCATGTTACTGTGATTCTTTTAGTTATCATCATCATCATCATCATCATCATCATCATCTTCTTCAATGGGTTCTCGTAGACCTTCGCTCTGACGACTTTTTCCAGTCATTTCTAATAAGGCTCGAGCCTCAGGATCTACATCCAGGATACTCTTCTTACCTTTTGTCTTCAAAACAAAATGAAATATAGTCAATTTAAAATGTCATTATGAATTAATCAATATCAGGCTACAAGAAAGAGACATACTCAAAAGTCCACAAGTAATCTGGTTTGCAAGCTTGTCACAGTGAAGCATATATACTTTCCAACTAAGGCATTTAAGATTCACTGGGATACATCAAATGATTTTTATTGCTGCAGTTACACAAAATAGTCATAAACTTTTCCTAAGATGACAGTAAACTATTTCAAGTTTATTCAGGTTACAAGCCAGCCAGAACATCCTGGTTAACCTGACCTCAGCTTGAAGTGGAGATGTGAACTTTTTTATAAAGAAGAGATTCAAGTACAAGTCAACATTTTTTGTAAACAATTTGTTCTGTTTCTATTTAGAGCTATGTGTCCTCTGAATAGACAGAGCACAAGAATTTAGTATGAAAAGAAATTAAAATTAAAAAAAAAACCAAAACACCAAAATGTGGAGACCAGACAGTTTAGTAAGAGAATAAATTACAGGGACAGAGGAGACTGGAAAGAGGTCTCCTACTCATTCCCAGAAATAAACCAGGTGCAGAAAGACTAGCATAAATCTATTGACATAAATTTACTGTAAAACTATAGTAAATTTAAAGTTACTGATAAAGAAATCTTTTGGGTTCTCTTCCTGAGCTTTACTTGTAGAGCTTTAGATTAGGCTTTACTTGTGAGCTTCCAGTGCTTGCTTTCTGTTTTACAAATAAACCCCTCCAAGGAGGTTCCTTCTGGAGACCATTCCTCAATATCAGAAAGGCCTTTCGAAATTCAGAATAAAGTACGGCTCTTCTGACTCTATCATTTCATGGCTCCTGATGTTATTTCTTGTTGGCACTCTCAATAATCCCACTACTGTTTTGCCATTTACTTGCTACAAAATATATGGCACCACAGGGCCAGTTAAAGAAAACATTATTCATTACAACGGAGAGACAGTGTTTAATCAGAAAACTGCCACTGCAAGCTTTGCATTTGTATCTCCCGTTCCAGTCAGGACAGAATTTCATAGGTTTCAGTTTTGTTCACCTACCCCTGCACTTTCAGGGAGGTCTCCCACTGCCCAAACTTCCATGGCATCCAGTGTAAAATCCTCTTTAGCTGACAGCTGGGGGCTGTTGTAGGTGGTACATCGAGGTTTTGCTTTACTGTGTCCCTTCCCATAGTCACTGTCTACCCAGAGTCCAAAGTAACCGTGTTGTCCACCCATACCCTGTGAACCAAAGCAGCACACTAAACACTTGCTGCACATGTAAAACAGACTGGGCAAGTTATGAAACCAAGAGTATAAATTGCTATTTTCAGTATTTATGCCACTCTTCTATGGGTAGGTGAAAAAGGGTAGTCTTAGTGAACCTGTGCTTCTGTACCCAAATCCAGTATTCCTGAAGACAAACAAGAATTTACCTGAGTGATACTGCCCTCCCTCTACGCTTTCCAGAATACCAGTATCTGCAAGCACTTCAGCTGTCTATTGTGTCAGACATGTAGCTCACTGGGTTTTGTTTATTGACTAACAGTTCCATTTTAAACAGTGAAAATATTGAAACATTTTAAACAGGGTGGAAGTGCTCGGTTTTGCTGCCTCTCTTCCATTTAGAAAAGTATCTACAGAAACAAATAATGTACTTTGATGTTGTTTGCTTTCTTTAGAGCAAATTTACTCCAGACTGCTGCAATTCCCAAAGTTATGGGCACATAATGCCACAAAACCGTAAGGCACTTTTCAAAACAGGCAGTGTTGTAGCTCTGTAGAAACTCCTCTGCATCTGGAGAGCTCATTTGTGGAGTAAAAGGAGCTTCTGCCACTGTAATTACACAACAGCAGCAGCCTACATGCAACTCTTGTACTCTAATTCTGTTGGGCTTTCTCAGCCTTCCATAATTTAAAAAGCAGTTAGCGTGGCAGTGAGAACAGCCAGTGGAAGGATCCTCAATTACACAGATCAGCTAGCTTGCGCTGCTTCAGTGATGCGGATACATGCAGTCAATTCTTCCAGACAACAGGGAGGACGGCTAGAAGGGCTTGCGTGATAACCAAACTTGGCAAAAAGATTTCTCCCCAGAACCTCCATGAATCTAACCTACATAAAGCCCACCTACTTGGGTCAAACACAAATAAATTCCATCTTCGTTGAATCAGTACTTCAATATACATACAAACTGTAAAGAAAAGTATAGACTCTATCAGTACTGTAAGCGGTTCTCCATCATTATCCATAGTTCACACTTTACACTGATGCTTTAACGCAAAAAAAGAAAAAAAATTCTCCTACTAAAAATGTGGCACAAATAGCATAGGGAAGGGATGAAAACTTCCTCAGAGAATAACAAGTGAAATAAATCTGCTCACAGTAACAGAAGCAAAAACCATGAAACACTTCTGAACACCAGCCACGAATCCAATTTCCAAATCGTCATTTCTTAATACTTACAAGGCCATTTGGCATTGTTTGTTGGCCATGGTTCAAATACATGTAGTGGTCATTGTACCCGGTATACGTGTACACAGCAAGAGAGGGGAAAACAGAAAACAGAAAGCATCTGTTGTCACCTGTAAACAGAAAAGCATCTAAGGTCAGACAACTGGCCAAGCAATAACTTGCCTACAAATAGGGCAGGAGAAAAATATTGAAGAAGTGCAGCTGAATAAATCAGAGACAGCAGCTGCAATCTCAGAAAGCCAATACCTACCTCTCATCAAGATCTAGACCTATTGTTTATTCTCAGTTAACTCTGTGCAGGGTCACAGAAATCAATGCGATTATACGGCTGTGACCAAGGGCAGAGTTAGAGGCATGACTAGTACATTACATGACTTTGTAAGGGTACACCTGTCACGGGCTTGCATTGTATCATCTAAAACTGGCCAACCGCTAGATCTGTACAAACTGATATGAGTGCAGACACCCTTCATTCTGACTATATTGATATATAGATCAGTTTAGGGTCAATGATTTAGAGTACAATTTTCATTATGCCCAGTTTGGTATTCAAAGGGACCTTTAGTGTGATTGTCTAGTACCCTACGTGTGTTATTCTATCAGGAAAAAATACAAGGAAAGTGTTGTGTAATCAATGTAACATAACATTATATTAACTGACTGAAGTGGTAATTATCAAATACTAATTAAGTATAGGAATTGAGTTTTTAATGTAGCAAATGTGAGGATTCCCAGCAGGACAGATTATAGAGAGTCCAAAATTTTTTTTCGGAAAGCCATCACAAAAGTTCTTTCCAAAGAGTTACAAAAAAACCCTCTCTTCTCCCCAGAGGTTTCAAGGGAACACAAAGTTTAGCTTGTCCAAAGGACCCTTTTGCTGCTGGATTTTAAAAGGGAAACAAAGACAAGACAGTGCACAGATGGCAACAGGAGGCTTAGCCTGGTGTTCGGCTCATCTGTTCTGAGATGGAAGATTGCCATCTGCTGGACATGTTATTTAAACTCTAATTCATCATCTATGCTATATTTCCTTCATTTTCATTTCATTTTCAACCTATGCAGCTGCAAGGGTTGATAGATTTCACTGAAAAGAAAACTTGTTCCATGGTCAATAAGTCTTGCAGTTTTAAAAGTCTTATCAAATAACAGACAAACTAGAAACATTAATCAGTAATATGCCTGACTGGGTACAAAGCAGGAATAACTTAGCATGTATTTTTTAAAAATGAGTGTTATTTTTGCCACAGGAAAATACACTTGGAAGTATAAGAAATACTGCGTGCCATGAAAGTAAAATGACAGTATCCATTAAGTGGACAGGATTCTTGTACCTGTACAGAATAGGCAATGTTTACCAGAGCCATGAGATACCAGAAGAAAAGTGAGTTTTACCTTGAAACTGTGGCTTCGCCTCCCAGGAGTGAGATGCAAACCCACCAAAGATATAACCATCTACGTCCTTTAAGATCACTACGCAAGGACCTTTGTTCACTATATGCCCACATAACTGTGAAAAGCTTTCTCCATGAAGCCTAGAAGAAAATAAAAGCTGCCACTTGTGCTGTAGCTCTGCAGGCAGATGGGAGTTGATGTATATGATGGATGGGATGTCGAAAAGACTGACAAGTCCTCTTCCTTTGATGCCTTTGCAGCCTGGAACCAGGTTGAGTATGTCTTTGGTTTGGTCTGGGAGAGAATGCAGAACATGGAGGCCTTGCCTGATAACAACACTGAGGAAAATTGAGATCTGTGGAACTTGGTACACCCAATCCTCAATGACACTCTGATCAAAATTTGTCTCCATCAGCTGAGGACCCACAGGTTTTGTCCCATCTAAATGATAAGACACACAGGAACAGTAGTGAGTCTCCCAGTCTGGAAAATAAGCAGTTGATTTTTAAGTGTAAACACAATATTCCATTATTTTAATGGACATGAAACCACATATGAAAGGTGCCAGCAACAGTAAAGTGTCAACATCATTAAACAGATGCATCCACAGAACTGAGAAACATTTCCCTGTGACATCCATTGGTTGGGCTGTCATGATTAAGAAACAGGGACTCCTAGTTACAACTTACGAGATGTTCTTTGCAAGACAGCAAAATCTATTATTACAGCAGTGCAAAGGTAAACCTATGCTTTGCAAAAGGACGTACAGTCACAAATACATGCACGTGCATCTAAATGCCTGTCACTCGGAAGTCAGGTATTTGTAAAACAGACATGTTCCATGACAAATAGTTTTGCATGTCCACTTAAACCAGGACTTCAAACCAAAGCTCTCCTGAATTTAGGAGGGAAAGACGGTAAGGTAAAATAAATAAAATTCCCAAGTCATTTGCAAAGCACTAGGTTTGAAGTACTGGTCTCACCATTTAAATTCAAAGATGGGACCCAAAGTGAAAAATTCGTGTGAGATCAGTGATTACGTGAGCTTTGTGCCATTCTGGGATACACTACATCAGTGCTACTTACCTGCAAGCTTCAATTCTGATAGCAGCTGAGAAGCCAGAGCCTTTACTCCACTTGCAGAATCCCTAGTATTCTCCAAATTCCAACCTTTCAGTTCCTTCCTGTAGCTCAGTACATGGACTACACTTATGATCAGATCCTCTGTGAACTTAAAAAGTTAAAACGTCACAATTTTGGCATTTCTTAAATAAAATTGCCAAGAGCTTCAAAGGACTTTCTAAAAATAAAGTCAAGTAGTATTGATGTTGCAATCCCAATGGCAGAAACTTCTCTTTTCATGACAAGTCAGAAATAACAGAAATGCTATGTCAGTGTCATAGGTCTTGAAAAGTATCTTTTTTCAAGACATTTTGTAAATGTTACTTCACAAAGCATCTCCATAAAATATGGCATGAAAGAGGGAGGGGAGGTCCAAATTTTGGAGTGGTAGGAGCTGCCAGTGAATTATTGTTTTGTGAGATCCCGCTCTTCTACCTTGCAAGCTACGTATTTGATTCACACATCTATCCTGCAACTAAAGCTGTAGAAAGCATTTTACTCAATCCCCAGAAGCACCAGCCACACCACAACCCTTGCTGGCTCTTAAATATAGCCAGTCTCTGCACCCTTCAGAATGAGCCTGTGAACCATCAGACAAATCAGTCAGTGTACTCCACAAAATCCAGATCCTGGTTCTCAAAGTAGGCAAGTCAGCATGGAAAAGCTGACAGCTGAAACGGTCATCCCATATAACCTGGTTGGCCTACACTGTTTGTCCCAGATCAGCGTCAGTAGTAAAGAGAATAAAAAAATACAAGAGTCAGGAATCTCTGTTCTGAACCTTGTGTTCTAAAGGTTACCTTCAAATTACCTATCCGTCTCTGTTCTCTTACTGTCCCCCAAACATACATTTAACTGCCTGTTTACCTCTTGGATTTGTTTGCCCTTCACAGGCCCTTCTGTCTTAGCGATCATTCTCATTATTATGGTAATCTTCTCATCTACATTCCCTTTTAAGAGGTTTGACATAAAAATTACAAACTGCTCCTTAGCAATCTGTTCACTCAGCCCAGATGATTTCCCAGTCAAGCCAATACTTTTCATTCCGTTGTATAACCGAACAGTCATTTGCTCTGGTAATGGCTCCCGCGTATACGCCTACAAGAAAAAGAGCAAAGAACATGTTTTAAAAATGAAGAATAACTAATATATTCCAGCTAATCTGTGCTGAGATATACCGCTATGAATGAAGGATTTCAATACCAAGTATCTATCAGCCACAAACTTTTACCAAAGGTCTAGTTTTCCAAGAGAAAAAAAATCTCTATTTTTATAGTATCTTCTTTCTGATAAAATTTAGTGATTTAAGTTGATACTGTTTTTCTACAAATGCCACGGACTTAAAAAAACTCAACACTGTAAAGTGTTAACAGGATATTAGCAAAGGATTTCTATATGATAACTCTGTTGTAAAGGTTTACAACTCTGCCAGTCCAACATTTAAAAATGTGTTTTGACCCTGCTTTTGATAGTGGAGCTCACAGATACTTAAAAACAATGAGAAAGTAAAGTTTTTTTCCATATCTCAGTTTTGGCCTCGAGACAATGCAGGCAATGTGTTTAACCCTACGTGCACACGTAGAAACAATTCTGAGAAGTTTCCCTCTGCATAGCAACATCTAATCCAAGCACGGAACAAAATTGAGATCACCTGATTTTTATAAGGCATCCCTGATGTTAAGACAGTCGAAATCAAAACTTATTCATCTAAATTGCATGACTGGACCTTTGAATTGAAATCTAAGTGGTATACTTCATCATACATTGCAACACTGTGGGAAAGATCTGACTCTGGATTCAAGAAACTTTCACAGCATTCAAGATAATTACACAGTTTAAAAATAAATCATCTAAAATACATCCATACACTAGGACATGATTACACAGTGTCCTGACTGTGCAAAGCACTGTGCATAACATGCTGAACACCTGACTTGACTCTCATATACAGGGGTGTAGCCCAGTGGGGACTATGCTGAAATCAATGGAGCTCCAACTGCGTAAAAGCACTCCAGCTCTATTCAGTGGAGCTGCTATTACCAATCTATTGCTGGCTCAATCTCAATACCGCTCCTATTGAAGCCACCAGGGCCGTTCCTATTTGACGTTAATGGCTGTTGCTGAGCATATAGGGCGAGATCCAATATGCCAAGCTCTACCCTGCTTTTGTTGACATCAGTGGTAAAACTCCCATTGATTTCAGTAGAAGCAGAATTAGCAGCCACAGTCTTGCACATTAGAGTGCTTCATATTGAGGCAGGGACAGTCACAGGGGGTACAGCTGTCTTTAAGAGGCTTTCTAAAAGTGCTGCATGAGCCTGAAGTGAGACAAGCAGCAGGGAACATAATTAAAAGCACTATACTCAAGGGCTTTTTACTTCACACTGCAGTATTACCTACCTACCCTTTCCCACCCACCACTAACTTCGTTGCACTGTTTTGTTATGCTTATAGCTATTCCAATGAGTAGACCTGGGGTGCGGAAAAGGAGGACTGTAAAAAGGGAATCTTTAATAAACATCTAACAGACTCACACCTCTGACAGTTTAGAATCCTGGTCTCAAATAGCTTCAAGAAAGTATCTAGAGATAGCTGCTCTACCTGCTTTCCAAGCTATGCAGTGCAGCCTGCTCTGGTCCAGAAACCGTGTAGTTTCCTCCTAGTAAAGCACTGAGAGCCTAAGCAGAGTACATGAGGTCATGCCTGGGGCCCCGTCAACAACAGACTGTTACCAGTCTGTTGCTAGATCAAATCTGCCATGTTATCAATCTAGCTCAGGCATGAGCATGGACACCTACGAGGCAGGCATGCCATTGCAATAGTCCCCGCACTAAGGAATTAGGCACCTACAGGCAGTCTTTCAAAAGATTTTAATTTAAGTTGGCAAACAAAAAGGCAGGAAGGGAAAATACAAACGTTCATCAAACGTCACATTGATCTAGGGGCAAAGCTAGAAAGAGAACTTCTTCCAGGTCCCAATCAAATAACAGACACCAAGGACCAGGTTCTTGGACGTTATCAGGGCTAAAAAAGCCGGGCAGCAGCAACACTGTTTCCAAACTGGTGATAGCTCATAAACAGCCAGGCTGCAGGAAGGCTAAAGCTGGTCTGTACACAGATGCATTTGTAAGTACCTTAAAACAACCTGCTTCTTTCATCGAGTTTTAATTTGATTCCACTAACTGTGTAACATATATAAAAACGTACTTTTACTACTACGTTCATTTGGCCACTTGGTTCCTGCCTAACTGAAGTTATCAAGTATTGCAGCGAATCATTTTCCTCTTCTTTCTTGATTAGAAAATTAATGCAAAGTTAATCAGAAAGCATAATGTATGTTAATTAGCTAAAACAGGGAGCCACAGCTTAATCAAGCAAAACTGAATTCTCCCTTTTTTAATGCAAGTGAAAAGATTAGAGACGGTGACGCAATTGAGGGAGAAAGATATAACCACATACAAACTGACTTTGTGACAGCTTCTCAAGAAAATCTGTAAATAATCACACACTATAGACTCTGGGGGGAAGAATATTCTTCCCATTTTTCAGGTTTCTGTAAAATATTTTCATATGTCCCAACTTACTTCAGAATCAGGAAAGCTGCAAATTGACCCAGCAGTGCAATTTAAGAGAGAAATACAAACCTGAAAGTCACTACTCATGTTAAACTGTAAGAAAAAGTTAAATATCCATCCTGCCCCAAAACATTAAGTATTAAATCGAGATGAGCAATCCTTAAAAAGCAACTATTGCCACATCTTTGGTTTCTTTCTGGAATTACATTCAATGCACTACATCCCAGATATATCAGGAATAATAGATTGTCTTGCCTGTAGTGCTGCCAGAGTCACAGTTTTCTTTGTAGCTTTGCCATTTTTTGCTCCAGCTGAGCTGCTCAATCCTGATAAGGTATCAAATACTCCATCAATGTCAGACTGCTCCTCAGGAAGAAATCTGCAAAGGTGATTCTGATAGGCATTGCTTTCTGCATTTCCCATCTCTTCAACCTGAAGCAAAGGAAAAGGAATAAAAACCCCCCAGTAAACACAGAAAGGTATCACAATGGCCATGAAAGACACATCAATCAGACTAACATACCAGTGCAAGTTTTACAAGAGCAAATTACTAGCCTTCTAGGAAACTATTAAAACTGTTTAGTCTCTGTATTCACTGAGACTTAATGAACTTGAAGAACATCCGTGAACAGTAACCGTACTTTAAAAAATGACAATATCTGCCAGGTCTTTGCTAAAACCACCCTGTCTACCAATTCAAACCTCATTCGAGTCTTAACAAATGGAAAAACCAATATGATTTAATGATTAAATTAGCTTGTACAAAGTGACCATGAGTCTGTCAGCTGGAATACATCAGTAACATGAAGGGAATAGCCTGATTATGGATTATTTATGACAGAATACGCTACATCTTTCTGATGCATTAATGGACTGAAGCTAAGTCTGCCAATAATACGTGGCGCTAAAACACCATCACTGTAAAGTCTCTGAAGGTGACATGAGAACCTTTTTTCTAAGGACGCAATACAAAAATAGTTCAAAAAGCTGCCAAGAAACACAGTAACAAGAACATTTAGGAAGATGACTCAAGACCCATCAAAAGCACACAGCTTCATATGAAGTCCATAAATTGTTGAGAGCTGGTACCCAGAGAATTAAGGGGTGTGGGGTTGGTTTGGGGGGTTTTTTGTTTGTTTTATACATTTAATGTTACAACTATGATTTCTCTCACTGTCCCAGGATTCACCTGCATTACAGAGACTAATTTTTTAGTGTTGTCTGGGCCACGTGCTCTGGCTTTCTCCTTGGAGCAGCACGGCACAGACCTAACAGTGCCACAGTAGGGCCTGAAATCCCAAATTCCACCATGACTGCAATGAGTCACCACTGTAAATGGCCTTCCCATCTATCTGGGGTAGACACACTCCTGGGGTGACAATATAAAAAAGATGAGAAGTGGAATAAAACATCCTTTCATCATTTTCTTCCCACAAATTCCCCATCCTTTCTGGCACCTCACTTTTGGTTCAGGATTCCCAGTTCCACAGAAATCTCTTTTTGCAGACAAGCCCGTCACACAGCCCTTCAGCAGCAGCAGGACTCTTTGTTTAGCCTAATCCAATCTTTCTGTTGTTAACCGATGCTGACTTTGATAAACAACTGTACGTAAGAGGCTGGGTTGGGCTGCTTTGCCTTCACTGAACAGTACAGGCCCAAAAGCCTTGTTTGGCTGTGAGGAAGATGTCGATCGTGGGGTAAACACCAAAGGGTTAATGGAAACGACTGTAACCTGGAAGACAAACCGTGAAGACATTACTAATTTAAGCGGCGAGCCGCTGGAGAAAGAGGGTCCTTGACCCCTCTCCCTCAGCCCGGGCAAGCACAAGCCGGGGGAGGCTCCCGCCGTGACAGGGCCTGCCCAGCCGCCTGGCGGGGCTGTCCTCGGCTGCAGCCCGGCAGCAGGGCCGAGGCCCGGCGCCGGCACACCGCTCTCCCCGCACCGGCGCGAAGGCGGGATCGGCACAGGGCCGGGCAAAAGGCTTCGCGTTTTGCCATTTTGTCGGTTTATTTCCCGGTGTGCTTAGTCCATCCCTCCCCACCCGGTTGGCAACAGCCCGGGCGTCCCTCCGCCCCACCTCCCGGCGATGGGCGTGAGGCGAGAGACCCCTGCTCCGGGGCGGGGCGGCACAGCGGGCCCACCTCTCTGCTTACCGGCAGGGATCCCCCGGCCCCTCTCCGCCCCCCTGGATCGGCCCCTGGATTTTACACACTCCCCGGCAGACGGGGCCGGCGCCCTCCGGCGCCTGCAGGCCGCCCGGCTGGGGCGGAGCGCGGCGGGGGCGGGCGCTGGGCCGCGGCGGGGGATGGCGCCGCGCGGTGCCGCCCCTCAGGCGGCGGCGGCGGCGGCGGCGGGGAGGGGCTGGCGCCGTTGGCCCCGCGACGCGAAAGGGAGAGGCGGGCGGTGTCGAAGCCCGCTGTGGAAAGCGGTGAGGCGGCGGCCTGCGAGCTGAGGAGCCGAGAGGGGCCGCGGCGGCCCTCCTCCCTGAGGAGGCTTTCCTCCCTGAGGGGGCCCTTCTCCCTGAGGGGACCCTTCTCCCTGAGCCCCCCTGGCCCTAAAACGTGGTTGAAAAAGAAGGTGAAAATTCAGAGTTATAGCAGGGACAGACCGACAACCCCAGGCGGTCCCTGCCAGAGAGCTGAAGTGCCTGGGTGCCCGGTGCTGAAGCGGTTTTAAAAAGTGCCGGGACAGGTCCCAGAAGGGTCTGTGGGAAAAGGCGTTGCTGGCCCTGATCTGTGCTGGAATCAGCTCTTGGCTTTTGGGAAAGAAAAAGATGTGTGTGCCTGTGTGTAATATATATACACACACATATATGTCATTTTCAAAGTATACAGTCAGGCTCGAGGGAATTTCCATGGCAATAGGGAGTGGAGAGAAAACACAAAAACTTCTCAATGAATAGGTTAAACTTCGATCTTGAGGCTGGCAAAATCACGCCAGCCTGCAGGCTGAGAAGTATAAAGGCTGTGCAAGGGCTGAGGGACAAATGCAAGGTTACAGGGACAGCGCTTTAGGGGTCAGCCATGCCTTTGGTCAGAGACATGAATACTTAGGAGAAAAATTGTAGCCTCAGTGATTGCAAAACTGGTCCCAGAACTCGCTTTTGTCAGATCAACACCTTTTCATCTCAGTTACGTTAATTCAGCAGCGCTCCCCTTGTACTTTCAGCCACAGGATTTGGTTCCTGTAATATATCAAGGCCTTTGCCTTCATAGCAGCGACGCCTCATTTGTCTGTGGTTCATCTAACTCTGGTTTGTTCGTTTGCAGCCAGGCAGAGGTCAGAATGAAGCCTCCTTCCAGCCAGGGGAAAGACATGCAGATTCTCACAAAGCTGGTGTTGTTTGCGTTCCTGCAACCAGATTCCATGGAACAGGTTAGCAGCTTTAGCATTTAACTTTCAATAATAGTCTGATCAGTGTGTTTTCAACAGAAAGCATCTATGTTCCTTTATACGTACAAAAGAAAGAAAATTATCTGTACTAGCCATGGCAGCACTCCCATTTTTTTGTTCTTTTGCACCAAGTAAAAAATCCTGATAAAGTTAAGTTCCAAAAATACACCTTTTTTTTTTTAAATCTCCATGGTATGCAAAACTTCATAAAAGCCTGTAGAATATTCTCCTTGTTGCCAGCTCAGAGTTAGAAACACATTGACCAGAATTCCAAGACGGTCACGTTTGAATAAATGGATCCTGATTCAGGTTTGTTGTGGTCATCGCTAAAGCCATGGAAGTTAACCAGCTTGTATCAGCAGGATCAGGACATAGCAACCAAAACCTGAGGAAATGAATGGGAAGTTCATGCAATGTGAGTACAAATTCAGCAAAGCTCATCTGGAAACTGCTTGAGACTTATTTGTCCACACGGTGGCATCGTATGTTTAGAAAGTTAGCTGTGTAGCCTACTCTGAGGGCTTCAACACTGTTCAAAGTGTGTTTAGATTCCCACGTTTATAGACTGCATGTGTGTAGAAGTAAAAGCTCCTATAAGGAATTATTTTCATCTCTTTCCCATTAACTCTGCAAACATAATATGGACCATGAGGACAAAACTCCGTTCCTGGTGAAGCTCCCTCCCTAGGCTACGTAAGCAGGTCCTGGAAAAAGTCTGCTGTGGTGGTTTGGTTTATATCATTCCAGTTGATGTCCAAGGAGAAAAATGAAACATACAGAATAAGAAAAACAAAGGGTTTGAATTCAAGTTAGGTTTTTCTTCTTTATTTTTAAAGGCTAATGTTTCTGTGGACGTATTGTTTCACATGCAAATGGATGATTTTTATTTTTTTTTTTAAGGGCTGTGTTTCGTATTGTAGCTCTGTCTGTAGGATACCTTTTCAGTCTGGAAATACAGGACTAGATATTCTAGTTTAACTGACTTTGCGCTAAGACTGACTGCCAGCCAGCTAAGACTGACCAACCAGTATCATCTTCACAAACATATGGTGACATCATGACCTCTCTTCTCGTAACTATTGAGCTCAAAACCAGTCAAAAGCTACTGAAGAGTACCTGGCCTTCCTTAGCTCCAAGCAGCCGCTTTTGCAAAGAATCATAGAATCATAGAATCATTGAGGTTGGAAAAGACCTCTAAGATCATCGAGTCCAACCGTCAAAGAAGAACCAACCAAGAAGATGTGTGCTGCTTTGCCCTCTTTCATTCAAGTCTTGCCCATTTGTAATGGAGGTGACTCTATGAACTATGGGTTTATTTGCCCTGCCTGTCAATCTAAACTGAGCTTCCTGCTACTACTGGATGGCGTGTTGTCACTTGCCTATACACTAGGCTGTAATCTGCAGGGTAGACATACTCTTAAAGCCACAAGATACTAACACTAAATTGCATAGATTATGCTCCTACTGTGGGGGAATTTCCAGGTCACAGGCTAACACCCTTTCATAGCCTTTTTGGCACCAAGACTGTATAAAGTCAAGCTAGAAACCTGCTCCATAAGGGTAACAGTTTGCAACACTCTTTAAATGACTAGTCACTTCCTCATGTGTATTTTCAGATGCTCTAGCTGAGCTAGTTAGGTGTCTCAAGTCACTTTGTTTCTGCCAGTAAGAAAGAGAGGATACACTAAGAAGCCTTTTAAGGACATTCAAGAATATACTGGTATATAAAAAAGAGGAAGAAGACACAAGAGGTTTCTGGAAACAATTGTGGCTAATTTTGTGAACTAGTGATAGATGTGTATTTGTTTGCAGAGTGAAAAAACAAACCCACAAAACCCCAAACTCTTTTATTTAGAACACTGTATACTTTTGACTTGCATAAAATGGAGTAGGTTTGGTTTTATTAGTTTGCCAAGACGATAGAAAATCTAAATGGCCTTAGTTCCAGGTAATTCTAATAATACTCTTTCAGTTAAAGGAAATTATTGCAAGGTAACAACCTAGAATGTAAATGATGAGCTGAGCAGCTGTGTGTTTATGTCAAGCATATCTGTTTTACCTAGATTATCGTTTAGTTTCTTTAAAATTATTTTTTTTATATCTTGAGTTAGAACAGAAAGAAATTTTGCTGCTCATCAGTCTTGTATACATATGTTAAGGTTGTTACCCTCTGGTGGCAGTGATGCAGAGAATCGTTCTGATTCACCTTTGATATGATACATACCTTCCACTGTGTTCTTATTAAAGGCCAGCTGAGAATGGGATCCCTTTGTGCCAAAGACTATGCAGACAGAGAGACACAGATGATTTCTGTTCCAAAGAGCTTATAATTAGCTGCATTCATACATGCATTGAGCACAAAACCAGACCTCTCAGGCCATAGGCATCAGAGAATTTTGTGAACTCCGAAGAGTGGTGATAACACATCAGTGGCACCTTTCAGCAGGGTATTTTGGGGGTATATTCCCCTTTTGTGAAGGGGAGACTGGGACTATGCTTCTGAACAAGCTATTGGGCTTCAAAACTTTCTTCCAGCCTGTAGTCTAAATAAGCAGTATTTTAAGTCACAGGGAGGGAACACATTTGATACTTTCAACTTCCCAGTTATTACTCAGCATTTTAGTTACATTATATTGCAGACCTCTGGCCTTTGCAGAAGAGGTCAAACTTGACCTCGTGAAAACAGTGGAGCTAAATTATAAAAGATCCTTGTTCATATTTTAGAGTCTAGTGAACACAAAAGTCATTGTACCTCTTTTTAATGCCATTATGCTCTGTGTTTCCTGTTTTGTCTGTAGACTGGAATTTTTACAAGCCACCTACAGTCATAGTAAGTGAAATCCTGCAAAAATGTTGATATTTGATGGAACTAGTTGTAGGCTCAGCCCACTGATCATCTTGTAGTGTGACCTCAGCACAAAATTCCTTTGACTTTAAAAGGTATAGTCCAAACCTACACACTGATGCCCTTTTATATACGTATTATTCAGCTCTGCATTTAATTGGCTGCTGTGACAGCTATAACCTTGCAGTTACTTACCTGATTTGTCTTCTGGTTTTTATGGGATTGCCATATATGGCTAAAAGAAAGAGTCTGACTGTAATCAGAACTGCATCCTTAGGTAGTCACAAAGGAAGTTACGGGTTTTGCAAGTCTTTGCACTTCCCTTTTCAAAAACCTCTGCCTGCTAGTAACCAACTCCCTTCTATAAAAGGAGAAAGAAAGGGTGCAGTGAAGAGGTGAATCTGATTATGGGTAAAGATGCGGTATCTTAGAAAATGTACTTACAGGTAGGATAAAAGCCTCCTGCCGTAGCCTATTAACTGAGAGGAAACATGTTGTCGCCGAGATGCAGCCTCTGTGTCTACAGCAAAACTGCGATGCCTAACTTTACTAAATTAAATTGTAGTATGTCTTGCATATATATAGATCATAAAGATTACTCTGGGCTGTGGACTAGATCCTGGTGACTGGAAGAAATGCATGACCCATAGTGAGGGGAGAATACGAATATGAAGTTGTCCTAGGCTGCCCTAGCCTTGTCTTCCTTGAAATACTGTAGTATGTGTTTTGAGTGGGGGTTGGATCCAGAGATCCTTTCCATCCTGTACTGTTCTATGATTCAGAGCTGTTTCATGGGAAGAGCTAGGTGGAATTATTACATGGCTAGATCAAATAGTTGAAAGGTGGGATAATTTATGTGCGAAAACATTCTAGGGCTTATCTATGGAGCACTACTGAAGATACAAGATGTTGACCATGCTGACTTCTGGACTCCACAGAACTAAAGGAAATGAAAACCAAACTCTCTGGAGTGAGGAGAAGAGATATTTTTGTTGCTTCCACTTTGGGAGAATTTGGAGGAAGACATTACTCTGTTGTTATCCAGATTTTCTTTATAAAAAACACTGCAAATTATGTTAGCCTAAATACATATACAGTTTAACAATCAAAAATGTTGAACTAGGACTTACTTTGTTGTTCTTAGAAGAGATTTACATAAAGAAAAAGCTGATTCCAGTGTCTTTTACAAGTCAGCTTTCTTTCAGTTTACTGATTGTAGGAAGTGCAGGGCAGCTGAAATATGAGAGAATATAGTTTGGGTCAGGTGTTCACAAGATATATGTGTAAGCAGTATAGCTGTTTATATAGCTGCTCCTGCTGTGCATACAGCTGTGATTGTTCATGCAACTGAGAAATATGATTGTGCATCAAACTGGAAGAATATCCATCTACTTCAGACTGAAGGGGGATTCACATGGCAGAGAGAATTTAGCCAGGGTACACGTCTGAAGTCCTCTCCACTTCTGCAGGCTGTATGGTGGAAACTCTAAGGCTTTCACGTGCCCCAGGTGTCAGGCTTGTGCTGCTCTGCAGCTGTACCTGTTGAAACCGAGAAAGAGAGTTCCTGGTTCATCCAGTGATAAGACTAGCTGACAAGCTGTCCTGAGCTCTGGCATTTCCCAGTTTTGGGATGCTTATGTTGGCCATTTTAACATGCTTTTAATGTAGTTTGATATACAGCACTTATAACTTATTTCATAACAAGGCCTATGGCCCAGGTTGGAGTATGAGATCTTTTACTTTGAGAAACCATCTGCTATAATCTTCATATAAACTAGAGTAAATTTAACAAGGCAACTGATCCTTAACAAGGGAAGCTTCTCCATGAAATATGCAATCTGTGATGCTTAGAAACTGTACACAACCACTTCTGTTTATTTTCTGCTTAGCCCAGGCCCAGTCAGAATTAAATATGCCAGATTACTTACTGCATTACCTAACTCTTTTGTATTGTTTGTGAAGATTTGCAATCTGTGTTTAGTAAAAACTGTAGAGGAGTAGAGCAAGTCTGTAACTGAATAAAGGAGTCAAATGGGAGAATTCTGTCTCTCACTGAGTATCAACAGTCCTTGGTTTTGTTTCTTTTTTGTTTGTTTTTGTTTTGTTTTCTTTTTAAAAAGGCTGCTTTCCATGAAGGAATTTCAGAATTTGTTCAGGCTATTTGTTCTAATAAGGAAGTTTTCCACAGAGTCTGACGATTCATAACTTCAGCTGTTTCCATATATAGTACTTCAGGATGAAAAGCAGAGGACCTTTTTGCTCCGGGTGGAAACAGAAGGTCTCATTTCCTCAGAGCACGGCCTGCATTTCATCAGTTTCAATTGCAATGTGGGCAGCACTACGCATAGTAGAACTGTGGCCCAGATTTTTTGAACTGGATATGAACATGGATAGTCTCACAGTGTGCTATCAGAATTGTGTTCTTATGGTCAGACTGTTTGGTCTACCGATCCAAAACTCTGGAAGTGTTAACACCAGCAAAGACAGTAAGGTGGAAATACAGTGAAAAGATCAAACAATTTTAGAGCATTGTATCTGGCAAAAAAAAAAGTGTTTGAGTAGGAGATGGGAAAATCTCGGTAACATTCCTGAACTCATTTTCACCCTTGTTCACCTCTTTAATGCATACAGACTCTCTCTTTTTCTCCAAACAGTGGGAGAAAACCCCTTACAAACATCTTAGATTTGTAGTTACTAGTGAAGGAAGTCTTTTTCAGCAGGACAGCTGTGTTTCTTGGCACTGTACAGTATTTACACCCACCATGTAACAAGAAACCAGTGTTTTGTCATCTGCTGTATGGTGAACTCTTAGGTTTTGAAAAGAAGTGATGGAAACATGATCAGGGCTTGTGTGATTTTTAAGAGCCATTAAGTAAACTAATAAATTTCTTGCAATTTTAGGGTGTTTGTGCAACTAGCATTGCACTGCTTTAATTGTTACTTGCAGCTTCTTTTCCTGTATCATTAGCTTCATCCCTACCACCTGGGCTGGATTTCATCTATTAATTTTCTTTTTGTGCAGTGCAGTTTATTTTTCAGCGTAGCTCATCTTTTTGACTGCTTCCTATATTTCTGTCCAGGTTAAGTGGTGTGTCTATCGGAGTCCGAAGTCCTTGGCTTACCTTTCACCGAGTAAACAAGTGCCCATGATGGGATGGTTATCGCCCAAAGCAATACTTGCCAAACCAGTGCAGACTGTGGGAGCACCCAGTTGTTGCTGACTGCTCAGTGCTGGGATCTCTGCTCCAAGAGTATCTGGATGAGACACCAGATTAAAGTGCGAGAGATGAAGCTGGTCCTGCCTCATGCCTTTCCCACAGGTTGCTGCCTCCATGGCTGCAACAATAGTATGCATCCACGTCCCTGTACATTTCAGCATCACCAGATTATTCCAATCAGTTACAGGGTTTTTTTCAGAACTTTGGGCTATAAAAGCCTGGTTCTGGAGCAGCTTGCTGTGTGGTCCAGCTGTCCTGGCTACCAGAGCTATAGGCTCTGGGAGGAAGGTGGGGCAGTAAATTGCTTCCATCTCTGTGTTTATCCCATGTGTGGGTAGTCCAGTACCTTCACAAAACAAGTGTGGCAGATCTGTGTCTCATGGATGCTTTCCAGAGCAGAACATACCAGCTTTCTCTTTATTTTCTGTTTTCAAGTTGCACTTTATTACATTAGAGTGAAACCATCATTAACAACAAATGGTCTTGAGCTGTAAATCCAACTATTCTCCACAGTATAATGAGATGTCTTGAAGGCCAGACTGGCTTTTTACAGCTTGGGCCCCATTATGTATTACACAAGCAAAAGGATAACGTGCTTTTATACTGAGTAAGGTACCAGTGAGATCAAGATGGTAAGAGAGAGCTGTGATAGCTTTAAAGGGCTGCCGTGTAAGTCATCTGCTGCTAGAGCTGACTCAGAGCATGTGTGTCCCTAGACAAGGCTCAAGTTGCAGTTTAAAGTGGCAATTTCCAACATTAAACAGGAGGTATGTCACAGATCAGAGTCCAAACCAACAAGCTCTGCCAGGCCTTTAGGTTGGGCTCTCTGCTGGCAGCTGACGTGGGGAAGAGGAGATTCAGGGTGGCGGGGAAAGAAGGTGAAGCGGTGAAACACTCTGTGTGAATGGTTGGGAGCCACTGGGGAATTAAAATAAGCTCCTGAACTAAGAGGTGGGAAAACTCTGAGCGAAAAATGAAAAAACATTTTTTTCAAGGTCTGTCCTTGTCTTGCTGTATGGCCTCAGGCAGGTTAGTTGTTCTCTTGTACGTCTCTCTAGCTCGTGGAGTCATGCTGCAAGCATGCTGTGGCAGAGATTGTCTGTACAAGTATTGAAAGAGTGCAGAGCATAATGGCCCTGACTTTACTCAAGTGCTGTAGCAATAAGCTTTCTAACAACACAGGGAAAAAATAGCATTGTTGTTACAAGTACCCCTGGAACCACCTTTTATTCTCATCCTGCAGAAGGAACCCCCCTCCCTTAGGTATCTCCTTTCAGAGCCAGCATACCTGCCAAGCGGTGGAGTTGTGCAGAATAAAATGTGCTGGTTCCAGTGGCTTGAGGTGCACCAACCCCCCCACCTCGCGCTCAAAAGCAGCCACACAGCTGGCAGGAGCGTGAGGCCACCACCAAAACTGTGTGTTACATGATACCTTATGCCACTCAGGAAGAGCAGGCTGTTTCTATGGCTACTACTGCCTTTCCCTCAAATGCATGTACCATTGGTTCTGACGAGATCATATTGTATTATAGAAAATAATTACTTACGTACTGCAGCATTTGTTGAGCTAGTAAATATCTGTCTTCCTATAATGAAGACATTTTCCACTTAATGTATTGTTATAAATGGGTAGGATTTTCCTCATCTCTGATTTATAAATGCATCTAGTTTGGCCTCGAAAATCCTTGTTCTGGTTTCCATGACAACAGGTCTGATTTTTGAGGCTATTTCTTCCCCTTCATCTTGGGTGGAAAAGAGTTGTTGTCCCCTTCCAGTAACAGTGCGATGGGCAAGCAAAATGATTGTCTTGAAGAAAAATCTGCAGACCTGAAACCAGAAACTTCAGCCAGTTTTTTGAAACACGAGTGAGAAATGCATGAGAAGAATGGCACTGCAAACCTAGCGCAGGCTTGAGTCAGATTTTTTGTACACAGAAAGTCAAGTGCATATGTAACCCCATAAATGTAGTCATATACCACACACACCCCATACACCACACCATTAACAAACTGATCCAGTAGCCCTGAATAACACTGTGTTGTTACGTAGGACAATAAGCAAACAAAGAGGATCTAGCCAGTCTGTTCATATTGTAACTTTATAGACGAATTAGTACTGAATGCACTTTATTGTTTGAAACAGACTATCACTATCTATATTTTCTTCCCTCAATAGATCCCATTTAGATCCCATTTTCAGTAATGGACTGCTAGGACTGTCTCTTTCATAGATCATTCATGGGTCAACCATACTCCTTCAGTGTGAAACAGTGCATTTGAGACTGTGGGTAGTAAAGGCATCATAAATAATCCACAGCTGTTTTGCAACGATCTTTCTAGTGGTTTTTTGCACTTTTAACATTTCCAGGAAAAATGAAGATAGACAGCTGCTGGTACTCCACGGTCGAAGTAGTTTAGTAACTGCTGTTCTAAAATGATAAAGAGGTGGTTTTTGCAAACTCCTCAGAAAATCCCTAGAGAGGGTCTTGGTTCCCTTTTCCTACAGAGAAGAATCACAATGTACCTACATCTTCGTGGTACTAAGTGCCTTCAAATGTGCAGTCCACTAAGGTTGCAGATGAAATGTTTGTCTTTTGCTTACCATAGAGTTCTTCTTAATTTATGTGAGTAAAAGACGTTATGGAACCATAATGTCTAAGGTATCATTGTATTATGGCATTATAATCTCATTTGCATTTGAGCTGGGAGCAGCGTGATAAATCATCTAGCTGTTCCTTAAACTAGTACAGGGTTGCTCCAAGTGTTTAATCCGAATGCTGGAGTTTCCAGCCCATCTTTTGGAGCAGAAGATCCAAGTGTAGCTTAGGTATTCCCCGTTAAGACAGAATGCAGGAATATCTCATTTAGGCATGTTTTATCCATACTATTGTAACCTGTGCAAAGGGAGATCGTATCTGTAATTTACATTAGAGGCTAATCTTTGAATCCTAAACAAAGAACATGTAGTCCCTAACTATGCAATACCTAATGCATCTCGTGGTAGGATGAGATTGCTGACCATACATAAGCATCACTGAAAGCCAAGCACAGTTAAGAGTGAATCAATATCAGACACAACACAAAAGTGATTTAGTGATTGCCTTAAATAACCATGCACAGGTTTTCCCTTTTGTCATGACTAAAACATGATGATCAGCCTGCCGTAACAGCAAGTCCCTTGGTGAGAATGAAGTCATTGCAGTACAATTCCTAGCTGCACAGCCAACTAGAAACAATATAAACACGCTTGTTTTCTGTGCCCTACTGTTACATGTAGGGGATTAAAAAAGTGAGTCATTTGCTGGAAAACGTACTGATCCTGTGGCAGTAGGATGACTCTTACAAAAGCTCTTGCATTCTGTAAAGGCTAATTATAAGAGTGGTGTGTGATTAATTTTTGCTTTGACTAAAGCAAGGACATAGCAAGTAGACACAATTGAAAACAGTGAAACCTACAAAATTGCATATTGCACTTTTAACTTTTCAAATATCAACTTTTCCTTCTCTAAGTTGCTATCACACTTCAAACACTTTCGTGATTTTATAAACCAGGGCATTGAAAAAGACATGATTTTTACAGGTTTGGGTTTGTCTTCATTTCTTGTGGTACAACTTCATGCAATATTGCACCCCACAGAAGTATTGTGTTGCATTTCTAAATTTTGTTTGTGGCACTGTCTGAAAGTTCCTCCAAATAGTTAACTGATCCCTGCTTTTCATGTAGCCCGGGGCAAGTTTAGAGGAAATAAATGTAACATGAGTTAGTCATCCTTAAATAATCTTAAAGCAGGGAGCCCTACATTAACAGCAGGCTGATAATAAGCTTTGCAGTGCTATCTCCAGTAAAGCTTTCTCATGACTCAGAATAAATTTATGAGCTGTCATTTATTTGTTTGTTTGCTTTTTCTCAGCAGGACAATTTACTGTCTGGTTGCTGAAGTATCAATTATTCTTGTAAAATTGAACAGTACTGTCTTAGGATCATGCACATAGAAGCTAACACAATTTGAGACATGATAAAAATTAGTAAGATACCAACTCTGTTAAGAAATCTGTGTTAGGTACTTTTTTTTGTGCTGGAGGATAACAGCAAAGAATGGGGTTAAAAAGAAGCAGCAGACTTGATCTAACCCTGTAATTTTTTATTTTTGCAGGCTTCTGCTGTCAGGCCATCTGCAGCTGTTGTCGGTCAACCATTGATCTGACCTCTGAGCGGTAGAAACCCATTCTGTTCCCTAGCTGGTCATTCAAGTCTTTTTATTCTAGCATTTAAATTGGATTTTATTCCATTTTATTTAAATCCATTATATCAACACTTAATGAACAGAAGCTCTCCCACTCTGCTCTGTGGCATCCCATTGTATACCGACATTTTATTCTTTTTTATGTCCTATACATATTCATTTCCCTTAATCTTTCATGCTAATATATGTTTCCCCTTCCCATTCTTTTTCTCTTCTTGATTATTATTAAATGCCTGGATGATACTTAAATGTGAGAAAAGCCCTGAGAAATCTCACATACTGGAGGAGAACACAATAGTTTCTCTTTAAAAAGCCCTGAGCATGGTAATATCTGCTTTTCAGGCTGTGGGGCTGTTCTGGCCACCTCTCAGAAAAAATAGAACGCTTAAGAGAAATAGATTTATGTTGCTGATGGTGTTTTGATTTGGAAATGAATCCTATCTTCTCTCTGGTTCATCTCTGCCCTGACATGATAATGGGTCACTTGGAACAATCAGCTGGGTTCATTAATTATTAATGCTAACACATGGCAAAAGCAATTTGGAGATTCACTGGATGTGTGTGGGTCTGTTGATGGAAATGTAAAGGGGGCAATTATCAATCTGAAAATAAAGGAGAGTGGCAAGTGCCAAAGAGGAGGGGGAATCAGCAGAAGGCTTAGGTATAGCTGGAAGAATAAAACCATATTTTATTTTACAGTCAGATGCATATCTTGTTACATTAAAGTGAAAATTCCTAAAGCAGGGCATGTAGTTCACAAGAGTATTAGGTTACTTGGCTGAACTGTGGTCTATGCAAATATGCACTTATAAACCTTTACAAGAATTTTAATACTTGCTGAGTGTATAGAAAGAGCAGTAAGCTATTCACTGTTAGGGAGCTGTATACCTAGACAAACAAGAATATAACTCTCGTCCATGCATTTTAGTAGCTTTCTTGTGTATTTATGCTGAGGGGAGAAAACAGAAGTCTTGAGACCATGGAATAAGAGCTGCTATGTAACGTGAGTGCTATTTGAAGGTGACGTTTAATCTACACCAGCTTAGGTAGTCTAATGAACAACGATACTTACTGCCACTGTAGAAAAGGAACTGTATGAATTTGCCCCAAAGGGTGATACAATGGGAGGGGTTATTCCTATGGTCTCTCCCTCTCTTTGCTGCATGGGCACTGTGCATCGTAACAGGAGCCCATGTTCTGGTAGTTTCAAAATGGCTGAAAAAATCAAGAGCAGAAGGAGCTCTCCATACATTTTCTTTCTATCTCGCTAAAGAAAAAGACTACATTGACAAGCTTTGTGCGCAACAATAACATCTTATTTGAATATCTCAAAGAACAGTTCCTGAGAGAGTGGTGTGTTCAAAACTCGTACCCTGGTCTGTGATGTATCACCAAGGTCTGCTGGCCTCCTCTAGAAGTTGTCTGGATTCAGCTTCCAGGAGAGCTTTCCCTCCCGACGGCCACAGGCCCCAGTGACAGCAGGGCCATCTGTGACACAGCTCCAGATATGTCAGCCCAGTTTTATTCTGCATTATCTAACCACAGTGGCACTGGAAGGCAAGGCTAGAAAGGTTAGCAACTCCCCCCTGCCCCCAAATCGCTAAGGAGCGTTGGCACAGGGAAGAATAAAACACGAAGCGGCTTTCTTTTGCTCAGGCTGCCGCAGCTCATGCAATGCCACAGATTAATGAAACTCCAGACTGTCTGATGGAGTTTTTCCCACAGAGCAAAATATTAACTAAGTCAATTGATTGCATTTTCATTTCTTGAGGGAGCATTCAGCCCACACATCCTATCGTGTGTCTGATCACAAAGACATGTCTGCTGTAGCAATATTGTGTTATCTCACAGGTGCTTTGTGCTACATCTTGAGCTGTTGCCTCTGATGTAAAAAGAAATGGAAATTCTTGCCCAGAAGACCTACCTGACAAAGAAATAAGTTCTTGTAAATTCGGTGTCCCAAACTTAGGAAATTACAGTAGCTGCTGCCGAAAAATACTGTGATAAATCCCCATCCATCTGGAACGTTTCCATAATCCACTACAGATTGCCAATTAATTGCACACTTAGTTCTCTGTAATAAGGACAGATAATAGACTGTATTAGTGTAAGTCCCCCAGAGGCAGTGGAAATACATCACAATGTTCTTAAATAGCATATTTTTATTAAAGCAATGCCTGCAAGCTTCTGTCTGGTACTAGAAACCTATTGTGCTACGAACTGTACATGTAATGAAAGGCCAGATTTACAGCAGAGAGTCCTATTTAGTGAAGCACTCAATTGCTTACTTCAAGTACCAGTTTAAATAAACTGATCTCATCTATTTTCTAACTATATGTGGGAAATTATAGTGTGGCTGGTTGGGACACAAGGTTTTTAAATCCTCTTCTAGAGCAGGAGAAACTGTAAATACTCTGTCTTATGCTGTTAAGATTAAAATGAGACTTGTATTACAGAAAGATACCTTTAAACAATGGTGTATGAAATATTTAGGATTTTACGCACATAAATAAATCACAGATTTTTTGCTAACTTATGGAGAACCTTTTGTGGCCAGTTAGGATTTAAACTAAAATTCCTATTCATTAAACCAGTTACCTAATGGGAAGATGTCATTTTTAAAAACACACATATTTAATTTTATTTGGATTAATCAAGTTTTTCTGTGCTCTACTGCACATAGTGTAATTGGTGACCTTTTCCCGCTTACAGTAGTTTTAATATTTTACTGCAGTGTGTCTGGGAGGCAACTCAGTAAACAGTAATTGTTGTCCAAAGGATAAAAAAGGGAAAAATCTGTATGTTTTGAAATCCAGTCAGATTGTCACAGGATTGTTAGAGTCAAGGGAAAAAATGCATCTTCACATTTTATTTTCATTTATTGCTACAGTTAGTTGTTCCTGCATATCTGTGACAACCATGAGAGTTGTGCAATTTCTTCAGTTTAAAAACTTTCTGAACGTTCTGTGTTTGTCTTGTATAACTGGTGACATTTTAGTACACGAAGTCATAATACTAGGTATAACTCTGTGCATCCGTGTGAAAATCAGTAATGTAGTACCAGAGATGGCTGCACTGGTGCAGAGAGTTCATTTTAACTTGAATTGCTCTCAGAAAAGTTTTGGATTAATCTAGAATGCCTTGGAGGGCTCCCACTGAAATGCCTCCACCTGTAACTATAAGCTGTCCTGAAAAGTAGCTGATTTTTTACTTTCCGAACATGTTGCTCCTGTGTGTGAGTTTTTCAGAAAGGAGAAAGCTCACCACTTAGAACAGTTTGCTGCTATAAAGAAGAACCAATTTTCTTTGCTGTTTCCTTCCTTTTCTTGAGGTTGCCACATGACTGATGAGGCAAAAATTCTGTCATGAACCACTACGTGTAAGAAAAGCCAGACTGAGCCTGGACCTCTCTGCCTCCTCATGCATTATACATCTGAAACTCATGATAATTTCATAGGATTTCACTCTCTAAAAATAGTGTCTTCATGACCTAGGGCCTCTGGGTCTTCCTAGTAGCAGGCACCACATAAATTAAGCATTCAGCTCCACCTTCACTTTTGTGCTATAGACTCAGTTTAGCTTAATTCCCAGGAGTGCCAAGCACGCATTTGCCAGTTACAACAAGGGATACTTTATTTATTATCCCTGGAAGCATGAAGCACTTGTGTCCATTGGGAGAGTCATCTTGCATTTAGCGTCCCACAAGCCCATGTGCAAGAGACATTATTATTTTAGAACAATTTAGCTTTTCTATGTTTACAGGGAGAAGTCACTTCAATAGATTACACCTAGATGGGAGGGGTTTCCTCTCTCTTAAATGCAAGGGTTTGGGGTTTTTTTGCTGTTCTCAAATGGTTTTTATACTATCAAACTAGAGAATCTGCTTCCTGTAATCCAATCAAATATGTTAGTAATGACAGCAGTGGTTACTAACCAAATAGAAAACTGCCACTGTCTCTTTTCAGTCCTGATGAGACTCTTTCCTTTTAGCTGTCTCTGAAATCTGCCAGTCTGGGAAGCATCTGCGTCACTCGTAGGCACATGCCTGCCTTGATAGTAGGTTGTGGAAATGCTGATTAGAGCCATTCGATCTGGACTGGTATTGAAGTGCCTAGAGGAACTTCCACAGTGCAAGATAAAACTATTGGTTCCTCACATGTGACAGATTTCAGGAGGTTTCTCACACCTTCAAATACAAGGGGAAGGTTTCCTGAATCTACAGTCTTCTAAATCTTACAACAGAATTCCATCAAAGTTTCTCTGTGATAGAGATAACTTGCTCCTAGCTAGTCTTTTTTTTCTTTTTAACTAACAAAAAAAGCCACTTCTGAGTATAAGACTGGATTTTCCTCTAACTTCAAGACATCTTCTCACTAAGTATGGCAAATTACCAGCACCTTTCTCATGTCCAGCTGCAAAGTATTTTTACATGTGATCATGATGTTATAAGAACACCTAATAAATAACAAATGAATGCCTACTGGCAGAAAAGAAAAAAAAAGCATGCTATCCAGTTAGCACATGTATGTGAATGTGTCTGTAAAATAAATATACATGAGTGCACATCTACACAGACATGCACACCATTATAGCTGTGTATATTTATACATTGGATAGATATAATCTTCTTTTTTCTTTGCTGTGTTGATGGATTAATTTCAGAACAGATACACCAAGTCCTCAGCCGTACAAATGATTTGAGTTGTATTAAAGTCCTGGTCATTTATACCACCCATGTAGTTATGGGCCTGTGTTCTCCCAACTGTATAACCAGCTGTTTGCATTTCTCATGTACCTTTGCTGAAATGCGTTGTTCTGAAGTAACTGTTCTGTTTTGATGCCACAACTGAGTGATAACAAGAACTGACAAATCTTTTTGTGTGTGTGTGTGTGTGTAGAGCTGCTATATATTTAACAAACAACATTCTTTTTCCTCCCACCTCCACAAACACACTCCCGTAAATCTAAATCAAAGCCCATTCAGGACATTTCATTTTAAGTGGTTTCATCTTACTGTAATTACCAAGTCATGTGAGGAGTAGCTAAACAATTATCTGCACAACAATGGAGATGAAATAAAGATAGCCTCTAATTAATTCCATCTAGGTTATAATTAATTTTGACTGAGTTGCTCAGGACAATATCCTTAAGTCTCACAGACTTCTATGAAGAGGACTGCTCGCCAGCTGCTGCTCTTTGATTTTTAAAGCAGATGGGGCTATTTCCAGCTATTGCTTAAAAGGAAATGATGAGGATGAGGGTAGAGGGTGATTGATTGGCTTATGAATAGGCCCTGGGGTAAGACTGCTGGAAGGAATGCTCTGTTGGCAAACTAGTCTCTGGCAAGGTCTTTTAAATATTTTAGAGGTGTTTTGTTGTAATTTGTCTTTAAATTTGTAAGAAACCCTTTTTGCTTTATTAGAAAAAAGTAAAAATCTGTGATGCAATGCCATGTCAGTAAATATTTCATCATATGCTTTATGTTAAATCTGCTTTGGGTCACAGTGGTGCTAGAGGTAGTGATGAAGGATACAAATATGAATGTTTCTAGTGTTTGTCATTTTGTAGAAACAAAAGATGAAAAATACCCGTTAGACTGTTATCCTAGTTCTGTCAATGTAGAATTGCTCTCTGCTTCATTATACAGGAAGCTTTGGTGAATAATTCATTAAAACTAATTTATCTGAGAAATTCTGCTGCTTCCTTTGTTTGCTGACAAATTGCAAAATTCTCAGATGGATTTGTTGTTAGAAATTATTCATAAACTTCTGGAATAAATAAAACCTAGCTTGCTGGTAGGCTGTGCTCAGTGGGAGTAATGGATGTATAAACTGACAGTGTGGTAGTTTCTCAAATACCACAGTACTTAGATTTCTTGACTGGATAGCTTTTAGAACTAGCTAATACCTGGCACGTTCTTAGTTATGTGTTTAAATGCAAAAGGTGAAAATCAAAGTTAGAAATTTGCTTTCTCTGACTATCTCTAGTAAAACACTTGTGTAAAAAGAGAGCGAATACGTGACAACTTTGGAGTTAAAATTTTCAAAGCTGAGAACCACCACCTGCAATTGTTAGCAGGGAGGGAAAAGTAAAAATTATTTCCCCATTATGATATGCATTAGGAATAAATAGAAAGCCTAGTGACTTAAATGTTAAATGATGGTGTATCGCATACTTTTTCTAGGAATGTCTTGTTCAGTATATATTTTCATGTGCTAGATTTTCTGCTTCCTATAATTTTGTTTGGCTGTCTTTCATTGCTGTAATGTACGCACTATCCTACTAATTCTTAAAGACCCAGTGCCATGTGCTTTCGAAGGTGAAAATCCCACTGAAAGCAATGTTTAAAAGCTTATATGAAAGATCTGTTAATATGTGAGAAAAGAAATTGCCAAAGAAATTAGATGAGCAATCTATGTCTTATGCTGGGGTTTTGAAATTGGTACAAAATGCATTCACCAGTATAATCTTTCTACTATGCATGATATGCAGCTCAAGTCCAAATCAGTTCTTGTGTCCTGTTTAGTCTGAGAGACTTACAGTTCTGCTTTTAGGAAAGCATTAATGTAGTGTGTGGAAACACTGCTTTGTCATCTGTGTTACCCTGAATGTGATAGTTATTGAATCTGTTTAGTGCCTTTTTTGTGTGTGTTCATTCAGAAGTCTGTTTCCTCGTTTGCCCTACAGTGCATTAATTTTTTGGAGCCAATGAGATCATTATAGTGCTTTAATCTGCCTTTTACATAATGAAGGCCACAAAGTTTCACCTAGTAATTCTTGCATTGAGCCCAAGAATCACAATTATAAATTCCCTCTTTTTCCCCTTAACACAGGTGTCCTTAAACTCTGGTTTTCCCAAGTAGATAGTGTATTTTAGTAATTGTAGGCATGTCTGTGTTGTACAGAGCTGGTACATTACTCAATCAGTTCTAGGCAGGCTGGCATCCCTAAAGCAACATGCAACACCCTGAGAAGCTACTACCTCAAGTAAAGGTACAGCTTGTCACCAGCTATGTGATGATGGGCTGAATACTTTAACAATCTTCAGCTGGCTTCACTTGCTCAGTATTGTTGCTGATTTTTGTAGGGAAGAGGCATGTCCCATCTATTTTATAAAGCTGTCATAATCCTGCTGAATATATGTCTATGTCTTGAAGAATGAAGACTGGAAGTGGTTTTTTTCCCCCCTTCGGTTCTCCCTCTTTAGCAATGTCCTTCTAGTTTTAGGTCCTGTAAAGCACTGCATGGACAGCTTCCCTGCTCTGGTAATTTCCAGCCTGCCTGGACAACAGGAATAAACTGTCTTCTGAGACACTAACATACTAATGCAGTAGAGTTATGACTTTCAGCCTAATACCTGTCCCCACTAGAGTGGGCGAGTAATTCACTTCTTTGTTTAAAAGGAGGTATTTTTAAGTGACTCACGCACTTGTTCCTTTTCTTCAAAGGATTCTTCCATGCTGGCAAAATCTCCCATGGAAAGTTCTAGAGAAAATTCAAGGAAGATGTACAGGTTTGGCAGTTTTGCGTTGCTTACTTCTGGCTTATTCAGGTATGTTGTTAAATTAGTCATAATTCCTTATTATCTACTCATGGACTGCATGACAGGAGCAGAAATCCCTCTCCATGTACTAACAAACTGGCAGACTTGGCTTGTGACTCATTACTGAATAGGCACAGGAGGCCTGTCCTTTTCCAGGATTTCTAAGATAGTTCCTCACTAAACTCTTCAGGAGAAAGAGGAGGAAAAAAAGCCCCAAAACCCAAAAAAAGCCCCAAAACCCAAAAAAAGCCCCAAAAAAACACAGAAAACCCCAACAACAACAAAATGACGGAACTCTCTGAAATCCCTACCTGAGAGTTTTCAGAGCAAACACCCATCGTGTGCATCAGGCTGGGATGTAAAAATCTTAGTTAAGGGGCTTTATGTATAAATATTAAGGTGTTCTAAACATCGTCATGTTGAGAAAGAATGGCTGCATATGCTCATTCTGGTTCAAGGCATTCAGTAGCTTTCTCAAGTGGGGGTTTCTCAAGCTGAAGTCTTCTGAGGCTGAGGGCACAAGCAGCTTTCCACAACTACCTATCATCAGTATGAATACCTAATCCTGCTAAGGCACAGTAATGTGATTTCTGTAGTGATTTTTGACTTGAATGACTTTATTCAGTGGTAATACCGGCTTACTGTATTCCTGCCCTTCTAGTTTCTTCTTCCATTTTCACTTGTTCCTGCTCTTGTCCTGCCCTCGGTTTTGTCAAAGGAATTTGTAATACAGCAAAGTGGATCAGTTCCCTGATCCAGCTTAACAAATCACCCGATTTTAAAGCCAGGTCAGTCTCCTGACAGGTTCATGTTGTGGCCTCTTGGGCACCTATGAGGAAGAAAAGGGTGGTATTATCATGAGCTAGTGACATGACATGAAGTCTTTAGCCGCATAAATCTAGTCTGAGGGACATGTTTGTGATGTTGGCTGGGCTCTCTGTACTGAACAGGGAAAAAAATACTGCAGCTCTTCTGAAAGATGTGTTAACGTCTGACCAAGGGGCCAGTCACTCACAAAAAAGCAGCACAACCCTGAGATCAGTCTAAGAAGCGTTGTTTGGTAGGAAGGTGTAGCTCGATGTAGAGAAGCAATTTCAGTTTTGTGAAGAGAGTGCACGTAAACTCTGTCCACCCACCTTATTTTCACCTGGCTTCCTGCTCTTTTGGGCTGTGACCCTATTTGTAACAATGCCAAGTGCACGTGTTGCTGCAAGTGGGGTCTGGGAGCATCTCTTCTCAGAAATACATTGTGTGAATTTATTGTGGGTTGACTTTTGCTTTAAGTTTGGTAAGGGGCTGTCAGTTTGCACTGTTGCACTGGGATACTCATTGAGTCCTGGACTCAGTGGGTTATGGATCCGACTCGGGATTTCTTTGGTACCGCTAACACACACTTGCTCCCTCAAAATAAGCAGTATCTTGAAAGGTCATAACCCCCTGTCTCGTAAAACCCTGGTTTTGGGGCAGCGATTTCCTTCTGCAGTCCTTTGAGACCAGTTTCTGCACTGAGTAAGTTCTTTCTTTGTCCAGTAAGAATTCCTGTCTCATTCCCATGTCTCTATACGGTATCTGCTCTTTGTTTCCTGCACATCTGTATTTTTAGATCGTATCTGCTAGTGTGAAATACTTTTGCTTGTTCCATACATTAGAAACTGGAAAAATGTAGATGTAAATCTGGGTACTATTTCCAACCTTTCTTCTCCTTTCTAGATGTTGATCTATTCATGACCAGTGGTGGAGCATGGCCTCCACAAGCTGGAGTACCTAGAATTAAGTGGGTGTGGTGAGGGATCCAACAGACTTCTCCACTTTTAAGCTGGACCCCATCACAAAAGGCACCAATTCAGATGTGGGAACAGCTTGCTCTAGGATGGTTATGAGTCTCCTCTGTCAGCTAGCTACCTGTCCTGCTTCTACCTCAGAAATTCCCACGGAAACTCTAGTTTTTGTCAAAAGGGTTCTTAGGGGAATAGTAATAATTAATCAGAAAGAATAAGAATGCTTTAGTTTCTAGTCCTGCAAAGATCCATTTTCAGAACTCGGGCCATAATCCTCCAAGGTGATTTTAGTGTGGATAACTGCAAGAGATGATTAGCCTTCTGACTTTTTCTTTTGGTGTGTCATTGGGGGAAAAATGTTTGAGGAGAAACCGAGGCATACTGAAGCAAACAAGCTTGCCTGAAACGTAGCCAGCTAAGAGCAGACTAGTAGAACTGAGCAGTAGAATCAGGTCTCTGAATATCTTGCTTAGCTCCCCCCCCTTTTTTTTTTTTGTGGACCCTTGATTAATAAATTTAGAAAGACAATGGGCTTGCTTTTCTTAGTTCCCTTCTCGGTCCCTTCAGAGTAATCTACAGACCTCTAGTGCTTCATGCACTGCAGTTTAAAAATGCACCAAGCAATCTCATATCCTGTTCTTTGACTTTCCTCAACTTTCCTTTGTAATTATTTCTGAATTATAGTTCAACAGAAATAAGCAAAGCACGTGTCTCTAGAAATACTTTAGTATTTGTGAGAGTTTCAAAATTATAAGCTATGGAAATGGCCTGATCGCGGATGATTCTTCTGTAGCCAAGATCTTGACCAACTTGTTTACTATCTTTTCCTGATGTATTGCTGAGATATGCAGAATAGATTTTTGCCTTTTCTCTGTGAATAATTTTTCACACGGCTTCCAGTTAGTATTGAAAAGGAACTTAGTCTGATCGTCTGAGAGAAATGTAGAAAGGAGAACTAGAGAGCCACACCCTGTTTCCACATATCTCTGTATTCATGCTTACTCTGCTCTTTGCAATTGGTGTCTCAGTGTTAGTTGCCACTTGGACACATAAAATGATACCAGGATGGCATTTCAAGTTGCAGACACTGAAACCAAAGGCCTTTTTACGGTGTCTCAGTTGCACCTCCTTTGTCTACTTGAAACAGGTTTTTTGAATATAAGAAGCTTACTTAACCCAGGGTTTAAAGCTATTTTTATCCAGCGTGAAATGTACATGGAGACAAGGCATTCAGAGATAGCGGACAGCACTGTTTTTCCTCAAGGTCTCCTTTATACTTGGGAGAGATGAAGCTATTTTCCAGAAAACCTAGATAATATTCAGATATCTTGCACACCTATACTGTTTGGGTCAACTCCTTGAGGGACAAAGAGGTAGATTCATTTGCAAAAGCCCACTGGTGTAGTCAATTCAAATCAACTGTAATTCCATTGCTTTGGATGGCATTAACTTCTACTGAGATTCCGGATCCTTACCTCTGAGATCTTACTGAGTCCTACCAAACACACGTGGAAATTTCTCCTTCCCAGACTACTGCTCCTGCACTTTTTGTAATAATAAGAGCCCTCCTGTGTTCACCTCATTGATTAGGTACCAAAATTGCCACTATTGTAATAATGTATCAAAGTGTGGGGTCTCTTTAAAACACAGATCCATAGTACAACTTGGAGGTTAGCAGACCCCTTCATGCTTCCATTACCCAATACTTATTGCAAGTGTTTATGTAGGTGCCAACTTGTGGGGGTGAGCTTTGCAGAATTAAAAATACTGGCGCAAAGATGACTGATACACTCTTGCAAGCTTTATAAGAGCAGCCATGCCACCATTATGAGACAGTTTCACTTCCACCTTAAATGAAGAAGCATGTCTGTTGCCTTTGTGAGCTTTTAATCACTCCAATTACAGTGCTTTTCCCATCCTGACAGCCGGCATGCACAGGAGTCCCTTCCTAAGGCTTGCATGAGAGGTGGATTTTTTTAGTTGAGTAAATGACCACAGCACCAAGCCCAGTCCCAACACCACCCAGCAATTTGCTCAGCTGGAGAGTTTGCTGATTTCACACAGCAGATATTTAATGCAGTACCCACTATAATGTGTACAATAACTGCCCTTCCAGAGTATGCAGCAACACAAAGCATACTGAATCCAGGGGGTTATTAAAAAGCCACTATACCAGAGTTAACATTAAACAAGAGCTTGGTTAAAAAAGCTGTGCTTGTTGTAGCTGGAGGTTTAGCAACACAGTACAGGCTACTTGGCTTTTGAGTCAAAAGTGAGTAAACTCTATGGTATCAGAATAAAAATACATGTGAGTCTATAGAAGAAAACATTCTGCAGTCCACATAAAGGATCAACATTGTCTCAAGTGTAAGGAGAAGTTCTAGTACTCAGCCTTGCTCTCTTATAGTTTCTCCTGAACGGCTGCACTATGCTGACTTATCAAGCAAGATTACTGCGGAGTTTTTGGCTAATGGAGGTGAACCCTTTCCTCTTCCTAGGATCATGAAAAGTTCTGGCATTTTCACTGGGAATGTTGCTTCTGAAGTACTTGATGAACAAAGAGACAAAGTCCAGTCCCAGTTGCACTGAGGGTTTTCACAGGAATCCTAATTTGCTGCTTTAACACTCATATCCCAGAAGTAGATCTTGTTGCTCTTATACAAACTGAGTACCAAAGCCTGAAGAAGAGCTGTGGATTTCACGCTCCATGAGGCCTGTCATGACTTGTGATGGGTCAAAGATTTAGTAACTAGCCAAAGGCCAGAGAAGTTCAGTATGTGTTTTTGTCTGGGTGGCAATGCCAGCTTATGCAACTCTCTGGTTAACCATCCAGTGTCCTGAACTGTGGAACTGTTTAGGCTGAAAATTTACTTTTTAAAAAAAATTTGGTTGTGGTTTTTTTTCCTTCCAGTATAGCCTGCTCTCTTCCTTCACTTGGCTTATCCAAACAGTCTGATAGATGCTTCTTCTGGCACAATGAAAGAGATATGGTTCTAGATCATGCTTAGTTGGTTCTTGCAGCTGTGTTATCCAGTATCTTACTATTACTGCAATGTCACTAAACTCCCAGGAGTTCCTCAGAATGTCTTCAGAAATGTGTTCTCTGGAAAATCTCTCCAAATAGCACTGAGTTGAGAACCCCCACTTAAAACGGATGGTACAAATCAGATGCAAAAACCCTATTTGACAAGAAACAAGTTGATGTGTTTGCCACCCTGGCCCATTAACCCAAACTAATTTATGCACCAAAACCAGCTGCGTTGGAAAGTTCTCCAAAGGCACTAGTGTAACCTGGCTACTTCCTGCATCCCCATCTCAGCTTTTCTTAGAGAGTAGGTAACCCCTGGGCCATACAAGGCTGTGTTAGCAAATGCCAGGTCTCAGACTAGTAAAGAACCTGCCTGAGAAGAATGGGTCTATACCAGCTCCCTTGCAAATCTTTCCTCTTAATCCCAGTGGGCCTTACAGCTCTGTGGAGCTGGCTGCTTTGACCTTTTTTATTTTTGGTTTAATATACAGCTGCTTCTCTTCAGTGCTGAGCTGGAACTGTAGCTGTTAGTGCCTTCTCTAGTGATCAGAAAGGCTTGCAGAAGTGTTGGCTTCAGCTCCCATACAAATAACAATGAAACCAGGAGCCAAGAAATGTGAGCAGAACACAAATACCCTGGAGAGAGTATGTGTCATGGCTGTGGTTTTACACCCGCCTCCCATGCCCTTCTTCTCCCTGCTGTAAAAGTTTGTTTGAAAGTTGCAGAATAAAAGTTGCTATGGGATCTCTTTCTCATTTATAACAGTGCAGAGCTACAGGCTTTCTTGTCTGTATGACCCCAGAGAAACTGCCTGCAGGATTACGTGCTCACCCTCTATATATGCTGGGAGGTACAGGTCCCCTTTGGGATTCCAAGTGTGCTCTAGCAAGCAAATGGGTGCTGGTCGTTCTCAGCACCTTGCAGAAATAACCTTGGTGTGCTGTGGGGCAGGAGGAGTTTAGTATTCCCCCCCCCCCCCCCCAAGATTCAGTTCTGCTGTCCGAAGGTAACTTCAAGCTTTCATTGATTTCACTGTGTGAGTGTCTAGATCCCAGGTTTGCTGTGCCCAGAATCTCCCCAGCCAGACCTCTCCATGAGACCCTGAACACCTACTCTAAAGGCCCAGCTTTGCTGACTGCCTCTGCACAGCAACCTTTATTCCCTGTTCCTCTCCAAAGTAAGAAGGTAGCTTAGCATGCCTTGGGAACAGGCTTTGAAATAAGAATTTGTGTTTAAAAGGCACCTCTTAGTTGTGCTAATTAATTGTACTAATCCTTACCCAAAGTTTGTGATGCAGGCATCTGCTTGGTGATATTGCAGGCAGTTGCAGGTACCCAGGCAGCTACAAGGAGGGCTGCTCTGAATGTGTACAGACACCAGAGAGGGTACGAACACTGCCTGCTTCTATATTGCTTCAGGTCCACCTTTATTCAGAAAGGCTCCCGATTGCTATGGCAACCCCAATCACAAACTGTAAAGAATTCATGCAAAAGCCCAAAAAGGTGCACACTTTAAGGGCTTTTCTCTCTTCCTCTCCCTCCTTCTTGTTTTCTCCATCACAGAAATCACTTCTGAGCAGATGGGCCTATAGCAGTTTTATCATGGACCCTTTGTGTACTGCAAGCCCTTTGTTCCCCAGCTTTGGTGTTTGTTTTCTAGTTACTTAGATCAGCAGGATCCTTGCAATGAAATCACCCAGTCCAGTGGCTCTTTTCAGTTCCAGAATATCTTGGTGGGGTGAGGTCTATAACTGCTGGTCTTGCATTGCTCTGTTTGGAAAGATTCTCCCTTACTTCACCCAGAAAAGCTTTGGTGCATTTTCTGTGTGCCAAAATTTTAGGGCCCTGGGACGTGAGCTCTGTCAAATCTTGTAGGAGTGGTGTAAGAGATTATTGCCTCATCTATTCCTTACACCCTGCTCCGAAAGGTTACTAACTTGATCACAAAAGCACTTACTCATTAGCTACATGCACACCTCTAGCCCCAGCTTAGAAGAGTACTGTGAGCTTCCACAGATGGGAATTTATTTGGCTACTTCATGGACTGTGATGGTTTTGTCTCTGTAGCTGCTTGCCTGGTCCCATCTTGGATATCTGTTTACAGTGGCATAATCACACCTTTAATTTTTTCCATCCTTATCCTACTTATGCAAATAATGTGTTTACACAAAGCTCTGTCCATCGGATGAGCTTTGTGTTGAACAGGAGATTTGGGGAATTCCTTTGCTTGCCCACAATATAGCAGAATAGCTCAGGGGAATCTCTCATCATGTTTTATTCTCTATATGCTGAATGCACTTCAGAACCATCTTCTTCTCCCAAACTGAAACGTGAAAAGCAGTTCTGTTCAACCCACTGACCTTCATATCCTTGCCCTGGTGGACAGAAGGAATTCCTACACAGCTAGTATTTTCTCTGCTTCTGAGAAAAACTTCTCCTTTATTTGCTCTGAGTCACATTGGATGTAATCAGTGGCTCCATGGTTACACAATTCACCCTTCTGCTACCTGCCTAGAATTTACCACAAGATTATCAATTGACAGAAACTGGAAGACCTCTATAGGTATGAACCTGAATTTCCCTGATTTATCTCAGCTGATGGTGACTGTTTGCTGAAACAGCTCCCTCTAAGTCCCTCCAAGACTTTACACAAATGGATGCGGTGTGCACAACTTATAGAACAACACATTTGCACTTGCATCCTTTGGCTGAAAGGGGAACCAGCTGTGTGTGTGTGTGGGGATTTCCTGGATCATAGCAGTTGAAACAGGGAAAATTCAGCCAAAATACTTTTTCAATTCTCTAAAAAACACGCCTCGGTGAGCTTCCAGACAAATCTGGCTTTGATTGTCTCTTACTTACTTGATATAATGAAAAGAGAGATCTCAATTTTTTATTTTTAAACAGAAGTAGCAGATCAGCATGGCCAAAAGTGAATAGGAACAATCTGAGGAACTGCTAAATACTAAAAGAAAGTAAAGGTGATGTGAGGGGTTATATTGTTATTGTCTGATAGAGCTTTAAAGAACAGAATGTACAGTATTTAATCATACAATCTTACATGATTGTGTTTTATGAATATATCTGTTAAATAGTGAGGTTGGTTCAGTCGTGCACTTGGTGCCTACTGTGGCAAGATCGCCTCCTTTTTGTTTTGATACCAGGTCTGAGCAGCTGTAGTCTCTCAAATGATATTTCTGGCAATGAATAAATTGCAGTGCATATGAAACTGGTGCAGCATGAAGACTCTCCCACACAAATAGTTCACGAGTGATTACTCCCTCTCTATCTCAAGCATACAGCACAGCAAATGTTTGCAGGGCATAGCAATCTAGCAATAATTATAGTGTCAATCCTATTACTTCTGAATTAAAATGCACAAGAGAACTATAAGTACAAACCCCCAAAATATTTCCTGGGCATAAAGCTAAAGCAGAATAATTTAACCACATCAAAGTATTTCATGTTTTGGGGACTTTTTTACATGCTAACAAACACATGAAAATCAACATGTTCTCAAAGAAAGCAGAGGTTTTGCAGAAACAGTCCTTTGTATCAGCAAAACATTTTGTCACTGAATTTTGACCCATTTTCCCAAGCTGATCTCTAGAGGCATAATGTTCAAAACTCAGGTGCATGTGCAAATTCGAGGCAAAAGTCTAATTTGTACATGTATTTGCCATGACTATAAGAATGGCATTAAACTGATTAATAATACTCCGGGTCTGAACAGAAGAGAAGTGTGAGGGGGTGGGAGGTGGTTCTAATTTCGTGATTCCTGCCAATGTCAACCCTGGCATATATATAATTAGCCTACTTGATTAGCATCACAGAATAAAAATATGAATGGGGGAGCTATTCTACTCTGCCAGCCTCTAGACTGAGGACCTGGAAGGAGCAGAGAAAGGCTGTGAGGGGTGGGCAGCGAAGCCTTGCGGATATAACAGTTGGTAATGAACTTTTGCTAGCTAGAGGCTTAGCATGACTTCCTTTTCCCCTGTTTATGGCAAAGATCCAGTCACAGCCTCCTTCCTGAACTGAAGTCGCGGTCTCTCTCCAGGACACAAGGCAGCTTGTACAGTCCTGTTCTCATTGCTCATGTTAAAAGGCATGGAGAAATGACTGCTCTGCTTCTTGACAAGCTGCGGAGTCACAGATATGTGTTCCCTGGGCCCTCGTGTTAAGTACAACAGCCCTCCAGAATAAATAACTGCAACAGTTCTTGCTGAATAACACAATTCACGCAGACAAAGGAGGTAGCATTAGCTGCTTTTTTTTCTGTCCGCAAGCAAAATAACTAAGGCAATCCATCCCTTCCCCAGAAAGTGGAAGTAAGAATAAGCAGCTGTAGAATCCTATGGGGCAGATGTCCGATAACAAATCCATTCAGTTTAGCTCTCACTCATGGAAAATAAAGGAATATAAGAACTCATTATTACCAGTGCCCCAAGCAGGAGCTTAGCAGCTAACGGTAGCGACAGCTTAGATTATTAGTGTATTTATAATAAAGTCTTTTAAGTCTGCCGCATGGAAGGATTTGTGAGTCAGCAAATATAGCAAATAGGTCTGCAAGGGACAGGCCAGCAGAGAAAGGAAAATTGTCGGGAATTATTCAACCCTGAACATGCTCAAGTCTGCCTCTGTTTCCTTTAGCAATAATTACTGTTCTGGGAATGAGGGTTCGTTATTTTTAATTTCTTCGAAAGCTAAGTGTACAGAAGGCAAAGAGAAGTGTTGGTTTGTAATAGATTATAATAAAGCAGGTCAGCCTGCCCGAGTTGGCATGAGCACAGAGGCAAACTGTGCACAAGGATGTTCTACCAAATCACCCGTCGTGCAAAGACTGCTACCCAGTTTACCCTCTTAACCTACATTTGGAAACATATCGTGCTTTACAGATGCATATTGCAGTAGGTTTGGGAGAACTGATTGACTTTCTAATAGGTTTAGAGCTGGAGATACCAATTTAGGGCTCGTAGGAAGGAGAGCCCTTAATCCTGTTCAACCTGGAGGTTCCTTGCAGGACTGAGACCACAGACGGCCCAAAAACAAAAGGCAAAAAGAGATGTCTAGCTGTCTTGTTTAGCATTTAGTACCTTTTTTTTAAATAATGTGGAATACCGCAATGATATGTAATTTTTTGCATTTAAACTTTGGGTAAAAATAAATTACATTTACTGCTGTGACTAGCCAGAAAGCAGCAGCTGAATGCCGCAGCATAAAGGGGAGATTTCAATGAAACAGATGCACAACTCATACCAAAAGTTGGTTGGAATGGGATGCTCAATTCACATTAGTATCTTTAAAAGCTTTTGCTAAACACAGATCCTAATCACTCGTGCTCACTGATGGTCCCATTCTGCTTTTTTTAGCAGTAGTAATCCAGGTAACCTGGACAAACTCCAACTTGGGTAATTATGTTCTCCTGACCTAAATTCTTCTTGGTGTTTCAAATGGATACTATTCTTGGTCTGATATCCTAAATGAGTAATTGCTGTTTTGTGTACTCTTAAAGGTTTTCTGTGTTTCATCTGAGTTAGCTATATCACTGGATATACAGCATGTCTTGGGTACATTATGGTATGTTTATAAACTTAAAAATCCCTTTGTAGGGGTAAAGTGGGAGAGGAATTAGTAAATTTCATTTACATTTTTACAGCACCTACTTAAAAAAATTTGTGTTGCTATGTATCAGATATGTGTTAGATTAAATCAGATATTTTAGCATACATACATGCTCTGTGATGTGGTCATTATAGGCACTTTAATAGGCAGTCCTAAACTTCAGATTTTCTTGGCATTTATCACTGACTTTGGAGAGTGAATGCTCATAATTCTGCCAAACGCTCTGTAATGAGAATTTCAGCTGAACATTTCCAGCTTGTTCTTCCCGGTTCCAGCTGGTCAGCCAGTACCTGAAACACACCAGTGGTTCCTGGAACTACGTGTCTGTCCTCCAGGAAGGCTCAGCACAGACCAATACACAGACTAAAACATACATACAGATGAACCCTGTTTGTTTTTTGGGGAGAGTGGGTGTGTTGATTTTTTTTTTAATTTTTTTTTTTTTAATGAGGACTCCAAGATGAGGCAATGGCCTGAGGAAACTGCAAAAGGATAAAGCAGTTCTAGTGGATCATCCTGGGGACATCAGCTGAATCAACATTAGCTAAATTTACTAGACTTTCTTCCACATCTTGATTTTGGTCTGCTCTGAGTGTGAGATATGCACTTACTTTCACTGTTGTGCTATCCATTTTGTGTTTTTTATCAAAAGCGTTTTACTAAACCTCATCCTTTAGCCGGTGCTTGGACCTTACCTGCCCTTTTTCACATGCTGTGATTTGTTAGATCTTTTGTATGACCGAGCTCCTGGCACATACCCAGACAGGCTCCATTCTCCAGTCAGGCAAGCACAGGAAAACAGCAAGGTGGGACCAACATTTCAGGGATAAGTACAGGAAACAAAGAAATGTGTGTAGGAAGGGATCAGAAGGGAAATCGGTGTCAAAACGCAGATTTGAAGAAGGATGGGACAGGAAGTAGGAGGGTGGCTGGAGAGGAAGGGAAAAGCTGCTGCTGCTAAAGGACATAGCAGTAGAGTACGAAAAAGCTCTGTGCAGCGGGAAGTGGAAAGGTGGAGTGTCAGTGGGCGAAAGAAAAGAGTAGAGGATGGAGCCATGAGTAGAAAGGACAAGGCCTGGGACTGGAAACAGGAAATAGCACAAAGCCACTGCCAAGAGGAAGCTGGCAAGAATCCGGTCTCATCAGCGCCCCAGCCTTGCTGACGTTCCCACTTTCACTCCTTTCAGTGTAACACCTAAAGTGAGCTACAGCCATTCACAGTAAAAACTCATTGTTTTATGTCAGGTCACAGCCACGAAGTCATTGCATTTTCATTAGTGCAGTAAAATCCATGAATTATATATGTTTGACTATGTAAGTCTTGTTCTTTGCTTGGATACAGGCACAGTTGCTGTTTTAAACAGTCAAACAAATTGAGATGCACAAAGTGGGCCAGATCATTCCCTGATGCATTAAATGTGGATGAACTTGACCCAAAATCTTTTAAAATCACATTTACTTCTGTCACTAGCAGAAGTGTGAGTTATGAGTGCTGGAGCCAGCTGGGGCCACTGATTCCTTAAAAGAAGGACATTTTTTATTTCAAACCACTTGCAATGAGCACAAGAATGATTGCAGTCTATAGCTTAGTATCTTGAATAAAGTACTCCTGGGATTTTGGAGAGGACTTGGGTAGTTAACTGTGCTGTGTTGCTGCAGCCACTCTGAGTGTCTGAACCCAGAGCAGAGCCCACTGTGATGTTTTCCAGAGACGTTACGAGAATTAAGAGATTACACAATCACCTTCAGTTGGCTTCCAAAATGGTTTTGTTACTGGTTTCAGGATGTGAGTAAACTAAGCAGGTTAATTGTTTTTTATTTCCTTGTACTTCAATGGAAAGAAAAGTAGGAAACTCCCTTGCAAATTAATCTGCCTTGAACTCAGCCTGTTTCTTAGCATTATCATTTTTTGCTCCTTTTCACTTCTGTTTTTGGGCTACATTCATGCTTCAGCCTTGGGAAGCTTTAGACATAGAAGACCTTTGGTCTCCCCATATACATGTTATGTAAAGCCCCTTTCTCTGTGTAAGCACAGGCATGAGCAGCCTGAGATAGGCAACAGCTTCTGAGAGGAACTGAGAAAGAGAGACTTTCTTTAATAGGAAGTGCATACTGAAACGTATAACAAAAACATGGTCAAAAGCCCACAGTGTTACTGCCACTGTTGAGTGTGGTATAGAAGAAAACTTTCACAGTACCATTTTCAGAACTACATCATTAAATGGTTAATGATAATAACCATTGCCACAATGACACTGTCTTTCTCCAGCCTTTTATCTTTGAGCTGAAAGCATGTCATACACATGTTCACTATTAAACTTCATAGCACTATCCTGGAATAGGTAACTGTATAGGGAGAGTAGTTAATGGAATTGGAGTCACTTAGTGCTTACCTCAACTTACCTCACAGTAAAAATAGTATTTTTATATGGTGAGGCTTTGTTTATGCTGGAATGTGCTTTAGCCACAGCAAATTGTCTGACATTTACAGAACAAGACAATATCAAGATTTTAGGCTGAAGAGTTCTTCCTGGTCATTCTGGAGATATCCCAGGTTACATACTTTGTCACCAAAAGTTAGACACAGCCAAAGAGATTCTCATCATCCTGAGCCATTCCCTTCCTTTCATCCTTACAGGTGTGTCTATCTGTATCACTGCTTTTATGTATGATTTCGTTCTTACCCTCTCCTTCCATCTCTGTCACTCTGAAATGATGTGAAATACCACAGGAAAAAGAGCTGAAGTGCTGAGGAGCTGATATATCGGCAGTGCTAGATTAACGGTTGGACTTGATGATCTTAAAGGTCTTTTCCAACCTAAATGATTCTGAGTCTAAAAAAGTTTTCCCTTAGGGCCAGATCTAGAGACTATGGAAATCCAGATGAGTCCCATGAATTTCAAAAAGACCCAGTGAGAACTCAAATATGAATGCCTGCTTCATGTTTTGTGTCTCCAGAGAAGGAGATGGCTTTAAAAGAAGACTGTCTCATCCACTCCCTCAAAGCTTGTCATGTGGTCCTATCACACCATGCACTCAAGCCTACTGATAAGCTGCAGATAGATCTAGCAAAAGGCACTCTGCCTTTGTATATTGCCAGGAAGAAGTCATTGTTCAGAGAAACAAAATCTACACCTTCTTCTTACATCCATGCTTGAGACACAGTGGGCATAGGAAAGAGAAAGTAGACACAGCTCTGGCACAGACAAAAAAAAAATTTCTTCTCCTGCCCACAAAGGCCAAGACTTTTTCACTGGGGGGAATTTGCCCTCCCACTCATTGCTTTCCCACTGATAAAAAACTGGTTAGTTAAAATAGGTTTTTTTGGGCTAACTCCGAAACTGCCATCTGAAATTAGATAATTTAATTCCATTTTTTGCACACCTTCAGATCTTTTGTGTGATTAGTCAATAGAATCAACATATGTTGGAGTTCATATAGAAGATACATGTATGTTTCCTGTGCAATGCAAAAAGCAGTGAGCAAATACATGTAGTGAGTACCCTGTTACACAGTTACCAAAGAGACAGCACATTAAAAGAACTGTTTTCCTTATTCCTGATCTAGAATTAAAAGCAACACCTTTTCTATTCTTGTTGAATTCTTTTTGCTTCTGTTGCTCATAGACGAGGTGCTGAATTGCTGGTCATATCCTTGTGTTTAAGATCAACGAACAACCTGTTTCATGCATACTCCTCCAAGCTGCTGAAAACCAAGAATGCAGACTCAGTCCCACCATCTCTGGGGTTGAGCAGAGTTCAGATCTCAGAGCTCTCCACTTTGTTCCTTAAACCATGCTCACACAATTTCCTGTTTAGATGCAAAAAAGGGGCTAAAGACATCTTGGTGCTTCCTGTTCTAGGCTGAGTACAGTCGTTTCTTCCACAGCAGCAGCTGACTGTCAGGGTATTTCTCTGAAAGGCACTTGAGTTGATTTTTCACATTCTTATCAGTTCAGATGGCTTATTTGTAAGAGCAGTTTCAAAACCTAATTTCAAGTGGCCAAAAAATAATCAGATAAAATAGGTTCTTTGGATTGTAAGAGCATTAGCTGAGCAGACTTGGTTTTGTGTCAGAGAAGCACAAAGCATTCTGGAGACAGTTAATACCCTAGAAAAGCTCTGTAAGCTTTGTAAAGAATCAAAGTTCTGCAGACATTGCTGTTCCTTTGCTATATTCTCTGCACTTCTCTGAGGTTTAGAAAAGGGTCCTGATACTTGCTAGCTCCTACAATGTAAACGTATGTTGTTTTACTGAGTTCGGAGGTGAAGTGATGCATTCTGGATGCTGTTGCAATGTGGATGGGGGATGAACCTTGCACTCCAGGAGCTCGCAGAGATACACAATCTAGCTGCAACCTCATTGCACGGCAGTGGAAAGCTTTGCAGCTGAGGCCCTTCGGTTGTTAATTTCTCCTTGCTGTTTGGGGAAATTAGTGTCTCGGTGACTGGGGTTAATAGATTCACTGAAAGGTCAGCAAGACACGTCGCATATGAGAAATGAGAAACAATTCTAATTGAGGCTTCTTTCTTTTTCTGGTTGGTTTGACTCAAATCTTTCCAAGATGACAAGTCCAAAGAGAAGCTCTGGCAAAGCCAACAGGGAGACAGACCTCCAAGAAGAAAACAAGTTTTTAAAACATACAGGGGGGTCAATACAGTTCAGGTGGCTGAGGGTTGATATTACTGGAGCCCTCAAAGGCCTGGCTGGGAAAACTGCTGAGTGATGGCAAGACCCCTGTTCCAGAGTATATTCCTTCGCCCAAGATGGATTATGTCCAGGACATAAAAGGACACAAACCAAGTGACATGGTACGCCTTTTCCCCACCTTCAATATCCCCTCCCCAATTTTAACATCTACTCTATTTTCTGCTCTATATTATTTTGTCACTAATTGCACAATAATTCTTCAATTACTGTAGACTGGAGAACAGGGAAATCCATCTGTCGGATGCTCTGTGTCCTTATGACTCTTCCTGACCTAAATTTGCAAAGGCTCCACCTTGTACCTCCTTTCCATTCCCTCAGGGTGTTAACTCCCAGGCACTAACAGATTAAACTGAAGTACTAAGTGCCAGCAGTCTGCCCTGTCTAGCTCCCAGCAATTAATAGTCTCGCAGAAGGGACAGATGAACCGCATATGAAGCAGCATCCTGAATCATGCTGTAATTTGTAAGCCATGATATTCAAGTCATGAAATCAGAGCTGTTTACTTACATATGCAAGGCCAGAAACTGGTGATGTAAAATTCCCTTTCTGCTTCAGGGAAAAGAGAGCTTTGGATCCCAGAGAATGTCTTCAGGAATAAACTGAGATCCTGAATTAGACGCTGCCTGTTTTTGTCCTCATCTGGACAATCGGTGCTATTTGTGCAGTGTGAAAAACAGCAGCACATAATTCAGGGTCAGAAGGACCTAGCATCCAGCAGTGCTGGTGAGGCAGGAGGTGGTGTCTGGGGCTTTTTTTAAGTATTTGCACGCTGCAACTTTGTGATCCTATTGACTCTCCAAATGCAGTAATAAGCACTTTTACATCTTCAAAGTGCTTACAGATACTATCTCGCTTAATCTCCTAGAGAAGGAAAATGATCAGTAACAGATAAGTAAATGATTTAATTTTGTAAAAGAACTCAAAGCTTAAGGGGAATTAAAGACCTAATAAGCTAAATCAAAGCAATGGAAATGAGCTGGAACTTGGATCTAGCCAAGGTTTCTAGTAGGCAAAAGTGAATTTCACCACTCCCCGAATATGGTCTAGGTGTGGAGGCCCTTGTCTGGTGAAAGGGCAGAAGAGAGAAAGGACAGTACTATATGAAGAGCTGAGCTGAGATCCCTGGGGAACAGGGCTCGTGCTTTCATTGCCAGCAGGACGGTGGGACTGGCAATAGCTGGTGCAGAGAAAACCACTCTCCCTCCAGCCCCCTGCCGTGGCCATTTGAGCCCTTCCACCAGGGCAGCAAACTTATGGCTCTCCTTGGTAACTGCCTACCTTGCCCTGGCCAGAGCCAGCCCTGTTGCAGCCCTTCTGTGACATGCCAGTGTCACTATGCTGGGAATAAATGTCACATGAAGGGATAAATTAGAGCTAGGAGCGCCCGAATCCCAGAGAAATGCCCAGTTTACGAATTAACACAGTACCGCTCACAAAGACCCTGGCGTATTTTGTTATAGGGGATGCCAGTTGGATGAAAATATTTCTTTTTGGATGCTAGTTATAGAAGAATAGGAGGACTGGGGTCATAGAAAGCTAAAATCTTTGCAAAGGCCAAGTGCTGGTTTGAATGTGCCTCTTTCTTTCAAGATCTTCAGCTATTCCCTGCATGCTTAGAAACACTTTCTGAAGAACCATTTTTGAAGTGGTACAACACAAGAAAGGCATTCCTCCTTCAGCAAGCACTGAATACTAATTTACTGTTGGCAGGTTGTAGAAAAAAAAAAAAAGACTCATCACGGTCCCCTTTCATGAGGATGTTGTTTTCCTGTCCTTTTTGGATTTAACAATGTGTCAAATTAGGATTAAAGTGCTCTGTTTCCTCAGCTCTACTCTGGCTTTGATGCTATACAAGACCTACCCAACACTGCTTTTCTAAGGCACTGCTCAGATGTAAGACTGTCCCAACGGCATTCTGTAAAGCTGCTAATTAGGCAATGTTGAAGCAGTGACAAGTGAAGTGAGTATGTAAACATGACAGGCTTTATATCCACCCCAATATCCTACATACTGATGCGAACACTGGCACCAGATAAGGCATGGTTGGTTTTATGTCTGGCTGGCCAGCACATCCCAGCTAGACACCAGACTGGCTTTGAAAACCCTATTCAGTCACCAGCTCTTGGATAAATTTTTAGTAGGTCAACTCTCAGATGTTAAACATCTGAGCACTGTTTGGGTGAGGAACCTCACTGCTTTAGGTTAAAGTCCATATATGCTGGGTATTTTGCTCTTGTTCAAAATTCCTTTAGAATAAGTTGGATCTTGAAGAAGAAAAAAAAAAAATTCCGCCCCAGGTCCTCAAGCTTTACCCATCTAAAGGCTCCCGCTATCCTTGTGGGACATGTCAGGGTCCTTTCAGAAAGAGCCTGATGTCCCACAGTACCATTGCAACTGAGGCAAATAAAAGACCCCTTGGACGTGCATTAGGGCAGAGCGTAGGCCTGCCCTTCTCCACCAGGGAAATCTCACCAAATTGTCTCAAGCCTTTACCTTGCCAATACAGACACAAGGGAAGTCTAGACTCAGGTGCAAATTGGCAATAATTTCTAAGCCAAGCCAGGTTTTATGTTGTAATGATGGTTCATTAAACTAAATTATGTCTTTAATGACATCTGGTTTGTGAAGCTTAAATAGGCAAATACATCTACAGATGTTGTCAATCACTTGGATTATAGGATTGTATATTAATCTTTTACAGCCATGAAAACATGTGGACGTTACTGTTCAGTGGTTCTCTTAGAGCTCGTCATTACAAAACACGGGACAATCCAAATGTGTAAAATGCATGCACCTTGGAAAGGTTTTAAAAGTGTTGTGTCTGTGTGGTGATTAGACCATAATCTATGTACTGATTCACTGTTTAAAAAAAAAAGAAGTCCACTGCACTCCTAGACCTCCATAAATCTCCAGGTATTTACAGGAGCGGTTTCCTTTTTTACTTATGATCAAATAGTGGTTTAGAGCAGGGCTGGCTGATAGGTAGAGAATTCAGGCATGTCCAGACCTGCCGTACAGACAATAAAAGTGATGTACTGTGAGAAGCTGGGACTTAAATCCCTTTTTATGTGAGATGCTGAAATGACTCTAAAAAGCTGTCATTATCACAGTTTGTCTGACCTAGAGCTGAAGGTATATTCAAAAAGGAATCAAACCATACTGAGCTTTGGAGGAATATCAAATGTGAAGTGGTGTCTAGTTCATATGCTATTCATTTCCCAGATACTGGATAAATGAGCGGTTGAATGAGAAAAAGAACAATAAGAGAGCGAAGTGCAGGTATCCAACTAGCTCACAATATCCAATGCTTTTGATAACATAATTATAACTGTAATGTTATAATTTTCTATCCTGTGAAAGCAATGTCAGGTAACACAGATGACAACGTGGTATTCATTACCAGGTTGTCATGCACGATTACCATTCATGCACGATTTTTGCAGATCCTGTAGCTTTTTTTGAAGTGGATTGTACACTGAAATTGAACAGAATGACCCTGAAAATGATTGGACTCTGTAAGCAGGCACTGCATGCATGGCTATGGAAAAGTTATCTTTCAGTTTTTATCTTTTCTCCTGTGAGTGAATTCCTTTAGTGATACTGTGTTTTCGGACCTGAGAGGTCAAGCCTGGGAATACTTTCCAGTTCTGAATGGTCCCGTACTGGAACAAGTAGCTCTAATGTGCAGAAAGACTTAGGCAGAGATCTTATCAAAGAGGCTGTTGTCATACTAAAATGGAACCATAAGGTCTTGTTCTGAATTTCAGCTGCATCTCTCCCTGGCCTTTGGCATGACACACGTGTTTATATTCATGACCATGTGTAATTCATGTAATTAATTGCATCCATGATAAATTTATTTACATAATTAACATCCGCATATATAATCTGGAAGGAATCAACACAGAGCAGGATTGTATCAGCCTAGTGTTTAAGGCTAGTTTTTGAAATTACATGTTCTGCATGAAGATCTTCTGAGTTGAAAGCAAGGCTCAGCGTAGTCTGCTCAGGCTGTGCCCTTGGTTTCGCCTTGCTCGCAAGCACAATTATAAGGGAGTCTGTGGTAGCTGCATAGAAATTGTTTTGGTTAAGAACTTCCTTTTCTTGGTATGAATCAAAGTCCGGCTCTGGCTTAGTTGCTGCAACTGTAGCAGATATTCCCTTAAACCAGCAGAGTACAGAGCACGGTTCAGTTCTGTCCTCTTCCTTCTTGCATCTCTCAGTGTTACCATAGTCCCCCGTGGACCCTTTTGAAGAATACAGCAAAAAATACCCATTCTCTCCTTTAGCCTTTTAATTTTGTTTAGCATGTTTTTTCTTCTTTTTCTCCCAGTGTCTTCTCAGTCTTGTTTTCTCTTTTCCTTCCTCATTTCATCTAAGCTGTTTCATGTTGAATAAAGTACCATCCCCTATAACAGGCAATTTAATTTAAGAAGAGATAACACCTATTCTTTTTTTTCTTTTTGTAGCAGTCTCCTTTGAGTAGGCAAAGGTTTTCTGCATTGTATTCTGTAATTGACTTGTCTTTGAGTCAACCAGTACGCTCTACTAATGCAAATCATTTTCTAGCTAAGATCGTTTATTGGTTGAAAGAAAATTCATGTTTTAATCAAAGTAATGTTAAAAAGTAACTCAGCTGGTTTAGTGGTTCTGAAAATTTGGAAATGGAAAATTTGCTAAGGATGTCAATATTCATGAAACCTTTGATTGGATCTGAATGGGGGTGCTTTCTGCGTCCTGCAGTTACATATAAGCCACATTGTGTTTCCTATTCCAAGATATTTCCATTCTGCAGTAGAATGGATCTTGGGCCTTTCAAAATGCCTAGGAAAAGAATCTGAGGGAGCAATGGGAGAAATGGCTTTTATCCAGCTCAGACTACTTAGTCACTGGCTGGAAGGACACCTATGAGAGATAAAGGAGGCTTAAACACAAAGATCATTTTAGTGTTTCCTAGCTAATGCTTGAACCAGAGTAAACGTGGGAGCTGTAGGTTGCAGTAGTGGAGCAGAAATACTGCAGAGTGGCATTGTCAGTGAAGAAGGTGGGTGGGAAAGTGTTTAGGATGCTCAGAATCCCAGTGTGAGTCTGCTCTAGCCCCCTTCCCAGATGAAGGGTGGGATGGGCTCTTCATCATTCTGAGAGAATGAATATTCCTCTCCTTGGAGACTCAGGCTAGAAATTCAAGCCACACTGAACCTGGTCCATATGTTCTTACAGAAAGTTCATGTTTCAGCAATCAAGTGTTTTTGTCCCAAAAAAGAATACAGTTTTGCTGTTGACCTCAGTATGTCCAAGATTCCACTTCTAAATTGCCTTAAAATCTTTGGCACTTGGCTGCAGCTCATTTCTCCTACAAATCCCTGAGGTCATGATTCAACAATACAATAATTCCAGCTTAAGGGCTCCTTGTGTCGGATCAGAAAAGTCATGACACAGAATCACATCACACAGAGCGCTGATCCAGAGTAAGCAAACTCACCTATTCAAATGTATTAAAAAAAAAATAATAATGACAAGTTTACATTGGACCAGAAGTCTCACTCCTAGATGAGGCATCTTCTGCAGCTACTGCTCCAACATTTTTACTCTATCAGAAATTGTCTGTCCTCTTCTAGGCAGGGGAAAATTAGCGTAAACACTGTGTTCTGCACTCCAGCTACTTCACCAGAAATACGATCATGTGCCGATGTCTGATCCACATCAAATGTGTACTCCTGGCAGATCAGCAGTGCAGAGGTCTGCTATTAATGATCACAGAACCAGGGCCTCAGTCCAGAAGCATGGGAAGACACTTGAAAAAAGAAACAGTGCTTTTTCAGAGGCACTCAGAGAAGATCAGGGTAGCCATTTCTCCTGGTCCTTTCATCAGGGAAGTGAGCAAAGCTGCACAGGCAAATCACTGCAAATTCTTCCTTCAGCACTGGAAAGACTTAAGAGTCCAATGAGATATCGCCAAATGAGAAAGCAGCTGTGAAACATTCCAGCTGTGGCTGGAATGGAGAGCTACTCCTCCCCAGTCCATCACGTGAAGATTTCCTAAGCTGGCCCCTGCCGAACATTCACTGGTAGTAAATGACTGAAGTGGTCAGGCCTGAAATAGTTTAAATACTTCGTCGCAGCAAGGAAAAACTTAGCAAATCAAGGTGATTCATTTCATAAATTCCTTTGGCTAATAGCATCTGATTTTAAGGAAATAAATTATACTTTCATGTAAAGCAAGTAGCAGTTCCAAACTGAGTTCCTGTTGAGAGAAAGAATTGATCACTGATTGCAAATTTGCTTGAGTTTTTCTGGATTTTTTTGTGGCCTGAAGCCATCCGTGCATTTGCTTTCAGTATTTCAACAAGACACCTTTTCTCTGTGAGACGTGTTATCGTGTAATGAAATTTTATTACCCGTTTCCATTTAGGCACTTTGACTCAAGGAGTAACTTCATTGTGCGACACAGGTGCCAGGTGAACATTTCACACTAACTGGGGATATTTCTTTGTGGTCCCTTGACCATGCTGCTAAATCCTCCCAGTGATAGAAATAATAACTAAGGCATCTGAGGTCACATTCACTATAGCCAGAACAATCCTGCAGTCTCTTCCAGAAAACAAGGAATTGCAGTAAACAAGGGAGAGGCTTCCCAGAAAGAGTCCTTTCACACTGAGCTCAGTCCATCATGAGCCATAGAGAATTGAAGCAGTTTATTGTAGTACTCCTGCAGGTCATCCCTGATGGAGAGTGAACATGGATGTTTACAGTGTTTACAAATCTGAAGGCTTTGACTGATGTATTTAGGGACAGAATCCTTTCTGAACTATAGAATCATTTAGGTTGGAAAAGACCTTTAAGATCATCAAGTCCAACGTTAACCTAGTACTGCCAGGTCCACCACCAAACCATGTCCCTAAGCACCACATTTACATGGCTTTTCAATACCTCCAGGGATGGTGACTCCAGCACTTCCCTGGGCAGCCTGTGCCAATGCTTGACAACCCTTTTGATGAAGAAATTTTTCCTAATATCCAATCTAAACCTCCCCTGGCACAACTTGAGGCCATTGCCTTTTGTCCTATTGCTTGTTACTTGGGAGAAGAGACCGACCCCCACCTCGCTACAACCTCCTTTCAGGTAGTTGTAGAGAGCGATGAGGTCTCCCCTCAGCCTCCTTTTCTCCAGGCTAAACAACCCCAGTTCCCTCAGCCGCTCCTCGTAAGACTTGTGCTCTAGACCCTTCATCAGCCTCGTTGCCCTTCTCTGGACACGCTCCAGCACCTCAATGTCCTTCTTGTAGTGAGGGGCCCAAAACTGAACACAGTATTCAAGGTGCGGCCTCACCAGTGCCGAGTACAGGGGCACGATCACTTCCCTACTCCTGCTGGCCACACTATTTCTGATACAGGCCAGGATGCCATTGGCCTTCTTGGCTGCCTGGGCACACTGCCGGCTCATGTTCAGCCGGCTGTCGACCAGCACCCCCAGGTCCTTTTGCGCCAGGCAGCTTTCCAGCCACTCTTCCCCAAGCCTGTAGCACTGCATGGGGTTGTTGTGACCCAAGTGCAGGACCTGACACTTGGCCTTGTTGAACCTCATACAGTTGGCCTGGGCCCATCGATCCAGCCTGTCCAGGTCCCTCTGCAGAGCCTTCCTACCCTCGAGCAGATCAACACTCCCGCCCAACTTGGTGTCGTCTGCAAACTGACTGAGGGTGTACTCGATCCCCTCATCCAGATCATTGATAAAGATATTGAACAGAACTGGCCCCACTACTGAGCCCTGAGGAATATGGTGGTATTCGTCCTTCAGTACAACTATTTTGTCTTTATAGCTGTTAAATATAATCTGTGCTGAAAGGAAAAAATGTTAATTAATTAATGAGTGATAATGCTCATTGTTTTCTTCTACAGTTTGTGTACAGAGCACGCAACATAGCACAGCCCCAAGGCCTTACCTATTGCAACAACCCACGGAGGAGAGCTCCAGAGACGGGATTTCCCATGTCATAACACTGATGCCCTGAACCACACAGGGTATTTTGTTCTGCTGTGAGGCAAAGTCTCCAGTCAGATAGTTATTATTGCTGACTCTTCTTTTAATAATAAAAAAAGCTCTCCAACAGCAAACTGAATGAAAGTGTGTAAGGAAAGACGCTAGTTCAATTTCTTGGAGTCCATAAAAATTGCAGAACTCCTGGAATGGATGGATTCCTGGCACTAAAGCAAAATCAGAGAGGCATAAAAAAAAATGGGAATGATACCTGGGCGTGTAAAATAATCACAATCAAGATTTGTTTCTGTTTTAAGCAAGACAAATATATAGGATTATTATGATAGGAGAGGCTACAAAAACATTTGGGTGGTTAAGATTCTAGTCAGGAGTGAGGCTCTGTTGTGTTCAGTCTTATATAAATACATAATAAGATGCAGCCCCTAGCCTGGAGAAATTATGTTCTGAAAGGCAGCACTCAGAGAGGCTGGAAAGGGACAGAGGCACAGAGAAGGGAAGCAACGTGCCCCAATTCAGACAATAGCTTAGTGGCAGCAGCAAAAATAGAATCGGAGCCAGCTTCTTCCCACACTGGTGTGACGGGATCGCACTCCCTCCTTGACCGATTGTGGTGAAATAAATCATCGTTCACAGAAATGAGACACGTACTACTCACATACTTAGCTGCAAATCTATTCCACGCAGAGGTTTTCAGCTATTTGTTGAGCTGTAGGTTTTCTATTAGATGTGTGGTCCCTGAATAGTGAATTTAAGCCTAGTAACAACAAGATTGCTTTTCTTAGTAGTGTTTTGTGGATCCCTTAGAAGTAGTCCTTGGAATCCCAGGTGTTTGCAGATTACAATTTGAAAGCCTGTGTTTTATAAGACTCTTTATACATTCTTGGTCTTCAGTGTTTTGTGGATATTTACACTAAATACGAACAGCTGCAGAAATTCTGAGCCACCCCACTTCTTGTCATCTTCTTTTGACCAAAGTAAATGAAATAATTGAACTTTGCATGCTGAATGGAAACTGTGAAAGTGAATTAAAGTGAACTTTGAACAGTTCCTACAACAATTCAGGCATGTAGAATCAAAATTGCATCCAAGCTAATTCTACTTCCTTTGAAACCCAGGGCCCCTAAGATACACATATTGCCAACAGATTTGGGGGTGTCCAGATGAGTCTCTGATCAATAGCGGAAACATTTACCATTGTACCCAGGAGTCGATATTTTAGAAATCTCCGTGGAGATAATTGCCATGGCAATTCAACAATGCCTAGTATGTGAAACACAATCATATTAATAACTCTAATTTGTCCAAAATGCCCTTTTTCCATTCTTGCAATATGCTAGAAAAAGAAAAAGATATTGCATGTTGGATTAGATTTCCAATTACTATCAGAATACTCAGTTGTTGACAGATATGTCTTCCTGTTGGAAATAAATGTAAACCAGAATAGGAAAGCTGAACTGATCAAACTGAGGTCTTTTCAAAGTGAAAAATAGAACAATTACCGGATGCAAGTAGATAAAAATTTTCCTATGGGACAAAAATTCCTTGGAACGTGCTGTTTTTGCAAAACTAAAACCTTCCCCAGGAATGCATCGATTCAGTTTAGCATTGCAGGAAAAAAAATCTAAGTTGAATTGTTTAAATTTTTTTAATTTGTTATTTATTACTTTTTGAAGAAGTAACAATAAAAGAAATGTCACTGTTAAGACACAATTTCTACGGCTCTTTATACATATACAAATGTTGTCTCGAAATCAACACAAAACGGTTTGGTTGTGTCAAAAAAAAAATTTGCTTTCCTAGAAGCATCACAACTTTTTGTGGTTTTTTTTTGAGTTTGGAACAAAGCAAATTTGGAATTACAGCCTTATAGAAAAACTGAGTTTGTAAGGGACCTCTGGAGGCCACATGGTCCAAGCTCCTGCTCAAAGCAGAGCTAATTTCTGAGTTAGATCAGGTTGCGGAGGACCTTGTCCTCTCACAAATTTTGAAATTCTGCAAGAACTGAGATTCCACAGCCTCTCTGGATCCCTGTTCCAGTGATTCACCACTCTCTTTGTGAACATTTTTTCCCCTTAGATTTGATCAGAATTTCCTTTTTTGTAACTTGTGGCCGTCTCCTCTCAAACCACAGCGTAGCATCATGCCAGGAAGTTAAGTTGGAAAAGGATAAGCACGAAGGATTCTCCTGTCCAGGCATCCTGGAATTCAAAGTCATGTTTATGCCCATGAGGTCAGTCAGCCATAACAGCAGGGCTGGGGAATGCAGGATGATGTGGTGATGAGGAAGCCAATTGTGTTGATTTGCTTTTGACTGTTGCTGTGAAGTATCATCTGAAAAAGAAACTGGCTAATACTTATCACACGGAAAAGGCAAAAAGGCAGGGTGACGGGCAGCCCAATGCTGGCAGTGTCTCACTTGCCAAATCTGTGTTTCTTAGTTGCCTTCTTGTATTCTCCCCTCCCAGTGCTCCTTCACCATCTTTACCCTTCCTCATCATCGACATCTTTCAGGGAGTCAATCTTTATCTCAGCAGCAGTTCATCAGTGCAGATCACTTTAGAGACACAGAAAATGTCTCTTGGCCTCCTTGTAATGTGCAGAAAACCGTAAGCCAAAATGGCTTTCTTACCCTTCTGCCAAGGCTCTGCCATCATTTTTAAGTAAGTGGACGATGCAAAATGTTAGGTTTTTTATTTCCTGCAGACCTGCAGCATTCTTTTCCCTGATATTTTAGCACTGGGTGGAAGTGGAAAACTCTTAACAGCCAGGGAAGTGCCTAGCGTCTGAAGATAAAGACACAGCTAAGATGGTTTCCTGAGCGCATGAGGAAAGGTGACTGCCTAACACAACAAAAGCTGGGGAAGGACCAAGCTCTCAGATTATTTTCAACTGGTTGAAATGGGAGACCAGAGCAGGTCATAAAAGGCAAACAACAGCTTGCAGGATTCCTTGGGGGTTTGATGTAAAATGCAGTTGCTGCAATTGCACTTGCAAGGAGAATAAAAAACCAAAATAGGTTGTTTGGCGTGTCCTGTGGCATAACACAACTTTCATTACTTGGTAAACGTATCAGCTGCGGTGTTGGGAAATACAGCAGTCAGAAGTGGCTCACTTCACACTGCGCAAATGTAAGGCAGTACCTCTGAGGAAGTATCTTGTAAACATTGGTGCGTTTACACTAAGCACCCTGCCTAATCAAAGGCTTCACCTTGCTGCGCTCTTTGAGACAGTAGTGATAATTTCATTAAACAATGAGTGTTTTCTGAAGCTATGGCTGTGTTTAAAAACTTTCATCATTGGAAATACAGTCAAAATGAAATAGAATATATGTCCTATTATCCTGTTATCTTGTGGGTGTATGGGACAGAAAGAGGGGGATTAATGAATAAGCTGAAAAAACTTTCAGTTCATGTTTTCTGGTAATTTGGGCTGTCGGATAGTACATGAGACCTTGCACATTTTTCACTTTGTTGGTTTTCCTGCTTGTGAAGTGATACACAAAGCCTGAAGATTTCCTGTCTGAGACACAGATTGCTCATCTGACGGGGGAGTGATGTTTCTCCTTGATGTAAGTCACAGCTGAAGAAAGGACAGAGAACCAAGTCTCAGGACAGCCCAGCATGCTTGGCTTTCCACAGGCACATACGCACACAAGTGGGATGCTAAAATCACTCAAGGGCCAGAAATACCTGGCCAGAAACTCCTGCTGAGGGAAGGTGTCAAAATGTTTCTTCTTGTCTTTTAAGAAAAGAAATTCTGAAGGCTGGAGAGAATGTGCTCAGCCATTATAAAATGAAGATAGCAAATAAATAAACAACTCAATCACCAAAGTGCCTTACATGCACAAGGACATTCTCCATAGTACAGAAAAAAATGCAAACCCATACCAGTATAGACACCGCAAACTGTCTGACACATGCACAGTTCCATTGCTGGTTCAGTTCAAAGCAAGATACGGAGCCAGAAAATGCTAGCTCGGTCACTTGGAGAAGCCGAGCACAACTACCATTGCCTGTGGCTGAGTAAAATTAAACCATCTGATTCTGCCAGAGCAAGCCACAGCCTTCAACCTGGGGACTTTTCAGGAACCAGCAATAAAGTGAACTCTTGTGTCAGACTGGCAAATTATATTACAGTCAGGCCACTCGAGAGGTAAGTGTATTTGGACACATGAGGATACACCAGTAGAGAGGATTTGCTGTTAAACTGGAGCAGACAAAGCGGGTTTCTCTGTTACTTACCCTTGCTATTACCATCAAGAGGTGCAGGAAGGCAAACATAATAGCTGTAGCAGAGGCCCCAGCTCTTGTGGCGCTTTAGCAACCAAAACAAGCTGAAACTACCCTCAGACAGATCTGAGTAGGTGCAAGGACATTACAGGGTCAGTGGCAACGATGTGGAACAGAATAATGAAATTTGGGGGTCTCCAGATGAGTCTCGGTGATTGCCATAATCATATATCACACACCACAGCTGCACCTCTGTCACTTGTGTTTTGGGCAGATAGTCTGGAGTCCTGTATCCTGCAGTAATGAGAAAGGGACTAGGATGATCAAAAAGGGTTTTTCCACATCGAATTTCTCTGATGCTGTTTCTTTTGAAAAGGACTGTAGGCTATTGCATTATTTCCACCTTTATAGAAAAATTTTATCTTAAAAAGATTCTTATTACATAGTCTCCTGCTGGGATTGAGTTACAGAGTTGGGTTATCTGAGCACTCCAGAGTGGTCTGAAAATAGAAGAGGGAAAATGCTTCAATGAGGGAGAAAAATGCATGCCTGTTCGTAAATGTTAATGTGAAATTTCCTAGTGTTGGACACACAGAGAATTGTGGCTATTGAATTAATTTACTCACTAAAAAATCTTCTAGTCAACTCCAAATAGCCTCCTCTACTCATGTATGTTTCCAAAAGCCTTCTGAAGATTTTCTCTTCGAAACCAACCTTCCTGCCATCTTCTGCTTGGTCTTCTTTGGTGATGCTTTTGGGGTCAGTTATTTTTTCTGAACACATTTCATTCCTTTGTCAGGCTGGCTCACATGTAACCAATGCTGTGTCTTCCATTGAAAACAAGCATCAGTTGTGGAAGCATCTCAAAGTCACTCATGAACAACACTTATGTGGTTTAAAGCATTGTACAGCCATAGAAAAGTAGTCCCTCCACCAAGGAATTTGTGATCTGACCCCCAGCAGTCCAACCCTAGACCTGCTCCACCCAGTCTAATCCTAACAATCTAATTTACAGTATAGGATGTCAGATACAAACACCTAGAGACAAATTTCTGACTATGTAGCCACAGTCTTCCTTCGGTGTGGCGTGGAAGTTTCCCTTTTAAATCCAGGCTGCTGTAGATTTATGTCATACTAATGACTGAATCCTTGTCTTGCCGCTTGGAAGATATTCAAGGTGAGCTGGTAGCAGTGTCTGCATATACTGGGCAGCTGGACTCCCAGGGCAACACTTGTCTACTGTGGTGATGTTCAAGAGGGTGTGCCTCCAGGAGTTCGGTTTGCTTTTATGATCTGAGGGTGTACGTATGCCAGCACTCTGATCTGTATCGTTTTCTCACTCGTTTTGTGTTATGAAGGGAGAGAATGCTTAAATGGCCACCAAGGACATCCCCGCTAATTGCTCAAAGCTAATCTGGAACTTGGGACAGGAGATAATTCAGGCCTCTGATAAAACTGCGTATTGCTCATTGCTCCTGAAGGGCATGATTATTTCATTTTGATGAACTGTGTTGAGAGCTTTGTTTTTCATATGTCTTCAACAGTTTGGGGAAATTAACTGATCCCTTACCATATCAATGTCCAAACAGATTATCCCAAGCACTGAAGTTAGACAAAAGTTAATCGCTACTTTAGAGGCTCTGATTGTGTCCTTTGAATTCAGCTACGTCTCTCCACTGATCCATGGGTGAGCTGAAGGAAATAAAAACTAGACAGGAAGGTCATCCAGTCTGTGCCATCGTTTGTCCTCTGATGCACCGTGATGTCCAGGTGGGAAGGAAATATGGGAACTATGTCCTCTCCTTTATCACCAGGTAGCAAGCAAATATAGAAAATACTGCTTTTCTTCAAGGCCTTTCTGACAGGCCTTGCAAAGATCAATGACTGAAGAACACAAAAAACATCTTATCACTTGTAAGTTCTTAAGTTATCCTGAAAAACTACTTCATCGTGTAGGATACTTTTCAAGGAACTACATCAAAGAGGAGATTACAGCTACTAGAGAACTCACACCAGTGGAGATGACCCATTGTCAATATTAAGCTGCTCCTTAAGTCAATATGAAGCCATCACACTGAAAGGAAGGTGTAAAAATGCAACCACGCTGCAGCGATGAAGCTGTCAAAGTCAGAGCACTATAATACATTCTTTTTAGCGATCGTTTCTTCCTGAGCTTGTCAAGAAGAACATCTTGGCTCAGTGATCTTGCTGAGAAACACCATTTAAATTTAATAGATACCCAGCATGGTGCCCAACCTCCAGCCATCTTTTCTGTAGCATCCACTGCTTGAAAACTAGTTCAAGACACCTGGCCCTGTGCTCTAGATTAATCTGATCTTGTTTTTAACCAGCATAGTGGGGAAGCTCTGCAACATCGCAGATGTATGCTTGATGCACTGTGCGATTGATTTATTATGGTGAAACCAAATGTACCTTCTGGTGTGAGAGGAGGTAGAGGAAAGATAATGTTACTTCTGAATCAAATTAGCCTTCTTTTTTATACTTAATTAAGAACAATCTTGCTCGAGGCTGAAAAGCTTTGGCTTCAGTTTACACGGACAGTGTTGTATCTGTCTGCCCATCCAAATTTTTTACCCTTACGCATTACAGCAAAATCTCTGTGCCGGGTCCTATAAAAATTGATCACAAAAAGCCTATTGATTTCAGCTGAGCAGGAGCCAGTAGATGCTGATTTTACCTGGACAGTGTTCTTTAACAGATGTAGCTCAGTAATAATTCATGTAGTTGAAGCCAACATAAAACTATGAATGCACAATAAAAAAATCACAGTTCTGAATCTAGTTTTTTCCTTTCCACTTAACCAACAGGAACAGAGAGAAGGACCAGATGACCTGTAACAAAAGGTCTTTAAGATTTCTTCTGTACTTCATTGCAGAAATGAACATCATCTTTCTCTCTGAAAGAGTGAGAGGGTAACACAGTACCCCATTACTATTTATAAGACATTTTCTTTGGTGATGCTTTTACCATACCACATTTGTAACTGTTGAAACACAATCTGGATCAGAAAGCCTAGTAAAGTGAAAAAGGTGGTTGTTCTGTAGAAGAGGATAGCGAAGTACCATTTCAATTATGGGTAGCAAACAGAGTTTGTATCAGACGACACAAGGATAAGAGACATTGCTGTAACTTACTTGCACGGAGGAATTGTGGAATTACGTTAGTTATTCATTGCAGCAACCTGTGGGGTATCCAGCCACAGGGAATCTGTAAGTGCATGATGAGACAGATAAGAGTTCACCGGTTCTGTCCTGGAAAATACCGATGGTCCCTGGGAGAGTCTGAGTACTCTCAGGTCTCAGGTCTCTTCAGGGCTCCATGGAGGTTTATCCTGAATCCATCTCTGCACCAGTCAATCTCGTACACCAGGCTGCTGAAGCAGGAGCTCTCTGGTCCTTTCTGAATGTTCAGTGATTTCTGAACTGGGTCTGAACATAAACTGTGAATGTGTCTTTCCCCCTTCCCTTGAAATAGAGTGGAAGGTCAAATCTGGCTGTGGATTCAAATACTGAATTTCAGGCCCATCTGTGATTTATATTGGTCTGTCATGCTTGTAACATGAAAAGTACTCTGTTTAATGAGAAAGTGGACTCTGTTCCTATTCCAGCTCCCGTATCCCTGATTCAATCTAAACCACATTTCCCTCACAAAGAACCTTTCAAAAGCAAAGAATTTAAAAAATCACTGCTATGAGTGGTCCAAGAACCTACATTGTAAAGAAGTCCCCAAATGATCTATCACCATTGCAGATTTGTTTGTTAGCTTGGATTTCTTGGTCCAGCAATGAGTCAATTTTCACACACATACAAAAAGATCTTTTGTTTTCCCAAGTATGTGTGAATCTTATGGAATCCTTTTAGAAAAAAGCATATCCTTAGTTTCAAAGTGTAACATGCCAGAACCAGTTGCTTTGAAAACATCCTTGCCTCTAACGTGTTTTTCATTAGGAAAAACGTATTCCCAAACTGAAATTATTACCAGTTTTCAGGAAGGACTCAAGTGTGTTCTTGCCTGGACATCTGTTGTTATAAATAATGTAGTAAAATGTGAATTCAGAAGAATTATTATGTATATTTGAGAAGATAACTTGTAACTGGGTAGTAATTCTGACAACCTGCTTGTAAATGCAGAGCTGTACTCAACTCAAATACTAAACCCTGCATAAAGGAACAATATAATTATTGCTGGATCACACTTGCAGATCGGTTTTACAAGTTGCAACCAAATAAAAGAGAAATTGCAGACTGGCACGGAAGTGTCACTAGGGAGCAACCTTGGGAACAGTTAAGCTTGGAAAGGAAGTTTACAGTGAAAGCTGTTTTGTTGTTGTGATTTACATTTCCAGTAAAGCTAAACCCCAGGAGAATTTTGGCCTGTGTGGGGTGTTTGCAAGCTGGTGAATGCAGAATGTGGACTTCCTCCACTAATCAGATTTTAAAACTCGCCAAAAAAATATCCTCGCAGAATGAAAAGCTGTAAGCTGTGCATTAATATTAGGGATAGTTGCATTAATAGGACAATAATTAATTGGCAGTTGCCCTAACAGGACTCTTCTGACCTTACTTTAAGATCTAATCATTATCATTTTGCACAGGATTTGCTGTGCAAAATAACTAGTAAGCAACCTCCTCCCCTTTCCTCGTATGCTGCATGAGGGATTGGTAAGTAGCACTCATTCTTTCTGCAGTGAGATTGACTTGCTGGGAGCAGTTTAAATGCTTGAATGGAAAAGACAGAAACTTGAGCATACATTTCACTGCTTTTACTTCAATTTTTGAGCATTGTGCCCTCCTGCCTTGAGTGAAGCCTCCTACTATCTGGTGTCCATAGCAAGAGTATAACCAGAACCTCTCTACCCGGCTCCACAGGCACTATTTGGGGTTGCTGCTCCATTTTGTGCCTCTGGGTTAAGTGAAGGCTTTGTGTGTTCTTGCTGTTTATCCTGTTCAGAGACTTTCAGTTTCTATTAATCTGCTGAGAGGAAAACTCGGTGATCTGCAAGCAGATTCAGAGGCCATTGTCTGGGGTGGCAGCATTTGCCAGGAGGGCAGAGCAGGTGGCTGGGGGCCAGTCACCAGTTCCATACCGTGTTTTAACCTGCCCTTACATTTCTATCGGAGCTCTTTCCCAGCACATCACTCAGACTCTTTTTTAAATTTCGGTCCAACATGCACTAGAAACAAACCTTCTTGGTTTCTTGCCTGGTTTACATTTAAGAGGATGAGCTTGTGCTGGTTTAATTTAATTCCACATCAATTCTTAAACCCTTTTCCCACTGGAAGGCTTCAGCTTTTCCGGCTGTGCTGAAAGTAGCATTTGGCATAAGTCATAAACCCTACTTCAGACAACTTAATCTATTCAAAATGGTGCTGAAAGGAAAAAAGAGCACTATTGCAAACAAAGGCTTGTGTATCCTTATCTAAGGCTGAGAACCTTATGGTTGTGAGAGACAAGTTTTGTCTTTGGATCCAGCTGTATAAGACATTACTATTTCAGCTGTTTGCTCTGTCCCTCCGCTCAGTCTAGAGTAGAGCTGGCTCGTTTATGCCTTGCGACTGCAAATGCGTCTGAGTTCAGTGAAGATGCACTTTGAATCAGTTCTTGTATTATTGTACCTGAGACAGTGAAGATGCTTGGAGTTTAGGTTCCGAAGAGTACATGAGATCAAATCTAATCATCTGTGCGCAGCAGACAATTGTATTTGCCCAGTCTGTTGAGCCCAATAATTGGTGTTTCATTCAAGCATCCATTCCAGAAAGACAGCGTTCTTACTTTGTGTAGTAGAAGAAATGGTGAACCAGTCAATTGCCTTGACTGTTTCTTCCAGAGGTTAATCACCTTTCCTTATAAAAACGCATGCCTAGTTTGTTCAGTTTGTCTATCTTCAGCCTTTAGCCGCTGATCCTTGTTATGTCATGCTGTGCTCAGCTACAAGATACCAGTTCATCCCCCAGCAAAACATCATCTTCTCTCTTCACCCCCCAGCACCAGGTAGTGTGGTTCACATTTATATAGTTTGATGCCCCATTACAGTAGGTTTTGTTAATTGGATAAAATTGTTAGTTGAATCTCCTCTATGTCCCAGGTCCCTGATTCTTCTGGGAATATGCCATCCCATTCACTGCAATTAAATCACCAGCTAGGGCAAAAATGTGCTCAATTTATGACTGACTCCCCCGTGCACTCATGTAATAATCCTCACATAAACTGATCATGAGATTGTACTGCTTAAAGCCAGTGTTTATCTTTCCAAGCACTTAAGGCATTAAGTATCAGTATGAGATGAAAATGAAATGTTGGCAGAGAGTTTTCAGAAACAGACATGAACTGGAATATTCAGAGGCTTGATGCAAGGAGGGCCATCTAGCAGATTTATGGTTTCATCTGACAGGTTCTAGCTTTTAAACAAGGCAGATGAAGATAGTAAGTTTTGTAGTGTTTCTGATTTACAGCTCTGATGTAAGATATACTGCTCTGTACAGATCATTGAGATTCTCTATCAAATCACTCCATAATTGCATCCATATTAACCCAGTGGCAGTGCGATTCTGGAAGCTTAAGGATTCTCCAGAAAGTTGGCCTAAGTGTGTTAGAAGGAAGATACGGCTAGATGCAAGGTGCTTCCTGGAAAACAGCTTGAAAGAGAAAGGAAGTGCTTATTTCTGACTTTTAAAGTCTTTTGTGATTCTGTCTGAAATGTTGTTCGTTAACCCTGTGATTCCAACTGAACTGAAGGTGTTTGGGGAAAAAAAAGTCAAAACATTTCCAAACAGAATATAGTATCTGATGACAGCCAACACAAGGATATTGAAAACAGCTGCTACAGTGAATACTGATACATTGATAGGGATACTGAAACCCTTTCATTGCAAAATAGACCAGAGTCACTTTTCATCTAGAAAAGAGTATAGTGCTTCTCTCTATTCTTACTAGTTATTTTCAAATGCTTTTAATAGCCTACAGATAACAGAATAATTTGTCACTTTATAACATGAGTATCATTTTATGATAAAGAGTTATGATTCTTTTTCTGAAAAAATGCTAGTATTTTTGCATAAAACTTTAGGGGGGGTTGCAGGATTTCTGCTCTCAAGAATTGTGACAGCTTTTATTTTTATTTTGGTTTGGAACTCGGCAAAATTCAAACACTGAAATTTTAAGTTAAATATACTTTTCATGCTCTTTGGTATGATAGCACACCCTTCGTTGTTACATTCTAGGTGGAAGAGAGCTGAAAATTCAGACTTTGTCACAGCACGCTTTAAGTCTTTTCTGAGCCCTGTATTCTGTAGTCAGATTTCATATCAGTTTCCTCACATGAAACTTTTCTTGGTGCATAGTAACCTAGAAATCAATGTGAGAAGGCAGCATTCACACCTTTGCATAGGGGTGATCTCACCACAGCTCCTTTGCTCTCAGAGTCTCTGACTTCGCTGAGGACACCCCTGAGACCTGTTTGATTTCTGATTTTGGCAAAACACTTCCTCCCATGAAAACCGATGTCAGAATTAACTTCAGGGTGACAAGATTCAACTCTTATTATTTTTAAATCATGTCACTAATATACTTATTGGAGTCTTGCCCTGGGTGTAATAAAACAGAATTTAAATTGCCGAAGGGTTCAGCTTCTGCCTTGAACAGCTGCATTGCTGTAATTTGCCAATAGGATGTATTACATCCTGATTACAGTTTCTGTTGAGTGATAGGCCAAAATTACAAGGTAGAAATGTGGCTAATCGTGATAAAGGAGAGAAGTCTATTAATTTAATATTTGCAGAACAGATGCCGTTTGTTCCCCTTCAGCTGCATTTACGTGGAAATGCGCTTTCATTCTGAAGGTGTCTTAAGGTTAATGAAAAACCTTATTGGACATTTTGATGGGGGAGGGAGGGAGAAGGGTGAAATATCTTGGAAGGTTTCTTTTTGTTTCCCAGCCCTGATAAACTTACACAAATCAATCAGTTGCCATAAGATGAGCAAAGTGGGCTACTCTAGGCCAGAAACAGATCTCTGTGAAAGCTGAAGAGACCATGTTTTGAGCAGATGGGATTGCCAGCATAGGTGCAAATCACACTAGGAAAGACTGTACCTCTCCAGGGGTTAAGGCCCAAGTGGGCTGTGAATGGTCTTTTATTGCACTCATTCCCACTAAGCAATATGCAGTTCATCATGCTGCAATTAAACCATCTCTTTCAGTGTTTTACCTCGTTGGGCCATAAAGCCAAGCCTTAGATGAGGCCTGCATTAACACATTGCCCCCATTATACACCAGAGAGGTCCCAAAAGTGTAAGATTTGGGGGCAGAGGAGGTCTCGCTTCATGGCTCAGTAAGAGCTATATTCCACTTCCACAAGCCCACGGTTCCAGCGTGGGGTAATCTGTGAGAGATGCCCCCGTTCCCTGCTTTCGGCCCCCACCCAAGCACCACCACGTCCCTAAGAGGTGCAGTGCCAGGAGTAAGCGGAAGCGCGTCCGCCGGGGACGAGGCAAGAAAATGAGCTGCGGTCGTCACGCCTGGAACAGAGCTTATAGCTCATGTATTGACGGCGATTAAACAATGTCCCTTTTTGTGCTGTGTTGTGGAGCACTGAACTGAGCTAGACTCATACCGTAATGCACAAAATATCTTGCATCTCCCCTTCACCCCTCTCTGCAGCTCCTCCGGTGCCTTGTTGCTAAATAACTGCAACAATTCAAACTGGAGAGATTAGATCACCCCAGGGGTCCGTACAGCAGAGCCTACTTAACACCAGGCAGTAATCTGGCATTATGCACTCTTTGGAACAGCAGTCTATAAAAACACATGCAGAGCACGCCGGCAGTTTCCATGGGCTGGTCCGTGCGGCCAGGGCTGCCTGGTTCAGCTATTTTCTATTCTGCAAAGGCCCACCTACTCCTCGGACTGAGAATTTGCCGTTCACGTGTTGCAGCCTGCTATGACTCAGAGCAGCCTTGCTGTCTCCCATGCTCAGACCACGACTTCGCCTCTGAGTACTGAGCCTTTTTCTCCCTGATGGCTACCACGGCCTCCTAAACATCTCCTGGGGGGTCATGCGTTCACCCCATCCCTTAGCACCATCTGACTGCACTGCATAAAAGCTTGCTAAAATGAAGTAATCTGCTGTGTCTGACTCTCTGTATTAACCAAGAAGATTTTGGAGGATATTTCGCTCAGCTCTGTTGCTCCCTCCCTGTCAAAAGTGGATGCTGCCTTGTATCTGCTGCGCTTGTAATGTGGAGGAATAGAAAATCCTTTGGCTGTGCCAAATATAAAGCAGCCGTTGAACTGTTTCAATCTGTTCCTTGCCAGACGCAGCCCCCAGCATGCTGTCACCGCCGCTCACACCCTCCCTCGCTTTGTTGGGGGCAGAGCAGAGCCTCCCCAGCCCGGAGCCCCGACATACGGCAAAGCCCCCACTGAGCTGGGGCGCGAGGGACACCGCAGGCTCCTGTAAGGCAGCCCACAAGCCTTTGTGCGGCAGCAGGTCTTTAAAGCCTGATGAAAGGGCTGATAAGGCAAAACCAGGCTTTGAATACTAAATGGACACAAAACAGGGCACCTGACTATATAAAAAATACATTAAAAATGAAAAAGAAACCCCATGTCTCATGGTCATTAGCATAAATCCCAGGATGGAGCGTTATCCGTATTGCTCTGGTAAGGTGAGGAATGCACATATGAAGAGGCTGACTCCCCAGGCTGGGCTGTGGGGCCCTGTAACACATGGGCTGCTATTTCTGCTTCAATTCCATGGTAAAAGGCCTTTTCCTAAACAAGGGTATTGTGCTCCAGAACCACAGTACGGTCTGGTTTATACTACTCTTTCTGAAACACTCCGAGACCTCCTGATGAGAAGTATTACAGAAAAAATAGGTATTCTTAATTCCTTCTTTGTCTCCACCACTCCGGGTGCAAAATAGAATCCGTAATAGAGTCCCTAATATATCTGATCCAAGCATCAGCCACTTGCAGACATTCAGCTACACTAATGTGCTGCGAAGGATGATACTGAGGAGGCCTGGAGTCTTAAAATAGAGACAGTTTCCAATTTATGTTGCGTTATTGTGATATGCCAAGCGTGAGATCCCAAATGCACCACGAATAATTGGTCTTACGCTTTTACTCTTCATGTCCCAGTCTTTCTTCTGCTCAATTTTTGTCAGTTGTTTCTTGCATCCTTAATTATTAGCAAGGAAGGATAATGCTTGCAAGCACTGTGGGGTAAATACTTTTCCAGCCAAGCAACAGCAGACCCCAGAGAGAAGTTTTAGGTGCGTATAGCCCCTGTGACTAGCTGAGCTGCTCCTATTACAAACATAAGGGTTTGACATAATACCAATAAAGTCACTCTCTTGAGGAAAATGGAATTTTCGGTAATGCTGAAGTATAATCAACATTTTAAAAACAAAGCCATTTAATGTCTAATTCAGATTAGTCTTACAGGAGTGATGAGTAGAGAGGGAGGGAAGCGCTGAATCCTTGAAACACATTTCGCCCCAAACACAGCCACCTGGGATGTACATTCATCAGCCCCCTGGGCTGGGGCTGGGATTGGGGCTGGGTGTGTTTCCAAGACATTCTTTGTGACAAAGATAATCTTATATTTGACTGAGGGTTCGACAAGCATGGACTTGATTAACTTGGCTGTTGCAGTGCTGTTGGAGGAACAGGACTGTACAAACAAGAACTCCCTGGTGGGTTTTTCAGAACTGACCCAGCTGCACTCCAGTGAGGCCAGAGACAGACCAGCAGGAATGCTTTTGTACATCTCATCCTGTTTTTTTGTCCATGAAGTTCTTCAGAGCGTTAGCAAGATGGTATCGCAAGGTAGCCTGCCTGAGAAGATGAAATTGAGGTTGGAAACAAAACAAAACCCCACTAATTCTCTGTTATTAGTATCATTCATTAGGCTAATTTTTTCCATTAGGATTTATCCTGATGTCTTATCACAAGTGAGTAATTCCTTCACTTCCTCATTTTTCTCATGTGTATCTAACGTTGCTCATGCAATTGCTGTACTAGTGACTGCAAGCTTGATATTCCTGTGGTCAAAATGGGACCACATCTGCCAGTACACTACAGAGGCGATTCAAAGAGGGAATACGGGATCTTGTATGTTCTGCAAACTGGACTAAGGGCAAATGGGATGGTTATCTTGTATGAGTACTTTGGAGTCCCACTTCAAACCACTGCAGCAGTCAGGAGAAAATCCAAGGGAGGGACAAGCCGTGTGTCGCCCCTCCCAGCCCATCCAGCCGCTGCTGGTGAGTCAGCCCCAGATGCAGGGCACTGGGCCCCAACAGCGGCTGTCAAAGAGGGCACGGAACAGACACACCTGGAGAAGTTACCTGGAGGACACAAATACTTAGAAAAGATTTAGAAAGTCTTTAGAAAAATACTGTGTGGGAGGTATATGCTGACTGAGGACAACAAAGCAACCGAAGAGGCCAGGGTGATGCCTTCGCTTCCTCCATCCCTGGAGGGAGCTCGCCAAAGGCAGCGCAAGTGCTCTGCTTTGGCTTGCTGAGATGCCTTTGAGCGGCTGAGGAAGCTGTTTTGCCTCTGTGCTGAGCTCTTTCTTGAGCAGTGCGTCAAACCCCACACCACAGCTGGTGCTGATGAATTTCTTGCGATACTGCTGCCAGGCTTCAAGACCAGACTGAGACTGTTGTCTCAGTACCCCACAAGCTGTCAAATAAAAGTTTATCGTGGTCACTGAACCGGTAAGGCAAAGCCTCAGAGCATCGCAAGCTCTCTGCAAAGCTCCTTTCCGTTAGTTATGCCTGTCCCTACTGTCAGTCCTGTAAAAAATAACCATTTCCCTTCTTTCAGGGCAAGTTTTAGTAAGTTCAGTCCAGAATTGTAATGTCCCATGTAACCCTGTGCAGGAAGCTGCAAAACTTCACTCTGAAAGTGTCGTTCTTGCTCCCAAATCTGTTCCTGACCTCTCCGCGTTTATTTTACGTGGGTGTGAAATTCTCTTTGACCTAATTACAATTCCCACTTGGCATTTTGGCGCTGGAAATTTGGATGTAAAGCTGCTGAACAGAAAGTGTGTCAGATGCACTGTGGTCACCTCTGCCTTTCAGAGCAGAGATGAGCAGACAAGGGCTGCAGGCACTGAGATCATTTTACATTTAAGCCAGTGTTTAATTCTCCTAATAGCCCCAAGATTGCAAGAGCCTTACACCCAGGATTAAGAGACCTCCTAAATATAGGCTTGTTGTTGCAGGGAAGGTAAAAGAACAACAGAGTCGCTGAGAACTGTTCTTGAAAAACATTTATTTCTGTAATGGGTTTATAGCGCTGACTCCCAAGCCCCAGTACAACACAGTTTCCCCCTACACATAATTCTGGGGACCGTTACCTTTGATGGAAAAAAAAAGCCATACAAAGAAGCCCCCCAAACAAACAGTTTGGTACCAAGCAAACTGTGCCCAGGTTATCTCTGAGCCTCTGCTGTTGCATGTTTCATCCCGACCGGGACAGAGCTGCCCTGCTCCATCCCTCGGTCACTGCTGCAGGATGGTTCACTGCCTAAAGGCCCCAAATAACTGAAGATGTTGTGTTTAACTGCAAAAAAACAGGGGGGACATGGGCAGAGAAGGCTGCTAGGATTCCGCGGCTGCTATTTTTGCAGACATCATTTAAAAAGAAAATCTATGCATTTCAGTTTCACCTCCTGAGCCCCAGCGTTAGGAAAGTCAAATACAAACCCAGAGACCAATGTACACAAAATAGTGAACAAGTGTCCAGACATTTCTAAGCCCCTCATTTTACTGTGCCATGATACCTCCAAAAAACAACAAAACCTCCACATTCGGATCATGTTGGATCTTATTTTTAAGAGGGAGGGGTAGAGATGCAGCACATAGCATAGCAACTGTCAAGCAATGTTTAAGGCAAATTTATTCCCATTTATTAAGAGTTGAAGATTTTTTTTGTTTGTTCACTTTGTTTTTTAAGCTGTTAGATAACATCTTAGCTGGACATTCAAGCTTAGACAATTTAATCCAGGTTTGAGTGAAGTCAACTCAAGTTGACCTGAGCAAAAAACTGTATTCCCAAGAATATGGGAGAGAACAAATTTAAAAAAAAATCAAAATAATCAATGTTCAGAACTCCCCCAAAACTTTCTCCCCTCAGCGACCAGGTTGAGCCCAACTAAAACACACAGACATGCATGCATACGAAGAAGGACACAATGGCAAGCCTCTACGAACACAATGCTGAACAGGACCAAAGCAGAGCCAAACCTAAATTCCACAGACGCAAGAACATGGACAGAGTTATGAGTAAAAAAATGGGGGGGGGGAAAAACCCAGAACCCCAGAGAGGGATGTTTCATGAGATGGAATGGAAAATAAAAGTCTGCTGTATGCAAAGGAAGGGAGTTCTTAGGTGCACACACAGAAAGCTGGGGATTTCAGTTGCCTCATCTCTCAGTTGTGTTAGTTTGTTGTGCCTTTCCCCTCCCTTTGAGATCCAGGTGACGGTGCCAGGAGGTTCACGCGTTTACTCAGTCTGTGCATCATAATTAGCCCCCCCTGCTTTCTTCAGCTCGTTCTTGATGTAATCCTCATCCAGCTCTTTGTGGTCACTGATCACAAATTCTTTGGCAAAGTTCTACAAGAGATAAAGAAAAAGCCTGTTAAAAAAGGGATACTTGTCCAAGTACCTGAATAAAGAAGCGTTATCCAGCTTCCATGGCTGTATGAGCTGTATACCCTTATCTGCTGTGGTAGGTATGATAAATAGAAAGCTGTGGATGAGACAGAAGACTAGTGATGGTAAAACCTAAGACTTAACCTGGAGAAATTTTATGTTTCTACTTCTACAGTCACTGGCTGCAAGACCAAATTATGCCCTATGCAACAACTCTTCCTAGTGATAAATGCACAGTCTATTTTAGGTCAAGTTTCCTAAGTAGTATGAAACTAAAAAGCCCAAAATTGTTGACCTTCTAACTGCCACAGACCCTCAGCATAATCTTCGGCAAGTCACTAATCCTGCCTGTGCCCTGGTCCTTTTTAGGAGCCGTTCTCCCAAAACAAGGAGAACAGCGCTACACTACAGTACACTACAGCACCGTACCCCACCAGCTGATGGGAGGGTCCTTCGATTAAAGGTTGAGCAACATGCAGATGGTACCAAGAGCAAGTACATCTACTTCAATAGATTTACTGACTCGTCCTCTCAACTATCTACTACACATCATGGCCAAAACAAAGATACTGTACTAGACAGGCTGCTGGTTTTGTTAATAGGCTCCACTATGCTCTGTGGTCTAATGATCCAAAGTGACCTTTAAGGACATGCTTTATTAATATACTTGTGTACTGCAGGGCAGCTATCTAGCTGCTTGAATGCTCTCCGCAACTTATGGGAGCTGGGCAAGCCCTAGGCAGCATGCTGTGATGTGAGGCTGTGAACAGAGCAAACCTTTCTCAGAACAGATCGCTGTGAACGGGAACCCACGGTGCCTTTAGGGCACTTGTCACAGCAGCGTCACTACAGTCAGGGATTTGTTCCTTTTGGGGGGACTGTCCCTCCTGCCTTGTAGCAAGGGTGGCATGCATGTGTGTGCACAGGTATTTCAGCAAACATGCACATTTGCTTCTTGCTTTAGCATTTTCCTTCCCTTCCTAACCACAGCTGAAAACACTGCATGTGTCTTTCCCTTCCCCCCCAACCCACAGAGGTTTTAGCATGAAAAATGCAAGCATTCATTGCACTCTGCAGGGCCAGAGACAAACTGACGACAAAAAAAATGAATTAAAATCCCAACAGCCCTGCTGCAATGTCTCAGGAAAGCTGCAATGCCTGGCTCCCTGGGCAGTGAGCTCCCCGAAAGGTGACAGAGGCTGCCTGGGAGAATGAGGCGAAGCTTTGAGAGAGCAGCAGTCATCTCGTCCGGGTCTCCCTGGCACTGGAACAGCCCTGGCACAACCATGGAGGGGGGTTTCTAATTGGTTTCAGACTCTAAGCCATGGGAGAGCTCTTTATTTGGCAGCATCTCAAGGGTCTCAGTTTGGGATCAGAGTCGGGTAAAGGAGGGGGGTGGAGAAGGATTCAGCTTGAAAGAGCCTCAGCACCTCTTTCATGCAGTGGAAGAAATGGAAGGGAGAGCAAAACAGCTCCCTCCCCCACGCCAGTCTCCCAGGCTGCGGCTGATCCTGTTTCACACTGTAGGAAATCCTCACTACCGAAGAGTTGCTTAGGCAGGGGAGGAAGCTTATAGCAGCTATGAGAAGCCTTGTCTGCTCTGCTTTAGTTTATCATCAGCTGGACAAAGTCCTAAGACATTACAACTGCTTCACAGCACCGTTTTGCTCCACGCTTCAATGGTCGGCTATTCTAGTGTAAGGACAGACAGACATTATGGGCACTCATCCATGTCTTAGCAGAGTTCAGGGAAAATGGGAAAGAAATTGTTTATTTAGAGAAAAAAATCCGTTTTTTGAGATGGGAAATGAAGAGGCAAACTGCCCAAAACATTGGATTTGGTCATGCTCACAAGTGTCCAAGACTGTCCTACTTCCAGATTTCCCATGTGAGATCTCTGCAAAGCTCAGCTCTTGCTGAGACCAAACAAATGATTTTCAACTATTTGATGCTCACTGAGGTGTGCTACCTACATGATTTTTGAGCTGAGCCCTTTCAATTTCTTTTCTACGTGCTAACAGGTTTAACAAATTTTCCTCCACTCAGGAAGCAGATTATCCAGGACCACTCGACTTCAGTGCTCTTTGCCCTGACTTTAGTGAGAACTGAGGCAGGCCCATTTCTGAGAGGGATTCCATGAAAAGTGTGTGTATTTTATAAATGCGGGGAGGGCTTCCTTCAATGCCCAGTCTGCAGAATCCAGCTGATTCTGAAACTAAAACTGCAAGTGCACTCATGCATGAACAGAGGGGAACTAAATTACATGTACCACAAAGTAATTATAATTACTCAAATGTCTTCTCAACTAGACAGTTATCCAGATGATTCCTGGGTGGTGATCTGTGGGCATCAGCCACTATTTCATGTCAATGCCACCGAGACACCTTGCAAGGTTTGAACAATCTCCCCCTAGCAGTGGCCAGATGGGTTATGTTCCCAGCCTCTCTTAAATATCCTATTAGCTGACTGGGCCACCTCTTGTGCCAGATTTCTACCCTCAGAGTGCAATCTGGGTCACTGCTATTAATAACTCTTTGCTTTATTCCTTTCTGCTGGCAGGTGCTGTCAGGGGCTTCTTTGGTTCTTCACACCGGCTCTTACCCACCACGATGTCTCATCTAGCCTGGCCCCAAGGGGAGAAGATGCTTCCGGTGAGTTTGCTGCCTGGAGCTCCTGATTTCAATATTCTGCTTGACCCTTCTTCAGCCATAGCCTCCCTCATCACTCTGAATTCACTGTTTGAGCTCTCTGGGGTTGAGCTTTTGTTCAGGGTGCAAATCATAAGGTGAAGGGAGACATGTAAGTATTTTAGAGGCAGTTGAAACTGTCTCCTGTGTCATCAGGGCAGGAAGACAGGAGGGACTCTGGCTCTCAGATAAGGAGATTGGGCACCCACAATCAACAGCAGCACTTTTCAGCCGAGGGCCATCTTATCCGGAGTTACTTGTCCCCACTGAAGCTGCCAGAATGTAAAACTATTCCCAACTGATTTAATTGGGTCTGATGTTAGCTAGACCAGGCAATGGTCCTTATTTGGCATGACTGTCATCTGCAATTACAAGTAACCGATCATAGCAAACCAGCTCCTGCAAAGCACCAGGAAAAATCCTATCTTCAAGTGGCTAACAGCAATGCCAACAGGCATCCAACTTCAGCCAGATTTCTGCTCTGCCATCAGATTTTCTTTCTGCCCTTAAGAGGCTGGGGTGGGGAAAGATCCTGCTTTCTCTTCTCTCACACATACCGATACCTAATGCCTTTCAAGAGAATTGCAGAAGTTATAGCCGCCTAAGGCACAGTGCGTAACTCTGATGCTTGGGCCCTCACTTTGCTGACATGCATCTTCATTTTACATCCTCCACTTCCTTTTCTCTTCTCCTCCCCCTATCCCCAAGCTTTTTACAACTGCAGCAAGCCCTGCAAGTGAATTCTAGCCTTTGTATTCACCCCAGAGTCACCAGCAGCCTACCGATAACAAAAACAATGATGCCATTTATCTTTATCACTCTCACGACACAACAGTGACCACAGACTCTTTGCTTTGCCTCTCAAATCATTGAACACGATGTAAAAAGTAAGGTTTAGTCATGGTTCTTCAATACACCTATCTAGCACGTGCTTCACTTTGTGCCTGAGTAGCAGAGGGTCACAATTTTGCAACCCAATCCCCTGTGTCAACCTCCACGCGACACTACAGAGAGAAAGGGCTCCAACCATGCAGGTCAGGTTGCAAAAAGTGAGCCTGCATCTCTCCCTGGGAAGCATGAAATTTGTACAGCAAGCTCAGTCCAGCCTTTCTCTTCCAGACAACTTTATGGGGGAAAAAAAAAGGGTGGAGTAGATTTTCTTCCTATTCCAGGCCCTGAATGTTTAGCATATGGGGCTATAAAATTTCCCTAAGCCGGCCAAGGGAAAATCTGTCTGGTGCAGATACTGTACCAAAAAGGTCTGCAGAGGCCCTTATAAATCCCAGCATGGGTAGGCGTGAAGCCAGAAGGAAAATCCTTGTATCGTCTACAGACACTTGGGTTCTTAGCAGCTAGGGACGGTGCCAGGTAGTTGAGCAGCTTCTTGCTGTTTTTATTTACATTGGGGCTTGCAGCAGCCTCCACTGATGTTCAAACTCCTCAGTTCCACAGCGCTTAACGTCACCACTCCCATCCACTGGTCAACTTATTTTCAGTCAGATGCAGTACAGAGGAGATGACATCTCCCATGTTTCTTTTCCAGCATGGTATGAGTCCTAGACCTGGGGTCATGGGGAAGAAAGGATATGTCCTATGGCTGCAGCAGAGGTATGTTCTAGCAGGGCTTCTCTGAGTACAAGGAGAGCTATGAAGTGACAAGTGCCTATAGCAATACAGTACCACTGCCCTCCCCTCTACTCTGGCTACACCAAACCTGGTCCTGTGATCAGCTGTCAGAGTCCAAGCTATCAGCAAAAACCCTCTCTTCAAATTTACTCCTTGCCGATTTTTACATGGACCAGTTCCAGCCACTGGGAGAAGCCAGCCCAAACCTCTGGCAAACACATCTCAGCAATGGGAACTACATTTCAGCTGATCTGCAAATTCTTCCTATCTGTGCTGCATCCCACTGGAAAAGTCACAGGGCTGTGTGTCAGACGTGGGGTGATGACAAACTGCATATTCTGGCCTGAAGAAGTTATTTATAAAGTTACCACCTTCTCTAGACTAGGACTAGGGGTTCTTGTAAATCCGTATCCATTTGGTATGGTCATTACAGTAAACCAGAATAGGAAAAACAGTCAAAAAGAACAATTCTGTTTGCCTTCCCAGAAGGATCTCACTCACCCTCCTGGGAAAGACTGTCTCAAAGCCACTGTGACATAGCTGTTACCATATGAGTTTGATTTTCTGACTGCCTCTAACAAAGCTACTAAACCATCTTCTGTTTAGGGCACTGTAATAACATGAGAAACCTAATGCACATACATGGAGTTCTATGTGTTGTATCTGTCCCAAGACCAGGGACAGTAACCCTGAAAGCGGGTCCTCCCTCATGAGGTACCAGCATCAGTGCAGTGAGGAATCCAGAGGAAAAGAGAAAGTTGAACAAAAAATGATCTGGCCATGAGCTCCAAAGCAGGAACTCAGTAAACTTGCTGACATCACTAAAGCCAGTCAAATTCCTCACCAAAAATAATAATGAATAAAATGCCATGAATATTTGCTCACAGAAACAGAGCTGTTTTACCCTGAATATGATTTAGGCAAATAATAGAGCACATGACTTTGTGGGGGCAAGAGTGCTGAAGAAAACAGAGAAGAGTCAAAATTCATGGAAAATGAGACAAACTGGCAAAGGTTGGGTAGTCCCTTTGCTGAGACAGCCCTGCAGAGGAATTCAGTCCCGTCAGGAAAAAGACCTCCACGCTGCCTAATAAAGGGTTAAAATCTCCTGGTAGGAAATGCAGTCATGAAGACAAACAACTTGACAGAGAGGAAGCAAGACTCAGAGGGAAACCAAGTCCTGTTTTCAGTTCTTTGGCATTTACATCAAAACTGAACCACTTTAGCACCAGTTGCCACTCCAGCCCCACAACCGTTGTGCCTGGGCTTGTCCTTACTCAAAGAAAAGCACCGTAACATCATCCCTCTGCCTCTCCTCAAAGTGAACGGGGCTGTTTACTGGAAAGCCTGACGCTCCTCTACTTAAAACCCACAGCTGCCAGGTTTCACCTTGTAGGAATTTTTATGGCTGAACTGAACCTCATGCTGGCAGCCATTCCTAGCCATGACAAGCAGCTTACAATAGCCTTGATTTCTGGGCTTAAGCTGACCGACCTGTTTCTCCTGGGCCTCTGGAATAAAACAGGTCAAAACAATGGCCCTCAGAGCACAGCGAGTCTCCTGGATGGATTTGTACTAAGGCTGAATGCTTGTGCATATAAAGGAGGTAAAAGGCAGAACCATCCTTACTGCCAGGGACGTGAAATATAAGTTTAAGACCAGCTTTGGATGATCTGCTTTTTAGCCAAGTAGAAAATATGCCCAAAGCCTTTCCGTTCAGCTGGTGTCTACTGGCAGCTGGGTACAACCTTGGCATGACTGTGATCAAACTGCAGAGGACACAAATGCTGTGGGGTCTGCTGCATGTGTGGCTCACTGTAAGCATCTGCCAGTTCACCCACGTGCACAAGGTAAGACACACTACTGCTGATGACAAAATAGATGCAGCCTTGTAGTTTAAGTCATCCTGGCTTACTGTTTCATAAAGCTCCCCAGCTGTTAAGTTTAGATCATTCGAGATCTAGGTTTAGACTGTACCCCAGAAATGAACTCCCAAACATCTTAAGCAACGGTCTGCAGAGCACGGGATGTTGTGTGCTACTACCCCCCACCCCTAGGTCTGTCCTTGGCGTAGACAGAAGCTCAGTAGGGAAAAGATGGGGTACTGCATCACCTTACTCCATGTCTCCATTTACACAGGAAAGTCTCCACACATTAGTACTTAGCTACACCCTTAAGAAGATATAGATAAATACTTGTTCCCCTTCCTGGCCTTACTTCTAACCTGCTCTCAGCTGAACCACTTGGACCAGGTCACAGGCTTGATCCAAGATTTCCAGCTGAGGTAAAGAGGAAAGGATGGAAAATAAATGGCTGTGAAACAAAGCTACTGAATGTTCCTTAAATGCAAAATGCATTTTTCTACAATCCAAAATAAATACAATAAATGCAAACCCCATTTTCCAACAACATTAAAGAGGTAATAAGGATAGTCCCAAATAAGCAAAAAGACCTGATTCTCAGCTAGTGCAGATCAGGAGAACTATGGCTATTTGCACCAGATGAGTGCACCATCCCTGTAATTTTACAGTTATTACAGCTAAAAATCAATTGTCCTTTCTTCCTGAGAGATTTTCTGGCAACCTCCTCCGATGACTATCAGCACTGCTTCCCAAGCCACCTCCCTATAGACTTCACAGCACCTGCTCCCCCTTCCAAGGGAGGAATACAAAAAGCGAGGGCAACCCAGTTCCTCTCCTTGCTTTATGGTATTTCATCCTTTTGTTCACAGGCCCATAATCTACTCTTCAACAGTTAATGTCCCTTATGTTTTCCTTATGGCAGGTGCTTCTAGGCCACCGTTAATAATCACCATGTGTGAACACTCTCTATTCTACAGATGCAACGTGGTGGGTTTTGCTTGCTAGGCGGTATTCAAGCTGACTGTCTTTCACTTTGAGTGTCTCAGCGGAAGAACGTTTATTGGCGTTTGTTCAGCTTTGAGCAGAGCTCAACCGTAGCTCATCAGTGCATCTACAACGTAGCAGAGAATATATAGCAGGCCTCCCCTCACACTGGAGCTTTGGTCTTAAATAAAGAGCCACAGTTAGCTTTTGCAAAAAATTACAAGATAGTGAGAGCCCTTCAAGTTTTACTGAGGGCTTCTCAGACTGAAGAGCTGTTGTCCTAGAATCCCAACCACTCACTTTTATAGATCACAAAATCAATGCTGTTATCTGCTGTACAAAAAGCCTCCTTGTGCCACACTTCCTTGGAAGGAGAGCCATGTCGCACAGGGTAAGTGCACCTATGGGCCATGCACGCAACTAGAACTGCAGAGAGCCAAACTGCATCAATAGTCTAGATTCTCTTCAGGGTTTGTAAAGAAAATAATTCCCACTTCAGGGTACTGCTTATTCCAAATGGTGAACCAACACTGAGTCAGATTTGTAGTTTATCATTACAGCAACCAACCAACTGTATTTTCCTATGTATAACTCACATCTCAAATAATCTCTGTAAAAACCAGAAGCAGTGGGGTGACTGGGAATGTACTTGAAGGTCAAGAGAACTAGTAAGAGTGAAATAGCTCTGGGATAAATTCCCTCCACTAAATTTCAGTTGGACTTTCTTGTCCTCTTTTGTTTTGACAGATTATCTGCAAGGTTACATGCATTAAAAAAGGAAAATAGTTCTGCTTTTATCCCACCCCACTTAGAGGGATTCAGTTGCACATGTAGAACTATTCAAAAGAGTTGTCAAGATAATGTCTTATGGAAAGGAGATCACCACTGACATTACATTCAGAAATGCTTTGGAGTGGGTGGGTGTTGCAGTTTAACCTGGCAGGCAGCTAAACACCACACAGCCATTTGCTCACTCCCCCCGAGTGGGATGGGGGAGAGAATCAAAAAAAAAAAGTAAAATTTGTGGGTTGAGATAAAGACAGTTTAATAGGACAGAAAAGGAAGTGAAAATAATAATAATAATAATAATAATAATAATAATAATTATAATAATAATAATAATGATAAAAGAATATAGAAAATAAGTGATGCACAATGCAGTTGCTCACCACCTGCTGACTGATGCCCAACCAATTCCCGAGCAGCAGTCACCCCTCTGCCGGCCAACTCCCCCAGTTTACGTACTGAGCATGACGTCGTACGGTATGGAATATCCCTCTGGCCAGTTTGGGTCACCTGTCCTGGCTGTGCCCCCTCCCGGCTTCTCGCTGGCAGGGCATGAGAAGCTGAAAAGTCCTTGACTAGTGTAAGCACTGCTTAGCAACAACTAAAACATCGGTGTGTTATCAACAGTGTTCTCATACTAAATCCAAAACACAGCACTGTACCAGCTACTAGGAAGAAAATTAACTCTGTCCCAGCCGAAACCAGGACAGTGGGTTATAGACATGGTTGCTCAATAAAAGTGTATTAAGCACAAGTTGTATTGTTTTCATATTTCAGTACAGATTAATTGGAATGTGAAAGCTTTTAAGTAACAGCCAAGAATGGTTAATGTTCCACCAGATTATTAACTCATACAGACTACTAATCAAAGATGAAACAAGTGAAATTGCAAATTATATGTAACAGACCTGAGGGACAGATCTTAGAACAGCATTCAGGAATGCTATTCAACTCAACAGGAATAAATTGTATAAACATATTTTTAAAAAAATCTTGGGCTTTGTGACTCTTACATGAGTCATTCATTAGTACTCTATAATTTCATCTTCTGCTACAATTACACAGTTTCAGCTGCTTTGCATGAACAGAGATTTGCTTTCCTGTCTCTCAGGTGTCATTACAGAAGTTTCTATTCAGAATGGACCACTCTGCGTAGCTGTCGTTTTGAAAGATTTAGCACCAGTGCTTATCTTCTGGAAGGATATGAATTTATTATATTCTTCATGCTTCTTATCTAAATATAATCTTCTGTATCATACAAACTACCAATGAATTGAGGAGGACTTCATTCTCATCCTTCATATTGTCCTATTGGGAGATTTCTTTACATAGGCAAGAACACAGTTACTGAGGGAGATTGTTTCAATGGTGAGCCTGTTCTCCAAGTGCGTGAGAAAGACCATTTCTCAGGCATTGGAGAGCTGGCCCTAGGTTTAGTTGAAAGAGCTAGTCTTGCTTTAAACAATTCTTCAGAGAAAACATGCTAAACGTTAGCATCGTCTCCCTTAAAGTCAGCTTTTTGGCAGCAGTTCTTTGCAGCCTTCCACAATTCACTTCTCTCGCGGCTGTTGCTTGTTTTCACTCGCTTGGACTGAGCTTGGAGCCCAACAGAGTGAGCCCAGCTCAGAGTGCCCTGGGAGGCCTTGACAGAGTTAAATGATAAGCTCAGCTGGGGCAGGAAAATTCAAGTGAAGCCTTTCCAAGGTGTGTACTAAGCACAGTTCTCTTTTTCCCTGATATGCCCAAAGCCAAACAGAAGACTATACAAATCTAGTTAGCTATTAAGAGCTGTTAGTTAATTGGTACTGATAGGGACTTCAGACTTTAGTTGATTAGGTCCACGAATTCATTGTGCTGAGACAAAAGGCCTCAAGAGAAAAGTTTAAACAAGGGCGTGGGGTTTTCTGTTTAATTTTACCTGCTTAACTTAACACTGCCTTGTTCTCTACCATTCAGTATTATGTTATTTCCATATCAAGGAAGGACATGGGAAACATCTTAATGGTGACAAGGAGGGGAGTGCATGTATTCCCTCTTCATGAGATACTTAAGACAGCCTTAAGCTCAGATGTGTTTCTTTATGCCTGAGTGCTCAAAGGGCAGATGTTAAGTCTTCCTAGTAGGAAGACAGGCAGTAGGAAACCATCTTCTTTTTAAAGGATTAACTACTAAGTTGAAGGATGATCCGATCCTTCCCCCTCTCTTACCTCCTGCTGGTGTTTTTAGAGCTAAAAGCAATGAGAACTGGTGGTTAGAAGCAGAAGGAAGACGTTACCTGTACTACTTCTTTGACCAGAGTCTTGTCGGTCCCAGTTTTGGCTCTCTGCAGGCCACTGACATCCTCTCCAATCCAAGTGATGAGGGCAAACTTGACTCGCTTGCTCATGGCATCGCCGGTGGTGAATCGGACAAAGCCGAACAATCGAACATCATCTGGAGAGACAAAGCAACAAGGGTAAAGTGATTGAAAACAGAAACATCCTTGCCTTGCCATTTTCCAGGGTGAGACTATTGCTCTCCACTTAAAGACCAAGTCAAGGCACTGATCCTGTGTTACAACAGCATCATTCTGGATTAACAGGGCAATACAGGGGCTCTGCTCACATGCCCTTCACTTGCAAGGTGCACTTTGCCAGTGTTAGGTCTGACTTTCCTGGGGTGTTCTGAGTTACTGGGAGGAATCTGGCTGTGCCGCCCACCCTACACCACATTGGTGTGCTGCTAGTGAGTTTGGAAATGGCTAAAATACAGTCAACAGGCATCTCAGGAGCACAGAGCCAACCCCAGCTACACTCAGCCAGATCATTCATCTGCAGGTCACTGGTCAAGCAGGAAAGAAAGTGATTTCCCAGCATCTCTTTCTTACAGGATAGCAGGATTAGGGTCACATTTTATAACATATACCCAGAAACTGGCCACTGTGCAAATCTGATCCTTTCCTTCCCTTCAGCAACATTTCTGGCTCACTTGTGGTATGAGTTTACAAGGAGGGGAGAAGAAGGAGCAAAAGAAAAATCTGCAATTACTTCCCCAGATGTGCTTTTCTACTCCTTCCAAAGGCCTTGGATTTTAAAACTGTTCTGATCTTTGTTTCACAGCTGGTTTCTGCTATATCACACCAGACGAGTTATTTAGTCTGGCCACATGTGTAAAAACCTTGTAAACTCCTTGTCTCGAAGAGTTCGTTCCTTCATTGCAGGGTGACTCATCAACCAAGGCAGTTGGACGCCTTCATGACCACAGGCTCTTAGAAAGCGTGCGATACCATCCACTCATATCCCCAGCCTCGGTGGCATGCGTGATACTGGAGCCTTCAACCAGGATTGTGCAGAAAAGCAGAGCAGATGGACAGTTGTGCAATCGTGGAATATACCTAATCATAGCTACTTCATCTGTTATAGGTCACTCAAGACCTTTTAAATGAAATGAGTTGACTCAAAATAGAAGAACAAACTTGCTGTTTGTAAAGAATCCTGTTAATCCTGGTTACGCTTGTTGTGACCAGTTCAACATGTTTTATAGTTATTTGCTGTCTTGACTACTGCCAGGTGAAAACACAGGCTCCAGGTGGAGTAACGTTTGCCAACATCCCCATCCTTGGATCCATTACAGCGTGCTCCATGAACAGTCAGGACAGCCCCAGGAGCTCTGGGGATAGGGGAGAAGCACCTTGAAATTGCTCATCCTCAGAAAATAAGCTGCTAGAAATCAATGCAAAAAAGTGGGATTTTCTCTGAAAGCTGACAGATCTCAGAGCTTCTTTAACACTTTGTTTTGCCAAAGTGTGAGTAAAGACAACTTCCCCTAGATAAAAGGTAAGAAGTTTTTAAGTCTGGAAAAAACCCACCTATGCTCTCCCTGTTTTGTTTTCTATGTACTTTTTTGTCACTGACAGAAGACTACTGGGGAAAAATGGAAAATGTTTTTTGGGGGGGGGGGGGGGGTGAGCCAGTACAGTGTTTAAAACAAACTCCTCTAAAGATTTTAAATTTGAAACAAAGAAAAAGAGATCTTACTCAAAAGAAAAATCCACATGGACCTTTGGAAGGAGAATAAGAGTCGTGTATTGACAGTGCAGGCAAACAAAACTTCTCTCAGATACCCTATTACTGGCAAGTACAAGAAATGCACAGAGAGACTCCTGTTTCTGACAGTAAATCCTCTTCCCAAGATTGATTAGAACCATAAATGAACCGACAGCCAGGAAATACCCAAGGTGAAGAGAGACAGTAAATCCCCTAACGTTACTATTAACAGTTCTATGAAAAAACCCCTTGCTTTCCCAGATCTGACAGTAAAGGAGGCCACGCTCTGCTAAGAATTGTACTGTGGTTCCTATGGGAACACAGTGCTGAAGGCGCTTTAATGTCATCAAGTCCTGGCTCCTACTATACTGTAACCGTGTCACAGCCCTTCCCATGGACCCATCACTTTCCACCTTGAGTATGTAGGTTTTTCACCCCTGCCCCTTCTACCAAAGGCTGTTACAGATCCTGAAGACTGCTTTGGAATATGCCCCTTTATAATAAAGAGAATGCAAAAATATAATGAATGTGAAGAATTCCACGTTTTTCTGCAATGCTTTTTCATTGCAACGTAGAAAGGAGGTTGAAGGAATTTATCTGTCAGCATGAACTTTAATTTGACATGAGCCCACAGATCACTGGCAGCAGCAGGATTTGCTTCTCAGCAGAAGAGTTTGAGTGCTTTCCCCTCCTGTCCGAAAGCAGCTTGATCAGTGGCACCGAAGAGAGCCAAACCCAGCAATTCCACGTGGGCTTTTATCTATTAGATCACCTACTGCTCAGTGACTATGAGCACCTCTTACTTCATCACGTTAAGTCGCAGTAAGTTTAATGAGCAACTGAGGTTAGCTGTGGGGCTCTGAGTCACTATCTTGGGCAGAATTTACCTGGGGCAGGTTTACCTGTGGGGGCTTGAAAGGTTACACCCGAGCTGCGTGCTTTCTCCTCCTACCTCCCCATGGAGGTTGTATCCCCACAGCAGGCAGAACAGGCTCTTCAGCTGCCAGTTTTCAGTCCAGTGTATTTAATATAAACTACCAATACGTGATGCTTTAAGTTGATGTGCCAGTCTGTGAACTGCAGCAGCTGAGGAGCATTTCAGCAGCTGCAGATAAAGCCAAGAGGGCATATGAATTGGAGCCCTTAGCAATTAACACATCTCTTCCAAAAAGGGCAACAGGGACAGACGTGGAGATTTTTAGCACTAGTTCAGCCTGGCTATGTGCCCCTCCAACTGCAGGTCAAAATCCCTGAGCAGAAGTGGTTGAGTTTCACAGTTAGTCTGAAGCATGTTCAGAATGATAACGGGATCAAAACACAAGTTCTTTTATACTCCCAGATTTCCTCTTTCACAGTTAAGCGGTTCTACCCTACCAGATCACCTTGCTCTGCTGGAAGTCATCAGTTCCATCAGTGCCAACTCCCCTAGAAATCTCAAGGCATTAATATCCACCCCCCTCACATCCCCCCCCACCCCTTTTCACACAAAACCACTTATAGTGGTTTTAGGAATTGCTGGGTGTGGGGGGGAGCCTAACAAGTGATAGGGAGACAGCAGATTTCCTCTGAAAGAAGAAATCCTGCCTAGCTCTATGCAACCACCTTCCTAGTCACTAAGCCATGAATTTCAGGGCAGAGAGAAGCAACTAATAGATCTGGGTAGGTGGAAATAGCAGCTTTATTTGAGAAGATCTCACAAGTTACAAAGCAGAAATTAACAACATTAATTCCTACTAATATCACTACTCCTTTAACTACGATTGTACAGCAAGACAATAGGGCTATACAAACAATGAAAAGTACAATGAATGCCTTAATGAGCATCACTTAGTATTTTTCTCCAAACCCCTTACTTATCAGTAGGCAGGATTTTCCAAATATACTGATTAAGCTGCCCTTGGCTGTCAACAAAGCTCGATGCCAAGCTGCAGAGATTTCCTTGATGGTATTCTCCTCTTTTTCATCCACTCAAGCCCTTTGGTTCAACTGTACTAAAAAATTCCCCATTAGATTAAAATGCACTGACTCATCAGTAAAAGATAATAGCTGCAGGAAAGAAATACGCTGTCAAAAGCTTCATGGTTCTTAGTCTTACGGCTCTGAATGGCCAAGCCAGAGACATGCCAAGATAAGGCCACTGCTACCCAGCTTCACCTGCCTGTTAAATCAAGGTCACATACAGCAAGACAGCTGATGGAATGATCTGCTTCTGTGTTCTGTCCAACAATGAATTACTGATGGCAGGGGACAAGTTTCATGAAGGATTCATTTTGTTTGTTTCAGTTGGATTCATGTTAGATTAATTTGTCGATTTTCCACCTCTTCAGTCACCCCTGTAGTCATGTGGCTAGAAGTGCAGACAGAAAATCCTCCCTACCTCTTACGGTACTATGTTTTCCCTCTTTAACCCTCTGTTGAAGCACATATCTCTCTGATGCAATGCTGCCTCACACCATGCAGACACGTTCGTTAAGTCATCTGATACAAAATGTTTGACCTCAGGACCATAACCACAGGGCGTGCTGTAGCAGGGGCACCAACCTTACCCATGTAACCCGGGGTGGCTGACGTGAGTACAGGGTACTCGGGACGCAAGTGCGTGGGGAGGATGACTCCACACTGACTTCTCCAGCTTTCTCTGGTCCAGTGAAGCCACCAGCAGCATTTCATCAGAATGAGTTGCTGCTACCCCAGTGACAGTGGTCCTGCATTGGTCTGTCCTGGGACAGACATTGGTCTCTCTCCTGTCCTATACTGGACAGCAGAGTGGGAGGAAACAGGGGATCCAGCTAGTCTTTGGTACCCTTCCCTGAAGGAAGAAACGGTTGCGTTAGTTGGCCAGAAGTAAGGGCCAGGCAGGCCCCAAAACCAGGGGCATGCAAAAGATGTAACGCTCTTTACCTGCTCTTATGCCTAGCACAGGATGGTAAAATGCAGACCCACAGCCATGCTATTTTAATTAAGCATCACAAAACTAAACTGAATGCAGGGAGTTACTATTTCAGTGCAGAACTCGACCTAATGAGTTACTCCCACAAAAATTAATGAGAATATTCCCTAGAACAACCTCCTGTCCATTGCAAGGGACAGTCTAAGCCACAGCTCTAGCTGGCAGCCAGGAGATCGCTGTCGAACACATGCTATTTCAGCTGACCCTCCCAAGAGCAGGACTTTCACAGCAAGCAGGGAAGGCACAAGGGCCGAGAAATGCTGCAAAGGCAGCGTGAAATTCCTGTAAGCCACCCATGGCCCCAGGTCTTCCTTTAAATAGATCTTAAGGGAAAGCAGGCAAGGTGAACATTAAAGAGGAAAAATGAAAGCAGTAGGAGACTGATTTACAAAGCCCATTTTAGCAACTTAAGATGTAGCCAAATACAGATAAGCACCTATCTCATTATACGTCCTCGTGCATTTTTACAAATCTTTCCTACAACCTAAGGTGGCAACATAATCTTGGTGATCTCTCAACTCTTAGCTCCTAAATTTTATATGCAGGCCAGGCTTTATAGGACAATTGTCATAAGCCCAAAAGAGTTTGCATTTGTCTTAGGAGCCAATTCTATTTCTATTTTCTTCCTAATATTTTATGTCAACCAGAAATTATTTTATAGTGTATTTATTTGAGACCAAAGATTTTCAGTTCTTCCTTATGCTGAATGCACAGTGTGGTTTTGGTTTCATCTTTTCAGACACGCAAATAACTATCCCATTTCATGCTGTCATTGCGATTATTTATCTGGACTGGGGCTTTCCAAATAAAAGGCTCATTATTTCTATTGTCAGAGATGCATTGAAAAACAACTGTTCACATGTGGCATGGGGGGGAAACACAGTCTTCCGACCTCTCCGTTACTTAAATGGCAGAATACACACTTTAAAAAAATTAAAATATACTACAGACAGACACAATGCAATGCTCTGCCGCTTTGTAATACAGAAACTGAAGCAAGCTGTCCAGTGCAGTCAGGTATTACTGACACACACAAAAGTTTACGTGGATGTTTTTAACCGGACTTATAGTTCAGTATCTCAGTTGTATGTCATTCTACCTTTCTCAGCAACAGCATCACCAGCCCAGTTATGAAACCTTGAAATTAAAAACAACAACCCCCAAGAGCCTTCACATCCTTCCGTACAATAACCTTCAACTCTTATCTGTGTTTCTGGCTTCAAATCCACCAACTCAGCTGTTTTTTTTAAAAGTGTACTGATGGCACGTACTACTAAACACGGAATTAATGCTACGTCTGGATCCATGCCATCTGCAGAGGCAAGAGCTGTAACTGTGAAGTAAAATGGATCAAAAGCCTTGAATTAAGTCCTTGTTTAATGCAGAGGTAATCTGTGCTGTTAAGCCCAACCGAAACAGTCCTTAGCCAGAAGACACAGGGGGTGTCTACACAGTGTGTTTAATGACCCTGACACAATTAATGTCCTCAGCTTTGGTCTCCAGACTCTTTGGGTCAAAGGCCAATACAGTCACGTACGTTGGTCATTACGCAGGACTGCAAGAGGAGGTGCCACCAGTGGCCACCTCCTAATCATATAAGGACTTTACTGTACCAGTGGTTTAAACCAACCCCCTTGACTTTACTTTGGGATAGGCTGAGGAGAGGTGTTCACACATCCGAGGCTGGTCCTTGGAGGACAGAGAAGACTACTGCCTGAGACTAAAGCAGAGTCTACTGCATCCCAGCCAAAGTGTTTGAGTCATCTTGTGGCCTGACACAGACCTTGACAGCAACAGCATGACAGCAACTGATATGGAAAAGTCCAGGATTCAGGCTGTGTTTGCAGCATAATCCCAGGACCCTGAACAAAAGGGCACTGAAGAAGCTTTTCTTACCGTGTTTTCTTCCTTTAAGAGCGGCAATTGCTGTCCCCAGACAGTGGGATGGGAAAAGGATGATAGTTTGATTATGCAGTTCCTTAAACTTTTCTGCTAGTACACAAAGCTTAGTAAAGAGCTTAGGAAGAAAAAGCCTCCACCCCGGGATATGTAACATGTAGGTCTGATGTGCAGTGCATAGCTGAGAGTAGAGCAGTGAGAGTAACGAAACCTGCACAAGGTAGACCGGGTGCAGCAGCGGTTCCTGGCTCAGGGCACGGGCCTCACTGCCCCAGGAGCTCAGCATCTCGGTCTGTCGTGTGTTCCTTCAACGGCAGCCCACAGAGCGTTGCCGGAGAGCCAGTTTCTAACATGGTCTTTTTGAACTGCTACTTCCATTAAAAGAAGCAATTTCAGTTTCTTGCTTTCGCTTTTGTCCTCAACCACTTTCGTTCCCTGAGGAGGTTTGCAGGATCAGTAACGGGTTGGGCCATGGTCTACATGAAAAGGGTTCTGTATGGGGGGAAGAAACAGCAAAAATACAACCCTGCTACCAACAACCCCCTCCAGCCCTTCCTAACCTCTGTCGTTGCACAAGGCAGGCTATCCACCACAGACCAATGTCTTCCAAACTGGTACAAAAGACCTTCTTGGTCTCAGAGCCACAGGGATTAGCACACACTGACACCGCCTACTCTGTAATTTAATGCCCTGGAGGGAAGCAATACGTACCGCATGCTGAAGGTGCTTTTAATAAGAATGGTTATTAAAGAAAGCAGGGGACACAGATGTTTGCCACGCAGAGCGGCACTGAAATAGATGGTGCAGAAAGTAGAACAGAGCAAGCTCTGACGGAGGGGCTTGGTGACCCTTTGCACGCTAAGGTTTTCAATTCCAGCTCCAGCTCTCACCTTCAGCCACCAAATTATGCTCAGCTTCTACCAGAGGCAGCTGCAGCACTTTGTGGCTTTCAGGGCAGTGTTCTTCACAAAACAGGAATTCAAAACAAGGAAGGAAGTTTATTCTGATGCCAGTTTTTTTAATCTTTTAATCACATTTTCCAAAACCGTTTGCATTGATAGTAGCTCTTCTCCCCTCCAGCAAAATGTAGAAGGAGATGGGGTGTGGACCAGGAGCGAAGAGACGTAGCAATGGGAAGGAGTAATATTTAGCAGCTCTTCCCATCCCTTCCTACTCTTTTTTACTGACGCTGTTTCAGTAGAAATATTCCAACCAGCTCTACTTCGTAGTAACATTTGGCACCTTTCTTCCAGATGGGAAGGAAAGCTCTAACTTCACTGCTGGCACGAGCCTTGTTTTCTGACTACGTCTAGTGGTCCAGGCAAAGGGTTGCTGCACAGATGGAGGCACTGAAACTTGCATCTCTTGTTTCCCCAACTGCTGCACCGTAATTCGTGGGTGGAGGAAGGTCCTTTCTAGCACTTAGCCAAGAACCCGGTACCTGAATTTGCCTAGTTCTTGAAGTCTCCGACAGCTGTGCTCCAGAGGTAGGTTTGAGGACAACCTCTTGCCCCCGGAGCTGGCCAAGGAGCAGCCCATACCAGGTGCATGCGAAGGAAGAGGGAAAGGAGGAAGAGGGAAAGGGAGCAATGGAGCAGCGATAAGGGATTTAGCTCCACATTAAAGGCTAACGATAGGCCACAGTCTACCCCACAGATGCCCTTTATTTAACTCTTCCCTTACCGTGCTTATGCCTAAAATATGCAAAATTTCCTGTTTGCTGTAAAAATGCTTCAGTATTGGGGCCAGCTTGGCACTTTGCTGGTATAAAACAAGGTTTCCTTAAACTTGGTCTGTTTTAATACCCTGTTTATAAATAAGGATTTGGCACATGCAAATGATGGCAAGAAAACAAAACTGGCCATATTCCAAAGTGCAGTATGTGCCTCCATTAGTTGTTATACGCATCCTACCCAGCCCAACCCGTGCCTGCTCTCTGCCAAAGCCCCTCTGCCTGCTTAGCCACTGGATAAAAGTATTCCCTTTGCTACAGAAGGGAAGATGAGAACTGTTCTTGAGCGGGTGCCACTCCAGACAAAACATTAAAAATCAGTTCAGACAAAAAAAGAGATGGCCTCTCTAAAAACAAGGAGAGAAAATAAATGGGGAAGGTTTCTCTGCAAGCTTCAGATGTCTGGAGATGCTGGAGACACTGAGTTATGTCGGCCACAAGAGGAGACAGAGAACATGGCACTCAGATACGGAAGCTGTTGACCTCCCAAGAAAACTACTAACCCTTTAGATAACGTTGGCATGAACTTCAGCAGTGCCGAGCCCTGGGTTTCCCCATATGCCAGGTAATTGCTTTTTTCCTTATGTTGCCCATTAAGAAGAGTTGAGTGGGAAGGAGTTCTTGCAGTACAGAGTCATGAGCTCTTCTGACATCAACTACAAGAGGATCCTTTCTGGTTTTGAGAATTTTCCCTGCAAAGGTCTCGAGGACAGCCGGAAACAAGTAGCTGTGTTAATCCTAGTAAGACCCCACTGCAAATGTCGTAGCAGAGCAGTCTAAAACGCCTTGATTTAGTGGCTGCTTTCCAAGGACTAAAACGTATTTTCCTCCTGCGATATTTATTGACTGATCAGACCAGTCCTGCCCTCGTTTAAGTTACTGGAAGTTCTCCCCTCCAACTCAGTAAAACACAGCCAAGCCCTAGGACTTGACAGACCAATTTGGACAGGGACTGGCGTTTCAATAGCTGTGGGACCCTGACTACAGTGCCTCCGGGACTCGCCCCACCTTGAGAAGGGAGAGACTGCTCAATACACAATTCCTTCGCAGTACACATACGTAATTCTAAAAATACAGGTTAACCATAATACTTGATTGTAGAGTAACTAGATGAGTGAGGAAGACTTTGTTATAGTCCAGCATTAGTTACAAATGCTTCATATCTCGTGTCACTTGGCGACATTGTTAAATAGCAGCCAAGATAGGAGGAAAAGCCATACAATTTCCCCCTGTACGTTATTTTGAGAGAAATCAAAGCCCGCTTTTGTAAAACACATCAAAAGTTAAGATCAGATGAAGTTAAATATTCCTCAATTTATTTTCATTTTCCCCAGGCTTTGTTTCTTCTGTTAATGTTCTACAACCAACAGTTAAACAATCAACTGCCACGTTTAAACCTACAGCCGCAACTGTTGTGGTTGTGCAACACCACATACACGATTGTTTTCAGTGCTGTATTGTTTGAGCCGATCTTTGGCATAACCACTCTCTTCTCGGGTTTCATGTTCTTAAAAAATCCGAGCAAGCCTTCTAACTGCAGTTACTTTAGCGCTATGAATACAATTTACAGAAGAATTCTATTGCAAAATGATCTGTATGACTGCATCTTTTTAGCCACAAAAATTGAGTCATCTTTGCTCTTCAGCAATGCTTTGAAACAAGGAGACCGTTGCTAATCAAGCGTTTTATCTTGTTCATAACCGAGAAGCAATGAAAAACTGTGCAAAGGGGGGGAAAAAGCCCGAAGGACCTTAAGTCTAAGGGTGAGACAAAGGACCGGCTGGACTATGGACTTCAGCGAGTTGCACTCTGCGGCGGCTGGAAACCCGATCATGCAGGACAGGGCAAAGACGGGGAAGCAGCAGCAGCACTAATTCCAGTTCACCCAAGTTTCCTCCCGCCCTTTCCCCCCTTGCACCGGGCATCGGGTAAGGTGCAAGCAAACATGGTAAGGTGCCAAAGCGATCGAGACGGAGCTTACCTGTGCACTTCCTTTTAAAGGTTTCATAGTCTACCCCTTGGTCTCCAGGGACGATTGTAGAACCATTGTATTTAAAAGTCACCCTTTGGGAAGGGGAAAAGAGAAGGGGAATAATACATTTAAAAGTCATCCTTTGGAATGGGGGAAAGGGAAGGAGAATAATATATTTAACAGTCAGCCTTGTGGGAAAGGAAAAGAGGAGACGGGGAAGAATGTATTGTAAAAAAAACATCCTTTAGGAAGGGGGGAAGAGGAGAAGGGGAATAAGGGCTATAAAAGCCGCCCTTTCGCGAGGGGGGCGAGGAGAAGGGGAATCACAGAGCACCGGTGCCTGTCCGGGAGATGCCGGCGGCCACCTACCAGTTCACCTCGGTGGCATCGTCCCTGACGAGGTTGTACGCCTCCCTGCACGCCTCCTTGTCGATTTTGGTGGCCATGGGGGCGGCCGGGCGGGCGGCCGCGCCGGGGGAGGGGGGGGGAAGCGCGGAGCGGCGCGGAGTTGGGGGGGGGGGGGGGCCGCCGCCGCCGCCGCTGCTGCTGCCGCCGCACCGCACCGCGCAGCGCCGCGCAGTGCCGAGCCCGCTGCCGCCCGCGGCCCGCGGCCCGCCTCCGCCCCGCCGCCGGCTGCCAATGGCTCCGCGGCCTGCGCTGGGCCTGCCCCCGCCCGCCCCTCCCGGCCCCGGCGCGGGGGTTTCGGGGTGATGCAATAGCCCGGGGACGGGGGGACGGGGGACGGGGCGGGGGGGGGGCACCTGTCTTGAGGATGCAAAGCCGGGGCGCCGCCCGGGCGGGGGGGCGAGGGGCTCGTCCCGGCGCGGAGGGGCCGCCGCAGTGACGCGTTTGTCGGCCGCTGATCTTTCTCCAGCCCCCCCCGATGTTTTCCTCGCCCCTGAGGGGCGGGAGGAGGAAGGAGGGAGACGCGACGCGCAAGATGGAGCGGCCGCTGCCTGCGCGGCGGGGCCGGGAGCCGGGCCGGGCGCACGGGAGGTAGCCGAGCCAGGAGGAGCGAGAGCAGGTAGGCGAGGGGAAGGCGAGGGGAAGGCGAGGGGAAGGCGAGGGGAAGGCGAGGGGAAGGCGAGGGGAAGGCGAGGGGAAGGCGAGGGGCCGGCTCCGGACGGGGGGGCTGGAGGCCGGCGTGCGGGCTGTGCCAGCCGCCCCGGCCGGGCAGCGCTGCCGGGGCAGGGGCGGGAGCCGGGTACAGCGCCCCGCTGCTTGTGAGACTGCCGGCGGGGAGCGTCGCATCGCCCCGCACAGCCGCGGGCGGGAGCTGGCGACCGTCCCCGTTCCCCGTCCGTGCGGACGGGCCCAGACCTCTAACGGGGTCTGTGAGGGCGACCGGGTCGTGACAGCTCGCTGCCGCTTCAGGTGTGTGTGCAGCGCTGGGTGCCTGTGCCTGTGCGTGTGTGTGCGTGTGTGCGCGCCTGTGCGTGTGTTCTACCCCGTTTCAGATGGAGCGATCTCCCCCTACAGGGCTGCGCTTCCAGCACTGCAAATTAAAACCACACAACCAATACGCTAATGAGAGATGCTGGTTTTGAGGCAAAAGGGTAAGGGTTTTGTCTGTAAGATTACGCTTCGGTCCTATGTCCACAGAAAGAGAGACGGGCCCTTTGCTTTGCAGAACGCAGCTTGCAAGAAGTGTCGCCAGATGTTGTTGTGCCCAAGGACCGGAGTTTTAAAAGCCAGTCCTTGTACGTGTTAGTAGGTTTCTACCCTAAACCTGGGGGGTTGGCTATTGCAATTTTAATAAAAGCTACATTCCGTGATAAAAAGTATCACATTTTGTTTCTTTTAAAGTTTGCAGTGGGATGTTAATTATTTATTTCACGTCAGTACGTTGTAAATGTGAAGTCTGAACAGTAAGAAACCTCCTTACCACATAGTTACTCAGTGTTTCCAGACATCTCGAGGAACAAGATCGCCGGAGCGTGTGTTAATTGTAAGGCACATCATTTACCGCCATACAGTATGAAGCCCTAATCCTGCACGAAGCTTCTTCCAGAGAGTCCTGAATGACGTGAGGTTCCCTGGAGCACCAGGGCCCAAAACATGAGCGTATTGCTGCAGTGCATCTCTGTGATGTAGATGAGGTCATAGGGAAGAGAGAGATATTCCTGAAGTCAGTACAAGTGTAGGACACGGCATCTGGGTGAATCACAGTCTCTCTGTAGGCTGCAGGCTCTAGATGATAATATAATCACACATTAATAGGTCTGAATTTCTATCGATTTTCTTTTGGAACTGTCTTTAGGAACGCTTTTTCTTTTTTAAAAGCCTTTATGCTGACCATTATCTGCTCATAATTTTTTTTTCCATAGTCTGCATTTGTCATCCTTTGGCACTACCTTGCTGTTGTTTATACCTGTAACAACTGCTGGTCGTCCTTGTCTCTTCACGCTTGTTCCTCAGCTCCTGATGTTTCCTAGGGGAGAGGTGGGTGACTGAAACGTCATTTCCCTTAGAAGGAGAAAACCTCAACCTAGTTTAGGTCTCTGCGACCCAGTGGCTGGAGTGTTTGAATCATAATCATTAGGGACTTCATGCCTCACACTTTTAAGTGCCAGATGCAAACCTCAGAAATGCATGCCTTCCTCCTGGGGCCAAACCTCTTCTCTTTGCTTCTCTTCCTTGTCTTTGACACATTTTCATGTTTTTTTTCTTTTAACGCACGGAGGAATAAATATTGTGCTCAGTTTCATCAGGCTGTAACTGGAGAGGGGAAAATACCTACTTTTCTGGCTTCGGTGAGCTCTGATTTGCTTTTCATATGGGAGTTTTGAGCCCTCCGCCTTCCGCACACGGGTCTTTTCCTCCTGTGCAGGAAGATGTCACTAGCCTGGCAGGAGCATCTGCCTACCTCACAGGAGTCCTCGGAGAGGCAGCACAGACAACAGAAAAAGTGAAAAGACTTAAAAGAGGACTTACGGACTTCCTCAAAAAAACGTCTCCAGCAAGCACGAAGTCTTGGATATCTGGACTGACCTTCAGCTCTCTAGACTGTACTAATGAAGCTCAGGAAGGGTCTCGGAATATGTGGAGGGAGCTGAGCAAACAGGATGGTTCTGCACAGCCGTGGTCCCCCAGGAGGCCTAGCTGTTCTCCTGAAATATATTGCTAGTGCCTTGCTCCTGTGGCTCTTTGCCATCACACCTTTTTGCTTCTTTTCTGATCTTTCTGTATGGCTATCCCCAGTCCTGCTTCTCCATCCGTGTCTTTTCTGGGCAGGAGCAGAGAAAATAATGGAGAGAATAATACCCTATTTCAGGAAGAGGCTGCTGTGAATTTACAGGTCACAGTTAGCATTAGGGTTGTCAGCAAAGTAGGTTTTTTATTCGGATAGTCCAGGAATTGAGGGTCTTCATCCTGGGTCCCCATGGTCACAGAGGCTACAGGAGAGACCAAAGCTAGTAAAAATGCTTCTTGTCTTCAGACTCAGTGATCGATTAGATTAGTAGAAATCTATCGCCATCTCCGGTTTCTCTGGGGTGGCTGAAGAACAGACACAGCCGGCCAGATGCTACTGCCCCAGCGCCGGAGGAGTTACCTGCAGTGGAGGGCTGGATGACAGCTGGGGTAGGTGAAGGTGCTAACATCCCAGGCAGCCCTGGCACACTCCCCTTGTTTAAAATGCGGCTGCTCCACGCTGCACGCATCGTCTTCTGCCAGCACCAACTGCCCCGTCACCACGTGGGACACATGTCCAAGCTGGGCTGTCCTTGGTGAGAGCGGATGGAGCTTGGATGCAGACATAATCTTGCTGGCTTCTGCTGTCCTGACGATAACCTCTGGAAGATACCTGGGAGCGCTGGATTAACAAAGGGGTTTTTTCACTTGTAGCGTTTTAGTGAAGACCATTGCATGGAAATGGGACTCGGTGGGGTCTGCATGCAAAGTCTTTGCTTCTTACTTCATCCCTGAAGGAGGTGTACCGTCAGCCCTGCTGTTCACCACGGTGGTTTTTATTAACTTTTAAGCCTCCTGTGCCCTAATCCATGAGGAAAAAGCCCTACGGCAGCATGCACTGCTGAAGAGGTGCCAGTTGCAGGCTAGGCATTTTTGAGGTCAGATAGTTTCATGTCCAGGTAAGCAAGGTGAGGTGGTGACCGGGCTTCTCGCTGTACCTTAATGCACACACACACGCCCCCACTCTGAACAGTTTATCACCGCTGTACAAATTAACACCGCCAAGTATCCCGCGCTCGCTGTAACAAACGCCCCCGAGACGGACGTAGCGATGGCCTTGGCTGTGCCGCCATGGATGCCAGCCGGGCTCTGCGCCCAGGCCGTGCGCTCCTCACCCTGCCAGCATCATCCCCGGCCCGGCCTGCCGGCAGGGACAGGCCCCGAGCCCTCCCGAGGGGTCCCCGCCGCCGGGCCGCCCATGCCCAGCGGGCCGACAGCGAGGGCCCGGCCGCCATTTGCTCTCGGCGGGGTCACCGGAGGCGTCGAGGCCCTGCCCTGCCCCGCCGCGCCTCCCCCGGCGCCGCCCGGCCCCGCGGCCCGCCCGGCCCCGCTTCCCGCCCCGCCTTGGTCCCTCCCCGCTCCATCCAGCCGGCATTTCCTGGGCCGGCCGCGGTCGCGGCGGGCCCGGAGGCGAGGCTGCCCGCAGGGACGCCGCGCCGCGCCGTGGTAACTCCCCGCTCCCGCCGCGGGGGACGTTGCGGCTGCAACGGCCGGAGGGTGCGGGCGGCTGCGAGCCGGCTGCGAGGCCCCTTCCCCCGGCCGCCGCCGCCGCCTCCCCGGCTCCTGGTATTTGCCGTTGCTTTGCTTCCCCCCCCCCCCCCCCCTTTATTTGCGGCTAAATAAACGCTGTGGAAAAGCGCGGCCGATGTAGCTCCCGGAGGACGGGCCAGCAGCGGGCGGCGGATGAGCCGCCGCGGCGGGTCCCCGCGGGGCGCGGGGGGGTTGCGCGGTGCCGCCGCCGCCGCCGGCGGCGCTGGAGCGGGGCCAAGGCGCAGCCCCGCCGCCCGGGTCGGCCCTGCCCCGTGCAGGGTTTGGGGCCCAAAGCGCGGCGGTGCCGGCAATGAAAACGGAATGGTTTTACCCCCGGCGGCTGCGGCGAGAGCTGGCAGTAAGTAAATCACTCGCCGTCAGTAACAGAGGCGCTGGTCTTCGGTTGTTCCCTAGCGTACGCCCGGCTTGTTGACACAGCCAAGCACTAACAACAGGAGAAAACAACATCAGGGAGCGCAAAAAAAAAAAAAATTTTAACTCAAAACATTTTCAAACTGCAGGTTAACATGTGCAGGTCGTCTTAATTGTGTTCCTTATTAAGCACAACGTGTTTTTCAGCAGTCTGAAAGGGTTGGTATGCTGCTAACATCTCTCTCTGCTTTTGTTCTAGAAGTACTGCGGATCAGCCTGTCATGGAGGGAACCAGGCAAACCAGGATTTGCCGGCCACACAAGATAAGTGAATCCTCAAAGGTTTGTACATTTTGTGTGGCCTACCAAAAAAGCAAGTTACAGAAATAACCAGAAGGGGTGTAAAGGCTCTCCTCTGGATGGACTGTTTTGGAGGAATGTAAATATTCTGAGCTTTGAAAAACAGGTGTGAAAACGGTGGTCTACCTGCTCAAATATTTTTGATAGAAGAAGTTGCTACCTAGCGATTTTTAAAAAAAAAAAAGCAGCAGCAGCAGCAAACAGGCATCTGCTTATCATGACTCATAACTTAAAAAAGAAACCCACATCGTCGCAGCACAGTATTTTCTCAACACCAAAAGTTCAGTCATTAAATGCGATGTGTTTATTTTGGGAATTTTTTGTACTGATCCATCTCATATGGATGGATCATATGAGATCCATCATATATGGATCATACATATCCATATATGATCCAGGCTGGTTACGGAGGAAAGCTGGGATTACTTTTTAGATTTAGTCTTTGTTTTGTACAAGATGGGAGTCTTGATCCCCCAAACAGTAGTTATTCCAGTGAACTCGAGATGTTTTCTTAGGTTCGTGAGGTTAATTTTCTTTGTATAGAATCTCTGTCTGCCCAAATACATTGATTTTAGTTGGGAATCCAGGGAAGTCCATCTTAGGTAGCTCTTTATGCAGGTCATCAGGATGATGACCTAAGATTTATAAGATGTTAATATCGGCTGTAATTATTACGTTCACTTTGTTTCACACCAGTGAAAACTGCTTTTCTGTCCTAGTGCGCGCACTAGGTTACAGGTGCTGCAGAGCAAGTACCTTGTACTACCAACAACAGCTAGAAGAGAAAAACTTTTCAGTGCCTGTATCCGTCTTGTCAAAGTTGAGTGAGACAGATCGCATTTTCTTTTGCCTCCCTGACGAGTAGTGGTACTGCATTAACAATCTGAAAGAAATTAGATCTTTGAATCCGAAAGAAGTTAAAATACTGCTCTAATACAATGGATAAAAGATAAACGGGACTATTTTTTTAATGCATCCCTACCAATATAATCTTTCCCTGAGTGCTGATCCTGTCTACCATTTAAATGGTTTAGTCTGAATGTAATAATAATTCATCACATTAAAAAGTAATTAACTTGACGGCATTGTTTTATTTTCTTGCTTAGACAGCAGCTGTCGCTATCTGTTAAACTTAGAATTACTAGATAATGCTAGAGCTGTTCTACAGAATATAAATAGCTTGAGAAAGATGTTCATGTTTAGTATAAAATTAGTCTTGGTTTTGAAATGTGCAGCTATCAGCTTCTGTTATTTGCTCACTGAACGAATGAACTTGCTAAGTGGCTGAAATACGTTAATGTATTCTGAGTCCATCCAATGCCATGCGTAATGATTTTCTGCTGGATTCCTGAAGTAGCAGCAGTTCTACATGGCAACAAGGATTTTAGGAGTGCAAGTTGTCAGGCGTATTTGCGGTCAGGATTATGCTGCTGACTGGACAGCCAGCTAAGCAAATAGGGATGTCTGGCAAATCTTACATTCTGGTGTAATCTGGTTATGCGCGATGGCGGTATTGGAGAACGTCAGAGAGAAATGATCAGCCAGTCTACAGAGTCGAGAGGGAGTATGGTTTTGGCTTAATCCAGTAACTGTCCCCCATGAGTCAGATTCAGAAGAGGGTGCTGTAAGGTGTTAGTTACTGTCTGTTCAGCCACTATCCTTTATCATAGTTGCCACAAATGTGTGGTTTGTCCTTTGCCGTATTTATTCTTCTTCCCACCTCTTCCCTCCCCTGGCCTCTGCTTGGGCTCCTGTATGATACCAGCATTTCTCAACCTCAGAAAAATGAAGATAAAAAACTTTACAGTCCTTAAACCCCATATTTTTTTTCTGTTACAGATCTCTGGCAGTTTTATTCCTCAGTGGAAGTTACTTTGTTGTCTATGCCATAGATCCCTTTTTAAGTTCAGAGATACGATGAGGCAATGGGCGTAAGGCAAATTAAAGAGTTTTGGCCCAGAAAACTTACAATTATTGAAGCCTCTTCACTTAGATTGGTTTAACTCTGTACACTTGCATGTACAAAGTTACTCCAGCAGAAGGCTTTTTGGCAGCTTAGTCTCCATTGTTTAGAAAAGAGCGTAAGCAGAACTAAAGAGAAGCCACTGGGATATCACGCTAAGAGCAGCACGTTTGGTTATTAATTTGGGTCTCATCGTTGGCGGACTGCCTGTCGCTATACCACCGACTGCTAAAAGGCAGACGTGGGAGGTCAGGCTCCCCAGGTTGGCGTTAGCTCAGGATGATTGGCTGCCATCACGTCTGGACAGTGGTGAGCTGCGTGCATTAATCCTGATTATCTCTATATTATATATAATAATATATATTATATATAAATATAAATATTAATATTATATTTATATTAAATTTATATTAAATAAATATAAATATATATTATATATAATATAATATATATTATGTATACAAGTACAATTACCAAATTACGTGCAGAGAGGGCATATCCTGGAGTGAGGGTCGCGTGCAGGGGAAAAAACTTGGCTCTAGGACTTGAACCTTTCCCATCCAGGTGGGTAGAGAGGTTGTCTCACCATGATTTAACCAACCCGTTAATGGCTTAGCCAGACAGCAATAATCATGTGCTTTCTGTTTGGGAAACCAGGAAAGCCACGGATAGTTAGGATTTCTAGAAGCAACGGTTTGGTGAAGGAACGGTTGAATGCCTGAGAGGCTTGAAGAGACCTCAGGTCATCTGTGTGGCTGTTTCAATGTAGATATGGACCGAGACACCTTTTCAGGGTGTCGCTTCTGGGAATGCAGTCTGAGGGTGTAGAACTGGACAAGACCCAGGGTCCTACAGCCAGAACTGTTCAGAGCTAACTTAGGTACGATACAAAAATGTGCTTCCTTTCCACCTCCTTTCATTTCTCTTACATGTTCTTACAGGCTTTGCAACTCTGCCTGTTTTGGATTTGGTAATTAAAGTTAGGTATTTGCATTTAACTTAACCTGGCTTTTATTAAGAGAGATCACAAGGTAACTGACTGTACCATCAAGCATTCCACTCCTCCAGAAGGATGGTCCTAAAAGCTGCATCGCTTGACATACTGGGGTGACCAGCCCCTTCAATACGTGTTCTGCAGGACATTCAAGGAGTAACAAAACGTTTCCATTTTGGTTCTTCTTAAGACTGGTAACGCGAGTCTGTGAGAAAGAGGTGAACACTGGTTGCCTCAAAAGCTCTGTGGCACGTACAGAGCTGGTGGGAAGAATGTCTGGACCAGAGGGATCCCAGAAGGGCACTTAATGGACATGTTCCAAGGGCATTTTCCCCTTTCTTTAGAAGAAAAATATTTAGTCGTATTCATTAAAACAAAAACTACCTCGGCTTCTGGAAGCAAGTGGAAGTCTTATGGGAATAAGTGATCCATATGTGTGGCTTTGCACATAAATAAACAGCTATTATTTTTGAATGCAGTGTGTGTGCCTGGAATAATATGGAAAGAAAGAGAGGGATTTTACCCTAACGAGCTTAGAAATGCAGAGTTCTGAAAAGATTTAAGAGGGGGTAGCTGTCAAGTAAGCACTAACCCAAACAATACATGGGCTGAATGAAAATTTGGCATACTGCTGCATGTGTGTCTCCCACTACAAATATTTAGCGCGTAGCTTAGTTGAGAAGAGCTCTGTAGGGAGTCATCTGGGGGACAAGTAAGAAAGGAAATGTCAGCAAGATGTCTCGAAGACAATGAGTGGAAGAGTTTCAGAAAATTGTGCCTGTATAAATCATCAGGGAGGAGGTTTGGATGCAGCGTTGTGGAGGAGGTAGGAGTAAATTATAAAAAAAAAAGGGGAGTAGGAAGCAGTAAAAGTCTGCATAGGCCTTTCAAAGTGAAGGTGGGGAGCTTGGGCTCATACTACGTTGCTTGCCAACTGTTTCAAGTCAGAATTTGTTACGCATGTGCAACACAAGTAAGCTTTCTCTCTCTCGTGTATGACTACATCGAATGGGAAAACACTCTGTGCACACTGAAATTTATCTTGGTGAAGATAACATCGGCCTGACAATGTTTGTTTATTACAGGTGTACAGGTGGGATGACCACTCTAGTCTAGTTCTTCAGAGCCTGAATGAGCAGAGGCACCGAGGTCTCTTCTGTGACATCGTCCTCGTGGTGGACGAACAGAGAGTCCCTGCCCATCGGAACCTCCTCGCTGTTTGCAGTGACTACTTCAATTCTATGTTCACCATCGGTATGCGAGAAGCCCACCAAAAAGAGGTTGAGCTTTTTGGAGCCTCTTATATTGGTCTCAAGGCTGTGGTGGATTTCCTTTATGGCAGTGAGCTATCTTTAGATGGAGGCAATATCGACTATGTGCTCGAAACAGCTCACCTGCTGCAGATCTGGAAGGTGGTCGACTTCTGTTGCGAGTATCTGGAGAATGAAGTCAGCGAGGAGAACTATTTGTACCTGCAAGAGCTAGCCTCCATTTACAACCTGAAGCGCCTTGACTCCTACATTGATTCTTTCATCTTGCAGAACTTCGGCACGCTGTCTTTCACCCCGGACTTCCTGCAGAACATTTCCTTGCAGAAGTTGTGCCAATACCTGGACAGCAGCAACGTGCAGCAGGAGTGTGAGCACGACTTGCTGCAGGCTGCCTTGCAGTGGCTTACCCAGTACCCGGAAAGGGAGAATGAGGCTTACCAGGTTCTGGATAACATTCATTTTCCCTTGATACCCAAAAGTGATCTCCTCCATCGAGTCAAGCCTGCTGTCTGCTCTCTTCTTCCCAAAGAAGCAAACTGTGAGGGCTTTATAGAGGAGGCGGTGAACTATCACAATAACGTCACGGCTCAGCCAGTGCTGCAAAACAAACGGACAGCCCTGCGGACCTGCGAGGAAAGGCTCCTCTTTGTGGGTGGGGAGGTTTCCGAACGGTGCCTGGAACTGAGTGATGATACCTGCTTCTTGGACATCAGAAAGGGGCAGTGGGTAGCCGAAACCCCTCTCCCAGCCAGACGAAGTCACCACTGCGTTGCAGTCTTGGGAGGCTTTATCTTCATAGCTGGAGGCAGCTTTTCAAGAGACAATGGAGGGGATGCAGCTTCAAATCTCCTATATAGGTATGATCCCCGCTGTAACCAGTGGATAAAGGTGAGACTTAAGCTGTATTATTTCTCTGTTTAAAGTCCTTAACGTTTAGAGTGTTTTCTTCTTTTTGGTGGAAGGACAGGGCTGATTAGAACAGCCAACGTAGCAACGCTTGCAAATGGAAATTCAAGTTACTTAAGTTGAAAAAGCAGCTACTTGAATCCTTTGTGGGAGTGCTTAAGTGACACACACAGCGAAAGAGTTTGGGGCAGATTTTCAACTTCGCTTGGGATTTGGGCATCTCATCTGTGAAATTCCTGGTCAGCATCCACCTGCAACTCTTTAGATTACTTTTGGGAATAATGCTAGAATGGACTTACAGAGGTGATTGCTTAGTTCATCTTTCTCAAGCAGTAGCACATATAACTAAATCAAAAATGGCTCTGATGTAAAAAGGAAATGTCTCTGACGCTTGTCAAATGTCTCTGTGCTAAATGTCTCTTAGAACAAGCTATTCACTTCCAGTCGTGCTGTAAAACCCTGCGGCCAGTCCAGGTTCCTCTATGAACCAGTCATCCTGTGTGGTTCAGTTGTGGTTTTGAGTGATTCCAATATATGTTCCTTGCAGAGTTTTGGAAGGAGGCCCATGTAACACAAACATTTCTAGGGTAACCTGTCTCTTAGATGCTTCCTGTGGTCCCCTTTTTTGAAAATGAATGCTATGGAACATGCTACTGCAGAAAAAGAAAAGTATTTTATGAATGTAGTGGTCAAAACCAATAGCTCTCCTTTCCAAATAAGTGGGAAGAAGCAACTATCCTATCCTCAGACATGAATATACCTTAAGTCAGCTTGCTTACCAGATGTTGGAAGATGTCAGCATGTTATTTTTTTTGACAGGTTGCCTCCATGAGACAACGCCGTGTAGATTTCTACCTGGGAGCTATTACCGACATGCTGGTAGCCGTTGGTGGCAGGAATGAAAATGGGGCACTTTCTTCAGTTGAGACCTACAGTCCCCAGAAGGATTCATGGTCCTACATAGCAGGCTTGCCCAGGTAACAGAGATGTTTGGAAAGCTATCCTGTGTTTGAAGAACGGTAGTAAAGGGAGCTTGTGTGACTTTAGCTGATGAATGGGTATCCCTGGGAGGGAGGCAAGGGGATATATAACCAACATGGTATCAGCAAGTAACAAACCATATCAGCATTTGGTATTTGAGCAACCATCTCGTCCAGGCCGCGTGCCTCATGTCAACTTGATTGGTTTTAATTTTCGTCCTGAGGTACGTCTGAAGGATGGGAGGGAGAGCTCTTGTAATTTTGCTCTACTATTCTTAAAATATTTTTCCTAAGGTCACTTGGAGTTGAATCTTTTCAGAGGCACTGTTTAGATCTTGATCAAAGGCTTTTATAATTTATTGGGCCTTCCTTTGTCACCTTGGTGTGATTGTTTTCCTTGTAAGGTGTTTCTCTCTGGTTGGCTGTTGCAGATAAACCACGTTTACCTCTATTGCAAATAGATAACTCCAGCGAATGTGACCTCTCTTAACTCAGTCTGAGTTAAAACTTAGCTGCTCTACTTTTGAGAGGCTTTAGTACTGCAGCTCTTCTTGTAACAGCAGCACAGGACATTGCTAGTATTTTGAATCAACGTTTGAGTGGTGACTTCATAAGAATGGTACGATAGCATTTCATTTGCAAACAGCTATTCAGATTTAGTAATATTCATGGAAATTGCAGGAGTATTGACTATACAGATGGTATTTTCACGATGCCTGAAACCTGCAACTTCAGCAGCAGTGCCCGCTTTCTTAGCGGCATCACGAACAAGATACTTGCAATTTGATTTTAGAGTTCAGGGTTTTTTTCCCTTATTCCCTTAGCTGCAGAGCTGCAGAGCCATAGGCAGCCAGTGACGGCACAGAAGCCTGTTGCCCAATTCTATTTTGGGTAGGTGCTGCAATGCGAGTCTGATCCAGGCTAACAGCTGGGCTCGAGCGCTCTTCAGAAGCAGGATGCTTTTTTCCGTTTTATTTCTGCTCACGTAGGCAGATCTAGCAGTTGAGGCTAAACACCACGATCTTGCTGGGAAGCTGTGTGTGAGTATCTTCAGTGCCGAAGGCCTTCTGTTAGTCGGGGTGACCTGTGAGATCCCAGGAACATCTCACAGAAATTGCAGCACAGCTTTTCTTTTTTTCTTTTTTTTTTTTTTTTTTTTTTAAAACCATTTTTCAAAGAAATGTAGATGTGACCTGGCTGCCTTCTATGTTATTAGAAAAACACTCACCTTAGAACCGGTATGGATGGTTTTTTCCCAGCTTATCAGTGGTCCTGGGAAAGCTTGCAGGCTGTAAGCTGTCCGAAAAGGGGCAGTTTTTCTGCATGTTCCTACTGCTACCTGTGTGTTGGCTTTGGGACTTTTGCAGCTGCAGCATTTAAAAGTGAACTTTGACGTGGGGGCTGTTAATTTTTTATTAGATTGCCTAGCTGATCCGCTTGGCCTAGGCAAAAGTCCCCCTTATGGGATAGACCCCACTTACACTGACTTAGCTGGTTGCTAAACTGCAGGGTTAGGCTGTAGTACAGCGACTATTTTAAGTTATTGCTGCATCCCCCCAAAAAATAGTTCTGCATCCTCTCTTCCTGCCTGCTCTGCCCTCGTCCCGTGCTAACTGTCCCTTGTGCCAGCTCAGGTGTTTGTGCAGCTGCGTAGTGAACTCAATAGTTTCCCACTTTTCCACGTAGCTGCTCTCTTGCATGTTAATATGTCTTTAGTTAGATCTTAATGGACCCTTAGTACCTCCCGATTTTCTGTCTTTTCAGCCCTCTTTCTCCTTTTGGAGAACTCTTGCATCGGGCAGTACGTTGTTTGCAAGAACCGTTTTTCTGCGCAGAAGGAATAAAGTTAAAAGGACTTTATGCAGGTTGCAAAAGGCAAAAATCAGCGCAGAGGTGGACAACAGAGAGAACCCTTCTGAATGCGGGGGCAAGCGAGTGCTGCTTGAGCTCAGCGAGATGTGGCTCTGGCAGGTGTGGGTGGCTGCTGGAAGGGATCTGGGCAGGCCTTTCCTGATGTACTTCAGATGGATTTGCTGACAGCAGAGGAAGGATGAGAGAGAATTTTGTGACCTATTCAAGACTAGAAGAAAGCATGCTAGCTACAGTTCCTTCTGTGTGCTCCTAACTTCCCTTCAGCATGCTCTTGATCTGATCTCCGTTTTCCTCCTTACCACATGCTTTTGTTCCTCAGCCTGATCTTAGTTACTGGTTTTACCCAAATAACATCTGCCCCAGCCCTATTCCAGCAGCAAGTCTTTTCTCCTCGTGTAGAGGAAATCAGAAGCTCCAATCCTCTGCTTCCTGATGGCCTGATCAGGCAACATGTCCCAACATAGCTGCCTTGTTTCCTGCATTTTTCTGTCTTCTTCCTTCTGAAGAGAAAATGTGCAGGTTTTTTGTCCTCTTGGGTGCACAGCCACCAGAAGCAGGCTCCCTGCCCGCAGCGCTGGTGCTGTCTCTGACTGCTCTGAGCCAGCAGCTGCCTGGAAGACTAGTCCCTGGAGTGGTAGGCACGTGTGGAGGTCATTCTGGGATGTAGGCTTGCGTAGTTCGATTTGAGCTGTGTGGGGCTGGACTCCCAGAGGTTATATTTGTTACAGCTTCTACTCTGAACATGCAGAAAATGGTTGGGTTTTTTTTTTTCTCTCTTCCCAAGGGTTACAGCTTGCCATGCGTGTGGAGATTTTCAGGGGAAAGGCAATGGCTGCATCCTTGAATGCACATGCCTCCTGTCTGCTGCCAAATCCTGCGTCCACGTTGCTGTACACAGGCACAGTCATGCTCCTCTAAGGAAGAGCTTTGCAAGCTCTTTTTTATCTCTTCTTCCCCCCGCCCCCTTCCCACCCCAACATGGTCAAAACAACACGTTGTTTTCCCTAACCACTTTCTTGGAAGGAGCTGAGCTGTTTTGGCTGAAATAATGCTGTCTTACCGAGGAAGAAAACACAGTCTCTTGAGGCAGATGCTTAATGTGGAAAACTTCAGCCAAGCTATCTAAAGGGTGGACCTGGTCCAAGTTTGCTACAAGTGAATTTTGCCTGGCTCTCATTAGGGTCCTTGGTTGTGGAATACCTTTCCCATTCTTCAGAGAGGTCCTATTTTTTTTTTTTTCCACCATTTTCCCAGGCTCTTTGGGAGCAGTTGCTGCCATAGTTTCTAGCCTGGAGGGGAGCAGCGGTGGCTGACAAGCTTGGCAGAGCAGAAGTTAGTGCAATGTGTTCTCATCTTGAACAGACCACGAAAAAGTCTGCTGCAGACATCAGTGAAATTAATTGAGTAGCCCTAGGTTAAAGTTTGGCAGAACAACTGAAAGCAGTTGTATGAGGAAATGTGTTGGAACAGGTTAACAAACGATGGTATCTGCTCTGCTCGTTGTGTCATGAATAATCTCGCAGGGTTGCAACAGGTGGACACCGAGATTCGGAGCAACCACAGCTCGCCTGGACTTTGGCTGGAGTAGGGGGTTGCCAAAGCTTTATCGAGTTAGGCCAAGTGTTCTTCTGTTTAAGAAAATAAATGGTAGATTTTCTAGCATTTACTGAATGGTGTTACTGTGTCAGAAACTGTAGTTTTTGCAGCATTGTATCTAGGTAAGTCATTCAAAATCGGCAGCTGGCTCTAGCAAATGTTCTGAATCGAAACTTCTTTCTCCTTAATGCCTCTATCTTTTTCTGGCCACTCTTACAGATAACGCTGCCAAAACGCTTGGTGCTTTCTGTTGGAGGATGTCTGGACCCACTGTATCGAAGTGTCCTGTTCTGTTGCAGATTTAGAAATGCCCCTGTTTAAACCACAGGGCTTGCAGAAAGGATTCTTATTGATTGTTTTCAATTTGTGCATTATATTTCATGCAGTTTTCTATTAATGCGGAGCAGGGTACGTGCAATTCTGGATGAGCTGTTCAGAAGTCAGGCAAAGTGAAACACCTCTAGCGTATTTCAACGGGTAATCTCCCTATATTGGAAAATAACAAATTGACGGTCGATTTGATGCTTCCAATATGATTGCCTCTTTCAAATTACTCTTGCAGCTATTGCTGTTCACTGGACATACCCATTGATTGAGGCAAAAAGAAAAGCATCAGTGTTTTTTCTGGAGCTGTCTATGCTAGACTGCTTGCATGTGCTTGAGAGAAAATGTCTATTGCTTGCTCACCTGTAGAGAATTCCACTTTTCAGTTAGGATAGGAAAACATTTAGCCTACTTCTCCAAAGGTCACTCAAATTTTTCTTAACTTACGGTCTTTTTTTTTTTTTCCCAAATGCTGAATGTAATGTGATTGCTGTCAGCAGTACAATAACCCTGGGCTTTGTGTTGGATTCAATGTCATCGCACTCTTCTCCTTCTGACTCCTCAGAACTATCTGTTATCTGACACTACCTCCACAGTGGAGTGCACTGCACGTCCTCCAGGTAGCTTGCTGGTTAGATGTGGGTTTAAAAATCTAGTGCAGTCTGAGAAAGGAAATGGATTCAAGTTGTCCATCCCACTTCCCAGACAGGTAGTCTACTTTTTAAGACCCATTCCTGTGTATATCGAGAAGCACAGACTCTAGCAACCAGACTGGGTGCCGCTGGAGGCATACGCTCCCAGTTCCTGTCCGTAAGAGACCACAAACAAGGCAGAGCAGCATCTATGTACACTACACCTGCCACAGCATTTCTGGCAGGTGCAAAAGCTGGAGTGCATGTGCTCAGGATATTTCAGGTCAAACAGAAGCACCGAGCATGAGTTATGGGCTTCCATGGTTAGGCAGATTGTGAGCTGTGGAATTTTTGAGTTGCCTTTTTGGATAAAGTCTCATAACTATGCCTTAGTCCTCTCTTCTTTTCTTTCTTCCTTCTTCCTGAGTGGCTAAGAAGCAGTACAGTTCTGAAGTCATCTCTGCAAGGTCTCCAGGGATGGTGCTCCAGCCCCTGTAGTTGAAGGGTCTGTCCTGGTCACTCAGCATTCTTAGGCCAAGTGCGTCAAGGATTTTTCTGTTTCTTGTAGCAGGAGCCTGTTAAAATACCCGATTCAGACACTGGTCAGGGATGAGAAGCTTCGGTAGGCATCTAGAATAATAAGGATCTTTTAGCTTTTCTCAGAAGTGTTGTGCTTTCAGGGTAAATGTGGGTTTTCTTTTCTATTCCACCTTTTCCCTTGGCACAAAAGTGCTTGGCGCTTAGGTGTGTGGAAGAAGTTATGATACCGTTTGTGTAGCTGAGAGAAACTATTACCATGCGAAATAAAAACAGCTCAAGGTTCTATCCACAGTGAGTTTCCAGCGTGTTCAGGCATGGTTCAAAAGCATTCCAGGCTAAAGTAATGCTAACGTAGGTTTGTCTGCCATAGAGGTCGAGTTGTCTTGAGTCCTTGACTACAAAGGATGGTAGTAGAGGCTCGTGAGTGCAGCATGATGAGCAGCCCTATGGGTATTAAATTGTTTGGGCTCTTTGTACCGGTGTGAGAGCCAGTTTGCTGTGGCTGGTGCTGCAGCTACATCTTTTGACACCCCCCACACCCGAAAAAAGAAAAAAAGGCATGTGCAGGAAGGGTGTGTTCAAAGAAGCCGAAGCTGTCCCTCACCTTAGCATTGCAATTCTAAGAGCTCAAAAGGGTTTGGTCAGGAATATCCTAGTGTGAAGTTGAGAATAGCCTCGAATCAGGTTTGTAGTGGCTTTATTATAGCTGATCAAAGGGGTTTTCTCTCTGTCCTGTGGAAACAGCATGTGTGATGTTGGTTGTACCATCTCGTTTTGTCTTGTTTCAAACGTGGACTCTGATCTATGATTGACTGAGGTCTGTTGCCTTGTCTTGGGGTGACCAAAGAAGTTACCACCTGTATAGCAGAGGGTGGTAGAGCAGATGGATAGCTCCTGAAAAGGAGACTACGTGTATCGTGACTGCAGATAAACTGGGCCGTGAACACTAGCGGGTAAGAAATGTGATTCATAATCCTGAAGCTGTGGAAGGGGAAGGCAGCGGTAGGTTTTTTTGTTGGTTTTTCTTGGTTAATCGCTGCTGGTAAGTCTGAGAGGTATCATGATTATTTCCTCTTTCTGTCATAGAAACCCTTGCCGAGATGTGGATTTTTTCCTCTCTGGCCCTCTCAGACTGATCCAACCCAAGCACTGGAGCAGGAAAATGGGAGTGAAGGCCATGCCAACTAGAGCAGGATGGGTTACTTCTGTTGTATGACACACTGTAGAGGATGCCTTAAAAAGTGATTGTCATACCTTAGCTCTCTGTAGCGACCAGGTATGAAAAGGATGCCTTAAAAAGTGATTGTCGTACCTTAGCGCTCTGCAGCGCAGGGTGAAGCAGTATGAATAAGAATAGTTACCGGGTAACTAACAGGATTAGGGATTCTTCTGTCTTTAGTTACTGCTTATTTTCTTCTTTAGCACCAGTCCTTGTTGAATGCTTGTGTATCTTGATAAAATCCCTAAGTACTAAGTCGGATCGTTTTTGTTTGCCTGTCCTAGGTTTACCTACGGCCATGCTGGAACAGTCTACAAGGAATTTGTGTACATTTCAGGAGGCCATGATTACCAGATCGGCCCCTATAGAAAAAACCTGCTGTGTTACGATTACCGCACGGATGTTTGGGAGGAGAAGAGGCCAATGATCACTGCCCGAGGGTGGCACAGCATGTGCACCTTACAGGACAGTATCTACTCCATCGGCGGCAGCGATGACAACATAGAAACCATGGCTCGTTTTGACATTCTGAGTGTGGAGTCGTACAGCCCTCAGTGTAACCAGTGGACCAGAGTTGCTCCTCTGTTGCAAGCAAACAGTGAGTCAGGGGTGGCGGTTTGGGAAGGCAAGATTTATATCCTCGGAGGCTACAGCTGGGAAGAAACAGTCTTCTCCAAAACAGTCCAGGTTTATGATAAGGAGAAAAACAAGTGGTACAAAGGAACTGACTTACCCAAAGCAATTGCTGGTGTGTCTGCATGTGTCTGTGCATTGAAACCCAAAACAGAGGACAAAAAGAAAAAGACGAAAACAAAAAAACATCAAGATCGAGGAAGATGACTACTTCTGGATAACCACCCTTTGACGGTGGACTCCAAAAGGACCTTGTATTTAATCATTTCTATCTAACCTTGATTCTTTCTTTTTCTTTTTAAATGGGGGGGGGGAAGGCATCTTCTGAAGCCTCAGAAAATGTACAGTTGAATGTGGTTTTTGGATTAAGCTCATGTTTAAGGTAAAAACAACAAAAGAAACCAAAAAAACCCACCCTCCTACTATATAAGGGGTGATATGGCAAAAGAGGTTATGCTGCTCTCCTGAATATTAAGGCTTAGTCTTTTACTTCTGTGGTTCATGGCATTTCCGCATACATCATATTAAATCGACGTTTTTAAAATAAGGTTAAGAATCTGTGGCTGAGATGATAATGTCAAGGGGGAGGAGGCAGAGTAGTAGGTGTCTGGTTTGAAGTTACAGAGCAGTTCCAAGGAGTTCAGGAGCAACTGCTAAGAAAAACTGAAGTGGATCTTCAATGTAAATCTTGAATTTTTGTAATGTTAAATTTCATTTACAACACATTCTTGAGTTGTTAGTATCAGATTTCTGGAACATGAGTGTTCAAAGAGAATATTGCTTTTGGTGAATGCAGGTCAGATCAGCTTGAAGAGCAAATAACTCCACTGTACTCTTAAGGTTAAGAAGACCTTACTGTGAGGCTAAAGAACAGATGGGATTGACTTGGGCTTGGACTGACAGCATTGTGAATTTTGAAATCTGGGAAAGGTGAGATGACTTTGCATCCCTTGTTGTGGCACTTTTCATATCTAAACACAATAGCAAGTTTTTCCTGGGCTTTAAAACGTGCCCCAGAATGAGGAAAAAGATCTGTCGAAGAACTTGAAAGATTTGAGGATTTGTGTGGAAACTGTACAGTTTGCCTTGGGCTTCGAAGCAGATGGAACTGATAGAGCTCACTGTGAGTTTGGGGTTTGCTGAATAGGGCAACGGCGGGGAGAAATGGCAGGAGGATCCTTCAGGTGAACTTGAAGCAAGATGTCCCTCCCCAGCCCTACCAGGCTGTAGAGGCTGGGATCCACTTCATTTAACTCAAGCCTCACAGCGGTCACGGCTAGTGGCCAGTGTGAGCAGGGGCCCAGACTAGACTTGTCTGCTCTCAAAAAGCTTATTAACTGAGGATGGTTAATTGGGGTTCGGTAATCCTGAAGAACAGCAACTTGTTTTTTTACCTGAGCTAATAGCTCATGCTTTCCTCTTTTTTTCTTTCTTCTTTTTTTTTTTCCCCCCCCTCAAGTTTAAAATGTCCTTTCATGAGAGTAGCCTTTTCTGACGGGTTTGGTGGGGACTCAAAGCCACGGCTCATCAGGCATGCAACCGAACACCTTCCCCAGCGAGACAGGTTCAAAAGGAAGAAACCCAAAATATACTCAGGACCGTGTTTGGGATCCAGACAGTGGGACTGAACTGAAAATCGTCTGTTAGATCCTCTGCGTCACACTATCCTCTGCATACCAAGTAAGGAGATTTCCGACCCAAGTGTTAGTCCACCCTCTACAAACACAGCTGATTCTGCTGCAGATATTAAAATTCCCCGACTGTCTGGCCAGCTTTCAGGCATTCACCCTGCGGCATTTTACAAACGCACCTCTGATTTGCAAGAGGTCGATCACCAGCAATCTGATACAACCACTTCAGTTACTGTAATAATGCCAGGCCACAGATTAATATTCCTCCTTCCCAAAAGAAGAAATTTTTAGAAAGTTTTTAAAAACAACTTTTATACTTTTTTATAACACATTTTGCTAACTCAGTCTCGTTTGCCATACATTATATTATTTACTATAGAAGCTACTGCTCTGTAATTGTGACCCCGTTGTTGCCGTCAGGAACTCATCATTTGATGGATCTTTTAGTCTTTGTGTAGTTGGTCAGGACGCGATGCAGCTGTTAGAGCAGCATTTACATTCTCAGCATTGTCAGGCAGTCAGCTATAATTGTGACTATTGTACGGCCTCTTCCCTGGTAGTCCAGCTCACCAGACATGCTAATAAACACGCTTTATTTTCAGCTATTGGTGATCTGAGTGGATTTCAAGGGCTTTGGTTTAAAGTTCTGCTGGGGAACTGTTGAGTGTTGCTGTTATTTCTTCCTCAGTCCTTCTCTCGCATCTCCCTTGTGCACCATAACCATGTATTTCAGATTTGCCTTTTTTTTTTTTCCCCATCTGGTGTACGTACAGTTGATATCTTACTACCCTCTTTTTTTTCTTTTTTTTTTCCCCCCAACTATTTACCTCAATAATTGGAAAACGCTAAGAAAACATTTTTGCACTTAATTGCATTTGAAGCTCTTGTAAATTAAAGAATGCCTAGATATATTACAAGAACATATTTGTATTGAAAGAGGTACCTCTGAGTAAATTTCTGCAGTGCAAGGAAGTTACAGGTTTCTTCTTCAGTGCTAAGAAAGGATTTAAGAAACCTAGTTCAAATTAATTTTGTGAAACTCCTTGAGGTTTTTTTGGTGTTAAAAAAAAAAAACAAACCTCGGGAGTTAGTCTTTCATTTGCATTAATGGATTTATTTTAAAGCCTTTGTACACTGCATGAGGTAATGGTTATTCTTTTTTATCCTAAAAATAAATTAAAAAAAAAACCAAACCCAAAACCAAAACAAACATGAGTTGTTTGGGGGTTTTTGTATCTGAAATCCTTGATATGTTGACTGACAGCTACTTAAACTTTTTGGGACATTTTCATGTGTAAGTGTTGAACAAAAATTTCAAAGACTTGCTTTGTTTCTGTTACTGGGTTGCTTGTTACTATATCCCCCCTTTTAATGTGTTTATGTATTGCATTAATGTCTGGAAACAATAAATCCAGTTTAGAATATTGTATTCATCACCGTCTGACTTGGTATTGATTTAATTGAGGTTTTCCTTTTTGATAAATTGGAAAGAAGTAATTTTGTAATTATTTTTTGGTAGCATTGATAATGGTGGAAACATTTTAATAGGCAGAAGCTAAATGTAACGATATGAAGTAGAAATATAACTTATTTGGCTAATCTACCTTTTCTGCGTCATGCTCCAAACCAGACAGTCAGAAATTACTTTTCACATTTTTTGCAGCTGTGACAAAAGACCCAACCCGGTTTATATAGTGGTTTCAAAGATAATACTATCTTCGAATACTCTTAATGGGGAGTAGGTAAACGCAGTTACGACTTCGTAACATTAAACTTAATTGCATAGGCAAAACAGAACCTCGGTACTCATCAAAGCAAGCTTTATTTTTCCTGGTCCATTTATCATCCCTTCAAAAACAGAGGCTGTAGGTGAGTACGGGACATCTCTCATGTTATTAGGGGTCACCGGGGTATCGTACCTGTTGTTGCCGTAAGCATTTTTCCATTATTAAAGGAACAAATGATTACCGTTTGCGCCTACGAGACCCACGGCAGTAAGCGTGGCTAAAAGCACAGTCTGGCAGAGTGCCCTTTTATATTTTGGGTGTTGTGTACCCAGACGTGGCTTATCATCACTCGGGAAGTGTTAGTAGATAGCACACGGTGCTTGAAAATAACTTAAGCTCCTAAGTGCTGAACTGCTTCGTGAAATGGCTCTGCTGGAATTCTGCAAAAATGAAGGGGAGAATACGTATGAGACGAGTGGATTTCTACTTTGATTTTCGTAGCGCAAACAGCCCTCTCGGCGAGTAATTAAGACGGGCAGAGAAAAAGCGTATCCTGCTAGTCTCTGCTCTTAGAGAATCGGGCTCCTGCACCTGTACGTGCCACCACCTTCATCTGTAAGCTTTGTAAAACATTTTACTTCTTGTCAGGAAGCATAGCTCTTTCTTCCTGCCCTGGGGAAAAATAACTACTGCTCTACCTCATTTTTAAAAAGGCTCCTGTTGCCAAATTCTGAGGAAAGCTCGTTTTACCTGACACAAAACAGCTACCAAAACCCTCAGGTTTTCTCTTCCCACACTTCCATGGCTGTATCTTGGCATCAGCATGTCAAGGAGCTGCTGCCTGTAACGCTGACGTTAGATAACATAAATCCCTCGAGATATCCTGAGGAAAAATTACACCGTGGCGTGTGAGATGCAGTTGTTTTGAAGGCTTGAGAAAGAAGCTGGAAATATTTCTGTTCTCAAGTTGAAATCTTAAATGGAGAAAAATGTGCCTGTCTTTCTCTGTAAGAGATCAGACTGCTTTCTTCCAAACGCTGCTGTTTAGGATTCAGTATTCTTAAGTGATAGTGTCTCATGTCTAGAGAATTTAAATAAATAACTTAACCTTTAGTACTCTTTTTCAGGAGCAATTTAGCTTGCAGGAAAAAAAGTCTCGATTCTAATTGTGATTCTTATATTGCTGATACGTCTTAATGAAGCTCTGACCAGTAAGAAGTTTCTATGGGGAAAAAAGCGCAACAAACTTTATATATTATTTTGTTTCAGTTTCTTGTCACAGTTCTTCCCATGAATGTAATAATGAGTGAGAAGCTAATTATGCCTTCATGAACTTCTGGCTTTGAGTTGTCTTAGGGACCAGGTCAGGGCAGAGGCATCCCCAGTCCAGATGGAGAGGTTCAGTCGCTGCGCTGTGCGAGTCAGAGCATAGACGAGCTCCAGCTACTTCCAGTTTCCTTCTCCCTTCTGGTAACTCCACCGCTAAGTGAGAGACACGCAGCCCAGCAGCGGGTTTGTTGATACCACACACATTTTTTAGCATCGCGTAGGCTCTTTCTGGAACTCAGAATAGCTTTGGGAAAAAACGTACCTTCGTTTTTATCATGATGGGTTTGGTGACAGAACGTGAAAGGAAGGTGAGAGAGAGACTTGCAGGTTCTTTTGAGACTGCAGCCCTAAAATAGACCATTGCCTGAGAAGGGAGAAGGCTTGTGCTTAAGATAAGGATGAATAAGTCACAAATAATTCAGCCAAAAGGTCTGTGTAGATAATTGAAACGCAGAGCATACTGAGTCAAGCATCCACGTGATCTACTAAAGGCTGGCCCAGACTTCAAATTTATTTCAGGTTAACTTGAACTAGTCCATGCTTAAGTTCCTTACATTGACAAATGAAATGTATTTGCCACGAATTTTCAGCAAATTTAGGAATACGGAGTTTGAAGTCAGGTTTGCATTAATGCATTTTTGGAGTGAAACACCTCCTGTTGGTGTCCCCTGCTGCTCCGCTCCTCGCTCCCGCCTGCACAACCATTCCTGCGCTGCTGCTGTCTGAACTGCCCTTCGCAAGCACCGCGATGCCTGCTGCTGGCCCGGGCAATTTAGGCCTCAGAAAGTTCAAAACTTATTCCACAAGCTTGTTTCAGTACTCGGGGTACTCTGAAGTACGAGGCTTTGGGAAAACCTCAGGAGTGACTATCCAGCACAAGCAGCTGCCCAAAAAAGAGGTTCGACAAGGACCTAAGCAAGTTCTACAAAGGAAGGAGAAGCACTTTGTTGGGGTTGTAAAAATGTTGTATTATAACCCTGAGCAGCAAAAGGGACCTCCTTCAGCAGTGACTTCTGTTCCTCTTCATAGGCACCACGTCGTACAACAGCTTTTGTGCCCCTGTGACCACTGTGAAAACAGCTCGATTTACCTCTGGCACAGTTCCTGGCGTCTCTGTGGACCTTACGCTGGAGGAGCACTGTCGCAGCTGCATTTGATAGACCATGCCGATGACGTCTCTGGGGACGTTGACCCTAGAGTAGGCTGGTTTTCTATGGAAAACTTAAAATGCAAGGAGCCAACTGACCCACGAGCAGAAGCCCCTCCCCGAGATCCAACCAGGGAAGATGACTGCTGCTTGTAAATACTTTATGGTAGGCAACGGTGCGGATGGAGTGAAAAGAGCTCCCTCCCCAACACTGTTTTTGTGCCATTATGGGCACGAGGCTGGTACTACTACGGTCCCTTAGACTCCTGGTGCTTTAAATAACGTTTCTGGTTTTCCTCAGCACAGCAGCCACCTTAGCTTTCTGTGTCTTGGTCCCCCCAAAACAGTATAGTGCCGACTGGTTTTTTAATTCCCAGTTGAATCTCATTACCAGAATGACTGGAGAAGTACCAAAGCCCTTATTGTACCTAGAAACCATTGGGATAAAAGTTCTGCATCTGTGAAGAAAAAGTCTTCAGAGCTCCTAAAGCTCTTAGCACTAGGAGGAAGCTTTACATGGACAGCAGTAAACCTCCCGCAGTGATCAACCAGTTCTTGCAACACTACAGGAAGATATTCCCTTCTGCCCCTGAAAGAACGGACGTGTGGGTCCTACCGGTTGCTTCAGAGAAGTCATACGTATAAACCCTTCACCTCCTGGGCACAGGAGCTCACTTCGTGAGCAGGGGTCTTACGATCTAGTGAAATCATGAGGAGTATGGTACGGAGGGTGCGCCATTGCCAAGCACTTTGCATTTACAGTAGGATAAGAACAATTACAGTAGTTACTGGGAGGCAGCCGTCTTGGGAGTAGTTTATTCAGCTCACCAGCTAATGTCAGACAATCCTTTCTTATTTCCATAGCCACGGACCTCATTTGTTGTTGATCAATTCACAAAATAATTAAGTCAGTACCGTGTTGTTAGGAACATTACTTTACTCCGTGAATCTTAAGAACATGGATACACAGAAAGAAAAATACAGCACCACTTTTTTACAGTCGGAAAAGCAACATGTTGTTTGGGAGTTATAATTCATGGCCACTGGCATAAAGCATAGAAGGAAATAAAACTGATTTGTGCAACGCAGTAAGCAGTAATGAAATAACAGACCACTAAAAACAGCAAAAATGAACGATAAAACAGAACTGAGGTGGAAACTTTCCAGCAGGTAAGTTTCTTCAAAGCATGCTTTGCAATAAAACTTACAAAACTTACAGTATTACAAAATACTGTGGTAAAATGTTAACAGACTTTACAATGAAACTGTATTAAGACAGGATAAAATTGAAGGTGTTTTAAACGTTGCTGAACTATGAGACAGCGACATCGTTTCTGCCCACGTCAGTTTTCACCATCAGCTATGGCTTTTAACAGCACTGGCATTTGAATTAACTGGTTTTCAGGCAGGAGGCACTGGGCTCATTTGTGTTTTCAGCCATTTGAAGGGGCAGCCTTTCCAGCAAAAACAGTCAGTTTACTTAGGCAGTATTGTGGGCAGAAGGGAATTTTGCCTTCAACCAGATGAGCTACGTAAGGGTTTTCACTCCATTATTTACCTTGTAAATTAGACTCCCAAGGGGAGAGGGGGTTTCAGATGTTTGAAATGCTGTATGCAAAAAGCCTATACATTTGTCTCCCTTTTTTCTTTCTCTCTTTTAATACTAAACAGCCATTTTCACTCCTAGTTCTCTGCCTTAGGACAGAAGAGCAACACTTGCTAGAAACAAAAGAAAGGGAGCGGCACCAGGGTGTGCCAACTAAAAGGACAGAAGCTGATATAGAAAATCATTTACATTTAATGTTCCTTCCCATTGCTGTCACGAGCACGTGTTGAGTGTTGCACTTCATAAAACGAGAGGGAAATGTCCGTATCGCAGAGGTGGATAAATCTTTCCACTTCAAGTGAACCTCCTCTCTGAACAGCCAAAGACACAAAGGTCTTTATTTCCTTTTCTTCTCTTCAACTTCCACAGTAACGTTAAACTTTCTCCAACACTTACTTCCCAACTGAAGTACGCTTTTGCAGGATTTGGGAGTTCGTTTAAGGAAAAAAGTATGGAGTAAATTAGTGATTCATTTAATGGATCCTTGCCTGGGGCTTTCAGTATTCAGTTATGACTCAGTCCTCTCAAAATCATGAGATTGGCTTAGCCACTTAATTTTTTCTTTCCCAGATACAAACGCTGAACCCATTCCCTCTCTCGTCATTTGGGACAGATGCGGGACAGCTTTGCTCTGCCAGCACGTGGGCACCCAGCCTTCCCCTCACCTGCCGGAGTAACCCTTGGCACGCGGCCTTTCACAGGCTTTCGAGGTGAAGCCGTGATTAATCCCTCGTGGGCAGCCTGGCTGCTCGCACGCTTGCATTTTTTGCAGCTGCGTTTCTCCTGCACGGCACCACCTTACTCCGGTAGCACAGGGCCAGCTGCGCTACCTTGCCCAGGTTACTCAGCTGGGCCAACGGCTGCACGGCTGCAGCTCCAGCAGTGCGGGACCAAGCTCCCGCCACGGACTCTGGAGGCGGCAGGCTCGCCTCAGCCTGGGCCCGCCTCACGGCGGCCTCATGGCCACCCGCCTCACGACAGCTCCCCGGCCACAGGCGATGCCGGGGGGGGGGGGGGGGGGGCTGAAGGCGAAGTTTTCTGGCAGCCTCGCCCTCCCCTGCCCAGCTCCCCCCTCAGGGCGCCGGCCCCGCGAGTGGCGTCCGCCCCGCCGGGTCCCCCCGGCCCCGCAGCGCCCGCCGCTCCCCGCCGCCGGGCCCCTTCCTCAGGGCCGCCCCGCCCCCTGTTCGGCCGCCACCGCGCCTGCGCCGCCGCCGCCCGCCACCGCCGCCCTGCCCGCACGCAGGCGCAGAGGCGCGGCCGCCCCGCCCCGCCCCTCCCCGGCGGCGCTGTGCGCAGGCGCAGTGCGTGCCGCCTGCCCGCCCGGCTGGTGCGTGCGAGAGAGAAGATGGCGGCGGCGGGGGCAGCAGCGTGAGGCGCCCGGGAGACGCCGAGCTCCCCACGGACGCGGGGCGCCATGGCTGTGAACAGCGCCCAGGTACTGGTTGCCCCCGCGCTGCCGGCTCGGAGCGCTGCGGGGGCCCCTGACGGGCTCCGAGGGGCGGCCGGGCCCCGCGGCGCGGCTCGCCGAGGGGGGGAGCGTGGTGGCCGGGGCTAGGCCCAGGGTGATTCTGCAGCTTCATTGAATCTGCTCGGGGCGGTGAAGGGGTCTCGCTGCCGGTCGGGACGGCGACCTCCCGCACTCCCGGCGGCGGCCCGGCCCCGCGGAGGGGCCCAGCGTGCTGGGGCTCGCCCCCTCGCCGCGCCGGTGTCACCGCGCCTTGGCGAGGGGGAAGGAGCGGAGGGGAGGAGGAGGCCTGCAGGAGTCCTTTGCGGGGTGAAGTCGGTGCTGTACCCCCATCTGAGCCGTTGCGAAGAGAGGATGGTTGGAAGAGAGTCGATAGGTTGGGGTGTTTTTTGGTTTTTTTTTTTTGGTGGGGAGGAGAGACAGAAGTGATTCTATAATGAGAAGGGAATAAGGAGATTTGTAAACTAATCCCCCCCCCCCCCCCGCCCAAACACTCACTAAACCTCAGTGCATCGGGGTGCAAAGAGCTGAGTGTTGCAAGATTGCTATGTATAGGGATGCGTGTGCAGTTTCCCTGTCTCCCACTAAACCAGCCAGAAGATTTGTGCACGGAGTAAAAAAAAAAAACTGCAATCGTGGTACTTTTTCACTCGAAGTTAAAAGCTTGATTCCTGGTCTCATCTAGTGTGTGCTTAGAGCAAATGATTGAGTTAACTTCACTATTTCTTTCCTGTAAGGTTTTTCTTCTAAAAAGCTTTAAAGCAAAAATGTCAGGCAATGTGTGTGATGCACTGAGGTGCATATTTGCAAGACTTCATACAACTTTGTCTTTAGCAAATAATAAAGTTTAGAAAACTTTGATCGTGTTAAAGATAATTTATTAAGAAACCGTGTATTTTGTGGTGGAAAATATCTTTCATGAAATTTAAGTGTTTTAAACAAGGTGTTGCTTTATACTGAATTTTGTTCTTTTTTTCTGAAGGGCAGTTAAGGTACACATGTAATAAAGTTGTGCACGGGTGGCACTGACAATGGTTTTTCCATAAAGAAAAGTTTGTAATCGGTGAAAACTACAGTGACGTTTCTTGTCCAGCTTGATTTATTTATGTTTGAGAGAAAGAGGGACGTGATTTTGTTAACAGGGGTGTTCTGAGGGTGGTTGCAGTTTCTGGAGTTTGTTTAAAATTTAAAATGGTTTTAAAATTTTGTATCCTTCAACTTTTCTTTCAAAGTGGAGGAAACTCACTTGGTTTTGGACGTTCTTTTTTACTGCCATGATGAATGATGGTTAGAATGCATGTATATCAAAAGGATTCAGTGTCCAGCTCGGAAGCGGTTTTCCTTGCTGCTTTCCCCTCCCCTCAGTACTAGACAGCAGTGCATGGGGTCAGTTTGATAAGACTGGGTTTTACATTGCAGCTTTTTTCTTGATTTAGAAGAATTAAAGACATTTTTGTGCCTGTACTTCATGAAGTTGGTGTACCTTGAAACAAACCGAAGAATTCAGCTGGTGATTATGGTGAAGCACTGCATAGCTGTAATTAAAACTAGACTGTAAATCCATCTTTAGTAGTAACTTGTACGTAGACATTTTAAATCAACCCCCTCTATAGGTAAAGGTAGATATTAGGTCTCGTGAGGATTGCTGCTTAAATTTATGTACAATTTGGAAGCAAATCTGTAAGATATATTTCAGTTAATGCTTTGTTTGTGTCATTAAACACAAATGTGTGGTTTTGTGTGTTGATTTTTTTTCCCTAATGTAAACAGTTTGTTTAAATGCTGTCTGGATTTATGTGAATACATATTCTAGAGCAATACCGTGCTATAATGCTGAAGTAAGGTAACAATGTTTTGGACTTTTTTGGATGGAGAACCTGAAAATAAGTTCAGGGATGCAGTTTTACATGTAGGTGTTTCCTTTTTATTTTAGGATGGTAATGTTGCAGATCAGTGGAAAAATTAGAGAGTTTTGATAAAAATTGTTTGTTCTGAACATAAGACTAAATAACATTATTTAGTCATTATGTTTGTGTCATAATGCAGAATCCTAGGCAAAAGTGCTTAGTTTTTCCGTGTGACTGTAATTTGAGTGTACCATAATTGAGACCTTTTTTTGTCACACGGGGGGGGGGAAAAGTCTTCCAAGAAAATCATGTTCTTCTAATAGCTAAAATGTGTAGTCAGATTTCTGCCAATTAATGGATTCATGTAAGAGCGGGCAGAAATATTTCATGAGTCAGTTTGCAGATTCTAACAAACGAATCATGAAACATGACCATATCGTATATTTTCAAAGGGGCATTAATTTTGGATGGCCAGCTAGTCAGCAAGCACATGAGTATATGGTAACATAGTTTAGATATTGCTGGTCGTTTGTCCTTCTGTATTCCGTGTCATTATTTCATAATCATTTCATGAGATATTTAAGTGTTGCTGTCAGTTTTCTGGGCGTGTTGTGAGTATATTAAAAATCTGTAAGATTTTTTTTATTAAGGTGAGCTAGAAGTAAACCTGTTGTATCACTACAAGTTTTGTATGACACTACAGATGTTGAGCTGATTTAGCATGGGATATAGTTGAAACCATTTGTCATCAAGGTCATCTAAAAATAATCTTTAAAAAAAAGAAGACATTTTAAAAACTATTTCCCTGTTTGGAAAGAGTAATACTCTGTAGGAACTGTATGAACAGTTGTTTTAGCCACTTTTCCTATTGTTTTTCATAGAATTAATACAAACGCATCATTTACAAATCTTGTGAAAACAAGTTAAGCAGAAGAAAGGATACCATAACAGAATGAATCATTTATGCTTGTTTTGTTCTTTCACCATTACTGTGGTGTCAAATTAACTCAGTGCCATTTTAAATGTGCCGTATTGCCCCAAAACCCAGCTGAAGTAAAAGCCATTAGAGTTGGAGTTCAGAAAAAGCTGAACAAGCTTGTAAGCTGCTCATCCTCACCCAAGCCTGTGTCTGACCTGGCAACCAGAATAACTGGAACTCGGAACATGGCATGCAATCCGACTCCCTGAAATACTGCACTGCAAACTACCTCTTTTATGGCTGGCTTGAAGTGTTGCTCCCTGGCAGGGTGTAGTTTGATGTTCCCTTAAGCCAGCGCTGTTTCTGGAAGGAAAAAAAAAAAAAGCAGCAGTCTGTAGGCATTTGTTCTGTGCTGTCTTTGCAGTGTATTGCCTGATGTTTGCGGGTGACCTTGATTAGGAAATCGATCTGTCTCAAAAATAATCTTAAAAAAATGGTTGTTACGCAGCTGGACGAGTTTCTTGTGCTAGCTTGCTTGCATCCATGCAGATGTGTCTAATGTTACAGTGTCCTTACAGGCAGAAGGAAGTGTTTGGAGGGAGGGCAATGTGGATTCTGTCTGTCAGGTTCCTGAAATACGCTGAAAACTATGGGGAGCACCCTGAACACAAAATGAAAGGTGGCTCTGGGCAAGGGCTGTCAGTGGGTGGATTTGGAGAGAGGTGTTTGAGTGCATCATCTTGCTGTAGCTGCTGCTTCTCCCCTGCCCTGCTCAGTTGCTGTTCTGTGTTTTAAAGGGGTGAAGAAGCTGGATTTGCCTCCTTCCCCCCCCCCCCTTTTTTTTTTTTGAGTCCCGATTTCATTGCCTAGAAGGGGCTGGGTTGGTCCTTTTGCTAGAGCTTTTGCCAATGGAGTGAGTAGTTGTTCTAGGCTTCTGTGGTCTCGGGAATTCAGGCTGCAGCTGAAGCTGGGAGTTTAGGTAGCCAGAAGATACCATTTGTCTTTCTAAAATGTGAATGGTGAATCCATGCAGAGCACAGTGGGTGAATGTGGGTTGGTTAACTTAAAAAAGGAAGTCTGGGAAAACCGACATAGAACTTAAATTTGGAACTATATGGCAGCATGCAAATAATGGAATAAAACCCACAGCTTCTGTGAGTCACTGCTATTTATTCTGTGCATTCTAGACTATAGCACTGATTCAGAGACTTTTTACAATGGATCAAGCCATTTACCTATTAAGAAATTCAGTTTTTGTAGACAGTTGCTTAGACACACTGCTTTTTCCATTTGTGTAGCTGTTAAAATACTTGTAAAGTTAAGTGGGGGTTTGTTTATAGGTAAACTAAGCAGTCTGATTTCTGTTTAGTGATATACATGCAACATGCTGTGTCGTACAAAACAGCCAAATCTGTTGTAATAGAAGTTGCTGGCCTTGGGCCATTGGATTATAGTCATTTGTCACTCTAATGCCATTTCAGCAATGTAGATGTTCATTTCCAAAGAATTAAACGTGCTAGAACTGCGGTTTTTCTTTTTGGTGGAAGTGTTTTATGTGTGATCATTAAACATACAACTGAGGATTATGGAACAAAGGGCTATGCTTCATGGTGAAAAAAAAGTGTGTGTGTATGTACATGTGTGTGTCTATATATATACACACACGAACACTCCATAACGGAGTAGTCTGATTAAAGTTGGGATTTTAAACCCTATTTTTATTTTATGAAATTGTAACTTATGCATTTAAGACTACGTGTTTTAAGTATTCCCTATAATGGTGCCTTGTTGATTATTTTTAAAACACTTTAAAGGATTTTGTTAGATTGGTGCTCATGTTAATATATTCATTACTACTCTAATAGTAAGTAGTACTTGAAGTACATTAGTCTTTCATTTTGTATTTGACTCTCTAATACCTAATTTAGTTGCAGATGTTCTTGATATTATAAATACATGTAAGAACTTTTCCTCCTTATTTGACAGCGTAAGATTTATTGATCTTTGGTGTGTGCTACAAGGTCTGTTTTTCTTCATCTGTAGTTAGGCAGGAGGTAGCTTAAATCACAGTAGCCCTAACAAAGTATTTGTGTAAGGCTTATTTAAATCATACACCTTGTGGAAAAGCATGTGTTTAACATAAAATTAAGAAAGGCGTTCTTGAGATCCTATGATAGTCACAAATGTTAGTGCCATACAAACTGAAAGAAATGTGCAAGAGTGCTTTTGGGAATTTTGCTGCTTTGTAGTGTTGTATGTGAATTCATATCATGTATGGGCGTTTTAAAAGAAGCGTTGTATGGTATTTGAATTGAAATTATAGTAGGAAAGAAAGGGATATGGATCAGCTTCCATTGAATGTAATGTTAATGCAAACTGGAAAATCACTTAAGGGTTCTGGAACTCTTACTTTGTTAAAAAAGTAAACCCCCAAATTGGGGTTCAGCTTTGAGGTGGAAGAGAAAAATGCCCTATCTGTACGAAACTGTGTAGAAGAACGTATCTCTAAAGGTTGTGTGAAAAGATGCATTTAAAAAAACATATAAAATGTAGGTTTCCTTCAAAGAATTCTGTGTATGAAAGACTTCTCTCTCTTTGTTTTGTTTGAACTAAACTGAACATACTAGCAGAAATAGCAGTGCTGTATTCCCTTAGTGCAGTGGGCATGTTTTTTCTCACAACATTTAGAGCCTGCTGTAGTGATTCACAGGTTTCCTGCCTCATTTTTCCCCATGAATGTTGCAGGCTGGCAATGGATTTACCAGCGTAACTTAAAATACAGAAGTTGTATATCATTCATGCAAAGAAGTGAAGGCTTTTGTTGTGGAAAGGTTTTGTCTTGTTGGAGTGGGATTCCTTTGTAGGTAGTGTAGCAACATGTTATCAACAGTGATTCTTACAGTGTCAAGGTAGTGTTCTTATTTTCACGAGTAGTTAAGAGCTTTGCCATATGCACATACCTATCTCAGTGGGAACATGTATATGATTTGCTCTTCAGCCTGTATTGCAAAAATGTACATTGTGTTGTAAGTTGGTTGAAGATCGCCTGTTGTTAGCATAGAAAACTCCTAGAACACAGGTAGGGTTACCAGGTATTGGATGATAAGAGTGACTTTAGATGTGCTGACTTTCATTGTGTGAATGTATCAAGACTTCAAATGCTGCACGTGGTATCAAACCACAAGTATTCTCGCTCCTAGTTGTCTGCTGAAGCGGAGTTCCTGTTGCACGTGGCTCTCGTTTGAACAGGCTGAGTGTGAGTTTTAAAGAGGGAAATGAATTCAGAGCTAACCTGTGGGAGTTAAAGAAATGACTGAGAGGAACAAAGGGGAGATGGATGCAAGATATTGATAATCCCTTTGATTCTTGCTGAAAGCATTAGGATGGATGGAGAGGGAAATGGAAAAAGTTCAGTGGCTCAGTTTAATGGTAGCAACAGGCAATTAGGTTAATCGTATTGAAATAAATGTTTTTGGACCATCCTACTTAGGAGGGTATTTGGTTAAAAATGATGCTATACTGGTATATAATATGGGATGGTCTTGTCATTTTAAATATGAGTAGGTATGATAAAAGGAGAGGGAAATAAAGCAGAGAGAAAAAGAGTCATTATCAGCACAAGTTACAGCTGAATTGCAAGAAGAATCAAGTTCTCTTGAGTTCCAGTCTACTTCAGTCTATCATTAAATCATATGGTCTCTAATAATAGCTAGCTGTTTCCAAAGAAATTAAGAAATAGTGCTGTAATGTCCTTAAAGCATGAAAAACCTCACTTTCTGTTTCTCTGCTGCCTTTGGGATACAAAACCAAAGCTGCCACTGTTTGAAAATTTCTGTGGAGCACTGTAGTTAATTGATACAAAGTTGGAAAAAAGTCAAAGACAACTTAGTTGGGCAATTCCCAATACTCATTTTCTTCTCAGCTAAAGGCTGTGACCGTGGGCTATTGCCCCTTACCAAGAAGTTTAAGCTTTCATGAATCACAGATAGTGAAAGCTTCCTAACAAAACTTAAGACAACAAAAAAAGGGTTTATGCTGTTAATATGCTTTCATAGCAAGCAAGAATGAGATACATAAAATTATCATCCTGGCTTTGCAAGCGACAGAAAATGTGCAGCAGAATCATAAAAGTGTGAAAGAGGAGTAGTTAGCTTTCAGAGCAGGAGAAATAAAGCTGTTGTTTGCTCATGTCAACAGGTTTGCGTTCTCAGTCTTTTGAACTTTACCTTTGTTCAAACACAACACTGAATTGGGGTGGTCACTCTTGTTGCTGCGAGTCAGAACTACTGTAAATACCAGATGCTGGCATGCGGTGTTTCAGAGGTTGCCAAAGACTCAGGGTTTCCTTAATTGTGGAGGATAAAGACAATGGACACGTATTACACTTAGTACTAATGATTGTCACATAAAGGCCATTATGGTTTTCTGCTTTGGTGTAATTGCATCCTTAAAATAGAGATCTCCCCGAGTTCTCATCAGTGTTCACCCCTGGAAAGATACCTTAGGGCAGTTGTGCACGTTTTTTTCCTTTGCTTTGTGCTGCTGCTAGTAATGGTGGATACCACGATCAGAAGTTGCAGTGGGCTAGAGGGATCCCTCATTCCTAGAAGTAGTGCTTGATTGTGCGCTGAGCTACATATCATGTGCATGTACAATATTTTCACGGTAGTGTGACTTTATAGTTAGTCTGAATTCTTCACAGTTTTTTCTAGCCAAAAATCTTAGGGCTTAGCTAAGAGCTAAGGTATTTTATAGCTGTTTGGTTTGCATACCAAATTTTGTATGTGTGCTTCAAATTTATTTATTTTATGACAGCTTAGAAAAAAAAAGTGCTTGTAATTAGTGAACAACTGCTTATTATATTATCTTTGAAGGTCAGCTCCAAGTATGAGTGTCCAACACATGCAGTGTGTTTACTGAGTAGCCAGAGGTTGCGATATTTGTTAATGGCAGACATCACTAATTTGAAACTTAGTTCAGTTTGTATTTTCTGTCTTGTTTGCAAAACAGCCATTTTGAACAATAGTGCGAGTGACTGATCGTGTTTACCAAATGTTTTTATGATTTGCAAGATTTTGTTATTGGATTTGGGACCAAAGGAGGCAACGTACAGCCACATGAGAAACATGTTCTTTCAAAAGCTGCCTAAATTGGTGGTGTTTGAAAGTGGAAAATATTATAAAGTCACAATCCGCAGGCTGACATATGAGGGTGTGGTTTCATCATTGTTGCACAACCTTGTCAGCATTGCGGATTAGATGGCAATTTGCTAATATTTACGTGGGGTCCCCTAAAATGCTGTCGCTCCTTTGTACTGTAGGTGGATGAGGGTGAGGATAGAAAGTGCTGGAGTTGCAGACGTGCTCGTGGAGGTGAGGGGCGCGAGCAGGGACACTGCAGACAGCAGCTGCTCTGTCTCTGTCCTTGCAGTGAGTAAGCTGAAGAGCCAGTGCTGCGTTGTGTTTGTCTCCCCTGCCATGTATCGATATTCCCATTTGTAGATGGCTGCATGTGCAGGCCAAGGAAGTGGTGACTTCAGCTCCTCCCTGGATGGAGGGGGTACGTGAGCTATCCGTTGTGTATTCTGATCGCAGTGTTGTGGACTTTATCAGTAGTAGTGTGTCAGTATATACTCTAGTTTAGTCCCTTACTCTGGTTTAGAACCCTTTAGGTTCCCCCTCAGAAAGCAAGAGAATTTCAGTATCTTCAATACTGTAAATGTGTTGGGAAATACCTTGAGTGCTCTGTTTTGCATTCTGTTCATTCATAGGTGCAAAACAAATCTGAATGCTAACAGAAGATCTCGTATAAGGAAAGACATGAAGTAGCACCACTGTCAGTGTTACTCTTTTCAAATGAGCTACCTAAAAAAAAAAAAAAGTCTTAAAATTGACAGCGTTTTTATACAGTAAACTTACTGCCATATTCATATCCAGTTTTTAACGCTGCCATTTAAAAATATGGCTGTTAATATCTGCATTCGTTCTAACAGCTATCTTGCATCTACATAAAATTGTGTTGCAGATACTTAAGCTCTAAAACTATCTCAGGAGGAGGTGGCATATGTGTGGTGTCCCAATTTTCATTTTAACTTGCATACCACTTCAAAACACAAAGTTGCTGTCATGGGCGGTGCCAGATCCTCTCAGGTTTCCACCTGCCACGTACCACGTCAGGCTGGTAGAGGAGATGGACGGCTGCGTATATACTGAGAATCAAAACGATAGATGGTGTCCTCAGTTTCTGTCTGCCAGGGGACATACAGCATACGCCGTGTGTCACGTGGTGAAGTAGTGGAAGGGGCTTGAGTTTCCTGCAGAGAGAAAATAGAGTAAGAACCTCTGTAGAATTACTCTCAAACTTCAGCAGTTACAGAGCTTGAAATATAGAAGACTTTATTATGTGGTGGTAGTTGTGTTTCGTTTCTGTGATCCCCTTGAGTCATGTACCAATCATTGTGTTTTTAGCAAGTTCTCTAGTTTATTTTTGGCTGTTTCTCTATGAGATTAAACCCATTTTTGGCAGGTCACAAGTTGCAAAGGGGAAAGTCTCATTCTTTCTTGATCCTGGCCGCTTGCATTTTTCGCTTTACGCTGGTTCCTCACCTTCTCTTAACCCTCCTTCCCCCGGTGGCGGGGGGGGGGTGGGAATCATCTGGATCATTTTCTTTCAGTTTGAGTATAATCATCTTGCTGATCAGTTCAGCGTGTGCCAGAACTGGCACAGGAGAAGAGGTGGGATTGTGAATCCAGCAAAATGAAAAGGGGAGTAAAAACTGTGTGGCTTTGGTGAATGGAGCAGGCAGTGCTTGTTTTTAGTGATCAGCCAGTGTTTTCTCTTATTGTCACTGTTGAATGTGTGATGCCTTGCCGGGGAGGTTACCCCTGTACAAGCTCTGGGTATCATTAGCTTTTGCACTGTCTTTTTTTATTCTTGGTGGCTGGTGTGGTTTTGATAGGACTTTGCACCACATTTAGATTAATATTAAACTTTCTAGGTTAAATCTCACTCAGCTATAGTTCTGACCGTTTAGCAGTTCCGAAATTGTGTTGAGCTGTGAAGTTAGGCCTTCAGAAGAGCCGTATCAGTCCTGGGCAGGTGGGCTCAACTGCCTTCTGAAGGTGCTAATCTGTATTCCTTGTCAGGATGGAGTCCAGATAGCTAATTTTTACCTCACCTAATCTTAGCTGTCTTAAATCCTGCCCTGAGTAATTGCTTGTGAAAAGCATTGTGTGGGTGACTTGTCTAGCTGTGGTGCTGTTAGGGATAGATCATCGTTTTCCACAATATTTAGCTAGTTATTCAGAGGCTGCCCATTCTTTTCCCACTTTTCTTTGTCTTCCAGTGTATTTTTCAGCTTGCTTGACAAATTGGAACAGCAGTCTCCTTACTAACCAGGGTGGTATCATCCCCCAGCGTGGGTCTGTATTGATCCTGTGAGGTATTAGTCCTCTGCAAAGATGTGAATAGTGGAAATAAGTAAAGAATATATCGAACGTACACAAACTAGTGGGAATCAAATGAAAATACAAGCAGTCTTAATTTTTGTGCAGCTTTGCTTTTGATGACATTATTTTAGAAGCATAATTTTTAGTATCATTTCCTTATCTTAAATAATAGGGTGCTGTCCTGAATCTCACATGCTGTATCTGCAAGGTTAGCACCTTTACATAATGCAAAGGGCGTCTGCTATTCAAGCGCATGGAGCAATTCACAACAGGAGGAATATTATTAAAGGAGCTGAGATACATACTGCTGTAATTGAATTAAAGAGACTTCTGACAACAGTAGAAGGATTATGCAATTCCAGAATTTTGAGTGATAGTTCAGCTTTTGGAAAGGAGAGTGGTCTGGCAGGCACAGACCCGTTCTTTCCATTTCTTTTTTTTCCTGTGCTGTCTCTACCAGTAACTTCAGATCCTGTGTCATCTCTTCATCTAACTCTTGTCCCTCCTCTTCGGCCTCATCAAACCAATTGTAATCTCCTTCTTGAACCACTTAAAAATGTGCTTACATTCAAACTTGTTTAATTTCTTAAAACTCAGGGTCTTGTTGCACTTTTTCTTCCCAGAGCTCTACCTCTCTTTTTCTCTTTTTAATGATCTCATCCAATTCTAGATGTACTAGTTTTACTTTTTTAAATAATGGATTTGAAGGATAAAAGTTGCCTATGAGAAATTCAGGTATAGTAAGCACAGAAGAAGGGCTTTCCTCTGCCAGGGCACTGCCAAGCACCTCTGAAGCTTGGCAGTGGAAGCCATTACAGGGAAAGCCTGTCTTTGTTCTGGTAGCCCAGAGCATCCTGCCTTGCCGGGGTAGGAATGTACTGGCTCCTCCATGCTACGAACTATGCGGATGGTAGAAAGGATAGCGCATGTGCTGTTCTTCCACCTGGAGGAATTGAGAGAAGCTTGTTGAAAACAATCCTTCAAAATCTTAGTTGCTAAAATACCTGCTAAATAAAGATTTTGTAAACCTCAGAAGAATGCTGATTTATATAGCATGTCTGGAATTTGGGTGGACTCCTGTGAGGTTTTCAAAGACAATTTGCTATTTAATGTGGCCAAAGCAGTCTTCTCCAGATGCAAACCTGAGTTTACTACCGTGTTCTTAGAAGTTTGTTCTGCTGTAGGAATCTGGCACAAAAGGTTGCAGCCCTAATGATTTTAGTCTGGCAGAGAAAAAAATGGCTAACATCAAGGTTTTTCTGCTGGGAAGTATTAGATAAAATTAGTAAGACATTGTTTTGCCTGCCCCACCTATAATAAAATAGTAGTTAAACTGGCTGTGTTCTTGAGTAACTTCATGTTCCAACTTCTCTCTCCTCAGTGCTTATCATGCTATAGTAAATCAGAATAATTCAGGTCTTAATTATTTTTGTTCTGCATTATAGGAAGAGTTTACAATTTGCACATGAGACTCAGTAACTAGTTCAGTGCAAGCAGAGCTTGCAGTAAATGTGTTTGCTCAATTATGAGCAACCAGCTTGAAGCTGGTTTTTTCAAACTCTTCGAGGGTGTGGGGATAGAGGCTTAGCAATAGGTGTTTTACTGGCCACCGTTCTTGAATTCAAAACTGTGGAAGGACCTATCTACCCATTTTGGAAGTATTTATTTTTCTTCTGATATTTGCAAGGACTGTCTGCTTGGAGAATTTAATAGGAAAGTATTTTTGTTTGGCTTTTATTTTGATTTAACATCGCAAGAAAATAAGTTGGAAAATGTTAGCTCTCTGGATCACTGGCAGATGTTCTGTGGGCTTGTAGTGGTGGAGCTGCTGGTGTAAAGGTGTCAGAAATTCCATCTTTTGCTCTCCAAAGAGCTAAGATTTGATGTAGTCAGCTCTGACAATTCAGTTATCTTCCCTCTTGCTTGTTGTCTGGAATGTACTTTCCAGGTATTCCTGCTGTAGTCCCAAAATGACTGCTCTTCACTGCAGCTCTTGTTTGTATAACATGTGAATGTATGTTCTTAGCTTGGGTTCCTGTGGAAGGCCCAAGGAAGATATTTTCTTCTGTTAGAAAAAGGGTAAAGCAAGAATACATGATACTCGCTCATAGGATGCAAATTAAAAGGTATATAAAATGTAGATATAATCCTCCTGTCACTGGGCCATTGCTTTATGATCACATATAAGTGATACAGCTGCATTGCCCTCTTTATACTATTATTATTTACAAAATAAGATCGTGGCTGGTTTTGGGAGTGCTTTTTTTTTGTTGTGTGGAACAGAAAAAAAATAGCAATCGGGGAAAGCTTTAAGTGTGAAACAGCAGAGGTTTTTTGCTGGGGCAGTCCTGATTTGGAGACAAGAAGATAAGAGACTTTCCATGGTTGGGGAAGGTACACCGCACTCGTAAATGCAGTGGTGTCTGTGTAAGATGATGGGTTGTTTTTTATTCTTCAATTCCCTTTTCCTCCCCATACGAACTACAGTCAGCATTTTTATAGACGGCTTCCTTGGGCTAGTTGCACTTTGTGGCAGCTGCTGTTTGTTTGAAATGGAAGAATGCCAACAAGCACCTAATTTTTGGTAATAGAATGAAGAGAGTACATAAACAGAATTTGTTTGGGTGTAAGAAATTGGCTCATGTTTTGGCAGTTTTTTTGTATGGTTATTGTTGGGTGTGTTGCTCTTCTTTGAAATATGTTATGTAATTGATGAAAACTAATACTAATGAAAGAGCACAACTTGCTCTGCTTTTGCGAATATTTGAATTACAATCTTGAGGATAAACTGTTCTGATCCACATTGTGCCCCCATGATAGTGTCAGGCTGTAGGGGACATTTGTTCATTAAACCTGTCCTTCCAGTAACTCTGTGGCCGCAACTGAAATTTCACCAACTTGTGCTTTCATACTAGCCAGTGATCTGGTTTTTTCTCTGATCAGAAAATGAGCTTTTGAGAACGGTCATTCTTTTTTTTTTTTCATAATGGAATAAATTCCCCTCAGATTAATTCATGTAAAATGTGTGGAAAATGCCTAACTTCCTTCAACTGTAAGAATTCTGTAATAACATCCAAGAAACACTGAACGGGGGGGGGGGCGGGAAAGGGAGAGTACAGTCATGCACTATATTTTTGAGCCTTTGATTGCTTAAATGGTAGGCAGGCAGAGTTGCACTGACTCATGGGCTTAGCTGACCTACATTTACCTAGCTCTGATCTTTCTCCAGGCACTATGTAGATTTGTTAATGTTCTAGTTTTAGGCTGCGGGCTAGTGATAAAGGACTGTAAGCTGTACTGAGAGTTTGCTCATGATTTGTTGCATTTTCAACTGTTAAAAGCTTTAATATGCAACTGCTCCACGTTACAGTACAACTTCATTTCCATACATTTTTATTTATAAAAATGTACTTTATTTTTCCATAGAGAGGATATATCAACATAGGATTTTTTCAGAAACTGGTTGGCCTAAAATACTACTATTCAGGCTGTGATACAGCTGTAAATACATGACCAGTGGTCTTCATAGCTCCTGGTTACGGGTTGTTGTTTGCAAATTCAGGATCTAAAAAAACCCCAACCAAACCTGATTTTCAGTGTCACAATTTTGTCTGTGTTTTTATAAGCATTTTAGCAGTAAGTTTCTTCGGATTTGGAAGTTCAAAAAACCTTGTTGTATCAAATTAGATAATCATCCGTGTACTAAGACTTGATGGATTTCAGTTTGAAAAGGAAGGAGAACCTGAGGGAAGATTGTCTTTCCTTACGCTTTTCAGAAAAAAAAGCTGTCAAACCTTGACAAAGTGAGAGAGAAGTAGAGGGTGAGGGAGAAATTCCTTATTTGCCGCTCAGATGATTAATGTAAGAGCTTTTTCTCTGCTAATAAAATCCAAGTGCAGTCATACGCATGTGCCCTTTTTTCCTTGCCAGAAAACAGACTTCTGTCTGAATGGTTCATTTTCTTCCTCTATTTCAGCCTGTCCTGATAGCTCTAAGAATAGGTACACTTTGTAGAAGTAGCTCGGTGAGCAAGATTGTATAGCTTATGGTATACATAAACTATTTCATCATTTCAATCTATATGTGAACTAGTTTTGACTTGTTCGGCCTTCTGCTTAGATACAGTTGAATTATTCCTTGCCACCATTAAGTAAAAGCTGTATTCTTAACTCGTTTGTGGAAAAGCAGTTGAAGTGGGAGTATTTGCAGCTTAAACTAATTTGACTGGAAGATCTGAAGCTGTTGATTATTAGATGAAAGCCACGTTATTGCTTCTTGAAAGCAGAAATTGACACTTCATTTTCCTAGCTTTCTTGTAGCACAGGTGATGCCAAGATGATGATGCATCAGCAGTGCTATTTCTACCCATTTTTCTAGGACAAGCAGCTGTGTAACACGTACTCCTCCTCCTTGTATTCCTCCAGGAGAGTGTTCGTGTTGCTAGACTGGAATACCAGTGGAGATTTCATTACAGGCAGTTGGGGTAACATTAGCATTCATTCTTTAAGTGGTTAAGGAGAGCACAGCAAAAAACAGTCGACATGGGGAGAGCTTGCAGGTCAGGCATTTTAATCCTTTGGGGTCTTCGGAGAACCTTTTTTCCCCTTTCTTGGAATTAGTTCTGTTGCTGCTGCTTTTGTCTGCGTAGTTAAGATGCCACTTGGTCAGTTATAGTAATCAGCGTTGTTGTACAAATATAAAAGTACTCTTACTTTCATTTCGGTGTGTGAGAAAACAAATTTTCTTGTGTAGATTTATTTGGTTAATTGGTTTTATGTAGTTTGTGTTACAATCTAGATGCAGTTAGCATCTCCAAGATGTAAAGGTGATGTCATTGATGAAATGTTTCTTCAAAGTGGTGTAAAATCTGCTGGAGTGCAGATGTATGTTATACTATTGTAATCATATTAGAGAGATTAACTTAGAAACTCATTCCAGTTTTGTTGCGACTGGAAAGAGCAGCGACTGACAATCAGGAGGGCTTGGGATGTTGCTCTGAGAGGTATTTAACATGAGTATTTTTTTTAAAGAGAACTAATATTGGAAGGCAGGTACTCGACACAGGGAAGTTTGATCCCTTACAGCATGTCAGACTGAACACTAAAATTGGTGACAGCAGCTCACTAGTGAGTTTTGGAAACGCAGGCTGAAAGTCCTTTCCGCTGTATCAGCTTCAATAGTCTCATTCATTCAATATTCTTAACTTGTATTATAGAAAAAATACATTGCAAATGTGATACACTTAAAAATTATCATCTGCAGAATATTTGTATAATATTCTAGTCTCACAATTTTAAGCTCTTCAAGAGGAAGGCAAAGATACAGGTCTTTAGATGTCCTCTCCAGTCACACAGGAAGGAGTTCAGAGCTACAGTTGTATCTGGTTCTTTCAGACATTTTCAGGAATTTGGTTGTACTTTTTTTTTGTACTCACCAAGGCTGTATGAGAATGTTTTGAATTCAGTCCTCAAACTTTAATTGCAAAATCTTGATAGGTGGAAATGAGGCAAATAAATGAAATCTGAAGTTCTGGTAATATAAGAAAGTTTAATTAAAAACTGGAGCACCCATGCCACCAGATTTTTTTTTTTTTTAAATTTACGTGCTACTTGTTGTTAGTGTCAGTATCTGAAAGGAGAGATCTTATGTACATCGTGTACCATCCCGCCTAATGCTATCTCATTTTTAAGGTTTATTCAAGCATTGTTTACTTTTATTTTCATCCTTGGTCTCATAGATGTGAGCATCTGCAAAGAGACATTCACGTTTGAAAACTCCCAGAAGTTCAGAACTTGTGTATCTTGAAACTAGCATTTAAAAGAGGGTGGAAAGCAACCCTTGTGAATAACTTCGGTTTAAAAGTGATTGGTGGTTAAACCTCAGTATGAAAGATACTAGATGGAAAAAAACATCAATTTCTGATCATGCAGTGTAAGAAAGGCATTTTGTTATGTTGGTATATGTTTACTCGCGTTAGTTAAAATCATGTTAATATTAATATGTTTAATAACTTATTGTACATCTCTGGCAAACGGTCAGATTGGGTTACAGTCGTGAATTGCAAAATAGAATAGATCCATCAGTATGTTTTAGGTTTACTGTTCTGTTTTTCCACTCCAAAGGAGAGGTTTGGAAACACTGACGAGAAGGTAGAAACGTAGTAGAGGTAGATTTCCCCTCTCCCCTGCCAAGAATTCCACAAAGCCTTGTCCTCTCCACACCGCCATGCCCCTGCCTCCCTCCAGAGGAGACTATTATCTTCCACCTGTCTTTCTTATACAGCTGCAAGTGGAAGATCATTGAAATTTATATGATACTGTTTTGACATTGCTCTTAATCTATGGCAGAAGTCAAGCTCACCAGACTGAGGTATCTTATGGGATTCTTGAATACACTTAATGTGAGGTTAATGATTGCTCTGCAGAGTTAAATAATCTGGGGAGCAGCGGGAGAAATGCAGTGTGAAATATGTGCTCCCGAAAAAGTGAGAGGATTCCTTCCCAGGAGTTGGAACAGAAAGCTTCTATGTAGGTTGCAGAGACGGTTTGAGAAGGAGAGGGAGATCAGATTTGACTCTGAATTAAGCCTCTTAAGGATTATGTATCTTTAACGTTACCCCTAGACTTACTTTTACAATTGGAAATTTTCAGAACTTCCCCCCAGTATTCTCTTAGAGTTCTTCTTACAGATCCAGTGTTGGTGTAAGATTAGACTCTCTTTTCTAAGCATCATTCCTGCTCTACCTTGTGGGTTACCACTTAGACCATTGACTTTAGCATGTTTTTCAAGCAGATGCTTTTTTGTCTGAGTATATAAATCAAAATTAATTTTTGAAATATGTAATAGAAGGCTAAAAAATATTTTTTTCCTTGAGAGAGCTTACTTTTTTTGCCTTAAAATGAAGTTTGTGTAAGCTCTGAGTAATTAAGCTTCAACTTTTCGCTGGTAATATTTTTTAGTATTTTGGGTTTGTATTATATTTGTACTTCAGTTTACGTATTATCAATGGTAATAGGCATGGATTTTGCTGACTGGGCCAATTCAGCTGTCTGTTCGTATGCATTGTCACGGCAATTGTGCTCGTCCTTTGCTCAGGTAACTACAGTTATAGTTACTGTAAAGTAAAAGGCTCTTGATGCACTGACACATCGGTAATGGGCGGCATGACAAGCAGCTTACCTCTGAGCAAATCACAATCTCTTGCCTGCGTTAGGGCTGACCGTAAGCAGTCTGTATCTGAAAACCACTTTTTCCTTGGAACTTGTGTGGTGAAGTCCCAATCTGTTATCTGTGATTGGGACTTGGAAGTGCTGTGGCGTACACTCAAGTTTGGAGATTGATACAGTGTAGGGCAGATTCGAGTTCGGCATTTAAAGGAATCAATTTGATGTCCTAGTGGGCATGTCTGTTACGCAAATGCACACCTGAAAATATTAAAATTGGAATTTAAATAGTCTGAAATGGCTTTGGCAAAGTTTTAACACATGCCAGTGTCTCTCTGCTGTGTTTTAAATGTTGTTTGCGGAGTGTGGGTTAAACTCATGCTGATTGTGAGTGGCTTGTGTAGGAGTTGTGTAAATAATTTAATTAAACTTCTGTTTGACTGAACAGAATCAAAGTATTTGATTTTATTTGTCAATTTGAAAAAACAGCTCACTGAGGCTTTTGAAATTATGTGGAATAATTTAGAGTGTACAAGCTAGGTCCCCAGAAGCTCATACTGCTTGTGAGATTGTTTCTTGCAAGGGTGTATAGCTTTTATAAAATCCTAGTGCTCTCTTGCTTAAAAGTGCATACTGCTTAGGCATTTCAGTTGCAGAAAAACCTTTTAAATTTGAATTAATGGTTCAGAATAAGTACTAAAGTGATGTCTTTCTGAAGCTGTTTCACAACTAAAATAAGTATGTTCTAACACAGAGATCATTTGTATAGCGCCAGGCACTATTCATTGGGATGTATTGGAGGATCAGGTTGGACGAACAGCAGGCAGGGAGCTAGCACTGTATTTCAATTTGCTTAAAATGCAATGGCTTCCCCCCCCCATCCTTTTTTGTAGAGATTACTGTACTCGCCAAGTGACGTGGTATCTCGGTTCTTTTTCATATCAGCACGTAGTGTTACCTTAAAAAGGGTAGAAAATTCTGTCATGCTAGCAGAGTGTGCTGTGTGGGTAGCTTGCAGAAATCTACTTCTTGAGGGATGAGGCTGATTTGAGAGGCAGAGGACAGGAAGGTCGGTTAAGTTGGGTAGGTTTAATGTCATCAGTCATATGGCCTAATAAGTTTATTTTGAAACAGTGTTTGTCTCAGTTTTTTATGCAGGGATCTTTTAACTGGTTTACTTTGTGTTTGCAGGTATAAAACATTGTTAAATAAAGCCTCATAAAATCAAATAAAATTCTGGTTTCTTCAGGCCCAAATAGGATGGGTTTTTTTGCACTATAGTCTGACTAGGATTAGTTTTTGGGTTAGATGTTGGTAAATTTTTAATGTCCTCTCTTAAATTACGAAGAAACAGTTGCATAGACGCATCATTTCCCTATGTGAATACATCATTATATAGTAAAACAGTTCCCTTAAGATAGTATTAATGATCACTTTGTTTAACTTTTGTCTTGTGTTCCCTAATTAAAAAGTAGCACTTTCTTTTGCTCAGAAAGAAGTATCAGGCCTGTGATACCTCGGTTAAAAATGTTGGTAAATGAAAAGGCTGTATTATTATCTGGAGGAATTAGGGTTGGATCTATATAACTTTTAATAGTCTATAGTTGAGATTATTATTTTGTTTTGTTGCATGACTGCATCAAAAATAGCTCCTAAAAAACATAATTCGGTTATGATTCAGCAAGTGTTTTTTTGTAGGCATGTTTTTGGAATATGATAAATTCTAGCTGGTATGTTACTGAATAAAAATGACTTGGTTATATTGAGAGAGAGTATAAGCCAAGTTTAAGTCCTATGCCAAGAACTGTGAAGCCATTCACTTGAAGCACAATGTAGGGATGCCGTTCTGTTTAGGTGTTGTACTGTCTCAGTTGGTAATTAGCAGTCAGTTGTGTGAAGGTTATTTAAAGCATTAACTGTTTCACTGTGCTTCAGATGTTTCTATCGCAGATGTTCCAGTTTGTTGTGACTGTTAAGAATTGTTTGGTGACTAAACCAGATTATATGAATATTTGTTTAAAAAGACTGAAGGGCATTAAAATGGTTAAAGTCTTTTCACACATAAGTGATATATGTATAAATCACTTTTTGTGTAAGAAAACTACATTTTGTAATCGCTGTGGAATTTAGCTTGAACTTCAGCTTTGAAATTTATGAATGTAGATGGCTGTGAGCCATGCAAACAGCAAGTACATGAGTTTTGTTGGAATAAACCACCTAAAGTCTAAAAAAAAAATACTGTGATTGAATTACTGTGTCTACAGTTTGTGGCAACAGCCTGCACTTCACTAGAGATGATTTTTCAAATTTTGAGAACCTTTTTCTATGGTTCAACCTCCCAATCTAGTTAGTTGTATCTTGATACAGTCAAGCTAAGGATTTACCATGAGCAAGACTTGACACTGATGAAAAAGCTGGTGTCTGCCCCGCTTTTCTGATGGAAGGGTGGAGGATAGCAAAGAATTGTCTCAAATGACCATCAGAGTACACTGAAGATGAGTGAGAGTGGTAAGCTGTAAGGTACTGGACCAAACTGACCTGCTTTTATCTGTAGCCATAATATTTGTGACTAGTGACTGTTAATGTGAATATCCTTCCACATGCCAAGAATGTGTTGTTAGTGGTATTTTCCAGTCCTTTTGTCTGTTTTGTCAGTTTATTCAACTCCTTGTTCAGCTTCTTTCTGTCCCAGTATCTCTCTGCTGTCCTGAATGTTCAGATGCTATTCAGCTAATTACAGCTGGTGGGGGAAGTTTATAGAAACTTCCAGGTGCTACGAAATGCCAACATGTCAGGCCTTTTTATTGGGAATGTTTCATTTTCTGTAAACTAAATATAAGCTCTCATTTCAGTGTGGAGTTTTTTGTGGTCTTGTTAAATACTTATTTTTTTTCCATAGAAATATAGATGCAAAATATCTAAAAAGGTGCAGGAAGATAATGTTGGGAAAAGGCATTTCATCTTAGGTTTGTTATGCAGAGTTTCAGGCACAGGGCTAACAAAATTCGTAAGAGCAGCTGTACTGAAATTGATGATATTTAGATCTTGTGTATTTTTCTACACCTAGGCAGTTTCAGTTCTGTGCTTATGCACTCAGGTAGTGGTACCGTTAGTTTTGCAGAACTCCGGAAAAGTAATTCTTGTTTTTTCTGTTGTCAAGGGTAGGTATCTGTGGTGTTTTAGAAGGTAAACCAGCTTGTGTCTAGGCTTATATGAACTGATGCAACTTCTCACCCTACATGTTGGTTTAAAACTGGTCACGGGATGAGCTGCAGTTTGTCCTGTGATTACCTCTAATGGGAATTTGAAGAAAAATGCATTGTATACAGTTTTAGAGCCTAAAGTACTTTGCTAAAGACTTGGGAAGGAATTAAGATGAGATTTGGGATGCAAACAGGTGAGTTTCTGGCTCCCAACACGCAGGTTTTTTTGAATGCTAGTATCTTAATAAATTTTATCATTAATTTATTAATTGTATTGAATATAAAGCCTTCTTTAACAAAGATCCTTCTCTTTTATTTTTAGTATATTTTTGGGGAGTTCAGCCCTGATGAATTTAATCAGTTCTTTGTGACTCCACGATGCTCTGTTGAGGTAAGATCAACTTTAAACTTCTTCTAGAAATAACATTTTAAAGCTACATCTCTTTGTGTATATTTGAAATGTACCAACACAATGATTTTTTTATCATTCTCTCAGCTTGCTAATTTACAAACTGAAGATATTGAACAGGAGTCTTCTTTCCATGTATGTGAATGTTAAGTCAATTTTTAGAAATAAGAAATTAATTATTCCACCTTCTGCTTGTCATCTTTCAGAGCTGGAATAGCTGACATTGTAGTGATGGGATGTTAAAAGTGAGTTATCCAGTCCTATTACCTTAGCTTTGATTTTTATTTTTTTTTTTATTTTTATTTTTAGAAGTAGGTATAGAGAACTTTTTCAGCAGTGTTCTTAGTTGTAAGTAAGGTGGGCTTCTAAATCTTGTGAGCCTTTTGAAGTATAAGGATTCTTAATATTTTTTGACAGGTGAAGCACTGGTAACCATCAAAACTATGCTTACAAGGAAGGCTGTGCGTGAGGTCTGAGAAATGAGAGATGGATCAATAATGAACTAATTACAGTGGCAGTGAGAACCACAGAGTGAAACAGTTGTCTTTGTGTGTTTGAGTTCGTAACATACTACAGATAGCACTGTAGACTCATTCTCTGTAGTTCTTGGTAGAGAGTGAAGAAACTGTTTTCCTTTGTAGGGAAGGGTATTGTGCCATTGTCCTAATCTCCAGACTTGAAAAATAATTTTCCTCTAGGTCAATTTCCATGTTCTTCCTCCAAACATTTCTATTCAAACATTTCAATCATGCTTCCGTCCTCCCCCCCCAACTTAAAGGAAATGAACGCTTCAACTGTAGATGGGGAAATCCTTTTGTCGCATTTTACAAATCTGACGACCATTGTTAATGCGACTTAGTTTCCTGTAACTTAATTTTCCGAGTATAATTAGTATAGTATACTGCTAAACAATAAAAGTGCATCAAGGGAATGGGGTGGGGTGGGGGGTAGGGGAAGCTTAGGAAGAAAAAGATAGCTTCTACTTGCCTTTAGGGATAGCTTTGTATCTTCTCTGGTAGGTGGGAAGTAATGCAGACTGGATCTTCAGGTAATACATGCTTCTTCTGATTATATTGCTGTTTTCCCACCATTAAATACAATAGCAGCAGTATGACGTTTGCATCCTGTGTAGTGTCACCTTAAGTGTCCTACATCAGCTATTCTAACGCTTACATTGTGGAAGATGGAAATGTCATATCTTGACTTCTATAAAGCTATTCTCATAAGTTATGTTGAGGAAACGTGAACCTACAGTATTTGAACCAGTCTTGCTTCATTTTATAACTGTCTCAAGTGTACCACTTACTGGTTAGCTATCAAAATAAAAAACTGTGTTGAACGGTGTTCCTTAAGTTTGTCCTTGATCTGGTTCAGTTCAATGTTTTAATTATCTGGATGATGAAATAAGCATAATTTTTATTAGTTTTACACTGTGCAGATATTTCAGAGAAAAGTGGTCTGAAAAAATAGGGTGAAATTCAAGAAGGACAAGGCTGAGGTTACAATACTGTGGTGATGTTTGACATACATTCTGTTGGGGGCAGTGCCAGTTCTGGGAGTCCCAGCATCCGTTGATGCTGGTGTTCTTCTGAAGTCCCTTACCTGTAGAGTGAAGGGTGGGCTGAGGCAAGGGACTAGTTAAAGCTAAAAGTTGTCTAGAACGTCTCTTTTTACATGGCATTTTTAATGTATGTTCTATCAGATACCTCTTGACTGAGATGATTCGGATGACCCAGTTGTATGAAACAGGTCAACTCAGAAATCTCTACTTCGCAAAGGTGCTGTTGATTATCCAGATCTGTAGGGGACCAATAGGTGGACTACTTAATTATTCATTCATTCATTTATTTATTTATTTAATTTTTTACTCTGTATTTTCCTAAGCCCTTTGAATTGGAGAAATACAAGAATTACAAGTTTTATCATAAACTGTTGACTGTAGACTTTGAGTAACTTTTTTAGCTCTAACTATAAAATTATATTGAATCTGTGTTCAATATTAATATAGATAATAGGTTCTTAACAGCTTGGAGCCTCTTTCTGACCCATTGACTGTCATTTTTGACCTGGAAAGTTGGTGTATTTAGATGTATTATGGTTTGTAAATGGATTTTACAGTATGTGTTCTTTTTATGCACTTTTTTATAATGGAATTTTAGGACTATTTTTCTTGCCACTTCCAGTGCACTGTTGTCTACAGTGCTTTAAGGCGGCAATATGTAAGTATCTGTAGCTTTAGAGAACTGAAGACTTCAATGGAAAAGTCTTTGATATTTGTTACACCATTATAGTTAATATTTAGAATAGCATTATAAAACTGCACTATACTCTCAAAGTTTTATCTCCCACTGCAGAAACAGTTCAGCTGTTCTCTAGGGAGCTGCTGGATGCCAATGTCGCAATGGCTGCCAGTTCCTGCAGGCACAGGAGGCGGCTTTCAGCTGCTGGGGGAGTTTGGGGGCAGGTGAGGGGGGATTAGAAACTGCCTGCCTGTGGTTACGCAATAACAGGGTTTCTATCAACCACTGAGTCTGTAAAAAGATGCCAGTGTTTTATACTAGACATATTTACAATCCAGATAGAAACTATATGATGTGGTTACATTATGCTTAGTCTGATGATAAAAAAAATTTTTGTTTTTGTTAAATGTGATTAAGAATACACTGTAGCTGAAATATTTCAAGGGCAACACTCTAGGTGAACCAGCTTGAGAGTCAAAAGGTTTAGGTGTGACTGTTGTCTGTGCAAAACTTTGTTTCATCCTTTCACAGGTAATTTGGTCTATCTTCAGTTATTGTCTAAAAAGAGGATGTGTTCCTCATTTTAAAATCGTGGTGAGTTACTGTTGAGGAAGGAAGATCCTGATGCTGTGAGGTGAATTGCTTGAGAAGTTGATGAGCCTATGGTGTGTAACCAAGATAATCTTTATCTTTCAGTAATTGTGGTAATCTGCAAGGACACCTGAAGTTACAGTGTGGGATTTGATAAATATAGAAGCATGAGTTCAAGACATGCTCTCAGAAAATCAAACCTTAATGATGTTATTTTTAAAGGATTCAGATGTTTCAAATGAAACTGATATCAAATGTTAATAGAGTTGCTTTGTCTTTAAATAAGTTTAATTTCTTTTTTGTGCAGCTCCCCCCATACAATGAAACAGCTTCATGTGGTATTAAGTCCACAGGTAAGTTTCATGATGGTAAGAAATCATCATCCTTTTTTTTTTAAACTTAAAGTTGTGACACTTTCCTTAGATTTACTACAACTTCTCTTTGAATTTAATCTTTAGAACTCGTCCAGCAGGTATATATGCATATATTTAGCAGGTTGGTTTTTTAAACACCTTTTATTGAATGAGATCCATGAGAGTATTTGAAAATACTGCATTGAACTTCAGCTAATTAGGGTGGACGTGCTTACGCCTCCTTGATTGTGCTATGACACAATCTTAATGTCTTGCTGAAATATTGTAGGATGTAGCTGTAAAAATATGGGGGGCTGAAGCTTGCTAGAGAACTTGTACTGAAGAAAAAAGTAACTAGTGTGGCATTCAGCTGGCCCTCCTGTAAGAGCCATAGCATGAGTATTTTCTGGCATTTGCAACCTGAAGACAGCTCTGCAAGCAGTGCTCTGTTCAGTGTTCCCATTGACTCTTGTTTCTGTCTGGCTCAGCTATTTTTTGGGGAAATTCTTTTTTTTTTTTCCTTTTTTTTCTTTTGGTGAAAGTATGACTCTTGATGTAAAAATGCATTACAGAGTTCCCGTTTTAAAGCTGTAACAGTCACATGCCTACTCTGTCTCAACCCATACACCTTACAACCTGGCCTTACTTCATAGTTATATAAAGTTGACAGTTAAGTAGGAGTTGCCATGTGATCATCACTATATAGTTTAAACTGAACTTTCTCAGTATTTTAAGCAGCAGGTAAATTAGTGTTTGTTTTTTCCCCTGAACCAGGGGAGAGCAAGGAAGCTGAGACTTACCTAGATGTATATGAGAATGATACAAATGACATCCAGATCTCCTTCAAAATAATACAAGTGTCTGACTAGACATTTCTCAAAAGTCCGTAAGAGGACCAAAATGCACATATTAATGTTTAGGAACACCTGATCATTATGCTTAGCGACTTTGGCCTTGCATTTAAAGGTAAATAAGATAGCTAGTCGTAAAGAAGGACAACAGGTCCCATTTGAAAGCAGATGTGCAATATTTGTGAAAATTTGGGAGCTTTATTTAGTACAAGACCAGTTTTAGGACCCTGAGTAGTTTTAAGTAGGAGTTTGAAATGTTCATTAAAAGGACCATGTGGTATGAATTGTCTGTTGTTGATGACAGGGGCGTCCAGTCATATATTGCTTTGTCTAACTATGGATTTGAGTTCTGTTCTTTAAGACTGAGATTTTAATGTTCGCAAGCCATACAGAAAGTTGGTTTGTACAAATGTTTTTCAGATCATTCCTAGACCCTGAGAGAACCCCTCCCAGCCCTGAGATTAGGTAATGACAGCAAATTAGGTTTTGCCTGAAAAATGTCTTTAACAAGCTTGCACTGTACTGTGCATGCATATTATCACTGTGATGGCTGCATAAGAAGCTGTGGAAACTAAAATGGAATGCTGTGCTTATGCAGAATATTTATAATTATAATGAGATGACACACACTGACCATGTTGTCACCCCCCATAGTCTAATTTTTTTCCTATCCTTATCTTCAGTATTTAACTTTATTACAGAATTAGAAGATCTGTTAATACTAGGAATAATCAAATCACGGCTGAAGCTCTAATATGCAGAACTCTGTTCAGACTAATTAGTACTGTGTATTCACAGCTTTTGTTATTGTACATAGACTTTGTCCTTGGAGCATCTGTTGATACTTGTTTCAATATGCGTGTCATGTTGTTCATGACAGATATATCTGTTTCAGTCCATTCGGAAATAGCACTGTGAACTAGATTGAAACAAAGATGCCCGGAAGCAAAGTGGAAAGTCAAAACGAACAGAAAAAATTACCTCTCATTTTTTCAGAGGAACTTCAGACAATCTTACGGCAAATGAGCTTCTGCCAGTCATCCCATAGACTAACTATACAGTAGCTACTGGTATTTATTATTCTAATCCTGCTGTAAGGTGTAAGGTTTAATTCCTCAGCTGTAACTTCCTCATTTGTGTGTTAAATGCTAGAATATCAGTTATGCTCTTGGCAAGATTTTCGCCTACGATGTTTATGTTGCACCTTCAGCTACATTACCATTGTGCCATAATTGTAAGGGATATGTTTTGTTTTCTGTTACCCACTTGCCCTGAGCTGGCTCTTGTGATTGTCTAGTGTACAGTAAGCTGATAAGTTCACCAAAACAGAAGAAAAAAATACTGGCTTGGATTATTTTTTTTGCTAGGTTAGCTTTCAGTAACACAAATGCTGGAAGCTTGCTGGAGTAGAGGAGCAGAACAGGAGTGCGGAACTGAGAACTCTCACTTTTGGCTGTGGTAGGCTTAACTCAACCACAAAGGAAAGCCACGTTCTTTGTTTCGAAGCAATTATTATTTTTTTACCTGGGATTTTGGAAAAAAAACAGAAATCCCAGATTATCTTGAATTGGTAGGGATTTGAAATGTGCCCAGTAATTCATTCTTATCATGGTTGGAGGAATATTAGGTGTTACCAGTTGTTGCTTGTGCTTTTTACTGTTACAAACGGTAATGAGCTAGCTCTTGGTTCATGCTTGAACTAACAAGTTGCTCCATAAGTAGATAAACTAATGAGGAATAGTTTTGTTGTGGATTTGTGTTCCGTATCCCTTAAAACCCATGCCCTGCATTTGCAAGCAAATGAAGCTGTGGCTGGTTTCGAGCTGTGTGTGTCCTGACAGGTCAGCCAGTGTATAGCACTGATAGCCAGTTAGTGTTGCTGCTAAACATAGGTGATGCCTGAGATCTCCCAGCCCTTCCCTCTTAAGTGGATATCAGGCAGCAGCTTTCCACCTCCCTGTCTCTAGGCTGCTGATTTTTTTTAAAAGAAACTTAAGCCCTCTTTTCTGGTGGGTGATAGCTAGTCAGTGATCGCAGAAGTAGTTGGTGAATGGTGGATTGACAGGCATGGTGTTATAAAATGCTTTCTCATGGGTGTAGGGGAGAGGTGAAGAAAATTTGAAATTCAGGCTCTTGTTAACGTGATTTAGAGAAATCAGATGTGTATGGAGAGTTTTTCTCTTTTTTTTTTAAAGTTTCCTTTAGTCTGGCAGCAAGATGGAAATTGATATGTGAAATGTGTTTACTTCTCATTTAGTTAGGTTAATAGATCAAAGCAGAAAAGCAATTAACATATCTTTGTTCATTAATTCATAATATGTTGGTATTGCATGTGTAAGTCAGACCTCAACACACATTGAATGTTTGTTACTCTTCATGTGATACTAAAAAATATGTACCCTGTAGATTCTTGTTTCTTTCATGGTTTTTTTTTAAGCTAAAATTTTTGTCAGTGGACTGTTCTAGAAAGTATTTGGAGAGTTTCAAAACAGTTATGTTGACAGTTATGTATCAAAACATTCTCTACTAGACTCTGTTCTCCCATAGGATTATTTCCTTAGGTGTGCAAATAACTTTTTTTCCTTAGGAAGTGTTGCTTCCTTTTTGTTGTGTTTAAAAAAAACCAAACCACCACACCATTTTTTTTAATGAGTGTCTGTGTTATACTTGAAAATAAGCATTTGTTGACGTGTCGTACATAATGTAAGTTGCATAAATCTTTAAAGTTTAGTAGTGTATCCACTTATATTCCTTTGGAAATAGTATCTAGTTGTTTGGTTTTCTAGTAACAGTTGTAAAAATTTGAAATGTGTTTTTTAGTCCCCCATCTTTGAGGAAACAGAAAATATTAAAATTAATGTCTTTCAAACAGTAACATACATATCATAGAAAGACCTACGAAACTTTAAGTACTAAAATGTGAGCTTACCTTTAACATTCCTGAGACTCAGTTTCATTAATATTATCTCTTTATTTGATAATTATGGAAATAGTTGTAACTGAAGTATTCAGTGTTTCTAGTTAGCATGCATGCATTATAAAGCTAATTAAGTTCCATGAAATTGCAGAACTTTGACAATATTTTGTGATATTGCAGCCTGCCATGAGAATATTTCTTAGTGTTTCTTTAAAGAGCATGTCAATGTTCCAGGGTAAGTAAGTAAGTAAATAAATAAATAAAAACCCAACAAAACCCACACCAAAACAAAAATACCCAAACCCTAAACCCAGTCCTGTTCACAAATTTTTCGGTACTGCTTGTATGTACAAGTTGAACACTGACTTACATTGAGGCATATCTGTTGTATTTCTTGTCATAAAATCATATGGTCATATATATCATATTCTCATATAATAATAAATTCAACTGTGATAAAATTAAATAAGATATTGATGAGCCTAGAGTTTCAAAAGTTGTAATTGCAGTGTTTCCATACAACTAAGAATATATTTTTCAGTTATTAAGGATTATGATAAATCTTTACACACGAGGAAAGCCAAACAACCCCCCCAAGAAACAAACTCCACATGTGGAAATTATTTTTAAAAGTTAAACAGGCTAAACAAGGCTTGGATTTTGTAATTGTCAGTGGAAAAGACTGGCTTTAGAAGTGTGGAGTTAAATATTGCACCATATTTTATATGCAGTTATCCAGTAATTAATGCAGAATATGACTAAAGTCATTGGGCTTTAATAGTTTTTCTTAATAGGTGTTAGTTGGAGGAACTGTGCCGTGATTTGGAAAATTACATGCTCTGTTTAAGAAAACCTGAATCATACTCTGTTGTCTTTAGTAGGAAAATGATGTTTTGAAATGGCCTTCAGGATTGAGATAGAGAATAAGAATAATTTTAGTTTGAGGGAATGTCGTTTGTTTTCTCAGTTGCAGGAAAATATGGGTTTTTCTTAATTTTTGTAGCTTTTTGATTAGATGTCATTCACTAACTCAGGTTTGCTTTCTCTTGTTCAGGGGAAGAGTATCAGAGAATTGAATTTGGTGTTAATGAAGTTATTGAGACACAGTCATCTGTACTAAATAACACCGACTACAGTATTTCAAGTACTCTGAATCCTCAGGCTCCAGAATTCATTCTCAGTTGTGCACCTGCTCAGAAAAACCCTGATGATAGTCTCAGTGAAACAAACTACAACTCCATTGACTGCCAGTTCACTGATCCAACCCTCGCTTTGGACAGCGGTTCTAATGCTGAAAACGATGGCTTGTCTGGAGGCCTTGGACAAAGGGAGCGTAAAAAGAAGAAAAAAAGACCTCCTGGATACTACAGTTACTTGGAAGATGTCAGCGACGGCATTGCTCCCACAGAAGCTCTTGTAAATGGCCATGCAAATTCATCGGGACTAAACAGTATAAGCACGGAGGATACGGAACTGACGGGAGACATACCCTCCCTGGCCACACCAAGGACTTGCAACAGCCCAGACAATTCTGTGGACTTCATTAATGAAGCTGTCTCTGATGATTCTGTTTCTAGCGCACTAGACAATACCAGGACTGCAGGGCAGCCTGAGGTATGCCGTGTTACTAATTCTGAACAGTTTTGCATCCCCTCAGAGACTGGCAGAGATAGCCCCTTAAGGACAGCTGTTGTACAGTCTTATGCTGGTACTGATACTACTGAAAATCTTGGCGTTGCTAATGGACAAACACTTGAATCCTCTGGTGAGGACACAGCTGCCAATGGGGTAGAATTGCACACTGTGGAAAGCACTGACTCAGACCAAGCTAAGCCTGAGGAAGCTTCACCTACTACTGAGGCAACAGTCCCGGTTGCAGGATCAGTCTCTGTTAATCAGCCTGCAAAATCGTGGGCTAGTCTTTTTCACAATTCCAAGCCCTCTGCTTCCACATCTGTGGTCTATGTTGAGACTAAGTATACCCCTCCTGCCACATCTACTCTGGTCCCTGAAAAACAGGTTGAAGTCAAAGAGGGACCTGTTCCAGTTTCAGAGGATCCTGTAGCCATAAAGATTGCAGGTATAGTTAATACACACAAGTGGATGTTACACTGGAAGGGTATTAACTCTGCTTGTAAACAGGAGCGTGCACTATTGATAGAGAAGATTCCTCTGTTAATGTTCTTAATAAGATGACTGTTCAAACGCTGCTATGAAAGATGTAATTTAAATAAGCTAGTTTTGTATCCCCCTGAGTAAACATTCCAATGAGACATTACCATGTCGTTATCCCAGATGCGGTAAAACTATTGCTACTTGTCAAACAATATGTTTAAATGATCTGTGATTTTTAAATGGCTGGTTGCATTCAGCTGTGTGCTACTGTAGTAGGGAGAACACGTTAGAAAAGTTTATTCTGAAAATGGCGTGTTACATTATCCAGTAGTTATAATCTTGTAATGCATTCTATTACAAGAAGAGAAGAGTATTAATAAATTTATGCCAAAGTAGCTGAAATTCCTGGACATGTACAGTAGCTTAAATGTAACGTCTAAATAGATACTGTTTCAGAAATTCTAATTCAGGAAATAGTTTTTATATTTATTGATTTGCTGTTTGAGAGGTCTGTGTTTCTAATTGTGAAGAATTATCCTTAACCATTATAAACAATATTATTTTATCCAGAAACAATGCTAGCTATTGCCTGTTCAAGAATAACCGTAAGAAACTGTCCAGAGGGTACATCAGGAAAGGCGATGTGTGATATAAAGGCTTTGACCATTAGTCCTGTCATATTTGTGGTTCTAATAAGAAATGCTAGAATGTGCATGAGATTGATCGTTTTTGCAGATTCAGTCAGAAAATATGAAGAAAAATATCCGTTCGGTTGCATTTTGTGTCCCTGACTTACGAATGTTGGAACAAAAATAATTATTTTAAATCTGTGAAATAGTCTCTATGTAAAAAGGCTTGTGCAAAATCCTGCTATTTATGCTACGAGCTGATTTACAAGTACAGTGGCGTTCTGCGTGTGACAGCTTCAAGTCAAAGTTTTCTGCTCTAACCAGAATCTGACCTGGAGATTTCTATTCAGAATACCCAGAAGTATAGGCCTGCCTCTCATCCCCTCCTTTATAACCGTTTCATTACTCAAAATTGTCTGTTCAGAGGAAAGCTGTCAGAATAATTTATATCTCTGTGTATTTTTCACTTAGGTGTCACAAACACAGTTGACCGTATTAAAAAAAGTGTATAAGCAGATGATTATGGTTTGTATGATCCCATACATGTGGAGTATGTTGTACTCTTAAAATCTTAAGCTGTCATTTGGTAATGAATTTTAACTTAAAACTATTTTGTGACAACCGTAAAGCTAGAACTGCTTGCCATAGATGAAAAAGTTTTTTGTCTTGTCCAGGTTGCTTCAGCTTTAAGTTAACTTTCTAGACTTACACTGTTTCTGTACTATTTTTTGCCACCAGGTGGGAGCAGAGCTTTTTATTTTGTCTTTAATGTATTAAAATAGCAATATAATTTTTATACAGTTTTCTTCTGCACCTTCGCTATTAGCTAGCTGTTTTTGCAGAGGAATAATCTGAGTATAGATCCTTTTCCAGTGAAAAGGAATTCATCTTCTCATTGCAGCTGATTTAGGTAGGAGTTATATTGCTGCAATTCCTGTCATTCAGATGCTACTGATTTCGTTATGAAACATTTACTTGAAGATCTGAATGCCATGATACCTGTGCTTTGCTCTGTGGAAAAAGGTGATTTTCTTCATTGTCTGTTCTTTTTTAAATGTTTTCTGTCCTGTTTGGGGCAATAGGTACGTTAGTGCTTTGTTCATACACCCACACTCAAAAATACGTTACATGAGTTTCAGTTTATGATTTCCAGACAGATCATTTGCTCTGTTCCATACATATTTCATTTCAAATCTTCTGCCTAGGTTAACATCATCATATAAGGGTATATAGCAGTCCTGTATGTTTTTCATAGTTAGCTGCTGATTGTGTTCCTTGTTTTCTTTGTGGCTGAGTTGAGATCCTGTTGTTTGATTTGCTGGGAATTCACCAGTTTCAACTCATGCCAGTGGGAATGAATTTTTGACCACAAGTGCCATAGGGTGCTAAACACAGGTAAAACATAGACCTAAAGTATCTCGAGTTTAGCAAGCAAAATTAGCAAGTCTTCTGACTTAATGTTGGAGCTCTGAGGCCCTTCTGTACAGTTTTTGTTTAGAACATGTGCTCAAGGACACCAGAAGATAAGTTACTTTTACTTTTCTAGGGACAAATTGCTGGTTTGTGCCTTAACTTCACCAGTTATTACAAGGGAGGTTAATGATTCACAGGCACCTTGAAGATAGTTTAATGCTACTTGATTCAACCTGCAAAGGTCTGCGGTTTCTTAGTCCTCAAGTGTAAATGAAAGCTACACAAGTTAAGGAGATGAAAATCAGGACTAGAAAATAAGTAAAACAAATTTCATGTTAATCTTGATGAGAAAAAAATACCGAAGAGTTAATTTTAGCAAGTGGCAAAGGCGTGTGGTGAGAAGCTTTACTGGCAACACTAGTGAACAAGGTAAAGGAACTTCTGAAGCAAACTGAACCATTGATGTTTATTTGGCAAAACTCCAGGCAGATAACATCAGAATGGTAGAGGAGTACAGGTACGGCACTTGCATATTTAGAAAGGGACAACTGTACTAATTACACACCTTAGCCTAACTTAGATGCTAGGGCAAACATTTTAATAATTCATTTCTAAGGGATAGTAAGATTATAAATGGTCCATATTTGTAAAAAATAAGACTCAGGCTTCACTTGCCACGTTTCACAGTTACTACCCTCTGATGTATAACCTGATGATAGTTAATAATGCCTTATATAATATTCTAAGTAAGCTAGGGAAATAAGTGATTGGCAAACTAGCTATTCTCTGAGTAGTCTTTTAACTGTTCTTGGTAACTTTCAGAAAAATTTCAATGGGAGAATCTAAAAAGATTTTCTGAATCATGTTTTCTTGCAGTGTTTTCATTGTGGATGATGGAATTAACAGTACACATAAAATTTGTTTACAGCAGGCAGAATTTCAGATGAATTGAAGAACACAAACATTTAAGATCTGACTAAATCTGGAATGATTTTAAATTAGAAGGAGGGAAATCCAATAAATGCAAGTATGGAAAAGGATACGCCAGAACAGAAATCAAACACAAGCATACAGTATGAAGAACAAATGGTTGGTAACAGTATTAGAGAATAAAAGGATCTGGAAGTTCTAGGGAGTTGATAAGTGTCCTTAGTAAAGCTGAAGAAGACTTAAGTTTTATTTCCAGTGTGTGTTAATACCAATTTATATGAAAAAGATGGAAGATAACTATGATTCTGTTGTTGCTGTTGAGGACTCGATGAAAATGCCAGTCTTTGGGCATTACTTCTCAAGGAAGATGTAATAGTGCAGCAGAGAAAACGGAAGTAAGATTTGGAAACCACGCTCTTTTGGCAAACATAGAAAATTTGGATGTACTTTGTCTCAGATGAGATTGTTGGAGTGATCATGGACATAACTTCAAATAGGTGAAACAAATTCATAAAGAAGATGGCGATTCAGTGCTCTCCCAAGACTGTAGTGAACAAGACAAGAATTGCTTAGTTTAATTTGTAACAAAGGTGTTTCAATGTTACATACGAGAAAAAAAATTCTTATTGATAAAGCTAGGTAGGCACTAGAGCAAGTGGTTGTGGAATGGAAGTGTTGCAAGGTTTGGTTGGTTGTTTTTGGTTTTTTTTTATAAGCAACTTCAGAAATTTAGCCTGTTGTACTATCAAACTGCATTCTTGCAGAAACTGATTTTGTGTAGGGTTATCCAGCAGTGTTGTCCTGGCACTTTTTATCACTGCCCGGATTTGAAGAAAGATCTGAGTGACATACATAATATTTGCTCAAGCAATAATGGTCTCAAGTTAAGCGTTAAATTGCTAACTTGTAACACGTATCTCTTCGGCATGGAGACCATACCCACATGGTTTCTCTTTCGTTAAACTTTGGACTTGCATTGATTAGGGAACTACCGTTTGTTCTGTTGTTGTGTTGTGGTTTTTTTGTTGTTTGTTTGTTTGTTTTTAAATTTGACAGGTATTTGTAATAACACCACCCAGTGAATGAACAAAATGTTTTCTGTTTACCAACAGAAACTTCTAACCATGATAATACTGTTCTAGATGTTCTCAAATCAAGGCTGTGTTTCGCAATTCGGTATCCACCAAAGGGAACGTGAATTCTTTCTGATTAGTGACATGTGCTTTATAACAGGTTTTGCAATTTTAAGAAAGCTTTCTTGTGGTTGTAAGTGTATTTTTCTTCTGATACTCTTGTAAAAATTCTTTTAGTTATTGTGTAAATGTTGGATGTGAGATGAAAATGTGGTATTGAATGTAATTGCTATACACAAAAATAATTCTTTATGTAAAAAGAAACAAAACTCACTGTAATTGCTTTAGACATTGTTTACAAAGCAGTTTTATGACCACAAGAGGATGCTAGAGGTCCTAATAATATTTTTGTGTGACACAAAAATGTGGAAGATAGAGTTAACGTAAAAAGTTATTGATAGACATTAAAAATAAATACTTTTTTCATTATTTTTATCCTAATTTTAAACAGTGCTTAATTATATTAACAGAAAGATTGTATATGTGCACAACGTTTCAAACTTTGCTGCATTAACAATACATTCTGAAATACTTGAGCATTAGTAATTTAATAACAAATATATTCCAGCACTGGCAGAACGATTTTCATCTGCATCTGTGCTAGGTGCTAATGTCTTCCCTTTTACATTTTTTTGCTGCCTGCCCTTTCAGGTGTCAGGTTCTTTATGTGATAGAGGACTGATTTAAATATTTTCTATTTTTTGGCATGTTTTTATTTGGTTAGAACTGGCAGTGTCAGCAGGAGATACGATCTTATAGGTAAAGAGATAGTTTGGAAGAAGGAGGACATGGATTTTGTTCGCAATTCTGCCACCTCCTGTGCACAGTTATGGCTTTGTGCCTCTGCTTGTCCACCTGTGTCATGTTATCTTGTCTGTTTAGATAGTCCTTCTAGTGAATAGCTCAAACTCTTAAGTTTATGCAGTGTAGCATATAAGGGCTTTAGAGGCCCTCACGTTTATTATAAAAATAAATAACCCCCTTTGTAGACAGTTGCTATGTTTATTTGCATTTTTTTATTCTGTCTTGTATACCTCTTGTCCTTATTTTGCAAATTTAACGAAAATACTGGATCTGGTATATTTTAAACAGTTTTTATTTAGGTACCTAAATAACAGGTCAGACTTCCTGGAAAACCTCCCCCTGTTGCTCTCTGTTTTGTAACTGAGACAGACTTATTTATGTGCAGTGGTTTCTAATTTTTAAACTTGGGATGTTGCTGAGTTTTTGAAGGCAGGAAAACAGTAGGCATTATATTGTGTAAGCCTGTTATCTTGTAGATTTTGGAAGTCTTAAACCAGTAAATAAAACATAAGGTTCAGAAGGCCACATTAACGTCTGTCTGTCCTGTTTGCACTAAGATATTTTTGTAAGATAGTGTATGTTGAAACTTGTAAACTGAGACTGCTATATCAGCTTCATCTCTCTTCAGAGCAGAATAATTTGGGAAATACTTCATAAAATTGGTGGCAAGGGATTACAGCTAATGGGAATTTATATATGTATCTATATCTCAATAAAAGTATTTGATTTTAGGAAAACAAAAATAAAAACAAATGGGTCTTCTCAGTTTTGAAATGACAATGATAAGTTTTTGTACCAGCATCCTCCTGACCCAAATTCTGGGATGCCTTTGGTTGAAGAAATATGTCTGATTTGAAATATGAGCAGTGTTTAAATGGAGTGAAAATTATTTGCTGAAGTTTCTGGGAATCTTGTTAATTGATTTGAATTATTTGTAACACGTCAACAGATACTTGTTTTGATGGCTAGCATGTACATTTTGTTGATGCTCAATTTACTGTTCTCGTTCTGCAGAAATACTGGAAAATGTAAGACTAATACATAAACCAGTGTCTTTGCAACCGCGAGGGCTGATCAACAAAGGAAACTGGTGCTACATCAATGCTGTATCCTTACCTTGGAAAAAATCAATACACTTAAGTTAAAATTTGTATATTATATCTGTCAAGGTTTTTCTGGATGATTCTGGTAAGTATTTTATAAAAGTGTTCGTCTTCCCGTATCCTACTGCTGTGGTTAAAATGTTTAAGGGTCGCATCTAGAAATCCGGGGGTATTTTGGATCATTGAACCTTGTGTCCGGGGTTCCCCTGCAGTTGGTTGCACAATCCTGTTTGCAATTTGCCTCTGTTACTTCTGTCAAAGTATTTCAGAACTGTAACTTTCTCTCGACTGAAAACCTTCTTGTAATTTCTAGTTATGTTTACTCATGACTCTTTGTGCATCAACCTAAGTGGTTATTTCTCTTTTGTACTTGAAGTAACTATTCTTAGGCTTTGTTTTAGCAATTTGGTAAGCGGATCATTTGGTTTTCTGTTGAGCAGGCTGTCGCTATCATATAATCTGTGTAAATGCAGTGTTTAAAATAATCCTTTTACAACGGGATGGAAGATTAGCTCGCTCTTAATGTATTAGAATTGCATTCCCCTGCAAAAATAACTTGGGTAACAGAAATCTTCCTTCTTCGGTGCTGTATTATGATAGTTTTATTAACAATATTTTTTTATTAATATATCTCTCTCTCCTATGTTAGCAATGGCTCACTGCAAGTGACAATTAGGATAGTTTTACTTCAACTGCTGGTACTACTAGTGAAAAATATTAAGACCAATGTCAAGACTGATCATTGCAGAACCCAGTAACCTATTTCCAGACCAGCGACTGTGCTTTAAACTTCAGCTTTTATCTTACATAACCAGTTCTGCACTCATCTGATTGTATGTATTAGCTCCCATTTTCTCAGTCTTAAAATGTTACATGGGAATTTGTTACTCAATTTTTGCACACTGTAGGGATCCAGTTAATATATGTCTCTAGCTGTTGAGATCGCTGCCTTTTTTGTCATTTCCCTGCCCCTCCACTCGTTAGTACGCTTCCTCTGTTCACTGTTCTCGCCAAGTAGCATGGATTTTGATGTTTTATAGTATTTTCTCCCAACATACATTGTAGTTTTACTGGTTGCTCCAAACTCTTCTTTACACTGCAGAATGTTTCACATCACAGCGGGGTTTTTTGGTTTGGTTATGGGGGTGAATCATCACCTTTAACTTGAAGTCTGTCAGCTGGCTTCTTCCATTCTTTTCAGAAAACATGTTACAGGTTATCACTTGCCAATTTTCAAATTAACTTTATAAAGTCTTTCCTATGAAAGTTTTTTTTCCTCTCCTGCTTCTAGACTAAATGTTTCCTTCCCCTTTAATTAACGTTTGTGACATTGTTAAAATGTCAGTGAAATCACTGCATGTTACAAGATGCCGGGGTTTTTTTAGTAAACTTCTGTACATTCTTAGTTAATTTTGTGATAAAAGTCCATCCATCTGTTCCAATTTAGTTATTGGATTGGTCTACATAATAAAGAGTTAGCTTTGCTTTGCATATACTTTTAAATATAATTGAATATTCAGTTAATATGCAGATTACATTTTCTGAATATTTCCTTAATGCCACTGCGTAGACCCTGCAAGCCTTGGTTGCTTGCCCTCCAATGTATCATTTAATGAAGTCCATTCCAATGTATTCAAAATCACAGCGGCCGTGTACCTCAACACCAATGATAGACAGTTTGTAAGTAGCTTGTTAAAAAAAACTAAATCTGTCATCTAAGCTCATTCAAAAGTATCTAACAAATGATTGTTTACTGCAATTGTTGAAAGTTGATACGTATCCAGAAGTCTTTTTTGTGTATTTTGTTGGTGATATATGGCTTTTATAATGAACTTGGTATTTTACAATTGCTTGACTAGTCAAGGAAGATACTTCCTGTTGCCTGAGGAATATCATTTTTGCATATTAAACACTATTTAAAACTGAATCGTGAGAGCTGCAAGAACTAACCTAACACCTTGGTTTCATTAGCAGTGATCAGGTTAATGTTTGTGTCTGAACTTTACTCAGAATTCATTATGATATTCTTTGATTTTTTTTTTTTTGGCAGTCAGTAATGACAATGATTATTTGTCCTTCTAAATCTTAACTTGCTGCTCATGTCTAGTTGTTCCTTCCATTCTGTTTCAGTGTTCGTTTAATGAATGAGTTCACTAATATGCCTGTACCTCCTAAAGCAAAACAAGGTGAGTAGGAATAGGGGGAGAAAAGTCTTAAAATCATTCTAAGAAGGCTTTGGGGTAAGGATCTGCATTGTGTGATGTACTTAAGACCTTTAAATACTGGTGCTTGGTCCCCTTCATGGCGCTCTGGACTTTTGGGGTTTTTTGATATCCTAAAAAGTTTGCTGTTGCTTTTCTGTCAATGTTAATGCTTTTTCTTCTTGGCGATACATGTCAAGAAGTCATAGGTGTTGCACCTCACATTTTTTCTCCAATGTAGACCAAATGTACAAGTGCAATAAGAATAGTTTTTGTTGAAAGTTAGCTTAATTGTTAAGATGTCTTCTAAGGACATGCCCTTTCTAACAAAATCATTTGATATTCACTGTATTTTGCTCTGCTTCCTTCCTTACGTATTTCCAGCTCTTTGGTTTATCGGCTTGCTCAATTCTATCATTCTTCCTTAAATACTAAACGCTCACATTCATTTGGAACAAAACGGGGCCATAATAGGTCTCTTTAGCAGTTAGAGATTGCCTGCAGGCATGTTATCATGGCTTTTAATTCCTCCCCATCCTGTGAACTATTTCAGTGTGAAAACTTTAGAAGTGTATGATTCTTGCTAATACGGTGTTTAGGATCAATGATGATTATGTAGTGAGGAATAGAAGATTTTTTTGATGCAAATAAATTATCTTGTAGGTTTCTTTTTTTTTTTAATCTCTAAATCAAATCTGTTGTATTACAAACTTACAGAAATAAAAAACAGTTTCAGGAATGTGTTTGTGTAACATTATAAGAAAATATCACGAGGAGCTGGTTGTTCCAGTGATTTCCAAACGGTTCAGACATTTCTGTGGTTTGCTGCTTAAGTTTTGTTTCTGTAAAACAAATCTTACTGTCTTATGCAACTTATTATACTTCTAGGTCATTTTATTGTATTGTGTAGTTTTCAAATACAGTTTCTGAGACCTTGTATTGCCACTAGGTTGAACGTTCTGTCAAACTGTTTCTTGTTTGCTTGGGTTTTTTTTCTGCAGTGAGGAACAGTGATCTGTTAGAATTATGAATATATAAAAGATTTAAGGAAGTGTTCTTTGAATACAAAAGAAGTACAAAAATTTAAATAGAACTAGAATTGTTCTTTTATGATGGCTATGGATATTCTTGTTTATCTTCAGCGTTGACTATAAAAAGAGAGTACTAACTTTTCCAGACCATCTGTAAGTCTATGTAGGGTGATGTAAGATGTTTTTAAAAAAACATTTACGGGTGAAAGAGTTGTATCTTATGAATTCTGAGCTTGAGTCACTAAAATTGTAATAAAACTATTAATAAAAAATAATTTTGGATTCCAAAATCTAGTGATGTGTGAACAGTATGTTAAGGTATGATGTAGAAAAACTTTTATATATTGTTACTTATATGTACTTCTCTTTTTGTCTTGTAGCTTTAGGCGATAAAATTGTGAGAGACATCCGACCAGGGGCTGCCTTTGAACCTACATACATTTATAGACTTTTGACGGTTATAAAGTCAAGTCTGTCAGAAAAGGTGTGACTTAAAAATCTTTGACTTTTGTAACTGCATTGCAAGGCAGTCACTGTTATTTAAACAGTGTAAATCCATACACCAGGTTCTGTGCCTAAATACTAAAATCAACTAGTTGATAGTTCATTATAATGAAGCTAGACTGTCTTGGGACTTGTAATTAACATCTTTCTATAATTTAAGTTTGGCAGTTTGATATGTCAGAATAATAAAGAAATTACTATTGGAATGGAACATCTCTTTTTATAAAGAAGATACCTATTGATTTATATTTAAGAAATGAGCAGTTGTGCATTTCTCTTTGGCCTTCAGCTTGGAACGATTGAAGGTTCACAGAGACTTCAAAATACTATTTCAGGTTTAGTGTCAGTTTAAAGAAAAGATAATAGTTCAAACCATCTTTTGATTTGTCCTTGGTTTGACAGCAACTTTTAATACTACTTTTAAAAGAAATAGCAAAAAAAAAAATTACCAACTCACATGTTAAATTGAATTTGTATTGAAAAGAATGCAGAAATGCTTGTATCCAGGTCAAGCTTATGGCAAGTTACCAATTAATGTGTTGATTCATTTTGAACTGGTTAAAAATGAGGGGTTGTTATAGTAAAATTTAAACTTTATTTGACTTTACAACTTTGACTTAGTTGGTAAATTAGCTAAATTAATAGGAGAAAGCTAATGTTCAATGTCATGAACTTTCTGTTAAAATGAAAACATGAAAATGTCATATGATAATTGAAAAAAAAACATTTTATTCAGGGCAGGCAAGAGGATGCTGAAGAATACTTGGGATTTATCCTCAATGGACTACATGAAGAAATGCTGACCCTAAAGAAACTTCTTTCTCCACATAATGAAAGTTAGTGGATTATTTTTTTTGGCAGCAAACTTAATTTCTTTCAAATATTCTCCTTTTTTTGTGGTGATTCTGTAATACAGAGTAATGTTTGGAGTAGATGTTGAGGTAGGGATAGAATGCCATGTTTTAGGGTACTCAAAGACATTAACAAATAATCTTTTGTTGAAATCCGTCCAAAGGATAAAATGAGTCCATTCTGTCCAATTTACAAATGATCTGAAGTGTTACTGGGTATTTGGAAAAGCATTATCATTCTGTAAATGCTTTGGATGACGATAAGTAGTCATACACCTGGTCCTCCTAAACAACAAATTTCTGTATCACAAATTTTTACTGAGCTCAACCGAGCATTATTTGAGGCTAACTCGAGTTGACTGGTCTTGTCTTAAGCATTAGGTATGTTTGTCTGCCATTCATAATACCTGCGATGTCAGTTGTTTACTGGGGTTTTGGCTCTCTCCATGCTAGTTCAAAAATACATCAGTGTGCTTTTTCACTGATCTTTAAACCACTGTTAAGATCCTTTTTTGAAGTGGGAACTTCTAGACTAATGGCTAATTTATATCTAATATAAACCAGAACATATTAAATTATTTTGAAATTCTTATTGACAAAGTTGGAGAAAAATTTTCTTTGGAAGAAGTATTAGAATTTGTGTGCAGAGTAAAATGCCAGTGGCTTTATGTTTGTGTCCCCTATTAAAAATGAAACAAAACACTTAGTCTTAGCCAAGTATAGAATTAAGATCACTAGTTATCCAATTTCTCTTTAGTAGAGTAAATTTTTTATGATATAAAAATGATCATTCCATATTTTGTTCTTTAGCTGTGTGCAGTTTATAGCCTCCTGACTTTGGCAGTTGCAAAGAAAATATTTGCTAAGCCTTGGGTTCCCTGTAAAATACCTGTGCAGAAAAGGAGTTGTATTTAATAATGGCATAATTATGTTTCCAGAATAACACTTGACTTTCTAATTTTCTACCCCATAAACTTACTACTAAAAATATATCAAACTTTGCTAGAAAACTACATCTGTTTACATAGTCATCAGTGAGCTGCATTCTGTTAATACATGGATGTGTTCAGCTATGAGTGAGCCTGGAATATACTTGTTCTCATTTACTTTCTCAAATCTATGATCTATGAAAACATTTTATCCTCTGAAAATTATTTGTATTGGGTTTTTTGCCTTTCAAATTCTTTATCTGTATATATGTTTTATTTGTAAGTAGAATCAATGTGTGTTTTTCTTCTTCACTCTAAGAACTCTCAGTTTCCAATGGCCCTGAGGCTCAGACTGTTCATGAAGAAGAGGAGCAAGATGAGCAAGGGGAAGGCAGTGAGGATGAATGGGAGCAAGTGGGACCTCGCAACAAATCATCAGTCACTCGACAGGCTGACTTTGTTCAGACTCCCATTACTGATATTTTTGGTGGTCATATAAGGTATAGTACTTTTTCATAAAAGTTGTTGAGACCGTAGGCTGCTTTGCCTTTACAGATAACTTCTTCCTCTGCTTTGCTTTCTGTATTTTTCACCATTATTGGATAGTTGGATGGAAAAGACTGTTACACAGTTTGTTCAGGCCAGGAGATGTGAACGTTCTACCGTGAAGCATTTGTTAGGCAAGAGAGAGTTCAGAAGGTGGACCAGAATGATCAAAAGATTGATCAATGCTCAGATGATTCTATGACTTACTGTAGAGTCTGAATCTTTTTAAGTGTCTTAAAAGAACAGACTGTTTAGAGAACAAAAGCCCTGAATTGCATATAGAGGAGGAGTTTGAAATATGTATGCTTTGTATATTAATGTCTAAGAATTCCAAAGAACTTTAGAGCTACGTAACTTTTGTGACCTCTGAGGAGCCTTGTCTCATTTTGTAAATAAGGATACTACAGGATAATGAGATTTGCTGAGAGTTAAATCTGGTCAGTAAAAGAATGAAATAAAATAAAAAATTGTACACTTTTGGTTATTTAGACACTTAGGCTTCCCAAAAGCAGGAAAGTTACATGTAATAGTTAATAAGTGTTACAGGCGAAAGAAGTTTGGAAAAATGCAAATTACTACAAGATGTTACAGGAATGAAAAGAACGTGGGACATTACTTATATTCAGGTCTGATACCGGATGAAGGCAGAAAGTAGATACTGAAAGAATATTTTTTGGAAAGGAAGTCTCATGACTTGTTTGGAGAAATGTATAATTTAAAATGAAAGCAAGGTAAACACTTGCTAAAAACATACTCCAAAACAAAAATGCTAGACTTGAAGAATTATTTTTAAATTGGAGACAGACACTTAATTGCTAGTGTTTGACTCCCTGTGTTGCCAGGTACTCAGTCTAGAGGTGTGAATAATGTGGGCTAGTGCCTTCTGCCTGTGAAATGCACTGAAATTATTCTTCTGGGATTTGAGTCGGACAGCTGGCAAATAAAATGATATTTTCTATAGAAATATGGCAGACAGATGTTTGTACGTATTGATGAAATTCCGTGTTGATGGTATGTTCAAGTACCCAAGGTATTGTTAATACCCTTAGTGTATTTATCGCGGTCAGAATTGTTTAGATCTCTACCTGATTCCATTAGTTTTTAAATTAAGAATATCAAGAGAACGCTGTCTTCTGTAGAAGTCCACAGAAAATGACGTAAAGCAAAGGTAATGCTGAAAAAAGGCAGAAACTTTCACTGAGCAACAGAACCACAGGGTCCAATCCGACATCTGTTGTCTGCTGTCACCACACCCACTTTATTTAGCCTCCAAACCACGTCACACAATTTACCGCAGAAACAGTATCCCATGTTGTGATGTTGGAAAGCTTCATCCTCTGAGGCTGAGGGTGGAGATAGGAAGGATTGAATACAGGATTGCCGGTAGAATTCCACTAAATGAAAGCATCAGAAATTGGAAAAAGCAGCTAGGGAAACATGGTTTGAATTGGCATCTATTCGCTTGGGAAACTTCAGGCTGTCCTCTCGAGGCTTTAATTGTCTATTACATGCCAATTTAGGCATAATTGCTTAAAAAAACAAACCCCAAAAGTCTTCCTTAAGCAATGTGAGACTTAAATGTGTAAGTACAAAGATATACAGTTCTGTCAGGATTTGGTTTATTCATGTGCAGGAGTCCCTTTTGACTTTCAGCTTGTGTGAACTTCAAATATTTGTTATGCAAGCTAGCTCACAAGCCAGTTAGAAGTCTGCTAAATATTTCCATAAGTAGTACCAGCTTTTCCCTTCAAATGCACTGTTACTTTAAAAAAAAAAAAAAAAAAATTAAAAAATTACATTATTGTTTAAGCAGGGTGGCAATGGGCAGTGCCTGTTTTTGAAAAATTCTTACTGTATGGTTCTTACAGTACCTGAGAGTACTTATTAATTTAAAAAGATACATTTTCCTTTGACCAATTGAAATTTGTAATTATTCTAATAAATGATATTGTTACAGAAAATCATAGTCCAGCAAAGGTTTTGCTATCAAATCAATTTCTGCGTATCTTTTTGAAGAAAGCGTTTTGAAGAAATGTTACAACTTAATTTCTAATAATAATAAAAAAAATTCCCTTAACATTATCTTTTCAGAATATTATCCGTATTATTAATTAAATCTTTAATACATGGACTTGAAAACAGTTGGAGTTGTTAGCATTTTTCTGTTAATTATTGCACTAAATAATGGTTAGCTTAAAAAGGTTTTGGGAAGGCTATCCAAAAGCAGCAAGACTTACACAGTGAAGGGTTTGTTTGTTGAAACACTGCGCTTGCCATGTGTTGAAGGTTTTGTCCTTAAATATAGCCAAGGAGGAAGTGTCAAACTGAAATAAAGATGCTACTGTTTTTCATACGCTCCCTTTCCTCTAAAGGATATACATTTGCCAATATAAAGATGCATTGGTCTTCTGTTGGTGCTTCAGGGCTTTGCCCGAGTCAAAGGGGCTCTTTTGATTGGAGTCTGCAGTACAGGCATTAAACCTGTGTGTTAACTTTTCGTCCATGACTGGAGAAGTTTCAGCATGGCTACATGGATTAGAGCTATGTTAATTATCTTACTACTTTCAAGCTTTGTAAGGCACTGTAACAAGCGTAACAATGTAATAAATGAATGATTTCTTCGGCTGTATAAAACCACATTTTTGTAGCAGCTGGGGTTTTTTGATCTAAGTACTGCTTTCAAAATAAAAAAAAAAAAAAATCTTGAGCCATGTTTGGTGGTTTTAAGTTTTCAGTGAAGTTTAAGAAAAATTAAGATCAGGAAGAGTCCACTTAATGCAGTGATGTTGTGGCTGAAGAGTGTGCTGTCTTACTGCACAAAACAAAGGTCACCAAGCCAGGCTTCTTAAAGGCTGCAACTGAATACACTTCAAACAAAAATAAAAACCAAAAAAACAGGAAATGTACTCATGCCCTAGGTTGTTACTCCTGCCAGTTTTCCAAAAGACTCCAGCTTATGTACAAAGTCTGGACACAGAAAATGATGGGAGGAAAAGGAAATGCCAGTCCTCGATGAAGCATATTTTATATTTCCTATGGCAAGATTTAAGCAAACAATTTAAAATCACTGTGAAATTGGTCTTAGTGACTAAAAAAATTTGTGTATTTTTATTGGAGAATCTGGAATCAGTTGTAATTTTTACAGTAAAACATGCAGTTAGATAAGCACTAGTATTTTGCATTTCTGAAGATCTGTTGGAAAACAAAATTTCAAAACTCTAACGTGAAGAGAGTCCGGAGGGGAATCTTTTTAAATGCATTATCAAAAATTTCAGTATTTTTCTTTAAATTTTTGATGCTTATCCAGTAACTGTTTTAATCCTTGCTTAAACAAAACAATTCAAATACAATCCCATTCAGTATGCTCTAAGTGGATGTGAAAATCATTTAAATTGCAGTAAAGTGGATTCAGGTTGTTGAAACTTACGCTTGACCTTTGTATTTGTGTGTGTTGTTTTGGATTAACTATATATCAAGTTACTAAAGTAGACTTCAATCCGTTCTTACTTGAAGGTTCTATATTGTTGAAAATTACTCTGCTTTATTACATTTTAACTCTTTTGTTTCCATAGATCTGTTGTTTACCAGCAGAGTTCTAAGGAGTCTGCTACACTGCAACCTTTCTTCACCCTGCAACTGGATATCCAGTCAGACAAGATACGCACGGTTCAGGATGCGTTGGAAAGTTTGGTGGCAAGAGAGTCTGTCCAGGGTTACACCACAAAAACCAAGCAAGAGGTGTGTTCTGTTGACCCCTTTTTACAGTCAAATATGAAACTTTTTAAAAGGGTTTTTATACAGCTCTTGCATTACAAATAGTTACTCGAACACTATTACTTATGTTAACAGAAGAGGTACTAACCTTTTCAAAGTGTCCTGCAGCGGTAAAACGTATTACATTTCAACACATACACTGAAAGGAAGAGAACTAACTCTTCAACAAAACCGTGCCTGTAAATAGGTATGTTTTCTGGGTTGGTGTAGTAATTGGTTGGAAATTTTACTGGAGTGTATATTAAATTAACAGGGTGAACTGTGGTAATAATACATGCTATTATGAGTAAAATAGCCTTTAGCTGATCTTAACAGACTGATTCCTGGGGATTGCCAGATGTCCTTAGTAAAGGAGCAGCTCTTGAGAGTATCGTTTGAAAGCACACTTCTAGCTTTAATAAGAAAACTCTTGTAGCAGAACGCTTGCATGGTTGTCTGTGTGGCTATCCTCGATGGGTTTTGATTTACACATTTCACTTACAAATCAAAAATGAAAATATTCATTGGTGGTAGGCCTGGTAGAAGTCCATCTAGAACCTCACTAAAACATCTGATGATCACTACCTTTCTCTCTGGATTAATAATCTGAAATCTTTCAGTAGCCAGTAACACCTCCATTCAGTGTCCTTGGCACTGTATAGTTGGCTGGTTTGCTGTACACAGCCCTAAAAAAACCAACTTGTCAGTAATGCTATATTCAGTTTTAGGTCTTCAAGAAAAATGTTCTTCACAGTTGGAGAATATCTGGAAAAGAGCAATCAAAATGAGTGGCAGTATAAAAGTCGTGATGTAAAAGGAACGAATAAGGGGGAGGAGCTGTTCAGCATCAAGAATAAAAAACATGGAAGTAGAGGGATGGAACCAGATGTAAAACTTAATATGTCAAAGGCTGCTCTGAAAAGGAAAAGACTGATTTTTCTCAGTGATACTCAAACAGTAAATAGGAATAGGACCTAGACTAGGCGTTGGTGCCTGTAGGGTTGTCCTTGCTGCTTTAAGAGAAGGTTGGAGAAACACCAGTCGGGATTTACACAAATCATTATAATTGGTTCAGAGGGGATGGAGTGAAGGACCTTTTGAGATCTCCAAGCCCTGTGATTCTCTGTCACTTTAAGTACCAGGACATTTTATTCTGTATTCTCATGCAGCTCTGCAAACTATCATCTTATTTTTCAAATAATACAATGCATAATAGTAATAATTGCAATAGAAAAATACTTCATAGGAGGAAAAGCATGCTTTTGGCATTACAGTTTGAGAACTTGTGATACAGGGTAATAAATTAAACTTTTTCCCCACTAAGGAATTGCCTTGCTTCTTATGGTCTGTATTAGTAAAGAACATCATCTCTGGTGTGCATGGATTGCTCAGATGGAAATTTTGCATGCACTGTTCATAACTTCTTTCAGTAGGCCAGGATGGAAAGAGGCTCTCGAGTTGTAGATGTTCTCTCTGACATTCATTTCTGTATCTGTAAGTTTTCTAAATGCTCCAAATGAGAATATGGTTAGATAAAGAAAGGATGGACCATTTTCTTTGAAAGGCTAAAGATGGATAGCTGAAATTTGTCTGCCTTATATATACTCAGTAGGAGTGTTAGAGAACATTTATTTCTCCAGTTGTCTTCGATGTGAAAAACATTTGCAATGCAAGCTCATCATGATTTACCACATAGATTTTTGTTTTGCTAGTCGTTCATTTTTTGGTTTTTACTGCAGATGGTTTTAACTTCTCTACTGACAACCCAGTGTTCAATTATGGGGTTTGGAAGAAATGGGTGTTCAAATTAGGTGCTGGAGGTTTGGTCTGGCTTATATTTTAGAGTCTGACTGGAAATACAAGCATCCACAATGTATTTTAGATCTTTTTTTCAAAAGAAATTCAAGTTGAAATAGCTGTTCTTGTATTAAAATTGTAGTGAAAACACTGAACACATTGACTGTAGAACAAGCATAGGACTTTGCATATAGTAATTTTCAAAATGTATTGCAAAGAAGTACTTCATCTCCGTTTTATGGAAGGGGAACTCAGGACTACTGATAAAGCTAAACATCATATTATTATATTATTAAAAATTATTACTGTCTTCTGATTGTTTTAACCTGGATTGTATTCTTTACAAGTTGTGGGCATAAACAATAGATATGAAAAGAATAATCTTCCAAATATATGTGAATGATTTCTCTTAAAGTTCATTTTTTTAATCACTTTGAGCTGATTTTGAGTTTTATGTGTGATTAATATAAGCAGGAAATCAGTCAGGAAATCAAATGCAGTGTTTAAAATAATTAGGCGTTTTAAATGAAAATAGGTGTTTAAAACGGAGTGGCATTCTCTTGCTGTTTCTGACTCAATTTTACTTACCCACTAGCATTTGAAGAAAGTTGTTTTGGTTCCTTCTGGTCTTGCAGATCAGTTTGTTTACTCCCGAATATTTCAAAGTTAATACTTTTTTTAAAGGGCTTAATTTTTATCCTCACTGAAGTGATTTTCTTTTCAGTCTCTTACTCCTATTTGCAGACCTGCTCATGTTTTCTAACAAAAGTGAAGACTCCTGAGTAACAAACTAGCCTTACCTCGCTTACTTTTCCAGGTTACCTTCCACATACTCCTTAGAAGGAGCCTTCACGTCCCCTGGAGTTCTCAAACTGCTCCTTGAGGATCTTAGAAGTATTTTCTTGGGACTCTGACTCGTGTTCACTAAACAAACATTTGTGGCACTTTTAGCTGGTAATGTTGCTGCCAGAAATCAGGGCCCCTTCATGCAGTCAGGACAGCAGAACATGTGCCTATTCCTCAGCTGCTGCTCTTCAGTCTGGCACCGTCACACAAAACTGCTTTGATCTGTGGTTTAAGCTAATACGGAGCCGCGCAGCTGAGGTGCAGGCATCTGTTCCCATACGCCAGCTCGGTTACTGAGGATGGAGAATGGCAACTGCTTAAACCACTGCGGTGACGTTCTTCAGCACCCTCTATTCCTGGTTTGGGCTGGGAGCTGTTAAGTTCTTTTTGCACAAAACTCTGAATTCAAAGACTTCAGATTTGAGATTTAGAAGACTCAATACAGGAAAATCTTGAGATAGTAATAACCGGGTGAATCAAGTGCATATTTTTTTCTCTATATAAAGCCTCTCTGGATTTGCTCCCTAAAAGCAGAAGCTGTTCCATGCTAAGATGCGTGGAAGATGCGTGTTCTCATGAGTTGATCAGAGAATTGTGTGAATTTCTTGTCACCTTCACTTTCAGACTTTGCCTTCTAACTTCGTATTCTGCATGTTATTTCCTGGAAATTGAGGAGATGGGCACCAGCAGGCACTTGTTGAATGGAAAAGAACAGGGTCCTGTTTGGCTTGCTGGTTTAAAAGAAAAAACCAAAAAACACAAAAACCCCCTCTCAGTTCTCAGTGAAGCTGCCGCTGTTGCCAGGGGTTTGATGGGTTTTGGACGCAGAAGGGCATATTTTGAACCCTTAAGATGAAGGTGAAATTTTACAGTTTGTAGAGACTATTCCTGTTTCAAATGTAAAATTACTTCTTGTAAATTGGATCAGCTCAGATCCGTGAGGAAATCAAGTACCCTACAAAATCTGCTTGCTTCAGCATCATGAGAGGTTTTACTTTTACAAGCTTGGAAAAAGGCAGTAGCTTTTCCCCATGAGTTTCTATTCCACTCTTAGTAGGTTGCAGCAGAATTGGGCCCTGTATTGAAAAATAATGTGCTGATGATTTACAACAAAGAGATTTTTCTCAATCCAAAAAATTCAGAAAAACCTAAAGCAGTTATTTGGAGATGTGTTTTTTATGTCATAATTTCTAGGAAGGCAAAACATTTTTGTACTGCAATTCTGAGTCCAATTTCAGGTTTTCAGACAGTAACTTTGTGGATTATTTGGTTATAACTATCGAAAAATAAAGATTTAGTAGAAAACAGTGAGGTCATAACTCCTATTTTTCCCTCTGAATTTTCTTCAGAACCTTTTTCAAGAACCCAGCACACTTTTTTTTAAAAGCCTTTAATTACTTATCTCTTCTGTAGCAGCTGATCATGATGGCTAAATCATTTTTAGATAGTCTACATAACAGCTCACTTTGTTCTCCAAGGAACTTCTTGAACAATAAGTATCTTCTGGTTAATGCAAAATAATTTTTGAACTGTTGCCGTACTGATCTCTTACTCTTTAATGTATTAATCATTGTTATCCCCCCTGTGAATAGGTCTTTATTTTAATGATACCATTGTGAGAAGGTGTTTTTCAACAGTGTTTTAGGATTCTTTTGATGAGAAGGGGGGAATAAAGATAGTACCAGTTAAAACTGGAGAAGTCTGTTGTAGAAACTAGTATTTCAGCGGGGAATCGCGAGGTATGCTCAGGACACTCTTTAAAGCGACACAGCATTCAAACTTTTTAGCAAAGTGGTTGCAATACTGCTTTTGCATTTCAACTGGTATTTCTGGAGCATTAATGAAATTTCTCAAGATTAATGTAGATTTTGTTGTAAACACCAAAATCTTTTATCTTAGTAGTTTGCCTTTGTTTTATAGAGATTCTTTTTTGGTTATAGTTAATTTCCCTGTTGAAGAGTAAGAAGTGATTTGGATTAGTTCTTGTTTTTCCTTCTATTCAGCTTTTTGTAAAAAGTTGTCAGCTTTTAGAAATGAAAACTTTTGCCTCAGGTACTGAGGCATGGTGCTGTTGTCTTCTACAGTTCAGAGTTCTCTGAATTCAGCAGCATGCGTTACAAGTTATTGACCTTTGATTAGAGTATAATAGCTTGCTAAGAATTATTAATCACTAAACTTTAACGAGGAGTTTCTCCTGGGGGATCTCCAGCAGGGTGCTTTTAGTACTGCAGTACCTAAATATCCATGCTCATTCTAACATGTTACATTCTACTAAAAGACATTGGGGTTCTCCTTTAAGACAACACTTTGGTTGAAGATCCAATGTGTGTGAACTGCAGTGCTTATCATTAATATTAATTTTTAAAAACCTGTTTTTTCTGCTAGTGTATTTTAAAATTAACTACTTCTTACTCTTTTAAAGGAGTAATTTTGAGCAGTTAAAAAAAATTACTGTTTTTCTTCATCTTTGTTCTATGTATGTGTTAGGTGGAGATCAGTCGAAGAGTGACACTAGAAGAACTCCCCCCTGTTCTTGTTCTACACCTCAAGCGGTTTGTGTATGAGAAAACTGGTGGGTGCCAGAAGCTTATCAAGAATATTGAGTATCCCGTTGATCTGGAAATTAGTAAAGGTAAAGATTTTTTCAACAGAATGTTCCCCTCTTTAGGGAAAAGATAATGTTGTGTTTCCTGGGGTATCTGTTTCTGTTTCAGTTTTCTTCTTTGCTCCTAGCTTTATGCAGAAGATTCTTCTCCGTTGTTGTCTGGAAACTTAGTAATTTGGATGAATGTCTTGTATGCTGCTTTTTTTTTTTTTTTCCCCTTCATAAAAAGAATATATTTGGGTTTCTGGGTTCAGTCTTGCCGAACCTGACATTGCCTGTATATGAGTTTGGGCATCCATTTTGGAAAGAACATTATGGTGGAAGATCTTACAACCTTTGCCACATCCTAGACATCGGGTTGGCCAAATAAGAGCTTCCTGCAGATTTAAGGAGTAAGGTTATAGACGGCTGAGGACAAATATTGGAAGTGATCCTGTTGAATGAGGGGTATGTCTCTACACAAGGCTGTTGCCAAGTAATGCTAGCTATTTTTATCTCAAATTTTATTCACAGAAGTGGCAAATTATTGTAATAAACAGTGGCTGATGAATGGAAATTGGGCACTTTACAGAAAATGCAGCCTGGAGGCAGACAAGTAAGCTGTAGTTCAGAGGTTAAACAACAAAGTTCGTTCTTCTAACAAATATCTTAAGAGACACCGGTTTTACAGAGTGTGAGAGCTTGCATATAATCCAGCATCTGAAGCTTGCCAAATTAAATGCATTTTGTTTCGATCTGACAAATTGGCTGTTAGCCAGCCAGTAGTTCAAACATGAAAAAAAAAAAAATTAATGATTACTCATATCTCAAGTGACTTACATACTTTGTCAGACAGTCCCCTTTTTTTGTTTTACTTAAAGAATTTTTTAAAATAAAATATTACGTAATGGGTATTTGTAGAACTAGTTCAGTTTGCCTTGACTGACAAAAATGGTTGTAGTATGACTTGGAATCTGAAATTGATTTTTGTCATTGTCTGACAGCAGGAATGAAAGGGGGAAAAAAAAAATTCTGATCTTTTGCCCTCTTTTTTTTTTCTTCAGGTTTTTTTTTGGTGGTATTTTTAAACCTTCCATAAACGTTAGTGTTCAGCAAACCTCAAAATTCATTCCCTTGATTACCAGGTATCAGAACCGTGACCATTCTTTAAAGGCTGCAGAAGATGTTTTAATTAAACTTTCTCCTTTATGGTAGTGTTGGCTTCTCTTAGAAATAATTGATCCCTTTAAAATTTGAATTTCTAAACTTGCTAACTATTGCCTTTGTGACTTTTTTTTCCTCCTCCAGAGCTACTATCTCCTGGTGTGAAAAGTAAAATTTTTAAAGGCCAAAGAACCTACCGGCTCTTTGCAGGTATTTTATCTATATGCCTTTAGTCCCTATATTGCAAATACAAATTCTGCATATAGAATTATAGAAACACTGGAGTTTCCTGGATTATATAAAATACTTTCTTTTAAATTACACTGAAATAGCTTGTGGGTGTCCAATTCCTGTATTTAGTGGGGGTTTTTTGCATGTGTGCATATACACATATATTGTTATATCTGTATTTGTACATCTCACTGATCCAGCTTTGTGCAAAAACAGAGTTCTGTAACAGATCCACCCTGAAAAATAGCAGCAGAAGCTGAAATATAGCTGTAATATAACTATGCCTAAAATACACCACGTATTCTCAGAATAATGTTTCAAATGTCTTTTGAAATGGCTGTTTGAATGCTGGCTTTGCATCCCTTTGAACCCTCAAGACAAGTATTGCTGGCAGGGTATGAATAGCATATTGTAGGTGGAAAAGTTTAACTTGGAGGAGATGATGATTTTTGTGTGAGGAAACAATGTTTTTAAGAGTGTCTGCGATGTATATGACATATCTAAATTGGTAGTTAAGGTTGGAAGCTCATGTAGGAATTCAGAAGCAGCATTTTAATGTTGAACAAAACAGTCTCTGGGCAGTAATGACTTTCCTGAAGTTTAAAACTCCTGCACAGTTTATGATTTGCACCTGCTTATTTGTGTTGGCATCAGGAGAACATAATAAATGGGAGAACCGGAGGTCTTAACTTCTACGTCACCAAATCCGTGCCAGTACTGGTGGCCTTATGTGACTTGGTGGTTTGGATCCAGTTTTATGACCACTGAGGTTACAGAAGGAAATAACATACCTGTCTCTTGTGGAAATTCAGGACTGTTTCTGGCAGTGTAATTTTTTTTTTTATTGATAGTGGTTTTCATGGGACAAGTTTAGACAGCGTATTTAAGGTGGCTTGAAGAAAATGTGTGACCGTTGTAATTTTTTCTAACTCCTTCTATGGAAAAGTACAATACTTCAGTCCTCTGTCAGTCTAGGACTTCTTATCCACAGAAACTGAGCTTGTTAGATGAATTTTAAATTATTCAAATAAGCTTTTGAAGAATGACATTTTGGATAGCATCCAGGATTTCCCTTACTATCTAACAATAAATTTTAGAACATCAATAATTCAAGTTGAAGCTACTGTAAATAAATTATTTCCTAAATTCCCCAAAATGTATAGATGTAGTATATTCTGCCTTTTTGCTTTGCTTAAGTTATTCTAAAATGTTTATTTTCATAGAAGTATGAAGAAAATCTGAGTAAGCTTGGAGCGTGGCTCTAGTCTGAAAGAGTGTAAACAATTTCATAATTATATACTTCTGCTCTTGTGTCAAATACGGCAATTCTTTCAGGTTTTTTATTTGTTGTTAAGTATATGGTTAGGGCTCACATGTTCCTGGGAGTTAAATGCAATTTCTTATACGCATCCTTAGAATTACATACATAAAAGATCTCTTCCATTTGGAGGCAGTTGCCACGCCTAGCACTGAGAGCTCAGCGTTAAGCCTTGGGTTTGGTTTCTGCAAGGTGAGCTGTCTTCTCTGCAGAATGCTTCTGACAACGGAGATAACTGAGGAAAGAAGCCAGTTTGAGTCTGTCTTGGAAGTAGCAGTATTGGCAGTTAATCAGAGGTGTTCAGTTCACAATTTTGTTAAGGAGGTTACCGAGAACTAATAAATGTGAACTTGTGGATTGGTACTTCACTAGAACCTGTTTCCAGAGTAAAAGTATAGTAAGGACAAAATGAAAAACACGGTCAGAGGGGGAATGACTGGCTTACATTTGTAATCAACGCTGTTTGAAAAGTCATGCCTGACTTTTTTTTTTTATAGACTACTACATAGTGTTACCTGATTTTTTTTTTTTTTAAACAAATAGTTTCAATAAAATACTGTTGTCAGCAGGCAGAGTGAAATGTGTAGCTTAGAATATCTCGCTAAGCGTGGCAATACCTGTTGGAAGCTCTGAAGGGTGTGCTGCAGTGTTGCAGATGGCCTTTGTTGAGGCAGATCCTTCCCAGAAAATCCTCTAGGAAGTTATAAAAAGGAATTTGATGCTTTTGATTCTTAATTTACTTAAACCTCCTTTTAGAGTCATGAGATTTGGTATGCTGGAGAAACATTACTAATATTACATAGCATCAAATGTAAGCAAGCAAGCAGTAAACACTTAAAGATTCTTGCTTAAGCCAGATCGCACCATCCGCAAAACCAGGAGTATGCTATGAGGAGAGCAGTATGTGACATTTTTTCTTGCTTTACTTTTTCAGTGGATTATTTATCTATGTATAGCGTATATGCGCATCATGAATTTCTCTTTGCAGTTGTCTATCATCATGGAAACAGCGCGACTGGTGGCCATTACACTACGGACGTCTTCCAAATTGGTCTAAATGGCTGGTTACGCATCGATGACCAGGCAGTCAAAGTGATAAATCAGTACCAGGTGGTGAAGTCGTCTGCAGAACGCACAGCCTACCTCCTGTACTACCGCCGAGTTGACCTGCTGTGAAACTTTTCCCTTTTACGCTGTGTGTGCAAGATACCTGCTTTGTAGAACGCCAACTATCACTAACTTTTTTTTCTCCTGTAAATGCTCTTTTGAGTGAATCTTTTTTCTTTTTTTTCTTTTTTTTTTTCCCTTGCAACTATGGGATAGAGTGATAAAGGAAACTACCTTGGGTTTGTGCACAACATAGTTTGTGTTGACTTTTGACTTTGCAGAATGAAGTCACTTGGTTGAAAGACTCAGTCTCATGAATCACAAAAATAATTAAAAAAAAAAAAAAATTAATCTGAGTTAATGCTGAATCCTAAGATAATAAAAGGGGATTTGCATTTGATTCCCACTTTCTAATTGCGTAGTAGAAGAAAACCCTGCACCAGCAACAGAACTTGTAGATTTCTGTGAAAATGTTTTATCTTTACTTAAGTAAAAAAATAAAAAAATAAAAAAAATAAAAAGCGCTCTCTGCTTCCCCGATAGTTTTTGATAAGTGGTAAAATATGAGCCGATGTGTATGAGATGGAAATGGTCCTATGTGCTTCAGAAAATGTACAAACGTACAAAATGCAGAGTTGCTGGTTCCTAATAGGAAGACACATTTTAATAATTGTGCGATGAGAAACTGCTTAAGTACACATTGCAGATCAAATATTTGGAGTTAAGATGTTAGTCTATATAGATGGGTGATTGTAACTTTATTGCTATTAAGAAATTTCAAACTGCATTTATGCTTCTGTGTACATGAAATTTAAAAAATGGGCAAAATAATTAAGATTGATATTTCTTTAAGTCTGCTTTGTTTAATTTTGCTGTCTGCTCTCCTATAATGTTGAGTTCCTAATTGTACACAGTTTAGTGATATCTAGAAGTATAAAGTTGTCGCCCATCAATAAAAGTCACAAAGTTGGTTTAAGGTGTGTGTGTGGGTTTTGTTTTTCCTCAAATGTAAATTCTACCCTTGGAAACTCGAAAAATAGCTATGTAGCACTTCTACAAGGTGTAGATAGCGTTCCCCAAGTGAAGCGTAGATTTTTTTTTTTCTTTTGCAACTTCTTGAAACTTCAGAAATGTTCCTGTTCGGCATTGAGATGGAGCTGAGCTTTGAGGGGAGAGGGAAAGGGAGAGGGGATCAGTCAGCCCAGAACAGCTACAAGTCTAACGCAGGGCCCGCACCCAGGACGTGGTCGTCCCAGGGCCGAACACCCGTCGGCCAGAAAAGGGAATCGAATCCCTCCTGTATCCTGCGTGAAAGCCCTGCACGGTTGTTTTTCAGGTAGATGTTGTTTTGTTTGCCTTTGACTAAAAGGTTCCCTTCTTTAGCCAGCTGACGTTTTCATTGAAGACTTTGGTAAAAATATTTCCTTGATGAGTTTCCTGTTGCCTTCCCTGCTGCTGAAGATGATTAAAAAAAAAAAATCCATATATTGTTTAATCCTTAATTTGATGATAGTGGTGTTATGTGCTTATTGCATCACTGGAGAAGTGTTGTAATTGTTGTCGGTGAAAGAGGGCTAATTTTAGCACGGATTGTCAGTAAAAGGTGAAACTGCGTATACTCTGACCAAATACTGTTCACCTTTTTAAGGTGACGTTTAGGAAAATAAAAAGTTATTTTCCGCAAAGCTGTGGAAATAGTTAGCTGCGTTAATTTTACGTGTGCTGTGTTCCAATGAATTCCTTCAGCATTTCTTTAAACTGCTGGTCTCATTTTACTTTGAATGGCCTTTCTGTCCGGGAGATAGGGGTGCGGGTCTTCGGTGAGAAGCGGTGTTAGCTTTTTCAAGAGAAGGACGCAGCCCTGTAAACGCCTTAGGTTTCAGCCCACTGACGTGGGCTTCCCTCTTGTGTCAAACAGAAGACGGGGAGGCCCTTCGTGGCTGCTTCCTGGAGGGAGTTAGAGGTGGAGATGTTAAACCATGGCTGCAGCGCGCACGATTTCATGGTGTAGGGCAGTCGTGGCGGATGTGTGGAAACAAAATTCCCGCGACAGACCTGGGTGCTGGACGAGCAGCAAGACCTGCTGAAGAAAGCCCCGCTGATTTGCCCTCTTGACTTTTCTACCCTCTCATCGAATGGTGGAGAACTTGGGACTTTCCTGCCCGTGAATCACTCCTGGCGATGCTGTCCCACGTAAGGAGTGAGTGTGCTGCCCGGGGCTCCGGCGGTAAGTCGGAGCGTCCAGCCCCGTGGCCGGGGCGAGGCTGTTTGGGGTGGTCCTTTCTCTCTGCTCAAAGTTGAGTGATCTTCAGATGGATGATCTTCGGTCTCTTTCTCAAGTTATTAGGCAGCGTTAGCTTTATATCACTCGCACAATTCTGATGCTGAGAAAGTCTTACGGTATTTTGTCAGTTGTTTTGGATATCCAAATGTATAGTTATTTTTTCGTTGATAAGCAAATTTTATTAGTATTTAATGATCTGAAAATTGTGACTGAGACACTTCTTGATTTTTGGTGACATTCCACCAACTCCGAAACAATTTTCTGTCCAAAGACTTGTTTTGATTTTGGCCAGTTGCAGGGAAAACCTCAGCTCCTGGCCGCTCCCTGGGCACGGTGCCCTGAAGCTGGAGCTACGGAGGCAATGTGCCAGGGGGCTGCCGAAGGGCTGGTGCTTCCAGGGTTTCCCAACGCGGGGCCGCCCGTGATGGGAATTACCCCAGAGCCAGTCCTGGTGAGACACTGCTTCTGCTTTGAATTTGAAATTTGGAGGTGGGGAGGTGTTGTTCCAAACAGGAAAGAAACCAGATTTTGAAATTACCGTTTGTACTGGTTATTATTCACATCCTGTTCCTGCACCCTGGTTGAAGTCGTTTTCTGTACTGCAGAAATGTTTGGGGTTTTTTTTTTTTTCTTTTCCCCTTGTGGCTGTGTTGAGTATTTACCTGGATCTCCAGTGGGTTGTGAAAAAGTATGTTTCTGATAATGTAGGCTTACCAGAATATTCCAGATAAAATTGCAGGCGATGAGTGATTACTACATTACTTGATACCGGGTTCCTTGCAATTAACTTCGGTTCTGAATGGACGAGATGGTTGGCTGGCGAGTTTTGACCCGTGTTACTCAAAAATTACAGGTTTGCGTTTGTGGGTAGGATGTCAGGTATGTTTAGCAGAAACAAATTGGACCCCATGTTGTTGGTCTACTCTTGCACTAACGGGACTCTCGGTGGCGAGGGATTTCCTAGCAAAGAGCTTTTACTGTTTACAGATGTCTTAACCAGTTGTGGATGGGTTTGTAATACAGGTGTATTGAAAATACAGGTATAATAAAATCACTTTATTTTGAATTTTGGGGGCTAGTTGCTGTTTGCAAGCAGCCCTGCAAGGCTTTCCCAGGACTTGGGAATGTGCATTGAAGCAAAGTTCAACTTTTTGCTATCTGAAGTCTTGCATTTTGTTCCCTTCTGGAAAGGAAACGCTGTATTAGTCTCAGTCTTCCCGTGAATAACGAAACGAGTCTTCTCGGTTATAGGTGACTCGTCAACTTCAGAAATGACAGTGTTCGACCTGGAGCGGACGCCTCTGTGACGAGCAGTTTCGGGTGGAGTCCAGTGCGGCAGAAATAGCTTAAAAAGGGTAAAGTGAAAAAAAGAGGAGGGGAGGAAGAAATGAAGAGGAGGATGAGGAAGATGGAACTGGTGTACAATTAATGAGATTCTAGTGTTACGTCATTTAGCTGTGCTTGCGCTTCTGCCGAGGTTTGCTTAGAGTTGCTGCATATGTGATGGATTGATGTTACAGTATTTAAATTGCAGTTTAATCACCTAATACAGTTTTACCTAATACAGGCTTGGTCCTAAGAACATCCTAGTTGATATTTTTTGCTATCGGGAGGTTTTTGGTGTTGAGACGTACAGTTCTGCGTTCCTTTGCAGCTGCGGAAGCTCCAAGGGCTTTTCCTGTGTCCTGTGCGTCGTCCCCTGGGGTAAAAGAATAGAAAATGAATTTCTGTCACAACCCAAGTCCTGGTATACAACCTAGACCTTTCCTGTTCATAAAAGACCTGTATAGACATCTTCTAATAAAAATTGTCAGGATTGGAGAAGATGGTAAGAGAAGCTCTTGCTGCAACAATGCAATTCACTCTGCATCTTCAGTTCTACGTTTCACTTGACGTGAGCAGGTTACAAGTGTTATTAATTATTTTAAAGACATGGCAATGAGTAATTGCTGGTTTAAAAAGAAAGTGTTGAAATCCTCTCAGTATGAAATGGAAGTTGTTCAGATGGTATTAATTTTTTGGTTTTTCACTAAGGATATTACAAATGCACTTGTTGCTAAAATCTGTCTTTTGCAGTGTATTACTCAAAGGAAAAAAAAGAGTAAAAAGTATGTGGCAACAGTCTGATGTGAACACATAACCACAATTTTTATTTTCCATATTAAACTCCTCCCGTTGTTGCAAAACAAGGATTTTGCAGCCTTTTGATTATTTGCTTTGTCTGTGAGTGATTATGTAAAAGAAAAAAAAAAAACAACAAACCAACACCCAACACGGCTCCCCCCCAATACACCATAAATCTGGTGGTGGTTTACTGATGTTTAAACCAGGCTTTAAGAAATGGTTTTTAAAAAACGCACATTAAGACCTAAAGTTTTCAAAACGAGAAACTTTGGATGTGCGACCCCAAAAGGCCGTCAGAAAAATCTTAGGCTGTAAGCCAGGTCTGCACGGGGGATGATCTGATGGGGTGGGGGAGAAAGATTATCAAAAGCACAAGGTATTTGGGGGCGGGGGGAGGTTGTTGCGGTTTTTAATTAAGAAACTCTACAGTTTTCCACAATATCCGCCCGAGACGATGTCACTCCCGAGGCGGGACAGGCCTGGGGACGCGCTGCAGCAGAGGGCAGTGGTGGCACACGCGAGTTTCGTGGTGTTACAGCTCTAAAGCTGCTGCCAAAACTGCTGCCCGGAGTTCGGGGAGCTCCCGGGCTTTCGGCAAGGGGTTTATCTTCGTAAACCCCTCTTGTTTTGAATAGGAAGGAAGAGTGCGCCTTTGACATGCGGTGGATGTTCCCAAGCTGTTGGGATTCGTGCAACTGGGGGGTTTATTCCAGGGTATTTCTAACGACCCAAAGGCTTTTGGAAAGAATTTGTATTAGCAAATAACCAGGCGTAATGGCTGCGGAGCTTGTGATTGCAATTCACCTTCTCCCTTTGGGGTGAAATCTCCAAAAATGAGTGTTGGGTTAATATTTCTGAACTGTTTCAGTCTGCAGATCTGTACCGGTTACTTTATTATTAAAAAAGCGTGTTTCACCATCTCTCACTGCAGATGTAACCAGGAAATGTGGTGAGGTGCAATAACGAGGTGCGGGGTTCTGTAGTTTTTAGCTGACGTTTCACTTGTGCTTAGAGCGGTCAGCAGTGCCCCCAAAATTCAGCAATTAGTTTCTGAAATTGCTGCTTGTGGGCTTATTTCCTTGTCTTACTGACCTAATTTTTTACCTGGGCACTGACAAAACAGCAGAGGCTTTGGGAAGTTTTGGGGGGAGTTTTTTTCCTTGCGTATCATCAGCAGATTAAATGTTTGGGGAAATGTTCTTTATTATGAGGAGGAGGAAAAGAAGCCGCAGATGAACCTGGGTGGTCACAGTCCAGGCTGCCCCAAAACAGGAGAGCAGCGAGAGAGAATAAATAGGGGTTCACGGTGCCGAGTATTAGTTGTGTTTGGGAGTAAATCTATAAATGCCTGGCTTTCACTTCAGTGATTCAGGATCCCCATGCTGTGAACTCATCTGCCGGAGCAGCCTCCGTATAACGCCAAGGCAGCAGCATGCCGTACGGTCAGGAGACTGCGGCATCTTCATCCCATCCCTGCAGGAGGGCAGGACGGACGCGGCAGGGGTTTCTTGGCCACCTCTACCCCACTGCATCACCCTCCAGTGGAGACAAAGCCCAGACAGGAGGGGAAATGTAAGTAGACAGCGAAGCCGAGGATGCGGTTCCCCCAAAGACCGGCATGGCTGTGCCGCTGCCTGCCCGGTGCCCGTCAGGAGTAGCTCGTGGGCTGCTGGTCTTCTCCATTACACTCTCGTTGTACACGACTACAGCCAAGTTTCTGCACGTTTCCTATTGCCGCCGGGTTTGCTTCATCCCCGTTATTGCCCTTGTACTCCCTCTGCTCTGGAGCAGGAGTCAAAACCAGATAGTAACAGGAGTTAGCACCGCAGCTTTGAGTCTCTCGCCCTGTTCTTCGCTCTTCCCCTGCTCGTGTTCGGTGCTGTTATTGCTGAGCTACTATGTGAGTGGGAAATAAAGGGGAATTTAGTTGAAGCTGAAAATCAAGACATGCTGTCTGCATGTTCAATTAGGAGGGCATAGTGAAATCTGTGTTTCTTCCTATTCATTGGCTATTGCATTAAAAGCCTTCTCTCCTAATGTATACTTACATATGCAGCCTGCTTTATGTGGCTTTTACCACATACGAAACGGAGACGTTATAATCAAGGCGGTAATAATGCTGAATGATTAAAAGTAACTTCTGATTGTTTTGGCTTTGGTCAAATGTATGACCTGAAACTGCTGACTCGAGACAAAATGAGGCGCATAAAAATCCTCGTTCCGGGCTGTGCTCACCCCTAAGCACAACCGTGCACCGTGTATGACTTGTACAGTGAAGCCATACTGGTGTATATTAAAAAATAAATTAAAAAAGCAAACCTTTGTAAAGCAGCAGGGTTGATGGAGAAGTCAGACAGCCTAAACCATCCTACGGGGATTAATTTCCCATAGGAACGTTTGTGGAGATTACAAAATACTGGATTTCTCTGAGACCTGGAAATCATTTGTATGTCGGTACATGAGATTTAAAATGAGTTAATTCAACTTTCTGGTAGTTGGGGTGAATAGCACCTCCTGAGGCCCGTGACTCAGGGCTGTGGAGCTGCGTGGTTTTGGGGTGGCAGCCTGTGTGAGGGCACGATGGTTCACCACTGTTGGCCTTTGTTACTCAGGGAAATTAGGAAATGGGGGCTGCAGCTTTCAGCTGACGAAATAAGCCTTCTGCAAATACAGCAAACTCATTGATCCAGAGTGAATCAGAGGAGCAAGGAAAAAAAAAGAGGATACAGTGATTTTTAAAGTAAAGCGGTGCAGAACCTCCTGTCTACCCAGTTCTGTGTGGTCTTTGAATCGCCCGTGTTGGTGGCAGCATCTGAGCCTTTCTGGCAGTGAGCTGCCCAAATTGTACTGAATCACTCCTAGCAGGATAGAAGTGCCAGGTCCAAATGATGGACCATATGTTGTCGGTTCACATACACAGTTTGTTTTGAAGTAAATAGGAACTCTTTGTAAATACAGCTGGGAGAATGTGGCCAGTGGGGAAAAGCAGCCAGAAAGGGTGTCGTGGCCGTACCGGGCTGCAGGACTGGGGCTGACTGGTGAGGACTGGCTCCCCCACGTCCCAGCTACGACTCGGTTTAAAAGACGCAAGACCAGAAACGGTGCTGAAGATACACCCCAAGTGATGAGAATCTGCTACTTCTCAAAAAATTCTGAGGAAAATAGTGTAAGAGATCAAATCAGCAGATATATCTTGGAGCTGACTTCAGAGGGGTTGTTTTCTTTGCTCAGTGGAGTTGCTCTATCAGCCACCAATGTTTGCTGCTTTGCTTATGCGCTGTTGAACAAGTTTGATAAATGTCATTCTGCTTTTTGAGCACTGCTGGGTTTAAACAAGCCTCTCGGAGGCAGAATATCTTGTAAGCTTCCTTCTTGTAAACAGTAAATAAAATTGGTTGGTGTTTTGCTCAAAAAAGTAAATATTGACTGTTTAGAAGTGTGGAAGGACTTTTTTCCCCAAGAACTTTGAAGAGAGGACTTAGTGGATTTGGAAAAATCATAGCTGCTTTGCTTGGATATGCCAAAGCCAGGAGATGGGTGCTCCCCTGCCTCTGCCGGGCCATCGCTGGTGCCCCCTCTGCAGGGGGACACCCCGGGCTGGGGCTGGGTCACCCCGGGTATGTGCCAGCAGATGTGCCGACCCCGCAGTGCTGCCGGATGGGGACCCCAAGGGACTCCCATGGGTGGTGACTCCTGGACCTGCTCACTCCGGGCGCTCGGCACCGCAGCATCCCGCTGCGGGCTGGCAGCTGCTGCAGCAGAGGTGCTGTAATAGACTCATGTTGTTACTCCTGATACAGATTTACTTTTTCCTGTTTGTTTACTTAAAAAAGAGAAGGAACTTTCAGCTTGTCTTTTGCTCAATCGTTTCCTTTCACAGTGAATAAAATCGTGTTTCAACAGCGCACGTAGAATTGCAAACGCAGGCACGGAGCTCGATGCGAAAGCAGCTTTTTGGGCATCAGCCGCGCAGCAGAAGAGGTGAGCCTTGCCTAGATGTTTCACTAACTTTTTGTCTTGCTTATTCTCTGTAGCTCCCGCTGCTGCGCTGGAGCAGCGGGGCTGGACCGTGGGTGTGCGTGGGGAATGCCAGCGCTGGGCGAGCGCTGGGAACGAACCGCAGGGGGTGAGAGATCTCCTCCCGTTTCCCAGCCAAACGCCCAGCTCTGGAAAAAAAGGGGGCTGCCATGGGGTGTGCCCGAGCTGGACCCCAGCTCAGCCCCGCTGCCAGACCTGGGGACCCCGCGGCTCCGTCGGAGCTGCCTCAGCCCCGCAGCACCAGGACCCGCTGCGGGATTTTCCCGTTGGGGAAGCGGGAAACGAGACAGCTGGCTTCGGCCCCTCGCAGAAACCCCCTTTTCTTGAATTCCCCCTCCCTCATCACCGCAGCACCTCAGCGAGGCGTCCCGGCCCCCCCCCCCCCCCCCCGGCGGGGCGGACGCTCCCGTGCCCCCGGGAACCCGCCGGGCTGCGAGCTCTGCCTGAAAGCTGGCTGCAGGGGAAGGCGAAGCAAACCCTTTCATAGGATCATCTGGCTGCACTCCTCCTTCTCTCCCCCTCCCCGGGTGTTGTGTTACCGCCTTTGGGAGGATGGTCCTAATTTGCTGAGCCCCAATGACTATCTTCAAACTGCTGAGATCCCAAGCGACACCCCTCTGCTCCTTGCTCCTGCCTCCTTTTCCTATTCCCCCCCCCCCTCCTTTTATCCCCCCCCCTTCTTTTCGTTATTACTACGGGCCCGTTGCCAAACAAGATGATCCAGGGTTGTCCTCTTTGCCTGGAGAGCATAAATACCACTGGGGAGCTCTGTGAGACTGCAGTTGGTACGGGCTGCTGAGCCGAGACCTTGCATTCCTCGCACCTCCTGAGGCTTGTTTCATCCTTTTCCCCCTCCTCCTAGTTTAAATATTTCAGATATATAATTTATTTTCCACAAGCAGGCTTGGAGGAGCTACAATTTCCTGGGGACTTGGAAGCACTCGGCAAGGTAAGTGTAAGCTTTGGTCCCTGCTTCTGAAATGTGGTTTGGGGACTGTGTGTGTGTGCAAGGAATGTCTCTATTTAAGTAGGCACAATTTTAGCAGCTTCTCCAAAAAGTTGCTTGTGTGGTATGAAATAGCACAATACTGTCTGAGCTTCCCTTATGTATGCTTTGCAGAGGTTAATGCAATATTAATAAACATTAATCTTGAATGAATGGGAGGAGTTTGCAAGTACAGGAGTGGATTTCTACACAAACAGAAAATACCTAAGGGATGCTGTAGCAGTCTCTAATAGCTGACATCTAGTCTGTTCCAGGAAGCCTGTGTTTATGCAAGTCTGCTCTAAAGTCCTGTCTAAAAGGAGTTTCACAGTGTCGCCACATGTTGTGTCTGTTTCCAGTGGGTTTTCCGTGTGGTTTTGCATAGAAACTCACCCACTTCAGTTCTGTGGGAGTAATGGAAGATCCAGATGTTTTGGCCCGTGGCCTTGAAGATGCTGAATGCATAGTGTGTTCTGTGCAGACAACGCTATGTCCTGTGTCAAGGGACTTGTCATCCCACTTTTCTTTTGAAGCCAACACAGTTCTTCAAAGCCTGAAATGTGCGCATCTCGGTTAAACAGCTGACCCGAGGTTTAATGCGTGAAGTATGTTGTGGCTTTATCTCTGGATTTCTTTGAACAGGTTAAAAGCTGATCCCAGGTTAACTCCCCTCTGCTTTGCTGGTATCCCGACCTAACTCTTGCATTTTCCTGCCTTGTCAGCTTGTTCCATGTATAACTCCGCAGGTCCCAGGATGTTTTAGCTGCAAATGTCGTCCATAACCAAGGAGTAGAGACCCACTCGTATGCTTCACCAAGGAGGCAGTTAAAGATCAATAGCTGTAAGGAATAAGGTGAAGCGAGGACATAATGAAGTACAGAAGTCAGCCAGCATGTGGCTTTAGCAGGCAGCGCTGCATGCCAGGCTTCGAATGCTACCAACTCTTCTGCTTTCTGTGAAATGCAGACACCATCCATTAGCTGGGGAAATAGCTTTCTAAAAATAATCTTTTCCAAAGTCCGGTGCTGCTTTTTAACTTCCTCAGACCCCAGAAGAAGGCCTCCCCTTTGTCCCCAGTTTGGACAGGCTTTACAGCATATTAAGGAGTCGGTTTCTGCTGACTCACTTGTTTCTGATTGCTCCCAGATGTTTACCTGGCACCAGTATCAAGGGCCTGATGTGTTTAAAGGAAGGCTGTGCTAATGCTTCTCTTGAACCCTTGAAAACAACAGCAGAGACGTACTCAGCTGACTGTCAGCTGATAATTTTCTCCGAGTAATGTCAAATCCTGACTCAAAGGCGGTATGATTTCAATCTTCCCTGATGAGGAGCTCCTGATGCAGCCCAGACGTGCTGCCCCAGCTCCGCAGGGCACTTGGGCTGGCTGAGCTTTAACACATGTCTGAGCGTTTCGTTGCACCTGGGCACGAGGATATTAAGAGAGGCAAATGGATAGACATCTGAAATCGATGAGAGCTTCCTGAAATGTGAGCATCTATCTGCTGCTTTTAATTAATCTGGCCAGGGAGCTCTTTGCTCCTTGTCCCTCTCTGATCACTTCATCCTTCCTTTGGATGCTCAGCGCTCCCCACCTCGAGCCAAAGCAGAGGAAGGGACCTGCACCCCAGGTGAAAAAGAAGATAGTGCCAAAATGACCTAATTTTAGAGAGGTGCTAGTATCCCCTCGCTCACAAATGGGATACAGGGAAGAACATCCTGAGGAATAATGCACCATCTGTTGCAAGGTTTTGGCTGGGGCACAAAACCAGACACGTTGGCTTCATTGCGTAGCCGTGAGTGGGGCACCTCCTCTGGGCTTTCAGATGTTACAGCTGATTTTTTCAAGCTGTCCTTTCTGTAAAGTCAGTGTTTGCTGGGTGGTGGATACGGGCTCCTATTTAGCAAAGGGCACCCGGCCAAATGAGGGGGTACAACTGCAGCATATATTAGCTGTCTGTTCCTGCCTGCTCTACCTACAGGACAAGCTGCAGTTAAAATTGCTTGTGCTAAATGGCCACATTGTAAACGGCTGTGGCAGAGCATCTATTTTTAAACTCTTAGGGAAGTGCCTCAAAGTAGGAATTGTTCCCTGAATTTGGGTCAGACGGTCTACAAAAGCAACAGCTCGTTTTGCCTCCCCTACCCCTCTGTAGCCGGGTTAGAAAGTTGGGCTGCTGCTTGGGGGGGAGCAAATGCCAACAAACAAGGCTGAGAAGAGGATGAGGTTAAAGCAGTATTTGTCCCAACGCCACCGAACGTCCTGTCTTTCAGGTGTGCCTGGAGCTGGGGACAAGGCGTGTGTGTTCGACTTGCTCTGCAGAGCAGGAAATAATGAGAAGCCATTACCTAAACTGAGCAAATTACATTCCTGCATTGTTCTACTGAGGCAAAGGCTTAATGCTCTGCCTGGAGAGAGACTGAGGGCAGCTGGTTTTCATCTGCCTTAATACAGCACAAGAAAGAAGCCTCAAACGGGGACTTTGTCTCTTTTGTGTAGACGGCCAACAAGTTTTCAGGGTTTCTCAGTGGCCTCAGAGTTTTTTTTGGGGGGTCCCCCACCTGTGCAAAGCACCTTGTGCTTGCCGCTGTCCTCTGCAGATGCTGTTGTGCTGGGTCTGGGGAACAGGGGTTTGGGACTTCATGCTCGAGCGCAGCTTTTCCAGCTGGGATCTGGAAGGCGCTTCCCTGCCTTGGATGGTTTCCAACTCGTCCGGTGTCAGTGTGTCCAAATCCCTTGTCACTGGGCTGAAACTTCTCGAATAATTCCTGCTAATCTGGGGTTTATTTCCTGACACTGCGTAGGAATGCTTTCAGCGTGTCTTTTTAACCATGCTGTCAAAACTAGATCCTCACCTAGTGTTGAAGATGGGGATGGGGAAGCTTTCTTCCAAAATTTAGCCTTAAGGAGAGAGGATGCTGTGCTTGCACCGTCTGTACAGGTGCTTATTGCCCCTGAGGGATTGATTCTGCTCTGGTGCTGCAGAGCCATGCAGCAGCATGTATTTCCTTCCCTGAATAGCTCATGATCTAAATAAAACCAGCCAAGATGCTCAGGGCTCATTAGATGGAGAAGTTGGGGCAGGGCGGGAGAGGAAGGGAGGAAGAGTTTGGAAATGGCAGGTGGAACGGGAGCACTGTGGAGCAAGGGAGGGGGTGGAGATTAAATGAAGCCATTCAAACCCAGTAGTGACCAAATTGAGACCACCTCTCCAAGCCCTTGGTGCTGATGGCTACCAAGCATGCATGGGAACACCTAATCTTCTGGCTGGGGGAGCACGGGTGCTCCAGCTCCTCTCCTAATCTGTCATAATTCATATCGCTGGCTGCGCTCCCGCCTGCCGTAAAGCGATGCGTCAGCGAGAACACCCCGGTGCGTCATTCGCCAGCAGGGATTTTGGTTGTTGGACGTTACGGTGACATTTCACATAAACAGCTGCTTTCACAGAGTCTGGCAGCTGCTCCGCTGGAGTCTATTGGCAGAGCGGGGCCTCCGAAATAGCTCTTGCTGATGTCTGACCTCTGTGATCTGGCTTGCTGGGAATTTTACTTTCCCTTTTATTCATATCCGTTCTTCACTTTAACAGCTGGTCTTTGGGTGAATAGCTTCAAATGTCTCCCCTTCCCACCTGTGAACGGGGGGTTATTCAGAGCTGCTGGGCATTGCTGGGTGACACCTGCGCCCCTGGGATCTTCGGTGGAGAAGGCATCCACCGCCGTGCTGGAGGGCTGCCTGGCTAACGCTCGCTCCCAGTACGACGTCAGTGGAGTTCCCCGGTGTAATAAACTGAGTTCCCATCACTTACGGTGTTGTTGAGGTCTTCCTGTCACTGGGGTGAACGATAATTGCTTAGACTGTAGGCATCACTCTTTTTTCAAGCAAAAATCTGGGTTGTGTGGCTTCCCCGGTGGGGGTCATATGCACTGAGAGCTTCTCTGGCACTGCTCTGACTGCCTGTTTCTCCCCAAAATCCAGACCCGCGCTGAGCCACAGGACTCTCTGCAAGAAAACCTACCATCGTCTCCATCTCCGCTTCTGCTGGCTGTAGAGGAGGAGGCATGAATCCTGTCCTGCCTTGGATCCTTCCTCTTGGATGTGTACTGCTCCTGACAAAGGCAACTGAATGCTTTATCTTGCCCAACTCAAGTCACCTGGAGAGCATTTTGAGTAAATATCAGGATGGGGAAAGTCACTCCAGATCCAAGAGAGCCATTTTATTCTCAGACAGACAGGAGATACTGATGCTCCACAATAAATTGAGAGGTCAAGTGCACCCAGTGGCCTCTAATATGGAATACATGGTGAGTCTAGCTCCTGATACCTAACTTTATTACTGCTTTTTTTTTAACTTTAATTTTCCTTATGGTGCAAGAGTTGTAGCAAATTTCCTCTAAAGTGAGTTTTTCTCAAGAGGTTTCCTGGAGCAGTTTCATTCCAGAGTGAACGATGCTTTAGATCATTGGACTGTTTTTGTTGGAAAGGGCCAGTAACAGGTCATCGAGTCCATCCGCTGCATAGTTTCAGGACTGGTTCCATTATTCATAAACTAGCGTCTGGCCCAGTCCTGGACGCATCTCCAGTGATGGCAATTCCACAGCCTGCCTCAGCAGGTTCTTCCATTACCTTAATGTCATAAAAGCATCGAATTTTCCCTAGTGTTTAACCCACGTTCTCCCTGTGAAAGCTTTCAGACCGTTGTGACTGGTGTTTCAGGACATCACAGTGCTCAGAGAAACCTCTGATGGTCTTTGGGTTGCCATCAGCTACCGCCCAGTGCTGGAGGTAACATCTGCCCTTTTGTCATACGCTGATCACCAGAGATTATCAATGTGAGCCAAGCATCCATGATGCTGCTGGGAATCTGCTCAGCACCTTAGAGAAACAGGGCTTGAGGAATGCGGCTTCCATCTGCAAAGAATTTCAGTCACTGGAAATAGCTGGAAAGGCTTTGGGAGTTCATGGGTGGATGGGTCAGTGCTATTGGCTTTTCATAGTTCAAGAAACCAAAATAAAAGTTTGGTCGATGTATTCTCCCACTTCAGAGGGAGAACTTAAAAGTGTGAGTATGAAATATGCCTTTACCATCAACAGTTCAGATGAATAGGGTTTTTTTCACCTGATGCCAGAGACCCTACTTTGAGTTATTTTTGACATGCCATCAAAATATTGCAGGGTCAGAAAATGATGTAGGCAAATAATCTTTTTTTTTTTTTTTGAGCCTATTCCCAATGTGCAAATATAGTTATGACCGAAACTAGCCTGACTTCGTCTGTGCGCTCCTGCTGACAGATTAAATGATTAATGATTTGTTAAGACCGTGTTTAAAAGGGTAAAAGAAACAGTACGCTAAATGTAATATAAAATTGTTTGCCAGCTGTGCCGAAATGAGTGCTGCAAATGGAAAATCCTGCCTTTTGTGACTGTAGGGAAAAGAAAAGAGCAGGGGGAGCAGAGGACAGTAAGGAAGGACAACTGTCCGTCAGCTGGTCCTCGTTAGCATTCACGCTGCTGGTCTTTCCTCCCGCTTTTGTCAGAAATCGCGTGCCCTTCTAAGAACCGGTGCTTTGTATCTCTCTCGGCGGGCTCTCACGTTATCCTGCAGGCTGCCTGCAAGGTACTGCCAGAGAAGAGGTGACCTGATTGATTTCCAGAAAGTAAACACAAAGCATGAGAAAGCCAAATGTGTTTTGGTTGGCTTTGGGGATCTGAGAGGGCTGCCGTTGCGGACTGCCCACTGGCCGACTGCTGTTTACGCTTGCAGCGTGGTTACGCTTTTATGTTTGCCTTTGCTCAGTGTGCTTTTCTAGTGGTTTTTATGGGCGATTGAGGGCAAATGAAAGGGCCTTATATGCTGTGAAGAAAGGAGCTGGGTATAAGATGGTGCTACTTGGAAAGGCTATAATCAGTCTTTCATGTATTTGTGTTTACCCAATATTACTTGGACATGCTGTGTATATTCTGAACGTGAATTTCACTTTAATCCTTTGTTCTGCATAGGACATTTCTCATTTGGACTCATTTAAGAGGATGGTCTGTCTTTAGTACCGTAGATAAACTTTTCTCTTTGCCTTTGGTGCCAGCGTGGAGCTTCCCAGGCGACGTGTGGTGCTAATTTGTGGATAAGTAGGTAGAACTTGTTCTTGCCCGTCAACCTCCAGACACTGCCTTGTGAAAGTCCTTTCTCCCAGCTCCATATCTGACGTATTTTAAGTGATCTGAAGTGGCAAGGGGAGCTAATGTATTCCAGGAAAGGGACATACTTATCTACTACAGGATGAACTTTAGTCAGTGGAGGCTGTTAATAAGAAAGCAGTAACACAGTGAGTCCCGTGACTTATCTGGAGATCAAAAGAATTACATACATATGGGATAGAGGTAAAGTGGAGTGAAGAAATGAAGAAAGAAACAGTTTTGCTGCTGGGTTTGTATAATTAACTGAAAGCTAGCACAGGTATTCAGTGTTAATGGAAAATGAGCGAGCAGCCTACATCTTCCTGACAAAGCTGGTCAAATACAGAATTACCTTAACCCCTGTAACAACTTTATGATCAACGTTTCCACTGTGTGTTTGGACTTTATAACAGCAGTCACGGCAGCGGATGGGTGCCAAGACCCAAACAAACTCCTTGTTAATGAACCCAGAGTAAAGAGGACATAATAGGTCCTAAGACATCTTGACCTTTTAAGGTGGCTTAGTCAGATGGCTTTCAGCAGTCATGAAAGGCAGAAATCTTTCCTCTTGTGGAGGCCTCAAAGACAGCAGGATAAAACAACATTGTTCTCAGTACAGATTGCTGGAAGGAAAATAGTTTGTTTTCGTGTGTAAGGTATCCATCCTTCCTCTAAACTGTAGGGTGGTGACTTTCCTTGTCAGGATGGGAGAGTATTCCTGTGTGGGTTAGCAAAGCATGCCCAAGCTTCTGCCAGTACACGTCAGTCCTGGACTCTCATGCCACTTTTAAAAAAGTGAATTGCCAGTATTGCAAAAAGTCTAAGCTGGGGAGAAAAATGAGAGAGTGACCTGATCACTACAACTCAGCTGTCCAGGGTTTGGTTTATAAACTAGCTAGGCTGAGTAAATGGACTCCTTGTGGGGTATGTTCTTATCAAATCTGAACCTACAAATTGTAGTATAGTGTATGTATGCCATGCATGAATTTAACATGTATGGTGAACACTGTACTTTGAAAGGCCATTACAAATTTGCAGGAGTAACAAAGAGAGTCCATGTGCTAAATCACTTGGAATCGCCTGTAACCGAAGGCTTCTCAATCTCTCCCTGAGAAGGAAACTGAGCATAGACGTACACCACCCCTCTAGCTTCAGTAGAGGGGTGCTAGATACTGCTTTGAATATTGGCATAAAGGCTTCTTGCAAGCGTAGCTGGGAAAGTCTGAAATCTCTTTTTTTTTTTTTTTTTTAATGTTTATTGCTCTGAAATAATTCCAGCCTCCTAACCGCATTCATGTCTGAGAAGGAAACGGCAAATAACTGCTCTAATTTAAATGGGATGGCTTTGTAATCTGACGCCCGCAGAAATGAGCTTCTCTACTCATCAAGCACAAAGCCATGCAAAGTCGTAGCTCATTCCCAATTGCCTGTTGAGTATCTTTTGACTGAGTTCACTTATTTTATCCGTAGGCATCAAAGGAAGATGTAATGCATATGTTCACATCAATTTCCATTGAATGGCCTATTGCTCATAACGTCTCTGCATTAAATTAGGAGATTTGGAACGTCTCCGCCTTTGAGGCTGCAGGCAATAATGCTCTGCTAGGAAGTCTGAAGTACTAGCAGCGCATAATGTCGTGGGAGAGTTTCCGTGGCTTATGTGTTGGATGGGAAGGTGGATTGTGGCTGGTCATTGCCTGGTGCAGAAAGTGGGGACCACAAAAGCTTGTGTGTCTAGGCACGATTGCAATAGTCTGCTTGAACAGAGGTTTGGAAATGTGTGCGTGGTGGGTCAGATCCCATACGCCTTCAAGGAGTTGAAGGGCTGAGACGGAAAATGGTTTTATTCCCTCTGTCAGAGCTGTGTCTGCACGGGGTTTTGCAGACTGACATGAATTTGCTTGGCCACTGGTCAGTTCAAAGCCAAGCTGATGAGCTCAGAGCAGCTCTCGGATGTTGTTGGAATTTGGGTTGCTGAGCATGCTTAATGATAAGCTGTTCTCAGAGGTCTGGGCTGTTACCTCAGTTAGATGAGCTCATGTTTGCCTTACGAAGATAGTGTAGACACACCAAGTTCCAGGAGACGCTGCGTTTTCCTGTCGTCTTAGCCAGGGACATGCGGTCCCTCCCCATCCCAGTTATAACTGCCCGAGACTGTGTTCAGATACTTGCTTGGAATGAGCACTTGATGTTTTCTAAATGTGTTTGAAATGCCCTCCAGTCCTCCAAACGGGCTCTGGCAGGTCCTTTGATAAGTTTGAGATCGGCAGTTGCTTTTCTTCTGGAGAAGATGGGACTTGGAAATACCAGCTGGTTGTGATGGTAAATGTCCAAAGAGGACATAGTCTCGTGCTGGCACGTGAATGGGCTGGAGACACATTACAAGACCTCTCTTCTCTTTGGTTTTACTTGTAGGAATGTGCGGTAATATTTTAATCCCAACGAATTATCCTCTAAGGACTGTTTTGAATAGACCAGCTGTCAGTAATTACACAGTGAATTCAGGGCACTGTCTACTGGGTCCAGCAAGTCTGGCCTTTAAAACAAATACACTCCTGGGCAGTGGAGCCAATGAAGCCTGCTTTCCTATTTGCCTTTGTATCGTGTTTGAGCTCTCGTTTGGCTTACAGCTGGGTGGTATTCAGTGAGGACTGACCTCACACCAACATCCTTCCCTCAGCGGGAACATAAACGGGATTTGTCACTTCTAACCTGATGCCTGTTTCACTAAGAGTGATATTAGCTTAACAGCTCTGGGACTTCGCCACCTCTGTTAAATTTGACTGGATCCATCGGTGGACTCGGCAGTTAGTCTGGAAGGAGAAGGGGAGTTGGGACCGGGAGGCTCAGACCCACACCCCTTGCTCAAGAGGTTGGGCCAAAATCTCCACCTGTGTCGGTAGTGAAGGGCAGGAGCACATCCACTGCTGGAGTTCCGCTTGATGGGAAAGCCAGGGAATGTCCTGGTAGTAAGGACAATGGATGGAAAATCGTGCTGCAGCTACATCAGAGCACTGACTGCATGTTAGAAGTCTTGCAGATCTCAGAAATAGACGTCACGAGGAAGTGCTGGGATCTCTGTCCTTGATGTTTGTTTTATTTTTTTAACAGATTAGAAAAACACCTGTGTTTTAGGGTGGATAGTCTAGATGGGTTCTTGAGGTCTTGCTGGGTCTGTTTTCTACTGACCTATGCAAAGCATCTGCTAAGCAGCATGACATCAAGCAGGAAAAATAATAGACCCTTTAGTGCCCTGCATTTCCATGGCAGGGGGGCATCTTGAGAAACTTGCTTTCAGGTCAGGGCACATCATTAAAATGTGCTGGCTTCACAAGGACAGGCCAGACACCAGGGGTGAGCTGTAATGTAGTCTCTCTTTCTCCTCTAATTGCTGTTGGTTGAGTCTCTTGATCAAATAAGCTTGAGATGACAAATTTGCCTGTTCTTTTCTCTCCCCACCCCCTGCAGACCTGGGATGATGAGCTGGAAAGATCAGCCCACGCTTGGGCTCAGCAGTGCATCTGGGACCATGGGCCTAGTGCCCTCATCAGGTCAATTGGACAGAACTTGGCGGTTCACTGGGGCAGGTAAGAGTTGGGGTGCTACAAGCTCATCGCAAAGAGCAATTTATGGATCCTCCTTTAGAGCCGGTTGGAAAGGTTTGCCTTGCTGATGCTTAGTGGAGCACTGGGGAGACGGCAGAAAAGGTGAAGATCAATAATTGGTATTGCTGCAGTGAAATGGTTATAGCGATAACATCTGCAGCCACCTTCAGCAGACTGTTCCCAGCAAACCAACTTTGGTGCGGGTTACTCCATTTATCTGCATCTCCGGGTACTGCAGCTGTAACGTGCCTGAGGTTACTCTTACTCCTTAAGGAGAACAGGTACAGAAGCCGTAACCCTTGCTCCTAAATCTGCTGTTTCGGGGGGGTTTCCTGGCACCATGCTGAGAAGCGGCTGAAAGCTGAAGTTCCTCAGGAACAACATCTGGACTCAGCTGCGAGTTGAGAACTCATTGCTGTAATTTTGTTAATTATCTCTTGTAAATATTTATCCATCTCCTAATTTCTTTTTACTGAAACCACTTTGCATATTTTTTCTTCAACTTCCTGGGGAAGGTTTTTAACCTAGAGTTAACGCAGCTAGGAAAACCGATGTTAAGGCTTTCAAATGGATTTGCCTCTCCATCTCGTGGTGAAATTTGTTTATTGTTAAGCCCCTATTGTTAAGCCTGTTATAGGTTAAGCTTGCTTTGAACAGCAAACATCTTGTATGTGCTCGGGAGCCCTAATGGCTGGAAATGCAGTTATGCTTGTTGTAAATCGGATAGAACTTGGTTGAAAGCAATGGAAATATGCTGGTGTGAAATTGGTCTGATATAAAAATCGGGCCCGTTTTTGTTGGCAGAATTAAATAATGATTGGAAAGTAGAGTGGTTAATCCATTGGAAACAAAGTCAAAAGACCAGGCTGTTCTTGGCTCTCCTACAAGTGTTCAAGATGGCCATGGGTTACTGATGGAGGTAGATCCAATCTCCCTCCCTTTGCAGTCACTGAGAGGAAAAAGAAATCAGATTTATCTCAGTTTTTTCAGGAACGGGCCATAACTTGATTGCCTCAATTTCCTCTCCTGTAAAATAGGATTCGGAAAGTATTCACTTAATGACATCATGAGATTAATGTTTTTAAAGTACCTCTAATGAATTACTTTTAATGAAGAGTTGGCTGAAAGAACAAATTCCAGTTGGTAATGATATCATTTGTATTTCTGGCCGCTTGCTTCATGTGAGCTGTTGAAAGCAATAAAAAGTAGTGGGTTTGAAGCACCGCTCTGCTTTGATACAGAATTTGCAGGTTGCTCCGTTTGCTCACTGTGCATGTAGCATGCAAAAGGCCTATGAGTTTCTATAGGTAGTTTTAACACCGTTTGTGTTGCCCCGCACGGCACAAGCGGCATCAGTGCTGCCACGGACTGCAATATCTGGCGCATAGTTTGCACAAGGTGCGTGCAGTGTATGCGGGGGCTTGGCGCAGAGGGAAATGGCTGCAGTAAAAGGTGGGGTACGTCTGTAGTGCATCAACTGTTCTGCACCAAGTCTTGGTGTGACGTGAGTGTGAAGAAGCCCACTCGCTTTCAAAGGTCTTACAGTATTAACTGCTAGCGTACTTCCAGATTTAGCAAATTGCCTGGTGGTAAAATAGGTACCTGGTGGCTTTCGGTTTGAGATGTTTGGCAAACCTTAACTTCTGTTTACTTTCAAAATACAACTTTTTGCCAAACTAGAAGTTTTTTGTAGTTGTGTGGAAAAGTCAGGAGGACATTTCAGGTCAGCGGCACTTGAAGAGCATGTCAAACCTATAAATAATACAGAAAGTCAGACCGGGCTGTGAAGCTTAGGGAAAAAAATTATCTTTAACATTTTCAATGAGATTTTTTTTCTGTTCATTAGACCGTGTTGCTGGGTTCTTTAAGCAACACCTTCTCCATGAATGAAACTTCAGAAACTTTTATATAAAATTAGCAAAACTTGTGTTTAAAAAAATCTGAGCTACCAATATGGTAGGAGGCTACAGGTATTGTTTGAAAACTTCTACCAGACCTTGGTGACTTCAGCTGTGACAGGTCTTTGCTCCTTCAGGTATCGGTCTCCAGCTTTCCATGTCCAATCTTGGTATGATGAAGTTAAAGATTACACGTACCCGTATCCTCACGAGTGCAACCCGTGGTGCCCAGACAAATGCACTGGCTCTATGTGCACGCATTACACCCAGGTAAAGGAGACGAAGGGCTTTTGTATCTATACTCTCTGCACCCCCCCACGTCCCAGTTGTCACTGCGACGTGTGCCCAGAGGGGGGTAGCTTGCTTATTTTCAATAACTGCGTTGCACTTGCAGATAGTCTGGGCCACGACGAACAAGATCGGCTGTGCTGTGAACGTCTGCAAGCAGATGAACGTCTGGGGAGAAATCTGGGAGAACGCCGTCTACCTGGTCTGCAACTACTCACCGAAGTAAGGCAGATGCGCTGGGCTCTCTCCAGCTTTCCTAAAACTGGCAGGTTGCTTAACTAGCCCAGGGTCTGGGGAAGAGATTTCAGGCAGTCTAGACTAGTGGTTGTGGCTTTAAATTTTCTCTTTAGACGGCAGCACAGAGCTGGTTCAAGACTTCTGAGCATTGCCTGGAAAACTGAATGAGGGGCCGGGGCCAGGCCGGAGCTTTGATGTTCCTGCCATGGGAAGGAGGAGCAGGAGAAGGCCAGGACGGAGCTGGCGTGTGCTGCCAAGCGAGGCTTGCGCTCTCTCTGCTGCTCGGAGGGTGGGAGGGGATGGGGTGGTGATTAATGCCGCACAGCGCTGCTCCAGCAGCCAGGTAGGCTGCCGTATCATGACACATTTTCTCACCCTCCCTGCAAAATCTGCTGGTTTAAACACACTGCTGTTTTGTGCAAAGCCAGCCCAGCAGCAGTCGCTGGTGGAAGTGAAGCGAGCTGGGGCCCGCTGCAAGGAGCTGCGAAGAAATAAATCCCAGACCCGATGAGCTCCCTGTGGCTTAAAAACAAAAGTGAAATAGCTAAGTCTTGACTGATGCAGTTAACTCTATGGTTTGATTAAATTTCAGAATGAAAATTACATTTCTTGACTACTACATCCAGGAGAAGTTTCCTCCCTGGCAAGGGCAATTAATATTTTCTGCTTAAATGGCTAATAGGAGAAACATTCCGACTCCAAGTCCTTGGCGATTTAACTCGGCAACAAAATGAAATAGGGAAATCGCTATATACATATGGGGTGGCTTGGAGAGCATCTGACTTCTGGAGCTCATAGGGCAGAATAACGCAAGGAAATAAGATGTGCGGGTTCAGAGCTCATAGCACGATCCAGGCAGAGCCCTGTGGGTGGGTTGTCTAAGCCCCTCTCCCCACGTTAGCTACTGAGCACGTTGTGCTTGTGGTTTGGTGGGATTTAATAACCTGCTCCTCATATGGGATTGCACCATCTCGCATGGAGCTCCCGCAGCAGGCAGGGCTATTTGCACGTCATCCATTCAGGGCTGCTGGATGGAAAAATACTCCATTTCTGCAGTTTCTGCTTAATCTTTTCTCTCTGGCATCAGTGCGCATTGTCCTCATCTAGCCTTGTAGGTGGAGACAGCTGAAAGAGCAATAACCGAAGGGTTCGTAGCCATGGGCTGAACTCTGGCTCCTTCAACCTTCTCAGCCCCTGTAGTCTGCAGTACAGAATGCCAAAAAGGGCTTTTGTTTCTGGGTAGTTTCTTGGGGAAAATGCAGTAATCCATTGATTTACTCCTCTTTACACAAGATTGCAGTATTTATATTGGAGTTTAATGTAAAAGCGATATTGCATGCAATTTATCTAAGTAAACTCCTAAAAATGTCATCCTGGAGTTGAAATGAGAAGGAACATTTTTCTTACAACCAGCTTTCCTGGGCTGGTTGTTTAGTCTTTGCTGAGTTGCTCTGGGCCAGGACGATGTTTCTGTGGCCTCGGAGGCAAAATTGGGGGCTTGAGGATGCCAGGTTGGGTGAGGAGAAAGTGCAAAGTGCTGCTCTGTTTCCCAGATTATCTGGCGTGAGGGTCCATGTATTTCTGGTGTTTTTCTGTTTGAAAATGGTTCCGGATGGAAAATGGAGCAGCTTTTAAATGCTAAGAGCTGTGCTCCAGCCTGGCCCATGAAGGTGCCTGGGGGTGTTGCAGAAAATGGTGGGAGACTTGTGGCTCTGATGAACAAGAGAGGTGAAGGCAAGCGTCGGGCAAATGGGAGGCAGCAAGCAGGCAGCCCCTGAGCCTGCTGGAGGACAACAGGCGGCACAGGCATGGAAAGAGTGGTGACAGGCCATTTTTTTTCCCCATTTACAGCCCCCTATCCAAGGACGAGCACAGCAGAAGCACCCATTTTCCCCACTCCCTTAGTGCCAGGAGGTCTTGTGGGCTTGGATGGGTATTTGGGTGTCTGACGGGTGCGCGTTGCTCTTATGCTTGCAGGGGCAACTGGATCGGAGAAGCCCCGTACAAGACTGGCCGCCCCTGCTCCGAGTGCCCGCCGAGCTACGGAGGAGGCTGCCAGAACAACCTCTGCTACAAAGGTACGTGGTGGGGGGGCTCGGGCACCCTCCTGGGTTGGGGAAAAGGCTGGAGCAAACTTATGCCTGGAAACTTTTAATTAGAAGCAGCCGCAGCTTTATGTACCTTTTAATTAGCCATCCTTAATATTTCGACATCACAGCACGTGGTAAATCAGTGGCTGCTGCTGAAACCGAAAAGCCCTGAACCGCTTAAAATCCGGAGCTCGGATTCGGTGTGTTTTCCCCAGTGAAAATGAGAGCGAGCGCTCGGAAGGGGGGAAGCTGCTCTGAGCTTACACGGGTTTGGCTCGGGAGCTCCAGCAGGATTTTGAGCGCTGGCAGACTGCGGGCAGGAGTGATCCCGTCCTCGCGGGGTTTATTTGGGAAGGGAATGTTCTCCAGCGCTTACCAGAGGCAACGTGGGTGGGCAGAGCTTGGCTGCCTGCCCCGCTGCTTCGGGGGCCGGGGACAGAGCGCTTCCCTCTCTCCCCACCTTGGTTTTCACGGCTGCAAAACGAATATAGGGATTCGTGTCTCTTGGAGGAGAGGAGGGGATCGTGGACAGTTTTTTCCTGAAAAAAAAAAAAAATCTAAAAAATATTCTTCGCACTGAAATCTCCAGTGAAGCAGTGCTATTCCCCCAGCACGCAGGATTTTCTGGGGTCATGCATTGAGGGCATTTTTCTTCTGCCATGTGTTTTGCTTCACAGACAACTGGGCTCTTAGAAACAGGCAGGTTCCCTGGAGAAGGGAACCAGAACTTGCTGTTCCCGAAGCAGAGGCTTATTTTGCTGCAACGTTGCATTTATCATGTTTAGCCTGGGGTTGCAGGTCCAGCGGGAGGTCCCTGGGTGCAGGTGGGCTGGGGAGGGGATGCCCTGGTGGTAGAAAGCCCTCCCGGAGCCACCATCCATCATCCCTTTGTTTGCATCGTTCATCTCCTCATTGCCGAGGACGAGAGCGGTGCAGGGTTTCGGGTAGGACTGGCCAAGCAGAATGAATTTTGCTGGCACCATTTCCCAAATCCCTTTGCCCGGCTGCAACAGCAGACAGCTTGTTCTCCATCAAAGGGTAAAGCGAGGGATAAACCCGCCACAGGCACTAAAGCCAGGATCACACTGTAGCAGGACCCGTGCTTTACCGGAGGACCGGCTGAAGCCGTGCTGATGGGGTGCTTTGAAGAAGCAAACCCAGGTGGGAGGGAGGAGAAGAGGTTTCAGCCACCTTCCCAAATACTAGGGCCCTCTTCTTGCACGCGCCCTTCAGCAAATTTGTGTTTTCCTCCAGAGAGAAAGAGCTGTATGGGAAACAGAAGAAGAAACAGCAGCACTTTTTTTTCACTAATTAGTGGGGATCATTTCAAACCTTTATTGTAAGATGCTCTAAATGCCGCTTCGTGCGCAGAGGAGCGGGAGAGGAGCAGATCTCCCCTCCTGGTGCTGCACCTGCCCTGGCAATAGCCCTGCGCTACCTTTAACCGGCATTTTTGAGTTTCCAACTACCTAAAAGCAGATCCTCATCAAACTAAATCGCATCTCTCAAAACATGAACCTGTCCAACTTCCTCATCAATGCGAACACGCTGTAATTATTTTTAATCCCCTCTTCTAACAAGATTACCGTTACGAAGATCCCGTCATCGCTGAGGCGGATGAGACTAACGAAGTGGAGATTTCGCAAGTTGCGGAGCAAAAGCCAGTGCGGTTCTACCCTCCCGAGGCCAAGCCCAGCAAACCCAAGAAAATCATCCCGGACTCCTACATGAGTAAGACGGCCTCTTTCTTTTTCAGTGCCTATAAGTTTTAAAGTACCTCTATGGGAAAAGGTGTGGAAAGCGATGAGGAGGCTCGGAGAAAAAATAACTGGGAGGATGTCTGAGTGGAGGGAGAGGTAATCTGCGTGAAAGTTCCCTGTTAGTTATAGCAGAAGCCTGCCAGAAGCGGGGAGCAAAGCTTTCAAAAGCCACTCGTGCCTTCTGCACGTCAATCTGCAATAGTTATTTGTTCTTTTAAGACATTTTAAGGAAGTATTGATGAGCCGAAGGTCCACAGATCAGCAATCACTTTAGGAAATACTGGTTTTATTTCCCAGTTAAAATACTCTACACTCAGCAGTTAGCCCCTTTGCAGCTTTGGGGGTTTTTTTTAGTTTGTTTCCTTCTTATTTCTTGCTTGGGAAAATTCCTGAAGTTATTTGTGGAGCTGGTAGTACTTCCTCAGTTGTTTTCTAATCGCTGTTAATTAAAAGAGACTTATTGTGAAAACAAGGTGAGGCAAGCCAACGTGTCCTTTTCAAGTTTTATCTACCAGCATCTCGAGAGTCTGTAATTAAACGGAGAATGAGAGCTCTGGCTGCAGACCTCGGGCTGTAAATCAAAGCCTTCAGCTGTCAGATGTTTCTTCCTTGCTAATATTTCCGAAGACACCTGTCTCAGGTGAAGGGCTAAAGAGGCACGAACTGCTCCAGGCTGGTTGGTCTGTGATAAGATTTTATCTCGCTGCACCAGAGACCTCCAGGAAAGTTGCATGGTGGTTGCTTATCTCCATAGCTCGAGAGCAGGCTGTGGCAGTCTCTTTCCTTTTTAAAATATGTATTTATCTTATTTTTTTTCTCCCCAGCACAAGTCATTACCTGTGAAACCAAGATGAGAGACAAATGCAGAGGCTCAACGTGCAACAGGTAGCGTTTTATTGATACCTCTTGGAGCGCTGTGGGAAAAAGTGGCCTAAAAATTGTCCAGTCTTGCAAACATAGGCTAAGCTATACTATGTATTTCTTGTGACTATCCAGTTAGGTCTCTTAAAAAAAAAAAACAAACCAACAAACCAACCAAAAAACCCCCTGCCTTAATTTCTCTTAATACAAAGCCTTCAGCCAAGCCTAGCAATAAGGTGACTCAGTTTATTTTATTCAGCCATGATGACCCACAGTTCCAGGTGTCCCAAATCATTTAATAAATTTTGGCAGAGTCACTTTTAAGCCTTTTTCATGCATTCCACCTCAGTCCAAGCTAGACCAATAATTCATGGCTTGTCCCCTCCCAGCCAGTCAAGAACTTCTGGTTAAGGTTTCTGCAAAGAACGGGACAGTTTATCACTTGGAGAAAAACCAAATCCGCAGAATCTAAATATTGGTCGAGCTTTTAAGGAGGGTGGAGAAACTGTTTTAGAAAGTAGCTATTTTGCAATCTTGTTTTTAAATGGAAGAGTTACGTGAAATGAATGGAATGACTATTAAATGAAATAGAGTCAAAGTCTGTTTTTCTTGAATTGTTTTTTCACCACCCTCAAAGATATATATCTTTACCAGGTATTTGTGCCCAGCTGGCTGCTTGTACAGTAAGGGAAAGATCTTTGGAACATTTTATTACGAGAGCGTAAGTACCTTTTAATAGCTCATAGATGTAATTTGTGGGGAGTTAGCGGTAATAACAGAAATGGGAAATGCCAACAATTCTAGTGTAATTTGGCTTTTCATATCCTCCAGTTGTGGTGCTGTAAAATGGTGCTAATAAAGATTATCTGTATTTTCCTCATCTTAGTGATGAAAAAAGAAGCAGTCTGGAAAGGCAAAGTGATTCCAGACTTGATTTTTTTCATGAATGCCCTTAATGTGCAATGAAACCCATGGAAAGTGAGGGATGAGGATCAATAGACAGCTCTTACAAAGTTCTCTTCTTTAGTGTGGGCAGCTGTCATGCTAAGCAGAAACTTTATACCAAAAAAACTGTTAAATGTAACTAAATAATATTTTGGGCTGATTTGCTGGATCTTGAATTAGCAAGATAATTTATAAATAAAGCATGGCACTGTTTTCCCGTCAAAACCACTTTTTGGGGTGAAGAAAGGTTGAAGATAAAAGGGTTTTTGTGTAAAAGCGTGTTTGCTTTCCCCATTCTCACTGTTGGTGCATGACTGCATCGCCCGTGATACATCTTTGCCCTGCAACTTCTGTGACTGCAGACAGCCGCCTCTTCCAAGTGGTTTCAGCAGAAATATTTTGGGTTTGAATATTTTGTTGAGAACTGGAAATATTTCATACTGGTTGTTAATTTCCAATGCTGCTTTTCTTCTAAATTATATCTAAATGTACGGGTTTGTTATTTAAAAAAGCTTGCCATTCAAACAGGCAGTGCTTAAAATAATAATAATAATAATAATAATAATAATAATAAAAAAAGAATAAGGCTGTGTTGGGAGAGTAAGATTTAACAACCAGATTCCAAAGGAGCGTACTCAGTTTGTTTTCCATTTGGCGCTTTGGTGGTGGTTTCATTTCTTCTTCATTTTTTGCACAGCGGTCGGTCAGCATTGCTCTGTGAATGAGATTTATTTTGCATACTATTTGTATTTGTACTCTTGTCAGTCATCAAGCATATGTCGTGCTGCAATTCATTACGGCATCCTGGACAATAAAGGAGGACTGGTTGATATCACGAGGAAGGGGAGGACACCGGCTTTTGTGAAGTCTACCAGGAATGGTGTGGAGTCTTTTAGGTACAGCCTTCGTGAAAAAGTTTTTGTATTTGCTTTAAGCATAAGCAGGTGTTCAGTTGTCCTTGTTACTCATATGTAGACATAGTGATTCACGTAACTCTAGTATGCTTATTTTTTTAATAAATGGGTTTTGTTTGCTTGTTTTGCAGGAAAAGTAAGCCTTCAAATGCATTCATGGTTTCCAAAGTCACAAGTAAGTTTTAAAAGTTGAGAAGAAACCATTATTGCTAGAGTTTTATGGGATCTTTGAAAACACCATTCCTTACGGTGCTCTTTTTCATTTTAAGTAGTCGTGTCAAATGGTTCAGTACCACAGCTAAACCCTAGAGTGGCGATCCATCACCCGTTCTGGGCAATTCCACCATCAACCACCTCATTTTTCTGTGGGGATCTGAGAGGAAGGTACAGAAAAAGGTGATAACTGGCCATTTCCAGCAGCGTCTCCTGGTGACGGATCACAGTCAGGTCCAAACATCAGCTGCAGTGTCACAAGCTGCTGATAGTAAAGTGATGGAAGTTGGGGCATCCTTGTAGGAAAGCCTCAGTCTAGAGTGAACACTATAAAAACTGAAAAAAAGTCACTAATATAATAGTGCAATGGTATAATGAAACACATAATACATATGAAATTAGTTTATAACAGTGAGTCGTCATATTTCTGATAAACATATAAATAAATGCTATGGAGTTCTGCTTTTTAAACAATTCCCACTTTCTGAATATCTTTGAATAATTCCTCTTCCTCCTACATATAATCATAATTTTGATTACATCCACTTGAGCCACTTTCAGGGAAAACTATAGGTCTCAGGTTATTTGGACTCCATGTCTGGAGCTGTAGCAAAAATACGCCGTCTTGTGGGTCAGCTGCTTTTCTCTTTTGAGAGCTGTGACCTTTTTAAGGCCACGTTGTAGCACGGTAGCAGGATTTCTGCTGGAGAGCTGGTCAGCCCTCTCCTGGGTGCATGCTGCTGGTAAAGGAGCGAGCAGCTTTCCTCCTGGTGCCCTCAGCTGGACGTGGGTCTCGCCAGATGCGTTGCGTGACTGTGACTTGCGTTTTCTGCAGCTGCCGGAGCTATTAGGCCTAGTAATTTGCCCTTCCACATTTATTTCCGCAGCACAGACGCTGGATTGCTATACTACAGTAGCTGAGCTGTGCCAGTTCAAAAAGCCGGCGACCCATTGCCCAAGGTAACTGTGTGCCATGAGCACGAGCCTGCTTATGTTCCGCTTAAACCCGCTCTGCTCTGAGGATGGAGGATGCTGAGATGCTGAGGTCCCCAAATCTGAGGGCTAGCAGGAATGGAGCTGATTTTACCAGATGAACTGGAGGAGGGGGTTGGGAATGGTGTGTTTCCTCCTGCCACCGTGCTTTTTCTCGGCATCACGATAGAAAATTCATGTTAAGTTTTCAGACTGCTCCAGTAACGTCTAAGTCAGGCTACGCGATCCCGTTTCAGCACACCCCTACGTATGAGCGTGCAGCTTCGCGCTCTGTCTTTAATCTCCTGCACTTGCTGGTTTTTGGATGTGGTTTTCCTTTCCACCTTAAAACATGGAAGAAGTTTGTTCTAGAAGGCTGCTTTGTGCAGGTGTACGTCGTGGCACGGCAGGAGGGCACAAACACATGCAAATAATTACGTGCACAGCGTTGAGCAGAAATCTAGGTACTCCCCTTTGAAAATGTCATAAATGACCAATCCCTCTTTTACCGGTCTAAACCCCTCTATTTGCAGTTCTGCAGTAACTACCAAATGTCATCTGAGGGGAAGGAATAATTAAATTCACTGTTGCCACCTGCAGACCAGATGCAGGCACTTGAAATCTCCCAAGAATGCAGCTTGCTTTCCTGTTGAGCCTCGATATAGAGCATAACTATGAATAAATTGTTTTCTAGGATTTATTGTCCAGCCCACTGTAAAGACGAGCCATCGTACTGGGCACCGGTGTTTGGCACAAACGTTTATGCGGACGTGAGTATGCTCCTTTCCCCGACGACCCCCTGTGTCACGATGTCTATATCGCAGAGCTGGGGTCGTACTCTGCGGTCTAGGGAAGGCAGCCAAACTCTCCATGATCATTGCAATGAGGGGATGGGGTAAGTGGGGAGGAAGGAAGAGGTAGCACCAACAAAGTGCAACAGCTACGACGCCGGGCTGGGGTCGATGGGCCTGGGGAGCCCCTCCACTCTCCGGCACCGACTTATTCTTACGGACTCAGACAGGGCGCTTAACCTCTCCGTGCCTTAGGGACTACGGCTGTGAGACAATGGCAGCGCTTGTCCGCCTTTGCAATGTCTTGAGATCTGCGGATGAGCACCGAAGGGCTTTTATTATATACTATCACACTATATAGTTGGCAAAAATAGGCCTTCTTCCCCCTCCCCTGTCCTCCTCTTTCTGGGAGCCGAACAGTGTTTTTGAGCAGTCGGGACACAGTGCAGAGCAGTGGAAAGAGAGCATGCGGATTGGTTTTATTGGTTTGTTTTTCTAAACTCTGCTCACGGGGATGAGCAGAGACTTGATGCTAAAACTAGGCAAAGAGTCATTTTTTTGAAATCTCTTAATATTAGGCCTCTAAAAACTGGGTTTCAGTGTTTTCCATTTGCGGGTGCTTCTTTTCTTTTTTTTTCTTTTTTTTCTTTTTTTTTCTTTTTTTCTTTTTTTCTTTTTTTCTTTTTTTCTTTTTTTCTTTTTTTCTTTTTTTCTTTTTTCTTTTTTCTTTTTTCTTTTTTCTTTTTTCTTTTTTCTTTTTTCTTTTTTCTTTTTTCTTTTTTCTTTTTTCTTTTTTCTTTTTTCTTTTTTCTTTTTTCTTTTTTCTTTTTTCTTTTTTCTTTTTTCTTTTTTCTTTTTTCTTTTTTTCTTTTTTCTTTTCTTTTTTCTTTTCTTTTTTTCTTTTCTTTTTTTCTTTTCTTTTTTCTTTTTTTCTTTTTTTCTTTTTTTCTTTTTTCTTTTTTCTTTTTTCTTTTTTTCTTTTTTTCTTTTTTTCTTTTTTCTTTTTTTCTTTTTTCTTTTTTCTTTTTTCTTTTTTTCTTTTTTTCTTTTTTTCTTTTTTTCTTTTTTTCTTTTTTTCTTTTTTTCTTTTTTTCTTTTTTTCTTTTTTTCTTTTTTTCTTTTTTTCTTTTTTTCTTTTTTTTCTTTTTTTTCTTTTTTTTCTTTTTTTTCTTTTTTTTCTTTTTTTTCTTTTTTTTCTTTTTTTCTTTTTTTTCTTTTTCTTTCCCCATCAGAGATTGCGCTTAGCAATGCCAGCTCCCTGGCTGGTGTGTGTAGCCTATAGGAACGTGCTTTTTGAAGGCCTGGGGGAAGCAGTCAGCAGATCGTGGACCCCTAGCTTGGGGTCACCGTGGAGCTTTGCAGACTCCTGAGAAAAAACATCCAGCAGAAATCATACAATAATTTGGGGCAAGCAATTTTGAAAGCAATTTAAAAAAAAAAAAAACAAACTATTTTTTTATTTTACTTGAGACCAATTTTTTTAAAGATAGAGCTGCACAAACAGGTTAGCCTAGATTAGCTCACGTGCACATTGATCGGGCAGCTGCCATCCCACGGTACCTGTCTCTGTGCATGCTCCGACCTGCAGAAAATGGGAAATAGTTTTCTCTCTTTTACTGAGGACAAAACTACCTCAGTTTACCCCCGAACGGGGCCTGCGATTACAAGGGTATTGGGTGAGGACCAACATCCCGGGCTGGCGTTAGTTCCTGATTTGTACTGACACAGAAGGATTAGTGTCCTTTTAATGAATCGCAAACTTCATTTCCTACCGTACCCCCGGGTATTGTTTCATAAGCAGGGGCATGGACTGTGATTTGGGAGGAAAATAAAATAGGAAAAAAAAAAAAAAGAAGTATTTGGCCACTTCCTAGAGGGTTTGGTTAACCTTTGTCTGGACTACTGTACTAATAGCGTGGTGCGGGTGTAATAAGGAAAGCATTTAGGGTTTTATGAGAGTGCGAGATTGGTAACAAAGCAGGTGAAACCAGCTGGGAAAAAGGAGTTTGAGGCGGCCGTGAAACACGCTGCAAAGGGAGAGGTATTGGTGCTGAGAAATGCTCAGGCTGGAAAGCTGACAAGAGAAACACGCGTGCCGTGCAGGGAGAGTTTGGGCAAAGGCTTTTCCCAGGGAGCACGGGCTGTGCAGGATGCCCTCCAGGAGGGGATGCTGTGAATTAACCCGAGCCCGCGGCCGAGAGATGATTAAAGCAGAGAATAAGCTGGATGAGACAAGTGCTAGTCTGCTGGGAGGGCTCTTTGGCTTCACGTCTAGAGTGGCACCTTCATGGCCCTGGAGGGACTTGTGCTCCAACTGTGTCTTCTTAAATAAGTTACCTAAAAGAAGCCTCTTGCCCCGTTTCCAGTCTGCGCTCCCTGCAGAGTGCCCTCTGGCTTTTTAGCGCCTTCTCCAAAACATTGATTTGCCGAATGCTCTGGCAGGTAAGGAGTTGATAGCCCAAGCTGCGATGACAAAAGTGCTTGGCTAGTCTGTGTGACGACCTGATGCGCTGTACTTCTGGCCCGAGATAGTGTTCGCATTTACATGATCCCAGGAAGGCATGTGAATATTTGTTTTGCCACGAAGAACAAAGCTGTGACATGAAGAATTGGCAGTTTTTATGAGATAGGTCTGATTTTTATTCAGGGGTCATAGGCTTTTATCTAGGTTTGTGTTAAGGGGTTTTTACCCACTTTAAATGCATTCTGAGCAGGTTTTTTTTTTTTTACTCATCATTATAAAATATCTTGGATTGTGTGTTCACAAGATTATCTCCTAGGTACTCCTGGTGGCTTAAAGAGATATTGGCAGCCTTTTGCTTTAAAAAGCAGTGCAGGAAATTGTTCATGGTGAAATCAGTAAGGCCGTGGAACAGGGACATAGAGGAGCCTTAAAATTTGGGGTAAATGAACAAAATGCAAGAGAATATGCTATGGGAAAAGTTCATGCCCAAATCCCAGGTCTTTCCACTGAATAGCATTACTTTTTGGTGAGAACAGACTTGCTGCCTGCATGCAGGGTTTGCAGGTTGAAGCAGCACGTGGGGGCGCGGGGGGAATGTATCCAGCATCCTTCCAGTGCTGAAATTGGTAGCGAGAAGCAGCTGGCTGGGGAACAGAAAATTTGTTGCCTCTTTTCCCTGGTGGCACGTTGCAGAAAAGTTCTTTACACTGCCATGTAAATGAGGGGAAAAAAAAAATATCTATGAACACATTGTGCCTAGGAAATAAAACTGAGCTCTTGCTAATGTGGACAGGACCGGTTCTGGGGTGATGCTGGAGCTGTGTGAACACCCGGGGGTCTTTATCAAGGCTGTAAAAGAGCTTTTACGTTTCACAAGACACTGTCATTTGTCACTCTGCCTGGCTTCTAGTGTGACGTAAGACTGCAGGGGAAACCCGTCCCCATCCCTGCTCAGGAGCCCTACCGAGCTAGGAGAGAAAATGACCCTCTGCTCTTGATAAAAGGCCTTTTATCCACGGTTGCACGGCAATTAGTTGGAGGAGGATAGATCACCTCTGTAATGAGGCAGGCATTTATCACCAGAGCAAACCAAGTTGGGTGGCTCAGCTCTCAGGAGATACGAACTTAATGATTAAACCGGTCACACTAATGAGGAAATTATGGGTGATTAAACTCATAGTCACAGACCCTTGCTAATAGCCCACTGTAAAAAGTATTGTCTCTTTATGGTGTATGCCTCAGAGTGCACTTCGTCAGGAAATGCTCTCAGAGCGTCCCGAGGGGCTATACCATGGAAAGCCGTTGCGTTGTCCATACAGCTGTTGTACTTCTGAATTTGAGGGGAAGGCTTTATTCTTGTAATGTCTCATTTCCCAAAAGCTCTGCAATCAGTTCATCAAAGCAGAGCCTGGTCTGGGATCTGAGAGGGCTGTAATCCAACAGAGCGATAAGGGGAGGTTTGGGGTAAGGCAGTAAAAAGCCTGTTGGTCAAAGCTTTGAGTAAGCGGCAGAACAGCAAGTCCCGGAAAAAAACAGGAATGCCTTCAAAAGAACATCGTTTAGGATGTCTCCCAGTGGAGAGTGCTGCAAATTGATTCAGGACAGTTTAATTTTATGAGCCAATTTTAGATTTACAGATTTCCCACCGCATACTAGGGTGAATTCACAGCATATCTTCCAAACGCAGCGTTCCCTTGCTCCCTTGACCATATATAGAAGCAAAATACCAAATTGGCACTCAAAAGTCAGAGAGCTGCCAAGACATAGGCCATCCAAAGTGATAAATATATAGTGGACAAGGCAAACCTGCCATATATGGCTGCAAGAATGAAACAGCACGATCCGTATTGTACGTACGCGACGGGAATGTTTGCCCTTGGTACTGGTTTTGTGGTAGTTTGATTTTTTTAGCGATCAGGGAGTTTATGGGGTTGGGATTTTCACCTGCTGCAGTTCCCTGTGCAAAGCTGGCTGTTGCTTTTTGTTATTCCAGCTTGCTGTATGTAAATCCTCTAGAGGGTTGATGGCCAAGTTTATACTACTATGCCTAAGCCTTCTCTGCTTTTGCTCTCTTTTCTGGATGCTTTGGGAGCTTAGTCATCAGTTGTTAGTGTTTTGTGTTCCTCCAGCTCTTCTGACTCTGCACATCTTGGAGAGCAGGGTAACGGCACAGTGTGCAATAGAGAAGCTTTAGTCTTTTCAGAAGTGTTAATCTCCCTCCGTACTCGGTGTTGTCTTATGGGGTGATGCCTGTCCAGAAACTACACCGCTCAATAGGTGTAGTCCTTCTGTTTTTCCTAGAAAGAAGGATGTGAACTGTTCTGGATAATTGGTGGTCATTTACCTTAATTCAGGAAAAGCGTCTGCTTTTCGAGCAACTGGGTGAATAAACTTTGCTGAGGTGGCTGGTCACTAGCAAAGGTTTCACCGCAGCAGTTTCTCTGGTGCAGACCCAAGAGGAACTGGCTGGAAAGTTGTCCTCGATTCAGCTTTGGCCCTGGATAATCTCCCAGGCGCAGCTCCACCGCAGAAGGGAGTGGTGGAAAGGCTGCTCGTCCTCCGTGGTGGCGGTGGATCTTCTTACAGATGTTTTGCTTTTGCATTTGCTACTGGGGCTTATGACATACCTGCAAGATCTATTCCATGACATCTGTTATCCCTAGTCTGTCCATAAGAAGGACAGAATTGTTTCATAGCTTTTCCATTCCACTTTTTTTTTTTATTCCCTGGCTTTCCTTGTTGCTAATGGAGACGGTAAATCTCCAGATATAAAATATAAACAGTTTGTAAGTCAAAATAATTATATATTTTTCAGAGCTCCAGTATCTGCAAAACTGCAGTGCACGCAGGAGTCATTCCAGACGAGAGAGGTGGTTTTGTGGACGTGATGCCTGTAGAAAAGAAGAAAAGTTACGTTGGCTCCTTAAAGAACGGAGTCCAGTCTGAGAGGTGGGATTTTTTTCTTTGTACTTCCCTCTTATTCTCAACTGTGTGTTCAATCGTATGTCAAAGTCAGCAGATATCAGCCAGAAAGGCTGGTGGATTGGAAATACGTGACTTAACAGTGTCACTGTGAATTCTGAGATGCAAAACAAATAGAGCATGTTGTCCTGCTCTTACCTTCCACAAGTGAGTAGCTGCTTTCAGACTGGTGTGAAAGGTATGAAATACTGTTAAGCCTTGTTTTATTTTATTACAGTACGAGTCCATGTTAATACATTTTGTTGTGTGTGTTTATCACATTCAAAGATAAGCACAGGTTTTTCTGCAGCTTTCAACCTAGGCCGTGCTTTGAGGCTTATAATTGGGATTTCCATTTGTGTGGGATGTGTTTGCATTTAGTTAACTAATTTCTATTCTCTTTGAAAGAAGCATGAGTATAAATTAACGTATAGAGAGATGATCAAACAGGTTTTGAAGATGGGTTTGCCACCCTTGTAATTTTTTGTAGTTTCTTTTGGGCTAAGTTTGCTGGTTTCAGTGTATAATTGCAAATCAGTGCTTCCAAAATCCTGCACCTCCGGATGATCGCAATGATCAAGTCGCAGCTCCTTCAGTCCTTTCTGATTTGAAGCTTCCGTTTCAGTCTGTGATATATTTTTTCAGATATTGCCGTGATGGTACTGATTTCTCAGAGCTATCTTTGCAAACATAGAATTTCCCGCTGTTGTGGGGAGTTCTGGTCCCTGCTAACATGGCTCTGTCTGTTCTATGTAGTTAATCTTTTATAATTATCATAAGAAATCAAAAAAAGTTTCTTATTTTTATTCTAATAGTGGATATCCCAGAATGCTGTAGAGCATCTCAGAAAATAAAAATAGACTAAGACAGGAAAGCTATAGCATTAAATATGGGCTGCTTTAGTATAGCTCTATCAGGGTCAGCGTTTTGCAGTTCTGTGATTTGCAATTCGGTACATTCGATTTAAGTGACAGACCTCCTGTTCGTATGAGTTTTCTTCTATCTCTGGCTTGCTTTCACTTATCTTTTATACTAACAGACAACTTTTTCCTTGGATGGCAAACTCTGCCCTAGCTAAGAATAAACTCTAGCGCTAGCATTGACATGCAATATGAGCACCAGGCGCTGATCTAGGAGGTGAGGGAAACCAAAGACGTTCTCACAGCAGGGATGAGTATGAAGGTTTGGAAAGTGTTATTTACACTCAGCAGTAAGGAGCACCTTCGTGCTGTGAGATCCAGTGGACAGTGAAATAGCTTTTCAAAGATCAGGGTGAAAACCGTACCCTTTAGGACACTGGAAATAACCTTTGGTGAAGACACATACCCAAACAGGTATGGGAAAAGGTTGCCTTTAAGATTTACTGAGTCTTTACCCTTCTTGGAATGTTTATTTTGTGGGAATATGAAATTTTGCCTTTTTCCTGAGGTTTTGCAGCCCAGCAGGGCTGAAGAAATAAGGGCTGGGAACAGAAAAGACCCTTTGCCCCCATGCGCACGGCCACCCCCAGCAGCTTGGAGTCAGAGCTGTTGGGGGCACCTCTGCAGACTGAAAATGGATATACACATTTATTGTCATTTAACGTGAGCTGATCTGCCCACTCCCATTGCCAGCACTAGGAGATGGGCCAGACAGGCCCTGGGAACCTGCCAGCCTACTTGACAACTGTTTTTAGGAAAACATGTTCCTCTTTATGCCTGAATCCCTGCATAAGGGAGCACAGTGTTCCCTGGATAAAAGCTAGCACTGTAAGAGAGGCTTTTGCTTCCCAGCTCCTTTTGTTGGCATTAGCACCGTAGATTGGGGTTGAAAGCATAAAATAAAAGCGAACTCGTGGATTTGTGCCTCTTCTCTTTTATCCTTTATCTTTCTTCTGCTCCTGGTGGGGCCACATCAGCAGGGAGCCAGCGTGCAGTGCACCCCAAAGAAATTCAGCATTACCTGTAGGTCTATCACGCTTTGGGTCCTGCAGTGCCTGCATTTGGTTCTTTACATGTTTTTTTTTTTCTTTTTCTTTTTTTTCTTTTTCTCCAGCTTGAAGAATCCTTCAGATGGAAACGCTTTCCGAATTTTTGCCGTGAAGCAGTAAATTCCCAGGGAAGGTGCAGGTTTCTTTGGGAGAGCGCTCTGTTGATCTGCAGAGACAGGAAGGCTCCTCTGACGGCATCAGCTCTGACCGTACCCTCCTTGCCGATCTCTTTCAGGGAATTAAAAAAGAAAAGGGGAAAAAAAAAAAAAAAAAAAGACACCAGGTTCTGACTCAGCTGTTCGCATCTCATCGCACCCGTTCAGCGTTGTATCTTTTCGTTTCGTGTCTTTGTTTCTCTAGGGGCATTCAGCAAAGATAAACTGTTCTAACTTTCAAGTTATGAGAGGTGTGCTACACAGAACGGCGGTGGCTCAATGTACAGCAGGCGTAGGGATCTCGGCCTGGATGGCATTTTTAGGATGTAAAGCATCTACTGCGATGGGCGTGAGGACGTGCGCTGCTGAGCAGACTCAGAAGTGAGCGATTGTCCAGGCGCTGGACCCTTTGAAATGAGAAACTGTTTTAAAAGTTGCATCTTTTGAGGAGAGGCTGGGCTTTGATAGAGTGTTTTTGTGTATGTTTGATGTTTTCTGTGCAAAAGAAGAGAAAACTTGGTATTTTCCCAACGAGGTGGCGTGCATCAGCACTGCTGTGTGAGGCTGCTGGGGCATTGCGCTAGGCTAAGTTGTACGATGGTGTCACGTTTGGGGAGAGGATGTTCCTGTCGGCCGGACATCAAGGTTTTTTGGGGACTGGAGTAGGGTGTGAAACGGTGGCAGAGGTCCTTGCTGCAGAAAATGAGGCCACCAGATAATCGAAACAGCAGGTTTAGTGTTTGCTGGTCAAACATTTGCAGGTATTTTGCAAGTCTGGCAACCTATGAGAAGTCAGTGAATCGGGGCTCTTGTGCTGGCACATCTCATCCTATACTACAAGCCATTTCAAATAAAATTTCAGTTAAATGCAGTGTATTGTTTTATACAGCAGTGCTGGTTGTTTTATCTGTAGTAGTTAAGTAGTGATAAAGTTAATCTTATTTCTGCTAGGAATGGTTGCATCCGTAGGAAGCATGTTCACCTTTGTGAAGCCCTTTGTGGTGTGTGCAGTTCTGAGACTTTAAAGATAAATTGCATAAATGGGGGTAGATGAATTTTTCCTGTTCAGTTTGTGACGCCAGCAGATCCCCACTTTCAGTGTAAATGCTGTACCCATGAGCATTTGATATCCAGGATAGTATGTTCTGCAAAACCCATGGGTGTTTTAATGATGTTGCTCAATATTTTGTTATTTATGTCTCAACATGCATCCAAATGCATTTCAAAGCCAAGAGAAGAGCCTGGCGTGACCAGCTCCTTAAGGCAGGAGAGTATTCTCTGCTTTACGTGGGAAGTGAATTTTTAGAATTGGTCTAAACGCAAATCTGGTTGTCTTTTGATGCACACACATCCAGTAACTTCATTACTCATGAGAAGTCAGTGTAAACTTTAGTTCTTCAGTTCTTGTAAATGCATAGTCCTTCTGCTCAGTAACTTGATCGTAATATTGTATAACAAATGGGAAAATATTTCCCTCTATTTGGCAGATGTCCGATAACTGCTCTTACGCTCAGGCTATGTTTGGTTTAATCTAGACAGATATAAAAGCCATCTTTTCAAGCTGTTTCAAAACACAGACCAAAAATTTTTATATGATTAAGCACTTCTTTAATTCTGTAAACACTATGAAATCAGCAAGGAATTTACTTTTATCACTCAGTTTGTCTCACCGATGGGGTTTCTTTCTCTGTGAAATCTGAATCTGGTAAGATTTTTGTAAAATATGAAATTGGAGCTGCTTTGCATATGGTCTCCAAAAGTGCTGCACAGCAAACCTACCTTTGGGGTGGATAGAGGGAAATGACGCTATGTGTCGTCGTTGTTTATATAGTATTGTCTTCCAAGGTGTACAGTATTTGCTCTAGATAGGAAAACTGAAGTATCTTTTTCTTACTAGGTAAATTGATGTTAAAACCAGCTGGAACATACCTTAGAAAAGCTGCTGGTTGGAAGCGTTTGAGATCTTGGCAGTGAGATAAGGCTTCCCTGTTTCTGCCCACTGTGAATAATTATGCTATACATGGGCTGGTTCAAGCCCATTAAATACCGCAGCATGAATCTATGACCATCATGGGCCAAGTGGTAGCCACAGTGCTATTTATTCAATTGGAAAGTGCAAGAGATGCAATCAGGTATGGGGGCTGCAAGAGCACGTAAAATGCCTTGACGCTAACGTAGGCTGCCACCTCTAATATGCTGTCCGTTACAATTATGTATGCTGTAAAATGATGGGAAGAAATGTGAGGGCTCTTGGAGAAAACTCCAGGGGATTATTGTGAGCACATAAAAATCCAAACAGCTTGGGATGTATCCACCTGACAAAAAGGGGGCGAGGGAAGAATTATTATTCCAACAGAAATATCCTAAAATGCTTAATTCAAGTTACAATTGTGTATTTTTATCTTCAGCCAACTGGTTTGGATTTTTAGAAACAGATGTTAATTTAAGTCTGTATCTGTTTATTTTTATATTTGTTGTACAAAAGAGAAATTGTGACTTTACTACACAAATATTATTCGAGGTCCTGGGTGCTATTAATTTAAACATACCTCCACCAGAATTAGGGGCGATCAGGTCCTCCAAGGCAGTCATGATATATCAATTACTTGCAATCGTCTGTGCTAGCTATTCATATATAGGTGGGACAGTACCAGTTTTTAGCCAAATATTTACTGATTTTATTTCTGATACCAAAACATTTCTCTGCCTAATATATTTCAATGCCGCTTAAAGATGCAGCACGTCTTTATATCACCAGATCCGTTCCTCCTTAGACCCCAGCTCAGCAGATTAGTAAGCACGTGCCGACTTGAAGCACTCAGGTGTAGCCTTGCTGAAGCGTCTGGTTAAACCCCTGGCAAAGCCGATGCTGCCTGGTTGTTCTTTTCCAATAAACTTATTGTTGAAACCAAGACTGCCGGTGCAGACGCTGCCGTTGCAGAGCATCTGGCTCAGCATAGCCAAATCTCCAGAAAACACAACCAGCGCGAAAGCTGAAGCACGGCGCTTCCCCGGCTGCCGGTGTGCTGTCGGGTCCGTTGGTTCCATTACTTTCTTCATTTTAAGACGTTCAGCCAACAGCTGATTGAGGAGTCTCCAGTTGGTCGGTTGTGCAGTCTAAATATTTAGGGCCAGTTCATAGAGTTGCTTTTTTTTCTATGAAAAATGATGTATTTTACTTCCTATGTGTAAAAGTTTCTTGTAAATTTTTTGTGTACCTTTGCATGTTTTTCAAGGGGCTGTGTGTTTGTTTATAAACTAGATTTTTTTTCTAAATACAGAATTGTAAAATATCTTTTTCCCCCTCCATTTTCTTTTGATTTCTGAATTATTTGTGAAATAAAACCTTCCCAGAATGAATGCTTCCCTTGTCCTTAATGCTCAGCCAGAGCTGGGGATGAAATTAGAGCTATTTGGGCTTACTCCTGGGGACTAGAGTATCCCCTGGAGAGCCCAAGCGAGATCAGGATGTGCAGAGTCTGTTCCATAAAAAAATAAATAAAACTGCCCAGTACCCAGGCATTAAAAGTCAACCTTTACCCCGTCAAGAATAAGATGTAGCCTTTCCTGAAGCATCCTGAGAGTAAGGGAAAATCAGTATCTGTCTGAAGTAGATTTAATGAGTTGGAAATAGCGTTTAATGAAGTGCTGCTGCAAAATACAACTGAGATGAACTCCTCCCCACCTGACCCGGCTGTTGTTAAATTTACCCTTATTTTTTTGAAGGGAAAACTATACAGATTTTTTTTTTATTTCCCCTTGAAATTTTCTCCAAGCTCATGCTTGCTGGCAGCACCGCAAATCAAACCAAGTTGTTTCATGGTAATTCAACACCATCTTGTTTAAAGGAGCAACATGACAAGGAGGTTTACAACTCAGCCTCCAGGCAATGAACACCATATGGCTTTTGACCAAAAATGTGGACTGAGCCATAGGAGGGAGTCCAGATTGACAAGAAGGCCGTGAAATTTTATGTTTTCCATTACATATACAAGAAGATCAACATAAAATACAGAGATGTTTGCATTACTCCAAGGCTGGCCTGATACAGTTATGGTTGAATAGTATTTACCTGTAAAACCCAAACCAAGGACTGACATGGTAACACGGTTATTGAGCTGCTCATGATTTCTACAGAAGGAAAGTTTCGTGGCTATTGCATGCTCTGCAGTTACAAACTGCCCATTTGAACTTGCTCATGCCCAATTTGTGCTTGCTCTCCCCCACTCTCACTGCTGCAAAACTATCTCCCTTGCTGAAAAGATGGGGGAAGATTTTCATGAGCTTAAAAATAAGCAGAGAAGGTTATTCAGACTAATGCTCATGGTCATGCTGAGGCTGCTCAGATTATCCTATTGATTGCAACACTTATTTGATTTCCTATTTGCTAGTGCTACAAAATGCCCCAAAATACCATTGCAAAATCTAGGTCCGGGTTGGCGTAGGGAGGAAAACAGCATAACATCCAAAATTAAGGCTGATATTCCCATCCTTTGTGTTAGCTTCTGTCCCTTTGATGCTGGCTCTGGTTTTGCTAGCTGTTGTCTCCTCCTGCTCGAGCCATGTGCTTTACCCTATGCTAGTCAACAACAAAAAAGATGGTGTTATCAGGAGTGCTGTGTGTGAGCAATGCTGCAGCCAAAGCTGCGTTTTCTTTCCGTACAGCAGCTGTGCAAATCAGGTAAGCGAAGACTTAAAGCAACACACAAAGAGGTAGGAGCAAAATTTAATTTTCCTTTTTTTTCCCCCAGCCGGGGGTGGGATTCAGGTTCATGCTTTAGTGAAGAGGACATAAAACCAGGAAGGCTGAATGTAAGTAGAGTGGAAAGGAAAGAGAAACCCATGTGGATCCGAGTGAGGGTAGCAGTCTACAAAAGGAGCGGACCTGATAACCCTGTTTTTCCCACTTTGCTGGTAATCCTCTGGGATCAGCAGGATGCAGGGCTCTCCCTGCTTGACGTTTCAGGAGAAATGTCTTGTTGCCTGCTGCTCTGCCTTCTGCTGCCTGCTCCTCATCTCATGCTGAGCTCATCAGAGGCTATGTATAGCATGGGCATACCTTGGGATGGGTGTTCATCCAAAAACCCACATTCATTTATAGGATGCACCCGGGCAATGTTTTCAAAGCCATTTTGCAAACGACGGGGTTGGTTCTCATTTATACTAAGGACCTACTTTAAGGCACTTAGAAGACATTTATGCCACTTTAGGGTGTGGACAGAGCAGTGTAAAGAAGCCTCAGTGTAAATAGAAACCATCCTTATATCTTGTTGACAGTGGTTAAAATAGGGTTATGGAGTTAAATCAACAGACAAGGTCTCCCTTATGCAGCACTCTTCTCTGCAGTGTTTGCTCCTCACCCTTCGTACCATGTGAGCAGGCAAGGGCTATATGCAGTTTCCCTCATCATCTGCTGCATAGCCGAGCACGTCGTAGTGCTATTAAGTGTCAAACTGAATACAAGGATATTTATAGCGGGCTAAAAGTCAGGAGGCTCAGGTGGAATATTATAGCTGAAAGCAGAAGGAGAAGGGAGCACAGGCTTGCAGAATAAATACCATCTCACTTGACATGCTTGTAATCAAAATATGGTTTAGGTGAATGCAAGGGGACTCCAAAACTGGATCAGTAACTGTGTCTGTCTGGAGAGAAATTGTCAGTGGTTCACAGCTGATATCTGTTTCGTTTCATCTGTTTAAATCTATGGAGAACTGTCTTCTGCAGGCAAAATTTCACCCTGATTCTGACTAGTAACTTCATTAATAATCTGTGTGGTGAAACAGAGAATATGCTTATTAAATCTGCACAGGGATGGATGGCACAGAGCTGAGAAGGACTGGGAGTGAAAGGTAAGGCCAGAAAACAAAAATCACTCTAAAAGTTAGAGAAACAGTCTGTGAAAACAAGCCAGCACTCAGAAGGGAGGAACACAAGGAATAATAAAAGATGGAGACCAAACAGTAGGGCAATAACTCAGCCCAACTGAGATAAAGAAGTCAAAAGCATCACGCTATTGCCAAGGAGGTAAATGTCATATTAGATGTGGAAAGAGGGATACGGTCTGCAAGACACGTGAGAAACCTTTCAGCTTTGCTTCGTGCTGTTAAGGTCTCTAGTGCAGTATGATGTCTATGTGTGATGTACACTATTGCCCAAAAAGTATGCAACCAACTGTGGGAAGTCCAGGAGGAAGCAAGGAGAATGACCTGAGAGCTAAAACAACCCCTGAGAAAGTAGGAAGGATCACCCAGGGTAACAAAGGAGAGGGAGAGAACTCTTGAAGTGTGTAAAGATATTGTAAGGGGGGAGAGAGCATTTGTTCTTTGTGCCCAAAGGGGCCCCACTGAGAAGTAGCAGGCTTAAACTGTAGAAGGAAACACTGAGACTGGCCATTCGGAAAGGCTCTGACTGGGACAGATACTCTGCATGGTCTTTTCAGGCCATCATTCAAGGTTTTTAAGAAAATGCTGTCTGTCAGTTCCAAAGAATGAGATAGCCACTGCTAATCCTGCTTTGAATGGAGGATGGACTAGAAAATGTCTTGATGGCTCTCCCAACTGTAATTTGTATAATTTTCAAGGCTAAAGGAAACATGAAATCATATGGAAAGGGTTACCATCTATTTGGACCAGGATGGTGCACAATCATGGACTGGCATTGTCCCATGGGTGATACCGATAGAGACCTTCTAGTAGAAGTGGCCTAGGTAAAGGTGTGCAGCGTCGTGGTAGTATGGATTGAGATAACAAAAACTAGTCGTTGCTCTCCTAACTCTTTGTTGTTCAGATTTTTTTTCCCTGTAGGTCTTTTGGCAGACAAATGAGTCCCGTGGGACCCTGAGGTGGGTTTGCAGAGGGACCTGTGGACCTCCTGCCACGTCTGAGGTAAAGTACTGGGGACAACCCTAGAAAAACGCTGATCTGAAATTCTGGCAAGGGGCGATTTAGGGCATCCCTGTAGGGATGTCACTGAGCAGAGTAACACAAACTGAGTGTAGGCTGTTGGAGAGCAGCGCGGACTGCTGAAATGCAGAGGAGGCATCTCGTACCAGTGCCAGGCATGTAGCACCATCTGAGGACAGGCTTTTGGTGGGAAGATGGAGACCATGGAAATTTTCTCTTCTGCAGAGTCATGAAACAATCTCAGGCGTCTGAAGGCAGCCGGCCAGCTCAGCAGGCTGTGTTCGCCTTTCCAAATACGTGAGTGAAGTTAAGCTGTCTTAAACCGTTACAGCAAAACAGATGCATGGAGCTAAGTAGCCTACTGCTGGTCAATGCTTTTCTGGGGAACAGCTTCTTTATCAGAAAACGATGATTTTTCTAAGTCCAAAGGACTAAATTGGAATTTGTTTGGACACCAATCATTTTACAAGAGTGATAAAATTATGAAAACAGTCAAGTTTTGATGAGCTCAAAACTCTCTAGTCTAGACCAAGAAAAGGACTTTAAAAGCCAACTCTAGTTGATGTTCTGGACAGCTCAGGCTGCAGTTCCAGAAAAATCTTGTGATCCTCTTTTGAGAAGAGTTACCGGAAAAGTGGTCAAGCCCTGGCCCCTTGGCCCACGTGCACAGCACAGCCCAATGGTGAGGGCTCGGTGCGGAGGGGGTCCCCGTCTCCCCCTCCCTGGGTGTCCCACGCTGACGCAGGAGAACCTTGTGTGAGGTCTCTGCTCTTCTCTTATATAATCCATGACTTCAGATAAAGTTAATGCCAAGTACCCAAAAAAGGGATTGTGTGTGTTCTCTCGCAGCCTCTTCCCGTAATCTGAACACAGCATTTGACTGTGACAGTTTTGCCAGTAAAAGAGAGGTTTTTCCTTTGCCTTGAGATCCAGATTTAAAATTAGCTGCGTGTCAGCAGAGCCATCGGCAGCGATCCCTGCCAGCCTCAGTGCTCGGCATTAGAGGTTCAGGGCCCTAAAAGAGCTCAGCAGCCCAGTTTAAACAGTGACCAGAAAAGTTTGTTCAGGGAGGGCTCCCTGGCTGTTAACAACAGGAGCCTCCATTAGCTCCTACATCGAGAAAACCAGTCAAACTTTATAAAAATACTTCCTAAAGTAAATATGAGTGAGTCACAGATACTAAATATTAATAATTCATACATGGGGAACAGAAATATTAGCAGGATCTGTAAGGTCTTTTTTACGTGCAATATTACAGAATTGGGTATGTGTTCCTCTCTTTTTTTTTTTGTCTTGCGTGTGCCAACCTTTTACATCTGAGGTGCAGGCTTGGAGCTGCTCCGAGGTCTTGGGCCAGTGAAGCTGGTCGGTGCCTAAGTCCCACGAGAGGAGCAGCTTGCCTGGAAGGGACCCAAGCAGGGAGGGCGTTGAGCGGGGGGTCAGTAGCGGGGCACTCCTGGGGAATTGGAGGGTTTGACTCCATACTTACAAATCGCAGATAAATGAGGGTGGGTTTTTGGTGGTGTTTTTTTTTTCATTGCCAGACTAACCTCTGGAAAAAAAACACAACCCCAAACCAACCACATTTATGCAAAGTTTGTGCAACCACCCAATCCCCCAAAGCACTTTTGTTGCATTAAGGAGCAAAATGGAGCAAGAACCACCCCTCATTTTTCTAGCGAGGCAGTTTTAAGTGAAAAGTGGTTTTGCTGATCAAAATGAAAAAAAGAAAATTGAAAAAAAAAAAAAATCAGAGTTTTAAAAAGTGAAATTGCGATTATTTCAGTCATTTCTTTTCATGTTTGAAAGCATGTCTTCTTAAAAGTTTGTTGGCACTGAAAAGCATTAATGGAAAATTTTAATTAGATTTTTTTTTTCTTAGTTTCCCATGGTGTATAACTGGTATTTGCTGGTTCATGGTGGAGACTGAGGTGTTATCTGGGTGAAGAGGGGAGCAATTTTTTTGTTGAAATTGAAAAGGAGTGTCAACTAAAACTAAAAAAAAGATTCCAGGCAGAACTGTGAAGGAGAAAGGCTTTTCTCAGAGGAATGGAGCAAAAGGAGGAGTGAAGAGCAAGGGGCTATGATGAAGACCCAAACTGCAGTCTAAGGCCTTATTTCTGTCAAATCTGAGGGCAGTTTTGCCTTGGACGTTGAATGAAAGCCAGTCCCCAAAAACCAGAGGGGTGAGTGGAAGTCGGGAAGTGAGGTGATCCTGATGCTTTGAACCACCACAAACACCTTTTCCTCTTCCTCCCCAAAAGAAAAGCATTTTATTCGGCCAGTTACGAAAGACTCAGTTTCGTCATCGGTGCCTAATTTCGCGACGCTGTGCCCTGGCTCTGCAGCCCATCCCGCTGAGGCTGGTCCAGCGTGGTGGCGGGGAGCCTGCTGCCACGTAGGTGGTCCCAAACTACTTCTTGCTGCTTGTTCCTCAGCTGCTTTAATCCAAACCCCAGCTTTGCAAGGACTCCGTGAGAGCTTTTCACGCTGAGCAGTTGATTCATTAATTAGCACACATGTTAGCTTAAGGGTCTGCACCTGTCTGTGGTAGATTTTGGTCTCGTGTGGCAGTGCAGGTGGAGGTCCCTTTCCGGGAATGGGTGTTCCTCTTCAGATTTTGCTTTTTGACCCTGGATCTGGTCCAATGCAAAGAGAAAAGGCACACTGTGGCTCTAGGGAAAATACTTGTTACTGAGCTGAGAGCTGTATTGGCACAGAGATGCCAGCAAGTACACATGGAGACAGTTTTCTCTTTCATCTTAGCCTGAGGGTCTCAGGGGTGTAGGAGATAAGTCCATGTCTTCCACATCTGCTCCAGGCAGTTTCTACTGAAAGGTCTCACATGATGCTGAAATTGTCCAAAAATGCCGAGGACACGTTTCACCCTTCCCCTGAAAGCATGTGGAAGAGTACCACTATCAGCTCTGCCTTCTTCCAGGAAAATCTTCTGTGAGATACCAGACCACAGTACTCTTCACTTCAGCTAAATGCAATGTAAAGGAAGTTTCTCACTAGGAAAGGACAGCCACAAGCAGCCTAGCTTTTCCTGAGCTAACGTTTGGGCTTTCTGGAAATTAATGGGCGGCTTTCCAGCTCAGCGGGTGGGCAGACAACACGGCCGTTGTTTCTACCTCTTCATATCGATGGCTTCCCAGCGGGCCTTCCTCAGAGAAAATGAAGTGGAACAGCTAACTCAGCTGGTCAAATAGCACACGCAACCTGGAAAGCTGCTGAGGATTACAAACCTGGACAAAAGCCCAACTTCTGCTGTTACACCAATGACAGATATCGTTAGTTTTGTGTTTGATCACAGACAAGTGGATGGTCCCTTGTAACTACTCCATTTGTAGGCCTGGTTTAAACACCCATGTGTTGAGGCACGCCGGTCTGCTGCCTTGTTGGGGTGCAGCGAGGCTTTGTGTCTTGGTAAGCTGCATCCCATCTGTGGGAGCATCTCAGTTTTGGTAGATGCGTAAAGGAGTCATTCCCACAGCTGGGGGTGTGCAAAACAGAGGGAAATCCCGTTCCCACAAACATCTTTTACCTACCAGCCCTCTGGGCGCAGTAATTTTGGCAGATGCGAGTTTCTCATCAAAGCCCCACTTTGTGCTGAGTTCTCCCGTCCCTTCTTATTATCACCTGCCGACCAGTCTAGCCTTCTGTGATCTCTACCTTTAATTAAAAGCAGACCGGAGACCCCTGAGACTTGCACACTCTGCCCACTTTGCATTCCCTCTCCCCTCCCGGGTGGCAGATTGGGGCAGACAGGGCTGTGCTGATCATGGAGAGCAGCAGAGGCAGCAATCTGTAGGCACAGGCTGTGCTCAGAGTACACCGTCACATTAACGGTGGGGGGAAGTTTTTCCTGGGAGAACAAGGTGGCAAGAAAACTATTAGAAAGGGAAGCAAAAAGGAACCACTGATTCCTTTTTAATGAGTGTACTGAAAATGACTGTAGATTTCAACATCTGTTTTGACTGGGGCAGGAACCCAGTATTGCAGAGGGTGCAAAGACACCGATCCTCTTTCTAAGTGAAAGGCTCACAAAATGCTGTCAGGATCTCATTCATGGAACCGTTAAGCCAGGGCCTGAGCTAGTCATTACACTTCTGCCCCAAGTTTGCCCGCTCAGGATTTGCACATGAACCCCAGTTCTGTACAAATTTGCATTCATGGGGAAATGTAGGCACAGACCCACATTTTCTGCATGAAGCACACCACCTCCCTTCCCCAGGCTGCTCATCACAACCAGCCTGCCTTGCATTTAGAGAGCCCCACGATCTGTATTAGAGGCTCTAAACCAGCCAGGCGGGAAAATGCAGATTTTCTGGAGTGGGGGCATCTCGGTGAGGGTGTCTTTACAGGGCAAATGATTTCCACCATGGAAGGAGCAGGACAAGAGATGGCATCAAACCATGCCTCTGGTTGTGGATGGCTGTGCTATTACAGCTGGCATTAGGAAAAACGTATAGGTAATGTCTCCTGTGCGTATCCGCAGGGCTGTAGGATGGGGTCTGTAACACAGGGTCACCAATGAATTTTCTAATTAAAGGATCATGAGTGGTCCTCACAATTTGTTGGAGGATATTGCATGGCAAAAAAAGAGGCAATCAGGTGCCATAGGAAGCCCACAGACTTGAACTGCAGCTGCGTAAGTCCTAGTCTGCAAAATGCACTGCTCTGATTCACGTATAGGTGATGCACTCTTTTGTAACAGCTGCTCAGTAAATTGCAACTATCTTGATGCTCATTTCCTCGTTTATTTTATTGAAGTCTGCTTTAGGCCCATTGTTAAAATAAGTACAGAGTGTTGGTGGGCTGATGTGGAGCAATGTCGGGGCGTTTCGTCATTTGGTGTTTGAATGGAGTGTCTTGCACAGACAGTCCCCTCTGGGCATGGTAGTACCTCTTCCTGAACATAATCACCCCTCGTTAAGCCCCATTAGTCTGCTGGCAGCACGGTGGCTTGGACACCAACCCTTGCGCAAGTGAGTCTGCGGATGATGAGATGGCATCACGCTTTATGCTGCAACCCCATCGCACGGTGCGACATGAGCTTTTGGTGTCTTAACCTGTTTTATGGCAGGAACAAGCGTTATGGAACGGGAAAGGCGTTTACTATTCCAAATCTAGAATCAAGGCATTGTGAGAGATGACCTGTGATTCACAGCAAAAGCGAGAAGGATATTTCCAAGTAAGTCTTGACTTCAGGGAACATGATATTACTGTGACGAGTCTGACAAGTTGGTTGCATCCTCTTAGATGTTCAGTCACTCTTCCTCCTCACACCAGCTGGGGCAGTTGTCCACAAACTTGTCATTGTAGCAGGGCTTAGAGTTAGTGCTCTAGGGACATGGGTATAGTTTTCTTTGTATTGGGTAGCTAATAACAAGACAGGAGGGAATAAAATGAAGTTTTAAGGAGAGAAATTATATTTTGATGGAATATATATGAGAAAAGCAAGAAAGTCTCAAGAGAGCGTGACATAACTATTGCAGTTCTTGACTGTATCAAGAGCAGACACGGAGGTCTTCGTGATGTGCCATGGGAAATGGGCCAGGAGGTGAAATCAGCCTCCAAGAACTGCCTGTCAGCAGGAGCCCGTATTGCTCTGTGTCAGAGAGATATGGATTCTGGACAGGAGGGCTGGGAAGAAGAAAGGTTGCTTGTCTCCTTATTAATGAGGCCAATTATTCCCTTCCAGAAGTAGGGAAGGCAGATGTGAAACATCTTTCCAATAACGTCAAAGATGTTACTACATTGTTTGTAGCCCTATTTGGCTGATTCACAATTTCCAGTGTTTGTGCCTCATCACAATAAAAGCAAGAGCTGCTCACATCCTTGTTCACCCAGCGGATCCAATCTTAACCATGAGCTTTTTGAGCCAAAGAAACCAGGGCCATGTCCTGAGACATAGAAAAGGCAGCCACTTTTTGAAGCTTGCTAGATTTTCCTTCGTTGTGCTTTTACTCATGTTGGGTCCCTGTACACAGCCTGACTCATGGCTTTGGGAAAGAGAGAAATAGGTATTGCCTGCTCAGAAAGCCAACTGCTAGCAATACACCCAAAACCACCGTGTAAGACTCTCAAGTTCCTTGCGTGGATGATTTCCAACTAAAACTTCCCATCAGTAGTCATCAAAGGATACAAAGAACAAGCAGTTCCATATTGCACATTTCACTCTACCGGTGTTGTACTCTCCTTTACCCCTATCTTGTCCCCTTTGACACAATGTCCACCAGTATCAATCTGAGATTTATTTTTGGAATGAAGATAAGATTGCCTGGTACATCTCCAAAAAACATGTTAACTCAGGACATTCTTTTGATCATAGAGCAGATAAACGTAACTCTGCACTCTCCTTAATGAATTATTTGCCCTGAGAAAGCAACTGGGTTTTTGTCAATGGACAGCAGAGCATGCAGTAGCTCTGAACAGAGCTCGGAACAGAGATGCACAAGTCATTTGGAGAGCTTTGGTGCCTGCTTCAGCAATATTGGTCTAAGGCACGGCCATTTTCTGATCAAAACTTTTCTGGTAGGAAAGTTGAACTTCTGACATCTGAATTTTGTGGCATTTTAAATAAGGAGTTGACTTTTTCTCTGGAAAATTTTAGTTCCCTCCTGGGAAGATGAGAGCATGTCCAATCTAAATACTAAAGAAAGTCACATGTTGCTTGAAACACTTCTTCCGTGCTCCGGGAAGCTGGGTGGGCAGTTACCGTGTGTTGCTCTTTTGCTTTACAGAAAACCCCTCCAACCTGTCCTGTAGGTGTGTCACCCTGACTTCTGACATTGCATGGTATGGATTCGGACAGTAGGAGAGAGAGGTCTTGCATTATGCTCTGACAATTACTATATTGGGTACTTCTGATTTTGATAGAAGCATGTCCTTATCAGACACAATTTCTCTGCCTTGCGATAAATCTTTTGGTCTGTTTTGATGTCTTGGAGAATCTGTATAACTGGTCCCAGGTATCTGGGAAATACAATTTGTAATCCTACTTCAACTTCTTAGCCAAATGAATGAGAATCTTAAAGGAAAGTTTAATCTCAGAAATTCCTTTTCCCTAAAGAAGGAATATTGCTATTCTGCTTTGGATTTGCAGCACTTGAATACGTGGCTCAGACTGTTCTTGCCTGTAAGTTATCCGTGGGACTGAAACTGTAAATGACTTGTTCAGGGTTGGAATGGGACACTCAGTTTTTCAAGGCACAGTAAACCCTCATCAGCAGTATCTGAGGTGGTGTAAATTGGCACAACCTCACCGCAATTGATGGACCGACTTCACATTTTGGCTGCAGGTGTTTGCAGCCTAAAAAACCACACACTGTTGCTGCTAACAGAGTAAAATGTATAATGTCATGCATACTAAACCCAACCCCGCATTCTGGGGCAGTTAGACTAAAAGCAATCTCATCGCCAAGGTTCAGAACATGACCTGGTGGGGCTTGCAAGTCTTAGCTATGAATTATACCATCGCTGATGGTGGTTTCCTGTTACGGTTGGAAAGGCTGCATGAATTCAGGCAGAGCTGCCCTCTCCCAAGGAATCACATGGGCCTGGAAACAGAAATAAACTTCACATGGCATTTCTTCTAACTGACTGCTTGCTCCTCTGAGGTATATGCTGTATCAAGAGACCAGCGTCAGAAAACGCATCACTCTTCACTTACTACAATGTTATTTCTAGACCCTTGCTTAGTTTACAAAGAGCAGAAATCTGATAAAATGGTTGGATGAAGCACAGGATAAATTCAGCTGTTCTACAGATGTGAAATGATAGAAAGCCATTTGGTTCTGTCTCTTTTTAAAACAAACCAGCTCCTTCACTTCTTCAGCATGCAGTCTCTTAAGCACTGTCACAGCCTCTCCACCCCAGCAGAAAGAACAAATATCGTCCCCATGCTTTCACTGTTGGAAACCCATCTGCAAGAAATGTGTTTTAGGCTTTGTACATTAATGTATTTTTCATAGTTTCAGGGCTCTTTGTGGGTAAAATGGTGCAAGTAGAGCAATTACCATGAGCATAACAGCTGTAAATAAATGGGAAACAATGTTTAATAAGAATAATTTAATGGTGAACTTGACTTTGTTATTACTAATCTGTTTTCTCGAGCTGAATTTCTGCAAAGAGGTTGCCAAAGAAGTTCAAGGATTTCCTTCGTGCATTTGTCCATTGGATGAACTCAACTCTTCTCTTGGCCTTCAGGTTTCTTCACTTTTCCTGATGTGCCCAACTGCAATTGCAGGTAGGTGTCATGAGAGACTCTCTTCAGCCTTCCTGATGGAAAATTGATACCTGTCTCATGATTCTTGTGCATATAAAGCTAAAACACGTTGCTGCCACACTATTGTCCTTTACCCTTTTTATCTATTGCAAGGCTTCTTGGAAATACACTCTATTTTCTCTTCTGTTCTGCTCTCTACATGGTGATACACTGGAAGGTATTAAACAACAAAACAGCAAAGAGGATATGTTTTATATTATTTTGTTTATAAGAACACTTTACTGGTAAATAGCTACACCCTTCATAAGTGTTTTCAATTTTCTCTTTGAAATACGAAACAAGTAACGCTTTCAACAAGCAGCTCTTCTTTGTCAAGTATTTTTCTTGTTTCAGGATACCCAAATAGTTTGAAAATCAAAATGTTTCCAGAAAACATGTTTTGGGCACATTTTTCTTTTTTTAAAGCCATGCAAAGTTGAAGCTGTGACTCTAAAGACATGATTGTTCATGATGCTGAATGCTTCATGCTGAGTAGAATATCTTTCAGTATGGGAACCAATGTGTGATCTGTAAAAAGACACAGCAACCTTATAAAACCACTTGCATGAGAGAATTAACTTGGTTTCTTTCTTTTTAAATTCAGCAAAAAGCATCTTGTATAACAAACCAATAGCTTGAGATGTATAGGGGAGAATGGTACCTTCAAACACGTCAGTGGTCTGGCGTAAGATATTCTTGTGACGATCATTTCTCAGAAACGAATGACCAGACCACGGCATTTCAGTGTCCCTGTTATATTGCTCTCAGCAGCACAAAATGATCACAAAAAGCTTATTTACCAGCTCATGCCTTTTCCCTGGGAGAATTTCTGAGTGCATGCCTGATACTTGGTCCCTTTTCCCAAGTGGGGCACAGAGGTGGGATTCTTCTTGACTTCACCATGAGACAACTTGAAAAACTAGGTCCGAAAGTGAGGTGGCCCGGACCCAACTTATTCTAGGTTAGCCTTACATCCTCATGATGGTCTTGCTGTAGCTGGGATGGTTTCCTCTAAATGTGCTGTACTCTACTGTATGTTCTACATTTCCAGAGAGTGTTATTTCAACCCAGTTTAGGGTCACCTTGAGAGTGGCTGGGCTTGGCACAGCTGATTTCTGGGCCCAGGACTTGCTGCTGATCTCGAGCCGTTGGCTGATTAAACAAAACAGTTTATAGATTAAGTCTGAATAAACCCTTCAGTTAAGGTCATAGTAAATAAGATTCTAAGGTTAAAGCACTTTATGGCAAAACAGGCTCTTCGGAACTAGTCATATTAAGAGTAATGATTTGATTAGAGAATGAGAAACAGGACTGGGAAGACAGGAACCTGACCTCAGCAATAAAATGTGCATAGTTGCTTTTTTTTTCCTTCTTGGAAACTTGTTTGCAAAGGTACAATTATACAACATGGCCAACATTTCAGCAGGCCAATGCAAACGATTTGTGCTTTTCCTGACTCTGGGCACCTGCACAGAGTTTTACTTTGCTTTAAACTTTTGGGCCAAATCTTCTTGCTAGCATGCAGCACAAAGAGGTTGCAACGTGAGGGCTAGTGCTGGTGCTGGGACCCTCCACCGCCTGGAAGTGGTGGAGGTGCCCATGAGGGTGAACTGACCATGCCGAGATGTAGGATTGTTTGGCTCCTCGAACTCAGAATAAGCTTTTGGACACTACCAATCAATAAGAGTTGAATTTAAGGATATCCGCAAACAGAATGTAATTTGGAAGAGCAACCAAGGCAGATAGCCTGGGTCACACTGTTGGAGTTAGCTGAAATTGGAGTTGGAGGGAGGCGATGGGGGGGATACAGAGATAGCCAAACACCCACATGACCCCAGTGCCAACCTTCACTGCCTTTGCAGTATTTGATTTGTTGTTTCCTTAGAAAACCAGGCTAAACTCCCAGCAGCAGATCGTTTTCAACCTCTCAGTGTCTGAGTTAGAAAGGAAAGGCTTTATCCCAAAAGTGGCTACTTCCAGTATCACTGGAAGTGCCAAGTGGTGTTTGAATTCTTTTTATTCTTTCTTCTTATCTTTCTGCAGGAGGAAGCCTGTCCCGGGAGCAGGGTTTGTACGCTTGGATCCTACTGCTGAAGTGTTAATGAGGTGTCCTCTGGTTTGCTCGTGAGGATGTAGGATGCAGCCGAGAGGGCTGGGAACCAAAGGGGTAGAGGTTCCAACCGAGAACCAACCAACCAACCGAGAGGATGTATCAGCGTGGACTACAGCTCTGTGCCTGGTGGGAGCCCTCCATGTCTGCGTGGAGTTCCCAAGGGCAGTACCAAAGGAAAAGGCAGCCTAACCCCCACTCAGGCTGTGCTGAGGATTTGCTCATCCTGACCCTCTTCAGTGAGATGCAAGCGCAGAGAGGCGGCTAATACAGTGGGAGGTTATAAGAGAAACTATCAGACAGAATTCACTGATGTATGGCCTGTTACCTTTATCCCAGCAGCTATCACATTTAATTATAGCGAGGTTCGTATAGGGCTGCCATCAGCCCTATAGCAGGAGAGGGACATGGTGCCTTCCTCTGCTGCCCAGCCCTTGTATGAGTAACCCAGCTTCTCTTCCAGGCTGCGTAACCGAGGGAAAAGCACAGCCCAAAGAAAGTGTCTTTGAGGGCAATGTCTGCAAACAGGGCACTGTGGTGGGACGGATGAGTCTATTCTTGTTTGCACTTCGACGGTTGGCTTTGGCAGCCTCAGAGCCATTGCAGCCCATGAACATCAAAGGGTTCCTGTTTGGATATGGGCAGACCAGACTTTCCCGAAGGAAAAAGCAGGACCACATTATTCAAAGTGGTTGTGTGTAGTTGAATAAAGAAGCTCGGCACCTTGCAGGGGAGGTATGGCCACCATTTCACAGAGAAGTTGCAGAAGACTTAGGTCATGGGAAGGCCTCCCAGAGTAAATACTCGTCAAATACAAATGTGCAGTAGCACTTGAAAGTCTGGTGAGAAATAATTATATTGCATTAACTGTGTCATTACACATAAGGCCACCCATGCTTTAATCACAAAGAGGGTTGGAGATACTGTATGTACACGCTGCAAGAGACCCCTCCTTCTCCAAAAAGCTGCCAGAAGATGGGCTGTAAGGAAGACAGAGTATTCCTGTGTGACTGTATCTCAAGCACTGCGTTAGTATAGAGTTTGCCACTCGTCCACTTGCTCTTACTTGGACTAATGAAACTATGATGTCTCCCCACAAACCTGACTTCAGTTACCTCCTCAGAGGTTTTTAAAGGCTCTTGACTCCCCGTGTCTGTCATGTTTCGTGTGAGGCAGGTGTCAGCATTAGAGATAGTCATTAGAAGAAAAAAAAAAGACAGGGAAGATCAAGCACGACAAACTAAAGACATGGCTGTCAGGGTTGATGGTTGCTCATAGGGAAATGTATCACTGGGTTGCAATGGTTGTGTTTCTGGTAGCGATTTGAGGGACTGCAAAGCCAGGAGGAGAAGCTGTACATGCAGATAACGTGTGCGCGCTTCTGGAGGTCCCTGCAAGACCCTGTCTTTCAGCAGTGCTTTGTGCTCCTTCAAGTTGCAACATTTCAGGGGTAGCTGAGCTGTCATTCATAAGGTAGTACAAGGCAAAACCCATCCTCTGGCTACTTTATCTTCTAATGAATGTTTCTCCAAAAACCTTGAGGTGCAGGAAGGAACGTAGCTTTCTGCTAGTTGGAAGGGTAAAAGTAATAGTGATAACACAAAATATTTCATGTGTTCTTTGTGTGCAAGAGGTAACCAAATTGTATAATCTTAGAAGCCATTTAGCTAAGTTTGGATGTTCTGTTCTAAAGCGTGATTGTGATTGCACCAATTCATTTGGTGAGGCTGCAAGATAAGATCTACTGAGTCTGCAAATGTTTCCATTTGCTTTACTCAACTTCATTGAAGTATTGAAACACTACATTGAAGCCCAATGTTGTAGAAGTTGAGGAGATTTAGAGAGAATTTAAACGTGCTTTTTTTTTTTTTTTTTTTAATGTATCACTGGCAAACGTTGAGTAATAATTCCACTGGCCTCAGTAGAAATGTCCTAGTCTGAACACAGCATTTTTCAGGTCCAAATCAGCTTGTGTTTGTGGAAGATTTATGCCATTTTGCAAAGTTTATTTTCTCAAATGAGAAAGAAACATCCAGAAATATGACTTCTACAGAAAACAAGTTGGAGTAGGCCAAATAAAATGACAGTCTCCATTTGGCAGGAAGAGGAGATGATGCAATTAGCTGATTTTTATTAAGAAATGAGTAGAAAGGTATGAATTTGATATATAGCGTTTTTCTGGCCAGAAATATCATGGCATACAGAGCAGAAAAGATAAACAGCTAAATGCTTTAGCAAAAATGACCTGTGTCTATGTCTATAGTCAGATAATGCTCAACTGTAAGACTTAAGAGATGAAAAAATAGACTAAAATAAATCTTAATTTATTTTCCTTCTCTGTTCTACCACTTTCAAGTTTCCTTCAAATCTGTCCCATTTGCTGAATTTTTCTCTGGCAGAAATCTGGCCTGGTCTTTTGCAAAACTGGAGCACAAGGGATGCTTTCAAAAATCACAAACAGATAGTTTTCTTTTTGTTCTTTTCTTGAAGATATTGAAAAACACAAGCTGTTTGTGTAAAATCTCTGCTACTGTGAAAACATATAAAGCAATCATGGTATACTCCAGAAGAACCAGAACTGATACATAAAATTCAGAACAAGTAAAAGTAAGAAAAAAAACCCCAAACTACTGAGACTTTGAGAAAACCCTGTGTGTCTACATAAACCTCTGGGGGTTTTTTTTGGCTTTTTTTTCTTTCTTTCTTTTTTTTCCATTTTTATCATCTAAAGAGGTACTGAAATACGGAGGAGAAAGAAAAAGAGGTAGCTGTGCTTAGGTCAAATGGAGAAGGATGAAGCCTGCTCTTATGCTTGACGAGATTACAACACCGCTAAGCCCTAGACAACACCATGATAACTTCCACTGGTTTCCATGGATTATTGTCAGGTGTTCCCTGGTGAAATAAGGGATCTAAAATCTGGCACCCATGGCCCATTCAAGCTTTGGTAGACACAAAGTTTTAGACAACTGCTCCAACTTCAGGGGTTTCACTCAACCACCAAACCTTTTAAAAAAATGCCCATTAACAGTGAGAAGAGCACAGTTTGGTGACTTACTCTCCCCCCTGAAGCAAACGCAATAGCAGAAGCATTTATTACCAAAGACTCCAGGACAGTGTTGTAACTGGGCTTGCTATGGCTTGGTGGCCTGGATGGGAATTCATGAGGTCATATGGACCTTCTAGCACCTAATGAGAGTCAAGTGATCTATGCTGAGCATCTGGGCTGCCTCTGCAACCCTGAAAAAAGACAGACATCCCTGGGGACCCCAAGGGTCTTTTATTGATGGTTGAGAGACCAGAGAAGGAGCACAGCTCATAACCTTAGATGGGATCTCTCATTTTTTACAAGCTACCTGAAGGCTTGTCCTAAAGAGGTCAGCTCCTTAGCAAGGAGGCTAAGCCAGTTTAAACCGGTATTAAGGGCAGCCACCACTAAGATTATGTTATTGGAGTTGCCTGTGTGAGAAGCAGCAAGGGAGATATAGGGTTAGCAGGGATCCCACAAGCCCCTCCAGGTCCTGTCATCCCATCTGAAAAGTCGGATTTGATATCTCCAGGTGTCGTTATTGCTGCTCTTTCTCAGTAACCAAATCCAATAGCTGTCCTGCCTTTATTATAGATGTATGGGTTTAAGTATGTGTCTTTATGAAAATTTTTCAGAGCCGTGGTTGACAAATCATCGTGTGTGGCTGACCCAGCAAAGCTAACATCTGTCCAAAACTGTATTTTCATGAATGTGAGTACATCTGTTCTTGCTGCTACATCTATTTTTGAAGGTATATCAACAAACGTATTCTGGTTTTGACCTCACAGAAGGCCAATACTGTAGTAGTCATCTCTTTCATTAATCAAGCTTACGTAATTTGCTCGATTTAGTAATAGTTTTGTTTTGTTCTTTTTCTCTCTTCCATTGGTGAGTTGCTGAAGTAATGTTTGCAAAATATTTGGGTTACATGTGGCAAAGCATGAAACGTAGCTCAGGGTGAAGCCCAAGCTGGCAACGGTTTGCTGCATCAGAGATCTTTGGAGTATAGTCCCTTGCATGACATCTGCAAATGAAAACCAGAGTTGTCTGAGGTCACGTCACCAGAGGTGACCCTGAGCGTTACCTTATGCTAAGAGGCAGCTTCTTCCTTTTATTTATTTTTCTGAGGTTCTCCTTGGGTCTATTTGTGGTGGTATTGCATTGAAGTCTTCTCAGAGTAGAGGTGCTTCGCAGCGCTGGACACCGGGGCCAGCTCTGGCAGCGCTGGTGAGGCTGGGTGTGTGGCTGCAGAGCTATGCTGACAGAGGACAGGAAGCTTTTTGAGAGTTTACTTGAAAGTGTTTTTTCACATTTGGCAAAGCTGGACAAAGCAGGCACAAAACACCATTCTCTTGAACGGTATAGCCGGTCCATCTACCAGAGGCTGTTAGAAATGAGAATAAGCCCATTGTCCTGAATGTTTCTCCTGTCTTAAGCCCGGAGAACTGATATAATTTATTTCCCGTATCATTTCTTGACCAAACCATACTCTGCACAAGATCTTAACATTTCCTCATACAGTAATAACCAAATCTTTTCAATTATATTACATTCTTCTAGCAGTGCAACCAACATCCTGTTTGCCTTCCGTGCTGCAGCTGCACATGGAGTTGAAAGCTTCGGGAATATTTTCTACAATCTCCTAAATCTCCAGTATAATTTGCTAGCTGCAGCCCCTGTCAGCTTTTACAGCACCTCCCGTCTGGATCGGGGATAGATTGCTTCAGGAAACATTGCCCAATGTGATCATACGTCATATAGTCAAACCTTGATTATTTGCATCCTATTTAGGAAAGCGGAGCTTTTCCTCTGCTGGGAGCTCAGTATGTCCCCTGAGGTTTGCCTGGAGCTGCAGGAGCGCAGGTGTTGCAAGAATTTTGCTTCTGCAAAGCACAGGCACAGCAGGGGACAAAAATCAGCATTTTTGGGCGAGATTTGCAGCTTGTGCAAAGGAAGCTTTGGAGGTTGTTGAGGTCACTAGTGGGGCTTCAGGGGAGTTTCAGCTCTTGCCTCAGGGATATATTTTGTCTCCATTCAGTTAGCAAGGGTGCAAATATCATCCTAATGTCACTGTGCTCTTGAAATGCATTAGCAGGACGTGCTGCAGGATAGTGCATGAAGAAAAAGGCAGTGTCCACCGTTGGCTGGGACAGTGACTTGGCTCCTCCACCCGGCATTGCTGCTCACACTGTTCCCACTGGGTGCTGCAGGGCTGCCTTTTAGCATTTGTTGCAGCAAATGTGGCTTCTAGTTATGTATACTTTTTAAAAAATAAATAACTCTTTCCAGACTGGATCACACAATCACAGTTGAATCACAAACCCTGAAGTTTCATCATGCATTAACAGGAAACACAGAGACAGGTTTTTGCTTTTGACATTCCAGCTCTGAGTTGCAGGGCTGTAAGTGCTGTCTCCTCCCCCTTCTGAGCCACTTCTAATTTTCTTAAAGATGAATGTCTCAAAATCCTAAGGAGAATCAAAACTGCATTTTAATCAAAATCTGACCATGAATTATTGCTCATGCTTCGTGCTGCTTGATGCGTTTGGACCATGCGTTCTGCGTAACGGTAACCAGCATCGCATGTTGATGACTGAAAACTCAACGTGTAACTCATTGCTCATTCAGCTACTGGTCCCAGGGGACAGGTATCATAGTTATTACGGCTCAGTACAAAAGTTGCATTGAAAACAAACGATGTCCTCATGGCAAAATGGACCATGTTCTTCTTGAGGTTGGAGTGCCTTTGCATCTGTGTCAAATTGAAGTTTTTCCAGCATTTCTGTGGGGCAGATGACTAAGCTAGCATGTTGTTTATATATATATATATATTTACTGCTGCCTTCAGGGTGTTTGATGTAAAAAGGGAAAAAAAAATCCTAACAAAGTAACAATTGCATACAGTGCTTAAGCCCTAAGACACGTTCAGGGTTTCCAGCTGGAGAAATTCCAGAAATGTGTTTTTTGGCTGGGGAGGGTGGCAAAATGCTACTTGGTCCTCTCTGCTCTGAGGCAGGATCAGATACATCTGGCTTATCTTGGACTGGTATCTGTCACTATTGAGCCTGTCCCCAGCTATCCTTAGGATCTGCAATGTTTCGTACTACCCAACCTCAGTATTCTTTGTTGCAAATAAAGCCAATTGCTTCGTGTGCTCCTCACAGCAGTCTTGGAGAGCTGCTGGTTGCTGTTTTCTTGATAAGGATCTTTATGTGCTGTGAACACGCATTTCCCATCTCCTGTTGCCGCTTTTCTAGTTTAGACAAATCAAATTCTTGTTCATACACTATGTTTTCCAAAGTCTTTTTTTCCCCCAGCTGTTCTTTTCTGTCTTCTTTCGAGTTTATTCTCATCACCTTTCCCATTCCTGAATGAAGGTGATGGTTGAGTTCAAGAGCCAGCAGCACCAAGCAGGATGGAGTAACCCTGGAGCACTCACATAACTGCAACCCTGCACGAGGTTGGCTTTATCTCAAGCAACTTGAGTCCCACTGACTCATTCGGTCTGCGGCTCCATCTTGCTCCCGGCTTCTTCACACCCAAGTATGGCCCCTGCCACCAGTTCCCCATTCACACTTGGTTTCTCCTTTCTAAGTACAACCCTTTGCTCTTGTCTTTGTGGAACTTGATCATCTTCATTTTGGCCCATTTCGCCAGTTTTCCAAGAATATTTGGAATTTAATCTTGGCTGGTGAATCTGTTGCAAACCTTCCTACTGTGATATAATCTCAGCCTTTGCAAGTTCACTCTTTGTTTCTTTATCCAAGTCCTGAGCACAAATACTACTTAGAACAGATTCATGGGTCTACCCCAAAGGCCTGACTCTGAACTGATAAAATTGAGCAGGATGTTTTAATTAGATTCACATTCATGTTAAAGGGGTTTTGTCTCCACCATATTTACCCATGTTAGTTTATCCAAATGTCATACAGAGTCACAGTAAGATTCCCAGGGAAATAAATCTCCAAAACTTTGTTTCTCCTCCACGCTCGCTGGTGTCCTGCTATGAACATTATCTAACTCTTAGCTAAAGAATGCCAGATTTTTTCACCTCTCCTGAGTGGTCTTAACCCAGACCTTTTCTTCGCAATGTTGATTCTGTATTTCTCAATGTGTCCCTTTTTCGAGCAATAGCACTGTCTTGTCTTTATTCAACCCAGGGCCATCATCTACTCTATGCTTCACATAGTGAATGAATCCCTTTGCTTTTGTTAGGGGAGAGAGAGATGAAAAGCTTCAGCAAACCAGGGTGCAATGACAAGATGTGGGTTTATTGGATTATTAACCCTGGGCCATGAAGTTTGCGTGAGATGGTATTTTTAAAGTAGTAGCATCCAAAGGTTACGGGAAGTGTCAGACCTGAGATACATGTTAGACTGATTTCTTGAAGTTCAAGCGCTGGATCACACGGTTTATTGAAATCCATATGTTAGGTTATCAACATGAATTATGTTGGCCTGAATTATAGGCATTTGGTGGAGAGTTTGTTCTTGTTATGCAAAATTTATTGTGCAATTTTCTTTGGTAATTCAGGACCTCACTGTCAGCCTGTGAACTTTGATGCAGAGAGACATGTTGAAGAGCTGGACTGTAAAGGCTTCAATTTATATTTTCTGGGGTAAAAATCTCTACCTGAGCAAGACCTGCTAAAATGTGAACGGCATTGGAGGTATTGTGCAACTTATACAGGATCAGAGCTCATGCAAAGAGCGGTTCAGCCACAGCAGTTCAGAGTCAAACTCTGAATGAAGGGAATTAATTGTCTGGTCCATAGATGTAGCAATTACATGAGTTATCCTCTTTATTCTACTTGAGCTTGTATTCCCTCCTAACGTGGGAATATACTCTCAGAAATACCTGACATATATCAATTCTACTCAATTTGGGCTAGGAATTTCTTGAATAAACCACAAAACCAAAGGACTCTCCATTTCTATTTCCATTTCCTAATTACATTTTATTATATAAATGCGATTAAACTTGATAACAATGGAACAAAATGTACCAAACATTCAGGGAAAAAATGAGATTGGAAAGAAGACAAGTTTCAACTTTTAGTAGAATTTGGACTTCTTCTCTTTTAAATAAAACCATCTGTATTTATATTTTAAAAGTTTGTCAGGGCCAAATGTTGACAAACTGTACTATTTCCTAATCTGTAACCTGGATGGTGACCCCTTCGTGTAGCCAGGCATGTCCTTAGCATTCATATAGAAAATACGGTGTAAGAAGCCAGAGAAGGAAATTATTTGCCAAAAATATTAAAAAGAAAAAAGAAAGAAAGAAAAATGAAGGGTTGTATGCTACTTGGATTGGAGCCTTAGGAAAAAAAAAAATCAGTCATTCATCCTTGTTGCAATCAGGTAGACTCAGCTAAAATGAAAAACAGGTAGACTAATATACTGTAGACTAATAAACTGTTCTCACCAATCATCTCAGATATTTCTGGGGTGTTTTCTTGATTTCAAGCACAAACTGGAGATTGGATCATGGGCTTTCCTTAAGCCTAGAGTGTGCTTGGATCCTTAGCTTGGTTCATATCTACATCCTGATTCTGTTTTAACTTAAGGTATGTTTATACACATACACAAGCAGAAAAATATGTTTTTAATTCCAGTAAACCAATTCATATTAATTAACGCTAATGAAAATAAGGATGAAAAAAAGAAGGAAAAATTGCATAGGTTCTCACTCAGTTCAGCAATTTGAATTCAACCCTGACCTAAAACCCAAATCACCTCTTGCCTGTTACTCATAACTGAAGAAGCTGGGGTGCCCACACAGCAGGTTTAAATCAACTGAGATGCAGTAATTTGTCCCACCATCCGTTACCCGACTGAGGAGCTCATTTCTGTGGGATATTGTGAAGGCTGAGCTGTCATATGAAGCATAGGCCCGTGAGAGGCTCTTACACATGTCCATCGGTTGGGACCTCTGACTTCAAACGTTTCTAAAGCTGTGGGTTTCTAAGGGCTGAATATAGTATGGGAATTAGTCACTGCTTCCCATGCTTATGTGTTCCTCCCTGAGCATATAAGGACCTTTGATCTGAACCAGTCCATATATTCTTGTAGTCTTTTCACCTCTATTTTAACCCTGGCTAGCTCATTGGGGTTGACCAAACTGAAATAAAAACATTTTTTTCTTTTCAGAGTAGACATAACATCAGGCACCCTTGTTCAAACAAAATCCTGTTAAAATGACTGCAGTTAAACTGAGAAAGGACATGGGATCTGGTCTTCATTTTTAAGTTCTTGCCTCTACAATGATTCAGATTGTCGTGGTTAAAAAAAAAACAACAAACCCTCCTCCTCTTGCCATAAATCAGTGTGTTCTGGCTTTTGTCCCCAGGAAGAGACTGTCTGTTCTGCTGCCAGCGTTATTCCCAGTTTTTTGTCATAGTTGGAGGACTTGGTTATCTTCAGGGACAGGCTGTTACCTTGTGGTCCTTTTAATGGTTTTCAGAAGACTGAGAAGACCTTCAGGTTACGAGCCATCTCCTTCACGTTTCTTCTCTAACCAAATCATTCTCTAGCATGAGCTGAGCTGCAGAAGAATTTGTGTTTTGGAATTGTTTGCATTTGCTGTCTCCAATTTATTTAAATGTGGGACTGATGGGACATTTGGAACAGAAGGTGGGGCAGCTGATGTCCCCCAGTGCAATAACACTGCCTGTGCAGCGTGTGCATTTATGCCCGGATCCCCCCAGCTTCCCACCCTCCGGTCCTCTCTCCCTTTTTAAATCCATATCCATGTTCATCTGACCCTTCCCTCAGCCTCCATCCCTTCCCAGCACTTAACGTCTACACTTAACATTTTATACATTTTAAGGGCCTTCTTTTGCTGAGGATAAAACAGGCAATATTTTCCTTTGGAAACTCACTGTGTCAGGACACCAAGGATGTCTCATTCAAAGTGCATCTCAGGCAGTGTAATTACTATCAAAATGATGCATATTAGAATATGCAAATTGTGGGCTTGCTATCGCCAAAAATTGGAAGCCACATATATAAGATTACAGGCTATTCTTCCTATGTGAGAAGGGTGTTTTTCCTTTTTTTTTTTGGCTTTTTTGGTTTCCTGTTGGATGTCATCTGTCTGAAGGCTTTAGAAAGAATCCAGAGGAGTTACACGGTTTCAGAGGTCAGTGCAATAAATTAAGTAAAGAAGGCGTGCGTCTTTGATAGGGAGACAGTACGAGTATGGGCATAACAAAGTGGGGTCAGCACCTCAGAGAGTGTAAATCATCATTGCTCCCATGAAATCCATACAGCCACACTGGTGGACGTAGGAGTTGGGGAGCTCATGCAGAAAAATGCTAAAGCAACTAAATTCATTTCCAGACCAGACTTGGAATCTGATTGTCAAAAATTTCTCAGTTTTAGTCCACGGCTTTATCAACAAGATATCCACTAATGCTGCATTTCAAGAATGCACGTAAATGCATGTTTAAATACAGTTATATTCAAAACAACATGAAAAATTATTTTAAGTTCCACTAAAATCACGCAGAATATTTGAGGTCTGAGGGAATCTCTGCTCAAAGCAAGGTCAACAACAGCAGGTTGCTCAGGAGCAACTTTTGTTTAGGTCCTGATTTTATTTACTTTTTTTTTTTTTCTCTGAATCAGGACTCCAGTTTTTCCTTTATATCTGAGGTGAATGGGACAACAGGGAAATTGTGTTTTCCTACTTTCACCTTGAAGTCCTGTGTCTGTGTCAAATGCAGTGACAGTTCAGCTGATTTGCAGACTTTATGTATTACTGCCAAGGTGACAGCAATCCTGACACTTCAGTAACGTTGGAGAAGGAACCCCCAAAAGAGTCACCGTGACAAAAGTAACGTGTTCTTGACTTCTGAATAGTTTGAGTCCATCAATAAAGGCCTCACTTCAAATTTTAGTTAATTCTGTCCCCCTAGGAACAGTGGCCAGTGCTGATGCTTCTGTGTAATGTAATGTCTAGTGGGAATAAGAGTCAGCAGGAACTGACGATGCTGTGTCCATACGAAAGTCAGCAACGAGAGGCGGCCACTCAACAAGTGTGCTCAAATGCTGGAACAAAGTCTTAGAAAGGCTGTGAAATCCCCATTTTTGGAGATTTTCAAAGCTTGGTTGCTCATGGCTGGTCAAGGCCATGAGCAACCTGATAAAATTTAGAAGTTAGCCCTGTTTTCAGCAGCGTGTTTGTCCTACCAGAGGCCCCTTTGAACCCACATTGCTCCGTGATGCTGTATTTCTTGCAGCTGGTGTTTGGAGGTGCTTGCCGGCCGCATGGTTTCACACCTCCTCAGGTGTGAAAGTCTGCCAGAAGTCTGATTTTTTGCAGGGCTTCTTTGTTTTTTGAAATGCTCCGCTTGCATTTGATCTCCCCTGCTCTCTCTGAACGAAGGCAGGCTGGCTGGCAGCTGGTGGTGGGGATGGAGGGGGTTGAAGAAGTGGAACATAAACTCCAGATTATTGTCTGGACTGGCTCAAAGTGCCATCAGGTGTGAGCCTTGGATAGAGATTTGTGGAGTTTGATGCCTTGCCCAGACAGAGCTGGAGTTCAATCACTTAAAGGCATGTCCGGCTAGACACAGCCATTGTGTCGGATCCTGGAACAGGAATATCCTGCGCGCTTTCAATCAGAGCCACAGAAGTGTTTGGTTTTACAGGTCACTTCATTTGTTTCTGGCCCCTGCCTGTGATAAATAGCCCCGTCTACTGCACTCGGCTTTTGCAAAGCAGTTTGCTCAATGACTGTAGGCGTTCAGATCTACCTGAGATGATTTTTGCCTTTTGGCCCGGGTGGTCCAACCCCCAGACTGGAAAGACACGCTTTGTGAGCTTGGCATAAGCAGTATTTATTTGAGTCTGCCCTCTTGCTCATTAGACAAAGCCTGCGGTAGAGAGTGCATATCTTAGCAATGGCATCGAGAGGTTTTCTTTGGACACAGATTGAGATTTAAAGTGTCATTTTTGACTGTTATAAATGAAGCTGTTTCCTATTTGCACCATTATTTATGCTGTGATAATATTGCATCAGTACAATATACCACTTTGGCAGTATCAGCTCATGATCCCACCTGTCTAGGACTGTGGCCAAAGCTCCTCCATCACAGATACTCCGTGACCTGAGCTGTCACTGCTGTGTCTCTTCTTTGGTCTTCACAGCACAGCAACAGTCGCCGCTGGGGCTCTGGTGAGCTGACAGCCCAGGGTGTCTCCCAGAATAACTACTGCAAAAATATGCATATTGTTTTAGCTGTGCAAAAAACACTGATCCATCAGTGCCATCCTGCCTTTTCCAGAGATCAGTGCTATCACCCCAACAGCTGAGGTGCAGCATATATCCCCTTTTTGGCAACACATCTGAGGGGGCTTGTGGCCTCCTGCCTGCTGCAGAGCTGCCTTCATCGGGAAAGCGGGGTAGGTAGCAAAGTATGGCTCTTTTTAAAGGGCTGGAGAGGCCAGAATAATTCTACCTCGGGCTTGGCAAGACACGGCATTGCAGCACATTCCTTCACCATTGTAACTCTGGGCTGGGGCTGTACAGCCAGACGATACTGGCAAGGCAACAGAAGTTGAGTTTGTGTTTTTTGGTGGGGAAATAAAGATTAATACCACCAACTGTAAACTCAGGGTGGGGGAATTTTAGGAGAGCAAAAATGTCCTTAGTCTGAATTGTGCCAGAAACTAACATCCCAGTCCTTGCAAGAAATACAATGTTGTATTTCCAGTATAGCCAGGGCCTAATAGTTACCTCTCATCTGAAAAGAATAATATCTCTCAGGCAGCACATCCGATCAGACTTGGATGGCTTTGCTTTTAGGTACAGGTGTCCTGACTCTGTTACTGAATCTGCAGGGTGGAAGGAGTCCAAGGCCGAACGGAGCATCATTCCCCAGCAATGCGTACCAGATGTTAGAGAAATGAACAGAAATTAAAGTCAGTGTTCCCTGGGACAACAGTATCAAGGTATTTCCTAGGCTTTCGTTTCATTGCTGGAAAGCTTACTTGTGTCCTGTATTTCAGTTATTAATGGGTTTTCGCTGCAGTTTGAGGGGAGCAGGTGGACAGTTTGTACTGTAGCCGGCTCTTATTAATTAAAATGGGGGGTGACAACATTAAAACCAGAAAGGGTGAGTCCAGTCAGAAGGATGAGTGGTAGGAAAAGAGAGGTGGTTAATGCTGAGTCCTCTGTTTGCTGCATGTCAATCGCCAACCTGTCAATCGTGGGTATGTCTGTGCAGGCTTTGACAGTTGATTGCAGTAAGAGAGTGCTTCTAGTTCTGCCTCACAGCTCCTTTTCATCAGCCCCACCAGCGCTTACATAATTGCCTCCTTAGTTTTGTAAAACTGTCATGCTTTCCATGATCCTTCTAAAATCATTTTTCTGCTGATCTTCAACTGGTTGTTACAACATTGTTGTTGCTTTTTGTGGGCTCGTCAAAAAAGCTCAGAGTTGCAAGGTAATTCTGGTTCCATCGGCTCTTCAAACTAACCAAAATAGTTTGGGACAATCTTGGGTAGGATTTGCTTGGGACTGGGCAAGTGTGCCATGACTACCCTTAGACAAAATTTTTTTTAAGTGCCTCTGAACCAGTATATTCCTGAGTGCAGCATCCTACCCAGGATATGGAGGAGGAATGTATTGACTGAGTTAAGAACCTAAAAATGTGCTATTGAATTCTCTATTGCGACTCAGTTACCATAAACAGTAATTAAAATAGTTATTGGGCTATCCACTGGCATGAGGAATATTACATACTGTTATGTTTTCCACAAGCAAAGAGCCAGGCTCGGGCCAGAGTCAGTCCTGATGCCTTTTATTTCATGCAAAGGGAACTACAAACATGAGGCTTTCCTTCAAAGCCCTGCAATGAGCTCCCCCCGCGGCACCCCTCACCTGAAATCGGGTTGCCTCCTGCTCCCGGTGCTCTGCAGCATGCAGTAGGACCTGCATGCTGCGGAGCGGAGGCAGGCAAGTGACAGCCCCTCCAGTCCTTCATACACATCGTTGCGGCCCCGTTCATTCCCAGCGAAGCAATAACATCTGTTTACTTAAACTTTTCTCCTCTGTGACCGGTGCAGGGCTCTGCCCCTGCAAACGTCCTCCTATTTGATCCAACTCAGACTTGCTGAAGTGACCTCAGGTGCTTTGGGTTGAGAAAGAAGGAGGAAAAAGGTAGCCTGGCTTTGCAATACCCCTTCAGGAGAAAAGCGCTGAAGTCATTAATCCTCCTGCCTCTGCTCTGAATTTTCTGAGCCTGCTGTTTCCACCTTGAAAGGTAACAAGAGCAGTGCCAGCCCCCAGATGAATGGTTTTAAAGCAATGCATTTTTAAAATCTAATAACTTTTATGTTCTTACTGGACAGTGTCTTCTCCCTGGGGAATTATTAGTTTCCCTTTTTTCATGGTTTTCTTTTAAAGCCAAGGAAGATCTTTTGCAAAGATGCCCCCAAAATCAAAACAGCAAGTGTCAGCTTATTTGTTCCCAGGACCTGGGGCTACACCGATGTGCCAGAGACCCCGAAGTACCTGGAAAGGTGATGAGAAGTGATACCAGCGGGAGCCTCTTGCTCCCCTTTTTCTCCAGCAGGTTTGCTCCCTTGTGTTTGCCGCAGATGAAGGGCCTGGGGACAGTCCCTGTGCCACAGCTGTTGGGGTTATATGACTGTGAAGGGTGAGGATGGGCTGGACTGAAAAGACTTTGCTCTCACTGGGGCACCTGAAAAATATTTTGGATCTCGAGCTGTTTCAAAATCTGGATGTAAAGTGCTGACATACCTCACGCCCTTTAGCTAGGTTTCCTCTGGAGCAGATCAAATGCTTGTAGAATTGACGAACAGTCCTAAACCCAGCAAAATCCAGCCTCGAGCACATCCAGGGATCTTGGAGGGAAACTGAGGCATTGGGAGGGTATGGACAGTGGTGCCAGCAGAGCAAAGGGCTCAAGCCCAAACTCCCTACTCTAGCTGCTAGTCTCTGCAGCTCCTAGTGCTGCATCTGTTGGTGAACATATCCGTGAGATTTACATGTAAAGGTACTGCAGTGAGAAGGTTCGTATAAATAGATTAGATAGAGAGGTTTGCTTAAAATCAACTGTCAAACTCTGAAGGTTAATAGTTTCCATCCCGAAAAACTGTCTGAGTATTCAGCTCATATAAATAGCTCCATGTTCAACGCTATTCCAGCTGACGTTACGGCAGAGCGGTTATTCATTTCAACGGATTTCTAGAGGACAGCTTGGTGAAGAAAAAAAAAATAGGCAAAAGTACAAAAAGAAAAAAAAAAAAGGCAGAAGATGCAGCCAAGACATAGTGATAAAGAGGAGCAGAAGAGGCAGCCGGAGCCTTGGACTGCAGCGCAGGACATTGTGTGCTGGAATCAGGAGTCACTCCGGAGAGATCAATATTTGTTGCCCTGTCTGTCCAAATGCCAAACCACTGTGTCACCAAGGGGGAGAAAATCCATTGTGTAAATCTGTGGAGAGTGAGTGATAGGGTGTGACGTGCAGAAAGCGGGGGATAATGTAATATGTCTGTAAAATAAGGTATATAGACCGTATACTTGGCTATTTGGTGACTGGGTTTTTTTCCCCCCTGAATCTGCCTTCTGTTTGTGCTCCTGTGCTTTTCTTCCATGTTTCACCCTCAACTTATTCTAGTATTTCCTGGGCCTTGCAGAGAAGAGCAAAACTTGCTATCACCCTGGCCGATCATGCCAGCTTCTTTCTAGGACTTGACTGAGGGTAACCTTTTTACCAAGCAAGGGATCACAAGGCCATTTGTCTCTCCTCTACCCAGGTTTTTCCACTGCCGTGGGAGGAAGAGTCACTGGGAAAGTGCTTTGGTTTCTCCCATGTGTAGCTGGAGGTGGATGAAGGCTGGGAAGTCTTTTTGCCTCTGTATCCAGACTGAGAAGTCCCTCAGTGCGGCTGAGCAAGGGATGAAGGTAACATCTGGTCCTCTTCCCCTTGTCCAGGAGAGACCTTGGGCACCAGCCTGTGGGTCTTGGGGTCACACAGCTCCTGAGCCACCACAACTGTACACTACCTGCTTCCTCAGGGCTTGCAAAGGACTTACTACTCCTCTATAAATTCCAAATTTCTGCCCTACTTATTGGATCATTCATTAATCCTAACAGTCATCTGGACTGCCCAGTGGCAGCAGTGTCTGGTTTATTCTGGAGATACTCAGCAGAATTTATTTCATACGTCACATGTTCATAACAGATCAGGCTTTAGCAGCTTTTGGGTTGCCTAACTCAAACATGGGTGTTTTTTTTCAGCCACAGAATTAGCTTGCTCATAAAATTTTTATGCTGTCTGGTGGAGGCTTCTGTATTGCTCTTTGGCTTGCAAACCTGACTTTGGTATGATGATTAGATGACAGAAAGGGTTTCTGTTTGCTTGGAAGATGCTACCATATGATGGTAATGGAACCATAAACTCATTGCTAGGATAACATCAGGCTGCAACCTACAAATTAGCTGTCAATGTAAGGAAATACTCATACTCAACCAAAACCAGACTTCACTCATAGTCTTCTGGGGAACAGGGGCAAACAGGAGGTGACCCCTGCAAAGAAACACACGGTGAGACAGTCCCAGGAAGGACGGGTGAAGGAAGGTGTCAGCAGTCTGCTTTGGTGCACTGAAATCTAGGGCACATCAGCTCTTTCTAGCAGCGAACGCTGAGCCTTAACAAAACCCTTAAAAGTTTTAAGAGTGTGTTTGGTGTCTAGCCAAGGAACTTTGCCTTGCTAAAACTTTTCCACTATAACTGGCAGAAATGTAACTACGCATGAAAGATTGCACAACGCTGTCTCCCAGTGCACAGTGAAAAGGCAACGAGCGTCCCAGATAGATTACAACCAGCATTTAGACGAGAGTTTCATAACTGTGTATATATACCTGCCATGAACCTCTCCATGTACTGGGCATAAGGACTGTGGTTCACTTCTTAATCTTTCAAGAATTACCAGACAAATATTAAGAAGTCCAGCTACAAGAGATATCAGCAGAAAAAGATGAACCTTTGGTTTGTTTTAGAAATTGCTCTTATATTGTGCTGCTTCTGTGGGTAGGAGAATCTTTCCTGCATTGCTCGCTGTAGCCTTTTCTTGATTAATCATTGCAGACTAACAGAGCTCCTGTATATTTGTGCTGGGCAATTTGTTGGCTGGTTTGTGGTGCAAAGAAATTTAGATGAGATAAAGCTCTGGCCCCATGTAATTCGGAAGGATCACGACTACTGCTTCCTTGGCACAATATTAAAACCAAAAGAAAGATTTCTATTAGGTTTTAGAGAGTAATTTAGTCATTTAATTTTGATAATGCTTACCCATACTCACCAGGCACAGCCAAATTCAGGTAGATAGCCCAAATCACGGTATCTCCTCCCTATCCTCCCCATCTGGTTTTCATCTGTTCACAGAAAGACAATAGTAGTCTTTTGGGGGAGGAAGAAAGAGAAACCAACACCAACTAGGTAATTATAGTGGGGGTATGGAGGTCAGAACATCATCTTAAAGTAATAAGTAAAATGGAGAGATGCATTAGTTGAGTCAATGAAATCTTTGCAGGAGAGGATGAATTCTCTTTTACGTTATTGAATGACATTTTTCCCCAAAGTTTAAACCAGTGATGCTTTCTACTGTAACTCACTTTCTGTGCAGGTTTGTATTGTCTTTCAGATTACAGTTTTCACTGCTGAATTTATAGAAAATAATATGGGGTTTTTTAATGCTTAGACTTGTTTCAAGTAAAGGGAAGTAAAAGAAAGGAGTTTTATACAAAGCTTGCAGAAATATACAGTTGAAGAACATTTGATTTAAAGTTCAGACATGTAATGCTCTCCATAAATTACCTACCATAAATTTTAAACTGATCTTATAATTCTGATTATATACTTTTTACGATGCATTTCGTGCCTCATTTCCAGGCAGATTTATAGCCCTTACACAAGCTAGATGAGTAACTCTACATGCTTCTTGTCAACAAGTTCTTTTTCTTTTTTTTCCTGAAACTCCTGCTGGTTAAAATTAAGCCATATTGCAGTCAAGTGCATTTGCTCTTGTCATTTTTGAACTGCTCTTGGTCATCCCAGAGAATTTGGTGAAAATGGCCAAGAGGGTTTTGACGCTACAGATGGACATCAGTAAACAAGGGTTGGTACCCCTAAAAATTGCAAAACTGAAACTGCGTCTTTCTTTTATATGTATATATGTTGTGTTGATCACCTGAGTTTTGACATGGTTAAAGGTCAAGGTAAAGCCTATATCTAACCTACAAGGTGTCCTTTCCAAAACAATCTCACCTACAGAGAGGGGAGAGAACAATGTCGCTCTTTACAGGCTAACAGGTGTGAAAATATCTACACATACAGAGTAGCCAACAATAACCTAGCACAAATCACGAGCTGTTGGAAAGAAAAATACCTTTACACTGGGCTTTGAATAAATGCTGTGGCTTAGAGACAAGTACAGGTTTTACCCAAATGTTCTGGCTGATGCTTTGCCTTTGACGGGTCCCGTAGGATGCTCCCATCACCATCCTTGCAGCACGCTGCACCACCCAAAAGTCTTACACGTGTCAAAGCCAGAAACAGTAAGCAAACACCGTGTTTATTTATATTTATTTCTGAATAAACACAAGTGTATTTATATTCATTTCCAAAACCCTCAAAAGCTTACAAGGTCTGACTAAGGCTGCTAGGACAGGATTACCCTTTGGCATATTCATAGACACGGGACATGCAGAAGCAGGAGGAATCTGCCCAGGATATCACATCACAGCTTGATGTAACCACAAGGCCACTGTACATTTTACATGCCCTGTTGCACCTGACTCACAAAGGATGTGGCTTTTTTGCCGGCTTGCCCTTGAGTGTGGAAATTTAGGCTATTAATCCCTCAAGGGGAATAAGCATCTCCGTGGGGTGTTGCAGTGATGGTGGCTGTACCCACAGCACGAGGAAATGAGTGGCTGAACCAGAGGGAGGAAGGCACGATGCCTTGATCATCCAGGCAGGCCATCCAGCGGGGATGTGTTACAGCCTGGTAGCAGAACAATCCATCTGCCGTCCTTCATGCAAGGGGAGAGACAGGCACATTGCTGAGACCTGCTGGGATAATTAATCCCCTGATGGGTCCATCAGTCCTTCAGAAGATGGTGGCTGGAGGGAGACTGCCTAGACTCCAGCAAAATTTTACCTGATGTGGTCAGTCAGGCAGAAAATATTCTCGGCATGGGAAAGCACCTAGTTTATCCTGGGGGCTGTTCTTTTTTTCCAAGCTGAGAGCCTGCTTGGAGGTAGAAGCAGTGGAGGGACGTTGTTAATGGGTTGGCAGATGCATCAGCAATGCATCTGAAGCTGGCAGCCCTGGTCCGTGGCGGTGATGTTCCCTGCTCTCACAGAGCCGCTTGCCAGCCTGCCTTGCTGCAGAGCCTGGTGGGCAGGGGTAGGAATGGACGGTTTTCGGGGAGCTGTTTCAGGAGCAGAGATTTACGCTGTGTTTGACAAAAAGAAAGTCCATTTCAGCAGCTCCTGTTTGCAGACGGTGTGCTGCAGGGAGGCGGCGGCCATTCGTCTGCTTGTTTTCCAGTCCCACATGCTTCGGTTTGGCTCTGGGGATCAGGTGGCCAGGGACGCAGGGAATAGCCCTTGGTCAAGGACAGAACATCTTGTTAAAATACTTTCTTTCTATAAAAATGGCAGTGACTTCTTTAAGGCTGTTGCCTCTCCATTCATGAAGCAGAGCTAAGAACAAATTCCTCATGTGCAGCATATTTCTTTTTATGACCTGAAAAGCAGCACACAGAGCAGCTTAAGTATTTTCTTTAGGCAGCGCTGATTTCTCTCGCACCCACTTTCCACCCCCAGAAAGAGTCTATCATCTTCTGGTTTTTATTTCTTTAAACCTGGCCTTTCCGAAGTGCTCTTTACAGCAGCCAAAACGCTGCCAGTCCATCCTCTCACTACCTTGCGTCAAACCCATGAGACTCACTGCAGTTAGGACCAGTTGTTGTCTCCTGCGATCCTCATGTTGCTTTGGTGATGGGGCTGTCAGCGGCAAAGAGAAACCCAGTCGGTTTCCCCCAAAACTGGGTTTTAGACCTTCACAACTCCATGTCACAAGGAACCAAGGACTTAGCTATTCTCTTTCTGCTTTTTTGTTTTCCTGTGGCATGTTGCGTTTTTGTGTGTGAGAGTTTGGGCTGTTGTACCAAAGGTTTATTTGCTGTGTAGGCGCTGTTGGAGTGGCTGGAAGAGATGCTGTGGGGACCCTTATGCCACTCACCTATTAAAATGTAAAAAGGAGAGGGTTTAAGATGATTTCCAAACTCCAAAGAAAAAAAACCTTTGGGAAAACCAGGCTGTGGGTCACATATATCATTGACCTCATTGCTAACTCCTCCTGGTGTTGTCTCTCTGCAGTTCCTCGCTGTTGCGCCCCCATCAATGGCTTTGTCGTACCCCAGCACCTCTGCTCTCCTTTGCGCTCTCATCCCTCTTCGTTAGGCTGAGCATGGGATTTGTCAAAACCTTACCCTCAAAAGGTTGTCAAAGTCAGTGAAAGTGCTTTTGACACAGCTTGAAAACAAAAGGTTCTTTGTTTTCATTTCTGTGTTTTTCAACAAGGGTCCAACCTTTTCCACAGCGGGAAAAATGTTTTCAGTTCATTTCCCTAACAGCTGTAATATTTTGTATGTTCTCCTTTCCTTCAAATCCTTTCTTAATACCATCTCTAGAAATCTTCTTATGTTCTCCCCAGGAAGTGTTGCATATCTTATCTGTCTTGTTCATTTTCTTGTATTTTTTTGCCTAATTTAACTTAAGCTGTAAATTCTTCAGGGTGAAGAAGAGGGCCACATTTTGGCAGCCTTTCTTTGATATCATTGACTTAATCTGGGTTAGATCACCAAGAACGAAAGCAGCAGGCAATACTTTCTGCTCAATGCAAGATCACATTTAGAGAAACTGTGGCTTTTAATATTTTGCATTTTAAAGAAGAGGATGGCTTAAGGACGGAAGAATCTGTTGTTCCGCAGCCCTCTGCTATGCAGCTGCCCATCACCATCAGATGTTTTCTTGGCATCATTCCTTTGGAACAAATAACGGTAATCTCCCCAGCCAGCTAGAACCAACTAAATGCCCGAAAGTATTGAGACTCCTGTCTCCAAGAAGTCTCTCCGGAGCACCTGACTGAGCTGAAAATGCAAATGCAGTGTTGAGTTGGCAGTATCCTGCACTGGACAAGGATGAGATCTTCGTAACAGACCTACCTCTTTCCCTACTGATTTCACGGAGTGTGTCACAGCTCGTTAGCCAAAAGCAGAGGCTCTAGAATGAGAGCTGTTATGACTGCAGCCTCTAAGGTATGCAGAGGAAATGGTAAAATATGTATGCAAAATGTATGCAAGTGGAAGCAAATTAAGAATTATGGCAATAGGCAGGTATTTATAGAATAATGGTCTTTGCGGCGTCTACTTCCCTGCAGAGATGGAGTTTTGGTCATGCTTTTGTCACAGCAATAGTAACTTTGTGCATGTTTATCAAGGTCCGAGGGCTCACGTGATCCAAAACATTTAGAATTTGTGAAATTTTTTACATTTTTCATCTTTTCTGTTAGCTGTCTTTACGGAAAAACCATTACTCAAGTCCAGCAGTAATGGAAGCAAAGGTGGTGTTGATATCCAGTCCAGCTAAGATAAATTTGAATTTGTTTCTTTCAGTGGTGTGCCAGGAAAAGTGGCAGAAATGACAGATGTAAAGATGAGCTTGCCTATTATTATGGGATGAAAGTCCTATTTCTTTCTTAAAACGTCACTAATGTTGCTTTTCCACAGAACGCTAGCGATATTTGATTATTTCCAACTGGAGGAATATATAAAATAACAAAGAGTTGTTACACTTGATAGTGCCTCATGGCTGGTGGTCTGGCAGCCGTTCAGACGATACATACGAACACTTAGAGGGAAGCGTCTTGGAGAGTTTTAAAAGCCTTTCTTAGAAATGAATCTATGTGTGATTCAGTTCACTTCTTTTCCTCAGCCATGACAAATAAACGTTACCAGTGTCAGGAAGAACAGTCCTGGTGAAGGGCAATGGCAGCTTGTTCAAAGAGGGATTAGGGCTGAAACCTGGAAGCAAAACACTGTCAGCCCTGCCCTTGGAAGAGGAGGAATGTTCTCAGAGAGAGGGATGTGACATAAAAAGAAAACCCAGAGTGTTTCCTGCCCTCATGCCAAGTTTTTTTTTCTCTCCTGAGGAAAGATTGACCCCTTTCCCTGGGGAGAGCTGTGCAACCCCATAAAGAAGCAATAGACCCCTCAGTCATGTCAGACGAGATTCTGTAGCCTTTGCTTTGTATGTGGGAGTTTCGTCCAGGATCAGGGGAATTAATGACCGATATAATTAATCTCATGTTTGAATTTTTCAAATCAGCCAATGAAGACTGTAAGTAATGATTGCATGAGTAACTGCAGAAGGGAAGAGGTACATTGTGGTGTCTGCTGCAAGATCTATTTTTCTGGAAACAATGACTAATACAGCTTTTTCAGTGGAGGATTTGACGTACATCCAGGCTACATGCATGAATCAGTGCTGAGGATAACGAACTGCAACTACTTACTTTTTACTCCTAGAGCTCTCTATTTTAGCTTCTGGACTGGAAGGACCTGATTTGTTACCTCTTGTATCCTTCACATAACTGCAACTGCTGAGAAAGGATCAGGGGAGATGACACCATAGGTCTGCTGCTGCCTGCATGTTTCTCCTTTACATGTCAACCACCTGAAGACATAGCAGGTGTCACCTGAAGTCAGTTTTCAGTCTGATGCAGCATTTGCTCATCTAGCATGGTTGGACTGTGAAACATCATGAGCACCAAATCAAAAGTGAGTATTGCTACTGTTACGTGTTGCACACATTGACCTTCCCACGGTCTACAAGACCTAATACTAATCACGCCCCAATACTCACTCTGCACGCAGAAATTGTGTTGCAGTTCAAACATAATCACTCTTTATGTCTATGATCCAAACAGTGGATTTAAAAGGAAGCGTAAGGTTGTAGCAACAAAGGCGAAGTATTGCTCATGCAATAGTAATCCCGTCTTGTAAGCAACTACAGAGGCAGTTGTATTTAATAGACTTAACCTTGCTTCAACAGTTTACCTAGCTGGAATAATCTGAGTATTACCCAGAAGGATAAAAATGACCAGAGAAGAGGCGGGTCATATCTGATATCTGTCCTTTCAGCACCAGATTTCCACAGGGTGCAAACAGAGGAGCCTGAAGTGATGGGCTGCAGGAGGGTGGACACAGTTAGAAGGAGCTGCTTTTGAAAGACACTGGCTAACAAAGCCAGAGATTTTCACCGTTACTGATGTCAATTCAAGTTTCTTCATGTTTTCTTAAATTCTATTTTTCAGTGTGGTCCAAAAGTCTATCAAGGACTGTGGCTTAATTTTCCAGTGGTTTGTCAGTATAAAAAGATGCCATTTCCACATAGCCTGTTGTTCCCAGTGTAAATATGTTTTTAGGCACAGAGCAATATAATCCTACAGATTTGCAGAGAAGCTGCAAGCCCCTCTGGCAGTGTCTAAGGCAACATAAATACTCTGTTTCCATTGCTTCTATTTATGGAAAACCAAAGGACATTTATCTCCTAGATTCCCATGAGATTTTCTATAGCTTAGTCAAGAACCATGAATTACTGCTTGGTTGGAGTTATTTCAGGGAAACTGCAGAGGCTGGGAAGAGGCTGTGCCTCAGCAAACAGCCATAGTATCTCTAGCCTGGCTTCCAAAAGGGATCGTAGCGATGCCCTGTCCTGTTCCCTAAGAAATTCTAATTTATCTAGTTGCAGAAGTGCGACTTCCATTTAAAACTCCCTTGATTGAAAGTGATCTTAGATTTTGTACCCCTGATCTCTGGCTCCTGAAAGAACGGCATCCATACACTCCTAAACCTGCTGGCTCTGGAGAGTCGCCATAGGCAATTCCAGCCCAGGGGGAAAGGAATTGCATGCGTCCCCATTGCGGCAGGACGGGATCCAAATGGGGATGTACAGAGACATAGGAGAGTGAAAAGAAGCAGATACCCTCACAACTGTGGTAGCTGCTCAGGTCTCCCTCAGTCCTGGCAGGGACAGGCACAACTTTTTTTCCCATAGACATTCTGTCATTGCAAAGATTTTTCTTGAGAAATTCCAGACCAAAAATAATAAAAAAAAGGAACATTTGAGTTCTCCTGGCTGGACCAAGAGAAATTCCTTGTGGTTTAAACGGTTAGACTTCAGCTATGTGCTGGCAGAAGGCCCAGTTTGAGAAGTGATGGGGGATGCGTTGATGGCACTGAGACCTTTCGGAGCCTCCTGTAAGGACCCGCCTGGGTGTCCTTCAAAATGCTCGTGCCACAGCTCAGGGATACACCGTGCAACACCACGATGGTCACGACTTCAGGGCCTTGCGTCATGCCATGTATGCCATGCTGCGTGCTATACATCAGCCAATTGATGCTGCTGCTGTCATGAGATTTGCCCATCGCTAATGACACTTTGGCAACCACTGAGTCGTTATTTGATTTATGTTTACAATGTAATAAACACACTTCTATTTATTTCTGCCGTTAGCACCTCATCTTGGTTTGTAGGAAACCTTATGTTTCTGAAGTACTTTGGCAAAACTAGAGGGCAAAGTGGAGTTATTTCTGGTTTTCTTTTAAAAAAACCCTGAAACACAGATTATTTATTCATTTTCTTGTGTTTCTAGAAGAAGATGCTAAAGGACATGTAAACCACTCTGCAATATCATCCCAGAAAGACTAAAGGAACTAAAGAAGCCAGAAATTAGGTATATAAAAGTCTTCCTTGGAATTTTTTTTTTAAATAACTATTTGGAGAGAAATAAGCTTCTAGATAAAATACTCTAGCTTTTGATGAGGATATCATACTTTAAAAATGAAGAATAATAGGAAAATCCCTTCCTTGGAGAGTTCTGAAAAGCAGGGAATAAAAAGAAGTTCCTGATCTATTTCTTATGGAAGATTTTCCCCCACTCAGTATCTGAACAGATGTTTTAAATTACATGATATGACTTTGAAAGTCTGGCAATTTCTGCTGGGAGTTTACTAGTTCCTAGGTTTTCTGTCAAGAAGAGCTATCTCATCTCCCTGGAGTTCCTCTAATTGGGCGGTAAGTTTGCAAGAAAGAACTTTAGTCGCTCAAGTTTATCTGCTCCATCAGATGATTTCACATTGTATCAGGGCAAGAGTGGCTGCACTGTGGAGCCCTTGGGTTTTTCCTGCCATTGCTGTGCAGGCTGGTCCCCACTGCAAGTTTAACCGGCGTCTTAAAGAAATTATACTGACACACTCATCTTTTATCTGTTTTTTTTTAAATCCAGCAGTTCAGCGAATTGTTTCAGTTTTAGGAAACTGAAGTCTTTATGACAATTGTTTTATTAAACATGGCCTTCGTTAAGAAAGAGTGAAATTATTTGGGCCAATTCATTCTTTCCATAGCACCATTAGGCTCACAGGGGAGAGTAAAGGTGTGCTGATAACAGGCTAGCTGATATTTGGCTGGCCAAAGACTGTGTAATTGCTATGTAAAGGTAGAGATGTGGATCATTCTCTAGGCAAACTATATGTGTAAATAGGATACCTATTGCATCCTTGAAGGTCTTGCCATTATAGAGATGTTTGTTTGTAACTGAAAGCACATAAATTCAAGTGTACCTTTTGCATCTGTCATGACAAGAAGTAGAAATCATCTCCCTAGTAAAATGACTGATGTAATTATAATAGCTACTAATGTCGTTATAATGTTGCGCTTGCTCATTTTTTTTCATTGGATCAGGGCCTTTGTCTTCCAGCTCTCCCTTACATGGTATTTCTCAGTTTCATTAAACCGCTCCCATGTATTACAGGAGAATAACTTAGGTGCTGAGGTTTGAAATCTTATCTCGGGCAGTTGGTTTCTGCACAGACCTTCTTTGGTGACTCTTGCTATTATTGTATGTCATTGCTGGCCTCATGCTCTTATGAAGTGAATAGCAGTGAGTGCCAGGTTAATCAGCCCTTACTGTAATGGAAACCAAAGCCAGCTGGTTTCAAAAAAAGGGTATAAGTTACTAGTCTGGTAAGGAAAATACTGGAAGAGAGTTCTTTGTGCCAATGTTGGCTCCAGAAAGATGAAGTAGACAGAAAGAGGTGCGTGTTTGGGTTTGAATTCTCTGCACCGAGGCAGAAAACCAAGACTTGCATGCTGTGATAAAATCCCATGCAAATCGTAAATGTGCACAAATCCATTTTAACATGAAACTCTGCCAGTTTTGGTCTAAATAGCTGTAAGAAGTTTTTTGCTGTTGCTCTGAGCAGTGGTAACTGTCTGCTCTGGTGCCTCAACCCCAGAGACACGAGAAATCCTGGCAGTAAAAATGCTTCCTCCAATAACACCTTCAAGCCTGGTATTGCTTAATGGGCTGTGAGATCACATGAAAGCAGCTGCTTCTCACCATTACAGAGGACACATTGCTCCTCTTAGTCAGTTTTAGCACATGGAAACCACAAAATAAGAAAAAAGCAAATCAGGGCTAAAATACGACATTTCCACCTCCACATGCAGGAAACAATAACAGTTCAGTAGTGCTGGCATGAAAGGGACTGATCTCAGCTTTATCGTATTGGGAAAGTAATAAACACCCGTATTAGAAGAGCTGTAGGTCACTTCGTTCTTCCTGCACACCCACTGTGGTCCTCCTGTTCCTGTCTCCTGCCATCCCACGGAGGAGGTTAAATAACATGAAGGATGTACTGTGCTGTGTGCCCGTAGTGGCTAGAAGATTGCTGAGACCTGGGACTCATTTTGTCCGTAGTACAGTAAGAAGAGGCAGTCTGTGCTCCAAAAAGCGCCTTAACCCAAAGAAGCACCTCTACTAAGTGGTTATTCCTGGTAGACAAACGCCTAGGCTAGAAGATGCCCCCGCTGGTAACTCCATCTCATGTCAGGAGGTGGAGACCTGCCAGCCAGAGGACGTGGGCTAACCAAGGAGGGCACATCCCCTATGCAGCATGCAAGGCATGAAGCTGCAATGAGACCAGCTCCAACTGTCCTCCACGTCAGCTGGAGCAGAACAACCCATAGACTTGCCCTAGGACATGCTCGACAACGGCGTAGGACAAAATTCCAAAATAAGGGAAGGGAGGTGGTCTGCTAGATAATCTTCAAGCACAGTTAGGACAATGGAAGGTTTTCAGGGAGACCTTTCTTTTTCTACACCTGAAAGAGGAAAGGCTACCTACAGACCAAGGTCAACATTTTGGCTGCAATTTCAAATTTTCATATTTCATGTTCATATCTGAAAAAATAAAGAGCAGGTATAGAGCTGAGTTTTTATTCTGGCATTTAAGCTAGCAGGGATGTAAGAGCTCAGACTTGAGCCTTCAATTTCATTGCTAAAAGGAAATATTCAATGCAAGCTATGCTACTAGGATAATGCTGACATGTGTTACGCTAGACCTTTCAGAAGGGACCTCAGCTACCGGGAATGCTCACTGCTTTCCAACTCTCCTTCTTCTTTTTGCCATCCCTGGAAGAAACTCCTGAATAAATTTGATCTCATGTTTTCATTCCTGGAAGAATGGAGAAACATCTTCCTTTGCTCCTAAAAGGACTGTAGTAGAGAACATGAATTATGGTGTATCCTGTGGCTGGCAAGAGAATGTCAGAAGTGGGCACCTCTCTGGAGACACAAATCACAGGTTTCCTTCCTTCTGCTGAAGCCAGAGATATTGTGTGTGATGTGACCGTGATTTTGCTGTTCAACAGGGCCTGTTATCAGCGATTCAGATTTCAGGAAGGGCAAGGCAAGAGATTCCTTCTCCTTATTGTTTGTTTTTCAGGGTGGAAGTGAGTGTCTGAGTGTCCTGCCTAGCTTTATGGGTAACTTGTTTCCTAGAAGTGTTGAAACGGATGACCTCGAATAGACAGAGCTTGGCTTTTGCCTCCTGCAGCTGGGAGGGACAGGAATTTTGCTCTTCCATTGATATTTGCTGGAATTTACACCCCTCTTCTGAATCACTACCTCCAGGTCAGGGGGTCCAGGTCATTTTACTGGTCATGGCTAAAGGAATAAAAATCCTTTGCAAGTACAGAAATCTTACTTTGGAAGTGGAGGACTTTGGAGAGATTTAGCCTGCCCTAAAGATCTGACCTGCAAGACACCATTGGATGAATATGTTCTTTTCATGTTCTGTGCTTCAGCTGAAAATTGGTCATTTGTAATTTATAGGTCTTTGCTAATATTGGGAAAGAAAGTGGGATTAAAGAAACTGAGATTTTTTTAAAGTAGCCTTTCAGTAAAACAGGTCAAGAAGCTGATGCAGCAATTCCATCAACCATGTTCATTGTCCACAATAGGTTTGGAAATCCAACAAGAAAAAAAGGGACTCCACAGTGGTTTTTGGGTGGGTCATTTTTTCTGTTGTTTCTGAACATAGTATTCTGGAGCCTAACGCTTCCAGCCAGTCTTTCTTGTTTATATAATTACAGTAGAAGTTAGTACCAACAGAAGACCACTGGTGTCTTTGCAATTGGGAGCATGAAAACTGATTTTTAACTTCACAAAGTGTTAGTCATGATCTTCTAAGAGCTTAGAGTGTCTGTTGTGTTTTCATAGTGAAATGAATAGAGGCTTGGTCTTGCAATTAACAGTGTTGTTCTCTCCCTGTTGCCCCTCTGTCAAATCCTGGTTACCTGAGTTTTGGATTGGCCAAAGACCTGATGGGACCTGCAGGAATACTCTTGTCTGATGTTCCTTCAACGAGAGGAGCAATGGCAGTGTCAATCTCAGTGGTTGCATCTAAGTGCAGTTTACCTCCCTGGGCTTCAGGTCTTATCTTCAGCACAGCAGGTCTTATCCGCAGCATCTTCCTGCCCAACCCAGCTTCTGATCTTCCTGGAAAACTCATTTGTTTCACAGCTTTTTGATGGCAGGCTTTACAACAGGATGTCTCTGTCAGTAGCGACTTTTGGGGAATATTACTTTGAAGTATCCTGAAAAGTATCACTGAGTGGCAAGGTGCAGATGATAATCATCTTCACTGCTCGCTGGAATGAACTGGGAGTCAGCTTTGGCTAGATGACCTATCCTCCTTTCCACCACTTCCTCCATATCTGCCTCTCTTGGACCATACCTGATGGCAGGCATGTCATAAATGGTTAAAACCAGCATGTCACATGTCTTGATTATAGTTTGATGTGGGATTATTTTATGTCTATCCATCTGAAAACCATTGCATTGAGACACCAAAAGCATAACATTGCTTAATGTTTATTGAATAATTTGCTCTTGGCTTCTTGCCCGTAATGCAGCAACTAAAAGTAAAAAATAGCATGCACTTAGCTTGCACTTTCTCCTCATGCTGACTCTCCCTTCTGTTTTATTTCAAGTTTGGGGGCTTCATCTAGAAAGTATGAATAAAGTGTACAATGAAAGCTTACATGGTAGTCTAGCTTTTCCGGGTCCAGCAATGCTGTAGTTTGTTTAGTTGCCAAGTAATTACCAGTTTGAAACTGCAGTTATACTCCCAAGTTTTAGGGCAGTCAAATTAAACAGGAAAAATCATCCCCTCAAGGGCAGACAGGTCTGTAGTTTTCTGAGAGACTTCAACGCCCTTGTTCATGATGTGGAGAGTGCACAGACTCAATGAGGTCAATGGGGAATTTGTCTTTCCTTGGACCAAAGTCTTCAGCCAAGTGTGGGAGATATGTCAAGCTCCCTGTTTTTCTGTCTGCTGCCCAGGTGATGTCAGCCAAGTTACTTTAAGCTGGGGCAGAATTAGTCCTATCTTACCACTCCTTAAGTGGCTTAATTAAACTTTACAGCTTCAAAACCCATGCTCAGCTGCCAAAGAAGTCTAACTTTCCATCAGTAAATGCTCTTAAACAGCTAAATACCTGTGCCTGGGACCTTAAAATTGCTTAAAATACGGCAGTGTTGAGGAGTTGGAAGTTTTAAACTTAGTAATAGGATCATAAGAGAAGGCTGTCTCACCTGCAGGGGTTACTTGGTAGACCACCTCAGAGCAGCCCCAAAGGGTGACCTAGAGGAGGTGGGAATGCAGAGGTAAGGGCACTCATTTGGAAGAAGACTCCATTTGAGTCTTTGCTCAAATGAGCACTCACATACTTTGTATGAAGCATTTATTGGCAGAGGGACAAAACCCACACATGCCAAGGATCAGAGACGTAAGAGTGCCACAAATGGATTATGGCTACTAGGGTGATCAGGTATGAAATAATGATTTACAACAGTTTTATGGCTGGCTGGTATTTTTTAGTGTTGCAGATGTACAGTCTTTAACCAGTGGATTTCCATGCACTTTTTCTGTGGTGATCTGTCCAAAAAGGCCCAGGGTAAGTGGTACTTTCTGAACCAGAACTGCTAAGGAGGTACCAACACTTCACAATAATCTGGATGTGCTCAATCCAGCAAAATAAATCTGTTACCATGTAGATGTATGGTTTCTTTCCTCTGTTTTGTTCTCCCTATCATTAGGAGCTCCATGCTGTCTTTTCACAGGCTTAGAAGGCCTTAGGAGCAGGGAATTGGTATGGGGAGAGGACACTAATTGCCAGGCTAAAGTCCTCCCTAATCCAAGTCTGTTCCATCGGCACTGTATTTTATCACATTAGTGCAGCAGATGAAGTACAAGAAGTAACACCAAATGCAAAGCAGGTAAGACATCCCCATTGATTGTGTGCCCGAATATTACAAGCAAAAAAGGGTACGTCAGCCATGTGTTCCTTTTCAGAGAGGAGGAGGACATGAGGAAGTCTCTTAATCCTTGCTAGGTTGCCAAATGATGGAAACTTGAAAGACTGCCAGAGAGAACTGGGATCAAAAGCATTGGCATTCAATTTTTTGGGGAATAAAACTAACTATCCTGTGAAAAAAAAGTCCTGTAGTTCAGTGATATATCTGTCTCTGGAAGATATTTGAGTTGAGTTCTTAAAATACTCCCTTAGTCAGTTTATGATGATGGTTTCTGAGTTCTTTCAAGTGGTTTTTTTGAAGCTGCATTAGATAGTATGAGACAATTCACACTGGTCTTAGAAACCACCAAGGGAGCCCAGACTGAGAAGCAAGAGGGCATAGCTCAGAAGGGGCTTTTCTAACCACTCTGCAGATCTTATTTTTTTTAAAAATAAATACATTCTTAATCAATCTGGTAAATGATACAAAAAGATCACAACAACATGTACTTACAAGAATGTACTTCGAAGAACACGTTGTACTTTCATGCTGAAGTATTTTACATTCACTGCAAAATATTTTGAAATGGAGCTTTCCTGCAGGGTTATTTATCCAGCCCGTGTGGTTAAGGAGCACTGCAGAGGGTTTCAGGTGTTACCTCCCTGCCTCACAGGGGCTTGGGATGATGAGCAGACAATTTAGGCACTTAGGTCTGAAGCCACAAAAGGAAACGGTTGCTTGATTGTGGCTTAGCTCAGCATGTCTCAGTCCAAAGTATAGATCCTTAATCTCCCCGTTTGGCTGCTGCCCAGTCAGAAAGCCCCTGAAAGTCCATTGGCACCTCCATTTCCACAATGAGGATCCTGAGGCATCAGGATATCCCCTTCTAGGACCCTGCCCGCTGCTGTCTCTGGGCAAACCAACTATCACTGCCCTCAGGAAAGGTGGAAGCAGCAATACAGATGTCCATCTTTCCTCATCCCCATCCTCGGACCATGGGCACTCCTCCATGAAGCATTTGGGTCCTCCTCCATTTGGCCTCTTTTCTCCAGAGTTATCTGGCTACAAGGAGGGGGTGTTCCCAAGGCTTTTGTAGTCATCAGGCTCAGTTGTGGAAAATTTATTGTGTGCTGAGCCAGAAAATGACCGTCAACATGACTGCACTGCCCAGCCAACGTGGAGACAAGGGCTGTCATCTGGGATCCAGCACACAGTTAGCATCGGATACTGAAGTAATTCTTGGCCCAGGGATGAGAGAGATGTCTCATGCCTCGCAGGTGAGTCCTCTAACAATGTAGCTGAGTGAATGTGTAGGTGAGGGCTGCGATTTGGCTGAGGAGTCTGCCTCGGGGCATTTATCCGACCATGGAGATTGTCACAGTGAGACTGGGAGCCAGCAACCGGAGCATCTAATTCCCCATGAGAGCTGTGGCTGAAGGCATACTTCTTCTATCGGCATTTTCCCTTGGCCAGCAGCTCCCTGCTTCCCATGCCAGCTATTTTGGAGCCTGGGCCAAGGTGTCTTGCTGTCTCCACAGACTGGAAAAGGAGCCTTGGCAGCAGCGGTCTGCTTTGCACCATAGGATGTCCCGGCTGCCTCGGCTCGTCAGGGGATTTAACCCTGCCTGATTTGCCTAAAGTTATGTGCGAAGCACCTCTAGTCTTTAGTCTGATTCTCAGCTGACCAGAGGAGCTCAGCTCACTATTAATTCATGAGTAAATTATTCTTGCCAACCTTTTCATCGTCACAGAAATCCTTAAAGAGAGGACTTGCTGTTTTTCTCCCCACTCCTTTATCCTATTAGTTTTTTAAGTGCAGTAAAAAGGGCTGCTATAATTACCTTTCTCTTGCTGATGAACTGTGAAGAAATAAACTTTGTAAAGCACAGTAGGCTTAACAAGAAAAAATCTGCCCTGAGTCTAGGTGACGAGTTCATAGCATCTAATAGGACCACAACAATCCCAAGCAACTATATGACTAATTTGCCTTGTGTCATTAATTATGTCTTATCTCAGCGGGGAGAATGGGATTCACATTACTCCAGGGTGTTTTCCTAATAGCTCATGCTAATGAAAAAACGGTTCAGAAAAAAGAAAGCAAAGCACAGAGCAAGGCCAGTAAGAGAGGAGTCACTAGGTGTGCCTTGCAGACCAGATCACGCTCAGTCAAGGCAATAAATCACAGTGAGGTGTTCAAGGGGTGTTGAGGAACGTGGCAATTTGCTGGGGCTCTCCACGCCTCATGGAATCAGAGGTTGGGGTTATGTGTGCATGATAAGAAGGAAAAACATGACCTAAATACCAGTGGGCAGTCTTTACTGACAAGTAGGTGCCATTTGTCTGTAAGCTTCACTGGGCTGGATGCCCATGAGCTGACTTTTCTTTGTCTGCATTTATTTTCAAACTCATTAATCCGTTTGCTATTGGTCGTGTTGAGCAATTTGTCCCCGTGGTGCCAAAGCAGGGGAGAAGGCAAGAGGGTGGCATTTAACCTTCTCCCTCTCGTTTTCTCACAGGGGAGAGAAGATCTGGTGGCCTCAATGCAGAGGGGCTGGATCCTGTCCTCTGAGCCACAGGAAGGTGGTTGTCACCATGTTTCTTAGTATTGCTGAAAGCTCTAAAGACTGTGGGGACCCCGATACTTTGAAAAGACTTACATTAAGGGTGATGGAGGCCAAACTGTGAGGTGTGTCTCTGCAGCAATGCTTGAAGAACTAACCCTCCATAGAGAAAAGAAAATGCGGATATTTCCTTTCCTTTTGTGAATTTTGACTAAGGAGCAATATGAAACACGGAGTCTTAGAAGTGGTGCCTGAAATTAGGACGCTTATCTCCCCAGTGAGCACCTCAGTTGATACTCTGCAGTTGTGCTCTTGCTAATGCTGTTTTTCTGGCCTAGTGAAGCTTTATTTTTTCTTACATGGTGTCACCCAGAAAAGCCCAGAAAATGATGTGATGCTCCAATGGGCAGAAAGAGATGCTTGTCTTTTGGTTGTGGAGAGAGTTAAAAGAAGGTGCCTAGCTTCCTGAGTGAGTCAGGAAGGTTATTGTGTAGGGCTTGCTGTTACCTCTGTTATGTGCACTTTGAAAGCGCGCTTAAGCCCTCTGCGTCAGTGAAATGAGAGACTTGTATTGCCATTTCTATTTCACTACCTTGAGCTTTTCACCCAAGGCTTCCATGAGGGACATCATTCACTGCTGTGAAGTCCTCAGATGCTAGCAGGGTATGTGGCCTCAAATGTTAGTGTGATTTATTGATTTCACTACTCATGGAAGAGCTGTGGGAAGTCCCTAAGCCACTGGCCTTTGGGAGAGTGCGTCGGGGAAAGACCTTGCACCTCTAGCCTTCCCCCCCCCACCATTAGCCGGGTAGGAGCCTGGGCACTGAGCTGGGTGAACCTCTGCTCCGATGCAGAAAGGCAGTTCCCATAAGCAGCAAACCAACATCTGTCAGGCACTTCAACTGCAGCTCATAATACTTTAATTTTTCCCTTTGTTCTCTGCCTTCTATCCTTTGATGACCTACCAGGCCACCCAAACCAGAGGAGGTCCCTGGGTCTTCAGAACAGGCACTTAGCAGCACCTTGTGCAGTAGCATAATATCAGAGGAAAGAAATGTTCCCCCAACTTCTGGGGAAAAGAGCAGTAACGATTCTCAGAAGGTTTATTTAAACATGGCTATTTATTTTTGCTGGAGATTGAGTTACCTTCCCTTATAGGAGTAATGTTTTTGTAATCCTCCTCGGTTCGCCTATAATAAATCACAGTTGTCTGAAGAAAAGGAGCGGGGCTCTTTGTCATTTTTCTTTGCTTTTCCTCCATCGGTGAGTGAAGGAAATGCCCCAAGAAGAATCATTTATAACAAACTCGCTTTTGACATTGTTGGCAAGCCCTTGGCATGTCGGCTACATAAATTACTGCCCTATCTCTGGGCAGTCAGAGCACAAAGCTGCAGCTTTCTTGTTTCTAATTGTAGATTGGCAGGACCTCTACTATCAGGCAACACAGAGAATAAAGAAAACAAGAAGAAAGGCTCACAGCTGGATCTCAGCGAGGGTGGCAGGGGTGGAGGAAGGGGACCCCAGGTCCTGTTATGACTTCAAGCCGTATTTTGTCCCAGCGGTTGCCAACAACCACACGGACAAAATTTTCTTGCTGGTATTGTGGCTTCTTGCAAATCATGGGCTTCGTTTCTCAGTGTGGGCAAACAACAATGCGAAGTTGCACCCAGAGCTCTTTAATTCTCTGCGAGGGGATGGCATTTGGGCTGAAGCACAGCAAAGGGACCTCAGGGAAGAGCAGACTGATGGTGAAGACTGAGACTTCAAAGAAGTTCTGAAATGGCTCTGACTCTTCCCATCCCCTTTTTCAAGCAGCTTTTCATTGAGATTTGCTGCTGTGGGCTGAATTGCTTGGAAGTGTTTGGCTGACAGAACAGCTGGAACTGGTAATCTCCAGCATCTAACAGGCTCTGTTATGATGATAATCTTTTTTTTTTTTTTTTTTTTTGCAATCAATCCTTGTTTTTCCCCATGAAGCTCTGAAAAGCTTTTGCAAAGGGTAACTATTTTTTGCATAATCGTGAATGTGTACAGCTAGATAAACTGCGGTTATATGAGTAGGCCAGGATCAGATAATGCATCGGCATGTGGGCAAAGGGAGAGCGAACAAATAGGATGAAAACCTGGCTGCAACAAAGTCCGTGGAACTTCTATCATATTAAGTCTAATTTCTTAGGGAAATTAGTTTTACAGTACCCATCTCTCTAGCCCTGATCACTTCTTTAAGGATTGAGATGGAATGGTGCTGGGAAATGAGACATAGCTACAAATAAGTATCTGCAAGGGAGCAGACGTGGAGATGTTTTTCAGGAAAAAAGACACCTTCCCAGCGCTGACCACCATTACTGTGGCAGAAACACCTTTATTTGGGAACCCGGCAGGCCACTCTTTGAGTTACTTGAGCTAAAAAATGGTGAGTGCTCAGTTCTTTCTGCTGGGTAGTTTTGTTTCAGCTGCCTCTGTTTGAGCCCTTAATATTATTAGACTTTTCTGAGTATCTTGGTGTAAAGGTGTTGTGCTTTGAGCGGCATTCATCCGTGGGAGTAATGTATATTATGCTTTTCCTGTAGTATCCAGGTAAACTTTGACTGCAGCCATACTGCAGAGCTGACCAAATACTCAAGAAAATAAAAAAGGTATGGTTATTTTAGGCTTTGCAAGACAAGAAACAGGGAAGGTTTTCCTCATTTTCAATCTCCACGTCTCCTTAGTGGGGCTTAGGATTTACAAGAATTTGGAGGGTGTATGGTTCAGCAAAAGCATTTCCCCAGATTAGATGATGTTCATTCTTTGGTCTCCTTTAAAAATATTATAAGAAATTTCATCGGACTATGAAACTCAGAATGTCAAATTAGAGTCTTACATAAATAATCCAGGTTTTGGGGATCTTGTCATGCTAAATGGATTCTTTGGCATCGACTAGTTTTATTATGGATGGAGCCACAGCAGAACCACATTAGAAAAGGATATTGTTACAACACTTTCAGTATTAACAATGCTACTTGGAAAGGAATAATGTATTCCAGATGGCTATTAAGAACGTCTGTCCTTTCTGGAAGGGATTTTTTCTGTTTAGTTGATTTATTCTGATAAAATTTGGGATAATTTAGACTTCTGTCAAATAGTCAGTAAACATGAAGATAAGGTTATTCACAGAAAGGGCAGTCTGAAAGGCTCCTTTCATTTAATTCAATTAGATAGGTTTTCATATTGGTTTTATTTCTTTTATCTCAAGTATTGTAGCTATTTTTGCTTCATGAAAGAGAAGGTAGAGTACAGTTACTGTAGACATCAAAACTGCTGGGTTATGTCCAGGGCTTTTCCACACCACTGGCGAGTAATGGGATTGCAGTTACCTGCGTAAGTAAGTGGGTGCAATAACAGCCACTGATATAACAGACGAGATTTTGAGGAGCTTGAATAAAAAAAAATCACAATTTGTGATATATATCAAACCAACATTTCTCACCAGACCTGTGTGTAAGTCGGGCACCAAATTGGAGCTGAACTGTTTGAAATGAAATCAAAAAGATATTTTAAATTTGGCTTTTCTCTTCTGCTGAACACATTTGGGGGAAGTCTAGATGCTGTTGGGTCAAGCCAAAGTTACTGTAAGCTTACAGGGACTTGGTTTCTACAGGCTCTGAATCACCATGTGTCTGTATGCTCCTCCTTTGTCCTGGTCCTCCGATAACACCGATGGTCTGTATAACACTGATGAGGACACACTTAGTATCTCCTTTCCATCACTGATGTTCTTCTGTACCAAATTATCCTGCACATGAGGAACAACAGTGGGCAGCACAAGGCTGATACCATCCCTGGATAATGTCGATGAGCAACAGCGCAGGTAAAATATTACCTGAGCAGTCTTGCATGGGACATTTTTTTAATCCCACTCTGGCTTTCTGGTTTGGCAGGGATTTCAATGCATCATTTCATGCCTGTCCCCAGGCACGACAGCATGAGCAAAGGCTGTCATGATGTGCCTCGGCTTTTTGTTGTCTGTTCTTCTTAAGACTTGCTGTATCTGGGCTCTCTCCCAGCTTCTCCTTAGGCCATTGCTTAGGTCCTTTGAATCAGGTATTCACAGGCCCCCAGGGGCACTGGGAAACATGAGGCATGGGGACAGCACTGGGGTTTGGGCCGGCTGAATCCGGATGTCACTTCTGCTGAGCAAAGTCCATGGTGACCTCCGTTGATAGAGCTCAACGCACGCCCCTGCTCTCTGCAGCTCCCTCTCCGCTGTTCCCAGCAGCATCCACCCGTCTCTCCAGCCACCGGATTTTCTCTCTGAAGACTTCGTTTTGCTTTTGTGTGTTTCTCCAGCAGGCATTAGTTAAGCTGTTCACTGAGAGGCTTTTGAAGACATTCCCCAGATCTGGGGGCTGCTGAGCATCAAGCAGTGGAAGAGCTTGAGGAGGTTTGTTAGTCCTGGAAGACCAGATTCCTGTTTCGTATTTGAAATAGATCTGCAGCCGGTTGGTTAACAAAATATTATGCTCAGGATAACTACCTGAGCCACCTCGCCAAGCCAAAGAGTCATAGTAGGGTTCCAGAAAAGCCAATATTAAATCCAGAGACATCAACATTAGTGAAGTAGGACTAAATTATCTCCAGCTGGCTCTGGCTCTCGCCTGAGGCACAGAAATAAGTAGCTCCCTTGAAAAGAAGAAAAGATGAAGGCTGCGTTAATGAGGACCATGACAAAGCTTGTACCTCAGGTCACGTTCTTTTTCCAGTCCTATCAAGTTCAGTCAATGACAATTTCTCGGCTCCCATTGCTTGCCCGCTGGCCACTCCACCAAACCCAAATTTCCTTGGCAGTGAGTAGGACAGCTAGTGCCACCGTCAGAGTGTCAGAGACATGAGCTGCTTCTGCTCCCAGGAGTGGCGTGGTGTAGGTGACACGCAGAGATCCCTTGAAGTTTGTGTTGTTCCTGATTCAGTTAGCTGGTTTTAACTGTTAATTACATGTTAAGCACAATCAGAACTCGCTACCCAGTGCTTCTGTCCTCGCTGACCAGCATCATTAAGTGTGAGTCTTGAAATGTATGGGGAAAATGATAGGTAAACATTGGCCATTGCTGTATGCTCAATGTGTTTTAGAATAGCAACATATGAACAAATTAAAAATCAACCTGGATATTCAGAAACCTTCACTATGTCTTTCTGATCAGTTCCTAGGACAAAAGTGTTAGAAGAAACAGGGGTTTCAGACATGAACTGTGCCCTATTTACTGCTGTGACGTGTAAGCTCTGCTCTCACATATACTGTTATGGTGCCACTATTAATTTCAATTAACATCGGTAGGTTCTCTGGAAAACCCTACTTGCCATATGAATCTATGTATATAAGTAACCACACGGAAAACGCCTGCATTTACTGATACTTCACTTATGATTAGAGACCTTTTCCTTTTTTTTGAAAGCTTCATGAACCCAAAAGGTAGACCAGGTGCAACGCTTCAGGGGAAGAGATGTATGAAAGGCTTCACTTCTGAATGATGATGTGAGGAAAGCTAGGAAAAGCTTCCGAACTCTATGTAGAGGTGCAGAAAGATGTAGCTGTTTATAAAAAATTTGCACTTGTGCAGCACTTCGGTGCGTATTGTTGGGCAAAATGGAGATGGGTATAATGAGGCATGGAAAACATAAATTCAGTTGGCCAGGATCACAGGGTAAGTAATTATCCCTATGGGAAGATAGCAGGTGGATTAGTTACTGAGCTGCATCTGCAATAAGCAATTAAAGGAAAACATCTGTTTCACATCATCCATTTCTTCTTTTCCAGGATACTCCTCCAGTTTGTCTCTCTGATATTGCAACCTGGAGACAAGTCATTTCTCTAATGAGGCTGTGCAAACATCATGTGTTCCTCTGTGGAAAGAAGTGGAGATGGCCAGGAGCAACAAGACACAGTAAGTAACATCCGGAAACATCTCCTGACGCTTTTGTTTTATTTTCTATTAGATTCTGCCTTGTTCCAATCCAAAATGAATCTGTTTCCAGTGACTCGAGAACAGTCCTATTAGAGGTGCAGAAAATAAATCCAGGAGCTAGCTCTGCTAAGTGACTCATAATATCTCTGCTGCCATCTTGAGTAAGAGGAAAGTCTGAGCATCACATCAACCTTTTCCTGTTTGATCAAGTTGCTTTAAGTGGATTTTGTTAAATTAGCCAGGCCAAACTGATATCTGGCGTGTAACGTGTTGTGAAGTCTCTGTTTGCGCCAGGAAAGGTTACCGTGTTCAGCAGTGCTTCAGGGTATCCGAGGCTGACGATGAGTGTCCTTTTGCTAGTGAAAACTAATAGCAAATGAAATGTAAATGCTGCACTTTGCATGCTCTTTTGTGCCTGCGTCATGCATTATTACAAGCATGATTTCTTTATGCTCTGGATGGATTTAATTGTGTTGGATTCTGCTCAAAATTACAGTAAATGCAGAATAACCCTGCTTTAGGTGAGCTGGTTTCAGTAGAGCTAGTACAGATTTACACGCGTTTAGTTAAGAGAATGTTTTTTTCCCCCAGTTTTGGTAATTTCTCACTGGCGGAAAACTAGCCAGCAGCCTGAATCTCATTGTCTATAGATTATCACAATGTATAGGGATCTGACTGCCAGCAGAACATTGACATAAAAATAATGTTTGAAGGTGTGGACTTCATTATTTGACTTATCCAACTTGTGGTCTTGGCTGAGTAAGCATTGCTTTCTCTGAAAGCCCCTTATCATTATTGCCTGTGTTTGGGATTTATTTTTCAAGCAGGGATTAGGCTAAATTTCTGTAAAAAGATTAAATATACTTGAGCAGAAGTGTGTGGTTTAGCAATGCATATCAGAGTGTCATCTACTGTGCATACAGCAAATGTTGGTTCGTTTCTTAATATCTGGAACTAAACTCATCTATCAGTTATGCCAGTATACAACTGGAATAACTCAATTTGGTGAAGAAATGTATCCAACCCCCTTTAGTATGACAAAAAGTAATGAATCGCACTCTTTCTTTAATTTAAAGTACAATTAAATTGTTGCTTGCCATGAAGTACTTAAGCAATATCAGAACTCTTTTTGCCTAATCTCTGTTTTACAGACGAAAATACAAATATTTCCAGCGCAATAAGAATTTATTAAAGCAGGCTATTGCCTAGGGATATATGCCTTTTGGATGTGCTTCTATCAACTCTCCTGGAAAAAAAAAAAAAGAATGTAATTAGTGTTGCATATTCTTCTAAAGAGAAAAATGGGCCAAAAATCCGTGCATAAACAGAATATTGCAACTATGGAGTGTAAATTGCTTAGTGCTGTCAGGCTGGTTATTCATGGGGGCCAACGTAAGTTAGAAAGTCCTAACTGGAAGCAAGCAGAGGTGCCGGAGATGTCCTGGAGAAAGATGAGATGACCTGTTTTATAAAATTGGGGAAACAGAGTCCTAGAGTGATAGTTACCTTCTTTTATATGTACCTTCTATATGCATCAATGAAATTCTGGCCAAAATGGACTGATTTCAGTCCACGGGGATGGTGTTTCACTCTAAGTTCAGGGACAGTCTCTTGGCTCATAAGATGTTGCTAAATAATCTTCAGTAATTGCCATGGTCTCTCTTCTTTTGCATGAAGGAATCAGTGCTGTGCATCAGCTCCTTGGTGCCTCTTTAATTTAAAGTGATTAGATGCATGATTAAACTCTCTCCTGCACTGCGAGATCCGGATTCAGATGCATCTCATAATGCAGCAGCATGATCCAGTGGGAAAGACGTGCATCTGGGACTGAGCAGATCTGGCCCCTGTTTTCAGCCTGGACAACTTGCTTCGCTCTTCAGTTTTCCTTCCTACCTCTTATCTACTTTTTTTTATTATAAGCAGGGACTGTTTCTTACTGCATTTCTGAACAGCACCTGGTCTAGGAGCATCCATCCGCTAAGTGCTGCTGAAATATAAATAAAAGGAATAAAGAGCCTTTTCCCTGTGCTAATATTTCACTGGCATTTTTATGCAGAATTTTGGCCTGGAGCAAAGTGTAATTGGCAGGCAGCTTTTAACTGGGGAGGCCACACTGACCTATTTCAGCAAGGGACCACAGAATAACAAACCCATGTTATGCTCTAAACATAATTGAAATCAGAAATGAAGCTTGGATTTGAGAACTCCTCCAGGATTTAAGGCTTGTCTCCCCCTTCCCCCCCATGAATTATCTGGGGAAAAAAACCCAAACAAACAGAAGGACAGAGATGAGGTTATTCCACATGGCAGTGGAAAAACAGTTGTAGTACTGGGAGTTTGAGTGCATTATCTGGTATTGCACTTTAGCTGTGCCCCCACAGATCGTCCTGTTAGCACAGATGCTGCCCCTCCTTCCCCCTGTGCGTGGGCTCCTGAAAGTAATTATTATTAGAGCTGGTAAAGACCTTCCATTTGTCTTTCCTTACTTTTTCCTCTGTTAAATTTTTCCTTCACTCTTTCAAAATTTTACGTAACGTGAGGAGGCAGGATCGATGCAGGTTAGATATAGAAAATAAAACAACAGATGTGCCAGCTTGTCGCTGAGTTTGGCAGCCACAGGGTAAACCCAGGACAGGGCGAGGGGGGGCTTCCCTGTCCTTTCTGCTCTGGGCCATCAGATAAGCCGGTAGGCGAAGCAAGGATGGGAAAGATGACTTTTATATCCCATGTGTGTACTTAGATACATATATAATATGCATATTATATACATTATACACAATATATATACACATTATACATATTATATACAATGCACACACACACATATATAAGCTAGTAACTAACTCTCAAAACATCCTAATTCTGTAACATGGTATGTATTCTTTCTTTTCTCTCTCAAAATGTGTTGTAAATACCACTGCATTTTTTTTTTTTCTTCCTTTTTTCCTTTTTTTCCCTCTGATTTACAGCAGGTAAACCAGTGACACTGCTTCTGTGAGACTGGTGGGATTTTCCTCCCTGGGATGGCTGTTGGACAAGCAGAACTACCAAGGACTGCCTGTCAAGGTAAGCAAGCACCAAGCTTTCTAGGAAATTCTCATTAAGTGAGCGAATGCACAACCAAAGCTGGGGAGGGGGAAAAGAGGAAAGCAGAGAAATTGGAGGTTTTTTGTTTCCTGCTATTCACTGTTTAGCAGCACGAACTGCAGCGTCGACAGAGACGATTTCCAAAACATCGTCTATGTTCAGATATTGAAGTTTGGTGTGGGACATAATTTTTTGCCCCCCTGTTACTCTTAGGCAAAGGCAAATGATCATGCAATGATTCAGGTTGATAGTCGTTTCAGAATCAGGAAGCTCGCGGTCATTTTTGAGTCAGAGAACTGGCTGGAGGGTGCTGTAGGATGTTCCATATCTCATTCAGCCTAAATCATTGTGGTCAAATTCATTGCAATAATAAAAAAACCCTTTCCAAATAGGTCTGTGAAGAACAGAGATGAGCTTCCTCCTTTGTTGCAGTCTTCTCAAACTGCCTCCCAAAACTATTGGACACCTTACGGTAAATATGTACCTCGGAATGGGCTCAAGTCTCCAGGTTAGGAAGGATCTTGCTTGTCAGAGGACTGGCATGGGGCTGAGAAGTAGATGATGGAGAAACTAGGCTCAGATCCATGAGGTCATTTTGATAAAATGAAGATTTTTGTGCAACTTGCCAGCTAGTGTGTCCCTTTAGATTAGATTTAGGCTAGATCCTAATACTTCTTGAATCCATATAGTCCCACTGAAATAAGCGGATCAGAATATGATCTGCAAAACCCTCCTGATTTCAGTGCTAGTCCCTAATAAAAGGACTGGTTCAGCATGACCACTGGTTGTATAAATAGGTATATGGCATAAAAATGCGTATCAGATCTGCCCCTGAGACTGTGACATTTACTACACTTTTGGGTTCAGAAGATTTGCTAAAAACTCTGCTTTCAGGGAATTTTGACATTGTGGCAACTCATGAATGAAAAAAAGAGGACTGTGTCATTTGCTGGTTAACTCCAATTTCTAAATGATTGATTTGATGTCACGTACTCTTTAAGACATGAAATCGGTCTAATTAAAGACAGATGTGCAAAATATAGCCTATATGATGGATATAAGGAAAATATACTTTTCCATGTGAGTGGTAAAACCCACAGCCACAAATACCTCTCCAGTTTGGTAGCCTCAAAAATGCATCCACAAATATTATTCATCTCAGTGGTCTGCAAAGATTTATCAGGGGTTATAGCTTCCTGAAAACATCTGTGAAACTAGGAGTTTTGTATATGTGTGTATTTGTCACTCAGTAAACAGTCACTTTCTTTCACTGTACCCACTAGTCTGGGAGAGCAGCAATTATGAGTAAGGCAGTCCAGAAGAGACTGAAGTGTTCAAAAATGGCTATTATGGGGAAAATATAGCTTGATGTTTACAATAATTTCTCCAATTTAAAGTCATAAAAAGCATCTTTCCAACACGTCAATAAGTCTACTTACCGCTTTTTTGTGGGAGAATCTTTTAGAAAGAAAAATCTGTCTGAATTTGCTCCAAATAGCTTCTCATTTTGGATGAGGAAGGCAGAAGATATCCACCTATAGATGAATGCAGTGGTCCTGAAACTCCAGGAGTTGAGTAAGAGGCATCTGTTATTCATTGATTTTGATGAACAACCCCTTCTTGGTTTATGGACACTGTTGAATCCCTACGTTGTATCAGATTTCTTCATGGTCACTAAAAGAGTTTTAGAAGATATGCCTACTAGAAATAAGAAAAAAGGAAAAGTCCCCATGGGATGTAGGGCTGATAGCTTGTTAGAGATGATAGGTACACCGGAGTATGCTAAAGACTGTAAGTGTATGCAAATATGCACCCCAGCCAATACCGGCATTTCTTGCCAGCATTTACAGAGACTGGAGTGCCATAAATGTTACTCAGAGCTTTGGTTTGTGAAGGAACCACAGGATAAGCTACTGAATTACAGTGCTGGATTAAATATTTGCTGATGATAGTCATCTTCTATCTTTCAATGTCTAGCTGGGATGGATGGTTTATAATGGCTGCATCTGGGTGTGTAGCTGTAGAGCGGAGAGAGGCAGTGATTCCTAGGAACTACTGGGTTTTCTCACCTCCTGTTTTACAAACAGATAAAATAGGGGCTGCCTCTACGCTTCAGTTTTGTAGACTAACCTGTCCTTTCCTATTGATTTTCTCATTTTTCTTCTTAGCTTATCCCTTTGGTGTTATCCATTAAAACTTACAGATATTGTCCCCAAAGCCTCATTAATTTCGATATGATAGCCATTTTAGATAATCCATTATTTAAAAACAAAAAAATCAGTATTTCTTTAGGTTTGTGCCTGTTTCAGCTTTCCAGTCCCTTGCATAAATGGAAGGTTTTTCTTCAGAGCACTCTACACACGTTGGTTGAAGATCTTTCCTTCTTACCCTGATGCCGAGCTCCAACAAGATCTTTGTGTGTGTGCAAGAGCCGCAAGATCAGACGTGCAAATATATAATGGATTATTGCAGCTAAAGTGGACTTGACTTTTTTTTTTGAAGTGGTATGACTTCTATCCTTTCTGAGCTTTTTATATTTGCACTTGGTTTACTTAGAAGACAACACTGAAAGGAGTAATTTGGAGGAACTCCACATTTGTCCTGAACTATTAATTTATGTGAAGAATCGCAAAGCTAGAAAATCTAGGGGACAAGAACAGAAACCAAAACTACCCAGCAAAATGCTGCACGATTTCCCTGGTAGGAACCTTGCTTTCAGCTCCTCTGTTTACTGTAACACAGATGATGATTCAGTTGATCACAGCCAAAGGTCAATTAATTCTTGATGCTTCTCTGGAACTGAGCCAAAATCTGTTGATGTTTATCATCTCACATACCGAAAATATAGTGTAAAGATATAGGGGGGAATGGAATCAAAATCTTACAACAGGAAAAGGTGGATTTTGGTGAAATTTGAATCCTCATGGTGGTAAAGCTGGATCTAGATTCCACCACAGAAATCTTAAAATACAAAAGAAAATCAAGGAAAAAGGTAAATGCTTTTAGACCCACAACTAGGAATTTGTAAGATACAAGCCAAAATCTAAGTCCTGGCTTAATTTTTGGAAATGTGGGAGATTTTAAGATATATTAACATGACTTTGATAGACGAATATCTTAAAAAGGGTGCTTTATATGATAGAAAAGACCTTATAAAATAATAAGGGCATCCCTTAAAATAGAAGGAACAACAGCAACATAAAACACTCATCGTGCTTTCAGTGCAAAGTGAGAATTTGCACTCCTAACCTCCCACACTGGATCTGGGTCTTGAATAGCGTTTCTGTTTTCTCTTCAGCTAGGCTAATGACAGATCTGAAAAAGTGTCAACACTGCAACCGAAAAAGCTCGAAGCGGCAGGAATGTCGTTCGCAGGGGAGATGGGAGTCATAGCAAATACTCTTTTCAAGGTTGGTTACTCCTGACTAATGGCATGTCGTTTTCAGCAAGAAAAGCCAAAAAACTTGCCCGCAGGCAGCGGAGTGCTCCAGATGAGTCCCATGCCTACTCCAAGCAGCAGCAGCCGGTGAGGTAATGCTGCTCCCTTCTCCCTGGCTCCGCTCTTCTCTCCCGTTGCCAGCCCCGGTTCAGGCTGGGGTATTTGCTTTAGTCAGAGGTCGACGTCGCTCACAGCCAAGGAATCCACCCTAATTCTTGACGGCTCTGTGTGTCACTTTCTCTGTTGGCAGGGGGAATTCATCTTATGTGACTTCACCTTCCAAAAAAATTGCAGGTTGAGTGTCAAAAAAATTGCAGGTTGAGTGTAAGCCACCTATGGTCCCCATGCGCTCTGTTTAGAGGGATTGGCATCGGTATGCAATTCATCCCCGGTCCCTTGGTGACCTGTCTTAGTCTGGGATGAATCACCCTCTGGATATAGGATGAGAGGAAACGGCCTCAAGTTGCGCCAGGGGAGGTTTAGATTGGATATTAGGAAAAATTTCTTCACTGAAAGGGTTGTCAAGCATTGGAACAGGCTGCCCAGGGAAGTAGTTGAGTCACCATCCCTGGAGGTATTGGAAAGACATGTAGATGTGGTGCTTAGGGACATGGTTTAATGGTGGACTTGGCAGGGTTAGGTTTATGGTTGGACTTGATGATCTTAAAGGTCTTTTCCAACCTAAATGATTCTATGATTCTATGACACGTCAATTTTTCTTTAGTGGCTGCAGAGGTACTGATGTTTCCAATCCAGATATGAAGCCTTAGTCTGGGATGGTGAAAATTAGGAGAACCAAGTTGCTCGGTGCAGTAGACGGTGATCTGGAGCAGGTGGTCTGCTGCAACCCCGTATTTCTCTGACTGGCATAAATCTGGCCCAGCGTGTGGGGAACATCTCATCCTGAGGGCAATGAAGGGGGTGAATGAGGGAAGGACTGGAAGGTTGGGTACTTCTCCTTTGGTTTTCTTCATACGTTTTGGTTCTCCGGACAGCGTGCTCCAATGTGTGTCTTCTGCTTTCTATTCACTGTTGAATATGTTGACGGTTTGGAGGAGTTTGGGCTGGATTGGTCTAAGACAGAGCAGAGCTCGGCCCAAACTCTCGCAATTATTTGGGTCTGCATTTTCGCATATAAGCCCGGCCTAGGAAAGACTCACGTGGAAAAGAAGTGATGTCATCTTTGTAGGAAATAAGTGGAAACAGAGCATTTCCCTGCCAGAGTGAAACATTGCGAAAAGTCTCATCTATGGGACACTAAAATAAGTTCATTGAAATAAGCTACCCGTTAATTTTGGTGAGTGAGCTGGAGTTTCACAAATGTGTTCATGCTTTCATGAATTGATGGTGTCAGATAAGATCTATTCTCAAATTATTATCTTTTCAAACAAAATGTGTTGTTCCCCCAAATTTGTCGGTTTTGCTGCCTGGGACATAACTTTCCTCTTAGTTATAAAAGGTAAAATTAAGCTGATTATGACTTTTGAAATCTCAGCCACGTGCACTGAGCAGAAAGCAAGTTGCCAAGGATCTCAAATTTAAGTCAGAAGCTGGTACCGTGACTGATGTTTGCAAACAAAAATGAGAACCAAAATGTTTTGTTTCTGTCCTTTTGGTACTTTTCATTTTGTTCATTACTAAATATTTTAATTCCCCCCCCCTTCTTCTGTGACTTTCAAAGTTTAATTACAAATGAGAAATCATTTTAAAACCAACAAATATTGTTTTCCCCTAAAAGTATTTAATGACGTTTGTTCCCTTTTTTTGATAATTATTTCAAGCGTTGAACAGCTGATCTCTTTCAAGAAAGGAAAAGAAACAAGAAGTCCTCTGAAATATCCCTAAGGAATACACACTGACAGAGGTATTTGTTGATGTGAGGAAAAATATGCCGTTTCAAAAATATTGCAGGCATTTCCTCTTTCTGAGAACTTACTCTTGCTTATGGAAAACAGAAGAGAAATTCAAACTGGTGCATGCAGGCATCAGGTGTTTGCTGTGAAGCGTTTGCCAGCAAGGGACAGGTTTGCAAAGGGCATCAGACTCCAGGAGACCCCATGCAGACTGGGAAGTGACGTTTTACTCAGATTTTACTCAGGTGTTCAAAAAGGGGGATTTATTTCTAAAACACCAGTGACCTGTGGCTACATGAAGATACCTTTGCAAATCCAGTTGTTATTCCCAGTGGGAGCTCCCATTTCTCAACAGATCTGAAATTCAGGCTGTTTCATTTTTAGAAACCTACATGAACACTTAGCGCTTCTGAAATTCTGGCCTTGGCCAAATGCACTGTAGCCAAGAACAAAAGTTATACGAACTCGGAAAGAACAAGCCATCAGGTTAACCTTTGGTCATCAGAAGAATGTAAAACATCTTAGATTTATTCCCCAAATCCAATTCAGGTTTCATCTGTGCTGAACAGTCAGTACATCAGTGAAATAACGGGGAATTTCATGAATTAACCAACCTGAAGTCATTGCTGGCAGTAGGGTTTTTGTGTGATTTGTGCCTGACAATTTGTAAAGACCATAATCCGTCATTCAGACCTGGTGGAAAAAGTTTTTGGTGGTTTGGGTTTTTTTTTGTTTTATTTTGTTTTTAAATCATCCTAAAGGATTTTTTCAGCAGCGTCATTGGAGCTTGCTTAACTTTCTATTTTGCCCAAAAGGTTGTTATGGAAGATAACAACTAGATACACTACTGGATCTAAAAGCAAAAGGAGTAAATGTTAAATGAATGTGTTTGGCAGCAGTAAAGCAAAATAAGTTTGTCTGGAGAGAAAGGAGGTGAAAGTCCTGATCTTTTGCTTTTCTCCTCTCCATCCTCCTGTACAATGGATGATGTTATCCCATGTCCATCACATCATGGTCCATCATGTTATGTCCATCATGGGACTTGAAGAAGGCTGTATGGTTAATGCCATCCCTGCTGGAGATGCTGTCAAAACATTGCAAAGAAAAGCCTATGTCCTCACACAGATTTTGTTCACCACCTCAGGGTGTGACTCATGACTACTCCAGAAATTTGGTGTGTCTCTAAACAACCCCAGATTTGGTGGGTTTGGACTCTAAAGGATCTCTGCCATACCCAGAGTTCTTTGAGGCACAGCTACTGAAGGATGGGTTTCCAGCAGGGGATGAAACAAGCGCTAATGCAAAACTGCCACCAAACCCAAGATGTGTTGAGGGTTTTGGCTAACTCTTTTTTTGGGGGGGACATGTTGTTTCTCGGTCAGTTGACATTAGCTTTAATGGGAGTGGTATTAGCTGGGGGTGGAGTGGCCTTTTGGAAACTGTAGAGAAATGAGCAGGGGCTAAGGCTGGAGCCAGATCTCATTTCCCCTTCCTTGTTCACCCAACTCTTTCACAGTATTGGAAGAAATAAATTGTTCAGCTTCGATGTCACTGATGGAGTAATTTGCCTCTGTTGGGTTTCCACCTATTCAGAGAGTGGATGAGGCTGGAACTGATAGTGGTTCATATGGCTGTTGCCCAGCACCACAGGATGCTGAATGTCAGCCTAAATCTCATCAGCATCCTCCATGACCAGTCCCGTGACCTTCAGCTTAGGCTGCCATGACGTTGACACTCCTAATAGGTACCTGCGTGACTGTCGTGCTTTTTAAACACACAGTGAGTTTAAAACACAGTAAATTAATTGGCTGGATGCTTTTTGGAAAAACAGAAAGATGTTACCCAAGAAATTTCTTAAACTATTTTTATTTTATGAATAATCACTACACAGACAAAATGTTTTTAGGAGATAACAGCTGGAAGAACAAGCAGCTCCTCACTATACTGTGAAAGTCACAGCACTGTGGAAATGCAATGTTCATTGTAATAAGAAATACCTGAAAATGTAAAGAGATATTTTGCTGCTAACTGTATCACAAATATAATTCAGCGATATATACCATAAGAAACTCCACCCATGAAAGGAGGGAACTGATTTAATAGACATCTGGTCTAGATAAATTGTCATGTCTGCCGTTGTAATTATATGCTAACGATATGATTTCACACTGCTTATAATCTCAGAAGCATACTGTTTCTAATTATACATTACCCAGAAAAAATGCCTTACTGGCTTCTGTCTTTCAATTATTGGTTTTATCCAGACACTCTCTCTCCAAGTAGGTAATTTTATGGCTACCGTTGCTTCTGGTACCTGAGAACCACCTGAACATTGGTGGATTTATGCTCACTAATCCCTGCAGGTTCAGGAAAGAGTAAAATTATTGCTGCATTTCAGATGGAGAAAATCTTCAAAACAGTGGTAGGGCTTTTAAATGTGCTTCCAAGAATAAAAGAAGAAAACTTCTGTGCCAAAAATACAGTTAGTGGCTTAAGTCTGCCTCATCATTTTGCATAGCAACAAGTCTTTTGTTAGGTTTTAGTGTCTCGGAGATCTCTCCCCATATGCAGCATAGAGTTACTTTCCTTTAAAAACCAGCCTCCAGAGATCGATGTGCAGCTGCCATAGCTTGCAAACATCTTCTCCCACCACTTACCTCACCAAAGAAATGTTGTTTCTGATGGCTTGCTCACGGTACTTTGTGTTCTCTCTTAATTAATCAAAGAGTTCTTATCTTTTCTGCACTTCATCTTGTCTAACAAGCATTCCCAAAAGCATCCGAATTTTATTTCTAGGAATAAGTGTGTTGTCTTATTGGGACCATATGTTCATCAGAACCTGCCCTCTGTCGTCTCTGCAGTACGTATGAGAAACCATATTGATTCATTCCCAGAGCACTATCTTTGAACATTCGTACTATTTTTATTAAACATAACTCTGTTTTTTTCTCCCTTCTCCCCTTTCCCCTGCACCCTCCAGCTATATCCAGCCTCGCTGAGTCAAAAAAGGAATAAATGGAAAACATATTAAAAAGAGGCTTATGTCCATATGGAGGATTGACATCAATTTGCAAACTGGGAAGACTATTATACCGTCCAGTTTTGTCTTTGGTTATCCATACGCCCAAGATGCCTGTGCAGGTGAGTCAATGCCCGAGCACCCAAGGAAAGGACAGATGCCCCCAGTCCTGTCCCCTCACTGGAAAACCAGTGAGGTGTTTTGCAAAAAATGCAGTTATCTTTGTACGCAGTGCATTGCGGTCAACTCACCTACGCAAGCATCGGTTCTGCAGTCCAGAGGGAATGCTCTTACATAGAAGCTCTTCCCACCTTGTTCAGGCTGCTTGCTAAGACTGGCGTGTGGGACGTAACAACCCTAAGGGGGAATATTTGCTGCTGTTGCCAGCAGGGTTTCTCATGTAGCCCACAGCTGGGTGGCTGCTCCCCCCTCGCAGCCCCAGCAGCAGCATGGGCATCTGCGCTGAGCACATGCTCCCCACACATGCTCCTCCTTCTCCTCTGGGTGAGAAAAGGGAGCAATATGGGGCAGGCAGATGTTTCTTTGCTTTCCTGATTCGTTCTGGTGAAAGCTTTTCAAACCCATAGATCTACTTGCTGGGGTTAATAACTCTGAATCATGTTGGAGTTACCTTTACCTGTGGTCAGCACTTGGCTTATGCATGGACACGAGCAGCCCCATCTTTTCTCTGCACTGAGAGAAGGTTAGAAACGGGTGGTGGAGAAAGATCAGAGGCTGGCTTGGGTCCCACCACGTCTCCTCTCACCCTAGAAGCTAGGATTTTCTCCCAGAGCCTGGTACATTCAATGTAGTAGACCTTGTTTGACCTGGTTGGCTCTCAGCGCTGGCATATTGCAGGGAGGGCCAGAGCACCTGCACACAGCCCGTAGACACATGCAGATGTAGCTGAATTAGCTTCTCAAGAGCTGCCATGTCTGTGTCCCATGGGGAGCTCAAGACCTGGGAAGAGTGTCTCAGCGGAGAGCTGTTGATCAACCCCACAAATCTCTACCTTCAAATCTTTCCTTACTGTTGCCCCACTCTGTGGAGGATTTGAGATTTCTCCTGTCCCCAGAATGCCTCTTGTGTGCTCATCGTGTGTTTCCACCAGAGACCATCCGAGGCTGATGCGTGTTCTGTGGACACCCCGGGAAATGCCGGCAAGAAGAGCAAAGGGACTGCAGGCTGGCTGTCCTTCAGGGTGATGCCAAAGCACTGAGACCCAAAAACCAGCCCCCTCCCACCTGCCACCAGCCTGTTTCCCACATCAAAGGTAGCTTTCCAAGAGCAGGTTTGTATGTCTAACGCTTGCTTGAGGTCAACTGAAGAGAGATCTCTCCCTAGCTCCCCAACCGGTCTAACTCTGTCAGGTTAAATCATTGTAAGGTAATGAAGAAACCAGCTAGAGATGTTCTGGTTCTCAGCTGGGACAGGCGTCCACTTCATTGCGATAATGAACAGTGCTGAGTAGATGTGAGGGCACCTCAAAGTGAGCTACATTTCTCCTGATGTTAATAAAACTCAGTCCCAGCCTTGAATAGATCACAGTCGAATTGCAGCTCTGACTCAGAAAGTGATGTAAGAAAGCAGGGAAAGGAAAAAGAAGAAACTGTTCAGCCCTCGGCAAAGTTTTGGTACTCTTCAGGGCTGCTTTTGTGCTGCAGTGGTTTGGAACAGAGCGCTGACATCTGTTTGAAATAGAGAGAAATGCCGTGTCGTATCACTCCGCCACCACCTTCCATAACAGTCAGTCCTGATTATCAATATGGATGTGGTGTTGAAATCTGGTCCTGAACTGTGAAATTTGCTCTATAACCTTTTCTCATTCCCAATACCCTTTTCTCATTCCCAGCGTGAAAAAATGTCCAAGCACGTCCTCATCACCCAGCTTTCTTTGGAAATAAGCCTTAACCCTCACCTTGGACTGGGAAATCGAGAACATTGAGGGATCTCTAAAGCCAACGCCTGCCAATATCAAGGCAGGAGCCCAAATGTCTTCTCCCTGGGCAACAATTGCCCAAAAACATGGTGAATACCAATATGACTATTTTAACAGTGAGAAACCCATACAAAACCCCCCTGGAACTGTAGAAACCTGAGAACTCTTAGCTGCGGTAGTAGCAGAGTGCTGAGAATCAGGCAGGATTGTGCCCATAACTCAGTTCAAAAAAATGTGCCACATTAATAGGCATAATCAAGATTAACATTGAGTAAGAGGCAAGAATGACTAATCGGATGCTAACTTAGCTGATGCTGGCATTATTGAAAGCCTGGGGGCATAGTCCAAGGATAAAAACATAACGTCTTATCTAACCAAGGAGTCATTTGTGCACCACTAGTTACAACACATTCTTAAAAAAGGAAAGAAGGAAAAAAAGTATCTATGGCACATGGAATTATTTTATGCCTCAGAAATGATAAGAAAATAAAGCTAAGTATTCCTGCACCCAATCTTTATAGGGGAAAAGCCTATCTAGAGTTAACCCATTGCAATGTCCACCGTAGGTCCCCAGGATATGGAAAAATACATTAAAAAAAACCCAACTAAAATGGGGATGAAATAAAAATGAGTATATCTAAGACATTTCAAAACTCAGTTTTGGCGTATTTCTTGCTATTTGGAGTTTGCTAGGATACACGGGGCCGCCCTGATCCTCAGTTCAGTGAGAGTTCAGGCAGTCTGGCAGTCCTCTTCTTTTGGCCAAGGCTCCTTTTCTGGCAATACGTCTCTCTATTTCTCAAGACTCTTCTTTTCCTCCAGATTCAACAAGATGTTGAACTGGATCTCACAGAACAGCTCATGGAGAGGAAAGGCCCTCTGACACAGAACAACGTCACTGGAGAGGGAACTGTAATGTCAGGGAAGGCATCTGGAAGATGAAACCAGGAATAAACCAAGCACTTCAAGCTATATCGCTTTGCATGGCTGTGTTTTATTTCCAGTCTTTTGCAGTACAGCTCATGAGTCTCAACAAGGAAAGAACTCCTGTGCAAAATTCAGTAAATTAAAAAAAAACCAAAAACCCCACAGTCCTCTGGGGAAAAATTGGAATTGTACTTCCATAATACAGGCTTTTCCCAGAAAAGCCAGACATGGGTCAGCGTGAAATGCAACACCCCACAACTGCAAGGGAGTCGGCCTGGTTCCTTCCAGCCTTTTCCATTTTCATCATTTGCCATTGCTTGAAAACTTCTGCCCTGACAACTTGCAACCACAACTGAGCTCTTTCTCAAGGGGAGCTCTGGGAGATTGGGGCTGCCTGGAGTCAGGGGGGAGAAGACGCAGGTGACAGGGACAGTGGGTGGTGGGTGGGAGAAGTCACCTCCCCTCTGCCTACGGGGCAGGGTGAAACCAAGCAGACGGCTGTAACGAAGCCTCATTTTCCCTTCCAGTAGTAACTCGAGGTGTGATCCGGTGTGCAGCACTGTTGGTGTCTCATGGCAATGCCTCAGGTTCTCAATGCTGACCTATCTTGAAGGTCTTCAGCCAGTGGTGACACTGACTTATTGTCTCCACCAGCTTCAAGTGACATTATTTGGTCTTTTTCCAAGGGCTGGTAGCCGAGCAAGGTGACATCGGCATGGGTGTCATTTGACGTGACCACTGCTTTGCGCTGGAAGAGCGGCATATGTGCGTGAATGCCTCTCCGCAGCTCTTTACAAAATGTTTGCACAGGAGCAGCCATAAAACGGGCTGTATTGACCCGAAGATGCAATCCAAGTCGTTTGAGTCTAGGCCTTATCTACATCATATTATCATGACCGAGAGAGCACAGATGCACCCCGGGAAGGGAGGGGACTGCATGCGCGAGAGGGAACAGCTTCGGCCCTTCTCTCCTGGCACGGGGAGGGGACTGCGGGCAGAGCTGGGTAATGATTTGTCATTTCAAGGGCTGGGGTGTCTCTCTTTGCAGAGGAAACCTTGGCCGTGATTGACAGCAGAGCTGTTTTATGCCGCTTCCCTTGCTGTTGACAAGTAATAATGAAGCTTTGTCAGTCCATCATGGACATGGATATGCCAGATTACGTCGACTCCTTGGACTCCTCTTATACCATGCTGGAATTTGACAACCTTCGGGTGCTCCCCAATAACACCGGTGAGATTTCTGTTTGCTTCTTCTTGAATAACCTCCACTACCTTTGTTATAAAGCTGAACACCTAGGAAAGGCAGGTAGGAGGTGTGGGGCAAAGGGTGGAAGGAGTAATATTTAAGCAGCTGACCTGCCAACTTCTGTTGCATTTGCAGTTATGTTTGGGCTGAAATGGGACTTCTTCACCTGCCGGTCCTTTTTTGAGTTATTCTTTTCCTTGGTGGGCTGAGTGTCATGTTCTGAAGAGCCCACAAGGTATTGCAAATGTTGGTAGAGCTCTTCGTGGCACGCCATAGGTTTGTCCACCTGTATGACTTATGAGAGGAGTTATCACCGATATTTCTTCCTTAAAATGTGTGTTTCATTCCCATATATGTCTTAGGTTCATATTTAATCCTTGGAAAAAAATGCCACCTCAAACGGCACTTGTCTATTACTCAGACAATACACCATGTGCCCAATTTAACTTGTTCCTAGGAACTCAGATTGAGAAGCAATATCCAAGTCGTTACCTGCCTTGTATTTTTTTCTGGCTCCCAAGATGGTCTAAAAGCCTTTACAACACACAAAGAACTTGGCTGTGAGGCGTGAGTGTTTGTACGCAAAGACTTCCGCTTTGTTCACAGAAGTAAAGCGTATTGCATGATATTTAGGTTTTGAGTAGTCAAAAGTACTCTGACATAAAGTGAACACTATTCTGTGAAATTAACTGTTCACCGTATGAAAAATAGAGGACATTTTAGTCATATAGCATGAAACCAATCACGTAACCAAATGAGATTCCGACGTTAGCAATGCCTTTGGAGAGTTTTGGCAACATTTCATTTAATTTGTTAAGAAGCTTAGTGAAATTAAGATGGGATTTTCAGGGTCTCATGTTTGCTCATTAGCTGTCTCATCAAAAGAAATCAGAGTTTCAGTAGGGCTATCACCTACAATATAAAATGATTAGACTTATTATTGTGGGACATGGGGGGAAGTCAGGAGACAAGTAGAGTTAAAAAGCCCAAAGAAATTTGAATTTAAAGTTGACTTCAAGAAAGGCTCTGTCTGTCCCTAAACAAAAGATTTTCAATTTTTTTTTTTTTTTTTTTGCCAGCTCCAGATACACTGTATCTTATTTCTTATTTTTGCGGAAAGGTTTCCGTCTGCCATCCTACTCCAGAAACGTTATTTAACACAGATGTTTCTCTGTCACTTGCTGCTGAGCAACAAGATACTTCTAACTTTTTAAAGTGGCACAAATTTCCTTAAAATTCAATATAGTTTTGCAAATTAACTACCAAAACCTGTTTGGGGCTCTCTGTTGTTTCATGCTGTGGAACTGACAGGTTGAGTTTTTTCTGAAGTTTATCTAGATCAGTATTGTGTTATTTGTCTAGCTGTTAATGAGTAACCGGTTCTCTCAGGAACTAGCTGTTTTGAAATTAGCTTGTTTGTCTTGGGTAAGTGTCCTCTTCTACAGTTTGTAAAAATAACTTCAAAAAAGACCTGAAATGTCCATGCATGGAAATATATTGCTGACCAGCTGAGTTCAGTTCCCATAGGTAACCCAAAATAACAGTTCGCACAGATACTCTGTAGTTTCAGAAACATTTTCAAAGTTGTTCGAATCAAGAAATAATCTCATTTTAGGTATTTTTAAATAATATACTGCATTGTTTTAAACCATATCCTTCCCACTGTGCAGGATTATTCCGTATTATTTCCCCTACTAAATCTAACGGCGGTTTTGCCCTCTATATAAACACGAACAGGAAGGGGTGCAATATTTATTTTAACAGACTCAGGACTGTTTCTTACATTCTGAAAAATTTTTAAAGTCAAAATTAGAATATTTTCAAATGCGGTCATGCTTTCTTGAAACCAACTGTTTCCTTCTTTGGAATATTATTTCATCAACATTTTGGGTTGATTAATGATGTGGGGCACTTCCGGTGCTCAGCTTTCTGTTTCAGGAAGCTGCTATCGTTTTGAGATGTGCCTGGATATACATTTTGGATTTTCCACCTTTAAGTAGCCCATAATTTGCCAGATCTTTTGAGACTAATTCAAAATAAAGAATAGAATCCATTATGGGAGTGGAGGAGGGGTATAAAAAATTGTCTGGTTTAAGTAGAAAGAATGGCAAAAGGAAATGAACAAAATCAAAGCTAATCCTGTCTTTCCTTTATTAAATATGTGTTGTAACTGCAGAAATTTTCCCATTCTGTACAAACTTGTTTCCTTTACCTTGGCTGGCATTACAAGCCATATTCTCACTTGGTTTTTATGTGCTGTTAATACCCATTTCCTCACGCTCTTGTCAGAGTTGTCATTTTGCTTAAAATATGAAGCATTATTGAAATATTGCACTAATTCTTCAGTCAAGTGTTGGCGAACACTTTCTCCCACGGTGGTGCTCGTTTTCCCATCTCAGCACTCAAACACCACGCTGGTCCTTGGGACTCTGGCACAACGTTGGTGAAACACCGTTCCCAGCCCCGCTGCAGTCTGACCCAATTCAGACCGTGAAAAAGCCGTCAAAGATGTTTTGACAGCGCCTGACCATCCCTCAAGCTGCACGCGTGCTTGCGAGGAGCTCTGGCCTTTCTGGCTGGCCTCTTCGTCATTGTTACTGTAGGATTTGGGAACACTAAATCAAAGCTACGTTTTATATCTCAAAACCTCCCCCTCTATTTGCTAAAAGCTGATGTAGAAAGCGGCTGACCTGCACATGGCCAGGGCTTCAGTGCTAGCCCCTGTCCAGCCCTACGTTTGTATGCACAGGTTTCGCAATGCTGGCTTTGGCCACCAAGTTTGACTGCGTGTGCATGCCCTAAACCCGCATTTATGATCTCTTTACAGTCTAGCCCAGCACATGTAATTCGGGGATTTGTTAGCTGCAAATTATGAGCACCAAGACTGGCTTGGATTTCTGGGTAGATAAAAGCAAAAGCCATTCTGGAAAGTATTGCAAGGTAATTCTCCTATACAATCTGCATCTAGAAGAGTTGTAGCCAGTAACATAACTGAAAGGAAAAGCAGCAAAGAGGTCTGCAGTGGTCAGGTATTGTGCAGAGCTTCAGCTCTGAATGGAAGCCAGATACCATTCCCCAGCAGCATCCTCACTGAGACCATCCTAACTGTCATTTCTTATCACTGTAAAACTTGGCATCTTCGTTTCAGCCCTGGTTAGGTAATGACTTACAAACAGAGGCAGTAGGTAACAAAAATTTGTATGCATTTTGGTTGCAAGCTTGGTTGACCCCAAAGCTGGTGAAGCCACTGGGATACTCTCATCAGCATTAAGTAGGCTGTAGTTCCCAATCTGCACGCTGCTTATATATAACTCGCAAAAGATGGTTGAAACTTCAGATTTTTCTGCCAGTGAATGTCCAGGACAGTCCTAGTGAGGAGTTTGGTTACAACCACAGGTCTTCAGCTCAGCCTGGGACCCACACAAGGTCAAGATGAATTATGGTCTCTTCTTGGAGAACATCATCAGTTGCACCTCTCCAGGAGAAATTTCAGAGGCGCTGTGACACGGCTTAGGAACTGTTCTGTTATACCACGGGGATGAGTGTCTATAACAAATACGCGTCTCTGAGCATCTCTCTCCAGGGTGGTGAGGACAGTTGTGAGCTTGTTTCAGTTGTTGTGAGCCAGCTGGACTCTGACCAGATCCATCCTAGCAGCCCTCGAGCCCATCTTAGTGTGGTGCTGAGCTCCGGGTAGCAACCCCTCTAGAGAGGCACAACGTGTTAAATGAAGCTCTGAGCAGGTTATTGCCTTGTGTCAGGCGGGGCTGAAGTAAGCGGTCTACAGTTGTCAGCTGATTTCGCAGGCAGGCGACTGTGCTGGCAGGGATCCTGGCTTTCCTCTGCCTTTCCTAGCAGTGATCAGTCCAGGGAAAACCCAGACATTCCCCAGATACTGGGTAGGTTTGAAAGCTACATCGAAACAGTCTTCTGATGCATGCGATGGCTGTGGCTTTGCTCTTCTCTGAGCTAATTCTCATTTGGAACTCATCATTAGTTGGTGACAGGATTTTGTAATTAAAATTTATCATCATAATTAACATGTGCATACTGGCTTAGGGCTTTCCTTTTCTTTCTTTTTTTTTTTTTTAAATTTCTGTTCATGTTCAACCAAGCTGAAAAGGACACGTGGCTACCTAACAGGGACTGAACTTTTAGCTATGTATCTGCCCTGACATAGAGCCACCCAGCTCAGCTGTAGCTGTAACTTCCATAGGCCGTCACATGCTCAGTGCTGATGGTCCTTCCTCCAGTAATAATTGGTTTAAGGCCAGATTATTAATTTCTTCCTTATATCAGCAAGCAGCTCCTCACATGTCCTACTCACATAAGGGAAAAAAGTCTTCTCTGGTGAGTAAATTCTTTCCAACATCAGGAATATTTTGCAATCCGGACCCAGCTGAAGGATGAAGGGTCCATTGGAGACCCAAACTGTATGACCTTGGCTTGATTCCTCTGAAGTCAGTAGAGAAACCATGAGTGGAGCAAAGAGAAAATTGGCCTTCTTATCTTTATTTTTGTTGTGCAATTTTTCAAATGGAATCCAGCACACTCGGTGCATTTGTTTATGGTCACATGTTCCTTCAAAAAAATAGATGGAGCAACAGATGCACGAATGTTTAGCAGTACAGTTACCCTTGAAGGAATATTCTAGTACAGCTCATTTAATACTGAGTTATCAAGCAAAATAAAATGAAGAATCAATGTAAAAATCTAAAAATCAGTGTAAATTACCATTAAGCACCTCTGATGCAGACAGTGTTCCCAAAGGTCCCAAGTGCCACTTATGGACAAATGTCAGAGCTGGGAGCATCTTACATGGATTTTGGGAACAAGTAAATCTCAGTTCTTGTCATTATGACCTAAGAATCAATTTGATGTTGTCATTCTTTCTTGTCATGTTGCTCCCATCTTGCTACAACCTACTTCTTTATTCATCCATATGTTAGAAGGTGAAATATAGATCAAAAGGTTTTTCTGAGGGGGTGAAAGGAAGTCTGACCTTTGCATTTGTGAAGTCTTAGCTGAAAATGTCTTAGTCTTAGCCTTAGCTAAAAAACTTTCCAGTTTTTGAAAAACTAAAGCTTTATTGGCTTTTTTTTTTTTTTTGGCTTTTGATTACAATTCTCATTGCATAGCAAATATTTTCACTATAAATTTTTGATGTGTATTCAAATACAAAAATAACCATCTCTCTCTCTCTCTGTATATATACATGTTGTGTGTGGATTACCGAAAGCTATTTTTATGCATTATGCATTAGAAAACTTTCTCTAGACTGTCCAGATCAGATGCCAATTCCTCCCCTTTGAGTAATTTTCTCTAAGATTTGTCATTGCTTTGCTCATCACCGCTCGTCTCTTCTGCAAGGCAGGATGCGTCTTGTCCCAGAGACTTTGCCGAGGTCACTGTAGCACGAGATTGGCCCCCCTGGAGCAATGAACATGCTCCCAGAGGTGCAATAAATTCATAAAACTGTCCTGCAGTGAGTGCCCAGGTCAGGACAGACTCCACAAACATTCCTCCTCTCGGCGAGATGTAAACACTGTCATCTGCGTCTTCTCAAGTGTCTCTCTTTTTTTTTTTTTTTTTTTTCCTTTTTTTTTCTTCCCCAAGCTGTGCCTCAAATTAGGAGGATTAAGAGGGCAGCGAGTCTGGTGGTTAAGGCCAAGGGAGAAGTTTAAAGGGGAGTTTTCAGCAGTGTATACACAAGCCAGGCAGGGGCAGAGCTATTCCTGCCCCAAATGAGTGGGTGCAAACAGAGGACATGACAGAGGGCATTCATATGACCTAATTTTAGGTCCCTAATTTAGAAGGTCGATCTTCCTGCACCCCCCTATTGCTTTCCAGTCGAAAGCAATGAGCCTCTTCAGAGGGCAATTCAGAGCAGAAACCAGACTTAAGAGAACTAAAGTGACCCCTGTGGGAGCTGCTGTCTCTGTCTTCCAGCTGCACAGGAGCTCTCAAGAGCAGCCTTTTATCTCCAACACCTCTGTCATGTGCATGAAGTAGTTCATCCTTCCTGCCTCCGCTGTCTCTTCTCTGCTTTCTGCTTATTCAAGTTAATGGTGTTCTTTCCACTGTCTTCTGTGGGCACCAGCTTTGAACCATGTTCTCCAGGTGTCTAACTGGGGAGGTGGCTCCCCATCCCTCAGAAGCATATCTCTCACATCCAGGTAAGGTTTCTCTGCATCTGTCAAGAAAAATTGGTAATTGTTAAATTCTCATGAGCAAGTTGGGTTATGCAGCTTGAAATCTCTCTGTTCACCGAAGCAAAGGAAAACACCAATATCAGAAGCAAAGCAACTGAGTTATTCTCAGTTGAGGTTGAGAAGAGCACGACCACCAATCTGGAGGCTTTACTAGCAGCACGTACTGCATGTGCACACGTGTGTGGGGCTGGGTCAGTGCATGCTTTGCTTAAAAAAAGCAACTTGCTATCAGCTGATTCTGGTTTCCATCACAGAGGGGTCTGATGGTCCCTATTCTCTGCCCGCAGAGGCCATCGCAGCCGAATCGGCAAACACCAACCTGCTCACCAATGGCATCAGCTCCCTCTGCTCCATCTGCGGGGACCGGGCGACCGGCAAACACTATGGGGCATCCAGCTGTGATGGCTGCAAAGGCTTCTTCAGGAGGAGCGTCCGGAAGAACCATGTCTATTCCTGCAGGTACCTGCCCCTTCCGCAATAAATAAATACTATTTATTGATGCTGTTAATAATTCGGGGTGGAGGTCAGGTTGTACAACGGGGCCCCTATCCCAAATGCCGAATTACCATGCTGTGAATGCTAACAGTAATACTGCAGTTTAGTTTCTGGCTGGAAGACAGGGAGCTAAGGAGTAAGCTAAGACCTATCTCATCTTGGACCCTGAAACCTTTTGTGACACTGAGCAATCCATTTCACGAGTTCACCGCCACTACTTTCCCCACAGTGTAAATCAAAGGAAACTCATAGACCTGAGGTTTGACTGATGTCTATAATATGTAAGTACAGATTCTGGGTGTGGAGTGACACCATGACCTCGTCACAGCCCAGCAAGGGAAAGCCAAGGTGGCAAAGGACCAAAGCTCCAGAGATTTCATCTCAAATGCAGTCTTTCTTGATTTTCCCGGTAAAAAGCAACAAGCATCCAAGAACTTGTCAGCTCCAAAGCCTCCACCTCCCCCACAGCTTCTCCATTTTTGTTTTGAAATACATTAAACTATGTATGCTGACGTATCACTAATGATTTTACAATAATTCTGAGAACGTAGCGTGGACCAGCGATGATTCACATCCACTTTGGCACACAGGTATACATCTGAGAGAATTTTTTTACCAGGAGGAGGCTATAAATTATATAGCAGCTATCTTGGTTGACCTTAGAAAAATGGTATTTATTTTAGCACAGGAGGAAGGGGAAAAAAAGCCCGAATACACTCAAGCCCTTCATCTCTAGTTAAAACCTGGAAGTTTTCTTTCTGTTCCAGAGTTCTTCGTCCTTTAAGGGCGTTCTAAATTTTTCCAACGTGAGTCACCCTGTTTGTTCAAAATGCTTCTGGGGTCCTTATCACTCCAGGACACACCAGCCATGAAAGACACCTGGGGTGACGACAGTGTCCACCCGCACGGTGCCCATCCCAGGAACCATGGGATCCCTGCAGAAGGAGGGACAGCTACTACTGATTTCTTTGAAATTTCAGCTATTAGTCTCCTTGAGGCGGAGTTGTTGCCCCTCCCCAGGAATCCATGAATCTCTGTGATATTTGGCAGTTCAGGGAAGATCCACAGCATCGAAGCCAAGCGAATAGCAAATGCTCACTTGTCTGCAAATCCTTATTTGGTGAGCAGCGCTGTATTTAGCCCAGCTCGGAGCTCTGTTGTTTATCGCAGACTTGAATTCCTTGGAAAGTCTTTGGGTCTTTGTACCTTTGGCTTTTTACCAGTCTGGGAAAGTGCCTCAGCTTTCACAACCTGATGATGGTCCCAGAGCAACCCACGCCGCCTCCTTTCTGTGTGGCAGATTCCTCTTCCATCGCTTCACCCACGGTTGCAAGAGCTGCTGAGTCTACGTGGGCCACGCCTTGAACAGCACATAGGTTCCTAAATCCCCCATTGAAATGAATAAGAATTAGGAGGCCACATGCCTCAAAACTAGGCTAAGACACAAAAGAGCTTGTGGTCCACAGTGTAATTATTCTACGCAAAGCAGGACAGTGTTAACAGACGGGATCAAATGAGTCCCGACGCTGAACGCCCAATAACTGTCTGAAAGTGGGAGATGGAGTTCCTACACTGCCAGGCACCAGCACAACTTGAGTCACAGTCACGCTTTCACAGCCAAAACCATCACAGTCCTCGCAGGGTGGGTGGTCTGAAATAGCTGTGCTCCCAGCTGGCAGGAACGGCGGTGGGGAAGATGAGGAACTGGGCCAAGACAACGTTGATTCAATCCCTTTCTTGCAAACCTTTGGCTGTTCTCTGGGTTCAGGCCTCAGTGAGGTCTGGGACTGTATTTGGGGTTGCTCAAGGTGAGTGGGGTGCAGATGCCAGGCTGGTTGCTCCATGTCTTATTTCCCATCTCCTCCCAGGTTCAGCCGACAGTGTGTGATAGACAAAGACAAGAGGAACCAGTGCAGGTACTGCAGGCTGAAGAAGTGCTTCAGAGCTGGCATGAAGAAAGAAGGTAGGTGCAAAGAGACATTTCAAAACTGCCTGCTGCTGCCTCTGGCCCTACTCCCACTGCAGAGCATGGTGGAGTGCAGCGGCAGTCCTGGCCTAGAGAGATATGGTACTCACGTGTCGCAGTGAGAGATTTCTTGTTGTTGAAGCTGAAAGCCCCATTTCCTACCTTACCAGATGGGAATTTCAATTAGAGCCTTGTGACAGTATTCACCCATCCTGGGAGGCTGGTCTCTTTAGGCTATTTTTATGCTGGGAAAGAGATGGGCTTCTTCGGGGTTTATTTAGCCTCTAATGGTTTCACAACAGAAATTCCCTTGCTACGTACCTGCTAGTGTGACTCCTAATCCTAGCTGTGACAACCTCAGCGAGGACCTGCCGTCCTCAATCTCATAAATGCCAACAACCGACTACTGCAGAGTAGCATTTGGTGGTTGACTTGGCTGATGTTCATGTAGCTTGGTGCAACCCTTAGGGCAAAGTACAGCCTGAACACGACACCTTATGGTGCGAGAGAGGCTCCTCCGTGGCACAGGGCACACAGGCAGCACTCCCAGAGGCGGATGGCTCCTGTGTCCCCTGAGTTGGGACCTGAGTCAGCGTCAAACCCTTCGGTAGCGCTGTCCTCGTGGTGGGTGTAGCACGACTATAGAGCCACTGTTAGCACTAGTACTGAAGGGCCGATGCAATATTGGCTGATACCTTTTGTTGCACTTCACATTGGCTGTATTAAGAGGGAGGTGAAGCACTGGAGATCGTTTGGGTACCAGTGACCATCAGGAAGTGCCCTTCCAAAGCACTAAAGGAAATGCTAAGTGTTAGAGTGCCTAATGCTAAGCAAGAGAAAAACCACTTCTGTTAACCTATGCCTTAATTCCCTACAGCCAGCTTCCCTGGGAAAGTCTGGGACCCATCATAGCATTTCTGATCTCTGATCATTCACTTTGCATAGTGGGAGAGCACGGATGAGACTGTTTTACTCACTCCAAGCTTTCTGGGCAGAGACTGTCTTTGCACGCTGAGTGCTTCGCAAAGTGGGGGCCCAACCCACAACATCCCCCTGATGTGCGGGTAGTTGGGTGATGGTTTCGGCACTCTTCACCCTTCATTTGTGCTGTTTTCCAACCCAACGACAGCTAAAGGGTGAGGGAGCTAGAAAGGAACTTGGGAGTTTCTTTCCATGCCACCGAGTTAAACACCCCTTATCCAAGGGGTGAAATCATGGTCCCACTGAAACCAAGGGGAAATTTGTCACTGATTTCTGGTAATTCACAAGATTTCACTGATGATGAAAAAATCTTTCCAACCTTCTGACCATATGTTTTCCTGAGAACAAGGGAGTCTTGCAATTTGGCATAGGTCATGGATGTAGCAAAAATGCCTGCTGGTTTAATTTAGGAGAAACGGAGTAAATACAACAGATGGAAAAAAGATAGCCCTTAAAGTAATAAAGACCAAACTGAAGCATATCTGGTCAGCTCTAGATGGGGATGGAGCCAATTGCCGATGCAGCAAGCTCCACAGCTTGAAAAGGCTGAAATCTGGTTATCAGCTCCATTCTTTGAGCTGAAGCATGATTTTTATTGGTTTTATGGTAAAAGTTATAAAACCTTGGCTTGTGCCTTCATTATTGATTGCAGCCTGATGGAAGATGACTCATTTCAAGTTCCACATAGTCACATTCTTTGAAACTTTTTTATGAGTGCACAGTCAGGTTGTGTGCTCACAAACTGCTCATGGTTGTGGTAAGAAAGATTTTAAAGCACCTTAGGCAACTGCTTTGCAGAAATTAGCTTAGCTGACTGGAGCTATATCCAAAGCATGTGTGCAGGACTGTGAAAGAAATTTTCTTGCACAATTGTGTGCACAAAAAGAACACAGTTATTTGCTTTAGGGTGGTTCTAGATTAATATTAAACAGTATAGCGAGGCATTAGGGAAAAAGAGAACCCACGTCTTGGGACAGAGCAGTATGAGGATGATACAAATGCTTGTGCATAATTTTTTGGTGGCGTGCACCGATTCCTGTTGGGAGACCACAACTGTGACATCCACACTCGATGTGTCCCCTTGTCCCAGCACTGGCATGCAAGAGTTTGACACTCTCTTTCTCTGGCACACCACTTTTCAGCCAGCCCATATAATAGCCGTCAGACTTTCCAGGGTGTGGTAATAGGGTTGTTTATTCACAGTAGAGGGGAAGAAGCTGGAAACGATCCTTTTCCCAGTCTGTCTGTGACAATACACCTGGGGTGGGGTTAGCAGGGTTGTGTCACCCTCGCACGCTCCCCACTGCCGGCACCCCACTGACCCATGCTTGACGGGTGTGTGTGTGATAGCAGAGAACTTGCTGTTCCCCAGCAAAACTAACTGATAAACTGGAATTTTGGATCCAGAGTGATTTTTTTTCCAATCTTCCTGTGTTGTAAGACATGACATGACACATTTGGATCTTTCTCTCTTTTTTACCCTGCTGGAAACAACTCTAGTGCATGAGAGAGAGAGAGAGGGGTTATATTATCTGGCCTGGTAGAAGGGAAATTTCTACCTAAAAAAAAAGCTGTATGATGCAAATACCCGAGCTAGCTTTAAGCTGGCTGTCTATAGGGGCAGCAGTGCAGGTGCGGGGCTGAGGGCCTCAGCACGGGCTGGTCCTGGGAGCACGGTGCAGTCGGGCTACAGGTTCCCTATGGGTTTGGGGCAGCTGGGCAGAGGTTGTTGAGAAAAGCATCAGTGGGGTCCTTTAGATTGTCTTGTTTGTACACTCTGAATTTGATCCTGCTTTCGGAAAGGACCAGGACTGTCCCACACGAGCCCTATGCCTCCAGGCTTGTGCATTGAGATGGGATCCAGGTTCCATCGGCGCCAGCGAGAGCAAGAAAGGGCCAAAACTTGAGTCTTGTGGAAAGTCCAGTCCCCAGATTTCCTAGAAATTAGCTCATTCAGAAACACTCCTATCCCAATTACATATTTGGTATCAATAATTCACTTTAATAACTACAAGTAAACAATCGTTAAAGTTGGGACGAGGGGAGAGGAAAAGGCTTGCTTGAACGCAAGGCCCTTCTTGTCTCCCGAAACGCCGCTATGATCAGGATTTAAGATTTTTACAGGAGATTCACTCCTTCATTCTTGTTTTGTGGTTAAGGCTGGGACTGTACCGCAGGGTGGTCTGGGTGTTTCGGGGATTTTCTGGCTGTTCTTTCTGATTTTCTCTCTTTGCACAGGAGAAGGTTCGATTTCTATTGTTTTGCACAATGCTACCGGACAGGTTTTTGGTCACTACAGCATCAGTGAATGAGTGTACCAGATAGATACTTAAACATCCAAAGAAAACATCAGGATACTATTTTTAGCATCTTACTGAGATCATGTTTAACCTTGAATAAATTAGCAGGGTGTGATTTTTCAAGTGAGCCAGGTCACCTACTCACATGGAGTTGAGCGTCTGAAAACTTGGAAGCCTTTTGAAATGCCAGCACTGCACTGTCAGGATTCAGTTTGCTGGTGAAAAAAAGAGGGGTTAATATTTAACCTCTTATCCCCTTTAAAGTAATTTATGAATGCACATGAACTCCTTTAGTTTTACTCAGAACTAAAAAGAATTATTGTATCACTTACGGCCACAACACAGCGCGAGGATTTGAGGCTATTTTTTATTTATTTTTGTTAAACTGGACAGGTTTATAGGACAGTTTTATTAGTGTTTCACAGGACCTCTACCTTGTTTCATACCTTTTGTTTGCACATCTCTTCTGCCAGCTTTTAGAAGGCTGACACTGCAGCTTATTGCAAAGATGGATGGAAAAGTTAAAGGATCTTCCCCACTTTGTGATAGTCATGAATCAGGCCAGAAGCCCGTGAAATGATTAAATGTGCATGCACCATTGGGATTTATCTGCAAATAAAATATACCACACCTACAAAATCAGAGGTAGCTTGGGGAAAAAAAATTATTTGTGCATATAAATTAATCAGATAGCAGAAGGGGTAAATCTATTGGTGGAGACAGAAACACTGTGAGCGCTGGTGAATGCCAGCACTGTGCTGGGGCACTCGCACCTCCCTCCTCCTGCTCTCTCTTTATGCCATTTATTAACACATTTCCAACTCCATCGGCATTAAACGAGGATGTTTTTAATGGAATAATAATGGAAACGGTAAATCCCATGTAGGCAGGGCTTTAACCTCTGCAGTTGCTGTGGAAAGTTACTGGTTTGCTGCTGTCCCCTTCCAATCAATGCCTGTGCCCATATTTATTGGACTCCCCGGAGGTTCCTCATCACAGGCTCTGTACTTATGTGGCAAGGCAGCAAGGACAAAATGTTTGGGAAACACGGGTTTGTTGCAATCCCACAAACACACCGCTGTTTGCTCAAGAGCCACCGTGCGTGCTCCGCTGCCTGCCTGGCCGCCGGCATCCTTGGTGCACTCACGGCAAAAGGGCCCAGGCTTGCTCTGAATAACAAAACCCCTCCGACGGCTCCTCTACGTCAGATGGAGAATATGTTTGTTTTCCCCTCTGCTTCCCACAGTCAGGACATGCCGTAGCCGTGGACAATTCCCCAGAGGGAGATGCAGGCACCATCTTGCCCTCTCTCCCCCTTCCCCAGGGGAAAGCCCGGGTTGGGGCCACGCTGTCCCGGGCCGGCAGCATCATGGGGGTTCGCTCCCGCTGACGTCTCCTCGTGCGGGGCTGCAGTGGCCCTTCCCAGTGTTTGTTGGCTTTGGGAACTGGAGCGCTGTGCAGAGGACAGGATTAGAGGAAAAAAAAAAAGGGTGAGCAAAGCTTTTGCCAGGCATATACTAGAAATAGTAGTCCCTGGGAGACAGTGGGATCCAGCACTGGGATTTTAGTCCTTCCTGCAAGTTTGCTGAGTTTTATTGACTGCAAAGCCAAGATCACGTCTGAGCCCGAGCACCCTCAGCACCAGCACACCCCTCGAGCACTCCCGATGCCTCACCACGAGTGACCTATCCCTTCCCTTTTACAAGCACAATAAATACAGCAGTATAATTACCACACAGTAATAGATTGATTTTGTGGCAGGTAAAACATTAATCCCCTTTTGTACCTAATTCCATCACATCTTGGGTACTTTCAGCGATAACACCCAAATCACCTTGAGGAAGTCGGTCTGTACCATCCACTTACACTTGAAGATAGAGCTTATCAGAGCATGAGGGAAGCGCTGAAATATGTGCCATAAAAGGACCTGGGAGAAAAACAGGCTGAGGCTTCTTAATCGGAGACTAGGACCAGGTCTGCCTGGGTTTGTAGGACTTAAGTGAAATAAGATGTGTAGCTCGGTTGGAAAGGCAAAATTTGTACCTTTTCTTGTAAGTGGGCAAAAAGAGCCCCATCACCCCCAGCGAGCTACGTGGGGGAGCATCTGATGTGAAACCAGGCCTAGAAGGTTGGGTGAGGACTTTCCAAGGACATCAGCGATGACATGGATTCGGGTGGGCTTGTTTCTACTCAATGCCGGGCGCTGCTGCTCGTCTTTCTGGTGTACCAAAAAAAGCCGTGAAGGGTTAAACTGTTCTGAAGATTAATCATAGATTATGGTCCCTATAACCACCTTCACCTTCAGACTGGTGGGGATCCCCAGCTGAACAGCCTTTTCCATCACCCCCCCATGCATAGGGTAATGTGTGCCGCTGTCTAAGGTAGGTCAGCGGAGCCTCCGAAGGGCTGTAGTTGTTTTTCTCTAAATTGATGTCTAATTGCCTCTACATAGTATCCATAGCCTGAAAAGGCTCCAGTAATATGTGTGTGTGCTGCATCTTTTACAAATCGATGTACCCGTCCAGCCCCTTGCAGCCGTTCAGGCAAGGTTGGCTCCGAGGTGCAAAATGGCTTTGGTGGCTGGACCTCAGCAGACGCCCCCCAAGCACACCCAGCTCAGCAGCGAGCGGGTCCTGACTGACAGCAAGGCTGAGCCCCAAATCCTGGAAAATAAATACTACGCTCCTGCCGATAACGGGAGATATTGATTTTTGTCACTGTTGCTTGTTTTCTGCCCTCTCACTTTGTTGGCCTCTCATCAGAGGCTGGTTAGGAAAACAGATCAGTGGTTGGACCTGAGCTGACAAAAAACCCCCCCCCACCTTCCCACCCTGTGTGCAAAACGGTGCCCACGTCTCCTCCTTTGCATGAATTCAGAGAAATATGCCCCGTGCAGAGAGTGATGCTTGCTCTAAAGCAAGGCCCAGCAGCGAGCCCAAGTCTCGTAAGAGTGATGGCGAAATGATTTTGCTGACTCTACAAAAAAAATCGTTGCTGGAAAAATCTTCTCCAGTGGCCACTTTTGAGACAAAACCGCGCTATTTCACATCCAAGGGGTTAAAGCACAGAGTGAGTGGTGCTTTGACAGCTATTTCTGAGTCATTCCCCGTAAATAAAACCAAAAGGAGCCTGGAATTGCTGTATGAAGGAGGAAGGATGTGCTGCATCATCATCACATGCTAAATCTTCTCGCTCCCTGCTTTAAGGACCTGACAATTGCCTTTCTGAGCTTTACATAGCCAAGACATATGAGCTGTCGGGAAAATGCTGAGTCTGCATTCAGGCTCCTTGCTCCAGCCCCATGTGGGCTTGTTTGCTGTTGGACGGAGGCAATAAGGCTCAGGGGAGAAACTAACACTGAAAACAAGGGTGCTCTAAGTCTAAATTCTACTTTTTCCTCTGCTGCTGTTTTACTTGATGGCTGCAGTGGAGGCGAGTCAGTTCTTGGAGCCTGCGTTGCAAAAATAAGCTGCTGAAATGCAATAAATCCCTTATATTCAACATGCAGGGCTGACAGAGCGTGGGGCTAGATGTGGCTTGTGCTTCAGGAAAAAGGATGGTTTAAAGGGTGGAATGGACCTCAAAAAAATCAGCATTATTTTTCTAATTCCCCATGGCATGGCTGTACCTTTCTGTTCGCAAAAAGCCCAGGGCTGTTCTTCACTCTGCAGTGGTCACTCTAGCTTGTCCAAGGAGCGTCGTATCACTGCTATTAACAGTTCAGGACACTCTGAGGTGATTTGCAGCGGTGAGTTGCACAGGGTGCCAGCAGAGCTGGAGACAAACCCCGGCTTGGTTTGTTCCCTCAGCTGTGTGCCGGCATCGCCGTCGGGGTTACGGGCCCATTGAAATCAGCAGCGTGATGGGCAAGGCTGAGGGAACGGTTTTAAGGTGGGATCAGCGAATTTAAGCTTGCTTTCTTTGGAGCTTCCTTAACGAGGTGGCTCTTCCTGCTCCCCGTGAGTGGTGACGTCCCCTGGGGACCACCACCTGCGATGCCTCAGGGGCAGGGGACACTTCAAGGCTGCTTTGAGGTGGGATCAGGGGATGGTTTTTCCAGTGCTGCTGTAAGACAAGATGCGACCTCAAGGGCCATACCAGGAGCTCAGTGGGACCAGCTGATGTCCCACAGGGGTTGCTCTGACTGCCAAAAACGGCCTTATCGCTCTCTGTTGCTGCTGTGCTTGGTCTTCTCCCACACTGGTGGTCTTCTCCTGTCCCCGGTGCCTGTTTAATCTTATTCCAGCATCCAACAGGGGTGGAGGGTCTTGCAGGCACTAAAGCCCCATCCACTCCTGTTTGGGAACCACAAGTAACAGCAGCCATTGGTTGTGTGGGAAGTTTCTTGCTAACACCACTGCTCGCTCTCATTTCAGCCGTGCAGAACGAGCGTGACAGGATCAGCATTCGCAGGAGCAGCTATGAGGACAACGGCTCTCTCTCCATCAACGTGCTCACTCAGGCCGAGGCCATGGCGCAGCAGGTATGAAATGCGGGGACAGCCCTCCAAACGAGTACGTGGCCTTCAGCTATTCCATATGGGGTTATGAACTCACTAAACCAACCAGGGCTGGGTCTTTTTCTGCCCTTGGATGGGGGGGGGGCAGAATGGGGAGGGGGCAGATGGATGCCCTGGATCTTGCACAAAGTCACAGGGAGGAAAATGCGTTAGAGATAGCCAAAAGCAGACAGTAAAAATCCTTGGTGCATTATCAAGACAACATGTCCTGCGAAGAGCAGATGCAGCCTTTGGCGTGTGAGATGCAAAGCTGAAATTCCAAGGGCTGAGGGATGTTGCAGACCCCAGGTCCCCTCTGCCCCGAGCCTAAATCGTTGCTGCACCCCTAAAAACTCATTGCATTTCATGCAGAAGTTTACCTCTCCTTGCTGCACGCTCTGTCCTGCCCAGAACATAATGTTCCCGTCATGGTTGATTATATCTTTTCTGGTAACTTCTTTACCAGGGCAACAATTTTAGGGGAGAAAAATAAAGCTAATAAAATCACTCAGCTTCAACTAACGCCGATTGCTTTCTTATTTCATGTTCCACAATGAATGTCACCCTGCGCGTCCTTTAAATTCTTACGCAGATATCCTTTCTCCACGGAAACATACGGTCCAGATGTTGCATATTACATGCAGTGATGCGTCCACTTCCTTTTCAAACGTTATTATGTTTTAACCCTCTCCCCCCACGCCGAGATCCAAATGGGTGTTTCGTGTCCCAGACAGCTACTTGGGGGAGGAAGGCTGGATGCATTTCATGCATTTGCCTGGCTTAAGGGATTGGTGGGAAGCTGAGACCCAGTGCTGCTGGCTACTGCTAGGAACGGGAATATTAATCAGGTTTTGTCCCGAGCCAGCCTGGAGAGTGAGGAAGGAGGCGGAGGAGGGAGGGGTGTCTGTTGGGACCGAGCACCACCTCGTGGAGGCTTCGCCATGGGCTGTACATTGGACAGTATACACTGCTGAGCAAATACGTGTGCAACCGCAACGGCAAACGTCTTGTCAACGACCTGATGAGGTTAATGTCTGTGAAGGCTCCCATGTTATCAATGAACTGTTGCTATCGAGGATGGCAAAACAGCACAGATCTGGTCCCAATGCAACCGGGTTGTTTCTCTTCCAGTATTCATTGCTGAGTCCGGTGCACAGCCCAGACATTGCTATGAAGAAGGTTGCAACCATCAATGATGTGTGTGAATCCATGAAACAGCAGCTTCTGGTGCTGGTTGAATGGGCAAAATACATCCCAGCATTTTGTGAGCTCCCACTTGACGACCAGGTAAAATGCAAATGCCTCTTCCCTACAAACCCACCACCTTCAGTAGGAATTCCCAGCCATACTTTTCAACAGGAGAATGTGATGATGATGGTGATGATAATAATAATAATAATAATAATAATAATAATAATAATAATAATAATAATAATAATAATATTAAAGAGTATACAAAGCAAGTGATGCACAGTACAATTGCTCACCGCCCGCTGACCGATGCCCAGCCAGTCCCCGAGCAGTGGCCCCCCCCGGCCAGCTTTCCCCCAGTTTCTGTACTGAGCATGACGTCCCATGGTAGGGAATGTCCCTTTGGCCAGTTGGGGTCAGCTGTCCTGGCTGTGCCCCCTCCCAGCTCCTTGTGCACCTCCAGCCTTCTCAGTCGGCAGAGCATGGGAAGTTGCAAAGTCCTTGACTAGTGTAAGCACTGCTTAGCAACAACTAAAACATCGGTGTGTTATCAACATTATTCTCATCCTAAATCCAAACCACAGCACTGTACCAGCTACTAGGAAGAAAATTAACTCTATCCCAGCCAAAACCAGGACACATTAGCATATAGATCACCCTATGCAGAGCAATAAACTAGCAGGAGAGAAAGAATAATAAAGGACAAGTGATCTATTAAAAATAAGTCGAGTAGTCAAAGACCCCAAAATATAATAGAGTTGGTCACTCCAGCCTGCACAAGGACCTAGTCAAAAAAGACTGGTTTTCCCTTTATTGGTACCTGATAGTTGAATATAAAAGCCATTTATTTCCTAAGAACTCAAATTACTCAAGCCCCTTTGCTCTTTCAGTTGAAAACAACTTTTTATTTAGTTTGCCATGAATGAAGCACTTCTGAAAAGTGAAGATATACTAATAGTTTCTAGCTCTTAATAATACTTTATCTGTAGCTCTGACAGACCTAAACAAACACCAAATTCAGCTTAATCTAAACAGCAACAGCTCACCGTTCTGTTCTCTGCTTTTCAAACGTAATATAATTTCTTTCTTCTGTGCCACCTCCAGGTTGCCTTGCTCAGAGCCCACGCAGGGGAACACCTGCTCCTCGGGGTAGCCAAGCGGTCCATACCGTACACCGATTTTCTGTTATTAGGTAAAGTAGGGAAATTCACTCCTGCTTTTATAATTCGCGCACCCGAGTCATTGCCAAGTACCCTGCCTGCCTGAAATTCCCTCTGGACTCCCGGGCATGGTCTGCAAATCTGGCTCGAGACTAAGTGCTTGAGAAGGTCTCTGGAGAAGTGTGAAAAGGAGCAAGCAAATTGACTGGGACTTTTACAACTGTTCCTTTACTGCGTTGAAATTGTGGATGAGAAAACCCCCAATATTTAAATGGCATCTCAAACTGCGTTGCCTTGTTTTTGTAACTGAAATTGCCAGGACACAGGCAATGAGGTATTTGGGTATCGGTGCTTAAAAACTTAGTAGAAAGGTCTATCAAAAATTATAGTGCAAACAGGTATTTCCTTTTCATGTAGCTCTCTGCCACCAAAAACACAGGCAGGATTATTCTTGGTAAAATGAGAATACTGACCTTGAAAGCCACATATTAAAGAAAAGAGGGAGGGAGAACTTTGTTTAAAAAAAAACCACACCAAAAATAAAGATGCAACACCACTTGCAAACAGATGCTAGCTATAACAGAGGGTAATCCAGAGCAGAACGTGGAGCAGGCTTTGTGTACAGTGTGGGTGCACCGACATGTGCGAATGAGATAATTAAGGACCAAAGAATGAAATCCATGGCTTGCTTCTCAATTGTGAATCTGAGTATCAAGCTGCACACTGGAAATCTGTTGCACATGGGCACTGGGACTGCCTGGCAACATGCCTTGGGGTAACTTCTGGATGAGACCTTGTCCGCAGAGCCAAAGCAAAAAAATCTGATGCTGAATTTCTCTTGTCTCCCCAGGGAATGACTTCATCATCCCAATGCACTGTCCAGAACTGGAAATCGCTCGTGTGGCCACCAGAATCTTGGACGAGTTGGTGAAGCCCTTGCGGGACATCCAGATTGATGACAATGAGTACGCTTGCCTTAAAGCCATCATCTTCTTTGACCCAGGTAAGCTTCCTTCCTGATTGCCAAGCACGGGGCTTGAAAAGGAGTTGCGGGCTCTCCACTAACCAGGAAAACCCCTTGGCAGCAGCTCTGCATTTCACCCTGCCTCTGCAGTAATAAGTAATACTTAGTAGAGCAGCAAGGACACGTTAGGAGTGACCTATTCCTGAACACTTTACTATTTAGCAAGTATTAACTCCAGCCAGATCGATGTGCAAGACTCTGCAGACCCTAGAGGAGTTTTGCTGCTTCTGTAGCTTGGCTTCAGGAAAGCCCATCAGTCTGAAATGAAGGAGATGACTATTAAGGACATATATGCCTATAGTGAATTATGCATAAGGGAAGTGAGTCAACTGAGCAGCAGCGTAGAGCATCCATCAGAGTTCAGAAAGCAGCATTAAAAACCACAGAGAGCTGGACCGTTCAGAGTACCCAGAAATATCAAGGATGTCTGTTAATGGATCTTGCTGGCAGCCAGTGCCGACCGAGGGCAGGGCTGATCCGTGCAGGATGGAGAACAGGGAAACACACAGAGGCAAACAAAAGCTTGTTTTGAACCTTTTGCTGTATTCTCATTCCACAAACATGGGGGTTTCTGTCTCAGCCCAGGTTCCCCCCAAACACTCCTGTTTCTACGTGCCTACAGCACACGCACAGCCCCCCCTCGGTACCACACTGGAGTCCCTTTAGTGTGTATTGCCTTGCAGCTTGGAGAAGAGATGGGGGAACAATGCCCTTTTGCCTTTGGCATCTATTAGCATAGAGAAATCAGAGCATTTTCCATTAGTTATTTCTTGCTGCGCTCGCTGATTTGAAATCAAGATACAGGAGTTTTACAAACATCACGAACTTTGGCTCGCTAAAGAGCCTGCTGCAAATCTGAATAAGGATCGCGTTATTAAATTGAGTTTGACAAATTACCTTCTCGGCTGATCAGTATCTCAGTGCAGCTTTAGATCGTTGCAACAGTGAGGCGCTGTGATTTCATCTAAAATGAAAAAGTGTGAAGCTCTACAGCAGTGAAATTCATTCATGCTAACAAGCAGGCGTGTCCATGGAGTTACACACTAACATACAATAATTTGTTAACCACTTTAATCTCTTGGCATGATGGTCTCTAAAATGTGGTGCGTGTCCATTCTTTGTAGACAGTGAAGGAAATGGTCCAGTGAGCCAGAAATCTCGGTTTTAGATAGCAGGAGAGGCAGGAGTGGAAAGCTGTAAATCCCGGCACTTCACCCTACCCAGAGTGCACATTTACTTGATGATTAAGCGAAACTGGACCAGTGGTCCATGAAAAACGGATCGACCACAGGTCAAAGACAGGAAATCAAGACAAGAATCTGATGCTGCAGCAGATGTATTTGCAACAGATAGGCACTAAACCGGCACAGACTTAGTGGCAGTAGTCAGGACTCAAAGTTTTCAGGGGGACATTCCAGGCCGTTTCCTTGGAAGGACAAATACAGTTCAACTTCTAAACGCTTCCTCTTCACTAATGGCAGTAGCGAAACATATCCATCTGAAGCAAGCTCTTATTTTCTTACTATTTTCCCTCAGATTCCCCCTACTGTTTCCCTATTCCATACGAGATACGAAATAGAGGCAGCCCAATGCTAATCTGTCAGATAAACTTGGAGACTGTGGGAGATAATTGTCAGAGGATCACCGGCATCTCATCCTTTTCCCTCTACAGAACCCGACTGACAGGGTAACACTTTCTGGTTGCACAGGCCAGCAATTAACCTCATTTTTTTCCCCTCCCAGACTGCAAAGGCCTGAGCGAGCCCGGGAAGGTGAAGAACATGCGCTTCCAGGTCCAAGTCAACCTGGAGGACTACATCAACGATCGCCAGTATGACTCCCGAGGCCGGTTCAGCGACATCCTCCTCCTGCTGCCCCCGCTGCAGAGCATCACCTGGCAGATGATAGAGCAAGTCCAGTTCGTGAAGCTCTTTGGCGTGGCCAGGATCGACAGCTTGCTGCAGGAGATGCTGCTGGGAGGTACGGGCCCCGCTGAGAACAGACAGTAAAGTTCTTTTACTTCAAAGCCATTACAGGGCTTCATGTCTGGGTTTGTGTCCTTCTCTGGAGGACGTATGGTAGAGAGAACTTGGTCTTGGGAGGAGGGAGGTGAAGACTCAGGTTGACTTGCAGCTTGAACAGGGGTCCTTCTCACTCCAGTCCAATCCCCAAGACATTTCTTTCCAGCCTATCTCTGAAAATCTGACCCAGGGACAGTTTTATAGAAATGGGTACACTCCGTGGTGCTTCACACCAGCGGGGCACTCGAATTTTATGCATCCTACCAAACTGACGCAGTTTGCAAGAAGACGACACATTTTTTTTTGTTAGCAATATGCGAAAGTTATAACTATATGGGAAACCCTGCTAAGAGCAGTAATTGGGACACACACACACACACACACAGAGGCAGATGAACAGTGCAGTCGGTTGTTAGCTGAAACCCCAGCCACCCTGGGAGGTTGTCCCTAGACAGTGAGAAGGCTGAGAGCAAAGAGGACAGCGGAGCAGGAAGGAAGCAAAGACGAGCCAGGACATTAACCCCCACCCACAGAGGTCTCCCACATTCTCTGCAAAAAAAAGAGACTTGGCCCAGAGCATCTGGCTTCTCGGTAACTATGCGAAGAATGATGTCTTTTCCCACTTCCACTGCAGGAACCACCATTGATCTCCAGTACCAGTCAGGACCTCCCAACCTCAACCTGGAACCGCTGCCAGGACATGTCCTCCCAAGCAACATGAGCTCTGTGATTCACACCGCTCCAAACCGTACGTGTCCATTTTTATGCTATTAGTGTCAGCATAATGAAGGGACTGAATAGGAGAAGCAGTTAAGAAAAAGACTTTTAGGTTTATTTATGTGTTTAAGCATTACACTTGAATCAGAGTTCACAGCCCCCCTTGCTGAATTCTTTACTACGAAGTCTAGGAACGTGCTTCCAAAAGAGAAGCTGAGATTTTCACATAATAGCATGATCGAGAGGGATTTTGAGATGCTACTTAACATCACAAGGTTAAAAAAAAGAAATCAAGATTGGTGACTGTGTTTCTATGAAAGTAGGCGGCGCTGGGAAATACCACAAAGCAGCACACAGTTATTAGTGGCAGGAGTTTCCCTATGTAAAGCATCTTGCTTGCTGTCAACCAGAACACAATATGACCTGAATATTAGACTGCCTTCAACCACCCTGGGCACTGCTGGCAGGCAATGACTATTTGTTGAGGCATTTATCCACTGTAGTAGCAAACGGACCATGCTACTAAAAACAAAAGTAGAACACAAGTTGCAATTTAACAACCGCTGCCATGTAATCACAATGTCTTGCACACACAGCCTCCTTCTGCCAGTTATGATCATCTACCTCTTGTAGCATATTTTGCTATTTCTCAGCCATATAAATGTTGGCATCGTGTATTTTAGCTGGCTTTTTTTTTTTTTTTTTTTTAAGCCACCTTGCAGTAAGGGAGATTAGAGAGATGCTGTGTTCTGTAAATGAAGTATAGAGGCCAGCAGGTTGAGGTCTCCTCTGACGAGGAAAGGAAGGATTAAAAAGCAGTTGGGGGCACTTCCCAAGTGCAAAACACTGAGAGGAGTTGGTCCGTGCCTATCAGCCCACCCTGCGCCTCATCACAAACCAGGAAGGCAGAAGAACATGCCTGAATTTGGGATGGATCCCCCTGCCCCATCCCCCAAGCTCCTGCTCCTCGGTTCATAGGATGGTTTGCTGGTTTTATTTGGGCACTGCTTTATTGAACAGCATCCAGGTCCATGTTAATTCTGTTTCTTTTCTCTCCTACAGCATCTCCTGAAACATCCCTTCCATCTCCTTCTACAAGCACAGGCAGTGAAGACTATAAACTAGGCTCTAGCGCAGGACCCAACGCCATAGCGCAGCTCTTGCCTCAGACAGTGATACCCAAGCAGGAGATTTTATAGGGAGAGGTGGAAGGAGAAGCTGGGAGCAATGTGGAAACCGTGCTGAAAGTGAAACAGGCCCTTTCTCTTTGCAGAGGCAAAGCACGGCAACCCCCTGCCTGTAGCCGGATCTGTCGGTCACACTCTTTCCCGTCCGTGAGTCCAGCACCAGGTACCAGACTGCAGCAGGAGCCTCCCCACTGCTCTCCCCACTGCTCATTTCACAAGTGATGGGGGTTAATGCTCTTTTCAGTAGGACCGAGACTGTAAGCTCTTTGGAGCAGGGCTTCCGATTGCATTCGTTATCACCTAGCTCAGTGTGATCACGACCCTTTTAAAGCCTTCAGCCGCTATCTTCATAAAATCAAATGCCTTACACAGCTCCTGGTAATCATTAATGAGTACAGCGTGTCTTGAATTGTCAGTATGAAAAGGTCTATTCCCATTAAAAATTTAATTACACTCCCATTTCTCCTGCTGCATGTTAAGTTTTAGGAAGAATATCTTCATAACCCTTAGCACCCCAATGCTTTCTTATTCCACACAGATGTGTCTTGTTCCACGTAGACCAGCTAACGTTTAATGTTGGTCAGCTATTATTTGTGATCAGGAATGCCAACATTTGGTTATTTTCCATAATTTCCAGTATGTCTAGAGTCCAGTTGTGAGTCGTTTGATGCATCCTCTACTTTGTGTGCCCATCTAACGCAGCTCCAAGACGGCAGCAAGGATCTCTGCGTCAGACTGTGGCTGCTGGGTCTGGTAAAACCCACAAGTGGCAGGAAGCTCAAGAAGCTGTTGACTTACCAAATCACTGCTTTGTATCTTCTGCAAACGTATTTGGAAGAAGCAACAGTCCTAACAAAAATGCCAAAAAAACCTTTTCCTGGTACACAGATACAATTTTGCTGTAGTTTTATCTATCTTTGTAATGTCTGCAACCTAAACTTCAAAGCTCTAAATTAGCAAAAAGGAGAGGCAGGTCTCCTGTGAGGCATGTATTTTAAAAAACGTTTGTAATTAAAACATAAGGTGCTTCTACACTTAATGTAAAACTTAATAGTTGGTCACCTCCTGCCTATGAACCATGTTACAACTATTTAAAATCATCCCAATAGATGACTATACAACCTCGAACTTTCCGAAAGCGCAGTCGCTGGGGTACGGTGTTTATTTTGCATAAATTGAACCTCATTAGACAGCAGACTGCCGGCTTTCTGCAAAAGCTATGCTCATCTGCATAAAGGACCGATGACCTCCATCGGACAGCTCTTGAGGGGTCACGGGCGGCCGTGCTGAAGAGTAGGACACAACGGAGAATTCTTAGTTCTGCCACATCGCACAAACCTCTCAACCCACGTGCGTCCCCGTCCATGGCAAAAATGAGACGGCGGTGCCCAGCTATGGCTTTGTGAGGCCTATTTCACGAACGCTCGTGCAGCACTTTGAGACCCTCGGGTGGAGGACCCCATGGAAATGCAATCTCATGGACTGAAAGAGAAGCTGGGAAGAGCATCTGAACCTGCCTCAAAAGGGGAAGACTTTGTACGCGGGCTACCTTTCATTTGTGGGGGAGATTTTAGAGTTGCCGTTCTACAGCACAAGAGAGTGCTGAAAACCATTGAAGACTGGCTTGAATTTCACCTAGGATCACAATGTTTTCTTTTTCCACTGTCTCTGATGAATTTGATCTGACATTATATGCTGATAACTGATTTGAAACAGCTATATCTGGAAACCAGGTTCCACTGCAAGCATTCCTGCTGCACGACAGATGCAACTGTACTTATCTAACATTGCTTCCAGTTCCTCCATCATGTAGATTACATTACTTTTCTAGAAATTAAATGTATTAAATATACTCATTAATGGCAAGAAAATAAATCTATGGGGGAAATAAATTCCATATTCTCATATTTCAAATGGACAGTTTGCCTTTTTTCTTTAATTCAAAACAAAGTTTTCAAGTTTCTCTATTGATTTCTCCAATGCAAATACCTTAGGGATTTTCACCTTAGGGATTTATTTTTCATAAAAAAGAATCTTCTATGGCTGCAAAGCCCAGCTTTCACTTGAGACTGATGCAATTAACAATCGAAGATATTATCAGATAGAAGACAATAAAATTGTCCCGGAAGAAGCAGTTATCAGACTCAGCCTCCAAGCGTTCAGGTGGTCTGGTGCAGGTTTACAGCAAGAATAATTCACTGTCTTACAAGGGGCCTGTATTAAGGGCCAGAATAGATTCACAGCAAAAATCTCTTTCTGGCTTCCCTATGTCAAACCCCCACTCTAAATTAAACCAATATTCTTATGCAAACATATCCAAGGTTTCTGCTTTATTGGAATCATGATTTTGTTAACAAAGAGGTTCAAAGCCATCATTGAAAAATATTTCAGCTGTCTGGCAAGATGCCAGCTGCTTTGTCAGAACAACATGAATGGGGCACCTCAGGCGCCTTACCTATTTCTCTGTAAGTTATCCATTTCCTCGCCAATTAGAACATTTGGCTTTATTAACACTGAATCTAGGTCTTATTTTAACTTTATCCTGCACTACAGTATTAAGAGAAACTGCAGAAATATTTCAGAGGCGCAAAGTTACACTTACGTTATCAAGGAACTAAGACTGCGATTGCTTGGATGCATGCTGGCTATTTTCCAGAGCTCTGTTTGGGTACGACAAGAGTAATGTGCATTACGGTAGCATGCACGCTACTGCAATACAGTCAGAAAATACCGCGAAACCTGAATGATAGTATTTCTCCATGAAGAAATTCAGAACACCAAAAAAAATAAAAAGAATAAGTGACACAAGCAAAGAAATTTAAACAATCAATCAAGAAGCACGAATCCATATTCGACCACAAAGTACACCGCATGAATCGAACCGTTACTTTGTTCAGAGGAATAACACTTAAAAAATATACCGAACTGTAATGCTGGTGCATTTCATTTTAGCGTTATTAACAGATTCAAGAATCATTTTACAGTCCAATTTCTGTATTTCAAAACATCTTACGCCACTTTCTTTCTCCAATAGCGTTGAATGCATTCACATATTAACACAGCGCCAACAGAAAGAAGTGAGATCATAGAAACGCAACACTTCTGCACAGGACAGGCATAAAGAAGTCCATAAATGAATTTGCGCTTGTCACTGCTGCCGTCTAAGACTTCAGAAAGGGTTCATGAAACAGCCTGACATTACTGCTAGAAACTAAACAAGAAAAAGGAGGTAAATTAGCAGGATCCATCTGCAGACACATCTGTTCCATTTGGAGAGTAAACAAGCTCTTCCCTAAAATATATGTAAAGGCAGCACAGCCTGTTGTGGCACACAAATGTAATCAAATCATTAACCTGCTTAAAAGTACAAGAAGCAGCGGCACAAAGTTTATACGAATATAAAGTTTATATACCCAGGAAAGGTACCAAAGTATTTTTTAGGATTGTTGCAAACGGGAAATAAACTGCTTCCAGTCTCTCCAGCCTTCACTGCCTTTGTAAACCTCGTTTCCTCCTCGCCCTCACCCCTGTTGGGTCAGTTGTTGACAACTACCTGAACCGCCGCTTTCTAGGCTGCATAATTGGCTGTCTTTGTACCTGAAGCTAGAGAACTAGTGGAAAAAGTCAACATCTGCGCAGAGAAACTAGGGAGTCCAAACCTGTATTTTACACAAATTCCCTGCAGGTGCAAAGCCTGAGATACCCTGTTAAGAGTTCTGAAATCGGAAGTATTCACCGCATGTTTTCACACTCGCCTTAGCCAAACAGGTACTAAGAAGATGAGCAGTTACACCAGAGGATGCAGAAAAGGAAACGCCAAAGAACAGCTCAGCAGTTAGCATAGCTTAAAACCCTTAGTAAGCAGAGTAGCATCTTCAATTTGGAGCGCTATCATCTGTTACTGGATATACATGTACATATAAATTACAAGCCAAGGGATGCAAGACCATTACCCTGACGTTGCTGTAATCTAAATATGTGCAAATACGCACGCAGAGGTGCAAAAAAAGTGACATACAGAGCAGAAGTTAATCAACTAAGACTTCAATTCATTACTTTATTTTTTTTTACATTAAAAAAATTACAACGTAACAAGGGTTTGAAAAGCCAAGTAAACCTGATTTCACACACGCACACACTTGCTAAGTCACAGGGTTCAACCGCTTGAAGTGATATTTTCTGATTTTCATCAGGATTTTATTAAACAATATACACATTAAGAGCCTCATGACAAAGCCAGACACATTTTTTTCCCAATCTTTAAGATGTGCAACTGAATACGCAGAGATTCTTGTGGAACTTCCAACTTTCCCCTCAGTTGCACGAGACACAGTTTTGTTCATTTGACTGCAATTTCCTTGGATGTGTCCACCTAGAAGTTGTCCAGTGTTACACATCACCTCCCCCAAGCAAAGTGAACGTATTACATAGTATTGCACAGTTTTGTTCGCAGGGCCATAGATAATAAATGGATCCCTTCGTAATTTCACCCACCCGATGGTATAAAACCTGATGAAGCTGGAATCCAGATGCCACAAACAGTTACAAAGAAATGGAGAAGCGGGTCACTGGAAAAAGAAAGTATAGCTTCTGGAGTACGTAAACTTTATAATGCAAGATTCTTCAGCAGGTTGAACTGCTTGAGGTGGGACAGATCATCAGTGCTAATGGCAAAGCAAAAGCAAGAACAGGACAATTTTAAGGCAAGTCCCAGAACAGGGAGCTATTTACTTTCTAGGCACGATTTCAAGCTATGCATCAAGGCTCCTGCGTTATCCTTTATATTGTCGGTAATTTATAGAACAGATTAACAATACAAAAAAATAGTCTAAATATTAAAGAATCCACTTTTAGCTGAATTTCATTACTTACAGCTTGTATTTCATCACTTGCAGATTTATAAACATTTCTTAGCACTACTGTTGTTTTTCAGGCCCACATAAAGCAGTTCTAGATCTATATTGCTCTCATTTCTTAAAAGTAGTTTTGGTTGGAAAATGGTTAAATTCAAAATAATTCCTTCTATTGCAGATCTTTCTACATTGAAGATCTGTACAATAAAAAAGGGGCAGAGCAAGACCTTACAAAGACAACTGTTTTCAGTCAGTTAACTCCAATCTGCAGTACATTCATTTTAATCTCACACAGGAGGATACAGTCACTGCTCCCACTTACCCCTGCACAGAGGACTAGATACAATCCTCCAACACCTACACTTCAGTTCCTCTAGAATCAATGCATTAAGAATTGGAGTTGCATATCTGAGGGCAGAAACTGGCCCACAGCCGTCAGTTAGAAGTGGTGTTTACTGAAGATTTAGAACTTACCTAAATGCCACATGAGATTAATACTGCCAAACACAAGACATGCTTTTGTGAGCCTGGGAAGACGTTTGGCAGGGGTGTAACAGTGCCTCTGATGTGTTATGCTGTTGTGTGCACCAGTCCTTTGAATCACTTGCATATGAGGAATGTGTGCCTGAAGTGGGACACGAGAGTACAGCTCTGTTTATTAGGACAAACTGAAATATAAATTAAAACCGAACAAACCACTATTCCCTGAAAACTGGATTTAGAAGGCTAGGTCTCACTTGAGATCAACTTTCACCATAATGCTCCTCCTTATGATTGACAACGGCACCTAAGTATATACTTTTTATAAAAACACACAGGTAATTCCCCAAACATTTATCAAATAAAAAGGGTTTAACAAAAATGGATAATTAATCTCATAAAATAAATTACAGTAGCATGACAACATTTGGCTTCTTTAGTGTGACCACGTGCTTTTCCTTTGTTATCTTGCTGTTAAGACCATTACTGATCCAGTTCGTGTCTCTGAAAGTTAATGAGATGTCTGTGACGATAAACGTATAAAACTGCTTGCTACAAGCAAATGTCTGGTATCAGTTTCACCTGGTCACAGATTATATGTAGACAGCCTTCTCTGGCCCCAAATAAATATTATATAGTATTCTTGCAAGTTCCAGCATAATTAGACTCAAACAGAAAACTCAGGTCCTCCTTTCTTTGCTCTCAGTAGAAGTCGCCTGATTCGAAATCCTGCAAAAGGATTGATCCACAGGAGTGAAGGCTGACCCCCAAAAACAGACTTCATCCCTTCCCAACGTAGTCTTCGCTCCCATGTTGGCTTTTCACTCTTCAGTCTTTCAATCTCCTGTATATAAACAGACATGCAGTGACACACTGTTAAGTCCAAAGTTTAAAGTCTAATAGCAATTATCAAAACTGATGACTATTTTGCATTCTTTTAATTTATAGCTAGTGAGCTGATTAATTTCTTACTCTTACTTATTTAGTAAGGAAGAAATAAGAATGGCTGATTTAGCCCTGTGGGTACAGGGCACAAGACTTAGAACATAAGATGTGTACAAGAAGGTTGGTCTACCTCAAACTGAAAGACAAAGTGACCAGAAAAGCTGATGTTAAAGTAGAGGATCTGCACGCAATATACCCACACTAGAAGTTGTTTACTCACTTAACAAAACCAGACAATAAGGCTTCCAAGAAGGCTCTAGTACTGCAATTACTGAAGCTAGGCTTACCCTCCCAAATGCATTATTTTGATGATCATTTTTTGTACTTCCCATTAATGAAGGCTGGATATTTACCAATTGTTTTTCACAGTTACTCTTCAGTACAGAAGTACACTTTTAAACAGCCTCACATGAGAAAATTCTGAACAGCCACAAGATTCAAATTCCTTATGTTTCCCGTCAATTATCCGTCACAAATCCTCCTCTCAAGGCTTAAGGCTGCAGATCTAAGGGCAAGGGAGCCAATCCTCCAAACTATGGTTATACTCTAATAAAAGTGTATCAAAGTAGAGGAAAGTGTGAAGGCTTGATACAAGATAGCCAGTTCAAGTGTAAACCTGAGAAAAGCAGACATCTCTCATGACACATATCAGGAGTTTGTGATAGTTGAGAAGTGCAAGTCCAGACTGAAGTCAGAAGCTGTGCAACCTTTGTAATCGAAAACCTAATTATAAAATTTATGTCAGAAAAGCAAGTAACACAAGAACTTCTGTTAGAAAGCAAACCCCAAGAAACTATTTCAATCCTTACAACTGTAGAAAATAAAAATTATGAGCTATTTCAGATTTGGGGTTTTCTCCAAAATAAGAGCCTCCCCTCAAGCAAATAAAACAACATCTAACCACATCTTCCTAGAATAATTGTTAGAGCATACAGAAGTAGAGGTCTTTACCGTTTCGTCATTGCATATTGAGTGGATTTGGGTGCCAAACATGACTGCAGTGAAAGTGAGAAACAGAAAACCCTCAAGGCACAAGAAGATCATCAGGATCACAGTTACGGGTGGGGAGAAGTCACTGCATTCTGTGAAAACGACATGTAGTTATGAAAAAAAATTAAAAAAAAATCTATAGAGCATGTTCATACTGTGACATCCCCTCTTCAACAAACAGCAATAAAAGTTAAATATCTGACACCTGAAACAACATTTCACAACTATAACAAACTTTTAATTTCTAGCACTGCAGCAGCTTTATTTGCTGCCCAAGGAAATAAAGGATTTTAAGGAAGTAACACTTTTGGCTTCCTATACAGCACATAGTACTGCATTACTGCAATCCTGCCTCAATATTTCAAGGATATCAAATAAATGTTTGCACATGAGACGATTTAAGTACTCGGAACTGCACATATATAAAGATGAGCGCAGCTTGAAGTTTCATGCATGACAAACGCTGTAAAAACCATCACCACTGACAGCTCTGACTTGCTAGTTAATCCAGATGTTCCATTTTGCTGCGACTGCTTTAGTATTTTTTTTTTTAATTCACCACACAAAGCAATCAGCTTCTGATTTACACTTACAGTCACATCTCTGGAGATCCCCTGATCAACTGATTAGCTCAATTATAGTTAAACAAAGAAGAAATGGAATAGTATACAGGAAGCAGAATGTTTCAAGTAAAAAAAGGACTAAGAATCCATCCATTTAATGGAACATCCAGCAAAAACCAGTCACGTGGATTCCCCTATTGCTTCAGGTACCAGGAAGAACATATGATCAACCATCTTCTGTCAAAAGCACAAGATCTGAATGAGCTCTGGCACACTGAACATTAAGAAATGCAAGTCAGAGCCCTAAACAAACAACTGGGACAGTTTAGGAAATTTCTTTTCTACAGGAGCCCCACAGTTGGCTCCATAACAGAATGAGGGAGAAATTTGTTTAAGTTTCAGCTGTTGTTCACAGAACTGCGGTGTGACACACAAAGCCCAGCTGGCAGCTTCAGGTAACACAGTGCTGAGGTGGTCTGAGGACCAGCTATCTGTTTCCTTCCTATTACAGAGGTGGTAATTTTTTTACTATGTGGAAAGGGAGTGAGAATGCCCTTGACAGCCACAGCTCTTACAGTGAATGACTACGGGGCGGGCGCGGGGGAAGAGAGAGATGGGTAAACAGGTATGAAACATTTTCAGGACCTCATTTTAAAAAGATCGAAGTCCTGTAATATTTCATACATGGGACTGAAATAGGTGGAACGTTACAACTTTCCCTTAACATCTGCTAGATTATGACAGTGAAAGTTAAGTATTTGCTTACCAGTCCACTGCCCTCGGACACAGGAGAAAAACTGAAACCCACACAGTATGAGCGCATGAGCTGAAATTAGGGCTATATACATCTGGAAATAAGAGAGAGTGCTTACTTTTGACTGCTGCCAGGTAGTAAACCAGACATTCCTTTCAGCCAGCCTTCACCACTGCACAGCGAATATACTTTCCTATTTCAATTTTTAATTCAATACAATGATGTAAAAACAAATTCTAATTAAGCTTGACTCTAAAAATGTGGGCAACAATGAAAGTTTAAGGTTTACCTCCCTAAATCACAGTACCATTTCACTAATTGTTACTATATAAAACACAGCAAAATTAAGATAGTTTAAAATAACAGCACTTTACAAAACAGATTAAAATATGTATGAGTAGAAGTATCTTCCTGCTTGGAGAATATCTTGCACAGAAGGGGGAAAAAAAACCCAACACAAAACATTTGTGTCCTTAAGCCATTAGCCACTAATAAGCACAACCAAAATTGTTATGATCAAGGTAGATTCATACTGAGATCAAGCTGCTGTTGATTTTCACTTACCGTAAACAGAACAAAAAATCTCTGATTTTTCTCCCCCACACAATTATTCACCCACGGGCAGTGGTGATCCATCTTTCGAATACATCGTTTGCAAATACTAAAGGAAAGGAAGAGAGACTTCTGTTGAGAAACAATACTTCTCATTTTAATGTAGAAACAAGGGTATCCAGTGGTCATAAGATGATGTGCTGCAATCTTTCTTGATGAACTGCAAACTGATTTTATTTGCATTTCTTTAAAGAAACTATTTGCTCACTTACAACTCAGCTTTTGGTTGTTACAAAACTGACTGTGTAGATAAGATCATCTTCACATAAGAAAAAGAGTATGAGAATCATTGCATATCCAAACACACAATCAAGTGAATACAGTAACTTGTTTTAGACACTCGTGGCACTGAACGAGCAATGCTTCAGTTCTTTCTAGATTCAGTATTAAAAAAAACCCCTTCCCTTCTGGATAAGCTTTTTCAGACAGAGTAATTATTTCAAATTTACAGACTTTCAAGTTGTAAATTTAGTTTGTGAATCAGGAAAAAAAAAAAAGAAATTCACATCTTCAAGAGAGAAATTGTCACTCTTGAGGTTTCAACTGGCCATATAGTTCTAAACATATGCAATCAAAATCTCAACTAAAGAACAGCTTACAGTGTCATGCCTCACCTCCTCAACATAAAACAAAAATATTAAAACTATAAGCAGCACACATTCTTTGCCTACCTGTTAATGAATACTTAAACACTACTGTTCTTTGCTAGTTCTGCAACTAATTGCTTAGTTTCTACCCAGTTTTGAGTAAAGGTTATTACCAGAAAGAAAAGTAAAATATTTCAGTAAGTCCATTTTACATCTGCTAGGCCATACAGCACCAGAGGGCTCATTTCACTGATATTCAGGTCCATCTGCAGTCAAACATGAACAGTTACACAGGAGAAACAGAACAGTTGCAACATGTGTTGAAGTTCTTCCATAAATCAATAGCTTAAGAAATGCTGATGTTACCGTTAAGTCGGCAGATGAAAAACTCTGAGACGCTATTTGGAGTTTTAGAAAGCAGGCATTCTTTAGTGCGGCGCCGGGTGCTAGGTGGTATTCCACAAATGAAGCACACCTATGCCGAGATCACCGTTACATTTATACACAAAAATTACAATGATTGGGTAGTGATTTACATATAATTATAATATCTGTTGTGTCATTCTCTTCTGTTACTACGCTTATGCAGGGGAAGGGTCTTCACCTGGGGAAGGGTCTTCTTGACCTGTGGGTGTGTTTTTTAGTATTATAATGAAGGCAGTTCACTTCAGGATACCGTAAAAGTAAGTTTTGTTGCCAAGTTGGCCAGCTAGATATCTACCTTGCCAGGTTGTCAAAACACTCATCCTATATACAATAGAACCTAGGGGCTCTGGTTATGGTCTAGAGGGTCCAGAGAATAGGGACTTGAAGCAACACAGCCTCGGATAACAAGTAACACAGCAACCCCTACGTAACGCTAACATAAAGACTAATCAAAATGTTCTTATAGTCGCTTATTCACTATCAAACACAAAATATAGAAAGATTCAATAAAAACTTATGATAATCTTCAACACTGATACTTCATTTTCCTAGCTTTGTGCTTAAGATAGCCACACACTCAAAATGTTCCAGATTTGCCTGCAGAACATCCAAAATACTAAGCATTTTCATTGCAGCAGTTACAAAGCCAAATAAGCCTAAAAAATGCAGGCACTATTATTCAAAACCCTTTGTTTTTAACGCATGCTTATTTATGTACGATATCTATGAGTGCTGCAGTGACAAGCCATGAAGTAAAGCCAGATGATTGTCGCTAGAGTGAAGAAAGGTGGGGTAGGGGTTGTGGCGGAAATCAATGCTCCAAGGCATAAAATAATTTTTAAGTCATTGCATATGCATGATTAAAAGGTAATTCAGCAAGAGGCAGAACATACTCCTGTGCAGGTTATAGGAGAGAATCCCAAATCTCTCACTGCTCCTCTGAAGCTCCCTTTGCCCTCAGCTATCATAACCCAGCCCCTACATTCCCACTGCGTCTTGTTTTATGGACATTAAAGATGATTTATCCTCTGAGGCAAACTACTTTTTAAATACTGCCAGTTACACATGAAAATCCCAACACCATAACTAAACACCGCAACCATTCTCTAGTGCAGAAGAAACAGGTATCACTCCAGAGAAGGCATTCAGAAGGCTCTCCAAGAGTTTTTCATTTCACAGCTTGCTCCAAGTTCAGCCTCTCATTAATTTCCCAAGCTCTGTGGGAAGGTGAGCTAACTCCAGTCACCCCAACCATGCAAACCTCCTAACGTAACACAGAATATATACTATCACTCTAAAAAGAATATTAATGTGAAGTACTGAGTAAAATCATATCCAGACTCAATGAAGCCAAACACTGGAGGATGTGAGGTGGGCAGGACACACTTTTGCTCATTCAGTATTTCTCACAAGCCCACGCAGAGCTCTCCAAGACATCAGATGTCTGGAACCCTGCCTTCATTTCTAATCTCACACCATGATTCAGCCAACACTTCCAGCCAACAAACTCGCAGCAATGCTGAAAACAACGGTCCTGCCTTCTTCCTACCCCCGTCACTTGTATTCTATTCCTTCTTTTGTCCAAGCACAGATGTTCACGCGGCAAGAGTTTGGGGAAGTCACTCCATTAGCTGCAACTGGGGTCATTTCACTGTGCATGAACACTCACGCCTCGCAAGAGGAAGGAGCAATATGGTAGTGAGAACAAGGAGCTGTGGACAAAGGAAGGTCTTCTCCAGCTTGGCACTGCTGCTGAATGCACTCAAGCAACTGCAGGTGCAATTACAGTTTTGAATGCCAAAGATAACATTCCGAAAGACACAGCTAATGGCTTAAGAGAAATTGGTCTGGATAACAGAAATTCACAGGAAGACTGATGCAAACATCTCAGTGACTTGATTCTGAATAACAGTTCCCCACATGCAAACGCAGGCACTCAGAACAGGCTAGAAATAATGACAGCTGTGCTCCTTTAGTGAAAATGAAATAGCATTCACTCAGGATAAGCCTCATTCTTCCTTATGCTGAAAATGTTAACTGCTTAGTAAAATCTCAGTTTAATGTATTTCACTGAGGCTAGATATTTAGCTGTAAATAAAGGGGTTTTGTTCTTTTTCCTATCACTAATGTGTATTATGAAAATATTTTTCTTCCTCAGAAGAACTTCTGCTGCAGTGTTGCACAACAATTTTCATAACTACATCATAAAAGCCTCTTCTGTTAATAATTTACTACTCAAACCATGCACTGTGGCTTTGAGTGTAACTATTTCCCAACAGGCACCAGCTTCAATTTCCATTTTCAAGTCTCTTCTATCAGCAAATTGCCACTTTGACTACTTGGGACTAGACCATCCTTTTAATGTCCTTGGAATGCATCTGTAAGCCACTAAAATGTTGGCAGTATAATCAAACCTTTTTTCTATTCAGTACACTTCTGCAGTGCTAAATCTATAGCAAAGAATCAGATTCTGGTAGCTGGTCTATGCAGTATGTATTCAACATTCAAAAAATTACAGAAAAATCCTTTGTTTTACTTAAGAAAAGTTAACAGCAACTACTAGTAGCATGTACTGTATGAGTAACGGAAAGAAAGGCAATTAAACCAGCTATCCAACTGCTGAGAAAAACATGACAGCAGGCTTACGAAAGGATAGCACATACACTTTCAGGCTCTGGCTTTCTCTTTCAGATGTTCTGTGAAGCCAGTTATGCACTGTGCAAGCATTAAAATGCATCCTTTGCCCTTATGTGGAACATCTCGCAATGTATTTTACCAAGGCATAGAAAAGTAAAACAATTCACAAGACGTGCAAAGCTAGGTCCCTGAACAAACGGGTTAGTGAAAACAAACCCTTTGAAAGTATCATAGATTTCCTTCGCTATAGACATTACCTATTCTTGCCCTGCTTTAACAATAAATGCCACTCAAATTCTTGCTGTAAACAATGTATTCGAAGTCCCTACTTAGCTTATTTTTATTCTTCTTCCACGAAGAAATAATAATTTTTCAATCAACACCACCTTATCTGGGATCACAGGCTACTGGAACATCCAAGATAACACAGTGCCTGCTGTGGATGATGGTCCAGATGTACCCACAGAGCTGCAGCAGCTCTGGGCTCTCCAATATTCCAGCTTCTTTACTCATATGTAGAGTTCAACATAAGATGTCTTCATTTAGGCCTACTTCCAAATTAGTAAATCCTATCGGGACCGAAGATGTGGGAAACACTTTACAAAGATACCTGCAAAGTCTCCGTAGGAGCCAGCCTAAATCTGAGATGAGAAAATTAGCAAGATCCAACCTACGCTCAAGCAGAGGCTCTCAGGTGTCCCTTTACCGCATCCCACGAACACAATGCCAGGACATCTGAACAGACTGCACAAAGCTGTTCTGGGATCCCCAGAGATTAACAGCTTATGTTCTGCCACAAGAAAGCAGCTGCACCACTTCCACCCCCAGGCCCGCCGAGCAATCGGTACAGCTGTGTTCTGTAACACTCTACTAGAGCTAATAAAGCCAGCCAGAACCAAACTCGTCACACATAAAGGCAGGCCTGAGTTCTGCACCCGTGCAAAAGCTAACCTACAACACAGATAAACTAACTGAAGATAATTCTATACTTGGCTATTTATACATGAAACTTTTCCCTTCACACTCCAGCTACAAAAACCCACTCACATCTGAGAGAAGAACAAGATTTCAGTGCCAAGGCAGAGTATTTATAATGGAAATAGCTTCTCAGCCCTAACTTTCACACAGATAAGTGACATACACTGAGACATTTAATTTAGAAACCACAAATTTACAGAATAATTTGAGAGTCCTGACAAGACTTCACTCTGTTCTTTTGACGGGCACTAACTCCAAGACTTAAATTTAATATGCCACACAATTCAATACACATCACTCCTCACACCTAGAGAGAGCCACCAGAAACATTTACATATTTATGTAAGTCTTAATTATGCAGGCGTATCTATTTTCAACTCTCACACAATATACATTACAAATGCATATCCACAGTGCCTGAAAACTCAAAAGATTGAGAATTAATTAAAAATGGATACATTTACTATCTCTTCCACAGCATGTTAAGTTCAAACTACCATCAATTCTGTCCTTATTAAAATGAATCTTCAATAAGCAGAAGTGCATTTAACCAATTATGCATACAACTTTGGGAAAATAATCTGCCAATTCAATATAACTTCAAATGACGCACTACAAAGACAAGACAACATAAATTAAAGTGATGGTTTAATCTGTATTTTCTTAATTTAAGATGGCAGGAGTCATTTCTTAAATCAGCTTCTATCAGAAATTTCCTTGAGATTCTTCCCTTTGCCCCTGCATTATCAACAGTACAGCACAATAATTAGAATGATGTACAGGAAAAAATATTCACAGATCAAAAAGCATTTAAGACACCACAGTATGAGTATTTTTAAAACCTCTTGAGTCTCTTGCTTCTTTCCCCTCATCCACATTCATTTTTGGCCACAGTATATCATATTTATAAAATACTCTGCAATGTATGAATTTGAAAGTTTACTGGATACCAAAAGAAATTTGTGGGAAAAAAATTAACACATAAATATCAGGAACATTATTCCAAGACTCAATATGCGTAACTGCTTTAAAGAAAATTATGGCATACCTGCAATGGTGTGCACGTTCAGGTTTGATACTACAGCACTTTGGACATTTGTAGATCACTTCTCCTGGTTTCAGTTGCAAATTATCCATGTATTCTTTAGTGGCATTTCCTTTGGGTACAGCCCCCTGAAATCATTTCAAGGAGAGAAAGCTTCTTAAATGGTATGAGAGCATTTAAAAATACATTTTATAGACTTCATACCAGTAATCTCAGGATAATTGCTGACATAAGTTCATTTACTCAAAGCTAGTCTGCCATAAGCCAGAATCATTTCCAAATGAATAAATTACCTCTGCTTGACCTCAAATTCAGTTTTATTTCAGCAAGACTCATCTATGGCCAAGTGTTAGCATAATTCTGATAGAATCTGCCATCACCAGCATACATAAAATGAAGAGGAAGACACATCTTTACATGCAGATACAAGCACTACAGGTACAATATTTGCTGAGAAGTTACTCTGAATGAGCACTACTAAAAGACATGTGCTTTCTTACAGCAGCACGTTAATTGTTGTAACGTTTGACTATCAGGCCAAGCCATCCACGAAAGTTAAATCAGCAACAACTACTTGAAAGATGTTATTTCAACTCTCTGAATCCAAGATTTAGCCACCTGCCCCACATACACAAGTTTTTGAGAACCAACAGTCATTCTCTTTTCCTTTATACTTAAGCTTTTAGCTTGGACACTGTCACCATGAACCACCACTGGCTTCCTTATTCTACATCTAGTATTGTCTGCTGCCTTTTGCTACTGTGAAAGTTTGTGTAGCTACACGGTAAACAGTTGAAGGAACTGATCCAGAAGAAAAACAACCCATCAGGAAAAGAAATGATTCTTTAGTGATTAGTTCTCTGAGCTGTTCACCACAGAGCTGCATTAGCAGCTGTTTCAACGCAATGAGGAAGATGATGAACGGACAGGAAGAGTAGGCAGGATTGCTTCTGCCAGTAACAGTATTAATCTAAAGCCTTGCGAGATGGGAATCTAACTTTGGATTAGTAAGAAGAAAATAATGGAAAGTACCATTGTCACCTTGCTTATTTATAGAGCTAAAGGCATATCTGTGACAGGAAGCAACTGTGAAATAAACCGGGATGTGAAATGAAAGTGCAATGGCCTTTCTGTACCAACTCCTCCAGGCCAGCACGTACTTCTCACAGGGATAGCCTTCTCCATGTTGGCTTAAATCATCTGCAACATTCTATAATTATTTCTCATTCAAAAAAAGCCCACTGGCAACGTCATCACTTTACATAGACACCTTAAGGAAATTTTTGGGACAGAATTAACAAACCAGCAGGCACTTCAGATTCAATTGCAAACCACCTTTCTACTTAGGCAGAAAGTTTTTCTTGCCTACTGCCTGGAATAACAATCTTGTGTTTGTATTGCCCGAGCCACAGCCCCAGTTCTGCCCCAGATGAACTCTTTAGCTAAGTGGTGCTTCAAACTTGAGCCAGCTGGCCTTTGCAGGGATACGAACCGAAAGAGTTTCTTAAACACTCACGTTGTATTGCTGAAGTGTTTTCTGCAATATGAATGTTCTCATTGAAGTTAATACTTTGGTGTAAACATGGTGAATTATCTCAGAGAGAACTCCTAAAGCACAAATTTATCTTGTTCCAGGTAAATTTATGCTTAGAAAACACATCTCACATTCACCGATTCGCCTGTCACTAAGGACGATAACTTCAGGCCACGCTTTTAGCATTCTGCTGATAAAAATATGGTCTATTTCAAAAACATCTTTCGTAGTCTCAGATAGTCACCAATTCCTTTCAATGAAAAATCTATTTTTATAGTTGTAAGAGTAAATTTAATTCACATATGTTTTAAGGCAGTTTATTCCTTTTTTCCTTCAATCTTAGTTTCTATCACCCAGTCGTGTCTTCCATTCTGGGAGTCAGCAGGAAAGGAGTGGAGAAAAAAAGGTAGTGATTCATCTCAATTTCTATCATGTTTTATCCATAAAGAACAACATAGGTCTAGAAAGACACACAGTTTTATCAGGACATATTTTTAAGCAATCTATCCTTAAACCATTAACTTTCTTAGCTGTCACAGTCTGTAGAAGTCATAACATTTCATCACTGGGTGTGGGCTCAGAAGTAAATCAAAGACCTAGAAAACCATTAACTACAACACCCTGCTGTTTTTTTGAACACTCCCATAACTTCTATATACACTGTTACTGTCTCAAATATCTGGAGAAAATAGATGTTTTTCCCCTCACCCCTCTCTCCCCAGATTTATTCCCTAAAAAGAGTAATAGATTTTAGTACAAAATAAACAACTGCATCTCTTGAACTCTTGAATTCAAGAGTAAAAGTCCTAAGAAATGAGTACTTTCGAGATCTCTTACACCTGCACTGTTCCAATGCGGGTTCAACTTAAATCTCCCTCCCCACTGACTCCAAATACCTAAACACAATAATGCACGAATCATGTAGGACAGCAGTTCTTACTTTATGTCAATATGTGACTGAGGTTTTTCAGCATGTCTACCTCTAAAAGTTCTTTCATGTGCCATAAATGGAAGGGACATTTCAAATGATACAACAGGATGAAGCTACAACATCTTATGAAGTTTTGAAAACAGATCTGATGAAAAAAAAGTAAGAAAAATTAGGACAGAAAAGACTAAAGCTTTGTTAGCTTCTTCAGAACCTGGGTTAATATTTAACAAATAAACTGTATTTCTCATGAGCCTACCTCTCCCTTATAAATTAATTTTATACTGCCTGCTCCTCAAGGCAAAAATTATTTACGGATTCATTAACAGAACAATAGGAAAAGTACAGATATCATCCCTTCAACTTGAGGGTTCTGCACCTAACACTACTCTTCCTAGCAGGAGGAGACTGATACCACTTCTCCAAATTTCTCTGCAGACGATGAGCTACAGGATAGAACAATCCAACGTCAAGGAACGATCGCATACTTACTGGATCAGTTAGCATAGTTCTCAGATGCGATGACAAAGCTAGTACTGCCAAGCAGTTAAAGAGAACACCGTTGATCACAGAGTACCAAAAGTCTTTGGAAGGCAGCAACATGACAAAAGTCACTACGAAGTCTGCATAGACAACCAGAAGCCATGTCATTATAGCACAGACCATACCACAGCCATCTCGGATGAACCAAACCCTCTCTGCCATGTCGGCCTCTGAGGAAGAGGAATCGTAGCTGTCATTTTCAGCAAGAAGCGGGTGGTGCTCAACATCACGGAACCTGTGCCCTGATGACTGCATGGTTTTCTGGCCTTGCCCTGTAGGAAGCAAAGATATCATTATTATGCGTGAGGAAACTGGAAATACAGGTGGCTCTTGCTTTTTACTTCAGTAAGATAAAACCTATCCAAGTTCAAAATAGATTACTGAGTTTTTTTATTAATCAAAACCTGAACAATTCTATGACTACATAAAGATGAAATATTTCTGTAATCAAAAGATACTAATTTACAAAGTTTCATCAACAATTTTGTAAGCCATTTACTGAGTTTTATAATCCCATAACTCTTTTTTTTGTTGTGCAACTTCAATGCTCGACAAACGGATTTTAGCATGGTTTCATTTCCATCTTGCTGTGCCTGTAAACCATTCTTCCCCTTTTGTTAAAAATGCAACCTTTTTCTTTTCTCTCAAACTAAAATGGCACAGTCTTCATTAAATTACAGCTCATGTCTCTCAGAAAACAGCCAATTACGGCACCAGACTGTTGACTTTTCATACTGCTCCAGCAATCCAGGGAAGAGCGGAAGGAAAAAACAGAATGGAAGTAAAGCTGTTGTAGTACGTTATTCACAACAAAAAACAGAGCAAGTTAGAAAGCAGCTAAATTTATTGACAAAAGTGCTATTATGTTGCAAAAAACCCAAACCTGTTATAAAGATGTATTGGATAACTTACAAAACGGTCTCAGATCAGACCAACTTAAGGGCAACAAATGGTAGGGGTTAAATTAGCATGGCAATGGATTACATGAACCAGATTTTCAAAGAACACATTAATTAATTTAATTTAATGAAAACCTCTTTTAGGGCTTTGTTGTTGTTCCAATGTGGAACAAAAACAAGACTTGAAACCTTAATAGTTTTCATAAAACCAGAATTATTTTCCAGGTATCTCTAACAAGCAAAGATACGGAACGGCAGAACTGCAGTGCTATCAACAAACAGGAGACAAATGAAAGCTTAAACATTATGCATCAAGAATAGCCCGCTACTTTAAAAGTATACTGTATTCTAAAAATCATATTGATTCATGCTATTAAAGACCATGTCTGAGATAAACTTGAAAGCATTATATTGACTGATGACAGTCACGCAGAAGTCTCCGTTTTTCCCCCTTGTTAATGGTAGCCTGTATATGACTGGTAGGAATTACGGCACTTCTGTTTACATCCCGAGACCTTGAATATAGGATCACTTTGTTAGTCTAAAATGATCAAAGTGACCCTTACCAGGTAACAAGACTCACACTGCGATAGTTTTCAGATGAAGCTATGTATTTCTAAACCCTTTAAAAAACTCTCAGTCCTATCTACCAGGAATCAGATAAACACATTCTGCCCAGCAAATTTTTCTGATTCTTAAGCCTTAATGCTAGAACTAGGCAGGAATAATCCAAGAGACTAGAAATGAAAACAAGTATATGCAAATTGCAGTGTAGAGATCCCAGAGCAACAGTTAAAATAGCTAGCCGAGATACTCGTAGGACATGGTTAAGCGTGGGCTACATTCTCTGGTTGTGAAACAGAACAAACTGAAATACAGCTCTGGTGCTTAGATTTAGTTGCTAACAATGCAATATCACAATTTCTAGTAGTTACACTGTGTTTTCTGTCCACATGTTAGGGTTTTTCGTTGTTTTGTTTTGTGGTTTTTTTATACAACAGTCCCCTCTCTTACCAGAATGCGGCTACTAAGCCATGGATGAAAGTAGTCACATACTAGAAAAATACCTTAGAAAAGAATAAACTTTACCTCCCTTAAAAGCAATTCGAGCTTAACTTAACCTAGATAATGCCCTCTTTTCAGCCACTTTAAGTGATTCTAATCTTGCCAAATGTTTACAGTTAAAATTACAACCTGTGCCAATTAATTTCAACAGCACTTTGGGACATCAACCACCTCTTGTGGTCAAGACTTGTAAAAGAAAAGTCAAGTTTCATGAAGCCTACCTAATTAGCAGCTGGAACATGAAGATAACTAGGCAAAATCAGCTATTATTTCATCAAAAATGGGCAGATAAAACTTTTAAGAAATGTTATTGCCTAACTTTTTCTCTCTCTAAAAAAAAAAGGACCCACAAAAAAGTATGTACAATAAACTCTCAGCTAAGCCTTGAAGTGTACAAAGAGCTGACAGCCAAGCAAAGTTATCACGCACACAAAATACCCAACAAATGCTCTAAGAGCCAAACTTCTTCTAAAGAGGTAAGTGGCAGCACTGCAGAAACAGTCAAATACAGCGCATTCACATGTTAGTATTTTGTAAAAATATTTCTTCACTGGCAAATTCTGTTTTTGTTAACTCAAATTTTGGGTAAATTCAACCAAATTCACAATGGCAAAAGTACTAGCTTTTTCCATCCCCCCCCCCCAATTTTATCTTTTTGTTTTAAAAAGTCAATACATAAGTAATTTGCAACATTTTTTCAAACAAAATGACTTTTTTTTGCCCCCACCAAAGAACTGTTTAGAAACCCCAATCCTTCAAGACCTCCTGCTGCGTAGATGTTTTGAAGTGTTTGAGAGAACTCAATGAATCAAAACCAACCTCTCAATTCTGAAACTGCCTACAGAACACAAATTTAGAATTCCTTCCAGCTAAGGTGCAATACCTCAGAAGAAGAAATATACAATTATTTTTCAATCAAGGCAAGTTTTCAGCTGCTCAAATCAACAAGTTACCTTAAATCAGAACAGACATCAAGATTCTGAAAAAAAAATAAAATCAGTATTTGTGTATGTCACGGCAAATGTGAATTTTAGATCAATTCTGCAAGCAGCTCCTTTAGCATACAAATGAAATGGCATAAAATTACTGTATTCATTTTGTTTAACTGTATTAAAAGACAACCAAGAAATTTTTTAGCACAACAGAAAAAACCCCACATACCTCACAAATGTTTGGTATGTTATTCTGACATCATGTCCTTCCTTTGGGCTATCCTAGGCTATTCACATAGTCATATCTGATGTAATCTGAAAAGACATCATCAACAAACTGATTAGTAAAGTGCTCTTGCTTCACCAGGAAAATAGCACCAATAATATACATAGATAGTAGTACTTTGAAATACGCTGCATGTACTTACAAGCAAACAAGCTTCTGATCAAGAGGAAAAAACATTTAGATTAAGCTATCAAAGAAGAAACACTGTTTAGAGTTTTTTAGTTTGAAGTAACATTATATGTCTTGTTCATTGTTTTTTAAGATGAGTTGGATATCCAGATTTTAGCATTACAAACAAACGTATCCAAAAACCTACTCATTTTTCCTGTTTGCCACTCCTGTATGACTAGGAGACAGAATATGCAAAAAATAATCTTTCTTGACTGTCTTCAGAGCTTACAGCAAGGTTTTTGGTAGCAGGTTATTAATAACAAGCATGCATGCCTAGCACTATTTTTACAATTGTAAGGTAAGATAGGAAAATAATTGTTTTAACTCTAATTATTAGACCAAGCTATGGCCAATTTAAAATAAAGAAGATACTAATTCCAGAATCTGTATATAAAATAAAATGGCCCACAACTATCCAAAGGGAATATGCTCTTAGAAAGTTCTCCTTGCTAGAATTCCACCATACAGGCAAATAATTACCATACGACTTATGATATACAAATCAGTATAAGGACTGAAATGCCAGCATAAGCCGTTCTAACCATGCTTAATTTTACAATACAAATGTTCCACGATCTTGAATCACATTCCTTCCTTTTCATAAGGACATAATACTCAAATCCAACACAGACTGTGCAAAGTAAGAGAGCATCAGTAGTTTTAAAAGTGTAGAAGATTTCCTTTTTCATAATGAAAGAAGAAGAGGAGGAACTTATTTTATTTAGAAAACCAGGTACTTCAAAGCTTGAAAATTTTAGCAGTTAACTTTTGGAAATCACCACGTGGCATTTGGAGCCAGACTGCAGCACAAAACCTTGAGTTAGATTTCTCTTTGGGGAAGAGAACAGAAGAGGTGTGGGCCTGAATTTCTGACTGGAAAAGTTAGTGACCACATGCATGCTGCACAGAAAGCGCTGCTGCACTGGTTTCTGGCAAATTAAGTTGGGACCCCTGTTCTGCACAACACCACTGACTGCCATTGCCGTTCTCTCACCCAGTGCTACTGCTGCAAACTATAACATCTGCCTGGCAATTAAATCCCCAATACGTGATCAAGGAAGATTTTCTTGCTTTGTTTTATATAGTACAGGATAAAATGACTAGCTTGGAGTAGGTATTTCAAATTTGTGTCTGATTAAAGTTGGCTAAAGAAGTATCTGGGTTTATTTCTTCATTTGCTTTATTTTCTAGTATTTAAAATAAGCTTTGTGACATGGAAGCTTCACTCTTCTATTTGGAAGGTTAATTTAAATTAATATATTTTGAGAGTAATGTAAGGATTCTGACATTTAACAGGTGTAGAAAATATGAAGCTGCTTACTTCTAAAGGAAAGCTTCTGAAACTAGCTTGTTACAAACAAACATTCCAAATACAACATTACTGCTGGAGTTCTTCAGTATACATTTTCCAATTTTCCCAATTCAAGGGGAATTATACCAATGCAGACTTCCCCTGAAAATGAGAAGCTTCTTGTCTTATTCAGACAAACTCATATATTCTATTGCAAGCTTAAAAGGTAATGCAAATGCTTATTATGCACATATAACTGCATGAAGCTACTGACTGCTTTCTGTTTTCCTTTATAAATAAGCTTTTATACTTTTGTTAAACAAGTTTTCACAATATTGTGAAATCCACAATCATTAAGTTGTCATTGACATGGCATTTTGTGGAAGCTAAGTAGAAACACACAAGACGACAGGTTGAGTGTATCACATTAACTTGCAATGTCACCCACCCATTCCCTGAGTCGAAGATGACAAGCAACAGAAGACATGCTAAGCCTCTGCAGGTGAAATATTAAAGTCAGAGTAATAATTTGAAATTGTTAACAGAGAATTCATTGACAAAACAGGGACATGATTTGTTCAGTCAGTTCCCTAATCCTAAATGCAATTCTGTGCAAAATTTCAGTGTTTATTGTAGCCTCATCAGTTACTGGTTTACGTGGAAGTGCCACCACAGTTCACCTTTTACGAGAATAATAGATTTAGTCACTCTCAAGCAATTTCTCCCTCCCCTTTCATCTCCCCTGCATGTTGTTCTCCTCTCCAGCTGCCTACACCATTATCCCCTGCCTTGGTCCCCTTCAAGGGGAAGAGGATCAATGTTTGAAAAGCACTTAGACTTTATGAAGAGCTAAGCATCCCCACTGAGATGCTCACAGCTTTCCTCTAGACCATTAATTTATTTGCTTCAATGCGTGTCCTAACTAAATTTACACTGAGTCTTTGTTGTATACTTAAAGCACAAACCTCCAGGACAAAGCATGACACTTTAATCTCTAATATGCCAAGCAACAGTTTTTACTTTGACTGTTTAAAAACCTTTATCTAGCATTGGAAGATAAAACTAAATTATTCAATGTTTCATGTAAAATGTCATCTGTTTGCACAGGTGATCGTATTAAACCTAATCCGATGCCATTCTACTCTTAGGCGTTATTTGAAATTCTCAGGTTGAGAATGTCTCATCTGACCTGCACCTCATTGTTAATGAAATGTAGGCCCAAAATGCAGGTACATTATTGGAATTAAAAAAAAAAAAACCAACTTTTGAAGAAGTTACATTACAAACTCATCGTCACTGGAAAGATGGTCTTGTAAAATGACTGTGCCTAAGATGTTTTTAGTTTTCTAATGGGGCTAAAGAAGATCCACTGCAACAGCAAATCTCCCTTCTCTCTAAGTTTACTGGAAGAAGGTTACCAAGGGCATTAGGAAGACGAATGATACAATACAACTATTGTATCATGAGGCCCCTGCGCTGTCAATGAAATAAAAAAAAAAAAGGGCCCTTCAGGGTTAAGCACAGTCCCAGGGTTAAGCACAGTCCTTTTCCCTGCTATTTTTTGAGGAAGAAAGGGAAAACTTTGTGGTAGGAAAAAAAAAAAAATCTAATTTTTTTTTTTTTTTTTTTTTAAACAGATATACAGATAAGAATTTATATACAGGCTGAAAATCCATCAGCTGTCAAAGCCTAAATCTTTTTTGGTCGCTTTTTCCTTCAAGCTGTACAACGGACAGTTCCTAAGATTCCTCACATTTCAGTTACAACACAGTAAAGAGAATGCTTTTATTTCAAAATTTCTGATTGCGTACTGATAAGTCAATAGCTGTAGGGACACTAGCAGATATTGCACACTAGAATAATAATCCCACAGCGCTTACATACGATGGATTTAAATCCTACCTGGAACGCATAGCATTGATGGCAAATCAAAATCACAGAACTGTAGTCTCATTAAAAGGTTACAGAGTAAACATTAACTTCAATAACTGCAAAAATTTTAAGTAAACCAAGTGGGCAAACCTACTACTGCATCCAATTCCGTGGGCAATTTGGACCATTCATTGCTGACAGATAAATATCCATCAGATAATGTCTAGAGATAATCACGCCTAATTTAGGTGAGTAACCTACTTTTTACTACAGATACATGCAATCCAAACTACAAAGCCATTTAATAAGTAAACTGTGGCTTGTTTCAACTTCGTCTCAATGACTGTTCTAGCAAACAACCTCACAGCAAACAAATAAAACTACTCCAATAACTACATCAACCAGGAACTGTCCTGAAAACCCTTTAGCTCAGCTCCAGCAACAGCCTACTTCTGTACAAGGAAAGGTACCAGGGCTTCAAGGCTGAACTTTCTCAGCCACCACATAACACGTGTAAGAACTGCTAGAGTAGCAAGTATTCAGAAGAACCAGTCCACCAACTACAATTCCAATTTAGCCCTGACAGACTCAACTTTTGCTATCTGTAATTACAAAGAGATATGCCCAATCTCAGCAATCTGGGACATACGCAACACAGTGCACACAACTCTGGAAAAGAGCAGCTATTCAGCTATTTCAGCTTGTGGTGGCAACCCATGATACAACTCCAAAGTGTCATCATTAACTTATCCCCAAATCTATCCCATACCCTCAGTGACATAGCTAAATCCTTGTTGCTTTTGCTCTAACTTAATATATTTTTTTCCACATTTATCTCATGAATTTCCTGTTTATGCCTCGTAGCCCGTCTTTGTACTGACCCATATCTGCTCTACTGCCGGCACACCGTGACACTTTACATTGGAAACACGTAACTAATGCGATGCTTTTTACATACAAACACCTGGCAACAAATTCAAGAGACAATCTTCAGTAAGTACATATTTAACACAGTCAAGTTTTAAGCTATTGTAATGATTCTCCTCACACCAGTCTCTTACTAAACAGCAAGTGCCAGGCCATAGGAAGACACTGGAATTGTTTCTTTTCAGCTCCGAAAAGGGGATATGCTTCTTCTGAATAATCTCAGAAAAAGGGTATATACAAGTAGTACTTAAGCATAAATATGGATATCTTACTGGGAAGCTGGTCATCTAATTGCTCATGTCTTTATGCTGGTAGCATCTTTATAAACATCCTCAAAAACCAAGCAATGAGAATTCAGGCTAAAAAAGTTACGCAAAATGAAGGAAAAAAAACTATGCATGTCTTCAGAACACGTATTTATAAAAAGTATTAAGGAGCTTTGCTATCAGCAATAAACCCGACATGTTTGTGATAGCAAGTCACTTTTCCATAAGCACGAAAATAACATCTGAGATGTTTAGCAAGGTATCTTTTTGATAACAGATTTTTTCCGCCCAAAGAAAATATATTTCACGAGACTTTGGTGCCCAGCAAAGATACACACTGTCTGATACACGAGGAGTTCACTGAGCTACAACAGCAAGGACAGAACGCTTCTGGATTAAAGAATAACCTTTACTTGAGAGAAGGACATGAACACAATCTACGGCTGGGCTTTGTATCTTACCTCTTTTGGAACAGGGCCACAAACTCAAATTCAGATTAGACTCCAGAAAGCTAGATGCTTAAACCAGTACCAGTATTGTTATGTAGAAACTGAGAGTTTTACTCCTTTGCCAATGGCAATTGGATGAATCGCGTTCTACTTTAGACTATAATTTTTTAACTCTAATTTTTGCATTCATCAATAAACGCTATATCCGCACACTCAATTGAAGATAGCTTGGGTATCACGTTTACTGACTGCACTGTGATATCAGGCTGGTAAGCACATTTTTCTGTCAGTTGTTATACCAATATCCACGTGTGATTCTTCCTTCCAGGTTCCAAAAAGTAATGTCATAGATCAAAGCTGAACTATTTTCACTAGCAATTTTCAATATCGATTAAAGGAGTGTTAAAGCCTTCGTTTCAATGGTTCCTCATATCAGACACATATAAAGCCTCACATTTCCTCTATGTTCTTCATCTTCAGCCTTTCAACTGCTGCAGAATTCTATCAATTTACTGTCCTTAAGAGTTCTATGTCTTCATAAAAGGCATAAAAAAGCAATCCATCAGATAGATACGATAGAAAATATACTATGTTAGAGCAAAACCAAGAAAGTTTTAGAGAGATGGGAAATATTATCAATTTATTTTAGCCACAAAGAGCTTTCAGCTATTTAACTCTAATCTAAAACTGCTAAAATTTTACATCAGTTTCATCTACTAATGAATCAGTACGACTCTACTTTATCTGTAAATTTTCAAAGTCAGAGAGCATCCACTTCAAAAGATCTAATTTAAGTCTGTTAATGTGAACAGTCACAGCGACTTCAACCTAATTATGTCTTCAGCAAAGCGAACAGTTACATCACTGTAATTCAGCGTCCTGATACCATTATACAACTGTATAAGTAGTATAGAAAATAGCCAGTGATTTCCCAATCCTTTTTTTAGGGCACGGACCACATACGTGCTGCGCCGCACGAATCTACCCTCTCATTTTGCAGAGCGTGAACTATTTGCATTCCCACTTTCTGCAAGTGCTGTTCCTCCCTGCTGGAAATAAGGGAAACTAGCACCACATAAATCAGCAGAACTCCCTAGAGCAAGTGCCGGGACAATACCGAAAAGCGCGGCGTGTCAAATGGTTGCTGTTCCCTCCCACGGCGGCAGCCGAGACTCGACAACACAAGTGTGCTGGGGCGCAGGGACACTTCCACTGCTGACCGATGACTTTTATTTTTTTTTTTTTAAATAACCCGAAAAGAGGCAGGCGCACAGCCAAGACCTAGAAACACCCCGTTAAGAACCGACACCAAACACCGGCAGGGACGGAGACCGACGGGGCCGCCCGGCCCTCAGCCCGACCTGCCCCAGGCGGGGAGGCTGATCCCCGCTAACCTTCCCCGGGGCTTCACCGGGACACCGCGGTCTTTCCCCACGGGGCCAGGGGGAGCGCAGGAAAGGCCCGCGGAGGCCGGGCCCGGGGAAGCTGCGGCGGCCGCCCCGAGGGGAACCGGCTCCGTGAGGGGAAGGTGGCCCGGGGAAGGAACGGGGGTGGATTTACCTCAGCGGCGGCGGCCCCGCTGCCCTCAGAGCTGCGGCTGGCGCCGTGCCGGCGGCGCGGTGGGGCGAGCCGGGGCCGAGCCCCCGCCGCTGGACCGCCGTCGCCGCCACCGTGCCCGTCGCCGGGCGCTCCGCGGAGCCGAGGACTCCCGGAAGCGGGAAGGGCAGCGCCGCAGGAGGCGGAAGCCGAGCGCCCCGCACTGCGCAGGCGCCGCGTCGGGAGGGACTGGCCCCTGGGCGCGCTGCGCAGGCGCCCACGAACGGGGGGGGGGGGGGGACACACACGACACGGCCGGCTGTGCGCATGCGCGCTCCGAGCGGGAGGGACGTCCTTGGCGCCGACTTGTCCTGCCGGGGGACGGTCCGCCGGCGCGCATGCGCGCGGCGCCGGCGGCGGGCGCTGCGCAGCGCCGAGCACCGCCTGGGCTGAGGGCCCGCGGCGGGAGCTGGCCTGCGTCCAGCAGCCGTACCCCCTCCGGCCGCTGCAGCTGGACGCTCTTCCCCTCAGATTTTCAAATAATCATGATTTGAGGATACCGTTGGATTCGTAGGCTTCTGAAGTGATACCGCCGTCGTAACAAGCGGTCACAGAGTGAAGACGCGTGGCCTGCTGACAGGGCGGCCTCTGCCCCCACGCTCCCCCGGCAGTGCCTGGGCCGTTAGGGTGCGGCACGGCCCGCCGCCTGCCCGAAGCCATGGTGTTGCTGCTTCCTTGGGGGAGCAGACACCCGAGGCACAGTCCGGCCTCCGTCCCTTCGAAGTCTTCACCACCAGCAGCGTTGTGATCCAGCGGCAGCACATCTACCCGCACCTGCGATAACTGAGCACAGATCCAGTGGGTTCTACTGAAGTTCTTCCAGGAAGGGTTTTTGCTTTATGTCTACACACGTTTTCGTGGTGATATTTCATTACAGTCCCTCGTTACTTCACGGAGTCTCAGGAGGATGGTTTGGCACCCAAGTCAAGAGCTTGTTCTGTGGCCGTTTACTAAATTTGGTCAACCTAGGCTTCAACATCGGTAGTTAAATTAGACAAAGTGTTCTATATGGAAATTCTACTGCATGACACTCATTCAGAACTTTCCACTGCGTATTAGGAAAAATATATACCTGGTAGCTTTAAAAATGAGAGGCAAAATAGCAAACCTTGGAGTGTGTGAGCTGATGATGCATTTAAAACACATTAAAAAGCTGAAGGGTGACAGGACAGCTCCGGCACGCTTCTCCATCCTGTTTTTTTCTTGTAGCATGAACACCATCTAGTGGGACATGGGCAGCAAGCGCGTCGGGGGTTGTGTATGCTGATAAGCACAACAAAATACAGCTGCCCACTTGTCTACGTGTGTTTCCACTTTTTTTCTTTGCATTTCCTTCTGCTTCTGTGCTGAAATATTAGCGACTTCAGAAGAACTTGCTTTTCTGCGTAGTCGTCTGTTTCCCAACAGCTGGGGTTCACACACTACAATAAATTAGTTAATCTAATGCCAGCCTCTCTGCTATTAAAATGAAAGTATGTAAACATCTACAGACACAAAATCATAGGAGCTGGTCTTCTTCCAAAACTTCCTTCTCCCTCCATGTTTTCCCTTAATATAACTTATATATCATTTATCCAGGAATAAAAACCAAATGAAGAAAAGCATTTTTTTTCTTGGGTACATACTTAACGGAGGGCAGGGTGCAGCGCTGCTTATAGTGAGCTTAGCCCTTGAGAAAACTGGAACGCATTGCCTTCCTTGTGCTTTTATCTCAGGATGGCCGATATATGACAGTTACCCAGAAGTGACAAAAAAAGGCACCGTGCTGGGTTTTTTTAACAGTTATCAACTAGACAGGACTCTGCATGTTGTCACGCCCGGGAGGTTGTGTACTTCAGCGGTTCTCACACATGCTTTATCAGTGAGAGGTTGTAATTCAGTGGAAGTTTTGCCATCGATTTCGGTGGAACCGATGTTTAATAACCTGTCACCACAGTGTAACTAGTGCTTTTGTCCACTGGATGGTGCATCACTTACTTCTGCAGCCCTGGGGCAGCCTAAATAGTGTTAGTCATACCGGCCATAGGAGGTTGGCAAACGGAGTACCTCCGGATGCAAATGCAGGGAGAAAAGGTGTATAGACAAGGCAGTTATTTGACAATTTTTTAAAGAAACGTCATGTATAATGACACGTAACTTAAATATAGGCTGAAACCAGGAAATTCTCTCCCAGATCTGAGCTTTCTCGAAGTACAGGCCTGTCTGGGTCTCATACTACAGATGTGAGTCTAGCCATTATTTCTGGATGTAGTTCTGAAAATCCAGTTACATTTGCAGCTCTCTGAGGAGGAGAGGCCACGATGCATTTTTTTTGTCTTGGCTTTGGTTTCTGCTCAAACACTGCTAGAGTGACTGGACAGCTTTGCACAGCAAATACAGTCGGTGCTCCCTGCAGTGCAAAGCTCTTGAGAACCAGTTTGGACCTCAGAGCTACACTTCATCTGATTTTGCAGGCCCTTGATTTCTGAGGGTGCCCAAGTATTTTTTTCTGATGGAGTATGGTCCTAACATACCAATTTCCTTTGCCAGGCAGCTGGATTTAAAAGAGGCAGTGCTGTTTAAAGTGTTCACTACGGAATGAGAAGTTTGATGGTCAATATTGCTGATGCTTAAGAGCAAGTTAGCAAATTCATGCTAACCAGAAATTCTTGAATTCAGCTTGCTTTGTTCTCCATATTTTTAGCCCCGTGCATCAGTTGCAGGTTCCTCATTTCCTCCCGAACTTAAAACCAAACAAATCAGTTGAATATTTTCCTCCCCATGTTTTTGCTAAGCGTGTAGAGCAGATCTTAGACTTGTTTTAATATGCACAGTGTTGGTTTTGCCACACTAAAAACATTACCAGACATGTCAGGACTTTGGTTCTTCTGCAAGTCCTGCTGGTTTGGAACCCATTTCCACAGCAAACAATATTGCCAAGATAAATTGTTTGCCAGAGATAACTTCAAGTCCTCAAACAAATTACCTAAGAAATGTTGAAACATAATGCGGCACGAAGCAAATTATTTCCATGCTTCCTGTCCTCGCAGGAAGGAACGGAGCTTATCTCTGTTATAGATTCCATAAAGACAGCCACAATACCTTAACCGATGCGTTGTTTAGACTATGGGAGTTTTTGAATACTTCCCATACCAGAGGAACATATGAAATATTCATGCCCCATTTATCCTCCCCTCAGAAATGCAAATACTGAAATTCAAATGATTTGTACAAGGACTCCAACAGTTTGCCGAAGTGCAGTAGAGCTGCTCGTGGATCGCATCAGGAAAAAAGGAAGAGTTTACAAGGATCTCTCATTTGCCCTAGGCCCTTACGTCTCAAGCAGACTAGTGCTGCTGCGGGTGTAATTACGTGCATGTTTGTGAAGTCCCAAAGGTTTGTCATTTGTGTGGATTTTTCCCCATTGAGTATTGCTTTGTGTCAATACTGTGTTTAAATTTTAACTGAGAATAAAAGCTGTTTTTCATTATCCATTCCCTTTGCAGCCTCTCTCTGTACTGAACCGTATCTGCTGTGCCGTGCTGCAGGTGCAGGGTGATAACATTGTGACACATCTCCTGTTTTTAGACCGTTTTCAGTCCCTCCACCACACAACCCGGAGCAGGAAAATAACCTTATTACCTCTCTGGCACCCTGCCTACTCTATGTGGTTAACTTTAAGACGTGGCCCTTGAATATTAACTGAAGCGATGGCGATTTACAGAAATGAATTTCTGAACCTCATTGTCTTAATCTCTGGTGCCTTCTGCTTTTTAGTTCCTGCCCTTCTACTTTTGATTTGATGTGGTCCATGGATAGCAATAAAGCAATACACAACAGTTGTGCCCGGTCTCAGAAAAGGGGAACCATGTAAAAATAAGGAAGCTTTTTAAGAAGAAGGTAAAAGGAACATCTAAGACACTAGAGGCTTTTGAAGGATAAATAGAAGCATGATCATAGAGGCAGAGTAAGTGCACATCAGTATCAGAAAAGACTAGATAAAGGGCAAAAGGAAGCAGCGGAGCCAAGCTGCATTCAAAGAAGAAAATCGAAAGAACCATAAGCACTGATCTGTTAAACACAAACCACAGCAGAGGTGGCTTTATAACCAAATTGAGGGACAATGGAGACGAGGCATAAAAATGTACAATAAGTGCTTTTTCAAGGAACAGGAAGTCCCCTGAGAAGTCTGTAGAGCTAACAGGGGGTCAACACGCTCAGAAAACCAAAGAAAGCATGGGTTCCGAGAGCCCCATCTTTCTCCAAAGCGAGATCAGCTACACCTCAACCACTCCCGAGAGGCTGGGTTTATTTTAGTGTAGGGAAATGAGACTAAATGCTTGATAATTGCAAAAGGAATAAAAAGATCTATTGCACAGCCAGCCAAAAGCCTTCAAAAATACGGCTTCTTTACCTACAAGAGACGCTGAAGACCCCTTCAGCTGTGCCTGCTGTGATTTTTTGGTTTTGGTGCCTTGGATGAAATGGGCTGCCAAGCCTTTTCCCTGCCCGTTGGCTGGAGCTGGCAGCGGGAGCAAGCGAAGGACCCGCTTACGTGAGAGCCCAATAAAACAGGGTCAGAAATCTACAATCTCTTGGACATGAGGAAAAATGTCTTTACTGAAAGAGTGGTGAAACATTGGAACAGGCTGCCCAGGGAAGTGGTTGAGTCCCCATCCCTGGAGGTATTTAAAAGACGAGTAGATGAGGCGCTTAGGGACATGGTTTAGTGGGCATGGTGGTGTTGGGTCGACGGTTGGACTCGATGATCTTAGAGGTCTTTTCCAACCTCAATGATTCTATGATTCTATAATAGGAACTGCGATCCGAATCCAAGAGCCGGGAACATCCACAACCTTCAGCCTCGGGGAGGAGCCGCTGGTATTGCCCTCACACCCCGCGATGGCCCCAGGGGGGAGACCCCAAAACCCACCTCTCCTGCACCGCACCACCTAACCCGGAGGATTTCCTAGAAACTTGGCTGTGCCCCTCCGGGGGAACTGCCTGAACTTCCCTTTCAGCGCTTCCATACAGCTGGGCGAAACGCGCGCCGAGATCACGTTTCGCGGGAGAAAAATTTAAAAACAAATTCTAAAAATAAATAAATAACTAAATAACAGGAGCAAATGCAACTTCCCAGAGTGACCTCAGCGCGCCGGCAGCCGGGACGAGCCCCTCGCGGAAACGACCGCCGCCGGCCCCGGGGACACCGCGCCGAGCGGCCCCGAGGCGGGGTTTGGCGGCGGCCGGAGCCGGCGCCGAGCACCGCGCCCCGCGCCCCGCTCCGCCAGCGCGCACCGCCCCGCTCCGCGCCCCGCTCCGCGCCCCGCTCCGCGCCGCGATGCTGGGGCTGCTGGCGCTGCTGGCGCTGCTGGCGGCGGCGCTGCTGGCGCTGCTCGGGGCGCGGCGGGCGGCCGCCCCCGGCGGCCTGGCCCCGCTGAAGCGCTGGGCCCTGGGCTGCCTCCTGCTCTTCCACGGCGCCTGCAGGCAGCGGGCGGCCGGCGCAGGTCCCGCGGAGCCGCGGCGGCCGCGACCGCTCCGCCCCGACCCCCACGTGAGTGTCCCGCCGCGGCACCCCAAATCCTGGGACCCCCCTCCCCGGCAGCGCCTTCCCCCGGACCCCCTACCGTGATACCCCCTTCCCTGGCACCCCCCGTCTCCCTGCACCCCTGGCACCCCCATGTTCCCCTGGGACCCCATCCCCAGCACCCTCACGCCCCAATCCCTGGAACCCCCTGGGACCCATGTTCCCCCATAACACCCGTTCCCCTTGGACCCATACCCCCATGGACCCATACCCGCATGGACCCACACCACCTCCATCTGCAGAGCCCACATCCCTCAGGGATCAGCACCCCTCCCTGCAACCCAGCACCTTGCATCCCCTTGGGACCTGCATCCTTCAGGAACCCCCATCCCCTGCATCCTGGTGCCTGGCACCCCCCACCGCCTGATCCCTGAAGCCTCGGGACCCACATCCTTCCCCCCCGCCTTCAACACATCCCGGGGGGGGCAGGTTGGGGATGTCACCTTGGCTGTCCCTTGCAGGGAGAAGGGTTACCTCTAATCAGGCCAGCTGGTGTCAATGGGAAAAAGCAGATACACTGTGGGATGCAGAAGCCTTTTATTTTAGCACACCTGGTGAATTGAATCTAGTTTTCCGGGTGTACTTGTCTGCTTAATAAATAATAAACCCTCTGTCTACAACCTGTACCTTGCCTGTGTTCGTGTACCATCCTGTCAAAATGCTCACTGTGCCTAACAGGGAGATCTGGGTGGGCTTTGCTGAATTATTTGGTGAGAGGGGGAAGCAGAAAGGCTGATGCGACAGGATTTCCCTCGGTTTTCCTTGCCTTATCAGGATTCGGCTTGCAGATGCCATCTGAGATTTTGGATCCTAAGTAATTTCTGTGAAAAATCAACTTCTTGCTAACATTTCCTGGAGCCTTCTGGGAATCCTTAAGTCATATTATTTAACAAATGCATTGAGGTTCCTGCTTAGCCTTTAAAAGAAAGAGCTGTTTTCTCGAGCTTTTCCTTTCTACTAATTCAGCTGCTGCTCGGGGCGTTTTGAAGTGTTTTGCCAATCTTGACTGAATTTGATAGGGCAGGAGTGACACCATCTTCCAAATCAAACTGACATCCAGGGTGGTTTGAGATAACAGCCAAGGGGTCTGTGATTTCCTCTCTGCTCCCTCAAGCAGCAGCACTGGAGCAACACTTACAAGAGAGGTCTAAAAACAGATCTGGAAAACACTTCCAGAAATGATGTCTCTCAATTTTTGCATTGGCATCCAATAGGCTCGCTCTGTATTTCCAGACTCTGTGCCCTCAAAATCCCCCCTTATCTGTACGCACAAGGGCAATAAGCGTCTGATTTCAGTATTTCTTTGCATTTTACGATGAGTAATTTTTCAGAAGCAGAACTTCATCCATGCCCAAAAATGCATACATAAATCTTAATCTCCACGTTCCAGCTTTTAATACTTCACTTTGAGTGAGTTCTGCACGAATACATGAAAATATACATCTGAATTTGAAGGTGGGGACTTCTGTGCCTAACAGTTTTTGTGATTTGAGATGTTAACTGGCCCTACACCAGCCCAGCTGCTAATTATGTTAGTAAAGTGCTGGGTTTCCTATGACTGACTTTCTTTCTCTTCCTTTTTCCTTTTCAGTTCTATATTTCCCCTAAGTGTAAGCTGTCCTACGTACAACCTGGAGCTAGGTGGGGAAACAGCACGTTTGTGGCTCAATTTCTTTCTTGCAGACACTCTTTTTGAGGACACATTTCCTAAGGATTTTGGTCAAGGGAACTTCTCGTTGCAAAATAATCATCTTAATTCAGGATAATATTTTACCTTGTCTGTGGCTCTGTGGCTAACATGCAATAATTATGTTCCCTCTCTAAAACTGCTTGTCATCTGCTTCCTCTCCGCTTTCTGTGTCTGCCCTGGTGAGGAAATGGGCAAACAAGAAAGGAAAAACGCTTTTGTGTCAATGAATGATGTGAGTGTTGCATGCCAGATTAACTGAATGTTTTCTGAGCACATGGACTGTCCTGTCTTATGAATGAGGCTTCACTGCTGCTAGCAAAACTCTCTGGCTGTTTGCCGGGGTGCCTGCTACCAAATATAAAAAGTGAAAGTAAAATTTCATTCCTGAGAAGAAACCTACGGAAAACAAAGAATTACTCACCTTCTCCCCCTCCTTTCCTGCCTCCAGCTGGAGCTGAAACCCATTTCCCTTTCCCCAGGCGCTTGATTCGGTTTACTTCGCCGGCTTTGCAGAGACCAGCAAGACCTTTGTGATCGCTCGTCTTGCCAAGCGTCCTAACGGGATCTGTGAGATGTGGCTCTTCCTGAGGGTGGATGGAGTAGGAGAGTTTGAAGTAAGTGGTGGTTGTGGGATGACATTCAAGAGCAGTGCTTAACTCCTGTCTTGAACCTGTGTCGGGATCCCAAGCAAAAATTAATGTTCTCTGCATCTTAGAGATTAATATTATTTATATTATTATTATAAAATATATAATATATAATTATTATAATATATACTATATATTAATATTAATATTAACTACATTAATATCCTAACAGTAAGACATTGGTGCTGTGACTAAAGACAGTGGTAGAACTGGCCAGATTACTGGTTATGTCTAATTTTTTGAGTAGGTGTCTGGCACTCATTCCCTTTTTCTCATAATGTGCACACAAAACAGCATTTTTTCTAAAAAATGTCTTGGTAAGTCTCCCAGGAAGAATTTGAGCATTCAGTCTTTCTGATAATGTGCAGCATGTAGTTAATAAGTTACGTTGTATGGTTATGGTTGATTTTTTTCCCCTTTTTTAATGAGTGAATGCTATAAGAACCGTTGTGGAATTGCCTCTTGCAAAGAGAAAGGAAGGCTTTTAGAGTTGTATGTACATCTGCTTCATTCTTGCTAAAAGGAAGACGGTATTAATCATATATTTTGCCTGTGGATTTCCCTTTTTGTTAATAGCTGACTACGTGGTAAAGGAGGAGGGAAGATCTGACATAAATTCCTTTGCTCTCAACTAACTATCTTTACGTTCACAAATTTGTTTTGCTAAGTAGTCATGACCAGAAAAAGCAGGAGACGTCCTCTTTGCAGAAAACCAAAGCAGAGAAGACTGATGTGCATTATTTGGTTTTCTAAGTAATATTTAGTAGAACGATACTACTTTGTGGCTTTGTCATTTAGAACTGCCAGCCAAGTTCAGGACCTTCTTAGATCCTTCCCTACAGCAACAGGCATAAGCTCTCCTTTTAGAAAGGTGGCAGCTTTAGAAAACAAGCCATATTTTTCAAAGAGCAGCTGAAGAGTTTTGGGAGCTTGCATGCACTAGAAATTTCCAAATTAGAGTTTCATCAAATTCAAGCTCAGACCAAATTACTCCCAAAGCCCTGCATCAGCTTGGCTGTAGGCTTGACAGAGTCACTAGCATAAGGAGCTGAGCTCTTACAGTGGCCTCCCTTCACACAAGTGATTCAGTTGTATTATCTGAAACAACAGCGTGTTATCTAGTAACTCAGGTGTTTTAGATGCAATTTTCCCTCTCTAATATCTAATTACCAGAAAGCAGGTAGAACTAAAAAGCCATTTCGATCAAATGTTCCTCCTGCAGAGGACCATCAGAGCAGGAATTCACCCATGTTGCATCCCCACAATTGAACTAAGCAAATGTTTTCCCGAAATGCCTTTTTAGCACCCACAACATCCAAACATGATGGTGAGTGATGAATCTGAAGAGATTTGGAGTGGAGGAGGGCTCACTATTGAATACTTAGAGCCCCAAACACGCTGGAAAATAAGCTTCGATGGATTTCTCAGGTACCGCAGCATGCTACAGTTTCATTTATCTTTATCTTAAAGACGAAGGCTTTTCAAACACTATCTGGAAATATATTTAACCGACTTGAACCAAAACCTATTTGGTAGCAATAGCACGCATTGATTTTTATGGAATGAAAATACAGCTAGCAATATCTGTGTCCGGTTTAGGGTTGTAATATAGCATTACTGTTCTGCCTTAGCACACAATAGTGTCATTCTTCTGCAGTGTCTCCTATTGCATCCACTTCCAAACGTGTCAGAAACATTTTGCTGTTTGTTTAGGAGCGATACAAAATTATAGTGCTTTGCCTTACAGAAAAGGGCCCTACCGACAGCGGTGGAGTGAAGAGGAAGGCGAACTTGTACCAGTTAAATTCTCTTTCCAGTAAGAGTGTTTCACTTTTGCTTTGGGATGTGTAGTGAGTTCGTGGTTAGAGATTTGGTTAGTTTTCAAAGGGTCATTTGCACAAGGTAACACACGAAGCCCCTGCCTCTGCTTTCTCTTTCTGTTTATGGACCCTGTTTGTCTGATAAAAAATGATTTGCTGTCAAAGTAGCACAGCATTTCTGGAGTAAGGCTGCATTTGCACCTCCAAACAGACTACGTGAGAGAAAGCAGCATGCTTTCGCTTGCAGCTCTGCCCTGCCAGCTTCCCTTCCTAGGTAATCTGTTGACTCTTGCAGGCTGTTGTCGCTCTTCTCGGTTTCCTTTTGTTTGCTTTCTTGAAAAGTAGTAACGTGCTACTTTTAGTAGTAACATAAAAATTACGAAAATCAGAATTTAGCCAATAATGATAAAATACAAAGATTGCCATTGTCAGAGTAGCAAGTGCACAACTTGGCCTACTATCACCTGGAAGTTAATAATGTCTTTTATTTTTTCCCCTCTTTTCCTAGTTGGGAAAACTTCACAGAAGTCTTTAACTTTAGTGTCGACAGTCACCCCAGCACATTTGCACGTGCTTTTGCCCAGGAACCGTGGACCATCGAGTTCTTCCAGAGGGTGAAAAAGTGAGAGGCGAGATTAATTTCTTCTGGGGTTAACAGTAATTTTTCTACAGATCCCTTCAGGGTCTGTCATGTGTTGTTTTAGAACACGATTTTAGAAGGTGGGTTTAATTTGAAGTGAGCTAATAAAGGACACGGCTCCTGTCAGGTGTCTCCTGGTTTCATTACCACACCAGACCTGGCAACCTCTAAGGAGGATCCTGCACACGGACGGGGTCTTCCTGATGTGTGGGTGGAGGGGCCTGCCCCCAGTTTTGCTCTGTAAAACCTTGAGCATTAAGAATATTTCTTATTCTGTCTTTTTTCATTGCTAACAACCTGATTTATACCTCTTCCAAAACCAATGGCGCAGGTATATCTAAGCAAAGGATCAAATATAATTGTGTGAAAGAAGGGCTAAAGTGGGCGTTTTAATTACTATACACGCTTCAGAGAGCTGAAAATACAGGAACAAAATATGAGTATCACTAGTGTGTTGTTTAATACAAGCAGAAAATACGTATATCAATAGTCTGTTGTCTTTGGTGATATCTGCTGACTTCTAAGCAGCAACTGTTAGGTAGTACAGCATTTTTTTCAAACAAAGGGCATTTTTACAGTCTGTCAGGGTGGGAATTTGCTGCTGTTTCATACTCAGGTGTCTCACAGACATTATGTAGCAATAGCTGGGAAATGTAAAAGTCGTTGCTAATGTGTAAAATCTGGCCTAGCCATGATCCAGATGCTCTGAAATCTCTCCTTCATTTTGGGATATAAGTCTGTCGGCTTGGCATTGGGGCTGCCTTGATTTTGCCTTACTGATTTTGTTTGTGTTGATTCACTCTTTTCTTTCTCCCAGACAAAGGGAAGAGCACTTCCGACATGAGCAGTGGGGCCAGTCTGTTGGAGAAATCGAAATAGAAAATCATGAGAAAACTGAACTTTCCCTCAAAGGTGTTCGGAGCCACTCTTACGGTAACAGCACCAGAAGCAATCCACTCGGCTCCCTTCACTATAGATGGTACTGGCAGGACAGTGGGACTAAAGATTATCTTTAAAAATAACCAATTCCATGACTGGGCATGAAGTTAAGACATTTCAGAGGAAATACCATTTTTATGGCTAAACTTCACATGTAACGCTCTGAATTGAGGCCTTGCAGTTACAGTTTCTAAATGAAGAAGAAACATGACAGCTTGTTCCTCAGACACCCCCAGTCCTGGGATCACTCCCTCTTGCTCTTACAGCCCCTAAAGCTGGGCGACTGTGGCAGAGGGGCTGAGGACCAAACAATTTGCCTTTCCAAGTGCTGGGAGCCTATCTGAGCAAAGAGCTCCTTTTATCCTTGTTATCCATCAAAGGATAGGTACCAGACTACCTAGACCCAAGTAGGCATGAAGTCTCCCTGAACCACAAATCCTTCCTCCCTTCACCTCATTAAAGGTTGATGCTCCTCAAGGCAGCAGTACTCCTATTTAAGGGGGAGATGGGATATAAGCTCACAGCTGGGCCAGCTGAGTGCAGAGATTCATGATGGAGAGAATTTGGTCCATTCATGTCTCGTGAGCTGCTGCAAAGGCATTGACACATTTGGAGCTGTTAAAATGTTTTGTGACGTTTTCCTGGATTTGGCCAGTACGTAGACCTGTTGTCAGTCTGGCTTGACATATCACTCTGCTCCCCTTTCCATTAGGCCTTGAACTAATGGAAAAAGAGGAACAATTCCATTATTGTTTTGGGAACATGCTTAGCCTGTTATCAATTACTGGAGAATTTCTTTACTCAAGTTAATGTCAAGTCAGGTACCGTTATTTCATGTTTTCCAGCAACAGTTAACTTTAGGTTGGGTGATTTTGTTCTTTTTTGCAGGTATCAGGAACTGGTCTGAGATTTACCGGTATGTCATGATTTTGGCACGCTTTGAGGTAGGTATTAACATGCCAATATGCTACTTAACCATGAAAATGGAGGTGTTCTGCGCACCTCATATTTAAATATCCTGAAATAAGGCATTGGGAGCATCCACGGTGTGCAATCAGAAGTGCTAACTGGTGCCATCATTAGCACATATCAATGCTGGAAGCAGCTCTCAAAAGCAGAGCCATGTGTGTAAAAACCGAGATTTTGCTACACTGGTTGAACCAAAAGTTGTTTTGGTAACTTGACACTGTTTGTTTTGGCTTTTTTAAGAAAAAAATAGATAGGCAGCTTTATAGGACAGTTTCTCGGCTGCCGCAGATACCCAGCGCTCAATGGAGTTGATGCAGTGCTGATTCACACTAATTGAGAGCCCGAGGTGTTTGAAGGCATCTTAAGCCTTCATGACAGCAGTCGGCAAATATTTCTGCTGGTGCTCAGCTCTAATCTCTGCTTTGCCCTTGTGGCTGTGCCAGAGGAGCGTCTGCGCCGTGGCTGCTGGGAGCACACAGCCTGGGGAAATGCTGAATGCTGGCGTTACAAGCTGGCATGCAACCCGAACAGATGCTCCTGAAAAGGCATTTCCTTTGCCAACACAGGCGTAAAGAAATCTAAACTCTCTGTTACAGGCAGCATTACAGGAGTTAAGGCTGAATTCAGAATAAAAATTCTTTTCCCAGATATATGTTGGCCAGCACAAAAACACACCTTGGAAAATCCCACGTATGTGCAGATCCAGTAGCTGCTGTGATTTAACGTATGCCTGTGTTCCTTTTCATAAGACTGTGCTTTTGCACCGTAATGTGCATAGTCAGGTAGTAACCTCTCCCTTTTCTTCATAGTTATTCAGGACTCAAAATAACTGTGGCTCTTCCTCTCCTAATTAAAAGCCACGTGACTGTTTGTTAAGGAGGAATTGAAAGTTTATCACTGATTGAAGTTTGGAGTCCTCATACCCTGAGTGTCTGTACATATATAACATCACAGCGTAGGCTTATATTTGCCTCAGAGCAGCCCAAGTGGAACACGAAGGGATTCAGACTCAAGGATGGAAGAGAAATTAATAAAAACATGAGATTCCAGTTCCTTCTTATTTCACATTTTTTCCGTATGCTGCTCTCAGGCATAGAATAATGTAGGTTAGAAGAGATGTCTGGTCAAAGCAGGGCCAACTTTGATAGGTTGCCCATCAGTTTTGAACATAGCTAGCTGACATCTCTGCATGTATTTTTTCCCTCCTCCTCTTATATCTGTTTGCTGTGGACTTTCTGTTGTCCTTAATGTCCTTAATTTGTCCTTAATGTGTCTGGTTTATATTCTTGGACTCTCATTTGCTGCCAGATTTTCATGGAAGACGTATTGAGAAGATTTAAAAGTATAAAGTCAGAGCACACTGCATAACCTGAGTTGTATCCAGTGTCTTCTTGGTCAAGTCAGTGTATGATCCACGCAAATGAGTCCACATAAATTAGGCTGCTTTTTCTTTATCGCTTTCTTACAGGATGGGACTGCGGCACATTTGACAGTTATTAATATGCCAGCTACCACAACTAAGTAAGTAACCAAGGAAGTTTATGCTGCTAAAAACATATGTCTTAAAGGTGGCAGAAGCTGCTCTGCAGGACGCCTATATGCACATTATTGCTTTGAACCTGTATAGCCCAATTTCCATCCACACCCTCTTGCTTTCCACTCCCTCCACCCAATTTTCCATTTGCAATTAGTCACAAGGACAGCTTTTACCTTCAGTTACTTCCTTCCCATTCAATTACTGCTTGGCTGATGCAGCTGCCTGTCTTACTGTCTAGATGATTTAGAGGTACAAACTGAGCGCTTCCAGCTATTTCAGAAGGTGTGCCTGTCTGTAATGGGGCACTACGCAGGGAGCCCTGCTTTGCTGGCTGGCGCTCTCTGCCTCCAGAAGCTTAAAGACCAGCGTTCAAAGCCCTCTGACCAAGTGGGACCAAGTGACCTGCCTGTCCCACCCGCCCACCACAATCCATCCTGCAAGCCTCATCTTTCCTGCACGCGTGGCTTCCACCGTTCAGCATTTGCAATATGCCACAATATAACCTTTTTTATTTATTCCTGCTGCTTTCCAGGGATGAAGGCCACGCTCAGCACTGAGCTCCCCTGGCAGGCCAGTGTGCTGGTCCATTTGAGTTTTAGTTGAACTTTAATTCTGCTCCATTTCTTTCCCCTTCAGCCTCACTGTAGGTTATGTCTTTTTCCCTGATGGGAGGAAGGCTGGTATTGAGTGGTCCAATGCCTCTCTGGCTGAGATGGCTGATGATGGTGTTATCAAGGATGAATATGGAGTCAGTTTTACTGCCGGTAAGCTAAATGTAGCCCGCCTATATCTGCTTTCAGCTTTTTGGCATGCAGTTAATTTAGTGTAGGAAAGTGAAATACAGTGAAATTCCATGTGACCCTTGGAGCAAATTTGAAAGCTAAATGCATCATGTTAACACCCTGAGAAATTTACTTCTGTGCTTAAGTTAAGTCATATGTGTAGTGTGTCATCAGTGAAACTGTGTGTGTGTCCGCTGCAGGATCAGGGCCACAGGCAGCTGTACCAGAGGGAGAGTTACAGTTTCTATTTGTGGTGACTGTTGCTTGTGCCAATCCGGATAAATGATGTGATTTTCACTTTTGGAGTGTCAAAACATATGTTACGAGGTGGATTCAGCTGCTCTGGGAATACAGCTTGATCAAAGATTTTACTTAATTTACAAAGCAGACAGGAAAACTATTGCTCTTTAGAAAAGCATAAGAAGAAACCATACGCAAAAATAATAGATCTTGGGACTTTTTAAGATAAAATGCTGCTGAAGGTTGGAGACATTCTTCCCTTTTTACTCTTATCAAAGGTGGCAAGTACTTTGATGTTTCTGCAGCGCTGGATAAGCAGGCTTGCCCCCTGGTGTATAACGGCCTGATTGGAAGTGGCGTTTTCCATGAGTGCATTGCAGATTTCCGACTGAACGGGTTAACGCAAGGCTGGGGCTTGGTTGAATTTTATTACAGGTAAAATAATGACAGGCAAGAAGAGGTAAAGAATTCCCATCCTCCTATATTGACCTATGTGGCTACAGCTCCATAGATATTTGAAGCATAAATGCACAGGTTTTTCATCTGATGTAAAGAAATGTTCATTTAATCTTAATGTGTTTATTAAATTGACAAACATGATATATATTATTTGAAAAAGAATGATTGTGCAAGCACTTCATACATGTAGACAAACCACGGGCACTTGTTCAGTTGTTTGTTATATAGGTTTATGTAGGATTTTGTATAGATCTCCATATAGGTTTATGAGTTGGTGGATGGTCCATTCTGGAGACTGTCTTATTTAGGCAATCTGTCACATTATAAAAATAATGAGTCCTCTACCCCAAACAGCAGGCTAACCGTATTTGTCAGACTAGAGCACAGAAGAGAGAAATGTTCAGAAAATCAATACAGGAATGCCTCTTCTAGGGAAAACGATTATATCAACAAAATATGTGCTTCTCGGTGAAGTGCTGTTTCTCCTGCCACACGATTGTCACAGTCTTTTACTGGAGCCTTTTCCCTATTGAGTCTTTTCTCTCATGAAAAAAAGGCAAGTTTGGTTGTTTACATTTAGTTTGCTTTTTAAAATAAACACTAATTCTTGGCTGTCAGAGGAAAAGCCATAGATGACTTTCAGAAGACCCAGAGCTCAGCTTCTTCTGAAAACCAGACACATTTCAAGGACATAAAATAAGCCACTAAACCCCCAAACGCCTGCTGGTTGCACTTGACAACCTTGGCCTGCAGCTCCTGCCAGGTACCTGCTCCACGCCCTTCACTGGCTGTCAAAACCTGCGTGGTGGAGGAAATGACCCAGCACGGAAAGTCTCCACTAAAACCCAAACAAGGCACCCTCTGCAAGTCCGGGCAGTCCTGGATGTTTCTAGATCCGCCCCAGGAAGGCTTAATTTGGCAACGCTGACAAAATTCCCGTAGGCTCCCATCTCGTATCTGCTTCCAAGTCAAAACCATGTTAGAAATTAAAGGGTGGGTGTCTGGTTCTTTCCCCTCGCCGCAGAATGCCAACTCAGCGTCGCTGCTCTTCTTGCAGGGACGAAGCCTCCCAGCTGGTTCCGAATTTGCAGCTTGGTCCAAAAGCTGAAGGACCCGACCTTTCCTCCTGGTGCCCTGCGACCGATGGCTCTCCCCCGTGAGCGTTCGCAAGCTTGTCCCGGCGACGTTAGCAAGCAGCAGCTTTCAAAAAAAATGTTATTCCCCGCAAAATGCAGAGTTTGGAGCGTGGAACTCGTTGTCACAGGACGCTGTGGAGGTCGAGGGTATAAAAGGATTTGGAGAGAAATGAGATACATTTTAGTCGTGCAGCTCTTAGTGGTTGCTAATCATGGTGGTCTGGAGGCAATTTAAAGGAAACCTCTGAACAGCTGATTGCAGGAAAAGTGCGCTAGGAGGGATCACTCTACGCTCTGTCTTTTGGTATTTTTCCTAAACTGCCAGCTGCTCCCCACCATGAAGCCCAGGACGCTGGGCTACGTGGATTTCTGACCCAATTTAGCAGTTCCTCTGTTCTTTCAGATTTGTTTTTGAAATAAAAGCTCTATCTTTCTGAACCCTCTCGTTGTTATAGTCATTAAAACATGGGAAAAAGCTATTACAGGAAACTACATGGGCTTGATAGTCTTGTCTATAACTGTATGAGAGCTGAACTGGAGGAAGTAGGAGAAAGCACATCTAAATGGGGTGTCCTCTAGGAATAGCATTAATGGCCAATGAAATGGGTGATACAAACACATTTTTCCCTTGTCTGAAGGAAAGCCAGGGTCTGGTAGTCCAATTTAGAAGACGTTAGGAATTTCTCATCATTCATTTGAACTTAAGATGCCTTATTAATCACAACATCCATGTTAGTCACTGATAGCTGCTGGCCCAAGGTAACCTACCGTGTATTCCCTACCTAGATGCATCTTGCCATTAAGTAGTGAAAATTAAACATACTTACGATATGTCAAGAAAAAATAGTTACGTGGAAGATCTGGACAGAAGGAATTAAGGAAAGATGCCTCACCAGGCAGCAACGCTATGCAACTGCTGGGAGCATGATAAGGTTATGTTATAATAGTACCTCCACCCCATTTAAGAAAGCAGTGAAATCTGGGTGCATATATATATATATATTTATAATCTCTGCTTAGGTTGACACTGGAGGAGACGTTAATAGACTTTAAAGACGACTTTCTCCTTTAGTAGTTCTTACACTTATTACTATAACAGTGTTATGCCAAATAGGTGCACGAATGTAAAATTATTCAGCCTATATATATCATGGCAATGACTGCATGTTCAAATTTGGGATGCATCACTGAACAAGGCTGGGATGATGCAAGCAACAGCCTGATGTGATACAACAGGCTGATTTTATCAGCAGTCTCTTCTGCAGCTGTGCAGTAGAGAGATTCCCACTCCCTAATTTATAACATTGTCCCTGTTCTGCGTTTGTGCCTGTGAGCTGTACCCCACCGAATGCACAGATTCGTGGTGCAAGTGCCGTGCCCCTCCTTGCACCCCAAACCATCAGCCGTATGTGCCAAGCAGACTTACGATTGCATTTCTTTTGGGATAGTCATTGATTCAGAGCTTTGGATTTTAGCCGGACTTCTCCTATAAATACTTCTCTAGTTACAGTGGTATTAAGAAAAACATTCTTGTGAGTCTTGCACAAATTTAAAGATGTCTTAAATCTGTCTGTGCGCTGGAAGTCTCAATGCACCGAAACAGGGAGCTTCTAAATTACTTGAGACAATGGTACTTAGACAGAAGGGAAGGCCTTATGCCTCTTTTTACACATAAGAAATCAGTTAAATAGGTAATTTTAGAAAGGTTAGAAAAATAACAACGTTCTACATCACAGTTTGTCCCTCCTAAGTATGTGGCTTGTTTTGCTGTGATCTCAGGAACATCTGTTCCTTTTTTCTGTGGAGTTTTTGTCATCTCTCTCTTTCCTTTTTGCTTTTTTTCTTGAAGACTAAAATATTAACATTTAGAAAAAGGAATATATAGGCACACAATGAGCGAGGTCTTTGGAGGTGTGCACTTCTGTTGGAGAATGTAGATAATGAGAAAGATTGTTAATTATTACTCTGGAGCGATAGTTCGAGAAATTGCTGTAAAAAAGTGCCCTGTCCAGGCCAAAAATTAAAAATCCATCCCATCAAGGAAGGCATTGGTCGGTCTGTTTCTGATTTGCAGAAACTGGGCTACAACTAAGGATACTGTGGGGCAAATGGCACGTGTCTCCTCCGAATTGTAGTCTCTGAAGGTCATGTACTGCAGTGGAGGAGACAGAGGAGGATGACGTAGCCTTCATCGCTCTCCTTTTGTCCTCTTGTTTCTTTTGGTACCAGTGGATGGAGAATTAGAGCACTCCTGAGCTCAGTTTGCAAAAGTTCAGGCAGGGTACAGAAAATGATTAATAAAGTTTTGAGCTGGCAGGTTTATTTGCCAGGTGATGAACTACTGGTACAGTATTTCAGCTTGAAGGACTGAAAAATTGACTGTCGGGGGTTTTCTCCCTGGATTTCAAATTAGTTTATAGTGAGCTTGTGTCCAGGACACATGGAATAACTTATTTAATTTAAAATAAATCTACCAAGCCCCACGCTTTGACCATATGAAGTGGTCCTTCTCTTGTGGCTCCTTTCTCGGTGGAAAAATCCGTCTTGGGAAATGCTCCTACAGCACAAAAGCATTAATTTTGAGCAAAAAAGCAGTAAATGGAGGTAAGTCCTGGCCAGAAGTGAAATGTAGCATATGATCTGCTCTCGTCCGGCATGAAGGGAGGCAGCTGGAGCCTCACTGGGATGAGCTGCTTTCCAGCATCTGCGTTTTGCACGTCTGGGAGGAACTGAACACCTGTAATTCCTGCTGCTGTCAATGGGCCAGCGCCTGACACGGCAAAATACTTGCGCAAAATACTTGCACGTCCCACTGGAGCTCACATGCATGTTGAATTTCAAGATTCAGGCACTTGTAAAGAGGTCATTTAAAGGCTGTCAGCCCCAAACTAAGCATTTCCCATCAATCTGGCCTTGGCTACTGATGTCTAGAATGGTAAATATTTTACTAGGCTTATTTATTCTCCTTCCTTTTTGCAATCTTTCATGTATTCATAGTACAGATATAAAGGCCATTTTCAGTGACATTGTATTTCACTGGCAGAAAGAAAGGAAGGAAAAAATCTTTTTTCTGTTTGGATTTATGTCCTAGCTTTACAGTTGGTGAAGCAAAGTGTAGCCCAGGGAGGTCTGTAATTTATCAAAAAAAAAGCACTATATGGCCGAATCATATCTGCAAAGCAACCAATTATTTCAAAAGTAGACTTTTCCCTCCATAAGAACAAACTCAGCAGCCAAATGACTCAAAGACATTCCAGAAAAAATGACTGACACCACCCACTCCCTTCTCCCATTTACTGGAACCCCGACTGCCTCACGCTCCCTCTTGTTTACCATAAAAAGCCACATCAGTCCTTCTCCATCCAAAATTGCTCTTCCCTAAACTGTGGTTTTTTTATTGTTGCTGCTCTCCTAACAGACTTAGGCTCAGAGCTCAGGTGTCTGAGGCAGGGCCTCCAAAGGGATCTCTTCTGGGGGGCTTTTTGGGTCCTCCCCCCCCATTTTGAGGTGTTTTCCTTGCCTGGTCGAGGCTGTAATTAGTTACAGCATTGACTTTTGCTTTTATTCAGCACAAAAAAACCTTACTAAAAGCACAGTGCAAGTGAAGTTCATTCTAATCTGGCCATAAAATTTTACGAGGGGTGTAAATCAAAGGGAGGAGTGGCAGCTAATGCTCTGGAACAGTTGAGCCCTGTTCAAGCTTTCTCAATAGAGTTAAATCCCTCCAGGAGCAATTAGCCTAACAAGCTGTTTGGTCCACTTATAAATAACGTCACTGATGGAGACGTCTGGAGGTGTCTGGTCTGTGCACAAGAGACTTTCCAAATATGCTGAGTGGTGAATGACTTTTTTTTTCTTAATCCACAGCAGAGGCGTGGAGATGCATATCTGACATGTCCCAGCAGCTTCCCTCACATATTTATCATGTTTTCCAGGAAAGATATGGAGGGGAAAGTAGGAGTGCCACGCTCTTCTGGTGTGTCCTCCTGCATTGCTTGGTAGGTGTGCATGGGACAGCGTGTCTTAAGTGCTGACATCAAATGCTTTGGTCAAAGTAACTTAGAAATGGCCCTGTGCACAATAAACCTGGGAATGGTTCATGGCTGAAGTCCTTGTCACACCCCCTGCGACATCCGAGACTGGTGAAGGCCTTCTGGTTGCTATAGGTGTTAGAAATGTGATTTGGAGAAGGAGGTCCACCAGATGCCATTAGAGCAAGAAGACGTTGACAGGAGTGAGGGTCTGGGTGCAGCCCATGGCTGTGCCAGCCCTGGAGGGCTGGGGCATGATGGAGAGGTTTTACCTCTACAGAATATCTTTTCTCCTATTATTTGTCTGGAGGGACACAACAAGGTGGAGATTTCTTTTGCATGCGACCAAGTGACTTTGGTTTCTGCATTCGGGGGCATCTTTGGCACATCTGGGCCCCATCACCTCAACTAACTCTATGGCCTCATTTTTCCCTTCTGCTTGAGAGCTGACCTTAGTTTTCCCACCCGTCCCATTGGCTTGAAGCATCTTCTTGGTTTTGGGGTTTTTTTTAAATTGTCATCAGTTTGTCTTTTCTTTTTCTAAAATACGTTGTAAATTTCTAGCCTTTGTGGTCTTATGATTATGGAGGAACCTTCTGCAGCATGTAGAGAGCTCACCCCATAAAACTGGCTTTGTAAAATCTGAATTAGATGTTTTCAATTGCAAGGATAAATAACTGTCCATACCCCTTTAAAGTTCGACTTTTCAAAACAGGGCTGAAAGGGACTCTTAGCTAATTTCTGCCAAAGCATGAACTCCACCATTGGTGAAAAAACCTCCCACACAAGGAGAAAACAGCACTGAATAATTACAGTAGCCTTAAGGTGGTGCCTTTAACCATCAAAAATGGAGACTTTCATAAGCAAATAAACCTCAGCACGGATGCTGCCTTGGTTTCAACCCTCAGATGACTCCGTCGTTTGAGTTTGTTCACCGAACCCAGCAAATTTCCATGTGTCAGGAGGCATGAATGCTTTTGGATGAGAGGATGAAAAGGATGGGAAAAGGATGAAAGGCCTTTGGTCTCGTCCTGTTTGCACCTTGAAGGGACAGACCTGCATTCTGCGTATTGCATCCAGTGCAGAAAAAGTGCTGTTGTGGGCGACTAAATATGCCGATATCTGGGTGCGAGTGAAAATGGTCATTATGTCTTTCAGAAGGACCACCATAAAATCTAAATTGATTGAGGCCAGGTTTGGTCAGGTCCGATGGCTAAGGGGATAGAATACAACACATCCAGACAGGACTATGCAGCTCAACACCAGTGGGATAAAAATTGGCCTGCCCAGAAAGCCCGGTGAGCGGAGGTGCCAGGGCAGGGCCAAGAGCAATGTCATCGTTGAAGACATGGTGCCAAGCACACATCTGTGGTGACATCAGCCAGTATTGTGTATGTATCTACAAACAGAGAAAAAGTGACCACGAGGACATCTGGGAGCTGACTTACACAGTTGTGCGGGTCAAAAATGTTATTCATATTTTTTCTCTACTCTTAAGGCCAGGAAAGTAGCAACCATTCAGGCAAGGAGACAACAATGGTTTTTACTCCCATCACCCCTTTTCCTTGGAAATTGCAATTTTTTCCTTTGGCAAAATGACCCAAATTATGCACACTTGATACATTTTGATTAACTTTTTAAACCTTCCTTTTGGATGAAGCATGGGAAATTCCACTGTTTGTTGCTTTTGTTGTCAATCCTAAACGCCCTTTGAGTAAGGGCTGGCTAATCAGTTGATAAGGGATTAAAAAAATTAATTACAGGCCCCCAAAGTTTAAGAATATTTAATAGCCTTTTGCAGAAATGAGGAGTGGGAAAAGCTCTAGGGTTACACAATGTGCTGTGCTGCTGGTTGTCTTTACTAAAGCATCCAGATCTCAATGTTTCCTTTCCCAGTCTTGTTTCTGCTGTTATTCTAAGGCACTGCTAAGGCTAAGGCTTATTCTAAGTTATTCTAAGGCTTCTACCACATGTTTATAAGCTGATAAAACCATAATGCCAGGAATGTTTTCCTTCCTCTATTAGATTAACAAAATAAGTGAGTTTTCAGATACAGCCCTGTTTACCATACTCTCCACACCAAAACAAAGTTGTGAATAGATGTCGTTAACTCACAGAGAGGTGAGAAAATAAGAGTCTCTTGGCGTAAATGCCGATGTAAGATGTAGCTGTGCATCTCAGTGCTGAGGAGGAATGTTCTGCTCTCCTGATACGCTCTCCTCGCGGGAGCCGTGGTATCACACCACTGCTTTGCTGGGCTGGCAACCCTCAGCTGTGACAGGAGGGGTGACATAATTTTTAGTCCAAATATCTAAGAATAAGTCCCATTAGACACAACTGAGTTCTTCTGCAGCTGCTGTTGAGCAATTCATAATTGTACATGTCACGCAGCTTTCTGATGACATGGGGTTTGACTCCCATTAAGACAAAACAGCCACACAAAACACTTTTCATAACGAAGAAGGAGTATTTTAAATTATCTGTAATGAGCTTTTCCCAAAGCCATAAATACGCTTCTCTTGATCTGTCGTGTACTTAGTACAGCCATGTGCTGTGTGAGGCTTTCAGAACAAACACCGACATAGAGAAGTTTTGGGGATAGGGAAGAGCCTTAAGCCATCAGAGCCAATTATGCTAAACTCCCAAAATACATAAAGTATTTCATCAAGGGAGATCAAAGTGCCTTTCATGAGAAGGAAGAGCTATGGTCTGTCTTCTACCCATGGGAAAACTCTGGGGAAGAAATTGGCCAATTCTATAGCAGCATTCTTTAAATGTTAACCCAAGAGTTTACTTTACATTCATCGCAGCTTCCCATACGCCCTCGCAGCCTCTTGTGAGCTCTGCCCAGACCTACAGCAGCCTTTATGCATTTTGGGGTGGGACATGGAGCCGGCAAGACGAAGAAGGGGAGAAAGTCTGCAAAAAACCCAAAACACAGTCAAACCCATGAACGAAACAAGGTAGCGCCCGCTGTAGATACCTGGTATGTGTTGCACCACGTAAATGCTGTGCAATCACCCCCAGTAAAATAGTTAAAACTGCGACTGCAAAGAATGACGAAATGCTTTTGCAGAAGTTGTGTTGCATGTTATCGTTTGGAAATCGTTGCTTTGGATTGTGAAGACCCCAATGGCTACGAAGAATCCTCAGTTTTAATATGCATTATGAATATACCATGATGATAATACCAAGGTTTTGCCTTCAAATCACTGGTAGTCTTTGGGTTTCATAGTGATGACTGGATCAGCGCAAGCAGCACCGTTAGTATTATCTGGATATTTAGTGGAGCACCTTGTTCCTGGATAATCTGGTGTTCTGGAAATGATGGAAAAGCACTGAAATGAGTAATGATTAGCTTAGTTATCCCTCACCTTAATGAACTGTGGATAAAATGTTCCTTAAACATTATTTCCACGTTGTCACGTTTGTCTCAGAGAGAAAAGGACATAGTGGCAAAGCAAGCAAAAGAAGTCCAGCTCTCCATACAAACAAACAGGCATGGAGAGATGCTCACAAGAAGACTCGGGATCTGCATCCACACTTATGATCTCCAAAACACGGTCGTTTCCCATGGACAAACCAGCCCTGATATTACCAGAACACTAAAAGTTTCTGCTGTGATAGGGCAAATGAATGCTAATTAGGTTGATGGACTTCATCAGACTAAAGCGTCTGGTTCTTCCATTGTTCCACTTTTTGTTGAGTTTCCTCCACCAGGACCAGTCTGGGCTGAACTCTTAGGACACTCATTTTGCTCTAATAAATACACAGGAGTTACCAATAGGCACTTAGTGCAGTCCAGCTCTTTGCTGTGTCCAGTCTCTGCTGACTGAGAGGACTGGAAGTGGGAAGTGGTTATGGACTTCGGTTTCAGCTCTTGGGTCCTGACTTTGACCAGCGCTGAGCCCTTCAAAGGCTCATGTAACTTTTGGGAAGTGCTGGAGCACAGAGAAGCTCTGCTGGTGTTTGAGGCTCTGATGTAACTGGTATAAGCTGGATGATGAAGACCCATTTCTAACCATCTCTTTCTCCCTCAGGCTTTCTCAACTTCATTGATGAGCTGTGGTTCTGCACCCTCTTTTACATGGACTTAACTGACTCTGTCTCAGGGAAGAAATATCAAGTCATTACATGGAGATTCTTTTCTGCATTTATTTTATTTAAATCCTTCCTCACTCACACCAGATTTAAATGCTATTTGTTGGCATTATTTAGCAATATTTCATAGAAAACGATATAGTTCATGGCACTTTACTAGTTCACGCTGACTGAGGAGCAAAGACCCTGGGCAATTTTGTGTAAGTACATGGACAAACTTGTACCGGGAGCAGGAAAGCACCTAGATGTGTTTGTTGCCTTCCACGTTAGCTGGAGCTGCGTTGGCACAGCGCAGTCACTCCCGGTGGAAAGTTCCTCTGCATCTATCGGCGATGCAGTCCCAGAGGAAAGCATCACCCTGGCTGCCTCTTCGCTCGCTTCACGTTGCAGCTTTCTCCTTTCATGAGTTTGGGATGGTTTTGCTGTCTCCACTCCTTCAGTCTGCTGGGACTTGCGCTTCCAATTTGTCTTCTCGAAAGACTCCGGAGGGTGTTTCCGGGAGGACCTTGCCTCTTGAATTTGTTTCTCCTGTCTGATTCACAGAGCCTGAGCTTGTTTGATCTCCCAGGGCCAGCTTTTCCAGCAGCTCCCTGGGGCTCCATGAAAGGGGAGTAAGGAAGAAGAGTTCACATATGCTATGCAGAAATCTCCATATTTTAAAGGGTATCCTGTATCCCCGCTGGAACATTTTTAATGGTCCACAAATCAGAAAAAAAAAAAAAAAAAAGTTGAAAACCACACTTAAAGCATTCATTGTTCAAAGCCCAGATCTTCTGGGGGCCGCTGTCTTCATGAAAGCTCCATGGGGCCGTGATCCGAGGAAGTCTGCGCTGAGATGCAACTCGGAGACCCCGCTCGCCCAGGGCTGGGTGGGGGTGCTGCCCTCAGGCACACAGTGTTTATCTTTCAGGGATATGTTTCCATTTTTGGTAAAGGAAGCAAGCCAAAAGATTTCCAAGGAAGAATATGCAAAAGTATTAGCTATGGAGATTTATGCCCTGCTTATGACAGCCAACAGGGATTTGGTGAAATGTGTGTTAGAAGAGGTAAAGACTTATTTTATTCCTCTTTAAAACTCCTAGAGTAGAATTCTCCTCTCCTTGTGATATCCTTTGATGAGACTTAACAGTTACCAAGGCTGGCCAAGCCAAAAATGGTTGCTGGGATTTTCAAAAGCGCTTGGCAAAACCAGCATTAATTCAGCATGTTGCAGCTTCTGTCTTCCCTTCGTGTTCTCCATTCATACCCTCTGCAAATCCCCGTCACTGTGACTAGCTCAGAAAAATGAAGAGCTCCAAAAATAAAGTCTGCTGTCTCTAAGTGAGCTGTTCAATATGTGTATTCTGCTTTAGTCTTTGGTCACAGGGTGGTAAGAGGAGTCGCCGGGTCCTGAGAATGCTCCAGCTCTTCAGCAAGGAGATATATTTTGTGGGAACGATATATATAGACTGGGTTTTGTTCTTACCTGTACTCAGAAGAGCAGTTACTGAGACCGAAGAAACAATATCCCACAGGAAGTAAACGACGGGACTGGCCAACAATTTGCAACTTATCGTTTAGACCAACAGAAAGAAACGTAATCTTTTCTTGTGAAATTGTGAGAATAGATTCTCCAAATGTGTCCACTATCATCTATAAATACTTTCAGAATATGTTTGTTCTACAAAGTCTTCTTGGAATGGGATTCACATATAAAAGTGTGTGCGCTGTAAACATTTGGTAATTCTTCTGCTTCCTGGTCAGGAACTGACCAAGGCAGAAATAGTTGGTAATTAAACAACCAAACCATCATTTCATTTGATTTCTGAATGTTCCGAATCAAGATGTACTTGCCATAACTATTCTGCAAGACTAGGACAAATATTTATAAGGAGGTCAAAATTGATATTAATGTTTCGATAGTAAAGTTGTGCAAACTCTTAAAAATGTTGGTAATCTAGAAAGGTCAACAGCTTGTAGGGAATTCCCATTGTTTCAGCAGAGAAATTGCTAAAGTTACTGCTCATTTGCTAAGATAGCATCTTTTGCAAATATCCTCCAGCATATTAGAGGTCTCCGGTTAAAACTACTAGAAAAGGACTTGACACTTTTCCCATACTCCCCCCCCCCAGCTTGCAGTGCCAGCAGTGCCACCATTGACTGACCAGTTGTTTGGTACTAGATAAGATGTTTTCACAAGGAAGAATACCTTTTTCCCTGTTTATCTACGGGATAAGCAAGCAATACTTGCTCTTTTCCTTAGCTGCTCTCATAAGCCATGGGCCAATGTATATTTTTTTCTGCCCGGGGAGAGCATGGATGCAGCCCCTTGCTGCCACAAATGATTTCTTTCTCTCCTTCGAAGCCATTTGCCCACCCATGCTGCAGATGCCCTGTCCATCCTCCTCCTCCTCCTCCTCCTCCTGGCTGAGGAAGGCCAAAATGTGCCGGCTGCAGAGGGGGCACACATAGGGGTCCCCGTGAGCTGGTGAGGGGACGTGAGCATCCAAACATCCGTCTCATTTCAAAGCAGGAGAAGAGGAATACGTGGAGATATCCTGTGATTATACAGGGCTCTAGAGACCTCTCGTGGACAAACACATTTGTTTCCTTCACGTTACGTGTTTGCATTAGAGAGAGGTTGCATTTGTTTCCCCAGACTTAACCCAGTTTGGTATTATTAGCGGTCCACGGCGATGCAAAGGCTGATTCTGGTCCTATGGTGATGATCAAGCAAATGACATTTTGACTATTTCTTATCAACTTTCTCACTTTGCCTTGTTCTGCAATTTATTTTTGTTATGACCTTTGTATTCTGAAGTGGTATACGGCAGTGAAAGTCATTCGAATTCACGTAGCTGCCTTATTGCTCTTCACCAAAATGGGTTTGTTTTGTTCTTAATATTTTTACTTGTTAGACAATATAGATGCTATAGGAGGAAGAATTAAACTAGCAACACTAAATTTTATTCCTGTGTACTTGTTGTTGACCAGACATTATTTGGAATGTGCTATTTTTTCTCATCCTAAAAACCTATCAAGATTTATCAATTTTCTTGACTCTTTCCCCCCATTTTTTACTGACAATTTTTTCCTCTGTCACAAAGCAGAAAATTTCCATCAGCCAGAGGGAAATCTGGGGGTTACCGAGCATTTCTCAGGCTGGCAGGAGGTGTTCAATGGTTGAAAGCCACCACTCTTAAAAAATAAATAAATCAGTGATTGAATTTTTATTTACTAATGAAAATTCTTCAAAATTTTTCCTTGAGAAATGTGTTAACCTAGCTGGGTCCAGGGCCTGGAAGGTGCCTCCTGTGAGACAAGTGTTATACCAAAATCCACATGTCTACACCCCTCTGCCAGTGCAGGGATAAGCTGCTTTTTCTCCAGAGATTATTCGATTTTTTCCACGATCCGCCTCATTTTCCAGTTCCATCCTTTCCTCACTTAGGTGAATTATTGGTGACCCTTGATGGTTTTCACTTAACGAAAAGCATAAGGAGAAATGGCTGTTTTCTTCACTGCCCTGGCTTTGCATGAAAGTGCCATGAAATTAAAGGCAGCCAAAAAGTTTTATATTAAGGAGATGTAATTAAAGAGCGCACTCAGTTCTCAGTGCTTATCTCCTGTGAGCCTCTGTGGGCAGCCCACTGTGTGGAAGTCAAAGGCAAGGTAATTTTTCTTTTTAATATTGCAATAACTCTAAGCTATTTTAAGAGAAAATCTGCTGGCAGTTTTGGACAGAAAGCTACATTTCAAAAATAAATTAAAAACTTGGCAGGAAGCGCCTGATTTCGCAGGAAAAAAATTGATGTATCGGAGAGCTGAAAACCAAACTAGCGGGACATATTTCAGCAGAATATGCTTTGGTTTTTGCCAGGGGAAAAACACAGATTGGGTGCTTCCGTTTTAATTCTTTTCTGCCATTTTTCTGCAGGGGAAAGGACCCGGCAATATTTTTTCATCGTCCTGCCTGGCTTTGGTTGTAGGTGCAAAGCTCTAATGGGGGAATTGGGAAGAAGAGGATAAAGCTGTTGAGGTTCAGAGCTAGCTCTCCTTTTCCCGAACCATGCTAGGAATGCTTTAAATACTGTGCTCTAAGCAGATTTTAAGTGGATTTTTAAGTGGATTTTAGAGGAAATTTCTCTCTTCAGCACGTTGTTCTACTCAGCTCCTACACCTGTGTCATTTTAACACCACTTTTTAATTTATTCTTGTCCCTGTGCTGACTGTAAACCAGCGTATTCTCGCAATAAAATTCTGGGTATTTTTCAGACATCAAGGAAAGACTGGAGCAATGTGGTAGTGGGTTTTTTTAATTTTTTTTTTTTTTTTCTGGTTTCTCTCCCTTTTATTGCAATCCTGGATATCAGCTGTATCCAGGCCAAACATGGATCTGGAATCCCAAGTTCTTGCCCCATTTTGCTCTCTATGTTTGCCTAAAGCTTTCTCATTTCAGTTTGACAAACCACCAAGAAGTTTGAGCCTGGATATTATTTTTTGTGGTACATCTTATCGGCCAATTAGTGTTTTAATTTAAATGTACAAGTGCCTATCTCTGCGTTCACAGTTATTCTGCCTGATATAAAACAATTGTTTGGTTACAGACTTCATGAATCAATGTTATCACGACTCGTGAAGTATCTTATTTGCTTTGTGATATGAATGCTTAGCATATTTTTAAATTCTATTTTCTTGGGTTTTACTTTTATGTGCCATGCAAACCAGAGTGATCTCAGCAGGCTATTTTCCTGTTGTTAAGCCCTGAACCCTAATCTGAAGGAAACAAACCCAGCTCCTCTTATTTTCAAACAGATAAGATTTGCGAGGTTATTAATCACAGGTTCAAATGGCTACACTGGGAATTGAAAATGATATACAGTTTTATATAAAACTTGTCAACATTTATTACAGAGACGGACCATCCGTCCAGTGGGAGCCTTAGAAAGTCATTATGTGTCTGGTTTATGATAAAGAGCGATTTAACTGCATAAACAGCCATGACATCATGCTGAACTTACATGTTCTTTCATCTGCCCCTAAACGATACCGTTTCTTTTTGGCTATTGCCCTGAGCTTTGATTTTGGATGGGGGAGTTCTTTCTTCTCCCATGTATCATTTAATCTATTTATCCTTTTTTTTTTTTTTTTTTTTAAATAGAGCAAATAGCCATTGTTGGTTTTATTTTTCTCAAAGATCTGAAAAAGCTTTCTGGCTGGATCCAGAGGATTAGCTCCTGGGCAGGTGTAAATCAACAGTATCCCACAGAAGTTGGCTTCCGTCAGACAAGGGTTTAGCTCGTGGTGTTTAATCTTGGTGAATTTGTATGCTGGAAAACATGAAATTATATCCTCCCCCACATAAACAGATCCCGGTAGGTGCTGAACACATTGAAAGAAGATAATTTTCAGATCGCTTTATTTCCTTTCTCAGCATCGCTCCTCAGACATTAAACCTATTTCAACCCCACTGGCTATGCCAACAATTAATGACACAGATAACTTAAAAAGGAGATTAATTTCTTTTTGCTGTAGCTGCCATAAGCATTACGAGTGCTGAACAGTCTTTAGCTGGAAGGGCTTTCAGCATGATGTGTAACATCACCATTACTATGACAAAATGGGTTAAAGCCCTCATAAATATCCCATCAAAATCTTCCAGTGACGATTTGGTGCTGAAATAAACTGCCAACATTGCTTAAAAAGGATGGTGTGTGTGTATATATATATATATATATAGGTGCAGAGGTACTTTGCAGAAGCTCGTGGTGGGAAGGGTCCCCTTGCATGGATGCCACGGTGCAATCACAGCCCCGCGGGACGCCCCGGACGCCTTCCCCATTTACTGCCAAGGACTGTGCTGGAGTAGCTGGTGATAAGATCACAGTATGCAATAAACCTCCCAAGTCCCTTCCAAGGGATAAAAGATGGGATGCGAAGTGTTTTAAGTGCAGCCAGATTGCTGTCCTAGGCTGGGGAGAAAAAAGAAAAAGCAATGAAACTGGAATTTGGAAAAGTGGTCTCTGAACCATGTAAAATTGTGTTTGGCATTGAGAAATTAAGTTATGTGGAGACTAATAAATACAGCTTTTTGCAACCGGTGGTGCTGCAGCCTTGAACTGGCATCCCTGGGGCTGCGGATGCTGAAGGGCAAAGATGTGTCAGAAGTGAAGTGGAGAAACTGAGATAAGAATCGTGCAGAATGACGAAGACTTCTCCTGTTCCTTTCTGTGATTCCGCACTCCAAGAGGACAAAGTGCAGGAAGACTGCTAGAGAATTGATGGATTTTCCCTCATGCGTACGAAAAGGTTGTTGTTAGAGCAGAGAGGAAGAGCAATGTGTCTTACAACAAAGATGTCAGGGTGTTTTTTTGCAAATTCACAAAGGAAGAATAGTAACAGATTTATTTTTTTTTTAAATCCCCTATTTAAAAAAATAGTCTCCTCTGACCACCGGCCGTTCTTCCCTTGTGTGCGTGCTTATTAAACACTGTTTAAATCGCTGCTTGGAGCTCCTGTACTCCACTGCCATCCCTAATAGGGCTTGTGTCACTTCTAAGTAGAAACTGCTTCAGAAATCATCCTGTATCATCCTTCAGAGCAAAGGATAGTCTCCATTTTCCATTTTTTCTGGAGAAAACAAAATGTTTTCCGTTGCCCTCTGAGCCTGATGAGCATCTAGTCCCTCTCCCCTGCACACCTGCTGCAATGGCAGGATGCTCTTATAAGGTTGACTGTAATCTGGCAGAAAATATCCCCAGTCTTCAAAAATCTCAAAATATCAGTAAAAACAATGCAAGGAGAAGAAAGAAGATCTTATTGAAAATGGGATTTCCACAGGGCATTTCTCTGTCTTCCAAGAGGTGGATGCTCAAGTCCTCTGAGATCACGGTCACAGAAGAAGTCCTTGGGATGTGCCCGTGGTGTAGTGAGCCGTAACTGTGTCAGCTTTGAACTGCTCACTAGCTAAACTCCAGAATACGTACCCCACATCCCAGAGGAGTTTTAAAGCCTGCCCTGAGCTTCACATTGCCATAGCTAAGTATAGCTGAACTCCAGGTGTGAAACACTAGTGCAAAACACTGACAGCAGAGTAGCTCTTCCCTGCAGCGTGGATATTCAGCGTAGATAATCCTCCCTGCAGCCATCAACTGAGTTTTTCCCGTTACCGCTGTTGTTAAAGTATTATACTTGCTGCTACTTGGAAGAAGACATTTTCATGAGCTGGCTGCTTATGAAGTCCCTGGTGGTCATAAGTAGCTGAGATGGCTGTATCTGAGGACAACATTTTTTGGGAATAGGAGGGATTTGTGTGAGTGAAGCACCTCCAAATGGGTTTTATCACAGTCCACACGCTGCGTTTAAAGGGAAAAGCATGTATGTGGAAAGAGATACTTTGTTAAGGATTTCTGTTACTGTTTTAGTCTTACTGTAGGTATTTTCTGCTGAAATGTGCATATATTTTTGAATTTCAAGATTTTTGTAATGCAAAATACAACTTGATTATTGGCTAAAGCTGATGCTGTAAAATGTTCTGGTCTTTGGTAGAAAAAGGTTCACTGTTTATGCAGTTCTAAATTCCTCCTTTTAAAATAAAATTTACAGCCTCCTGAAATGGCTTGCACAGACCTCCCAGGCTTTGATTTCTCACAGAGTTTTTGAAATGCATATTAACCCCGAGACTGGTAACAGACTGAAATAATTACACTCAATGGTAGGTGTTAATGCCTTTGACATTGCCTGCCAGTTGTCTTCATGCTTGTGAGAAATTTATGTACCAACCGCCCAGCATTTTACTGCCAAACTGTATTCTTTCCATTCCTCTTAGGGATTACCCTCCATGCCATGAATCTACTTGTTCATTTATCATAGCGATTCTTCAAGTCAGATTTATGTGAAAGAAGAAAACAAGGCACGGGCTACAAATTGCTCAAATTGTGGTGAGGTTTTCGGAGAAGGTTAATGTACAGCGCCGGGCACCCTGCACGGGCACGACATTGCCTCATGCATTTGCTGTGCATTGATTGCAGGACAGAGGAAAAGCTGGTGAAGATAGCTGGGGTGTGCTGTAACTTCAGGCAACGTGCTGAAAAGCAGCCACCAGATCTGCTGAGACATGGATTTGGGAGGACATCTAACAGCAACAGCTTGGTAAACCTCCACCTCTCAGTCTTTGTCTTGGCTAGGGAAGAGGGTGCCATGGGTTTTCCAATCCCCTGGGTTAAACATTAGCTGTCCCACTGCAAAACCATAATGCAGATGAGAAAATTCAGGGTTTCTGTGGAGTAAACTTAGCTATGGTGGCACTCGGTCCATCTCCCAGATGGAGCTCACAGTCAGCACACCTGGAGCCTCACCTCTCCTCGTTGGGTCTTATGAAATCCATTTCTTCTCTCCACAAACCCTACCTCCTCCACCTCCATTTCAGACTTTACAGCGTGATAATGCATGTGTTATCTCAGTGTTTAAAAACAAAACAGACCAAGAGGAGGCTTAAGTCCCTGTGCCAACACACGATGGTCTAGATGTGTCTCTGCCTTGTGGGATCCTCTGCCCCCAGACCCCCACAGTAAGAATTGTGGGGAATGTGCAGCTGAAGACAACTCAGAAATTGTCTTTTGCCAGCTTTTCAAATGCTGGAGCCTAAACCTGCCTCTTGGAGGTCTTCTGTGGCCTTTGGAGAGGGGACGGGGAAGGTCAGCCTGGGGGGAGGCAGGAGGGGGACAGGTAACAGAGGATTGAAACCTCCACCCCAACCAGGCTGTGCATTCATGGACAGCGTTGACTTCCTCTCCTCTCAGCTCGGTGCCAGGTCTGTGGTAGCTTTGTAAAGACAAAACGATGAGGATGTACTCGCTAAGGTGCAGGTCGTGCCCATTGCCTGTGCTTTATTGGGTTTTCATCCAGGCTTTAGGTAAGAGGCGGATCTAAGGTGCCACTGCTGTGTGTCCTCTGCCCACCGCTCCCAGCAATGCACCATGGCAGGGTGTGACATCAATCACAGCACCTCCCAGGCACAGATGCTGCTGTGGTTTTATAGCAGGGTGGGACCACACATCCTCTCTGATGTCTAGGAGTGCTGAGCCAAAAAGTCATGACATGAAGCTGTATGATTTCACCGCCCTTTTGATTCCCGGCACACGAGTGTGTGCGCCATGGTGCAAAAGCATGTTTAACCTGCACACGTTGGGTGATTTGATTCTCTTCTTGGTGCTCTCACAGTGGCTTTGCTTCCAAAAGGCAAATAAGCAACTGCACTGGAGTAATTTCCAGTTTGATCATCTAAATAGGGGCAGGGAAGCGATGCTTCCAATAAATGACTTTGAAGGGCGGGTTGTTCATGCAGGACCTTCAACATAGACAAGTCAACTCACTTGGAGAAGTCAGAGCTTGATGAGGTTTTGCATTGCGTCCTGATTCCAGAAGAGTTGAAAAAGCTGCTTTTTAGTCCATGAAAACCAGCATTGAGGTGTGGCAGCATCTGCCATCCCGTGCGCCAGAGTTGCAGAGGGCAGCATGAGGCACTAATACCTTTGCAGGAAATGCTGATTTGTGCTGGGCAGATTGGATCTGGGCTTTATTTTTCCAGGTGGTTGTGGAAGAGGCTGGTTCTGTACGTCGTGGTGATGAATGCAGCAATTTTCCTATTAGGTTCTGACATGTTAAACTCTTCTGGGTGATGCTGAGGAGTCTATGGGAGGGTTTAAACACCTAAACAATTATAATTATCTGCCGCCAACACACTGGTCCGTTGATACTGATGCTCAAAGCCAAGGCATTGAGTGTGGAACGAGTGACAAGTAGCAAAAAAGAGAGGCATGGAGAAGGAGGAGCAACATCTCCACGCTTTCTGTACTTATCAGAAGGGATTTATTGGGCATATGCGAGTGTCCCATAAAGCAGCATCTGCAGCCCAGGTTTATTGCTCTGGCGTGTTTGAGGACGTGCTCTCCAGGAGCCTGCCTGGCCTCAGGACGGCTGTGTGCAGTGTACACAAACTAGCTGCAGGGCTGGAAGATAAATACAGCACGATGGAGCATTTGTCACCTTCCACAAGTGTTTCACCAACTGCCTTACGCCTTGGTGACATCTTGTTTTGACCATTAGCTTAAAGAAACCTGATGCCTTGTGAGCGCCTCGAAGGGCATGCTCTGCTCTCCAGGGGTACACTGCTTCTCTTTTCTCTTTTTTTCCTGTATAGGGACTTTTTTAGTCACCCCGGTATTTAGTTATTTCAGTGTCTGCTGTTCATGTACCATAGGTAACCCAAACAATCTTTTTGGGTTATTTCCAGAACTTTAGATTCATTCTGAAGTCCAAAAAATTTGATAATAAGTATTTCATAGCTCTTGCTTTTAAATTCATCAGAAGTGAGGAAAGGGAAGATTGGTGGAAAGCTATTTTCCTCTTGGTCCGGGGAACTTTGAAGAGTTTTGCTAAAACAGTAGAGTACTTTAATAATGTTTTCAGCTACACTCCATCAAATAGTGAGGCTAAACAGGGAAATGGCCAGACCTTTGAACTATTTTTGTGGCTCCTCATCACTCACTTCTGTGCAGAACTCTCTCATAACAATGATCCCAAATAGAAAGGCAGGAGACATACTTAATACATGAGCAGTGTTTCCTGCCAGGCCTCAGCTGATCTCAAAGAAACTGTAAATGATCCTACATCTAGGCAGAACCACGGGTTGCATTACAGTCATTTTATTTTAATTAATACCTTAGTTGGGTGTAAACCCTGAGGAGGTCCTTTGGCTTAGACCTCTGCAGAGGATGCAATACAGATGAAACCTCCCTATGGGTTGAAAGAGACCCTGTGAACCAAAAGCTATGGGTTTTACGTTAAAAAAATGAGAACTATCCTCAGACTCATTTATCTCCCCGTGCAGTGAAAGTGCCACAGGGATTCAGTTCCTTTGAAGTCTGAGTTAAGAGAGGAGTGGGGAGGTCGATATCCAGGGGAAGGCATTGCTCCAAAGACCGGTCGCTCCTGGGTTAAGAACAAAACAGCAATGGTGAGCTGGTAAGAAGCAGCTCTTTTTGGACATGGGGCCCACAGGCTGGTCACGCAGAGCTGAGAGGTCTCCAGACCTTCCATCTTACTGTGCAGGAAGCTCATGTAGAAAACGGTGGTGTCCCAGTGTCCACCTTCCGCCTCCCCTGCCAACTTAGCAACAAACTACCTGTACGTCCTTCCTGGACGAAGGAGACCCAAAACATTAGTGAGCCTTTAGCTGAGTTCACAATCCTCGTCCTGAGGTTGGGAGATGCGAGTCCCCTTTTGGGCACGTGGGAGCTGGAGGGTAGGTGCAGCCACGCTGATGGCAGACCGAGCACAGCCCCGGCTGTGGCTGGGTGTTTCAGGTCCGGTCGTTGGCCAGGGGTGGGAGACTGCATCTCTCTGTTTAATACGAGATAATCAGCTCTTGTGGGACGCAGGCTAGCAGGTCTGAGCCGAGAGCAGCACTCGGCACCGCTGTGGCATATTTCCTCTTGCAGATTAGAAGCCCTTTCTATAACCTCAGCAACACCCGCTGCCAAAAGCATTGTTTTAGAGAGTGCTGTAGATGCTGCCCATTAAATAGCAATTAGTCTGTGCTGGATGCATAGCCCGCTCTCTCTCCCAGATGGCTAGTTATTAAGATATTTATGGTTAATATGAATTTCCCCTGCCATAAATCACCGGCCTTTATACCTGCAGGGAAGTCACGGCAATCAGTGACCCCGCTCAGTCGGCCTGGCCAGTGAGCGCTGTCTTGTAAAATAAAGATTGTAACAACTTATCGTCATCGTAAAAACAACAGGAGAGGGAAAAATCCCAGTGCTGGTATCTGATAACGTGCTGTAATCAAGTGCTTGCATATCCTCTTCGAGGAGGCTGGTAAATGGAAAGTTACACAGATTCATTTGTCACTCGGGGACTTCTGGACAAGGAGCCAAAGCCTGTTGCCATTAGATGGGTGGGAGGATGGAGGAGCAGTAATGTGGACAGCTTGCAGGAGGACCGCGTGCAGGCAGGCATGGGGCGTACCTCACCCAGCACGGGGAGATGCGGGAAACGTCGGATTTAAGGAACTCTGCTGGGAACTGGGACACCACCCTCTGGGACGTGCTACCGTAGGTGCTGCAGGCTAAAGTTATTCCCAAATCAAGGTTGTCCTGAGATGTGTACACGTTTTCTATGCAGTTTATATGCTTTGAAAACCCGGGTTATATTTACGTCTCAAAATAAACCCTCCTCAGCAGTATGAGGTATGCATGTGGCACATTGTTTCGCTCTTGTGTTTGGCATTTGGGTGTAGAGTGGTTATGAGCAACGTGAAAGTATGCAGAATTTTTCTACCTTTGGGGCTGTTCTCATTTTTACCCTGTGACTTTGGTGTTATCAGAAACTAACATATCAACGCTGGCCGGTTCTAACCGCAGATCTCCAAACCAGGAAAATCACGCTCCCTTCCCCCCCCCTTGTTTTTAACCTATCTGGGAAACGTTAACTCTGCGAAGTAACTTTCTCTAAAGTGCCTTAACTGACAGCGGGTGGCAGGAGATGACACATCCTCCTCCCCAGGTGTGCAGCTCCCAAGCATGCTTTTTTTTCCCATATATAAGACACCGGTGGCCCCGCTCATGTTACTGCCGCAAGCCACATCGCTTTGTCTCTGGTCCTTCCTTTCAGGTGTTTCCTCTTGTCTTAAATAACGTGACAAGGGATTTCATGTGCGCCTCACACAACAACATGCCTGTTGAGCACTGCTGAAGACAACTAACCATCCTTGCATTCCCCATTACACCTTCCTGCGTTTTGCAGAGGGAAATCCAGACCTGCACAATATCTTTGCCTTTTCATTAGGGGCTCTGGATTGACACCAGTAGGTTTAATCCCTTGCAACGGCCCTGCTAGCACTAGTATATTTTCTTCCAGTATCAGTTTATGGCTGCTTTAGTACCATCTGAGTAGCATGCCCCGGTTAGGGAGTTAATACAATGATGAAGGGATAGAAAAATCAGCTTTCAGGGTCTCGTGCTGAGTACACACGAGTCAGTTCAACCATCTGGGGAGAGTATTAAAATGCAATGTCAGTAGATGGCACTATTTTATACTTTATGAGGACACAGTACAGGTAGGCAGGGAGCGGTAAAGCTCAGATGTTGTAAACACAGATTTCCTCTTTCTGACTCAATACAAAACTGCTCCACCAAGATCAGTGCAAAAGAGGTGAGGGGTTTGCTCCGCGTGATTTCCTCTCTTCCCTTTGCTTGTACTAAGCCTTTTGCAAAGGTTAAGGTTTCAGGACGATCCCTGTCATTTATGGTTCTTGGGATGATAGGCTCCCATTGCCACGTGAAGGCAGAGATGCGTTCGCGTGCTTATTAAACGTCTCTAGCTAACCCTGCTCAGAAAATATTTGGATCACTGCAAACCGCTGTGGATGGCCTCATTTGCTCCCAGAAACTTGCTAAAAGTGGGCTAAAAGGGGTGACATTTTTATTCCTCTGAGGCCCAGAGTTGCTTACGGAGTGATTGAGAACAGCTTTTTTTCAGCTGGGTGGGATTTAAAGGTCTCACTAATGTAAAATGGCTCTGGGTGTTTTATACCTTGGCATAAATTATTCTGTGATTAATACTGTGTTGTAACCTCACGCGGGCAAACTGGAAGAGGGAGAAAAGATGCAAACTGGGGCAAAATGTGACTTTTCTGGTATCCATTGTAAAGCAGGGATACTAACAGTCTGTCTCCCCAGCCTAATTCTTTCACCCGCTGCCGTAATGCTGGGATAATCCTGGAAAAATCCACCGGGTGACTCCGGTCGGAGGCTGGGGCGCAGGAGCAGAGTTTGGCTGCTGTCTGTCTGTCTGTCTGTCTGTAGGAGCCGCTGCCACCGTGGTGGCACTGGACGCAGCCAAACGATGCCACGGGTGTGCGGCCAAAGCCACCCGAGGGACCGACTTTGCTGTTTGTTGCCATTTCTTCGGAGTCGGCTGGGGTTTATTTTGGAGGCTTTAAAGGTCAGAGAGTTCAAAGTTCAAAAATGCTCATCAGAGTTAACATGTATTTTGCCTTTAAGTTAAAAAAAAAAGGAATCTGTCCTTCACTGCTAAATCCCTTATATTAGGAATCCCTGTCATCCTCTGACAGTGACATTTTTATTCCCTTTAGTAATTGATTTTTTTTCCTTTCCCCAGAGCCTCCCTTGTTTTGATTCTTGCCATTTATTACTTTTCTTTTTACGTGGCATCTCAGAGAACTGTCGCCATTCCACTAGTGTGCTACTCTGTCCCTTCGTACATGTGTTGTCTCTTTTGCTGTACTGAAAACAAATAAAAGACATGCCTGAAGAGCAGTAAAACCTCCTGGTCTTTGCTAATGCTGGTCGGCAGAAAGACTAAACTGTGCCCATTTATACCCAAGCCATTTCCCCCTCTCTGCCCTCCCGCCTGGTCCCTTTCCGTTGCTGATGCAATGCTAGATTTGTAAAAAATCCTGACTACTATACTGTTTTTATCTTGAGGAACATCTAAATCACTTAGAAGTCTGTTGGCTGAACTCAATAAATAAATAGCAGAAAGCTCACTAGTAGCAGTGAGTTATGGCTTTTCTGTCACTGCTACGCGGGGTTGTATACAGCAGCTGCACTAACAGCAACCCCTCTATTAGCATATGTTTCTTTTAATCCAGTTCAGAAGAATTAAAGCAGTGTTCCCCGCATTGGGGAGCGTGGCGTTTTATAAACTATCCAGATTAAGGTCTGCCCAGGCGGCGTTTTGCTGCCTGTAAATAGCCAGAAGGGTTTGTCCACGGTCCCCTCTCACTGCGTGCAGAGGAGATGCTCGGACCTAATCACACGTGCAGCCCCACTTTGCTTTGATGGAGAAAATCATCTCTTACCGTGAAAATCTCCAAGGAGTTGGCAAAGCCCAAACCGAACCAGAAAGTAAGCAATGCCCTCTCCTGCCAGGGAAACGAGCCCAGGAGAGTCGAGTCATGCCTGATGCTCGGACTTTCTTTCCATGTCTCTGTACGTGTGTGTATAGCCATACAGATGAAAACGTCGGCACAGATGTCATTAGGTCTGTGGCGTGAACACAACTTACATTTATTCCCACTATGACGGTACCCACAATTAAATTATATAAAAATAGGCATGATCTCTATCCTAGCACATCCACTACATGTATTAACTGTATCGTTCCTTTACAAGCCATTCTGTACATGTCTATATATGACAGAGTTCTAGTGTAACATATGTTTGTATTATATATTGTGTCAAAAGTACACACGACATCTGTGATTTAAGGAAAGAAAGAACTCATTATTCACTTGTCTTCTCTATACTGGTTACAAAAAACTACTTTTTAGTTATCTACATTTTGAATATGTTTTCTGTGCCACTGAATAATAATGGCTTGGTTTTTTTAAATATTCTGAATTTTTGCTACGCAAAAAGCATACTAAGATATAAAATATTCATTTTTTTATCCAGGATAGCAGCATGACTTGATCCTGTTCTCCACTTTTGACAAAGCTTACAGTTTTAGGTTCATTTACAGCATTTTTTTATTACAACCTCATAAAAGTATTTACAATATTTCTTTATATTTTAAACCAAAAGCACGGAGAGAAAATGCTTTAAATAAAAATGCCTACAATTTTCTGGTTCCCTTGTTACTGTCTGAAAACCTTATCAGAGTTCCTCATTACTTTAATGGTATAGGATTAAGGGTAACGAAGAAACATTTAGGGTTCTGCAGATCACTTTGATTTCATTGTATAATGTAACAGCACTTCTCTTTGATTTACTGCTCAGTTGTTTGAAATAGCCTATGGTATTTGTCAGTCCTGGAGGAAACTCTGTTGCCTTGAACAATTAACTACTCAGACTAAAGTTGCGTAACTCTTATTTTTTTTCTTTCTTTTTCGGAGCATTTGTGGATGAGAAATAACGAACCCTCCACTGGATCCTACCTCGATGTTTAGTGGAGTAGAGATGAGTATTTTTATTGCAAATTTTCTTGCAAACATTTTGATTGTCTAGACATTTTTCCCCTTTTTGAAGGTTAAAGTAAAGGTCACTGATCATGATTAAATTGGGTTTACTGCTACACTTTTGGTAATTTTCATTTGCTCATTTTGATTCTCATTTTTCATTTGGTTTTCAGTTCAGATCTGTTTTCCTCGTTGCCCGCATGGATTTCTCAGTTTCCTCACTGAGGGGGACGTTTCTCAAGTTAAAAAAAAATGTTTTGAAATAAACCACTCACATTCAAACAGAACAATCACATTTCTGACTATTACAATGCTCACAAAATAAAATAAAAAAGCCAGAGAACTCCAAAATCACCCATATAAAAAACCTTTTAAAAATGTGCAATCTTCATGGCAATTAATTCTGATCTTTCAGCTTTTCCTATTTATTAGCTACTGAAGAAAGAGTCCTTTCTCCATCAAATTTACCATCTTCCTCAGGAAGATGCCCTGCCTCGAGGTGAGTATGGTGGTACAAAACCAAAAAGAGGTGGCTTCTTGGCTTATATTTCTGTTGGCTCAACCCCTGGCGCACGGTTTCGGAGCTGTGCCTGCTCCTGCGCTCTCTGCAATGCGATTTCTTCCGCTTGGGATTCAGACTCCTCTGTGGTCTGAACGGATGCTGCTGCATGACCTGGGTATTAGGAACGCTGAAGCCACCCTGAGTTCATGGGTAGTTCAGTGCATGCGGCGGCACGCAGGGCTTCAAACAAATTGCTGGCATCGTGTCTAAAATGTTTCAGAGTTCCCCAGTGCAGTAAACTCCTTTAAGCAATTTAATGAGGATTAAAATAATGTATCTGTGGTTTTGCTTTCACTAGGATGAGATGAATGCGTAGCTGGACCCTTAATTCCCTTTGATGAATTTTTCCCATGGTATGCACTAGCCAGGTAAAATTCATTGTCAGTTTGGAAAGCCTTTATGTAAGCACAGACTCAATTGAGGTTCAGCTCTTCCCAGCAGGATGATCAGGAATTGGCCCTGACATAACTGTGGTTGCAGAAAATGAACACTATGGGATATCCCCACCCATGAAGTGTTGATCAACGCAACATCTCTGGAGCTGGAGCTAGCCAAGTGGGGCAGGTGGGGAAAGAGTACCAAGAGGTCTAGGAATGCCTCTGAAGCCTGGAAAGTGGTGAATATTGTTAATAAGGCAGGTGTGTCCTAACAGGCACAAGAAACTTGGTATGGAGGAGAGGGTGCTGGAGACGACTCTCTTCCCGGGCCATTTTCTTAGGGCACGAGCTCATGTTGTAATTCCTCCACTTCCAAATTGTGTGGGGAAGGCATCCATCATGCGGTTGTGCTTTGAGTCCTGTAAACTACTGGATAGTGAAACAACTTGAAATGCCAGTGTGATTAAAACACAGCTGATAATACTGATTCGATAGTCTGTCACCTGGCAAAGATACCGTAAGAAACAGCCATCCACAGCTTTCAAAGCAGGTACCTACAACAGGCATTGTGGGCATCTCATGAAATCTTTTTTCCCTTGAAAAATATGGAGTATAGAACATAATCTTAAATCCAGCAAGGTCACTGTCAAAAGCTTATAAACAATGTAAGAGCTTACAACGTACACCGAGTCTAGCTTTGTAAGACTTGGAAAAGTTTAATCCCATGTCTGTTGTTTGGAAGTCTCTTCACCGAGTTCACTGAGCTCAGATTAGTGTCTGTTAGTTTCTAGCTACTTGCTTTACAAATTTTCAACGGTTTCTTTTTAATATCCCTGGTCTGGTAAGCAGACAAGTAGCATAGGAACCATAATATATCATGTGCTATATTATACCAGCAGTATAATCCTATATTGCTATTGGGAGATAGCAATATACTTAAGAACTTAAGGAATCACAGAACAATTTTATCAGTGCTACCAAAACCCCTCTCCCAACATTTTTTTTTTTTTGGGGGGGGGGGGGGGGGCAGGAGGAGGGAGAGATTTCAAGCTAATTCTTTCCATCTGGGCTTCATTTACGGATTATGTGGGAAAAGGCGAGATTAATACATTGGAGGAATGAGCACGCATTAATTTGCCATCTGTGGAAGTAAACAGGAAGCCCAACGCGTTGTGCCTTAATGCGTGCTTATTGGTTTAGCGAGGAAAGATGAGTTGACGCCATGGGTCTTATGCTGAAAATATTTTAGTAAATTCTAATAAGATATTATAAACAAATGTCAGTCCAAAGCTTTTCCAAAAAGGGGAAAAGAACATTGTCCTTGGATACAAGAACAGCTGATAGGAGGGAAAAAATCCTTTGAATGAATTTAGCAAGAAAATCTCACTTGTTTGAGATTATTTTTCTTGAAGTTTGATTTTTTTTTTTATTTTCTTTGAATTGAGCATGTAAATGAACCCCCATGTTCAACTTTTGAGCTTCTGTGGCTCCTTTTAAAATTTAATAATTGGCCTCAAGGACTGACAATCCTTTTAAAGCATAAGTTTAAGAATAATCCTTTTGTACTGTGATGGCTGAGTGAAAGAGGGATGATTTTCTCCCCTGGCCTTTTCTTTTCATTTCCTGTGTATTCATTAAGACTGGCCCAGACCACCTACGTGAGGTGTAACCCGGAGGTCTCCCTGCTTTGCTCCCAGGTGACGGGATCCCATCTCTTTCCACGGTTTCACTCCCTGAAATACATATCCCTATCTTTCCTGAGCACATTTCTCTGGAGAGGTGGAAGCTGAGTAGTTAAACAGAGATGACACCGATTCTTCTTTCCCAAGACCCGTAGCTTAACTCCCACCTTCCTCTCCCGCGGCAGGGGGTGGCCGCTCCAGCCCCGCTGCCCCGTAACCGCAACCGAAACGCCGCGATGTGGTTTCCCATCATCTGCACGTGCAGGACCCCGTGGCAAGGCAGGAATGGAGGCTCGGCAAGATCCCACCGCAGCATCACACGCATGCAAAATTGTGGAGGGGTCCCATCAGGTTGGCAGTGTTTCATTTCCCTTAGGCTAAAAAACCCTGCATCAGGCTGCGTTTGCTCCCAGATTATCCAAAGGATGACTTTTGTCTGTCCGGGAAGCGGCTATCACACTGGGTTTCATAAATACTTCCAGGGAGAAATACTCAGGTCTCTGCAGACAATTGATTCTTTCAAGCCAGGAGTGTTTATTTGCTGTCCCTGATTCGAGACGGTGATCAGGGCTGAGGACAATAAATGTCAAGCCTTGGCATTCATAGCTTTATACAAAGTTCATTTGAGAAATTAGGAGTGGTTGCTTTTATGGCTGACTACAGAAATGGCACAGTCCCTCCTTGTTGTAATCCATCTGTCCAGCTCTCGGGATCCACTGTGGATGTGGGCATTCCCATTCAGCAAGGTTTGCAGGGTAGGTTGCTCCTTGCACTTAAATAGGATGCCCTTCTTTCATCCCCATGCACCCCACATCGCTCCTTGGCCAGGAATCTGCTGCAGGGATGTGCTTAGTGGTGGCACAGCGTGAATATCATTTTTAGGGAGTGCGTGAGGCTCCTCAAGACTGCTAGAATCCCACAAACCTAGAAGATAACTCATTTAAAGCTCAAAGCAGTCTCCTTTCCTGTCCATATCCCATAATCATCCTCTATATTAATATTTGTTCAAGTACATATGTGTATGTGTGTGTGTATGTACTCATCTACCGTTAATTGTGGGGTTTTATAAATTTCCATTCCTGTCTAATGACTTTTTAGAGGCAACGTAATTACCAGTTCTTTTTATTGCTATTATAATGATTCAAACATGCACACAAAAAAGGGTAGTCTAGCTAAAGAAATGGCTGCTGTAAAATTATATATATATTTTCTCCACATAGCTTTAAATTAATCCATTTTTATTAGGGTGCTTGGCAAAAAAATTAATCGGAAACTGAGTCCAAACAGATTAGGATTTATTGCAGCTTTATAACTCTGAAGAGCGACTTGATGGATTTAAACAATTTTTACAATTAAAAGAAAAAATAAAGCAAACAAATTATCCTGGCGTAAAAGCTGGAAAACCATTCTCCCTTCTTGTGCTCTGCAATTTGAACCAGCTGAGACGATAAACTCCAACTTTGAGTCTTTCAGCGAGAAAGACTGATGAACTTGGACCAAACGGCATTTGGGAACTCGGCTCTCAGCAGCCGCAGGGACTCCCGATTTCCCCGCAGACGCTGCCCGGTGTCACAGCGCGGCTCCCTCCGGACCTGGGGTGGAGAAGTCGGGGGGCAGAGCTGGACGCTCCGTGGGCAGCACCTCAATCCAGGAGGAGATTAATTGATTTCAATTGTCGAAGGCAGTTGTTAATCAAATATGCAGCAGGGTATCGAAGTTTAGCAATAAGCACTCTAAGCCTCAAGGATGCTAAACTATTCCTTCCTCATCTCTTTAAATATGACATAATTTTGTGCCCCTTTGTTTTCTTTTGAGTTCTTTGTGCAGAAAAGCAAAGCCAATTAAAGCAAGGAGATGCCATTATGTCTGTGATGCCCTGTAAGATCCACTGCCTGTCTGTACCCCGTCTTGATGAAAGCTAATCCTGGTGGCAAGTCCGTGGGTGCTGAGGGCTCCTAGCACCGCCTGTGGTCGCAATGGGCTGGGCAAGTGTTAATTAATCCTCCGCTCCTTTGGAGGAATGTTTTCCAAGACTCATTTTACATGCTTTAAATCAAAGCACAGAGAGTTTCCTTTGTATGCTTTGATAAATGTTTTTTTTTTTTATTATTTATATTACTGTGGTGTTCAGAGGCCTTAGAAGAGATTGGGGTCCTGTTGCAATAGGTGCTGTACAAAACCTCTCTGAAGAGCTGACAATTTAAACAGCTAAGGCAAAAATCGGAGGTATGAAAATACAGGGAGGTGATTTGCCAAAAATACAAGGAGGCTGGGAGCAGCTCTCCTTCCCCATTGCTTTGGTCACCCAATGGTCCAGCTAAAGACAAGACCCAGCTGCCACAGGTGTAGCTGTGGCCAAAATCAGTCCTCTTTCTTAGATGTTGACTTTAATACTGCCTTGGGATCCCCTTTGGAGGAAACAAGGTCTTGCAATGTTGTTCAGCGTGAGCTGAAATTCAGGAGCTGCAGGGACAGAGCATGGTGGGATATAACAGAAGGAGAAATGATTTACAGCAAACTGGGAGCCACCCTGCTCGTCACATTCCTCTGAATATCTCATTTCGGAAAATGAACTTCAAGATTTCATCACTTTTCATCCATTTTATGGATTTTTCAAGCTTCGAAGAACTAGGAAACATTTTCTATACACCCTGAGCTGTCCTTCACCCAATAAACAGTCACTAAGCCTTTTCTTGCCCAAAGGCAGCTGCCTGTCCTTTGTCTGTAGCAGCGTGCCTTGGACCGCCACACGCTGTAGTTGCTTTCTCTCACACAAACGAGTGAATCAAGTCACTCAGCCCTCACTGGGGACTTGGTCTTCATAAAGGAGCACAAGGTCATTTATAATAACTAGCAGGGGCTGACCCACATGCAATATGTGAAATCCCAGTGCAAATGTACATCTGGCCATCCTGGTTTTTAAATGATGTATTTTCTTCCTTTCCCCCCAACGTTGCGTGTTATCCTGACCAGTGCGGACAAGACAAATAGCACCACACACCAATGTGTCTCTGTCAGAGGACGGAAGCGGTAACGAAGGCTGCAAATGCCTTCTCAGAAGTCACTGTTGACCTTACTACTAACACAGACGTTTCTGATTCAAGAGGCAGCTCCCCCTGTGCTCCTATGCGTTCCCAATTCCTGTATTTGCTTGGTTATTTTTCTTTATCTCACTGCTTTTTTCTGTTAACTTCTTCCACCGGCAATGGCCGTCTCTCACTGGGTCACCCCAAGTTGTCCTGAATTGGAGCATTGGCAGCGCTTCACTTATTAGTCAGCCAACTCATGGGATCCTGGCAACCTTTTTCTCTCTATAAGGATAGGGTCCAAGCTGCTCTTTGATGTTGTCAAACCATGACTTCCACTGGTCTCCCCGCTGATTTCTTTGCTCTTTCTCCCTGGGAGTAGAAAGCCACAGGGAAGCATTTAGTGTTGTGTCAGGCACCACGCCAATATGGTTTCAGTCTTTGTTACTGTGTGGAGCAGACAGCCTGTCCGGTCCTGGATCTATACGAGGGATGCTTTCATCTTATAAGAATGCTGTGCATTTCTGTTCTTCAGGTTGTTCCACCTATAGAGCCCGTCCAGGCAACCTCTGTAATAGTCAGCCTTCCTGAAATCCGAAGGAATAACAAAAATCTAAGTCAAACACAGAGATCAAAGTTTGCCTAGAATTTATGTTTTATGGATTCAGAAACATAGAGGACAAGGTGAAATCTGCATTTCTGATGGGATATTGATTTATTTCTATTCCATTTGCCTCCTAAGGCTTGAAATGTGTGGACAAAAAGGAGTCATTCACCATATCTGAGGCAAGGCGGGTGAAATGCTGGCCCCCGTTAAAGTCAATGGCAAAACTCCCATTGGCTACAGTGGGGCCAGCATTTCACCCCATGATTTCTCATCTTGCTCTATTTTATTGACCTTTCTCTTGAATACTAGTGAAATGCAAATATTTTTTTCCAGCACAAGTCTTTGTACTCTATGAACTCTGCTGGATCCAAAGTACTTCATATGTATATAAGAAAAACAGTTAAAAACGAAAGAGAGAGCAGCTAACTGCACAAATAATGATCTCCACAATCTATAAAAAATGGCCATGTTCAAAAAGAGATAGTGGTTTAAATGGTCAGAATAAATACAACAGTCTTAAGGCTAACTTTTGCACCACAAAGAGCATTCTTAAGCCTGCATGGTACAGACCACACATCTCGGGAATGCAGATTGCCCCCGAGGCCACCTCAGCATGGCTCTGTGGTGGCCATGGAATCACAGACACTCTAATATCATTTTAACATCATGCTGGTGTACAAAGCCTAAAGAATCCAACAGTTCTGATGTGAGAGGAATGGGGGATGCTCCCATTCTTTTGGCATTATTCTGGCTAACTGTTCACAGCGGAAAAAATGGATGTTTCTTTCTGTGTGGGTTCAGTCTCAACATGGAATGAATAAAAATAGCTGATTGCAGAGACAAAGAATTGCCCTCTTTGCTTTCTCTCAAAGCCTTGTCTCATCCTTAAAAAACTTTAGGATAATCTCCTCCGTGCTGCGATTGTGAATCCAGGTAGCGTCACAATTAATGAAATTATTGTTTTGTCTGTTTGTGGAAAAATGCAAATTGTCAAAGCTGTTTTTCACAATAATCTCACTTTTCATAGTACCCATCCCTTGCCCACTAAATCCAGAGTTTCATCACAAACCTTTCAGCCAGCATCGTTCCTAATATTAAAGGGCTGTGATGGACCGGAGATTCAGGCAGCACGATTGGAAGAGACCTTCCAACAGCATCTCAGGCATTTGCAGATGGTTTGCCTGGTCTAGACAGTCCTCAAAACAGTAGAAAGATGTGACCCTCACTAAAACGATCCTGATTTTACTACAAGCAAATGGAGGCACAAGAAGTCATGTAGAGTGACAAGCCAAGCAAAAGCAGATGTGGTGGGAAGAAAGCAGAACTCTTGACTCCCAAAACGGACATAGTATTATAATCAACACCTTGATATGACACAGAAATGAGAAATTATACGACCCAATCATTTGGAAAGCTTGCTATCACTCCCAGTGCCCCAGTGCAGAAGGAGAGCAGAAGACTTCTCTCATTCTAGTCTTCATCTTCATCTGCTGCCTCAGTGCTTTTCAGCATCCTTAAATCCATGGACAACCTCACTTTTGCAGGATGTAAAATCCAAGGGCCATCTTGTGTGGTGCTGCTGTGAGGGCTTTCCTTTACAACCAAATAAAAATGAGGTTAAGTTTTAAGTGCTTTGGGCTTACATTTTCTCCCCTTTTACTTATTTTTGTTTCAGAATGTGCCTTTTTATTACAAAAAAACACAACAAAGAAATTTCTGTTGTTTCTTGGGCCGTGTTCTGATGCCTCATGGACCACCAGTGGTTTGCAGACCACAGGGTGAGTAATGGTGCATGAGAGCACATTGCATGTTAAGTCCTCTGCTCTGACTCCTTCTGCCAAAGTAACTCTGTTCACACTAGCGTGTTCGCCCATGCTTTGTCAGACCCAATTCTGCATGATTTGAGTTATGAAGCTTCCATCACGTCTTTGGGGAAAATTATTTCACTGTCTACCAGGTCTCTCAGGCCAGAATGTGGATTCGTGAAGCCTGCGGTGTGTATTTAGTAGAAGAGCGCTTTGAAATTAATAAGGTTGAGGAAATGGGGCCAAAATTCTGTCCTCAGCCTCACCGGTGTGGTGCTTGTTAGAGCGCAGAGGAGTCAGCTGAATGACAAGGGGCGGAGGGTGGGGGGCTTCTACGGGGGCTGGTGCATCACAGAATTTTGTGACCTTTGGGAAATGCTTTGATTTTAATCACCCCAGCTGGGAAACCGAATAAACCATCAAACCCTTGCTAAAAAGCCAGCTTCTGCACTTAAATCAGTGTAACCACTTACATAAATAACAAACAAATCATACGGTTTGGGCTCTATTTCCTGGCTGGAAGGAGCGTGAAGACTGATCACTCACATAAAGCAAATTTTATACCAGTTTTGCTTTATAACAAGTGCTGCATTGCACTTGTGAACATGGGTTAACAATATTGTTCTTTCTGAAAATGTTACCGCTCACTGAAATGTTTCAGACAAACATCCTATGAAGACTTAGTGGCCTCAGCTTGTTTGACTTGGAATCAGACTTGATTTCTAATTAGCCAATCTTCAGCAGTCTGTCAGAAAATGCAATGAGCTGCCAATTTTCACACCTTAGCCCAAAAAAAGATCCCAATAAAAGTCTTAAGAAAAATGGCCTATCGCTTCTACTGCTAGGAAATTCCCAATATGTTCAAGGTTCTTCTCCATTCACACACACACACACATGCATGCATGCATACATGCATATATATATATATATGTATGTGCCTACACACTCATACATGATCACCACCCAAATCTTAATATATGTAAGTTTAGAGAGTAAGAACATTTTCTTAATTTCCTACAATTTTCCATAGAAAAGGAAAGTTCCATGTATTTAAACAAGCCTCAACCATTTAAAATAACCAATGTTAACCAGCATTTTAGCTGTTTAAATCAAAACACATGCACTGATGTTTTTATAACAAAAATCTATGGGGAAATGAAAAAAAAAAAGAGAGTGGATAAAACATGCTGAAATATAAGCTATCAAACAGCTGTTTAGGTCAAGCATAGAAGTGGTATAAGTAGCATAGCTCAATGGAGTTGAAACTGCGCCCATCATTATTTTAAACGTCTTTAAAAAATTCCATCGCAAGTCCCAAATGTATCCGTAGCATTTTCCTTCCAAATTTCATTCATTTGGATTCATTTCTGACCATTTTCCATGGCCCCCAAATCTCAGATGTGAGTGGCTTCCAGGGGGACACCAAATTACAACCGCTTCCAGTGAGAAAAGAAGAAAAGCTTGCTAATTTTCCTTCAATCTTTTCTCCGGGTTTTGTCAAGATTTCTCTTTGGTAGACATTTCATGATTAGTTTTCTTCACTTTTGAATTACTATTTATCTTCATGCTTTGATTTTAGAGCCTTCATTTACAACCGTGTAACAGTCTTCAGCGCCTTGCTTAGAGAAATGGCTGAGAGTTTGGCTCTGTCATAAATGTATATAATCTTGACTCAGGTCCAGCTCAGAGGGAATCCTTGAAAGGACTGAGTATATCACAGACCTCACGTGCTGTCCTCTTCTACAGATGTGCCCAAGAAGCAGCAATCTGTACTCCGTCTGCAGATAAGCTACCTTTGGTACCCAAAGGATCATGGGCATAGCTTAGTTCCCCTGTACGCTCTGACCCTTCTTTGAAGGCGTTGTTTGGGGAAGTCACTTTTTCATCACGGAGATTAAAAATCTGAAAGCCCATTAAAAAAAACCCCAAAGCAAGTATTACTGTCCTTGCTCCTCAGGCGGTTAATTTTCATGGAGGTTATTTCTCTACCTTCACCCCTGAATAAGTGAACATGTTGTTTTATGGAAAATGGTAGAAATGGAGACAAAACAGCAAAATATGTGCTCTTAACGGTGTTGGCAGACCCAGAGATGTCTCCATCTAAATTTTTGCTTGTGCTTCACATTTTCAAGTATGGTTCCGTCTTCTTTTCTCTCTCTAATAGTGTTCAGATGTGAGGGAAAATATTGTTCGCTGTCAGCCGCAGTGGTTGTACAGCTTCAAGCCCATATACTTTGCCTATAAACTGCCTTGGGGGGACGACTTGACAATCAGAGCATCTGATGCAACAAAGGGCAGTGGGTTTTAGTCCTGAAGACCTTTTTCAGCTGTTAGGGAGCCCCTAACTCAGGCAAATTCCAACTGACTTCAAGAGAAATTTTGGCCAGTTAAAGTCTAGGTGAGAACTCCCAGATTTGGCCAATACTAATAAAATTAGAGAAATGTGACTCACTTCCTCAGCTAATAGTTTCCTTAAAGGCACCACCACATGCCGCCACAGTTCTCTAATCTCTCTCGGCAGCCCAAACCCAGTTCCCCTTGTTGCAGTGCCTGCTCCCATAGATGTCAATGGCAGTCATGTCTGCTAGGGATTATTTGCATTCCTTAAGCAAGCATTCAGCCCATAAATTACAACAAGAAAGGCTCTTCTTTGAGCCCTCGTCTTTAAATTCCTCTTTAGGAAGGTTTTCACTCATATCACGATCCATTAACTAAGCCATATGTAGGATCCTCCATCCAGAACCATTCCACTCCCAAAAACACAACTGCTAAGGAGAAATGAATATTTGGATCCATTCTTGTTTTCCTTTCTGGCTGTTTGTTTAACACCGGAAAGATTATTGAAGATGTTATCTCCGAGAGAGTTCACTGGGGCATTTTTCTGTGACGGTATTATTGCAAGCGCAGTCGGCTGGCTCTTATCTTCAGTTAATAAAGGTGCATTAAGCAGGCAAAACTGATCAAATGTGCATTGACCGTAATTTCATTTGAGCTTTTTCTGTAAAGTCAATATTCTATTTCTTACATCTTTTGTTCAGTTTTAAATGGTTCTGCTTTGCTTTCCCTACCCAAAAACAGTCTCGAGGCTCCTGCAGAAAATGGTCTTTCTGCACCTCCAATCTCCCCGGAGACTCCTGCCTGTTTGAGGAGAGGGAAAATGTATTTCCAGTTGCAGATCTGGCCATTCGAAGTCACTCAAATCTGCCAGGTCTGCCACGGATTTGTAGGTGTTTTTGGCACCCCGCAGAGCTCCATCACAGCCCGGTCCAGCTGTTCTGACGCTTCAGCAAGGGATTAATCCATGCAGTAAGGAAACATGGGATTATTCCTATTAGTACCGCATAAATAATATGCAACAAGTATCAAGCAGACTTTAAGAAAGGCCTCAACATCACCTTTTGGGCAGATGACATTTAACTGTACTCTTTTTTTCTGCATTTCCAGCATTTTTAACAGACCGAGGCTGAATTTCACGGTCTGTTGGTAATTTGTATGCATTGTTACCATTCAATGATCGTATTCTTTCTGGTGACCCCACTTGAACTTGCTTTCCTCGAGTCCATGGCAAGTCCAGGAGGCAAGGGCTTGGTTTACTGCAACGAGCCCTCAGTGGGACTACACCTTTGGACCACCCAGGAACGGCAGCGAGCCGTAGCGCGGCTCGTATCTGGAGCACACCTGCGCTCTTTGACCCGCGTTGGCTTCCCCTGCATTTCTGGTCTCATTCAGACCCACCGTGCCCCGAACTGTTTAGCTCACAGTTACCTCAGAGACCTCATCTCTTTCTCCCTCCTTCTCTCTCTTTGCAGAATTGACTGCAGCGGCGGAGTTGACTTTATTTGACTTAACTGAGAGCAACTGAGTGCAGCTGGTGTGAACGCGGCAGGCTTTGCTGGAAGCCATGGGAACTCCCATGCCAATTTGCATCCTCTAAGAGGCTGGCCCAGGATGTTTTCTATTTTAATTTTTATGTCTGCACCAGCGTTCCAGTTGGATGTATTTTAAAGTAAATACAGTTGATAAATAAAAACTTGTGCATTTCCCAGCCATCTCAGACTACTTCTGTCCCTCCCTCCTTGCCTCCCCCCCTCCTAGTCTTTTACTGCTTGCACAGATACAACACTTAAATATTCAGCTGGCATGCCAGTTTCCTCTTGCTCAGTTGATTCATCCTGAAACCTGGTTTTTGAATGGACTTCTTCTAAGAGAAGTAGTGCCAGAGTGGAGAATTTAGGTTCTTGGGTAGAAAACTCCTTATGCAGGACTTTTCACCCCAAATTAGTCATCAATCATCAGCAACCAAGTACATTTTACTCTGACCCTGGGCTTTGCCGGAGCCAGAATGCAGAGGCTTAACGAGAGGGATGGGAACAGAAACACCCAGCCGACCAGCAGCCGGCAAATAGCCCCGTGATTTCTTCTAGATCTAGGTGGTGGAAACAACAGGGTAGCGTGCCCACGTTCCAGGTGAAGGTGAAGGGGTGGGTGGGAATGGGTCTGTCTTCCCTGTCAGCTCTCGTGACGCTCACCTTCCCTGGCCTTCTGCACCACCAGCTCCGCACTGTGTGTTTAGGCGCTTTTCCAAATCTGTGACTTCAAGAGAATTTGCCTTAGTTTGAAGCACCAGACTTTGATCCCAGTAACCAAGGCCTTTATTTGTTTAAGATGGTAATTAACTGAAATTAGTAATGGAAAGATTTTTTAACTTAATGGGCCCTTAAGTGTTTGAAAAGAACTGTTGGATTTTTTTTTTTTTTTAAATATAAATCCCACCCTTTTCCCACTTTGTGAAACTGCTTTCTGTTCATCCTTCTCATTAAAGACCTCAGAGCTAAATGCTGGGGCCTGTGACTTGGGAAGCATATGGATTTTACAGTCCATGCAAACCGAAAGACAAGGCATTCATCCGCACAGACCGTTCCTGTTTGTTTATTGTCCCAGCAATGGGACTTCTTGGCTCGGCAGCCGCCGGAGCACAGGTTCCAGACACTTGGCTTTTCAGGCTCTTGCTGTGTGTCCCAGCTGCATTAAGACCCTGGCAGGTCTAATTCTTCTCCAACGGCCACCTTCCTTCACTTAAAACAAGCCTGGGGATCATCAGGCCTTGGTTCATTTCCAAAGTCTATTAATTGAACCTGCAGGGCTTAGTTCTCCTAACACACAAGGAGCCCAACGCTGCAAGCTCCATGCAGCTGCTCCGACTATTGCAAATGCAGAGCACATGCCAGCCTTACATCTCCCCATGGGAAATAAGGGACTATTCCCAGCCCAGAGGGACTAAAAAAAAATTACAGTAAGACAATTTTTTTAAAAGAAGGTCTCATTGAGAGTATGTTTCCTGGCTATGAAGGAATTATTCCTACACAAAAATTGTGTTTGTGTCCAAACAGAGCTGTGGAAAGGGTGGGGTGAGAAAGACGCTTGCCTCAAAGGCCCGCTGAATAAAGGGAGACTTTCTCACACCCTGACATCTGCTGCCCAGCATCCATCCATCCCTGCCCACAGCCAGAGAGCGTGCTTGGTGATGGGAGCATCTAGGGGAGGGACAGGAACTAATTGCCTAAAGTGGCCCTTTTGATGCAACATGTCACAGCTCAAATACGAGACATCCCGAAGCCAGCAGAGAACCTCCGGAGGCTTCTGAGCTGCTTTGCCAACTCCTCCAGAGCTTGTCACAGCTGTGGTTCAATTTTTTTCAGACACATGGGAAAACAGAAGAAGGAACTCGGGCTTTGCATTGTGTCTTCTCCAAAGCAAAGGGCTCATTCTGAGGCAGTGCAGAAGAGCTGCAGGTTTCTGCTGAATGATGGCTGACCAAAACAGTCTCCTACCGGGGTCCTCACGCCTCTGAGGAGTCTTCATCTTTGCTGATGAAAGCAAACACCTCCTGCTTCTGTGCCTCATTTTTATTTTCCTCTTTCGAGCAGTGGACACATCTCTTTTTTGTTTATCTTCTTCAGCTGGGGATTTTCTGAGTCTCCACACTTCTAGCCAGTCTTTGGACGGGAGGTGATTAAATGGCTCAAGTTATCAACCCACATGTAGCTGTTTAATGTTATTTGGGATCCCCTTGGGGGTCTCTCTGGCCCCAACAGTTACTCCCAAAGGATATGGGTCCTGTATCATATCTGGCAGCCCCTTGTAGGTGCCTCAGATATTTCAGGATGTCTCAAGGCAAAATATTCAAGCCCCAAAAGTCTATGGCTGGATCAAGGTCAATCCTTCATTGTCCTACTTGGACGTAACTACTCAGTGTCCATGACCCCTTGCAAGCCTTGCTTCACCTGCTTGGCCCCAAAATAATGGAGGTTCCCATCACAAGCAATAGTTCACTGAACGAAAAGGGGGTGGGAGGCAGGCACAGCCTTATCCCACCACTGGTGAAGGCAGGCGAGCTGTCGCCGTCAGCTTTTGCCCAGGTAGAACCAGATCCCACAAATGACTGGGGAAGGCAGAGAGCAGAGGGGAGCGAATACACAGAAAGCCATTTGTTTGAAAACTGGGACACACATTGACTGAAAATATTTTGCAGCATTCACTCAGCCCTAATAGGAACTCACACATTCCTTGAAATGGGCTATTCATTATACAGCAGCTAGTAAAAAAGAAGGGATTTTTTCCCCCAGCCCTTAAACATAGGATTTTTAGCTCCAACAAGGACTTTATGAAGTTCACGTGGAGAAACTTCACCAAGGGCAGTGCGTACCGCCGCCGGCCGTGTGCGGGGCTGGGGCACTTGCTCGGGGCTCGGCAGGCCTGGTGCAAACCGGTGTTCATGGGCCCCTTGTGCCTGGGAAGCCGTGCCAAAGTCATGAGCTTTTATTAGCACTAACTTTCCATTTAGTCGGGAGGGACCTTTCCATTTGCTTCCCCGGCAGTATAGCACTGGCTCCACCTCAACATTTGCACCTTATAAAGTGTTGTCATGACCCGACTAGAGCAGTTTATACAAGGCCCTTCAAGATCCCCAGTAATGAAGAGTAAATAACCGAGGAAAGCTTTCTCTCACTTTGCAGCTTTCTTTCAGTCTCAAAAGAAATAAAACAACTTACTTAACAGCATTCTTTAATCTTTTGCACCAGTGGCCTCCTTTATAGGGTGTTATACAGAGCCAGTGTAAATCCAACCTCTGTAATGGGGTCAGTGTTTCTCAACAGGTGTTGGGTGGATACAGTGTAAGATCTATTTTTTCAATAAATGTCAAGCCAGAAAGCTTGCTGTTCATACACAGGCAATGTTAACATGTGGTTCTCTCACGTGCTTGCCCTCCCCTCCCCGGTACCCCTTTCCCAATCTTTTTTTTTCCAGCAGCCCACCAAGGTCTTCAATTTAATAAAGAAAAGCAGAGAATGCCCATTGCCCAGTCGTAGGAGCAAGAGCACAAGAGCCGCTGAGCTGCCGTGCTTTGGGTATGACAGACCCCAAAAAGATCAGAGAAATCCTTCATTTTCTGGAAAGAAATCCTTCCTCCTGCTCTCCTTCCACGAAGGGGCTGCAAAACACCCTGATGGTGCAGGGGAAGTACAGCAGACAAAGTCATTCGAAAAGACTTGCTGCATTGTTTAGGAGCAGCCCCGGGGCCTGATCCTGAAGCTCTTAATTATTCTTTTACTACAGCAAAACACCCTCTGGAGTCAGCAGAAAGCTCACCTGAATAAGGGTGACACCAGTGAGCCTGTGGCCATCAAATTACAGCCTGAACCGAGTTTGTTGACCAACAGATTTGTTTCAGCAAGGGCACGATTTTACATCTGCTGTGCAATGGTCTAGAAAACTATATCATAGCAGCATTAGGAAATACGATAATTAGCTATACAATTAGCTCCCAGAGAAGCAAGTTATCTAAATAATGCAAATTAAGCTCATGCATATGACCATTATTTTAAATGGGTCTTCTTAAATATTTTCATTTTAATATAAACGGAAATCTTTGCATGTGTCGTCTTTGGATCAAGCTAACGTTCCTCAACTGGTAACTGCCAGGTAATTAGTAATTAGGCAGCTCCCCTGGGGCTGCTGCTCCTCCCTGGTGCCAAAACCTGCTGGACTCCCCCTTCCCCAAACGGTCTGCCTGTGAGAAGGATGGGTCCAGAGCATGAAACCTTCTTTGCAGTATTTACTTGTGGCTACAGTAGCCTGCGCTGCCTCCCTGCTTGCTTGTCCAAATACCGTATGGGAAATTAATGCAAAATATTTCTGTGAGTATTCATTTGAATTTAGGGGGGAAAAAAAATCACACTTTGCAATCATTAGGGCTTATTCAGCAAAGTATTTGCTTATGTACTTAATTTTAAGCATGTTCTTAAGTCCATCTCCTGTTCATCAGCACATTTCGGCATCTAAATAAATCCTTAAGCACTTTGCTTTATAAGGGACTATAAGAATTGAGGTATACTGGGAAAATATTTGTGGAAAGCAATTTGCAAGGTATTATAGAAACCAGACCTTAAATTTGCCGGTTCAAATATCCTTGCTATACTCTTTCAGTGAAAAATACTATGCGGTCTGTCAAAACTGAGCAACAAAGTTCGAATTCCAACATTTCTGAACAAACTTAGGGTCTGATGAAATAAAATATCCGTACAGATTGTCATCAAACAAAGCAGGAGAACAAATGGATTCAACGGCATTGCAAACTGCTCACAGATATTCCATGAGCCAGTACAAAAACACATTTCAAGACATATTATATATTTGTTGTTAATTTTTATCTGGTGGTGGGCCAGTGGTATATTTATTATCTTTATTATAATAAATATATTTATTACCAGTGGTATATAGCAAATAAAAAATCTTTGTTTATATCAGATTTGATTATAATGGTATTTTGTGGCCACCAATCCAGTTTTGTCTGGCTGGATGTTAGTCAGTTAAAAAAGAAGAGGTTTCTTTCTGCTCTGTTTTTATCTGGTAAACCAGAAACCAACTTACTCATTATACATTCTGAAAGCAGTTTTAATAATCTGAGTAAAGTGCTGCAAACATTTATATGTTTGGGGAGGAAAAATGAAACTGGTGAGGTGTAGGATCATGTGGGCTGGCTGAAAATGACATTTTCTTTTTTGTTTTCTTTTCTAATCCAGTTTGAATAGTCAAACTACCAAGTGAGTTGGTCTCTACCATTGTTTTTGCATGGATGTTGCTCAGTTCCAGTGGGTTTGGATCATTTCTCTTCGGTTTAGTTGACAGAGTTGCAATAGAGTAGAATGTAGTCCAAGGATCAATACACTTTCAAACTAGTTAGGAAAAAAAAACCATGGCTAGAAGTACTTTTAAAACACAAATAAACAAGAAAAATTGTTCTATGCTTCAGAAGTGTTTCACTCAAAAAGTCTCAAAAAGTCGAAATTTACTTTAAAGGATTCCCTCCCCCCAATGAAAAAAAGGCATTTCCCCCCAGACAACATTCTAGTTGTGTCTTGGTGAATTTTATACTTCTTGAATACTCATGATTTACACAGAAAAGCAAGACACCGATGCCATAGGTGCCCCCAACTTTAACTCTTTCTCAAAGCCAACTTAAGGAGCACTTTTTAATAAAGACGAGACTTTTCCACAATCATAACAAATTCCACCACGTACTGTTTAGATCAGACCAACTGAGGCTGAAAGTGAAGTGTGACGGTAACATGACTGTCCCAGTTGGACAACGAGAAATTCATCCCAGAACAGCTATTAGGGAAAGTAAAATTAGTGAAGGCATGACATAAATAACAGCTGTGGGATCAAGATTGGTAACTTTCAAGAATGTTTGGATGATATCAAAATCAGGAAGGGCCTCCATCTAAACACTTCCATGGTTGAGTAATGATGAAAGCGATTTATTTCTAATGAAGATACAGTAACAGATACTAGAAGTCACGTGGGTTTCTGAGGCTGTTTGGTGTGCTATTGTGAATACTTTTTTTTCTGATAAAATTATGTTTGATTGAAGAATCCAGTCTTGATCTGAAGACTTCAGAGTTTCAAGAGGCATGAGAAAATACAAACGCTTCTGAAGATGCAGAAGGATGCAGTTAATTCTAGTTTTAAATTAAATATGGATCATTTGTAGTAGTAGTAGTAATAATAATAATAATAATAATAATAATAATAATAATAATAATGTTCTATTAGTAGCAGACAGTTACTAGTTAGAGAAAAGAGGTTAAAGACAAGGACAAGAACAGAATGATCCTTTCCCTGGTTTGCCCTTCCAGCTCCAGCAGCTTAGGAACTAAGTAAACCAGACATGGCATCCAGACTCCCGTGTTTAGTAGCCATGAGTGAACTTATCCACCATTAATTTGTCTAATCCCTTCCTGAATGCATTCTTTTGGCCCCCATGACATTCTGTGGCAGACATGCTGAATAAATATGATCTCTGGATATTTGTTTGGATTTTGCAAGCATAAAACAAATAGTAACGTAGGATTAAGTCATGATTGTGCAACCTCAGCCCTCCTGGATCTCAATGGGAGTTTCAGCTGTTCAGTTTCATTTGCAGTTTGGCGCTTCTGTAGGACAGGAGCTGCATGTTCCTCTAAGTTTTGTTCAACACTCTGTGAGCCGCGAAAGAAAAACGGAGCTCGTTTCAATACAGAATCTGGACAAGGGCACATTATTATCCCAAGGACACGTTTGTAAAAAAAAAAAAAAAAAAAAAAAAAAGTTTGTTTTCCTAAAAATTACTCTAATTGCGTTTACAAACCTTTGCCACGAAAGCAAAATGCTACTATAAGTGCAAAAATTGAAAAATGACTAAGAAAGCCCACATCTTTCAGTTTTCATTGGAAATACTGCAGAAACCTTGCAAGCTTCTAATTAAAAATGAAGGCAACCAAAGCAGACACCTTTTGGAAGAACTCACTGAATTAAAGCCTTTAATTTTTGGTTAAATGATGGTTCGGAAGAATATTTTCAGGCAACGCAAATAATGAGTAACTTTCATTTCTTTACTTCCTTATAGGAATCAAACCCTTAGACAATATCAGAGAAGTTTCTTTCAAGCAAGGAAGTTGTTCCTGCTTTCAGGCAGTGGGACAGCCTTTCATTCAAGTGCGATAGCACTTCTGAAGTCAATACTTACACATCTTGCTCTTGCTATATATGTGTGCAGGAGAGATTTGGAGAGTAATTTTGTTTATTCTCTAAACATCGGGATTCAAGTTACCGTGGATGTAAACAGCCATATCAAATGAAGGATCTTCCCGGGTTCAATGCTGGTATTGTTAGATTTTGTTGGTGAGCTCCTGAGTCAGAGCCCGCTTTATTTTACTGATTTTATAACACCTCAGTTCATGCCCTTGTAGTACCTTGGTCCGTTGTTTAAGGTATACCATGTTATCCGTCATCATGACAGTAGTGTCAAGCTCAAAGTAGTGCCGTATCTTTTAATTTTCAGAAAATCATTCACATTTCAGGGTTTGAATAAAGATCTGAAATGTTACTAGAAAATGTAATACCACAAGGAATTGTTTCAACGCGGGAGACCATAACTGCCAGATACAGATGGGAGGACAAACACTACTAGTAATGGCAAGACCTGGTTACCCTGAGATGTGATTACCAGCAGATACCTTTAGCAGAAAAGCACAAAAGTAAACACATTTTAAGCCTTTTTTTCCTGGCACTTAGAGACGATCTTCAGGAAGAGGAGTTTGAGAATCAGAATAAAACTTTAGCCACTGTGAGCTGACCCAAAGAAGGAGAGGGAATAAAAATCCCAAAGTTTGCAGATATCAGGTCTGTTTGCTTGATTCATTTTATTTGAAAGAGTGATCTCTGACTATTGAAGGCTCCAATTAGGGCAATCGGCTCCAGCTAAGCTTTTGCTGACTTGTACTTGCAGGGTGTTTGAAAATTCTGTGCGCCAGAAGTGGAAAACTGATGTGGGACTCACATCGCGAATAAGAGAGGAAAAACTTGAAGGGTCCAGAGCTAACTGGCTCACTTCATAGGGTCTGTTATGGATAGGAATGGAAAAAGAGATGAATCTGCAAAGGAAGCTGCATTTTAGAGGTCAGCAAGCGTAGGGGTAAAGTGAGAATTGCCAAAAGTCAAGCTGAGTTAGACCTTGCAAAGGATATTAAAATAAACAACAGAAGTTCTTTAACCAGAAGAATAAAAAGAGAACCAGAAAAGAAGACGTGGGTTTGCTGTGCAGTAAGGATGGCATTGAGATTAAAAGAAGCTGAACGTAATTCCCGAAATGAAATGAATGCATTGCGTGTGTTTTCAGTAAGGAAGCATGTATAGAATATGGGGTAACGGCTGGAAGGCTCATGAGTGGCTGGGAATGGAAGTTACCACATCTGAGCTGGGAAGAAAACTCAGAGGACTCAATATGCTGAAATCAGTGTACAGAGGGAAAAAATAATCCAGAATAGTGGAAAAACTGGCACAGTCCCTTAGCCAGGATAGAAATAAATGTATCCAACTGGGGTGACCTGAACAACTACAGATGCCTGCAGCTGTCCTCAGTAATCTGAAAAGCTTCAGGAAAAAAAGGAGAGAAGAAGAGTGATCACAGACATCAAGGTAAAGGAAGGAAACAAAGTGTGATGTGAGTTTACCTGAGATAATTCTAACATAAAGTCTTTCCCTGATCTTTTCCCGTTCTCTAAGCAGAGCTAAAAAAGCTCGTAGTGCTTCAGAGGAAGTCCTTGGTTAAAGTGAAGAAAATGGGAGCTTGTACCAAATTGTAACCCAGTAAGAAACCTGCTAAACGGGAGCCAGTTGTGCTGTCTGGAATGGCTGGATGGTGGGGAGGTTACAGGCAATTCCCAAAGATCCATCTTGAGAACAATTGTAAGTGGTCTCCAGAACCATAGTACCACCGTTCAGACAAGATTAGTCAAAGAAGCAAAATTAAGCCTGGAGACCTAATCATTACAAAAGAGACTCAGCACAGCACCTAGAAAGTAGAAGGTTGAAGTGATATAAAAGGCATTAGATTTAAGACTGCAAGATATGAAGTTGAGGGAATAAGAGTGAGAATTTCTGCAAGTCAGAATCTGTTCTATTCTATTCTATTCTTATTGGTGGGAAAAGATAGGGGGAAAGGCAGACCTGATGTATATACTCATTCTCAATAAGACTACCAGCTGCTAGTGTGACTTGCTTTTGAAAGAGGCAGGTGAAACACTAATGAATGCATTGAGAAGAGGAAAATGGGAATGTGATGGTGAAATACACTGGTCCTCACCTGGAATACCACGTGCCTTCACTTATCTGATCTGAACCTGAATGGATGCAGTGGGAAGGTATAAGGATGTTTGGCGGAATAGGGACCTTGCTCTCTTTAGCTTAGCAAAGCAGAGATGGAGCAGAGATGGGGACACACTGTCCCCTGAGATTGCACCCAGGGAAACATGCTGGCGAGGAGGGAGAACTCTCTGGATAAAGAACAATATTGGCATACACAGCACATGCTGGCCTGAAAGGCATTTATGGGTTTAGAGGGAAAATAAATGATCCGAAAATGTCTAGTTCACTGAATTTGGTGGTCTCTTCAGACCAAGTAATTTCCATTGGCAGCAAGAGGCTCTGGAACAAACTTCCTGCAGAAGTAGCACAGTAAGGAGCAAAGTAATTAAAAAGAGGAAACAGACCCCAGAAGTTCTTTGCAGTTCCTTACTTCTGGACCAGTAATTTGAGGCTTTGTCCAGAGCTTATTAAATTGTGCAGAATTCTCTGTCAAGGCCAGCATTTAATACCTGTCCATGTAACCGCCATCAGGGATCAGGAAGTACTAAATATAGATATTAAGTATTCTAGTGCTCCCTTACACTGGGTTTCCATTCCACTTGAAACTTCTGAAGTCCCCTCCTTCCCTCCCTACCCTGCTTTTCAAACAGACACTTTTAACAGAGAATCAGGACTGAGCCATAAAATAATTTTCATGACTTCTAGGCCAGTTGGCATAAATCATTGCCACCAAGCTGCTGACCAAAAGAAGCATGTATTTAACAGATAATCTTTGTGAAACGCAGCGATAGTTAGAGTTTTACAGAGCCACATAATTTTAGCCTCTAACAAATATTACAAGGAAGGCTTTATCCTGTTCAACCTTGAGTCACTATCTAGAGCTTATTTTTAATGTGTTTTTCTCTGTTTACTCCCCTTCCTAATGTCATCACTGACATTCAAAAAAGTTTGTAGAGCATTGACATGTGGAATAATAAAGAGAAGATCAGTTTTTAAACACAGGAAAAAATCTCTTTCCATTCATATGAAATATTTTCACATTAAATAAAACAGTTTGCTCTTACCAAGTTTGCTTTTGGTTTTTCCCAATTTACATTTTATGAGCAGCCCCTTTCAATATTTTAAAACTCATCTTCTGGGTAATTTTTAATTGAGATACAATCTTTTAAAATCAAGGGAATTATGAATAAAGTCTGAGGAACACAGGTTTAACTGATCTTTCTTTGTAAGCTCTGTGCAAGTCAGGATACTGGATAGACACTTCCAGACTTAAAAAAGCAATGAAACATTGTCCCAACATATATAGACTTAAATGTTCACATATAATGAATTGCAGCCCAATATTAAATCTGTGCAATTTCCCAAGCTCCAGATATGCTGACCCAATCACATGACCAATAAATAAAAAAGAAAAAACCCAACGAGGATTTCTCAAGAGAAAGCATCTAAGTGCTATTTTAACTGTGCAGACAGGGTACAAGGTGACTCTTCATGATTAAAAGCTGTAATTCATTCGCTCAGGCTAGACGCTGACTGACACAATATGCCAGATTCCATCCAGGGCCTAAATTCATAAAATTTAAGACCAAGAGGGACCATTAGATCATCTAGCAAACAACACAGACATGTGTTGCATTTCACCCCTTACTCCAGTATTGAGCCCTAAAGTAAGTGCTTAGTTAAATCATATCTGTGCTCAAGGTATCCCATCCCTGACATAAGACCATGGAGCTCATTAGTTCAGGAGATAAAACCGCCCTTTGGACTTGAAGCTCTTGGGCTGATAGCTTTCTGGTTTATGGGATGACAGCCTTAAAAAGCAAAACCCACCATCAGCTCCAGGGCAACTGATGGGAGATGGCAGCAGACTGCCTGCACAAGCCCACGAATGCCACCCCCCTGAGCCAAAGATTTCTCTATATGGCCAGTGTTGCTGGAAAGAGTTACAGGTCAACCCATAGCTGTGGGACCCCAAGAGCGTCCTGATCTTTATCTCTGCCTGGGAAGGAAAAGCGCCTAATGCAACGCATGAAAATGAGGTCTCCACACAAGAGGACGAAGGCTGCTTGTTCGATGACCGCGATTTGGGGAACATGCCTTGCATTCTGCAGGGCAGGGACATCATTAACCTTCCTTTTTTTTTTTTTTTTTTAAATCTGTAATTAAGAATATCACTCAACTTTCTGTTTTAAAACAGTGTGTTCTCATGAGAGCTCCACAGGTTGTTTGAAATCTGGGCCTCTTCCCAGTATTTTTCAGCCAGTTTCCTGAGCTTGCTGACAGAGCTGTCTGGACGGCCACTGGCTCACATTCCTCGCAGTCTCTGCTCCAAGCCAGCTTCTTTGGGCCCAATTTCAACAAATACAGACGGACCACCACAATCCAGAGCTCAACGTGGGACTGGCACCACATGCCTTCGAGATATTAAACATAAATCAGCTGTGGCAAGCAGAGACAGATGTGGGCGTTAAGAGAACTGCCAGCTCTATATGCTAAATATGGAGTTTTGCATAGGGAATGCCAAAGATCGCAGGTCTTTCTTTAATGCAAGTTCGGCTGGAGGAGCAAGAACAGCAGCCAATTAAGCAGCTTTCGATAGAAAGCAGGCACTTTCTATTGAATTTGCAGCTGGGAGGCCTGGGTTCAAGTCAAGAGAGGGGACAATATTGCAACGTCGAGTTGCTTTGCTTGAGACCCAGGAGAAAGAAGTCAATTTTGTGTTACAACAGCTCACGCTGGGAGAGCATTGTTGCTGGGGACCCTGGTAGCCCTCAAAGGGTTTCCGTGCCTCTGTCCTCTGAATTGGGAGAGCAGTTACTCCTCTGAGCCCTCGGAGGAGGCACAAAAGCAAACCTGTTTCTGGAAACCTGCCTGAAAGGACATGGCTTCATCAAGTACGACATGAGACTAACAGGGAGGTGGAGCACAGCATCGACTTGATCCTTTCTGGAGGTTTCATGGGATTTGTTACTGGGAAGCAACCCTGATTCCCAGGGGAAGCCACAGGGTATCACACTGTGGGCAGCTGAGGCTTTTGAGCACACGCTGTTGACTATCTATCCTCATCACAAAAGCCTTCAAGAGTCAGATGCAAATATAGCCTTGTGGTTTAGGGCAACCTGGTATTCCTGACGCACCGTTGACTTCATTTCCAAATCACTGCTGAATTTGTGGTCTTTATTTTCAGGGGTGTCTTGCTCACATCTCACCCTTTCACGCCTGTGAACACCAAGAGGTCAGGCTGGGCTATGCCATCAAATATACCACTCTATTAAACAGCTAGTGTGTGTCCCAATAAAATGACACAAAAGTGCCGTAATAAATTGTGCCTAAATATAGTGCAGAACCAATATATATTTTTAATGCTGCTTAATTATTAATTCATTTATTGACAGTGACAACAATACTAAAAACATCATCTGCAAACACACTGAGGGTCTCATTTGTAAGTATTTATGCATGTGAATAAGTTTTCCTATATGCCTCAGTCCCACTGCGGCTGACAGCTTTCTGGCATTAGAGAAACCTAAACCAAAGCTTATGGGTATGTATCAACAAGACTCGGTCTGAGATGCTGCTGATGTCGATAAGGCTGTGAGATGCATTTTGGTTCCAAGATACTCCAGCTGTGCTGGCTGGTCTCTATTTGATATCTCACCTGCCAGCTCCATCCCGTTTTAAAAATTGTTAGATGACAAAAGAAGATTAGAAACTGCTTTCATTTCCAGAGACATAGCTAAAGCAGGGCAACGTTATGCTTAGACAGAAAACGACGCACTGAGTGTTTTATTCAGGAATCAGGACATTCCACCAGATTTTGTATAGGAAGTTTACATTGATTACAGACCAGAAACATCTTGTTAAAACTCCTGAACCAAAAAGGAATAGAGCAGCCAGCAGCTGGCAGATTACGGAGGTGGACTCTCATGTTAGCATCTTATTACCATTACATCAGGTGGCTTATAAACGCTGACACACTCTCCTGAGTGCCATTGCAGGCTGACAGCGCTGCACAATCAGATCTTATTTGCTGGATTTCCCCTTGAAGGAAAGTATTATTACTGCAAAAGAAGTTGCAGCGAGTTGGAAGTTGACACAGTTTTAGAAGAAATCTCTCTGCGTTTGTAGGATGGAGAGCAGTTTCGCCTCGTGGCAAACATTTCTGGTGTCTGGTGTCAAATTTATTGAAAAAGTATCACCACCAGTGTCAGCTCAAATCTTTGTCAATGCAAAAGTTGTCATCGGCACCAGTTCCTGCCAGAGATGGAAAGCTGAGACCTGAAGGAGTCAACAGGGGTCTGAATGTAGATCCACCTTTTAATAAGATGGCAAGGTCAGGGGAAGGCGGCCCTGTCCTTTGTGCTTCTGAAACCTCGCTTACCCCCGTGGGCACCTTGGCTGGAAGCAAGCGAGTCCCCTTCAGGCTCAGTTACTGAGCATCAAAACTCACCTGTGAAAACTGTCCATCTTCATTACAGAATTTCCGAATTCTCCATCATATTTCTACATCACAGCATAGAACACAATAAGAAAGGAGAACTCATGTGAAATGCATTTTCCCCCATAGACAGAAACGTTAAAATGCTTCGGGCATGAAGATGTTGTCCTAATTTCTAAAAAGGATTCTACCACTTCCTCACCCCCTTTTCCCTTACCTCCAGAATAATGTATCTGAAAATATTTGATATGAAGAATAGGAAGCACTCCACAGAGTATTAAAAAGGAGGTGCATTTGGAACCCCCTGTCTGTAATTATTCAAACACTTGCATAGTTCTGCGGTTTAGATCTGTGACTCCCCCCTCAGCAGTAATAAGGTTTCTTGAATTCCCAACAAGTGAGAAAAAAACCCCACACGTTAGAGGCTTGACTTTAATATCTCTTAGCAAAATATTTTTTCCTTTTCAAAGACGACAGCAACAAAGATATCTGTCCTCAGGAGAGCAAACTCGGTGTATAGGATACACTCTGCTGTCTGGGAGGGTATTACTATAGATTAGGGTGTTTCTGAGCTGGCAAGCAGAATAAATGCCATGATCATAAAGCATGCCAATATTTTCCTTTTTGATATCGGGCTCATTTTAGATATACAAGTTTGGAGGGTTTTTATGATGTAAAATTAAGACAATGGACAAAACCCATTTTCCAGTATCACTGCAAGCTTCATACACGTCCATTCAATAGAAGCCAAATTTTGTAGCCAAGGACTAAAAAAAATAAGAGACTAGGATGTTGCTAGGGTTCATTACAAAAGGTGAGCCTGTATTTCTGAGGAAGTAAATGTTTTCACTAATTTTATTTGCTGAGAGGCATCGCTTTGCACTCTTGGTAAGTTCAGAAGAGGGAGCAAATTTCTTTTTAACTGGAAAAGATGAAAGAGTGGAAGTGGCAGCTCCTTCTTTCCTTTTCACATGAGGAGAGCAGTAACTTGAAGTTATCCCTGCTGCAGCCTTGGGCTTGTACCTCTCTGCAGCCAGACTCTTACTAGCAGAGCATCTCATCTCCGTCCCCTGAGCACAGTTATCCTCCTATAACTTTTAGCATGTTCCTTGAACTGAAAGTTCCCTCCAATAACATACATGTGAGACACAGGGAATAAGATAAGAATTGTAATATATCTGTCTAATTTCTTTCCTTCCAGTGAAGATAAAGAGATACAGCTGAATTCTTTCCTCACTCCCCTAGCAGCAAAAAGAAAATCTTGAAAAAGAAGAGGTTATTGGTTGTTAGAGTATTGCTGCAGCTTGGTTGAAGCCGGAAAGACAGACAAAATACCTCCATAAAAATAAAATCAGAAAAATAAAGTTCCTGAAGTTTTAGGTTTCCCCACTAGGATCATAAAAATAAAGCTACTTCCTTGGAGACAGAAAATACAAGCGATTTCCTTTGTCAGAAAGAAAGAAAAGGAGAGTAGATCTGTTACCTGCTTCCTGAGAGCTACTTATCAGCTAAGCCTGAAGAAGGTACCTGGCACTAACTTAAGGGCAGCCTCAGACGAAAAACCTCAGCATTAGCCAAGGTAACCCTGCAACAGCACAACTTCACCACAGCTCTTTTGGACAGAGGCTGCAAAGAGAGACTTGAGCAAATTTACAAAGACCTCGTTAACATCTAAGCAGCTGGGAATTATGGCAAAAACTCAGAAAGCTAATGCCCTGGTCTCTTTTTTTTCCCTGTCCCCATTAATGCAGCTATGTGCAAGGGGCAATTATTTTGCAGACCTGCCCCACCTGCTCTTTCGGTAACGCATACTGGTGCCAAGCTCTCGCTGTTTGATGAAATAAATTAGTATCAGTGGTGGTTTGCGCTGGCGTGTCACGGAAGCACCTTTGTTGTTAACAGGGTTGGACCTACTGGTGGGGCGTGCACTGGTGATGGACAGTCCTCCCCTTCCTCCCACCTAAGGCATTTCCAGGTGTGAGTCTGACACAGGGGAGCTCTTCCACAAATAAAAGGCTCTGCCCATGCCTCTGGTTAAAAATAAAGTTCTTGTGCTGGAGAATGACCAAATTGTTACTGTTTTGCCATGGTAGAAATAAAAAAAGAAAGGAAAAAAAAAGATAGCTAAACCTATAAAGTTACGCTAATTAGTTAAATAAGGGTGCCTGATGAGCATATCCACTGCCTCACCATTCTGGTATTTGGGGTAAGCTTTAAGGAGTGTTACAATTAGGGAGGTGTTAGCAATAGATTTTGATAAATTGATAACTCCTCCTTGCTAGATTTCTGTTCATAGCAGGTAAATTTCAAACGTTATGATCATTTTTAAAGCAGTTCAGGAATCAAATACAAGATATTAGAGGAGTTTGACCATATGATGGACCTTAGAAGGTAAGTAAGCCTCCCATGGAACTTATCCTGTATTTTGGGAAAACCTTTCCTGCCACAGAGCTACCTACAGGCTCAGAGATCCCAAATGTAGCACCTTTCTCTGTCAGTAAAAGCTGAACCATGTCCCATCTTGCTCTCTGTTATAGTGCAGTTCTGGTTTTGAATACGTTTGCTTCTCACCGTTGCTGAATTTGTATCTATTAGCAACAAAGCTATGGAAAAGAGGTGAAGAATACTGTCCCCTTCTCAAATTTTGGGTTTCTTTCTCTGCTTTGTACCATTACAACACCACTGGATAGTTTAGACAACTGCATTATTTCAAATCAAGTCATAAAGCATTTCCGATTAAAAAGGCTAAGGAGTGATTTATATTAGCACCATTTAGAAGCATTAGGGTGTGCCAAGAGATTATGATATGCCAAAAAGTTACAAACATTCAGTACAAAAACAAAATCTGTGGTGATGCCGCTGAAAGTCAGGTTAAATATAGAAACCAGGTTTGCTAGGAAAAAGCATTCAGCCAGAAAAATGAATGCAATTTTTTGACTGGTCCGTATAGAGACACAGGTGTTACGAGGAGAATTGTTATGCCAGATCAAAATAGAAGCCAGTCTTTGGAGGTTAATAAGGTCTCATAGGTTGAAAACCCCATCAGGGATTTAACCATTGCATTTTGGTTCAATATTGAGCCAGTGTGACTGAATTACTACTAACAACTGCTAATGAAAAACTTAGCGAATCTCACGGATAATTTGTAAGGTCTGAATCTTGGATCAGTACTAATTCCCAGCCATTTTGTTATTGCCAGTTCTGGAGGCCAAACCTCTCATTTTTTTCTTTTGGTTGAAGTTGTAGCAAATTAATTATCTCCTTTAATCCTGTAAAAATCAACAACAGAAAAAAGGCTCTTCCTTTACCCGTGCTCGACGGGTCTCTCAGCTTGTAAATCAATGCTCCTTGAGCTCTCAGTTTTACCCTTTCCAGATTTTAACCCTCTTGCATTTATAAAGGATGTTCTTCTCGAATGAGATTCCTTGATTTCTGGAGTTTACTTTTCCCTCTCCAGTGTTTTCAGCTGCTGCTGGTTTTACTGGTGGGTATAATGGATGGTAAATTTACCATGAGCACGATATTTCCAGTTTGAGCTGCCTTTGATTAACTGGCACTCCAGTAATTCAAAATGCTCATGGCTGTTGCACCTAGCAGACCTTTGGCAGCTTGCGTTGGCTGCCCATTTTTCTTGGGAGCATTCATGGGGAAAGGAATTTTATGTTCGCTAAAGCCCCTGATGGTGAAAAATAAAACACTGCGCAACACAAACCCCCTGAGAGGTCAAGAGGGCAGCAAAAAAAGTCGTGACACGATCGTCCTTTGGAAAGATCTCTGTGTGAGTTGTAAATAAGCGCTCTGTTTCCCTGTATCTCTGAACCTCACGATTCACAGGCTGCTCGGAAATTGGGTAAGTGGGGGGTTTTTTTGGTTGTTTCTTTTTTTTTACCCAAACTTGAGTAACCGCTTTTAAATGTATGGTTGGAAAATCTGGCTTGCACAGCAGACCTCACAGTCATTCTCCCAGTGAAATTCAATCCTCTTGGTTTATTTCGTTTTACCTAAGACACCACTGAAGGAAAAATGGTTTTGGAGTAGATAAATCTCTTTCCATCCATGTCTATGTTTTTTTTTACAGAAAATCTTGGGTTTTTCTTTTCTTTTTCTCCCCCCCCCCCCTTCAGCTGTAATTCAGATAGTCTATTTTCTACTCTCTGTCTCCCACTGAATACAAGGCAAAGGCCCCTTGCAAGGAGCAGGCCGCTGGACGTGCGATTTCCTACGGCCATGACTGGGTGTCTTTGCTTGCTATATTTGATAAGTGATCCAGACAGCCAGGAATAATTTACTGCAAGTCTGCGTTTGCCCTTGTGCTAGGATTACAATCTGGGAGGTTTTTCAACAAGCATTCTCAGCCCCCATTTTTAATCAGTCTTTCACCCAGATAGGCCAAGAAAAAGTTGTAAAGTCAGAAGAAACGCTGGCATCTGTTCCGTGACTCAGAACAGAGCAGAGGTTGTCTCCCTTCCATTTTCTGCAAACTCCAATTTTTTTTGTTGACCACACACAAATGGTTCTAATCAGCTTCCAAAAGGCTCTTGTTGGCATTTTAAGATGTTTGCTCTTTGCATTCTTCTCTACATCCCCCTTTCCTTTCTCATCTGAAAGCAAAGAGGATGTTGAAAAACTGGACAATTTTTTTCTTTTCTTTTTTTTTTTTTTTCTGCACGATTTCAGTTTTCCATTAGCTGAACACTTCTATTGAAGGGTGTTGTGCAATGAAAGTGCAACGGATATGGAAACCTCTTTATTATGCTTGGAATGTCAATTCGGACATTTGTTTTAGTTGGACCATGCAAAACACGGTCATGGCAAGAACAAGCCAGCAGTTTGCTTCTTTAATGACCCTTCCTCTGCTAATGGGGCTCAGGCTGTCAAGCAGTGATGCATGTTCCTCGATCACAGGTGAATTCAGGTGCTTGTCCATCCGGGGCCAGCTGGGAGCTGACAATGCCCATGTCAATCAGCTACCCAAGAGGCATGATTGGCGATGCCTCTTCAAATGGAGCATCCTTCAATCATACCACCAGAGGAAGCCGTTAAAGGCCTTTTTCACCTCTGATGGCATTGAGATGTTGAAGACAGCAAGAAAAGTTGAAAGCTCCTCAGGAAGGAGAAAAAGAAAGATGGTTGTTGGTGTAGGAGCTCTTATGGCTTCCCGCAGCGAGAGAGCACAGAGGTTGCTGAGAAATAGAAAGCAAGAAAAAGTAGAGGATATAATGCCCAGCAACTGAACACATATGTCTCTTCCAAAAGATTTTCTTCTCTGCTATAATATTGACAGTGAAATATATTCCTTTATATAAACAAAAATAACCCCCAAAAAATGAGCCCTTGGCATAGGCCAGTAAAATCACACATTCTGAACAGGGCCAGGCCAAGATGGAAAAATACTCAGTCTATTTTTCCTACAGTCTACCATATTTCTCTACTCTCTTCCCCCCCCCGCCCTCCCCGGCGTGAATATGTATGCAAGATGCTCAGATTTTGCAGGTATGTTTCAGCGACACACAACTGCAACCCCGTCGGGTGAAACCACAGCAGCCCTCAGCGGACTGACTTGTATGAAGTGAAGTCCAACGGATCTTGTTTTGGCTTGAGGAACATCAGATGTCAAGTGACAAACACCTCCAGAGAAAGTATTCACCATCCCTCAGTGGCCTGGGAAGGATTTCCACAGATGGCCCCCGTGGATATCACAGCCTCCACGCCGAAGTCCCTGGTTTCCTGAAATAAATTTCTACCTGAAAGATCACTGGTTCCAGCAGGGTTTTGATTAGACCTTACACATGAGCTTCTACTGAAGCAGATAAAGTTCAGTCATTAATTCACAGAATTGATCAAAAGTCCAGAGAACCCATGAAAAGGCTCAGCTTTTGGTCCATGACAAGATGCGACAGATTGATACGACAAACAGGAAGAGAAGCTGGAGAAGCTAATGGCCCAAATCGGTGTAATTCACAGCCTTGAATAAGGAGGAGAAAATTTAAAAGAAAAATAGTTTTTCTGAAATTTCAAAGGGTTATTTGCACATTTGCAATTCAATAAGAAACTCAAACAACAACCTCCCCTGCAAGACCTAACGGGCTAAGCATATATTGTGTGGCATACCTGAAAGGGAAAAAGGCTGGAGAAAACCCAACAGTAGTTCTGGTTTTGGCAATCCCCTCCTGTCTCCAGTTCCCAGTGCTACCTTTTAATCCCTTGCCTGCTGAGCTGCAAACCCTTCAGGAAATATCTGTGTGGGGTGACCAGTGTCCTGGTGCCCCAATCCCATCTGGAAAGTTTGGATGTGTTAATACAACTCACAAGAAAACACTGAGTTCTTTCAGAAACTATTTTTTAAAAACAGTAAAAAGGTGAGGTTTTTTTGTGAAAATACAATCCCCCCCCCAAAAAAAAAAAAAAGAAATGGCCAGAGCAGGGAGGAGGAGACCTATTTCTCCTTGCTGCCTGGAGAGGTGGCATTTTGAAGGAGAGAATAAAATGAGTTATATGTTATACCTGTAGGTATTATTTATGCACCAACAGGTAAACATTTGTCTTCTTCAGGTTATCCAAACTGGATAATGTTAACTAACACCTTCACAACCAGCAAAATAATCAGGAAGAGACAATTTTATTGACTAGTACCCCCAAAAACCTGTTGATTCAACATCCAACAGGGACAGTTAATGACCAGTAGCAAACTGTTCAAAGCAAAGGAGCTGCTAAAATTATCAGGAATTATTCTCATTCCACAAAGAACATTTGCTCTTGTGTCTTCCTGTGAGTTGGAGAAATCTGGTTTATTCTGTATGAGTCATTGTTTCCTCCTCCTCGGGGCACAGACGAGCGTTTGTGAAGGTAACCACACCAACCAGGTGGAAGGTGTCCTCTATTAATCAGCTTTAGCAAGCCTGTCCTTCAGCTTTTTCCCCTTTGCACAGTTTTTTCCATCTTAGGTGGGACTTGGGATGAATGAAAGCTTAGTTGGCAGGACGGTGGTGGGGCAGACTGGTGTCCACCCACCACCTGGACCCCCACCCACCCCTGGGAGGGGGCAGGCATCTCTATCTCCGTCATGTTTCTCCTCCTTTAGACACCCACGTGATTTTAGCTTGGGGGACTCAGGTCTGTGAGGCAATAGACAAGTGACAAATGGAAATGGTGACATACCTGGGAATGACATAAAATTGTTGTTTTCTCTGATCAGATGAGCTAAGGTATCTGAAACAACTGGTGTACACAGAATAATGGAAAACTGAAACTTTGCCCCAAAAGGTCTTTAATATCTACATTCTATTGGCAGTGTCACACAATTTATTATTTTTGTTTTTCCTTTCTCTCTTCCTCAATGCCAGCTATTCAGCAACGGCAACGTAGGTAGCATGACAATATAATGCTCTATTTTCATTATTTTGAACTAATTTTGCTTTGCTATTTTTAACTACTGTAAATGCTACTGCCACAGGGAATAGGTAAAATTATTTTGCCATTTTAGCAGACTGGAAAGAAATTGAATGAACTTTTGCATACAGTGGGACGTTACCCTTGCCAACACTTAAATGAAATAGGTTTGCCTGTGTTATTGTAGGACCATAATAATGTAATTACATGGTACTAGCAGAGTGTTTTACATCTCTGCAGTAGCCTGACATTAATCTCTGCTGTAGCTAAATATTATCTCCATTTTACAGACTAGGAAAGCAAGGAGAAGAGTAAATCTCTGCGATTATAAAGAACGTTAGTGTTACAGTGCAGCTGGGAGGAGGCAGAGAGTACTCCCCGCAGGACTAAAAGGCAAGCCCTAGGGATGCTCTACTGCCTTATGCAATTTTTAAGGTAAAATACTCTCTTGGCTTTTCTTTCTTCGTCTTGACACAGACATATCAACCCACTTCAGGATCTTTACAGGGATGATACTGACCATGCATGGTGAGTCCTCTACCCTCTGCAAAACTGGGCAATTGATAACCTAGCTATGTTTAATGCGTTTATTCTCACATGTCTGTATGAAGGGAAACGTGGGCAACGAGATATTATATGGTTTACACAAGTCCCCGAGATAATTGGTTACAGGGACTACTCAGCTCTAGTCAAACATGCTTGTGTCCTTTCTCCCCCACAGCCCCAGCAATTACAAAGGTGTTCGTGGCAAAGCAGAGGGTTTTATTTAGTTTTCAAGAACGTGTATTAAATTCCTTTCACGGTCAGCGCTGAAATTCATCCAGCACTGTAGAAGGCATGTGGGTCAGCAAGACCTTGGCACCCATGATGAGACTCCTGAAAAGCCGTCCTTTACTCCTCCCAAATTCACATCCCGTCTTCAGGAACACTCTCTTCACTCCCCAAAGACAGCCACCTTTCTTGAAAAGCCTGTCTGCGTTAACCCTAATGAGCCTCACGGGCTCTGGATAAATGCTCTCATGAGCATTTCCACAGGCAAATTGCATCTTCTCCTTCTTTACTGGACATCAACCAGTGGGAGAGTTTGCAAAGTGAACTCAATGCCAGCAGCCTGGCCTGTTGCTCCTGGTGGAAGGACACGGGTAGGAATTTCTTGCCACTTCACTCATGGGTGAAACAGCCTCTGTGGCTCTATAATGATTTGTCATTTCCTCATTCCTGGAGGCCCGCTCTTCTCCAGCATCCATGTAAGAGGCCATTTCTATTAATAGCTCTCAGGCTTTGCATTTCCTGCATCCAAAGTGCTAATGAAAACTCCTTCCTGGTACTTCTCCAGGGGAAAGGCAGTTTCCTCCGTCTCCCCATCCCTATCTGTACATCTGGTCATCCGACCTTCTGGACATTTCTGTCCTATGGCAGATTTACATGAAACATCTGCCGCTTCTTGTTGGGGTGGGTATTTTACAGGGAAAAACTGCAGGCTGTCTCAGGACAATAAGTGCTTCTCCCTGCCCAGATGACTGGTCCCATTCTCTGGAAGGGAAATAGCAATCAGACCTTTTGCCCTGGTTGACTTATCATACTGCTGCTTCTGCCTGAGTCAGGCTTCCTCTAGGGTCTGTTAAGTGGAATCCTTCATCCTGCATAATTATAACTTCATCCTGATGCTGAGGACTGCCTTGACAGCTCAAAGAATGTGAGCTGGGGATTTTGGTCTCTGCAGATGTTGATATGGGAATCGCTTGGCAAGGATAAATGTTTGAGATATGTCCTACCTACGTACAGCTCTTCACCGAGCAACAGAGCAGTTTTCCATGGTGGCTTTGTTCTATTCCTTTGTCATAGAAATTTTCTTGAGATAGAATACAGGTACTGATCAACCCCCTCCTCCATGCAATGGACTCCAGAGCTACAAACAACTTGGGCCAGGAGAGCAGACTCCAGCATTTTCTTAGGAGTCGTACTGTTGCACATACTTCATTGCAAACCAAGGGCTGTGCCACCAGCACTGCTCAAGTTAAAGATTAATACTCTGAATGCAAATGAGCTTTCATCTTCTGCTGACCTCAAAAGAGGTTTCTAGAGATGGTTCAGGCGATGCAAGAGTTAACCTTCCCTCCCCTCTGCCCCCCTGCCCTCTCCCCATCCTCTCTGTGCTATCAGACTTCCTGGAGCGATTGTCATCTCTCTGTGAACCCTGCAATTCCCGGTGGGAATTGCACAACTGGGGTGAATCCTCACCCTGTCTCAGCCCCGAGGCCTCCCCGTGATGCTGAACCATCGTGTTCGTGTCCTTGGCAAGTGAAGGGCTGCAGACCAAGCTGTTTGCCGAGCCAGGCCAGCGACCGTACCAAGGGGGATGCCATCAAATCCTGGGGAAGGGGCAATTTGCAAGTAATTTTTGGTTTCCGCCTATTTAGGAACTGGCGGGAAGGGAGGGGATATGTGTTGGGAGTCTGACGAAGTCTGGCACTTTTGAGGTAAATGGAGTATCAATTTTTTGGGGGGTACATTTCCTGTTTTTTGCTAAGTTTGTATTTTCTGCAGCAAATGTGATACCTAAAATGCCAGCAACATTTGGTTTCCATTCCTCCCAAAGAGGCATTTGTCTCCAGACTAATAAATCTGAATCTGAATGTGCAGCTTGGTAAAAAACTGGTGCCAACATGACCTGTTTATGTCTCCCGTGTCTCAGTTTTCCCGTTTGAGGAATAAACTTGCTGTTATAGGGTTTTGTAGGGTTTAAAAATGACAGGTTTTGTATCAGGTAGAGGTTCCAAATCAATATATACGCTGAACTAGATAAAAAAGACACATGCAAGGAACTATTTCTTGTATAAATGAAAGTATTTTTATGAAGAATCTGTCACCAAGATGGTTTGGATGGTTTCGCCTCAGCAAAGTGTTGGCTGTTGAATATTTTCTCTTGAAAAGAAATACCTCAACAGCAGCTAGTTAAATATTGTGATTTCATATGGCGCCTTTATTTACAATGTGGCATTATCTTTAACAGCATCTATTTATAATGATCTCTATGAGATAATAAACAGTGCTATCCTATTAACGGGGACCTCAGGGTTCAGCCAACAGCAAGAGGAGCCTGCCAAAAGAGCTAGGTGGCCTTCTATGCAGCGCAGAGCAGCAGAGCTGATGGTATTTTTTTATGTCCCTATATTGCTGTGTTCCTATTCAAATAAATACGCATTAAAGGTGCGAAGAGAAGTTTATTGATGTTTGTGCAACCCCATGACCATTTAGGGTACTCCAGAAGGGGAACAGTGCCACTAACCCTTTCCCACCAGGCAGCTCCATAAGTAAACCAGCAAGCAAACTTAGATGTTTAATGAGAAAAAAAAATATCATATTATTTCCCTGAGAAAACTCTTCTCCCCTGTAACCACCCGACGGGGAGCATGCAGAGTCCTTCACTTTCCCCATCCTGAGGCTGGGAGATTTTGGCACTGCGGAGACCGAGGATGGGCTCTGCCACATCACAGGCATCGGGGCCAGAGCCCATCTCCACACTAAATCTCTTCCGAATTATAACGTAGTAAAAAGGATGCCTTTCTGCCGAGGCGTAGCCCACCTGGGATAAGGAACCTCCTCACTTCAACACCAATGATTTGCTGTGAATGCTGCCACATATCAGAGGTCAGACAGAGGCAGCAACCATGAGGGGTAGCTATTTTTGGCGTGATTTCCTTGCTTTTGGGGCTGGGAGGTGCTCTGCCTACTCCCTGCTGTGGCTGCCGTGGCTGTTGCCTGCCTTCCCTGGCGCTGGGTCCACCCCAGCTGAAAGGGAGTTTCGGAAATGGATCAGGCCCCCGGGGCAGCGTCTGTGACAGATGGAGGTATGGGTTGGAAACCTGTCCGCAGCAGACAGAAATCCCTGTGTTAAGCCAAGCGGAGGGTTCCCCAGGCTGCCCGCACAAACAAGTCCCTTTTCATGCAAACGCCTGCCCGGAAAGCTCAGTGCCCCCCACCAGGGAAAAGCCCGTCCTGTTCCAGTGCCCGACGGATGGCACGTCCAACCAGAAAGCTTTCCACTCCTTTCATCACATTATGTATTGCTTTGTTCCATTCGTGGTGGAAGAGGTGGTTTTACCCAACATCTTCCATTTTCAAAGCCAAACAAGCCGCTATAAATGCCTCCTGTCACTGCTGGGGTTTGTGCATGTCATATGTTTGACGTCATCAACCATGGCTAAATGTGGCTATAAGCAGTAATTATGTGACTGTATTGCATAGGAGGTTGTATTTTAATTACAGCCCTAATTCAGCCATGGACAAGCACCTTGGATCTGCTGCTCTTCAGAGTCAACAAGTCCAAACCTTCAGGAGACCTCCCTATATCACACAGCACCTTTCATACAGCACCATCCTTAATATCGAGATCATCTGGGAAGCAAGACACAAGCGTCCCACTGAAATGAAGGCCCTGCTGTAATGGCTAGAGATTTCCAGCCTAAATTCACAGGCAGATAGTTTATCCTGAAGCAGGTCCGGCAACAGTAAGGGTAGTCATGGGACAAAGCAGCCTGGGGAGGACATTGCAGACATAGGGCACAGGAAGGATTATGTTCTGTGTTTCTTCTCAGAGATAACACAGGAGTATTACCTGCACTGTAAAATAAATGATAGCTTGGAGAAATATGCAGCGAGCTCCTGTACAGGCTCCCAGGACTGCCTGCTGGGATTTACAGCAGCGTGTTTCTGGGGTGGCCAGCAAGCCCCACGGCTCCGCTGGATCTCCACTGCCATGCAACGGCCCTCCGAGGCGGGGTGATGGGCTCCAAACAGCCACTTCACAGAAAAGTCCCAGCCTGCAGAAATCTCTGCATACACAGCCTGGGAGTCCTCACAGTGGGATGTATGACAGGGTGTATGTGAAACCTGCCTGCTGAGATGCTGCTGAAGGACACAGTGTTTCTGGGAGTGATCCCTAATGAAAACTGAATTTCTTAATACCTTCAGTTCCTGACGATACCATGGTCCTTTTCTCAAGAAGATGTGTATGAATATTAATACATTATATATTAATCCCATTTTCCAAACTCCTTTTCAAGATGAGTTCAGTCCTTTCCAGCCTACAGTGGAAATGTATGAAAAAAATTAACCTCACTTCTCAGTTGCAAAGCATCGATGAAAGCAAGCTGTGAAGGGTGGCCACCTCAAGCACATCATCTCAGAGGTAGCTGAACGGATGTGGTGAAATGTGCTCCACGTCCAGGGGTTCAGACTGTGCCTTGGGAACCCATGAAGCACGAGATGTTAAGATGAGGACTTTTTAAGATAGGCTTGAGGGGGATTTACGACCCTGGAGACTTCACTAGACCTTCCCATAGGTTTCCCTGCAGTTCACATAACAACGGAGTCCTAATTCACAGCCCAGCACTAAAAACTTGGACTTCCCTCAAAGAAAATGGAGGAGAGAAAAAAGATATCAAAGAGATCAAAACTGTGTTTGCATTAACATCAGAAATCAGATGGTGGCAAGGTCCTCTGAAGAAAAAAGGCTTCGATCTTTTCCTCTTACCGGTGTCCAACCTGTACAAATTAATGTGTCAACATCTCCAAGAAAATATTCTCTCCATGACCTTCCTATTCCCCCCTCAATTGGAGGCTGCTGCTCATCATAAAAATGTTTTCTCTATGTTATTTCACATGATAGATTTGTAGGAAAAGCCATTACATTAACACAGTGTTAATTGTTTTGCTGTGTAGAATTATCTATAAAAGATATTTTTATTCAGAGACTAAAAAGACCTAAATTCCCCCTACAAATCCTCTCCTTTGCCACATGCAGCCCTGAAATCCTTTTGCTACGTGGCTTGAAATAGTAATTCTTTTTGGGGTGGGAGGTAAGTTTATAATGTGGCTGAAAGGATACTTTTCATCTCCTAGCCAGTGGTATCTATTTATTTATTTTATTTTTTTTAATGAGACTCCAGCTGAAGACTAACACTTGACTTTAGCAACTGCTGAGGAAAACTTATTAGCAGGGTGATATATAGGATCTTTTTACTTCACAGATGGGCTCTCCCTAGTTCAAAAGAAACCGAGGTCTCAAGTAGCCTGTTCTTAAAAAAAAAAATAATAAAGCTTGACTTCAGAACAATGGTATGTGCCCTCAGGGCGCTTTCCAGATCACGAGGGGGTTAGGGAGAGGCAAAAGATATGCCCTGAAATACACGGGTGAGCTCCTATCCACAGCCCTTCCTCTGCAAGCACCGCCAGGCAGGTTTGGCAAAAACACTGAAGATCTGCTCAAAAACGCAGCAGCTGATGGTATTTGGCCATTGTTCCCAGAGGGAATAAATCCTTACAGGCTGGAATTAGCTTTATTCTGACCTAGCATAAATATCCTACACCTATATTCCCCTGCACTGCAAATTTTGGAGTCCTAAGACTTGACACACAAATTACCAGATTACTGATGAATTTACTTTGCAGATTGCTATGGGTCAACTTTTTATTCCTAAGCAAAATAGAGGGGAAAGATGTTTGTCCCTCGGTTTCAAGCCTGCAGCCTCTGCTGGGGCTGGAGCATTTGCACGCTGGCTGCAAAGATGGACTGCACTTAGAGCACGGGGACGCGCTTTGCCATTCTTCACAGGTTACGCGTGTTGGCAGTGAGCAGGTCAGAAATTCAACATTTCTGCTATAGTATAATAACACTGTCTATTAATGATGCACTTATAAATAGTTAATAAAGGGTAAGTTTACTTATCTCTATGAAATAGCCATTTTAATAAATGGCAAATCATTTTTATAGAGACCAGAAGCTTGTTTATAACCCCAGTTTATAACTAGCTATAAAAACTCAGATTGATGTGTTTTAACTGATGTTTGACACATTCTAGTCATGTTTGCAATTTTCTTATAAAAATCTCTTAAATATTTATTTGCCATTTATAAGTCATTTACAAAGTGAAGCATTACTATAAAATATGACTATTGCATACAGATTTCGGATACCTGAATAATTTAATGGTTTATTTGCTCTCTGTTCTCATTTCTAAATGAACAGGTTCTACTTTTTTTTTTCCTTTATTCATTTTTTCTTTATTATTTTTTTCTTTTAAGGACAGAGTCTCCAATGCAAAAGGAGTAGTGCAACATTTAAGGTCTGGACTACCTGTGGTTTTACGCCAATATGGTTGGTTATGGATGTGCAAATTTTTACCAATACTGCTATAAAAGTAGACCTTAATGTGCTGTGACCAGTTTACAAGGGAAAAGGAATGACTTTAATCCCCCTGATTAGCACCAGTTCAAGCTCCAGGTCACATCGCACCATTGCAGCGTCTCCGCCTTCTCTCCCCAACCTCTGCCAACCCGGTGCTGCATTTGCAAGCTCGCTCCGTCTGTGCTATTTTACACGTATCTTACACCAGAACAGCTTACTCCTCTCCGTTGTCATGGATAATCTGCACAGATATAACTGCCTATATGGAATGCTTATTCCATTTTAACTGCACTGGTGTATTTGCAGCCAGCCTTTTCCATCTGGCAGCTTGTTCTTTGAATGCTGCCAGTAGGATGCTTCCATCTGGCCCCCAAACAATTTTCCACCATCATATAGCGTTATAAGGTATTTGCCATCCAGCCCCAGAGAAATCTGTTACAACAGACTCCCCAGGGGCTTCCCTTTCGCTTCTCTCCCCTCTCCCTGGCTGCCGAGATGGACCTTACAGGGAGCATCCCCCGGCACGTCCCCCCAGCGCTGGAGGGAGATGGTGTGACGGATCCCACTGTACCTGGAAGGTCGACTCTGCCTCTTGCAAGCAGCTATATGGAAGTATCAGCTCAGTCTTTTTGCCTCCATTTCTGCCTGTAAATATAGTGACGTGATATACTTTGATGCCTAGAAAAGCCTTGCCTTTTCTCCCTTCTATCCCCTCCCCATGAAAAAGGGGGCAAAAATAGGCAAGAGAATCAAAAATAAAGAAACAGGACAAGAAAAAGGGAGAGGAGTGTGGCTGCTAAGTCTAAGAATGCAAATCAGACAGAAAGTTCCTGTCCAGACCTGGGAACATGACAGAGAAGGGGAATTTCCACTGAATATGTCTCTCCTTTGCAAAGATCCCAACATCTCCAGTAGCTTTCTCAAACAGTCCCATTTCTGAAGGGTTTTGAAAAATGCCAGGGACACAAACAGGCAATTAGTAGTGATTTTCTTCTGCTATTTACCTCCTGTGGGTAACACCACAAATCCTCCTGCTCCCATCCCGTACCGTTGCAGGGAATTTAATCTGTCTCTCTCTAAGTAGACACATTCTAAATTTCAGTTCTTCAAGAAAATTTGATGAGCTCAGGCTGCCTGGTGGAGTCCTCTGTCTGCAATGATTCCAAAGATGAGAGGGGGAGAAATAATTATTTTCAGGAAAATATACATTTAAATTAAAAACTCACATTCTGATAACAGCATAAATTATTTTTTCCCATAACGTGGATCTCAAATCCATCCATAGAGGCATAGGTTGTCTTGTTACCGGTAAGAATGGATATCAGGTATTTGGAAGGACACAGCAATACCAGGGTGCGGGTTCGGCATGGTGTCAGGATGAGGGTGGAAATGTATGTTAAGACACTGAAACCATCCAGGGGATATAGAAGGACGTGAAAAACACAGAGCTCTCCTGCAGTACAGCAAACCAACGCATCCTCAGCACGCACAGCAGGACATTTCTAAGGAGGTTTTTAAAGGTTGCTGCAGAGCTATTGAAACTACTTTTCATTTAACCCTGCCAAGAGAGCCAACACCCCCAATAACCTTTGATTTAATACTGCCCTCATTGAAGTCAGTGGTAAATTTTTTGTTGCTTGCGCTGGAGTTCATGACTCCGTAAGTATACAGGGCTCAGAATTACAGAAAGAGCAATTTCAATAAAAATGTTTAAAATATATTTTCTAGGCTTGTCACGCTATAATCTTGGTGTCTTCCAGAGCTGTAAGTGGTTGGGAAAGCTAAAGAATTTACCCAGCACCAAATCTGACCTCTTGTAAGTCTCCGGTGGGTACTGGGTAGGGTGCAACGCCACATGTGAAAGAAGTGTAGGTATTTTACTGTGTATGGCTTGTTCTTAAACTTCTGCAAATTATCAGTGCTATGAAAAGCTCTTTGTGAGCTAGAAAGTCCAAGTGAGAAATATATTCTTCCTGAATTATTTAGCCTAGAACTAATAATAACAATAACAATAAAAATAAACCTAAAAATGAAAATGGCTGCTAAGCTCTGTAATCAATTCTTCCCTCATTGTAAATCTTGTGTGGTCTTATTTCTGTTCAGCGTGGAAACAGGAAATGTTGTTTTCAAAGGAATCGTTACAAGGGACCTCTTTGTTACTTGTCCGTGCAACGCTTCGCACAACGAGGTCTTAATCCTGGATTAAGTAGGTGCTACTGTAACACAGTAACTAATTACACCATGTGTGGGAGCATTATTATTGATGAGCATAACGATAGTAAAAATAACAATATTAGTTAGGGATTATTAACTAGAAGAACATCACCTTGGAAGGGGTTTCTCAGGAAATCAGGCCATGTGGCTTCTGAGTAGGTACAGGCACCAAAAAAGAAGAATAAATGTCCAGCGACATATCATTAACCCAGGGGCTGCAATTTCTGCTTTTCTTCTGGGATTTTACTTCAAGGTTTTGCATTGGTCACATCGTGTTCTGGAGAAGACAAATCTGCAGCGGCTGCTTGTCCTGATGCCTACAAGATTTTTGTTGGAAAGACAAATTTGCATGGAAAGTGTCTGGTCCAGATAGGATGGGAGAGCTCGGGAACTGAGCTCACCTCTCTAATTCTCTCCTAAACCTGGGAAAGGGGTGTTCAGGGCTTCCCCCGGTGGAACTTTAAATATTTGAATCTCTTTCCCTAATAAACTGCTTTCCTTATAAACTGCTACCGTATATAAATGCTAACTGTTCACTGACTCTCAATACCTACCCGGAGCTGCTCACTGGAGTACTGCTACCCTTGTACATGACACATACTCACATCGCTATAAAAAGTAGCAGGCTGTGTCCCTTTAATAAATTACACCATAAATTTTACAGACTTTACCCCAGTGACTTTTTAAATCTTGCTTTGGCTATGCAACATCATCTTGCAATAGGAAACATCCTTCAAATGTTTAGGTTAGAGGAGCAGTATTTAATCCACTCAAGTTATTTTAAAGTGTAATAAATAAATAAAATGTACCCTCTCTTCAGGATGAAATATGACACACACAAAAGGGAGACAAGCAGCTTTGATAGCTGATAATAAGGGTCAGTATTTCATTTTCATTTTATTCAGCATCTGTTTTTTGTCCTAAAAATCTAGTATCTATGACACTGACAAATTAACTTAAAAAAGTGAAGTACTGGAAAAGTTGTTTTGCCCTGAAACCTTCTAGTCTGAGAATTAAGAAGAAAAAAGAATCAAGTTATTTCAATAGTGATACAAGACTCCCACCCAGAATGAGACTCTCTGTAAATGTCAGTGCCCAGAACCTGAAGATGAGGAGAAATAGAAAGCTTCAAAGCCAAATGACAACTTTTCTGTGGTCTTCTTCTGTGGTCTTCTTTGTGCTCTTCTATTAGTCCATAGTAGGTGACTATGGACCAAAAATTGAACAGCTACTTCTGCCAGTATGGTGATAAATTTTGGGGCTGTGGATGAGCCTATTCTGCCTTGCGTAACTGCTACCACAAGTATTTATAGCAGTGGCCATGGTACTAGAAAGCCTTGGTCTCCACCATGGAGAAACAGGCGTTTGTGCTGACTCCAGAGGCAGATGGGAAACTAATCAACCTATGGAAACCTATGGAAACCTATGGAAACCAAGACACAGCACTGAAAGGAATGAGCGTCACAATAAAAAAGATTGGCAGATCCAAAGTAGCATTGACACCGGGGTTCATAAACAGTATAGGTCAAATTCAAACCTAAGAAAAGCAGGAGGTGCCCCCATTAGGACCAAGCCTGAATTTGGCCATGATTCTTGAGCGCTTGAGAAGTAAGCACAAGCTCTTCAGCCATTCATGAGTGAACGCCACTATTTTTGTGACTTTCAGCATTGCACTCGATCCTGCTTTCCCTTCTGCTGCTGTTTCACAGGCAAGGTTTCTGGGCATGGGTCCCAAGACAAAGGGATGCTAATTGCTGTCTAGGACTGGGGGGAGGGAGGAAGGAAAAGCCAGTTGTTAAATACCACTGCCCACACAAAGACACGTGTGTGAACACCCCCCCGCAGTGAGCATGGCACCACCACAGCCTTCCAGGGTTTTTCCACTTTTTTCATAGGTTTTGACCATTATCAACAATATTATTTATAAAATGGTGTAATTGCAAAGGGTTTGCCTGTAATTTAATAAATACAGTTAAGCAATTTTCTTTTTTTCCAAGAAGAAATGAAGAGTGAAAGGTTTGCTTTAGGAAGATGCAACACCCGAGAGTAAGCAGAAGACGTGTTAAGGTCGCTTATGGTTGTTTCCATAATAAAATCTAAGAAGAACCACAAACAAATCAAGAAAAACCCTGGAAAAGACAAGAAAACTGGAGAAATTTCTATTACCGAAGAACTGAGAAGCATGTGGGGCACGAACAGCAACATAATTCCAGAGCAGAAAATGAAATACGTATCACATGTGGGTGCAGTCTGACTTAGCCTTGCCTGCTTCCAGCCATCACACCGATGGACTGTAAAAAATAGCTCTGAAGACCACATAAAGAACATTAGAAGACCTGGGATGGAAAAGTGATCCTCAGAGCCTCTGCAGATGACACAGTACTACAAGGCCCTGCTCACACACCAAAATTGCAAGCAGTGATTAGCTTCAACCCAGCTTTAACCCATCTCTCCCTTCTGAAAAGCACGCAGGCTTTTAGCAACACCCCCGGTGTTGGCCTTGGGACTTTTTGCTGTGCTTTAGCAGAATAAAGGGGCCTCACCTGGGGCTCTAAATCTGACCTTTGACATAGCCGAGTTAACCGTGATTTGGGAGGATTCATTAATTTCACGCACCTTTGTTTACCTTGAGAGTGAGCTCAGGACTCCCTTTGAGTCCTGCACTGTGCTTTTGACTGTCCGTTCTGTGTGCTGTACACAGTAGTTGGACATGGTCTGTAGACCTCTGTAGTTGTTATTTTTCATCAGGAAGATGGCTTTTAGCTGCAGGGGTAAACCTCACTCCATGCTGGGCAAATGTTGGGTGGAAAAATATTTCACAATAGGAAACAAGTTGGAATAAGTCAGAAAAGAGGAAGTCAACCAATCCACGGTGCTGTTTGGTCTTGGTGTAATATTTCAAAGTTCCCTGTTTTGAAATTATTAGACCACCAAAAAAGTGAAAGACTGCCAAAAATTACTGTAAAAGGTAATAATTGTTAATAACTTGGCATCTGCTTGCTCATTTGAGCTGCATGGTTTTGGCATTCATTAAAGACAACATTGTAAGCAAATAAAAGAGCAACTGCCTGGCACATAAAATTTTTAACCACATCATAACTAAATATTAAATGTGAGTTTTTAATTCAATTTATAGTTTAAATAAGGACCTTTGCAGTAACTTTAAAAAAAGGGAGAAAAAGAAGAGTCAACCCCATAAACAGTCAGTCATAACAAGATTTTAAAGAAATAATTGCAGTGTCCTTGACCTTGAAATGATCCTTTTTCTGAATTAGCACAGGAATTTAATTAAAGCTTCAAAAAAAGCTTTCATTTTAGATTTGAGTTACCAAATATTTAGAGATCCAGTGCCCAGGCAAGCCAATGGAAACATTCCTATTCATTTCAGTGAGCTTTGGATCAGGCCCCACATGGCTTTGGGTATCTCATTTCACGGGATGGACCCAAGGTCACTGCAGGAGAAAATGTTCTCCCTTAACCCAGCGTTATCTGAGGTCGTACATCCCAGGGACCATGAAGGCAGTTGCATAGCATAGACAAGCCAGGGAGGAGTAGAAGCTAAGCCATCTTCATTCACCTTGCCTTGCCATTACCCTGCAGTAGTTTCAGGTGATTACATGAGGCTCTGAGGTCCCTTTTTCTGTCCTTTCCAATAGCTGAGGCCATTTTGACCTGCTAACAAGGTCGATAAATCTCTGTAGTCAGCCACTGCCAGAGATGCAGCATGTTCCTGCCAATGAGCCTGTGTCTCCCTTCTCTTTCCAACTGAGTTGTAGGAGTTAGAGCTCTAGCATGTTAGAGACTCATCCAAAGGTCACTGAAGTCAGGGGACACCTTTTCTATTGACTTCAGTGGGCTTCGGACCAGCTTCTTAGTCACCGTTAACAAGCCAGCATTTACCAGAAGTGATATCTGAGGCCTCCAGCTATTTCCTGTTCCCAGTATAGGGTAAGTGGTGATAGCTGGGGTGTCATCCAGTGGTTGCATTTGACGTTTCTGACCTCTAAATGAGCTACTCCATCCCAGTCCAGCATATCCAGGGCTCTGCGCTTCATGACCCAGTATGCAGGAGGCAGGGGAGCAGGCTGCAAGAAGTGCATCTTTCCTTATTCATCCCCTTCTTATCACAATGCCAAGCAGAGGGTAATTTTTAGGGGGCTGCAAATAAAAAAAAAACCAACCAAGAACCCTGTCTCTCTAAGGTGCTGGTGAAATTCCTGCCCGCTTTCTCAAGTCAGATTCACAATTTTGCTTGAGTCAGGACAAAGTAAGGACAAACTGGGAAAGAAGCCCTCAGTCCCGGCACACAGTCAACAGTGTCATCTTTCAAAAGAAATTTCTGCATGCTCAAAAGGATCAATGTCTTCTTATTTTGGTTCAACAGAGGCCTGGTTTATTACACAGCTTTTGTTTTTATTAGTGAAATACACTAAACTGTTTTCTCAAGACTTGCCAAACAGCTTAAAACGTAATACTATTAAATTTGAGGTCCTACTGGGAAAAGTAATGCAAACTTAATTAAAGTTAACCAGAGTTTTCTCTTTCTGCAGACCCGTGTTTCGCTGTGTTGGAGTTCGCTCGTAAAGCACTTGCTTACTCAGTGCGGCAGCAGCGCTCAGGCTGGAAAGGGTGATGCAATTCGCCGAGGACTGCCAGGGTGGGAGACGGTGAGAAAGGAGTAACAAGCAACAGAAATAGCTGGGGAAGAAAAGGACTGTTTTCTTCCTCTGGTGTAAAATATCCCAATTTTCCTGTTAAGCTTCATGGCATCCCCACTGCTTTCGCAGGGACGGGGTCTGGAAGAGAGTGTGGTGTCTCCAAAGGGGATGAGGGCTCAAACTCCAGAAAACAGCTACAAGGGTCAAATACTAATCTTTGCAATATAATCTTTGCAACACTAATCTTTGTAATACTTCTTTTGTAGCTTCTGACTGTTTCTACCTTTTTACCCCCGAGATATCCACGTCACCTCCTTGGGATGCCTCCTCTACACTTGGCAATTACTTCTCTCTGCTGGCAGGAGCCTGGCAGGCAGCAGGCAGAGATTTAAGGCTCCAAGAGGAAGGATGAGCTTTGCCTACAAGAGCCGTGACATTGCACCCCCAATAAGTGAGCATGGTGAGGTCATACACTGATTGTATCTCCATGTCTCAAGACAGAAATAAAGCTCGTATCCTGGCTCCTTACAAAGCATTAAATATTTGCTCGTGTTAGGGCAAGGGTGAGAATATGGCACCTGATGTTTGGCTAGCTGCCAACATGGGTAATTGGATATTTTGCCGATCAAATATTTGCCTGTTGGTTTGTGCTGGACGCTTGTCCTAGGACTTGCTCAAAAAGCTGCTGTGCTCCACCCTCGAGATGAAGCAGTTCAGTGGGGGATGCTAAAACAAAGGTTAAATGAGTTAGAGAGATGAACTCTGACCTGTAAGACAGCAGATTACAGAAAAAGGTCCCCCTAGATGCCACCTTTTTCCTCTTGGCATGTGTTGGTCAGAAAAGGGTAGAGATTCGGCAGCAGCACTGAGCCATGCAATGGGAATAAGAGAGCAACCCTACTGAGTGCTCAAAAAGTCCAGGATGCCATTAACCACCATTGCTAGGACAGGCTCGAAAGCAGCGGCAGGAGGCTCTGGGAGGATGCAAGTTATTTTGTGATGAGTTATTCTGGGATTTTGCCTCATCCTGATCCTCCATCTATTGTTAGTCTTCTGAGCAAAGCTCGCTTCTGCCTCAAGCATTGTAATGTGCTTTCTGTAGTCTGAATGAGTTTATTACATATAGTGTTATGAGCAACATTGGCAAAAAAACCCCCAACAACCTGAAAAATTCCCATAATAAGTACACTTTTAAAAGAGAACCCTCTTAGAAAGAATGAGTTTCCAAGCCATATATCCTGCAAGGCAACAGGTAGTGATGAATACGTACATGGAAAGTTTAATCTATAAGTTATTGAATTAGAACTCTGTTCCTCAGGTCAGAAAAAATAAAGCTTTCTTGTGATCTATTTGTCCAGTTAAAACTCTATGAATTTTGAATAATGTATTTAAAATGTTTTATTAACTTAGTAGAATATTTAACTTAAGCAAGAAGTATGCAGAAAATAAGTAAACAAATGGAGGTGACATTCAGCAACAGAATGATTAATTATGGTTTATATAACATCTTTTAATTTTTGTAGAAGATTTTTTTATTATTACCCATTTATAGCAGATACCTGTAATAGCTCCGACCAGTAATTTCCTAGTCACCACCATTTCTCAGCTAAAATTTGGCACTCTAAAAATATGCACAGTATCTTTGCATTTACAGAGAGTCTGGAGTATTATATTGTGGAAGAAGAGCTCCAACACTGATGAGGCTGAGATGGTTTTTTTTATTGATCGGATGGAAAGCAAAACGATGTGGGCTCAGACAACTCAAGTTGTAAATTAACTCCGCTCTGTTCCCTGAAGGTGGGGAAAGAGGTTGGCTTCAGGTCTGCTTGTGAAGCACCTGGCTGCTATGGAAATGAGGGTATAAATAAGGGTGAAATATTTACTCTATGTAGGCAGAAATATTCTGGAACGAATTTCTTGTGGAAGAGAGAAGTAATTCCCGGGATCTTTTTTTTTTCCTTGCTGCCACCTCATGGAAACCCGGGGCAGCAGCAGTGGCAACTTGTTTTTGTTTTTCCCCCTGCAGCACTTAGACATGAGCCCTGCAGAGAGCACCGCGTGGTATCTGTGTGTTGATAAGAGGGACGAGAATAGCATTTCGGTCCTCAGAGGATTCATTTATTTCCTAAAAACTGCACCGGTTGCGAAGCTATCACTTTCCCTTTTATCCGAGCATGGGTAATGCCAGACGTGACCAGGACTGAAAAGCCATACGTCCCTGTCTGCAGGGGCACTTCCTGACCAGAAACGAGCGGTGGGACATCTCTTTCTTTCCACTACCCCTGGAGAACAACAATTTTTTGGGAGCAAACTACGCCTACATGGAAAGTTCCCATTTCCTCCTCGAAACAACAAAAAACAAATCCAAAAAAATTAGGCTCTTGTCTCCTCTGTTCCATGGCTGGGGCAGGTTCCCGCTTGTGCTATACCATGGCCCTCGCCTTGGCCGGCTGCCCAAAACTCCCGTCTGTTTTCCAGACAGGAAATATGAATCAAAATAACATGACATAAAAACAGTAATTAGCTTTTGTGTGTGAGGCTGCTAAGGCCTTAATGAGGAACAGGCTTGTAATAAAACTCTTGGCTACTCTCTCCAAAACTTACTCTCTCGCTCACTCTCCTTTTCAGTTCATCATTTATTTTCTTGCAGGGAGAAGTGAGGAGAGAAAGAGACGCTATCTGTAAATTGATCCGTCCCACCCTTGCTTAATTATCAGGGAGTCTGTAAATGTTTTGACAGTTTTTTCCATTTGTTTTGGGCTATTTCTCTCCCACCCACAATGCTCATCTTTCCCCGTGATCCTTCGCTGCCTTTCATGGCATCTTCAGAGCTCTGGCTTGAGCAATAGCTGAGCTTTTAATGGAAGCGTGGGATCCTATGGGTCACCTGGGGCTACCACACTCGTCCAAGGATATTTTCTGGATAGTTGCTCCATCAAGTGACCCAGAGCAGTTGCGATGTCTCCAAGCATCCTTGTGTGTCTGAGCAGAGTGAAGGATGTTGTGGAGCAGCAGGTTCACCATGAGGCCAAGGGAGCTGTGCCAGCACCAAAGGGTCACCTCATCTAGCACCCTTTGCACAGAAAACTCTGATCTCAAAAGGCAAATATCGACTCCAGCTCCTTGTGTGCATGGATGAGTTTAATTTCTGTAGGAAGAGGCTTCAAATTGTAGTAGTGAACTCTTGTCTCAAAACTGGCATCATGTGGACTCAGATTAACGCATGAAATGAGACCTGCCTCGGGAGCAATGCTGCCGAGACTGCTTGCTGCGAGTACGCAAAGGTATGCAGAGGTTTGCAAACTCCTGGGTTTGTCTTCAGCAATACAACAGTTTGCTTATACAAACAGCTGTGCCTCCTTCCCGGACAGGTGAATCCGGTGAGGAGTGATATGATGTTATAACTCTACAGGAGCTAAGGGCCACCAAACGCCCTAGTGGTCTTGGTCCAAAGTATAAACCCTACTTTGATACCACTTTCCCTTATATAACCATAACATTATCTCTTTGTACAGACCCTGATAACTTTTCTGTACACGTCTCTGCCCGCAAGACTGTAGGCTCCCTACCAATTTTAATGAGTTGCAATTTAGAGGTGAAGTGCCTTTATGGTCAGCCTACTCAGAGCTGCAGAGCACTGATGCAAGCCAGTTGCATGGTTTCCAGCAATGAAGAGTAAAACTTTTCCAGGATCAGTCATCGTCCATGCACATAATGCCCTCTTGGTAGCAGGTCTAATGGGTTTCACCAAGTGGAAGGAAAGAGAGAAGTTCTGTCCCTGGTTCCAGAGGCTGTGCTCCTGTTTCCCACTTCTTTATGGGGAGTTTCCTGGGACACAGCATGGGAAAAGACAGCGGGGACTGCAGGTTGCATCTTAGGGGTGTTTGGAGAGAGTGTCCACAGATTATCTGCATCTGTTGAACAAACCATGGACCCTCCTGGAAAGCTTCCTTCCATGGTGGGACTAACCTCATGCCAGTGCTCTGTAAAGTGATGCTTACCAATTAATTAACCATCTGTAAGAGCACCTTGGCTGCTGACGGATAGTTTCCATTGCTTAGCATTCTACTTCACAGCTGGCAATGCCCAGCAATGCTGCTGGAGTCGGAGAAAATATATGCTGGGAGACCTCAAAATGTGCTGTAATTTTTAACTCCAAGTGCTGCTGTACATGATAACATCAGATTAGAGCTAGCAAGAAAAAACTTTCCCTGGCAGTTTTTCAATGGAAAATGCCATCCAGTTGAAATCAAGACTTCCGATCAGAATATGTTGTTGTCAATGAAGTTTTGTTTCAGTTTTTTAAAAAGAATTGTTTTGACTAGGCTGAAGTATTGTGTTTGGACCTCGTTGGAGTGAAATGGCTTGATTTTTTGTCCTAAGTGTCTTTTCATAACAAAAGTGATTTAATTTTATGCTTTGAATAGTGTATGTTAAAAAGGAAGGTATTTTGTTCTGATTTAGTTTTATCAGAACAGGCTATTTTAATTCATCCCAAATAATTTTTCTTTTTTAATGTGGTTGAAGAGAAAATGTGGTCTTCAAAAGTTTTCTTTCTGGTTTGGCACTAAACCAGATTTTGAAATGTCAGAATTTCAAGTGGACTTCCAGTGAAGTTCAACCCACTCCATGGTGTAAAGCAAGAAGAAAACCCACATAAAACAATCAAATTGATGTAGACATTTATTACTTGTGAGAGTTGTAAAAGCATCACATGGCTTTCTCATAAAAAGTCATAAACCCTATTTACAGTCCCTGCATTATTATTCTAGTAACTAAAACCAGTGACTCTATGAAGTGCATGAGTGTTCAGCTAACTCTCTCACAACTAGCTTGGAAATGCAGAAAATACTTACTGTGTTCAGAGCAGGGGGATTGTATTTTACATGTATTTATTTATTGTGTTTACCTCTTACACTTATAGCTTGGCCCCTACCCAAAAGGTCAAAGCTATAATTATTTATACTTCATGATAACAAATGCAGAAATTAAATCGGTTAAGTGCTCTAATGCTTTTGTGAAAACTAGTGGTGTTTAGGTTACATTTCAGCATTCAATAGGGTTAAATGCTTTAGTAGAAAAAGCTTAACCCTGTATACAATGGAGCATCCAACACTTACAGCCTCAGGCAGTGTGTGGTTACAGGTGAAATTTATTTGAAATGATCACAAGGTCCATAAGGCAAGTGAAAAAAAATCTACAAGGCTGTGGATCAAGTCCGGGCTTTTCCTATTCAGAAATATTAAAAAAAAGAGATATTCAGAAAGATTCATTTGTTGTTCCATGTTCTTAGCTCAGTGAAATCAATGAAAAAAGGTCAGCTCCAGAGAGAGAGTTTGGTCGTCCCGTTAACCAGCAGTGTTGCTATTGCAAACACATTGTATTTGGGTGTTGTCATTTCTGGAATAAAGCACCGAAGCTTTTAGACCGAAGCCAAAGCTTCCCTCAGACTTTCTAACATGAAGAGCTTTTACATTGCCTGTAAAAATGACACCCCCCTCCTTCTTTAGGGAAGGTTCAAAGCGGCTCTGAAGCAGGATCAGCTGGAGATGTTTGCAGAGTTTTGCTTTATTAGGGGTCTAAGCGAAGGGAAGTCCCGCTCCTCGCGTTGGCTTTGAACCTACACAACTTGGACTTACGGAATATGATCTTCTTGACTGTAACATAACTGCTAATGTTTTCTTCCTTTTATTTTTTCTCATTTATCATCCTTTACAGAGCCAACAAGTTCATCTAAGAGGGCAAGTGAGCTTTGCTGTTCATCAGTGGAAGATCTCTGTGGAAGGCTCTATATCTCACGGGTTTCCCACTGGTGTCACTGCACTGGCATGAGCATTGCCACACCCAGCTATAGCAGCTTTTTATAACCTTGCCGTTGTTATTTTCAACTTTTTTGCTTCTACACAAGACCCATACATAAGCCCAGGCCTAAAAATACTTGAATCCAGCCAATTTTTCCCTACAGATCTGGGAACTTGCATCTGTTGACTGAGCTCAGCCAGATACTGATTTCCAGAGTCCAAAACTCAGCTCAGAACATTGTCTCAAAAAAAGGAAATATTGGAGGACAGCCCTGGGCAGTTTATAGATCCATCACCACTCTCCCATGGATGTAGTGCAGCTACCCCACACCAGCTCAGTTCAACTGAGAGTACCCCCAAAAACAGCCTGAGAAGAGCTGATAAAATTGTTTTGCTGGCTGTTAGGAAGGGTTAAAATATCTGAGCCATGCAAAGGAAACAATTCTGTTTTAAAAATGGGTTGAACCCATAGCAGAGCTCCCTTCTCGGAGAGGAGATGCCCATTGGGCTGCAAGAGGGCATGTATGGCTTGCCCATCTGCTTGCAGAAATTCAAAGATAACCATGCCATGTCATCCCGTACTCTCGCGCCCGCCCGCAGCATTCCCCGACTCGCGTACACGCTCAAAAGACACATGGTATTAGTCTTTATGATTCAATTATTCTGCGGTAGAGCTTGGATGTGTGCAAAATATTGAAAGCCTTTGGGACACTATCAAAATTTAATAGGGAAAGCATGGCATTTTTAAATTTTTACTTCCAACCCTTGCTGTCAAATGATTTGTTTGCTGTTTTTATAAACACACTACAGTACCACTGGGGAGGTATGGGGACAAGAATAAACTGAGCTGACTAATCCAGTTGCAAAACTTAAGGATGGATTAACCCCTTGAGTACCACTCATTGGGATTTCCAGATGTTCAAGAATAACAACCAGGTCTGACTGGCATCCTGCAGTGGAAAACTGCCTTTCCCCGGGCAGCAGGGCATGGTGAGGTAAGACCAGTGGGTACATTGGTTTGTATCTCAGATACCCTAGTTGCTATGTTTGTGGTTAACTGTCCATAAGGATAATATTTTGTAGGCAATTATTCTGCAGCCTTGGCTCTGCTCCCACTCTGGGTTTCTCAGAAATAACATTGGACATGGAGATGTTTCCTTGTTGTGCCCTTTCTACAGCTGGCATTTCCTTTCCTCCATACTCTTGACCTCCTCTTTGGCTTGTTTCTCTTGGAATTGCTCATCCAACTCTTCAGTTTCTTCTGATTCTCCCAGGATTTTTAAGATCAGTTATTTAGCATCCTTTATGAACATGTTTGTGAAGGCCTTGGAGCTTGTGTCTTTCTCTTTCTCCATGTGCTTCCTACCTAAAAGTCCTGCCCGGTCACACAGTCTCCTCTTGTTCTGGACAAATGTCCCAATCTGCTCTTGTCCTCCTTTTCCTTCTTTATTTGTTCCTCCCATTTAGCAGTTCCTCACCAAGCCCAACTTGTTCGTTTCAAACCAGCACTTCTGAGGTCTTGGTCATCTGCCACACAATAAAATTCACCTCTTTCTAACTCCTCTCCCTCAGGGTCCCATTTCTACCTCTGTCTTTGCAACCTCTCTGTCAGCACCTGCAACCTTAAAGTTGTCTTTTAAGTAGCTCTCCCATTTCACACTTCTTGCTCTACCTACTTAGACTCTCTCCACTGACATCTGGCAGGGGCAACGTGCAAGCCAGAACTTTATTTCACACTGAGATATTCAGAAGTCCACCCCCTCACTGCCTGATGACTTTTTCCTCTGAAATGCAAAGGCACAAGTCCACTTTTCCTTTCCCATGTTGACTTCTCTTTTATGCTTGGGACAAGCGGTATTCCTCTACCAAACACTCAGCACTTCCTCCTTTTCCCTCTTATTCCATTCAACTCGTGAGGAATTTGCTACACACTTCCTTTTGGAGGTCCAAAAACTACACAACACTAATGTAGCGTTGGACTCGTCATAGGTTGGCAGCAATGAAATGCCTCTTAGTATTCAGTAGGTTTAACTGGCTGCTTTAACACCACCTGTTCTCCAACCCAGTCTACTTATATACCACAATTTATTTTTGTACTAATGGCAAAATACACTGAAAAATAAATTGTGTGCTTTTCATCTACAGTTATTTCCTTGAAAAGATGGCCTTGGAAAAGAACCCTGAGTGGGTCTTTACCTATGAATCACTGTCTGCAAAGAGTCTGTAGCTCCAACTGCAAATCCCAGTGCATAAAGAGGAGGTATTCTTGCCTGCGTGCATTTGTATAGGCAGAGAAACATTGACGTTTCCATCTGCCTTTGATTCAACAAGAGGTCAAAAGAAGCAATATCACTTTACACAGACGGGAGACAGTTCCAAACCATGTTACATTTTGTACAATAATGGTTTTGAAAGACGACTTATTCAAGCTTGTCAAATTAGCCATTACATTTGCATAGCTCTTATGGGAACTGTTTAAGATAGCACAGAAAGTTAAAAAACAACACACCCCCACTGAAAGCTATTTAAATGGGATTGCCATTCATCCTCAGCACTTAGACTGTCTTTGTTTCCCATCAGAGAGGCAAAGGGACAGGTACACAACGCGAGTAAAACAAGTCTCCCAAACATCTCCTTCTTTGGAGCACATTGGAGATTTAAAAACAATTTGGGAAACTTCATGTCATGTCACATGTGTGTAATTAAATAGCAGCTTTCTGACAAAGAAAGAGAAGAAGTTTGTTCGGGACACAAGCGCGCCGACCGCCTGATTGCTCAAACACTTGTACAATATTCTTTGCACATCCAAGCCGTAGCATCAAGTCTTGGCGCCGTGACTCTGGGCTCTGCAATCAATCTATAAACTATCCTCCCCAGCGGACCCCAGCTTTCTGCCAAGGCTGAAGTTGAAGGGTTTGGGGCTTTTTAAAGCCAGATGTCTCTGTAATCCTTGATTCCTGTTAACCTCTTCACTCGAGCGTCTTTGGAATGATGAGAAAGGTTTTCCTAACAAGGATGACAAACTGACAAGAATTGAGCCACATGAAAAGCGGACTCTGGGGGGGGGGGGCCTTGCTGAGTTCTTTCACTCAAGTTTGAACATTAACACGTGGATCTGGATCAGGCAGTCCTTTGTGCAAATGCCTGAGTTACTGCCTCAGAAAGATCCTTTCTGAAGTCATTCCTGCATCCGCCGTGGTGCGAGAGATCCCGAGGAGCGCTCGCTCACTGTGAACAGCATGTTCGCATTAAGTTTCCTTGGACGAGGTGGGGCTGGATCCGCCTCTCTCAGCCATCAGTGCAAAGACTCCCAATGACTTTGCTGGAAATTAGCTCCAAGGTAAAGTGTGATGCTTAGCACAGGGGCTCTGCCTCATGCTATCTGCATGTCTTGTCATGTTCATAGCCTTAGCTATGAAGTCCATGTTTGAAACCTGTTTTAATTAGCTTCAGTTCCACTCTCAGAGAAACATGAGTCTTGGTACAAGCAGCGGGCAGAAGAAACAGAATTTTTTCATCATGTCTTGGCATCTGTCTCTCTTTCTCTCTTATTCCTGATCTCAATGCTTGTAACCATTTTTTTTGTTGTGTTTTTTTTCTTCTTTTTTCATTTCAGCCATGACTTGAAAATATTAAAGCCTGACGTTACTACTGAGAAAAAGGGACCTCTTCCAAGGGGGTATCCTGCAGAATGCAAATGGAAGGAGCAGTGGGTCACTGAAGCTTTTTGAAACAACAACATCAATACTTGGTGATTGCGTTGCACACAACCTTTTGCCTGAGGATACCAGGGGCTGGATTCTCTCTCCCTCACTCCTGCTTGGTAATACTTTCATCCATGACTAAACCTTAGAAGGACAACTTGCAGAGCAAGGAAGCAGGTAGAGGCTGCCAGACTGTTAAATTTTGTAACTTTCTTATTTAATGAAATCTTGCTCCATTTGAGACTTTTTACAGTATGCATTCATACATATGTAATATGTCACTCATTTTTATGTCTTTTTAGCGTGGTTGCTTTGCTTAACCTAACACAGAACAAGGTTTGACTGGTTTATGGTAGGAAACCACAAGAAAAATGGAGTCTGTGGAAGAGATGAATCTCTTCTCATGGAGCAGTGGAAAGAGGTGACCAAGCAGTACAGGGCTGAAGGAGACTCGAGCTGCCCCAGCCGACTATTCAACTAGGGCAGCGATCGACCCATGGCACAGCCCTACCAAAAACTTCTTGTGTGACCACCACTTAAAAAACTTTATGGAGGAGCTTTGGCAAGTTTAGTTCTTGCTGTCTGAGAGCTCGCTGACCCTTACAGTGTCCCTTGTCGTTCTGCCAAGGGTTGCTATCCAAGTAGCAAGTGCAGCAGGCATATTAGCATTGAAAGCGGTTGATTCAAGGGCAATGCCTCTCGGTTAGTCCTTGGTGCAAAGTGGTGGTGATTAATACTCCTCCAGCTATATCAATGAGGGTCAAGTGGGAGCTATCATGTAGCCGCATGGCTGGAGAACGAATCTCAACTCCCTTTCCATCATTCTCTGACTTGAAGTGCTGGTGTTTAAAAGCTGTCTGGCTCCCTGATCTATTTCCAGTTCTCCTTCTATAGACTTTTCAGCATCATGATGGGCTACATGACTGAGCAGTCCCCTCTGCAAGAGCCAGGAGGCAATCCTTTCTTCGCCAGTGATTTAATTTGCATAGAAACCTCTCTTGCTCCACATTTCTCCCGCTTAACAAACAGGGGGTCTTGTACTTCAGGTTTCCCTCTTAACACCCTCTGTTTTTGCCTTAGCACTGGAGGGGCTATCATCTGCCTCAACCACTGCTCCAGCAAAAGTGGGGAGCAATGCAGGACAACCGGTGAACAATGGCAGGGTTTTGGGAAGATGCTGCCACTGCCCGGTCATTTACATATGTACATATTTCCCCCTCTACATTTACATAAAATATTTAATTTACACTCTCCCTCTACCACAGATCTTCATTTTAGAGACAGAGCTTTAATGAAGTTGCTCTTCTAGAAGGAAAAAATAAATATGAGCATATGCTGAAGAAATAGCTAACCTCCTGTGAGAGGAGGAAGATTCTTCAGCTAGAGGAAGAAGAACCATTTTCGTAATTTGCTATAAAAACAGGCAAAAACACTGACTACTCTCAGTGGCATATGGCTTTACTACAAAGACAGAGTTTTGTACACACCTTGCCCTGGTACACATCTGTTTTACAGAGCTGCATGCCTTACACAACTCTGTGCTGCTGCACTGCTTCTACTGCAGTCTTAGGTTCTCTCCACCAAAGATCCCCTTTGCCCACCAGAACAGCCATCAGTCTAATTCATGTAGTCACACTATTTAGACCTTGAACAATTTTTCTCAGCTATGGTTATGTACAAGGTCTAAATATTTTCCTTGTGAAGCACAAACACCCTTTACCCTTCTGCTTATGCACCCTCTTGAGGAGCTCACATGAGAACCTTTAATCAGCACCATATTTTGAGGACAGTATCTTTTCTTTTCTATTTCTTTCTTTTTTTTTTTTTTTTCCCAGAAACACAAGCAGTCTCTGGTCCATGCTCACATTTTTATTTTCATGTTGCCGTTGACACACAGAATCCTGACAAGCCAAGTTGTATTAATTTCCTTGATTGGCATCAAAAGTAAATTTACAGGTCGCGTTTCATTTCCAGTCTGCTGTTCTGAATTTCAGCCCCTTCGTGGAGTAGATACAACCAGAAGAACTTGGCGGACTGTGCTTGCTTAATGAAGACCGGGTTGCTTGACTTATCTGATACTTATTCTTCCGTTTGTTCTTACTTTCCCCCAAAAAGCTGGGATTCTGGATTACCTGGGCTGAGGAAAAAAAAGAAAAAAAAATAAAAGAAAAAAAAAAAAGACTTATTTTTCAGGAGAAGAGTTTTTTTCTGTATTTCAAAGAAAACAGACGTTGCAGCAACTGTGGGTTTCCTCAGACCCTGGAGATTGCGGTGACCTTTGAGATAGATTGTGGGCCACCAGAAGCTAAATATGTTTACTTCGGTTAGCTTGACATGAGTTATGACTCTGGAATGCTGAGGTCCATGTTCTTGATATATTTAGGTATAACGAAGGGTTATAACATAAAATTAGATCAACAGATTGCTATCTGGCAAAATGAAGGCTGAGAAACGATACATGCCACAATGTAATGGAGTTACAGTCAAAACCTGGTAGCTCATTTGCCCACAACTACAAAATCTGCAATTTTTTAAACTTGTTTTCTCAAAACCCTTCCTCATTTCCCAGTAGATCTACACAGATTTGAAATAGCACAACGCAAACCATCCATTGGGCCAAGCGGGGACACAGTGCTGAGCCTGCTCTTTGGTCACCCTACCGTGGCTGGCCTCCAGTTGCTTCCACTTGTCATGACTGCATCCCGCTCATCATACTGGCATGAAGAAGAAAAAACAAGAAAAATCTTCCCTAATCACCCAGTACACTGGAATATAAACCGGGACTCTGGTGTTCCAGCCAGGTGTCCTAATGTTTAGACTCTAAATAAACATTGGGATTACTCCACTGAAGATTTGCGAATATGAAAAAACATTAATGAAGTTTTTCCTTGGCGTATTGGTCTTTATTGTGTATGAGTTCATTCTGAATCTATCACTGGACTGGCTCTCATTTGCATTTGGACTTATAGTCCACCATAACCTGCCCAAGGATGACCACCATGGTCCCATGCTACATGAGTAGCCAAATCTAAACCATAAGAGTTTTTTCATTTTACAACTACGGGAAGCAGAGATAGGTCTTATCCTGAATCCGTGGGAGATTCTGATTTAAAAAATCAGTTTCACACTCGTGCCCAACATCTGCTTGGGCTGAGCCCTAGTAGGAATACATTATTTTCCTTGGATTTGGGAAAGTGCTAAAGTTTTTCTGAGCAGTTGTGACTGTAATACCTTTCCAAGAAGCACCAATTCTGACCTTACATCTTGGAAATTAATGTTCTTCCACACACTCCTGATCAGAAGTGTGCACATGGGTGATTTAGTGCTTCATGTCAGCCAATCAGGCTGTTGCTCTTAATTATGTTTTCATCATCCCAAGACACGCTAGAAGCCTCAGACGTGATGCAGACACCATTGTGTCAGGTAGTGCAAGAATGCAAGCTAAAAAATTGGTCTTTACTGTCCTATTTTGTAATTCAGCCATATTTCATATTGTGTCACCTCCAACACTTTCATATGTTGGCAAAAATCCCCAAGAACAAAGCATGGAGCAGTGTTACAGCTAGGAAGCTTCGTCCTCCTTTGTTAGAAGTTTTCATATGAAAACGAATAAGGAAAATAACACGTGACATACAGAAGCATCCCTCTTAAGCCATTCATTTTTCAGGAGGAAGAAAGGGAAAAAAGACATCCAGCCTGAGTTCACCTTTCTTTCTGCAGTGCACAGACGGGTCTTTGAATGCGGCAAAGCGTGTTCACCATGCTCAGTTCTGGCGTTTGCCAAAACAACACCAGATTCTGGCTTCTGGGCGGGAGAACAACAGGAATGGAGGGCAGGATTTCTTGTCGCAGGCAGAGCTGTGCGACTGTTTGCTCTGGCATACTGCCCTTTTATTTATATGAACCTGCAGCCATTTTTCACTGTGCGGGGCCATCCCCTAGAGAGTCTATTTCAGAAGGAAATCTGTCTAAACCTTGATGAAAACTGTCATGTTACCTCCCTCTCCTAATTCGCCTTGGGTATATGGGCCATATGAAAAACGCAGCCACCCACAAAACAATGAGAAGAAATCCATCCACTGATAATAAAACTGTTCAGCGATTTATTTTTTTGCACCTCACATCTCTCCGGGTTGCCACCTATGCAAGCCAGGCAGCAGTGAAGCCATTTGCCAGCAGACAAGGCTGGGGTCACCTAATCAACCATTTCCATAGCCATTTGGGCTCCCGGTTTGGCTGGAAAATGGGTTTTCAACAAGTTAACTAAGCAGAGCTACAGCATGGCAGTCATAAATAAGTGCTTGCTGCTGTGGCCATCTGCTGCTGAAGGTCACTGAACAACAGTTATTTTCAGGGAAATATTTAGCTTCTTATTGGTAATACCTCTAATCAAAGCCAAGCCAATAGGGAGATCATATGTTGGTTGGTGGGTGGCCTTAATGATTTTACCATAAAAGTAATTCCAAAAATACACATATCAGTCACTCCAGCTAATTCTGTAGCTAGATGGTTCATGTATGAACCAATATAGTAACCAGGCAGTTATTAGTGGTAGAGCAGCAGCATTAAAGCTACTAAAATTGTCTTGGCACGAATGCCAGTGTGGTGCCCTTGTTTAAAGTCACACGGGAAGCTCGATTTTTATGCCATTTCTAACGTTACCTCCTCTCAGAGAGAAAGCCAAGGAGACAGCATGTGCTATAGGTTCATAGGATATTATCTGGAGTCCTTTCCCCCACGGTATATAGTCACCTCCCTCATTGCAGGGTTGATATTGCATTGTAGAGATGGTTTTTCTACCGCTTTCCTGAACCTTTGGAGCTTTATGGAAAATTTTGAGGTTCACAGACTTTAAGGACTGTGAAGGACCATCCTGTGAACAACAGCTGCGGGAAGTCCCCAGGGGGACCCAGGCACAAAGGGTGACCGTGACTTGTAGGGTAGCATCTAATCCTGTTTCCAAATGGCTCTCCCATGCCTGCTTTCTCCTCCTCTTTTATCTTTTAGTATTTCCAAATTTATCTTTCTCTTACCGTGTTGTCGCCTCAGCCTGTCACTGGCCTGGTCCCCAAGTATTAGGGAAAATTAGGAAACCTGTTTATCAAAGACACTTGCATGACCCCCACAAACATGGTAACTGAGAAAAAGAGCGAGAACAGCATGAAATATGAAAGGATTTATCTCCATTACTTAGGCACATGCTGAACCAAGGCTGCTAGGACTGAGAAGAGGTATAAAATCACTGTCATGTAAATACTTGGTTCCACTGTCTGCAAAGGCTCATCCCAAACCAACCCATGAGATGGACCTGAAATGTGATGTGAATTCTGAAATGTGCTTCATTTTCAGTATTATTAAGCAAGGTACCTGACTGTCATGATTCACAGGGTGATAAAGTGCTGCAACACACCATAAACACAAATACGGGGTAAAAAACTAGCCAGCACCAGCTATTAGCAGAGCATGGTGGGCTTTTTCTCATTGCAGAGATGTTTCTGAGACGGAGCAGCCCTTCAAAACGGCTGCTTCTACCTTTCTGTCCTTATATTTCAAAGTTACAGCTCTCCGTCACATATTTTTATAGGTAGTCCAAGTGATGGCCCAGAGCCCAGCGTGCCCCTGGGACAAGGCAGCTGGCCCACCGCTGGGTCACCGGAGGAGCTGCGTAATCACCCTCGGAGCAGGACGGGAACCCCGCGGGCTCATGCTGACCTTGGGGCATGCAGTGACATTAGCAGATAGCGGGGCTTAAGCACAAATCCAGAAAGTACTGTTTCGTTCACACCGTCTGTTACTCGTTGCCACAGGATATCGGCGAGTAGACATGGCTTGAAAAAGAGTTTAGAGGAATCCCCATGGGACATATCCATCAGTGACCATGAATAGCAATGACACACATGCAGCCTCCAGATGAGGAAATCCCTGCACCGGTACTAGCCATAAACTGGGAGAATATTCAAGACGCTACTCTTTTAGTTTTCCTTTTTTTTGTGGTATTTCCCTTAGTGCCTGTTACCGGTCCTGTCAGAGGAAGATAACATGATCCTGTGTGGCCATTCTTACATCTTTGCACATGGCCAAATGCTTTGAGCCCTAAATTGGCTGTCCCATTTTTAGTGGGAAGAAGGTTTAGGGCTAGTGGCGTTGGGGAACATCTGCTAAGGCAGTGCGCGTGCAGAGTATTTCCCGCAGCACCTGGGCATGGCCGCATCCGGGCCACCTCGAGAAACACCTCAACTGAGTGTGTGCACTCTTCACTTCCAAGAAAAAGTTGTTTGCCTTCACCTTGAGGGAGCTGAAAATTCTTTGCACTCCCCTATCACGTAAGTAATACAAAAGGACCTTCAATGCTGTGAGCGTCCGTTAATTTTAGAACGAATGAAGGGCAAAAGGGATGTTGCACTGGGCCCCAAGTAACCCCTGGAAGCAAGAAATGCTATTAATGCTTGTAGCTGTGCTGTGCGTCAGATGCACCAGGTATCTCCTGCTCGTACAGCATCTTTACCTCCAGTTTTGCTTTCATTCACAAGGCAACTTGAGTACTGCAGTTTTCCTTGTACTTCCTGACATTTTGCCATTGTAAAAGCCGTGGGGATATTACAAATACTGACCTAATGTTTAATGAGGCAGTTGGCTGGCTTAAAGGGATATACATGTGTGCACGTGTATATGTGTATGCATGTGTGTGTGTGTGTGTATATATATTTTGTTGAAGGTACATCATTCCCTTTCTAATAGGGAGGGTACTTAAGGCACATGCGTGTGCACAGAGACAATACTCTCATTTTTCTTCTGAGATACATTTGTGTAACCTTTCTTTTCAGTTTGTTAATCAATTACACTTCGGGCTTCAGCAGAGGGGTCTAAAGTATAACAGCAGCCGCTATTGTTACAAGGCAAAGAACAAATTGATTGATGGTGGGTAATCAAAGTAATATAGAGACTTGGCATAGGTAATATTTACTTTACATCTGTCACTTAAGACATTTGACTGCCAATCAGTGCCTTCAGAAGGCTGGCTGGAACAATAGAAGTCTTTCTACTTAATTCCTCCTATTGACTAGGGCTTACACTGACAAAGTTCACTTGCTATGTAATCCTCGAGGCATGCACTCACTGCTGCAGCCAAGTTTTTAGATATATATCCCCCTGTGTCAATGAATTGGAAAAAAGCAGCTCTTTTGAGCCAAAGCATTGAAGGTGGTCCCTGAAACGCAGCCCATGACAGCGTACAATTGGCGTTGTCCGCTTTGGAGGTGTCAAAGTGATAGGAGCGCTTACAGGAACCCTCCCTGCAGCTGCTGGAGATGTGAAAGGCCTTTGATGGTTCACTGGTGACCACTGTTTGCAGGTCAAGTCTGGCCGGGAAGATCCCATGCAATAACAAATGTGAGGGGCGTTGGTGGGAAGCAGGAGGAGGGGTTCGTTTTTCTCCATTTCTCTCTTTTTTTCTTTCTTTTTTTTTTTTTTTCTTTTCCCTTTTTGTTCGTCCTGCTTGCTGAGGAGACTGGTATTTACAAGATGAGTCAGAGAAGCCACAGACCGGGACTGGAGTGGGGGAGCAAGAAAACTATGAAAAACGCCTTGTGCGCTTTCTCCGATATTTGGTCCCCCCGTGTTGTTATTAGATGCCCGACGGCAGGAGCAGAGGGGTGCCAGCCACAGCAGTGTCATCTCAGGCATCGTCGGGGGGGGACACACGAAGCTGCTTTCACCCTGCCTTCTTAAGGTGAGGAGTGCGGTGAGAACAGGAAAGAATGAAATTGTCCCTTTCAGCTGGAAGTCATTTGTAGCTACAGCGTATTCAGCTTTCAGGCCCACACTTCCCTGGCCTGGAAAATGAGGACACCTGAATTAGCGAGCGTTTTGGGATGGTGGGGCTGCAAGGCAAGACTCATTCATATTTACAGGGCAGCTGGGTGCCTGATGAAAGTCCACAGGAATTCAATGGAAAGGCTCTTTTAAACTAGGGTTTTAGGGACATCACCTTGAAAAGCTCCTACAGATAATTTAGGTTATTCTCCAAAATAACAGAAAAAATGCACTTTTGATGTATTTACAGCCTTAACACAGACACAGCCCTCTTCCCCTCCACTTTAAAAACCGTCTTTTTTTCTGTTTTTGTTCACAGCCCCGCTGGACATCCATCCACAGGGATTTAGTGCACATTTTGCTTGTAGGTGGTGCTGACTCAGTTTCCCAGTGCTCTTGACACTTCATTCCTGCAGCGATTCAGCTTCTGGGTTAAACACCAGGTGAGAGCCTTTTGGTCACAGGCTTTACAGCTCCTTCTCTTGCACAGCAAAACCAGATCTCTGCCTTCCTTAAAACACACAGTAAGCTGCTATAGCCCACTTCTGCTGAGGACTTATCAGCCAGATTGCAATATTTTAGTAACTATTAAATTCAATCAAAGAAGCCACAGAATTTTCATACATTAGACACCAAAGAGCCAGCCTTGTTATTCTAGAGGTTTCTCTTATTGGCAGCTTTCTGTCTCACAAATGGCATTTTTTTCTGCATGCACCATCTTGATGCACAACAAATATCCTCAAGAGAGTTGAAAGCGAAGCACCAGTGGGGTTTCCTGGGTTTCAAGACCCTCTGCTCCAAAGAAATTTTCTCCTCCTTTTTTTTTTTTTTTTTAAAGGGTGGTGGGGAAGAAGGGGAAAAAAAAATCCTGGGTCTCTGCCAAAATAACTAGCTAACTTCCAAGACATGTCTGTCAGTAAGCTTGCTCTGGAATTTCCTCTGCATGTACTGGAGGGTTCAATTTTTCCATAAAACTGGTATTATGTAAGGGGCACTGACAAATGTTTCCAGTTGGACCCTGAGATTGCAAACGCGTTTGTGGAGGACTGACAAGAGATAACAACCCAGGTTCCCAAATCACTGGAGTCACCCTGGAGTCAGTGCGAACTTGCAGCTCTTTTCCTTCTCCGTGAATCAAAAAGAACCAGGATTAAGGGCCTGACATTTAACCAGTCCACTTTAGATTATAATAGAGATAAATAGGGCTCAATTGGATCTAAGTGCCGTTACTGTGTAAATGACAACGCAGTGACAAAACACGTTATCACGGCACTCGGCTCTCGCAGCTCTTGCCCAGCACCTGGAGCCTAGGAGCACATTTGCAAAATGAACGTGATTGTTCTGAAATGTCCCCGAATATTGCATATCTGTGTACAGCAGGGATTTCAGTGTCAGCACATTTTTCAGCTTTCACTGAGGGCTTGGAATGGCAGAGGGTGTTTCAAGGTCAAGGCTGGGAGACATTGGCAGAGCTCTGCGTGGGAAAGCTTGACATTGCGATATGTCTGGCTGTAACCATTGCAGTCAGACTGACCTCCCCAGGAACCAAATTCATCTTGTAATTAAACAAGGGAAAGTAAATGTAAACTGGCATCTAAGTTTGTAGCTAAGAAAAAATCCAACGTGTAATCATATATGCGTATATATAGACACACATGCCATCTCTTCCATAAAAACCACACATATATGAGCACCGATATGGATTGCAAAAATAGAAGTGATATATGTAGATTAGAAATAGTAGGATATCTGTCCGTGATTCTTTGCTCCCTTTCTTGAAAAACTATAATGTCAACTGAAAGGCTTGAAAGACCTGAGTTGAAGACCATTTCGGAGATATTCACTAAAGACATGGACAGAAACATTCATTACTGCATTTCTTTTTTGCAGCTGATGCCTTTAATGTAGCTCAAGATGAGTTGCAGCAATGCACAGTGGCACCCAGGTGTATCTTAGATGTGTCTCTCTCATTTGCAAAATGCATTTGTCGTTTGCCACCTCCACGGCCCATTTACCCCTGAGCGCTCTGGTGGGAGTCCCTCAAGGTTTGCAATCCCACCATGCCTTCACGAGAAGCTCTGGTGGGAGCTATGGATGTGGTGGGGGCCGCACAGCTGGGGCTGGGACAGCTCAGCACACTGCCATCAGCTAACTAAGCAGAGGGCTGCAGTGATGCAAACTAAACAGAAAGGAAATAAAAGTGTGCTTGGAAAAGTGCAGGGCAGCTCAAGAAGCTGCTTCAGGCTCCTGTTGCTACCCCACAGTCTGCTTCGGGCACTGTGTCCAGGCAGGACCCTGCTGGTTATAAAAGAAATGTGACCAAAATACTGGCACAAAAATGGTTTTCATCATTCCTGAGTTACAGTCCCTAAACATGGGCTCTTGTGTCTCGCCGGCAGCGCTGTGAGTCAGGACGCCCTGCAGTTCCCACTTCTCAAAGCATCAGGCTCAGAGCTGGTGGGTAATTTATCCCAACAAAAGAAATCCTGCAAAAAATGATGGATTCCCTCCAACTCCCCGGGCTGAACACATTCCCTGGGCCCAGCACCAGGGATATTGCTCATGCAAGCTCAGCCTGAGCTCTGGCTGCCACAAACCCTACTGACCCTAGAGACTTCAAACCACGCATGGAGAAAGTCTCCTGTCTCCTCTTCTGCCTGGTACCATCACCTCCAGGGACGCTACATTAGCTGGCAGCTGCCAGGGCTGCCGGGCTCACCCACACCATGCAAAATGTGCTTTAATCTGCAAACCCATCTGAGGTCCCTGCGATACTCTCCAATATTTCCAGTGTCAGCCCAGGGTGAACAACACAGCAAGGAAATCGTGTAGATAGGGAGCTATTTTGCCATGACGCTATGCTGGAGACCTTTCCATGACACAGTGCAGATCAGGTCTCCACCGCTTACTTCCAGCGAGTTCAAGGGAAGGAAAGGGTGAAGCGAGCTGCATTGCTGATAGGTAAAAGGTAAAAGTTCACAAGTCCACACGCACACATGCCGAATACTTCATGAACTTAGAGGGATACAGTTTCAGATCGCGCCGCTGGAATGCAGCCCCGGCTGCAAGGGCTCGGAGCAGAAGGGATGAGGGGGTGACAGAGCCGGGGTTTCACACAAGCACGTTGCACCCACAGGAGATGGGGGGAAAAAAGGAGAAAAAGGGGACCTCTGGAGCGGGGTAATGCTATTCTGGTCGATTCCCCCAGAGGGAGGGGAAGGGGAGTGCAGGGAAACGTTGCAGGCTCTGCTTGCTCCAGCTCACACTCAAGTTCTGGTAGTTTTATTGATCCCACAGGGAACAGGCTTGAGCCTTTCCTGTCTGAATCTACCTGGAAGTCATGTCCAAATACCTGGTCCTTGTAGGTTGCTTAGCCAGATGATTCTAGTTAAAAATTCAATAGCCATTTCTTCCCTCTGAATAAATAATAGTATTTCATATGGTCATAAACGATTTTTTTTTTTTTCCCTAAGAAAGCTCTCCTTGATATTCAGCCACTGGCCGTCAAACAGAGGCTTGTTTCCTTTCCTGTTAATAAGTACCGTCTCTTTTTTTTAACCAGACTTTTTGGAGCATTACATCACCGTGTACAAAGTTATGTCAAGGCTGGATGGAGATAATTCACATCCTGTCAGGTCTGACATAAGAGAGTGGGCTACCTTCCAACAGGGTAAAATATGAAAGGGAAAGTAAAATGGGTCTATTCTAGTGTAAATGAGGACTGGTGAATACCGGACATATGGATTTGGGAGGTAATTGAGGAAGAAGGTTACGTGTTTAACTTCTGCTCACTTTCTGCTCCCCTTCACTTCTACTGATTATGCCTTAAAAGCTTCATGTCATGACCACTTGCCATCTAAATACCTACAATGAGTTACAGCTCACATTATTACTCATTGGTCATTGAATATATTTGGATACTGTTTTGCCACTTGACTGCAAAATGGGAGGAAAAGGTAGAACTGACCTAAAAATGAGCAGAGCCAAAAGTTGTGACCCAGAAATGGCAAAATGAAAACGTTCGGTCAGAAGCAACATTCAGCATTTCCTCAAAGCTCTGCAGTCGTCACGGCTCCCCAGCTCCCCGAGCCGTGCAGGGCCACGTTTCGGCACCCTCACCACTTGGAAGCTTTTGGAATTTTTAATCTGAGCCTTCCTTGCTGTAATGCAATCCCATTTTTTCTTGTCCCGTCAGCCCAATGATATAGAGAAGATACCACTCCATCCTCCCTGCAGCAGTTTTTAGGTACTCAGACTTAAAACACTTCTAGTATGAAAAATAGCCTGATTATAGTCCCATTTTAATTAATGGACACCTACTACTGATTCAATTAGATTCAGGATGAAGCCAAAGCCTGAAATTTGCTCTTACTCCACAGTTACCAGAAAAAGACAACCAGAAACTCTAATTTCAGATTCTGTTGCCCATGTTTCTCCCTCGGGGCTCTGTTCTGCTCTGCTCTGCGATTAAAATAAGGAAGAACCTAAAAATCCACTTCATAAAAGTGACTATAACTTTGCATCAGGACAGTTTTAGATACAAGCTGTTACTACTTGAAATAAAACTCTTTTCTGGAGGTATGTCCCTGTTATTTAATGAGTGGGATTTCTGTTGTGATCTTCTCTGAGATCTCCACTGTATCAGTGTAAGATCAGTGAAAACTTAAGCATTTGAGCAGATTTACTCTGGATTTAGTATAATTAAGGGAGAAGCAATATTGCATACAAATCTCAACTATAGCTGGCAACTCAAAATAAATTTAGTAAGTGCTTTAGTACTTCACATTTGGCCCCAAATTACTACTATGTGACAAATTTCAAGGGCATCTGAAACAGGAGCAGTTTTAAATGAAAAATCTTACAAGTTATTTCTATTTCATGTTTGTACTACAAACTCTTTATGTTTGTACTACAAACTCTTCAGAGTCCTTCACATCCGTTTGGTTTCTGATTTTTAATGAAGCCATCATAAACCCACAGCAAATTTAGTCCAAGGAATTCCAATAAAGCCTTTAGAAAAAAACCCTCCAACATGCTATATCTGAAATGACAAGTGTGTTATTACAATCAAATGCAGGCTGACTAATGTTTATTTGGGGTTAGGGAAAAATGGGGTTTAATTCATGACAGCTGATTTTTTTTTTTTTTTTTGGTAAGGGTAAGGATTATTTACCTGTCTGAATCAAATTATGTTGTTTGAATCCGAACAGTTAAGGGTGAGGGAAAGGCAAAATGCAACTGAGAATAGTTATCCTCCCATTTTAACATAAAAACAGTTAAACAAAGAGCCATGTATGTAAGAGCGAAAGCAAGACTATGTCATTATTGCTTGTGGAGAAATGTGCAGAATTAAGTAAAGGCAACGAAAACATGTTTTTGTGTGTGCAGCACATAGCGGTTTTTCATTGTGAAACTTTTCACTACCTCATTTCAGGCACTTTATTGCTCCTCCAATTTCATTTTCTGTGTAATTGACAAAATTACAAGTTCCTCGCCCCCAAAGATGGATTTTTCTTTGAAACTGTAAATGCCTAATTTCAAACTCCAGCTTCATAATGCACCTTTAAAACAAATCGAACCCATATTTCCACAGCTAAGGAGTTATGTTGAAAAGGAATGAAGGTTTCTTGCAGAAGGGTATGTGTCCGTTCTCGTACCAAAAAACAAGTAGGCTCCACACCTGATGATTTTGCTGTTTGCCACCACAGGCTCACTCTCTGCTACGCATTAATATGCTCATTAAGGTAATCCTTCTTATTATGATTAAGCTTTCACACCTGGAGTGCTAGGGTACATCCTGACACAGCAAGTATAAATTTTTCACAAATGGTACAGAAAATGTCCATCTCCCTTATTCTGTCTATTCAGCGACGCTCAGTTATGAGCCATCATAAACTACTCCTAGAAATGCTATTTGCAGAAAATACTGCTTTGATCACTAAAGCAAATGCATTGGAAATATTAATGGGAGGGAAAAAAATCTTTCCAAGCAATGCCCATGTTTAGGGACGCAGGACCATCATCTCCTTGCAATATTTATTTCCAAAGGAGAGGTGGGTACCAGTCTTCTGCTCCAAACAGGGTTTTGGGGGAGCCATGTGTCAATATGTCATTTGTGACCACAGTTAATGTTGCTGATGCTGTTACCATTGTTAATACTGTGCCTATAGTTTAAATACAATGAGAGGCCTTTTTTTTTCCCCAAAAAGGAAGGAAAGAAGCGCGTTACGGAGGTCTAATCAGGTAAAACACAGTCTTTGCTGGGGCTCGCTGCTTGGGAATGTGCTCAGGTCTGCTTTCATTTTTTAGGCTGAATCACTGACCTCTGGATGAACACGGGGTTGTCTGTTGCCCGGCGCGACGCTCGGAGACCTTCTCCTGACACTTTCTTCCTTATTTCAGTGGCTCTTGTTTGGGTCTCGATGGATGTGATACAGCGGGAAGCAGGGCCTTGGAGTTCATGGAGGGATTTTCCACTTGTCCCCAGATGCTTCTTCCAATTAAATGATCTGCAGCCTCTAAAACTGCTGGTGGATTTACATACCATTAAATTACGCTGGGTGTGGATAATTTAAAAAATTGAGGAATGAAGTGTAAATCTGTAACTGCAAAAATACAAAAAGGAAAACTCTACAGCACCTGCTTTGGAAATTATTATTTAAGTCAAGGGCTACGTGCCTTAAAATCTATGCCGCTGTTATTAGCTAATCCACCAGTATCCTACCAATGGGAGTTACCACAATTCACCAGCAGATAAAAAATAAGGTGATCTCAACTGGCATCTGGATCCCTTGTGTCAAAGGGAAGCCTGTTGTAATTATAAGAGACAGTGAAAAGAAAGATTTCATTTTCTTTAGCAAAAGACCGCCATACGATCATTGTCCTGGGGGAGTTATTTATTTGTTTTTAGACATTTGTAAAAAATTAGAATTAGTGGTAAGAGCACTTATTTTTACCTTTCTTCCCTCCCCCAAATAACTGTAAAAGCTTCAAACCTGTATTTTACACCCTCAGAAATTAATCTGCAACAGGTTCATAGGTCAGTCTGCAAGATTTGAGGTGATTTTTTGAACTTTGAACAAGTTACAAATACTTCCTAGAACAGCAAATGCAATAAATATCTCAGCAGAAGAAATTTCTTTGACTTCTTTCCCTGGATGAAATCCAAGGATGAAAGTGGGGCCAGAGCTGTTACATGATGAAGAGGAATTAAGAAAGCCAGCTTCAAGAACCTCAGCAGAAAGCTCATTTCAGGCTTCGTGTGAGTCTTTGATGAACATTTACAGCGTCTTGAACCATTTTACTCATCCCTACTAAATACAGGTTGCATCTGTTAAATCAGTCAGCAAGGAGCCGTTGTAAATGTGAAAACCAGAAAAGCTTCTGCAGAAGGTTCGAAACCATTTCTCCTTATTTATCATTTTAGGTGAAATTGAAAGCTTGTTTTCCTTCTGTCTGGAAACGTCACCTACAAGATCTTCTAAATCCTCCATCCTTAGCACTTTGAGCTTCCATTTGATTGGAAATTTGTCTCAAAACTCAGCGGGGTGGGCTGGGAGGCAATTGCCAGCTAGCTTGCCTCCCATGACAGATAGCCCTTTTACAGGCAACGGATTTATATCCTATATTTATGAATAACGAAAGCGAGAATAATTATGAAGGGGGAATGACATATTTTCCTTGACGTACTTTGTCACCTAGAGCTGTTAGAGCTCTAAGCAGTCAAATTTGTTTAGGCCTGCAAAGTGAGTGATGTGCCCTTTTCTCCGAGGTAAAGAGATATTTGTAGTGGCATGGAGCGAGCTGGGAACATTTCTTGTAAGATCGCCCAAAGGAAATAGCACCATGCACAACTGGCTTTTTGTATAGAAGACTATATTAAAAGAAAAAAGAAAAAAAAAAAGAACACACATAGTCTAAAACTGTATTTATAAAAAAGGGTAAAAAAAAAAAAAAAAAAGACAACATATTTCAACCCTTGTTGAAACGCCTGAAAAGTTTCCCTGTGACACTAAATGATCTAAGTCATGTCTCCAAAGAGTAGCTCATCATTTCTCAGACAACAGCAGGAATTTGTGGCTGACCTCCTGAGGGAAATGGTCAACTTTCTCCATCTTTCCTCTCTATGCCAATGTTTGGCTTTAATTTATGTTGGTCAGTTGAAAATGGAAAGTTCAGTACCAAAGCTGAACTGGGGGAAAAATACAGCATGAGAAAGGATTTGTTTGTGGGATATGTTTTCAAAAGCATTATGGTTTTACACAGACTGTTTCCGTATTCCTTCTAGCCTGTTTATCACCCCAGCGTCGCGCAATCGTGAGTGCGCTACCCAGATGGAGAAATGAAAGGCTTCGGTAATTGAGGTCAGTTGTCGTTACTGCTAACTGTTTGCAAAGGGTTTTTTACAAGCTGTCAGGCCACCTCCATCTGCTAAGAAGCTCCACATCTCTTCTAACCACTGCAGTGTGTTTTCTTTCAAAATATCATAGAGGAAACCTATTGCATCGAGAAAGATATAAGCAATTTTCAACAAGAGTCGGGTGCCTTGACTACGTGACACACGGTATCTCAGCCTTAACTCACTTGTAGATTTGTCTGTTTAAAAAATACCCCAAAGTAACACATGCTGGGTGCCACATACCTCAGAAATGAAGCCGAAGAAAATAAGGTGCACAAAGATGAGAGCACCCAAAAATGATGTGGTAGAAATTAATATTCCAGGTTATGAGAAGCAGAGTTGGGGAAAGGCTGCTTGTTTGTTTTGTTGACCCTGCTTCGGTGGGATGTGTGTGGGGTGACCCTGGTTGCACATCTCCTGTCCGCACCAAAGGAAGATCCGAGGGACAGCAGGGACCCGCTACAGAGCTACATCCGTGAGGCCTCCAGAAAAGCACTGAGGATTTACTACTCCAGGAAGACACATCTGCTTATACCTTTACAGGGCTGATATTTAATAGCAGAGCAGATGGGCATTATTTTCAGATGGGCTGAACATGCCCAACATCACAGCCACCTACGAGCAAGCCTTCTGCTGTGACCTTTTCAAAAGTTCCCCTATGCAAATATAAATAAAAGTCTCCAAAAAGCAGCCAGCAGCTGATCAAGCAAGCAATCTAAAGTACAAAGCTAATTGTCAAGGTAGACCGTTAAAGGTTTTGTGTGACTGGAAGGAGCATTACAGTGACGCTATTTGCCAGACAGCAAGAGGTACGGATTTTGTTGAAGACAGTTTTGGAGAAAGATTTAAGAGTTGTACTCTGGCACGGTTTGGGACAAGTCTCCATCTTATGCATATTCATTACCTTTGCAATTCCTTTTCTATTTGTTTTTCTGGTAGGGAGCCTTAATCAACAACCCATGTGATGTTTTTATAATTTCCAAGAGGGTTTTTGGCAAAACACAGGAAAAAACAGCTTACGAACTGGGAACACACCAAATACACGCTAGATTTGCTTCCAGAGCATGGTATATACAGGCATGGCACATGTAAATGCTATTTAAATTCAGTTTAAAATAATATCTAACCCAAGATAATCCCTTGAATGGTATTATTTTACCCACTTAGGAGAGACCGCACTGTCATGAAAAGCTTCATTTCAGCAGATCACACCCCTTCCCACCTTCAGATCCTAATGAATAATCCCAAATTGTGTAAACACAAATAGCAAAGAGGTTGGGTTCTCTGTTTGTCTTCTGCTGGTTTGTTTTTTCCTCTGCCTCTGAAACCCAGACAGATCATGCTGTCTCATGCTTTTCCACACCCAGGACTCTGGAAAGAGGTTACTTAATAGCTCAGCTCCTGCCAGCAGCTCTCGACAACATGGGACACGAGCTCACTTTCTGGGCTTCCACCCAAGATTGCCACTACATGACACCTCACTGGACTTTCTCACTGATTTGGAAACATCTGCCTCTCCCTGCAATGCACACCTGGATGAGGCACAACTGCTGGAGCGTCAACCCAGGCAAGGGAAAATCAGAGATGTTGGAAAGATCTAAGAGCATTGGCCAAATACGTAACCCTGCCCTCAGTCATCATGCCAATCCAACAGCGGTGGGCTCCATCAGACATAAGAGTTTCGGCTCTTCTGTATAATCAACCATCGACACAAGCTCCAAATATATTAAAGTCATACACCTTTAACCCCTCAGGTTTGCTTAAAGCAATAGGCTTTTCCTAGGAAAGAGTCTCCAGCTGATGAGAGGAGGAAGAAGATGCTCAGGTTTCTCAGCAAGACCAACGAGAGGACAATCCTCCATACCCTGCACTGCCTTCTCCATCTCTCTCAAACTCCGGACCTCGGCTGAAGCAGAGCAGACCCTTGCAGTCCTGCAAACCGCAGGGCTCAGTTACCGATGGAAGGCAACTCTCAGATTTTTGGGGCCAGATCTTTTCCTCTGGAACAACATAGTGTATACACAGACTGCTGAGAACGGCAAACTTTTCCCAGCCGTAGGTATGCCGAGAGTGGGCAGAGGTTGCTCATGTAGCACAGGGCATCTGTGCATTGTCTTTAACAGCCCTCGCAGTAGCAAATTGGGGTCTGTATATGAAATATAGTATTTTCACACATCTAGTGAATGCCACAATAAAAAAAGGAACTGGTGCAGTTTATGACTGGGCCTCATGCTGAGTCCAATTAAACCTACTGTTTCCAATCAGGTTTAATGTGAGGATAAAGTGAATGCTCCCTGAGATTTGGAGGAGGATAATTTGTCAGTAATAATAAGTGTAGACAAACAGGATGTTCCACAGTGCAGGGGCCTGATTAAAACCAAATGTGTTTCCAGGGATCATCTCGAAACTCCTGGCAGCCAACGCAGTCAGCATTGCTTGCAACTTGCAGCATTTCTTTTGCAAAGGTTTGCAGCCTTTGCAGTTCTTCCTAAATCCCATGGAAAAAAATAGGAGCCAGGCCATTGGGTCACCCAAGAGCCATCTCTGTGCGTTGTTGTTGGTTTTTGGGGGTTTTTTTCAGAGCATGTTTCAGCTTTATAACCTGTCAATGCAAGGACATCCTAACAGGAAAGGGAAGAAGTCTTGGATTTTCAGCCTGGCCCTATCCTACTTCCTGACAAGAGCCTGTCTAGCTGGACTTAACGTTGGCAAAAATACATTTCCTGATCAAAATGAGGTTTCCTACAAAAGGTGAATTCTTTCTTGGTGAACTTTACCATAGAAACAAAATTGGCAGTCATCAGACCATGGTCCAAAAAGTCACTTCAGCTTTGGGGGAGTTTACTGAAAAGAAATAAGGAAGGTTTCAAACTATCCCAGGCTTCGGGTTTTAAATTAGACTCGAGATCATTCTAATAACCTCTTTCCTTAGGGGATGGAGAGGGTGAATTTCCTAAGAAGGATTTTCTCACTTCTTGGCTAGATGGGAGACTCAGTAACTCAATGCTTGTTAGTTAAGTTATAGTCCCTGAGAAATCAGTGGTTACCTGTTGCTGAAGAACTGCTTTTGTTCATTAGAGACAAACCAGCCTGAGGTCAATGTGCAGAGCAGTTAACATACTAGCAAACCACTAATTAACCTAACACAGAAGCAGGAGCCCGTTTCCAAAATGTGTCTCTAATTCACCGTCACTCAGTGTTTACAGTGGTACAATGGATCGTGTGTAAAGCGGGGGCTGTGGCAAGGACCCGCTGCGGGGGGGGTCCTTTTGGGGGACCATTTCTGCCAGTCTGCAGAAGTCTGGATTAGGGGTGGGGAAAATGTAAATGCAAAACTGGATGTTATGTCCTGCCAACATTTGGCCTATTGCCCAGGAGGGCAATTGCCTCCTGAAGTGCCAGCCCCTTCAGCTGCAGGTCTCTGTCTTGTTCAGATTTATCTGTTGCCTTCAGGGCAACGAGGCTGGTGAGGGGTCTGGAGAACAAGTCTGATGAGGAGCGGCTGAGGGAACTGGGGTTGTTTAGCCTGGAGAAAAGGAGGCTGAGGGGAGACCTCATCGCTCTCTACAACTACCTGAAAGGAGGTTGTAGCGAGGTGGGTGTTGGTCTTTTCTCCGAAGTAACAAGCGATAGGACGAGAGGAAATGGCCTCAAGTTGTGCCAGGGGAGGTTTAGATTGGATGTAAGGAAAAATTTCTTTACTGAAAGAGTGGTGAAACATTGGAACAGGCTGCCCAGGGAAGTGGTGGAGTCCCCATCCCTGGAGGTTTTTAAAAGACATGTAGATGAGGCGCTTAGGGACATGGTTTAGTGGGCATGGTGGTGTTGGGTCGACGGTTGGACTCGATGATCTTAGAGGTCTTTTCCAACCTCAATGATTCTATGATTCTATGATTCTATGATGGTTCTGGCTTAATGGAAAGTTGCTGCCTGGACCTTCTCTCTCCATCTGTCCTGGAGGCACTTGCTTTTTTCAACAGATCACGGGAAACACTGCAATGCTCAAAAATGGAAATTCTTTTGAAGGTCTCTATGTATGACTGCTTGTTTGGTGACATAAGCAGTGCCTTACGTCCAGTAACACATCCCCAGAAACCTGCATTACTTCGTTGCATCTCATTCGTTAATGAATTCTTCTTAGGAGGGTCTGATGAGCTCCTTTCTGTGCCCCCAGGACCAAAGGCTACCATGGCTGTTCCAGCAGCCCACTATCACAAGTGGCTTATATATATATATATATAAAAATAAACCCATTCTAGACTATAAACAGGGAGAGAACCCCATCATTTGAGTCCCAAAGACTCTTATGGATGAGTTCCCATCAAAAAGGGAGCATACATAGAAAAAGGTGGAAGTTTTAAAGTCCCATAACAGCCTTCTGATGCGGTTTTGGGGCATCTCCCTGGTGAGGGGGCCTTGCAGGAGAAAGGTTTGACAGGCACTGAGGGGCTGAACAGCAAGGGTGAATTGAGAAGAAGGTCAGTGACAGCCCTCCACGCTCCTCTCGTCTGTAAACTCAGGTGAGATAACAAAGCTACAGATATTTTTCTTCCTGTGGGACTGTGAGATAAAACAGCCCTGTTGAAGCTGCTGTGCAGGGACCTGAGCAAAGCATCTAGGAGATAAATGCAAAAATGCAGAGCCCTGGCTTATTTCTGTCTCAAAGTGGATAGAAAACTCCCTCCTTTCTTTAAGCCCAGAAAAAATGCAGGTAAATTCACAGGATTCTTCCCCAGAACACACTGCTTAGGTCTTTACCTGCATAGAGTCTGTTTTGAGAGACCTGAAAGAAATCAAACTTTGGGAAGAAGGTGTTTTGGGGTACCTGGAGATTTGTATGTCTCCAGCACAGAAAAATATATTTTCAAAAAGAAGACTATGAATGGAGACAGGAGAATAGCCCCAATAAAGAAAAGAAGACCCATCCTGGGCGGGAGGATTTCCCTTGAGGGAAACAAAAAGGCCCACGAAAAGAAACGCCAATCTGACAGAGGCACCCATGCCTCTCCTTTTCTTGATGAGGAGTGACAACTGCAAAGACATACTTTCGGATGGCAGCAACTTCTCTGAAAACCGCGTGATGTATCTTAGCCAAGCTGCCCGAGACAAATAAATGGTTTGATTTAATTTAGAGCCACATCTTGTTCCCAGGGAAGGGTAATTGGATCCATGGCAAAGAGCTGGGAAGGGGGCCTGAGATGAAACAAAGGAGGCAACTCTGCTGCATGGGATACTTGTTTTCTCCAGTGGAAATTTCTTAAGGAACAAAAGCCCTTCTCCGCACAGCAGGGCAATTTCACTGACCTAATTTCCTGCCACTGTTCCTTCTCCTCTGATAATGGGGAAGCATGTTGGTTTTCTCCTCCTACAATTAAATAAACAAAGCATAAAATTAATATGAACGTTTAATGAACAAAAGCCTGCAGAAGGAGAGCTGCTTTGGACTGGAGACCTTTGCAAACACAAGGTGATGTGGTTATAATACGATTGCTTCTGCCACTACTGGCCTGCAGCTTCCAAGCTTGGTGCATCTAACTATTCTGAGAGCATCCCTCAAGTTATAGCTGCCAGGCAGCGCTGGGGAGCTGGGAAGGAGGGCAAGCCGCCTCTGCTTCGCCTCCTTCCTTCCCTAGCTCAGCAGGTCAAAGAGAGGGTGAGCAGGAGAGTTGGGTTGCCAACTCTTGGCCGTCGTTCCACATGGTCTGGCCCACGCTGGCTCTTTGTGGGACACCTCCAGCACAGCTGCAGTAAAAGTGAAATCCGGTGCCTCGTGTGGGCTGGGGGGTGGAATTAAGGCCGTGTGCTCACAGCGGGAATGGGTGGTTGTGGTGCCAGGAGGCTGCGGGTGGCCCCACGGGTGGTACCATGGACAGGGTACCATGCCCACGCACACACGGTGTCTTGTTTGCCGAGCACAAATCCAACATTAAAAGGCAAATTAAAAGAAAAAAAAAAATCTAAAAAAATCCCAGCCCAACACATGGGCACAAGCTGATCTCGGTACTTGCAACGTCCTGGTAAAATCTTATCAGCATCTGAATCTGGTTTGAATCTTCTTGGGTCGAACCAGTGTGTTTCAGACCTGGAGCGGTCTGACAGTGACGTTTTCTTGAGCTGTCACCACTTTGGGCCAGCTGTGGAGCTGAGCTACTGGGATATACCCAAGAGATGAGGAATTTACAGCTTTTGTCTGGTTGTGGATCGGTGGAGAAGTGATAACACTAGTTTGGTTTTTTTTTTTAATCTGGATATAAGTTAACACTCCCTGCCTCTCTCCTTCTCCCCACTGTACATTATGAAGTGCTCAGCTCTGGACTGTTCTTCCCTACATTTGCCATATGTGTAATCTACGCTATTTAAAGTAAAGTAAAATCCAAGGTAATTCTGGATAAAATAGCAGTTCTTTGAAATTTTAACGCATAATATAAACTTTTCCCTCAACGTGGGATTTCCTTTTTATAACCAAGTGCTGTCGCTATCATTGTTTTAAATCTGGGTAGAATTTTCATAACTTTGTATACTTTTTTGTAACCGTGACCGGCTTAAAAGTCAGCGTGATGATGGTAAAGAGCAAATTGAAAGTGCTTTTTCATCTTTTTTTCGTTCATTGTTTAAATTTCATACCCCTGAATAATGGAACTGGTTCTGTTCACAAGACTATTTTATCATTATATATTCCCCCACAAAATGAGTGCTCAGCCTGGGAATTATTTTAGGAAGATTACTTTTAATAAGATCCATACAGTTATAAAATATAATCAAAATATATTAACTCTTCTTTAGTCCTTTGCTTTAGGCTGGAATTCTTTCTGCCCTTTCATGCCTGGAAAATGAAAAAGATGTTCAGCTTTATTCCCACGAGGGAAAAAGGTGTTTGCTTCAGACGGTTTCTTTCCTGCACTGTGTTTTTTTAGATCCCTTTAAAAAATGTCAGGGTAGAGCCTATTCAGTGGGTAAGATATTGAAGCAATGAGGATATCCCTCCAACATAGCAGGGAAGGCGTTGCAGAGCTTTTCAGCAGTGTGCTCGGTGAAGATGGAAGTTGCATATAAAACCCTTCTCCCAGTTTTTTTCGGAAAGAAAATGCACACAGAGTCCACTAGAGGGTACAGCTCGGGGATGTGCAGCCGAGTGCGCAGCGGCTGCGTCCGCTCTGGATGCGCTCGGCTTGGCAGGTGGAGCGGAGCCTTTGCCGCTCCTGGCTGGATACAGCTTGAACCCCATCTCCAGGTCAGAAACCACCCGCAGCTGGAGGAAAGGAAGAGACCAGTTGGGAAATTTACCCTAATGATCATTATAAAGGGGTCAATTGCTCTTTGATTCATATTGGTTAGATACTCCTGGAAGAAGGGTGTTTACAGGAACCATAACATCTGCTCCCTCTGGCTTTGCTCATTTTTTCTCCCTGCTCGTTCCTTCAGCTGGTCAGAAAGCTCTCTAGTCTTTTAAAACTTCAGCTATGAAGACCTAGCTTTGTTTTAGTTTTGAGCATTTTTCTTACAAACCGGGGGGGGGGGGAAGAAAAAAGCATAAAATCATCTGGAGCCTTTGGAATTACTGCTGGCTTGTGTTGCACTCAACAAGTCAGCAATTATAGCCTGAAATATTGAGTGGCAGGAAAATTGATGTCTTACCTCGGCACTTTTTTTTTTTTTTTTGAAAGCGCAGAAATATATGAAATAGACCTTTCTGTGGCAGGCTGAGGGCTAACACAATCTAATGTGATTACAAGGCAGGGGGTACTCAGGGTCATTGTGGATCCCAAATGAGTGACGGCAATAAACTACTTACTGGCCCATTCGTTTCTTTTTTAGCACCTTTGCCAAGACCAAATGCAGGAGAGGACCAGAAGAGGGGGGTGGCTTTTATGGGATCACAGAAGGGAGCTGTCAGAGGCCCTCAGGAATAACATTTTGGGCAAGAAAATCCTATTGTAGTTCAATCTTAGCAGTCAATCATCCAGTTTACTGCAAGGAGAGTGCTAGGTAAACACGGTGAGATAACAGATGGGACCCCATGGAAGGCGCAGCTAAATGCGCATCAACAACCTGCAAATGTAGGCACAGGGGGACCAGACCCACAGGGCTGTGTCCACCTCCTTTGGACATCTGATTTCCCATAGCTCTCAGAGGATACCTTTGAAGGTTTGGCCTAAAAAAGCTTCTCTTGCACCGAACTCGGTGCCCTCAAATCTCACTGCCATGAGTGATAGGAGGATGCCCTGGTGCTGCAATTCTGGCTTACATGGCTTTGCTGATGAAGCTAGTGAGATTCCTGCACCCAAATGGCCATTGCTGAAGCAAGGCAGATTGCAAACACAGGACAGTAATTGGCCAAAACCAACTGTAATGGAATATTGTTATTTTATCAAGAGATTTAATCTCTTCTCATTTAACTCAGTGGCAAAATTTCCCCTTGCTTTCTGGGGCTCTGGGTTTTAGTTTCGTCACGGGGATAGGAAGATAGTGAGATGATATCCACAGCCTTATCCTCAAAGCTGACAGCTACTGAGAAAAACCTTCTTTCTTGTAATCTGGCTTCATTATACTGGGATTAAGTTAAGGCGTGTAAGATTTCTACTCACATCTAAGCTCTGAATTTTGTGTGTGCCGTATCACGGAAAGTTATGACTTGGCTTTCACATGAATAATTCAGTCTGCTGCTCTTATGCATTCTGCTGCCAGCAAAATTGTCATATTTTAGGATTTTATAGACTGATCAAAAAGGGTACCCTTCTAAAAATGTACAGTTTTAATTGAGAGAAAGGGTTCAGATTGCAGCTGTCCCCTGTTTCAAAATGCTGCTTGGAAGATTGATTATTTTACTTCCTTCTGGACCAAAGCATACCAATGCTCCCATTTTTCTACAGCCCCCCCCCTCTGAATGCTGGGCCCCAGATGGGGCTGGGACATTTGCTTACGTTAAAAAAAAAAGAAAGAGCTGGTCAGAAGGGATCAATAGCAAGTGATCGTTTACCAGTCTCCTCAGCCTTTTCTTTGAAAGTGGTGCTAAAGTTTCCATCGACTTCAGTAAGAACCAGACAGACTCTTATCTGAAATTCAGTGTGGCTTTGGTATCAACACACCAGGCTGGGATGCAAATAACCTGTGTTTTAATCCTGTACTTTACCGCTGAAAAGTGCACCTTGGATAAACCTCTTTTTTCCTAGTGCTTCAGTTTCCTCACCTATAAAAATGAAAACACGCTACTAATCTTTGTATTAAAGTTTGAACTTTACAGGAATTGCAAAAGAACTAGGAAAAATAACAGCACATCATTCTAGTTACCTCCTAGACTCGTTTTTGCTGTTGTTGTTGCGTTAATGGAAGTCTGGTATTCGAGGTCTCTAGTACCCTGCAGTCCACACTGCATGAGAGCATCCTTAAGTGGCTTATCTACTCCTCTGCTAGGGAGAAAGACTGAGGATACAGGATCAGGACCTAAATCTTGTTAATTCTACTTAATCCATATGCGGCTCGCACCACAGTACTTTCTGACCCAACCTAACAACGGGGATGAGACAAGCAGTGTACACCAGTGCCAGTTCAGGGAGGTTTCTCCCCAGCTGCTTCCCTGCGGTGTCCATCTCCAGGGCCCGATCCGGGTGATACTCAGACCCGAGGGAGACTTGCTGCTGGCTTTACTTTCAGCTCAGCTGGACCACGTGGACCTGATCCGGCATGCTCCAGCCTCAGTGACAGCTGGCAGGATTGGGCCCTATTTTCCTTTTTTCCTTTTTCTGGAACGTATGTATAAAGCTTGCTTTTATCAACAGCCTGTGTATGTGGTCAAATGATGAACTTTGTCAAGAAGGAATGACAGAAAAGACACCATATATTAAGACTCCTGTCACTCCACCCAGATTATCTTTTATTTGTTTTGTGGGCAAACAGTAAGCTTTTAAGGATTTTAATCCGCAGCATTACAACCCACCAAACAAAAACAAGAAATGGGTTTCTCCTGGCAAGTCAAGTCAGACCGGATTAAATCCTCCTGTCCGAAAGGGACTAGATAAATATTTTCCTATAGGAGTCGACACCCCCAGCCTCTCTACATGCTAAAGAGGCAAGTGTGGGTTTAATGGCCATATAGATAAGCCCTTATCTAAAGGATACAACACTTAGCTTTACAGTCCGCACACTTATTTACCAGTTGCTAATGGCTACTGGGTTTATGGCACTTGTGCCTCGACTGCGGTGCGAACAGCCCCGGTTATCTGCGGCAGGGAGCACGCCGTGCCCGAGAGCACAGCCGTGCCCCAGAGAGCCCCAGAGGGGACTTTGCGGTGGAAACAAGCGCTTTAGGGGGGTTCTGATAGAAAAAAAGGGTTTTTTTTCTCGCGCCAGACGCTGCTTGAAGCGAGCAACGTGTGCGCTGGGCGTTAAAAGCACTGTGCAAAGGGGGAGGCGGCTGCAGCTGAATTTCAGCTGCGTTTGGGAGAGCTTGGAGCTTGCTTAGAGTTCTTGGGTCAAAGCGATCACAAAGGTGATTTTTTAAATTATTATTTTCTTCTTATTCATTATTGATTTAATTTTTTTTTTTTTCGCGAGCACTTCTCTTTACGGAAAAGAGGAGCAGGGGGAAAACCTCTGGACCCCTTCTCCCTGATGCTGCCGGAGGAGGGATGCTGCCCGCAAAGGGGTGGGAAGCGGCGCCGGGACCCCCGCCCAGGTGATGTTTATGGCACAGAAAAGTCCCAGTATCCCGGCGTACAATGGCCACACTGTAAATACGTCCTTTCCCATCATTTAAGACGTTAAGATCGTTAGTTTTGGCTGGAAACAAAATACATTACATGCAAACCGCTCTGCTAGTGGGCAGAAAATACACGCTGCTGCTGTAATGTTTCTCATTATATTTCCCCTTTGTTCATAAAAATGACTGAGTTATTGCATAATGCGGGAATCAAGGAAGAGGGAAAAGATATCGTAAAGATGGAAACGAAGACAGCTTGTCAGTTATAAATGTAAATGAATGCTCGATTTCTTTTATAAAGCAATTCCGCTATAAAACTAATCGTCTAAGTAAAAAAAAATAATCCTCTTCTGACAAATAAGTAGTTCGTCTCCTCCACTAAACTTTGAAAAATCTCCAGAACTCGTGAGAGAGTTTTTTTTGCCTTTCTTGATTCTTGAATTTTCCCCCGAATTTTGTGCGCGCGCGTTTTATTAGGTTAATAAAACTTGGTTTTCAAGGTTTTGGACGCCTCGGGGGTGCAATGAGCTCGGATGTCAAATGCATCAAATAGCTAATGAAGGGATTTCAAAGGTCTCCAAAGTGTCCGTAGCAGCAATTTGTAGCGTCTCATAAAGGTAAAGCCCATTCCGGCTACAGTGTGTTTTGTCTGACGGTTTTCCGGGTGCTCCAACTTCGATCTGCTGTTTTATTCCGATTTATATACCGGTTTTAAATGCCCCGGTCTCGCTGTCACAGGGGCAGTGGTCAAATCAAGTCAAATCATCACCCTCAAGCGAGCTTGTGCCAGTTATTACTCGGAAAGGGCAAACGGGGGGGGGGGGGGGGGGGGCACCCCAAACGTATCGTGCATTACAGGGATTTACCAAAAGGGATCGAGAGGGTAAAACGATATGGGGGGAAATCCTTACCCAAGGAAATATTTTACTGTGTGAAGGTCTTGTATGTAAGGAGGTGGGGGGGAAAGCAGAACTGGTTTTTTGCTCTTTCTTTCTTTTTCTTTCTCTTTTTTTTCTTTTTTTTTTTTTCCTCCTTCCTTCCCCCCCCCTCCCCCCCCCCCCCCCCCCCCAGTTGTTCTTACTTAAACTTCTTTTCTGCTAACTAAATACTCTTTCTGGGGGCTGAGCTCGGTGCGCAGGCGGGTGACAGTGAGGGATGGAGGGAGGCTGCGGTGGGTCCGCCGGCTGCTCCAGGCGCTGCTGCCCGCCTGCGCTCGGCTCTCACCCGGGCCGGGGCACTCGGCTCTTCCTCCAATATTTTTCCCCTGATTTGTTCTCCATTCCCCCCACCCCCACCCCCCCCAGGCCTGGCGGTATTTTGGCAAAAGCGAAAAAAACAAGCAACACACACACCACACCACACCACACCCCCCCGCATCTCGTCCGTGCGGGTCGCAGCTTCCCCCGGGATTGCGGTGTGTTTGTGTAATTCCTGGGCAAATGAACTTGCCGTTGCCAGCTTTCCCCCGCCTTTTCGCAAATGCAGAGCTCAATTAACATCGCTGCAGAGCAGTACCTTTGAACCAAGCTTCTATAATAAATTACCCGCACTCCCACTTGCAGATAGCGCTGTTTTCTTCCCCTCCCGAGACTTAAGCGGTCAGTAAAGGAGCTCTTGCGAACAGGCCGGTGTCTGCTGGAAAACCTTGCTGGCAGCTCGCTCTGTCATTTGTTACGAGCTCTTCTCGGCTGCCAAATTAAAGACATCACCCATAAAAAGAAAAAATAAATAAATAAGAATAATTTAAAAAAACCCCTCTGCCGGATTTTTGCGGCCGCTCCTTCTGCCGCGGGGGACACCCAGAGCCTCGGCGACTCCCAGGCAGGGGAGGGACGGTGATGGAGAGGGGCTGGGGGCCGGGACAGAGCCGGGCTGCCCTGAGGATGGCAGGACTCGGGGCCGTTGTCACCCTTAAAACAAAAGGGCTATTCTGGAGCCCATAGATCAGCAGCAGTAAAAGCTTTCATAAGGCACAGATCTCTCTATGAGGTTATAACAGCAGTGTTAATCTTCTATTCAGTGTTTACAGAGCCAGCTCATCCGTGGGGTGGGTGGAAGGCAGCCAGCTCGCAAGAGAACGCTCTTTATTAAAAAATACGGAGTTGTGTTGCTTTTAGCAGTGACCCCGGAGCGTGTCCCGCATTTTTGGGGGAGGGCAGCTCCCCTTGCCCGGGGGTCCCCCAGTCCCGGCCCCGCACCCGCCTCGGGGGGCGGCAGGAGCGGGGGCGGGGAGGGGGGGGGCGGGGGGCGGTGTGTGTCTCCAGCCGCCTTCAGCAGCATCTGGCGGAGCCCCCCTGGGAGAAAATCCCTTGCGGGGATTTGGTGGGTTACCTTCGCCCAGACGGGAGCCTAAAGAAGCCAACCCACCCCCCGGGCAATGCGCGGCTGCCGCTGCCCGCGGAGCGCGTCCCCCCCGACCCCCCCCCCCGCTGTCGCGCTGCCCGCGGCGGACAGCAACGCGCTGCGCCGGGCTGGCCGCTTCGCTCACGTAGCTTTTATTTATTCCTGTATTTGTTTTACGTAAAGAGTGTGTGTGGGGGGGGGGGGGGGGGGAGCCTTTCGGTCCGTATCGGCAGGCAGAGACCATCATTTCGGAACGGGAAGAAAAGGGGGAGGAACGGGTGAATTGTGGAAAACTTAGGAAAAGCAGGGGCGATAGCTGTGCAAAAAAAAACCCCACCCCTCTCCTTGCTACACTCGTCCTTGTGCGAAATGCAGTTTTAGAAGAAATACCAGCACGGAACTTGCTCATTTCTCCATCCTGCTTCTCCCACCCCGTGGGAAGGGAAGATAATTCCTCCGAAAAGGCTGTGCACCCTGCGCGGGTGTACAGGGAGCTGCCTCTTAGCTCGTTTTGGGGACAGATGGGCTGATGTGGGTATTTCTGCCGGGCAGGCAGTCCCCGGAGCGGGGGGCGAGCCCGGCCGGCCCCCCCCCCCGCCCCCTGCCCTGCGCTCGGCCGCATCCGCGGGAGATGCTGGGGTTCCGCGGCCGCGTCCTGCCCCAGCCCCGGCTCCGGGGCTTTCCCCGGGGGATGAGTTTCCGTGGGGTAAAAATGCAGCAGTGAGAGGGGATTGCGGGTCGGAGCACTGCCCGCGGTGCGCGTTGCCCTGCCCGCGGTGCGCAGCGCCCTGCCTGCGCTGCCTGCGCTGCGCTGCGCTGCCTGCGCTGCGCTGCGCGGGGCTGCGCGCCGCCCGCCGGCCCTCGCTCCCCTCCCTGCCAAAGCGCACGGCCCGCGCGAATTTGTTGCATTTCCTCGATTGATTGTTTAGTTAGAGATTTTGCCAACTTCCTGATGGTTCATTTTCTGATTCTGCAAAAAAAAGAACCGCATTTCCTTTTTGACTTAAGAGGGAGAGAGACAGAGAAGCGGAGGCTGGGGGCTGGTGGACTCATCGAGATGTATGTACTGGACTTTTTCTCTTCCCTCTCCCCGTCCCGAAACCCTCCTCCTCTTCCTCTTCCTCCCCTCCGAGCCCGGGGTTTGCACCATCCCCTTCCCCGTTCCGAGCTTCTGCCTTGCAAAAACCCGCCGGGCTCCTGGGACAGAGCCTGGGCAGAGGGGGAAGCGGCACCGCTGCTCTGCAGAGCTGCTGCTCCGCCAGCTCCACTGGCCCAGGCTGGAGGCTTTGGCTTTGCCTTAAATTGCTTTAAAACATTTTTGCTTTTTTTTTTTTTTCTTTTTCCTGTCTTTTATTTCCCATTTCGCGTCCTATCCTTGCAGTTCTTGTGGCTACAACAAGGGATCCAACTGCAGAAAGAAAAGTAAACACGGAAATCTGTTCCGCTTGCTTTTATTTGCTTCGAGTTTTCTGTTGTTGGGCTTGTCTGAGTTTATTTTACGATTATTTCGATTTTTTTCTTTTTTTGAGAGCAGCAAAGCTACCCTTTGCACCGTCGGTTGGTTTTTTTTTTTCCAGCTCTACTGGCTTCAACTGCTGCCTTTAATCCTGCTGCTTTTAAAACTGCATCTTTCTTATAGTTGATTTTTATCCCTTACCTTACCGTACTAGAATATGTTTGAAATAGGGAGTGGTGGGGTGCAAACCTTGGCATAAGCACAGCACACTTTTAGAAAATTACTGCCTTTTCCCCCCAGCCTCCCTTCTAAACTGTTTTTGCGTGGCCTGATGTTTATCATTCGAATCAGCACTGACTTCAGACATGTCTGCAGCAGGTCAGGAGCTGAAGACGCACAGGGCCCTATCCCAAACCTCCTGAAATCAGCGGGAGCTTTGGATCAGGCCCTACAGAAATAAATTAGAGGAAAATCCCGAGTACAGTGTAAAGGAAAATATATATGAGTCAGAGAGAATGGTGCTTTGTTCAGCTGCAACGGGGAAAGGGGAGAGCAAAAGCCAAACTGCTTTCTGATAGTCTTACGTCCAACGGTATTTAACAAGGGTGGAAATCTTAAATCATCTTCGAATCAGGGCCTGGTTTGGGAGTCAGTCCGAAAAGCTGGTCAAACTTCATTTCCCGCACCGGTGAAAATGCAGCATAACTCGCTTGAATTGGAAAGAGTTTCCCCCGGATTTGGGCGGTTGAGTGGGATCTGGTCTGTGCCCAAAGTGCCCCCCTATATTTACACGCGCGTGTATAAGCAACCACGCGTGCGTTTGTCAGCACTGATGCGTGCCTGCCCGTGAACGTGTACGGAAAAGCATTCCAGGGAAGGTACATGCGCACAGACGGCTGTAACGCTGCAGAGAGCAGGCACAACGTGCGAAGAGCAGTTTAAGGCAAGGGCATATTAGTTCTCTGTCTCTGCGCCCTGGTCTCGGTTTCTCCATGTGCATCTCTCTGCAAAGGGCCACGTGCGAGCAGCCGTGTACGTGTGTGCCTGTGCGTATCTGGATGCGTGAGCCGGAGCGTGGGGGTGTGAGCGATGGGGACGATGAAAGCATGTCACAACCACGCGTCAGAGAGCAGGGATTAGTGCAGCTGAGTGCATTTTCACATCGCTTTGCAAGCGGGTCACGTCTCCAGGTTTTCTGCCTGACAGGAATGGGGGATTTCTACGAAGATAATAAATCTAGGCTACCGCATCAGCCGTGCACCCCATATAAAACCAAGACTCGCACTTCAGGGGCCACGTGCATCTGCCCGTGAGACAGGGATGGGTTGAGACGACGCTACTCCTTTCAAGCGTTGACATCTAGCAAGGCAATCAAAATATTTGTCCAGCCTTTGCTACGGGATTTTGTTATTCTTCCATTGAAACCTTTGCTTTGCAACGCTTTTTTTAAAGCTGTTAAAGCTAAGCAGAGATCGGTATCAGGAAAACCGCCTGCGCGGCTGGTGCGAGGTGCGGGCTCTCCATTAGGTGGCATTGCTACTTTGGCAGTGCGAGGGGGAGAAAGTGCCTCCGTGCGCCGGTCAACTTCTGCTGCCGGGGCACGTATTTGCATTGCGATTGAAAGCGTATTTATCTTTTCAGCACTTGTTACACACTTCCAGCACGATTTGCTTTATCAACACACGGTTTAATAATTTTATCGGGTAGGTTTCTGTATCAAGAACGAAAAGCGATACTCTCTTGCCCCAAACGGTGCACATTGTATCTACTTTTTATGCAATTAGAGGTGTTACAAGAATAATTGGTTACCATGTAAGACTAAAAAACCATCTCAATCAAACATAATGCATAGCAGATTATACACAACCCTTTCCTGTTTTCTAAAGGTTCAAACACCTGATAAGTCAGCCCCTCCCTTGCGATGTAGCTGCGCGCGTTGGCAAATGAATTCTACACGCTTGCAAGTTGTGGGTATGTTGTGTGCTGCGCAAAGACACGATGACAATAAGAATAAACCGCTTTTTTAAGGCATATTGCACAAATTGGTTTTGATCTGAGAGATTATAGATGCAATTTTAAATAATAAAAATGATTAAAATTCTAAAAAAAAGAATTAAATAGAAATCAATTAAGAAAAATATTTTTTCTACTCACAGTAACATTCTGTCCGTGGGAGTTCTGCTTTTACATCTCGTGCCAGCATTTTTTTTCGAATCTGAAAAAATCCTTTAATTGTTAAAAAAAAAAATCTATTTTGTTTGCAAAGACAGAGATCGTTTTAATCATAAAATAATTAGCCTAATTTAATTTACACTGGTGAAATCTCATTAATTAAATTAGAGCCAGTCCCTTATTTACAATGAGGTTAGCAAGAGCGGAATCAATCTCAAACTGTTTGCTATTGTTTGGTTTGTTTTGTTTTTTTTTCCCCTGAGTTCTTGCTGTCGTTTAATTTAAAGGGCAGACTTCACATTTATACTCATTTGGGAAAAATGTTCTAAAGAATTAAATCTGTATTTTAATCTCAAGCCACTGTGTTTAAAGAAGGAGTTTCCCTGAATGGCTTTAAAACATCCTGATTCACAAAGACAGAACTGTGTATTTTGTCAAAGTTATGACCGGTAAGCTGTATCGGAAATGTTAGCTTGCTCGGTATATATGATGAAATATCTACGCATACTAATGGATAAATAGATTTTAAAGCATTTGTTTTGTTTTATCTAGAAAAAATGATTTTTATTTTAGGCTATGAAATTTTCTCAAAGTACAAATAGTTTTCCACTTTTGTCTTCTTTACTCTACCTTTCTTTCCCTGGATTAATTACCTGAGTAAATGTTAAAAGTCTGATTTGTTGGACTTCTTTTAACAACCCATACTGCTTTCCTGTGCTCTCATGGGAGGGAATATTCTGGCTATTTTGACAACCGAAGTTTTCAAAAGCTTTTTTTTTTTTTTTTAACGTAGCGGGCACAGAACGGCACTTCTATTTGAATATGTGAGTCAATGAAAATGAATAAGAATTTCATTCTAATACCTTAGATTTCTAGACTCCAGCAATAATAAATTGAGCATTCATGTCCCAGATACATTTTAAAATGTAAGTTTTAAATACTTCCCCTGTAATATCTGCAAGAGCGCAAGAGGGTGAATTAGTACCAACGCCTATATTGATATGTCGAAGAAAAGTGGCTTTAACTCTCGGGAGCCCAATGGGAACGTCCTAATCCAGTTCTGCACCAATTAAGCGTGTCGATGACCAAAATTTTGTTCATTTAAAGGTCATTTTTGCCCCTTGCAGAGTCGGGGGGGGGAGGGGGGGAGGGCGGACCATAAAGTTACGTGGCTCATTCCATCAATTGCTGTTGTATTATCTAAAGTTGTAGAAATGCAATACAGTTTTCTCCCCTTGTACCAGTTTGCAGCTAAAAGCAGAAGGGCTGAAGCCAGGGAAGAGAGCGACAGTCAGCTAAAACAAAACAAACACAGCCAGAGCGAAGTGTGATTTCCAAAAGCAGCATTTAAAGTCATAACAGTGGTTAATTCTGCTGCGCTGAGCTTATTAGCATCTTCTGCACAAAGGCACAGGCACGTTACGTTCCCATTTCAAGCTTTGCGTAACTTTTTATTTCGTTATTTTTCCTTTTTATTAAGGTGCATTTACTAGAGGGGTTTTGTTTGTTTTTGTCAGAAGTGACCTCTGTCATTCATCACCAGTGTTCTAGCAAACTGGAATTTTTGCCCTGTGCTTGGTGCAGTAATAATGATATCATCATCCTGAGCTGAAACAAAGCAGGACTTCATTTTGGGGGCAGAGGGATATGATAATCAGGGAGAAATCAGAGACCAGATCTTAAACTAGGAGAAATTGGTGAATTTCCATGAAAAATCAATGAGGAGCTGGAGTGATTTTTTTTTTTTTTCCCTCGGGTAGAAGAAAACTGATATCAAAGTCAACAACCTTAGAGCTTACCCCGTTCTGTGGAAATTTCAACATACATTACCTGCTTTTGACCTTTAGCAGGGCAGCAGAACAAGCAGCACGCAAATGCTGGGGGAACGGCACGGCACCCAAACACAGTTTCTCTTTCATACAAGAAAATCAGATGGAAGAAATTTAAATATATTTTTCTATGACAGCTTGCAAGTAGAATCATCGCCTCTTAAAAGATACATACACAAATGGTCAAGGTGGTGATAGTATTTAAAGCATTTTCACGGCTTTTTCTAGCACGATAAGGCCCCAGGTTTGATTGCAGCTGAAACTCCTGGCAAGTTCAGCCGAACAAACAAACAAACAAAAAGGGGATGTGTAAGCTCTCAGGGGTCGGGTTACCCAGCTTGCCTATTCATCAGCGAGTGCCGTCTCCTCTAGTAATTTTTAACTACATTTTAGGGTACTTGCACGCTGCAAATTGTTTGGTTAGACTCCTCTTCATGAGAGAATCAAATATGCGCAGCGTTTAGGGGAGTAAAAGATCGTGGGATGAGGCTTGAGAGATTCAAATTGTGGTCTTGGGCAATGATGCAAGTCTAAATAAATGCTTAACAACCCCAGGAAAAGTTCTGCACAGTCCTTCTAGTTAAAATAAAATAGCAATAATAATAATATTTAAAAAAATGGAAGGGTCAAATTCTGCTGTAAGCAACCCTAATGAAAATTACATTGTGGTAATGACTATACAGGCCAGTTTTTAATAACATGAAGACGGCAACTCTGTATTCCTGCCCTAAGAGCATATGAGTAGAAATAAATGTCCTTGCAGAATCCTATAGAAATACATATGGCTCTGCCTTTATTTAGGCTCTTGATGGATCAGGGCTTTAGGGTGGCTGCCTTTCCCATCACTACTGGCCCCTTTGAGGCTTCTTCCTGCCTTATTCATGGTTTTGTTAAGAGGAGATAGAAACCACAGGCTGGCCGTGGTGCTAACTTAACGTGCTCGCATCCGCCTTCCCACCAGCCTTGGGAAGCGTTTCAATCCGAATGCCTCCGAAGCAGAAATCCCGTCACAGGCAAATCTCCGGGCTCGAATATGGCGGTGGGGGGAAGTATTAGCTGATGAATGAAAGCAAGGAAAGTATTTTTGCCCATGATTAAAAAAATAAATTGGTTTTAAAAGAACATATTATATTTATTCAGTTTTGAGTTTGGCTGAGGTTTGTTATAAAAATAGTGCCATAATTTTTTAAGAAACATTTTCTGTTTGGATAGATTAACTGTACACGCAGGCACTTTAGCTTTTGATTCCTTTCAGTAATATAGTAATATTCATTGCTGGCATCAAAAGCTGCTCTTAATATAAACAGTTTGGGAAATCTTCCATGCCAGGCAGATAAAATCTCTTTGAAATGTGGGGCGGTGATGAGCAACTGTCAGAGTATGCGATCCCCCCTCTGCCCTCGGGTCCCTGAGCCGAAGAGGCATCGCCTGCAGAATTGCATCTTCACCAGTGCTCCGCGGCAAATGCCCGGTGCAAAGAGTGCATTTGAGAATGATATTATTTCTGAGCCAGTTGATTGCAATAGCCAGTCCTGCGCGGGTTCGGGACAAAAATAACACGGGTGTCACGGCGATGTGGGGTCTTCCCTCTCTCCCTGTACTCTTTACAACTGGGCCAGCATCCTATGGCCCCCAGCAGGACCCTGGCGCATCCTTCCCAGCCCACCTTGGCTCCTCGGATCCCCTCAGGCTCTCGGTGAACTTTTTGGCTTCCCGTGAAGTGTAGGAAGAGCTCGACTGAAGCGGCGGTGCTGGGGAGCCGGCAGAAGGGATGCTCTCCCCTTCCCCGCTGCACTTGCCTTCAAAATAGTTTGTCGCACCCATTGCCTTTAACCACTGTGCTCTCAAGTTATTTGCAGCTTGGCAATAATTCCTCTGACAGCCTGGGAAGCTTATTTATAGCTAATAGTTACCTTCTGTCATTTTGTATCTGTTAAATCAGGGCAAGATTCATCTGAGTTAAATTTTCATAGTTCACTGAAAATCCCCATTTGCCTAAGCTGAGGCTGCGACCCCGAACACCCGTGCTGCCGCTAACCGTCAGACCAGAGCCAGCAGAAGCAAAAATTAAAAAAGGAGGAGAAAAGCAAAATACTGAAAGAAACGGGTATTTCTCTCCATTCTCTGTGTCAGTGGGTCGTTGCGGAGGTGGCCACCCTGGGAGCTGGCTGGGTCCAACTCGCTCGTGCCACCTGCACGGATCCAGCCCGCAGAGCTCTTCCCAGCCCCAGCACACTTGAACATACAGGACTGTTACTGGCTCAGCTTTTGCTTGTAATTGTTTCTGCCTTGCAATGCTCTTTTGTAAATCCTGCAGCATTTCTGAGCTGTTACATTCAGTCCTTCGTAAAAGTTGCGTTTTGGGGGTTTTCCATTTTTGCAGTGTTTTTACTTCAGTGCGTACACAGATGCACTGCCAACACAACTGTGAACGCACCCAAAAACTGAATGTTCAATTAAGCAGCTCACTGCTCTTTTGACATTTTAATTTCATCTTCTCTCTTTTTTCTTTTCTTTTTTTTTTTTTTTTTTTAAGAGAATTAGTGGTAACTTTATCTCTCATCAAATTCCAGGATTTTGTGTAATTCAATTACACCTATCTAGGTTCTTCTTTCTTTGGCTTTACTGAAGTCACACATAAGATTGTATTTCTGTTTCTGAGAAAATTCAAATCACCCTGGAATTATCTGCATTTTTGTTTGTGTATGCCTAATAATATCTCTTACACTTCTTCAAAACCAGAAAGGTCTGATCTGTTGTTTGTTACATATTATTATCAAACCATTTTATGATGTTCCATCTTCAGAGATCGGTAATCAGTTGCAGCAGCAGTGGTGATGATAATAGAAAAAAATATTAGGAAGCACCACCTCTCTGCATTAGCCTTCCCTGCCATGCTCCCGGTCAGCTTGCATCCCCTTCTCCTCACCTGTGAGATAGAAATAACTTTGGGACTGGGAGAAAAGTGTGTTTCTCATAAGAACGCGGGACAGGAAAGCCTTTTCTTTAAACCGAAAGCAGCCAGCTTCTGCAAGAGTCTTGAGGCAGAAACTCGCTGCTGATGGCGTATGTCAGCCCTTCCACCTGCCCACAGGCATAATGCACCGGGGTTAACATCAAACCCAAAGTCCTTCTTTTTAATACTGCTCTAATCTGAGACTTGCTGCAAAGCTGTGTGCTTTCCTGCGGGGTCTGGCCGGTGCGGGACCAGGTTGGGTTTTACCGGCGGCTGGAGAGAGCTGCCTCTGGCGATGGGACAGGTTATGAGGATATTCTGCCCAGCAAGCACCTGGTCTTGCTGGTCTCGGGACCAGCTGGTCTCTGCTGGGAAACTGGACTGGGGTTTGCCCAGGGTGACTCTCCAGGAACTACCTTCGGCTTTTTTAGGTGATGTGTCCAGCCTGCTTCCTCCAACCACTTCTCCTCCGTTATGCACACCGCAAGGACAGCTGCAATATGGCATTCTTGCATTGCAGCTCTGCCTACACATGAGTTGGCGATGCCTGGATGGACAGACCATTTTGGCTACTCCCTCTTGGAAGGGAGTTTCACCAATTTTCCTTCTGAGACATGTTTTGTCAGCCAGCTATTGAACTGAGATTCTCTTGCCCTGCACAACTTTTTCTTTCCTACGTAGATGGGAGGTCTGTATGTGCCCCGAGAGAATAACGGCGGGCATCACCCCTTCTTTGCACTCCAGTAACCCTCTGCATCCGTGTGTGGTGAAGTAGTCCAGCAACATTGCTGGTGGCTGCTGTCTTGGCATTTCAGAGTGATGCAACCTGGGAGCCCTGTGAAAACTGGTGGTGTTGAGTTTACACAGCTTTGCTCAAAAGTTATGAAAGCCAAGGATGGGCGTCAGTGCACATGGCCGGGCACGCCGGGAACGCGGTCTTTTGCAGACCTCATGCACTGCGCAGGTGGATTGGTATGTGGAAAGGTCACACCTACCAACTTCTTAGGCCTCTGGTGTGAAAGATAAAGCCATCTGGTCACCATTTGACAGCTTAAATTGTAATTACACCATTTGGCCTATGAATTGCTGTGAGCCACTGTTTGAAGCTGCCGTGATTCAGCTATTCCAGCGCCGAGATAGGGATCGAGTCATTCCCCAGAAGCCGAGTTACTGGAATTCATTTCGCTTCATCTCCTTGGCCTGCTTTTTACCTTCCAAAATTTATCTCCGCGGATCCTTCATTACAATTGTGAACTTGGCAGCAGTTGTTTAGCGTAAATAATCACACTCGCCAATAACCAGTAACACCTGCTGGCCCGTTACCCTGAACAGGAGGAGAAGACGGGCATCTCCAGCGAAATTCCACCGCGGCAATATGGAAGTGTTTAAAGGAAGACCTGCACCACTCAGGGTAGCAGAGATCTGAACCTTTAAATTACAGCCATTCCCGGCCTGACGATAAGTAAATAAACAATTCACAGCTGCATGGGCTAAACACAGAAACACATCTATCTCTTCCAGGCGTGATTGCTGAACAAGTAATTAAGTGTGAAATGTGAGCCCTCAATGTCAGTGTGAGATGATAAAGGTCTCCAGTTGTAAATTAACTGAACTCCACTGAGCCCTCGATATTAACCCTTCAGGAGCCCTTGGGTGGCAATGGGTGCGTTAGCATGACTCCAGTGCAATTTGCATGCAATTATTCCTGACATTTGCCCCTGGGAATATGGAGCTGTTATTTTAACAAATTAAAAAAACAAGTGAAGGAGTTGCTTTCTCTCTTCTCTCTGAGCTAGCACAGGGCACCCGGTAAGATGGGAGATGCAGTCCCAGCTCATGGCTCTGCCATGCTCGTCCATCACATTCCCCTGTGGCAGTCTTCCTCCTGGCGATAGCAGAGGTGTCACAAAACCAAAATACATTCAAGACTGTGAGCTGCTCAAGCACTGAGATAAAGAGGACGGCTGACTCAGATGGGCAGTCATCCATCAGCGCCTCGAAACAAGTACACCACAATGCACCTTGAGAATAAGGATCCAATGAATGACCATAATTGAAATATCACCGCCTGTTAAGTAATTCATTAAATAAGTTGTGGGTTTTGTGTTGGGTTTGGTTTGGTTTTGTTTCCTTTTTTTTTTTCAATGAATGAACTAGTTGAAAGGGAGCTTACCTGTGATTTTACTTTGCATGGTGTTTGATGATTTATCTTAAGGCTCAGCTCCTGCAATCATATGACTATACTCAGTGTTCATTTTCAGATGCATATCTCTAATTCTTTTAGCTCGTAATGAAAACTTTGACAATATGCATCAAGTGTCCAGTTTTCAACCCAAGGGACTGGAAACTACAAGACAAATAAAATTAATTCAAAGTAGATTTTTTTTAAACTTATAATTTTTAGGACATACAATAATTTTTGAGTCCTAAATACCAACTTTGAAACTTCTGGGGTTGGCTGTACTTAACGCAGTTTTGTTCATTAGATGATTCATAAGCTTAGAGGACCTATTTGATGCTGGGACTGGATTTGACTCGAAGCCCTGACTGTGAAGCAATGTGTAACTGCGCTGCTGGAGGGACAGATCGGTAGATCTGGACCTTGGAGTCCCCAGACCCCAAGAGCCCATGGACCATATGAGGCACTGCACACGTCTGCTGGCTCCTTGCTAACTGGCAAATGCATGAGATGGGCCCAGTTTTGCTCTCCCCAGCAGCCAGTTTGCACTGGGGATTAATGGAGCCTCGTTCCTTGCCTCTGGCCTCAATGCTTTTGGTTTGGGCAAGCTCAGTCCAACCACACTGTAATGTAGGAGAAGAAGGGGAGCAGAAGGAAATTTATGGCTGTGTTTGGCAAGGTGAAGTTGAATTCCAGGCAAGACCTCTAGAAATAATATTTGAACTATGGCTTAACCCTGGGCCAAAGAGATTACTACTCAGGTGGAGCCAGCATTGCTCTTTCTTTCTTTTTTTCACATCATAGTGACTGTAGAGGAGAAGAATAGGAGACAGAGAGGAGGACACGGGCAGGAGAGAGCATGTAGTCCCACCTCAGCCTCCAAATGCAGACAAAGGAACTCAAAACCATGACTGCAGTTATGCTGCGGTCCATTTTGGGCTCCAGACAACTTAGGACCAAGGTAAGAAGTCAGCAAATGCAACGCAACAGAGCTAAATAGGCTGGGTTCATGCAAAAGGTAATCTTTTATCTACTGGGCTTAACACAGAAGTGACCCCCACTGGCATTCAGTGTGATACATCCCAAGCTAAACAGATAAATCAAGAGGTTATGTTGTTGCACATATGATCCTGTTATGAGTATTTTAACTCTTGGACAAAGCTTGCTGACCTTGGCTTTTGTGCTGCAAGTATTGAAACCTTTTATCTAAGATTCCCTTATGTCTCTATTGCCTTTCCTAACAGTCTCCACAGGTGAGTAGAAAGCAGCAGAAGATGTTGAAATGAGTCTCTGGTGCAGCTGCAGTAGGTAAAGACAGGACAAATAATTGAATCACTTTTTTTTAAGGGAGTTTAGTGAGTTTATGATGGGAATTATTTGACCTAGTACCTGCCATAGAAGGAGGTATATCAGATGATTCAAGAGGTTCCTTCCAGTCCTATGTCCTGCTTTCCTCTGACTATGGAAGACAAAGAAACAAGCAGCTCAGATGCGTCTTGCTGCCTGTCTTGGTACCCTCGGCATACACTGAGCCCGTACCTACACAGACAGGACATCTTCCTAAAATCTTTCTCCTTAAATGGGTCTACTTTCCCTGCCTTAGCCTCACTAGCACACCACCCTTTCATTACTCCGCCATGCCTGGGCATCACTTTTCGGTCTCAGCCCAGGAATCACACGCAGCTCACTCCGCAGTAAATTTTTAGGGGGACCAGGTGTATTCTTGGGTTCACTGGGAAGGGAGGAAAGCAGGGAGTGGGTAACAGCAGGGAGATGGTACTTCAGCTTCTTTCTTGCTGAAGCACGTGGTTTGTTTGGGACTGGGCTCTTTATGAAGTATTTCTTCAGATTTTATTCGCGGGCTCTTTTTCTTTTCCTGTTCTGAAGCAAGCTGCTTACATTTCACAGCTTTGCTTGAAGCCACGGCAAGAGCTGTGTTCTAAATGCTGCAGTGGGAGTCTGTATCGCAGTTCAGGAAATCGGACACCAGATCCCTGGTGCATCTCAGCAGCTGGGCACGCTCCAGCCCAGCCAGGCTGCTGCCAGCAAACCCGGGTGCTCCCGCCGAGCCAGCTCCTGGGAGTACACCACTGGTGGTGCAAACGGCAGCTGGGGACATCAGATAACCAAGCTAGGCATTTCCCGATTAACCAGAAGAGCCTTATCTTTCCCCTGTCCCAAAGCATCTCTATAAAAAATGCCCCATTTGACTCAGCTTTTTTTTTCAGAGCTGAAGCCATGTAGAAGCACAGATCATCCATTTTAGGTCCTACTTCCAGTGAGGGGCCCTGAGAACTGGGCAGGGAGACAGCAAACTTTCAAAAACCAAGCTGTGAAGGAGCAAGAACACTCCTAAAATGTCCCTTCTAAAAGGGAGCCTCCCTTTTGGGTTTAAAATGCTATCTTTGTTATCACCCTCGGTAACCTCTCTAGCAAAGAATTGAATGTTATTAGAAAAGAGCTGAGTATGGGTGGGAAGACAAGAAAACAAAAGGAAATGGAAGTGCTGGACATTCATTTTCCATTTGAATCTATTCTTTTTTCTTCTTATTTTTTAATAAGACATTTTATGAAGTTTATTGCACTGCTTTCTATTTTCTTTTAGGGTGTGTTATCTTTTGTGACTTAGTTTAGACTAAAATAAACCTCAGTTACTAATTAAGGATAGAAATGGAAATCCAAAGATTTGCTTCTCATCAATGCCAAGCGGTAAATCCTTTAATGCTCTGGGATTTTGCTCTATAGCTCTAAATTTCCCATTGGTATTTAGTAATCTGCTGATTGCATTTACTTTAATTCTTTGGTCTTCAGAGTTTTCATGTTAAGGCACTCACTTACAGTAGCTCTGTGTGTTAAGGGCAACGAGTTAAAAGCTATAGGTTTTTTTTATTAAATTCCAGCTTTGTTTTTTCTATTGAGTTCCCAACTACTGTGTTATATCATACTAATAAGAGTTGTACTCTGGCTGGACAAATGGCAACGTATTGCAGTGTCCTGTGGGAGCCATGACATCAGTTTTAATTTGCTTATCTGAACTCCTTCAAAATAGAAGGGTGATTGGTGAGCAACTGAATTGCATTTTCACTCTAAACCACCACTTCTTGCTATGACGTTATGGGAACAGTGTCACTGTGCAGCTTACACCCAGTGGCTACTCCCTGGAGGCCTCAGATGCACCTATCTCCGTCACCTCTAAAGGAAATGTAGGTGTTTAATGACCCATAAGCTCGTCTTCCCATTCCCAAGGGCTAAGCAGTAGTAATTGTGAAGGTGAGGACACTACTTCCTTCAATGCATGTCCCTCAAGGTTTGCCTGCAGGCTTAGAGGCGCCAAGGAAATCTTCCAGGCAGTTTTGTGACAGGGTCTCACAACCTACTTGACACTGGGATCAACAAGGATAGAGACTGGTGAAATGATTTGGAGCAGCTTGGATACCTTTGGCTGTGTTTGGACTGCATTGGCTCAAGAACTTGATTTTTTTTTTTTTTTTTTTCATTTCTCCATTCCAGCTGAGACTGAAAAAGATGTTCTGTGTTCACAGGAGCTGAAGAAAGGCCTCCTGACAGAGCTGGCCTAACCTTTGCTGTGGGCGCTTCTTTGCTTATGGAATTAGGACTGGAGGCAGGAATTTTAGAATTGGAGAGAGACTGTGACATTTTCCATTTTAATTGTATCATTCTGAATACATAGTTTACATACAGGGAATCTCGGACAAATAGTTACCAAATCATTAAGTGCTTTTCTAATTTAACCCAAACTTTCAACATTTTCTGAAACATGTCCATCTCTGCCCCAGAAAAGATAATCTAGACGTTAAGTCTTTAATAAATCTGTAGCACTCAGACAACTGAAATATTTTATTTTCCCTAGCTGAGGGTCTGGCCATGCTGTCCACTCTCGTCTTGCGATAAGCACCTTCAAAGCGGGAGGGCAATGCCATTTTTTACAATGCCATTTTTTACAATGCCATTTTTTACAATGCCGTTTTTGTCATTTACCTTCTTTATTGCACTTATTCCAGAGAATCATTCATGCACTAGAACTTGTACTTGCACTTTCTCACTTTGAACAAGAGTACACATTTAACTGATCCCTGCTCAATCCAGCATTTCACGTAAGCATCTCCCCTCATCCCCCAGCCAGGATGCACCGATGTTCTTTTAAGCTTTGGCTCTCAGAATCTGGGTAGTTTAACTCTTTCTAGCAATTTGGGTAAACTAGGTTTGAAGAAGAGGTCTAAAGCTATATTTTCTGAGTGATTTGGGAAAACAAAATCACTTCGTCAGTCCAGGCAGCTTTCAGTAAAACCAGTGCCATAATCTCGTGGGCACCTGAAACAGCTGACTTGACAGTACAAGTGAGTGAGGACCAAAGGCTCCAGCTCCCTGCAGTGGGGATGACATAACTGCATGAGGAAGACCTGTTTACATCACCGAGATAACCTGTTTCTTTAAAAATAGCAAGGTCAGGGAGGCAATAAAGCTGTCAGCATGACAATCGCAGCGGTGCTTGTGTTCCACCAGCCGGAGGGCGGTGGGGACGCTCACCAGGCTGGGGACCAGGAGGGTGGAGAATTCACAACGAGGATGGCCACATTTGGGTAAACAAACTTGTGGCAATATCAGAGTGCTATTGTCTGCTGAACAGCTCTATTTGTGCCAATGATATTTCCAGGTTAGCTCCTCCTAGGCCCATAAAAATCTTCTTTTTATTCTTTTTGCTGGTTTTTTTCTTTTTTTTTCCTCAATGCAATGATAGATGGAGTGCCCATAAAACCTCACGGCACCATGTACGAAATCCCCAAGCCCCCAAGCCAGGTGTGGAGCAACTGGTCACCAAGCAGGCTTCCACCCAGGCCTAGGTTTGGCTCGTGTGCGTCTATTTTCTGGTCACTGGGATGCTTCACTGTTTGTTCACTGCGTAAATCAGCATCTGACTGTGGGAATATTTCACACCGAAGTCCAGGCCAAGAATGGAAAACCACCAAATCTATTCAGCTAAGCAGCCTTATGAGCTACTTGCACAGTCCAGGTGGGAGCACAGCCCGATATTTTTATTGTGTTAAGAGTATGCGCTCTCAAAAAAGGAAGACGTTGCGTAGGGTTCACATCCTGTTGGTGCATCGGATATGTTTCAGCCATTGCTGTTTTCCTTTGGATAGCGTTTCCCTTGGCTGAGTCTCCAGTTTAGCTGAACTGGGACAGTGAGTCATAGCGATGCAACTGACTTGGGGGTGACTTTTAGACAACAGTGTTTTAGGTCAAACTGTACAGTATTGATACTGATTGTATATGTGCAAAGCAGTGTCTAGGAATAAAGCATCCCTTAGTATATCCAAAGCGAACACAGACTTGTGCCACTGATACCACATAACGTGGCTTTGTCTGTTAAACTAAGCAAGACACCAAGTCTTCACCACATTTTGGGGAAATTTTGGACTTTTAAGATATTTCCCATCTTAAAATGCTGAGAAAAATGTCAGGGGTTGAGTTCAGAGATGAGAAAGACCCAAAAGAGGCACTAGCCTCATGTAAGCGAAATCCTGTTGCAGTTCGTGCAGCTGTCATTGCCTTGCACAGCTTTTCCCTTCCTTTGGTGGTGGTTCAGCATTACATTCAGAATAGCTCAAGGCACTTATAATCTAAAATTCCTGACAGTTACGCCCATCATCTCCCACCCTGTCCAAAATCAAATGGTTGAAAGAAATCCACTTGAAAATGAAGCTTCAAATCCAAACTTCCGTCACTGTTAAAAAGGGTTAGAGATGGGATGTGATTCTAGGCAATTGGACGGGATAAAATTGTGGTTGACCAGAAAATTTAGTTTGCAACTCTAACAAAACTTTTAAAGAGGTTTTTATGTACCTTTGTTACTTTGCATGATATTTTTGTGTGCCATCACATTTACTGATTTTGATGGGGACCATAAACAGAAATACTGTGAGACGAGGCTGTTTCCATGGACTATTTTTGTTCTGTACTGGGGAAGAGGGAGGGGGGGAAGATAAGAAAACCTGTTCTTGTAGGATTTCCAGCTCAAAGAGAAATCAGAAAAAAACATTTGTGAGTGCTTTTCTAAGTGGAATAGTTCATCTGAAGCTTGCCTGTCACCAGGTCCTAATTACCTGTTAGTGTTGCAGCTAATTACATTGATTCTCCATAGGTGAGGCAGACTTCTAAGGCAATGAAGGAATTTAAACAGAATGATTTTTCAGTTTTGGTTCTATTTACAGTCTGTGGTATGTCAATTTGAAGAAAAGCCAGAATCTGAAACTGGAACACCAGTGTTTTCTTCTTGCTATAACTGGAATCTTTCAAGACAAGATTCCAATGTTTGAAGGTGTTCACTGCAAGGTTTTGGTCCTTTCCCATCAAGTTTTCAGTGCTGATGTACAAAGCATTAAACTTGACGTTGGCCGCCGCCTTCTTCCATTGAACTCAACAGGGATTTTATTCTTTGATTTCAGGCAGAGCAGAATCAGGCCAATGCTAAACACTTTTGGCTGTCCAAAAGACACTGTGGTCCAGATCACCTGCTCTGGATCTGCAGGCTAGGCTTTGCAGGTATTACTGGCTTTTCTTGAGTCATCAGTAAAGTGCAGTCTTGACTGAAAACAAGAATTTCTCTCTCAGTTGAACAAACTAGCAATGGTGACCTGAAACACTACTGTTATTTGGTGCTTCTTGGGAGCAACCCTGCTTGGGAAGGAAGTTGAATGCTGTTAATTTTTGTGATGATAAAAAAATCTTTTAATGAAGGGACGGGTTTGGCCTACAACTCCTTTGCCTCAGGGACCGGGCGTGAAGTGAAGTAGCTCATCATCCATGGGTTTGCCATGCTATCTGTAAGGGCGTGAGAAGAATTGTGTTTGTACATCTGCCAAGCTGTTCCCTGCTGGTCTTTAAGAAACCAAGTTGCAAAAAGCTCTTTCCTGCAGAGTGTTGCAAAGACTCTTGAATTTGGCTTCAAGAAAAGTTTTACTTCATTTTTTTTATCTGGGTTTCTTCACACTATTAAAAAAAAATTATATGCATGTATTGCATGGGGCAGAGGACCTACATCACCTACAGTGCTGGTGATGGGGGTGGCAATTACTATGTGCTAGAACAACAAGTCAGCATTATTTTAAATTCATTCTTTCATCCAATGCAACAGTAATATATTCTGGACAATGGATTTTGGAAAAGTTGAAATGTTTGCTTTACAAAACAGACATAAAGTTTCTCCTTCAAGGTGCTAAATTTGTGCTGAGCTGGTCCAAAACACGACTGCATCTGGCTATGTCTCGTGTCTGCTACTAAAAAAATGTCCTAAATTCCAGACAACCTCTGGGGCTTTGAAATAAAACTCATTAATCCTGCATTTGAATTTAATATTTGAAATTTTATCCTAATCTTTTTTTCTTCCACATGAATTAACTTTAGAAAACTTGGAAAGGAACGCAAGGGTGGGTTTTTTTTTTCTTGGGGTTTTTTTTCTTTTAGAGAGAGAGAGAGGGAGAGAACATTCTTAACAAAGGGTATAAAATTAAACTAGATTTGACCTCTGCCTTTAGCAGATTTTCCACCTGGTCTGTGCAGGAAATCAACTTCTATATAGCAGCTCTTTCATAAGGAATAACATACATGAGTCTGTTAAGTGACAGTTTTTCTTGGGTGGACAACAATGTTAGTTACTTTTTATGATTAATTGATAAATGTTTTGATATGGTGCCTGGGCTCTGAGTCAAAAATCACTCTAGTTAGATGATCCAACACTTGGGAAGCTGAGCCAATTACAGCTCAGGCACAGTGAAAACAATTCTAAAATATTTGAGCCTAAAAATGTGCATAGTTGTTAAGGAATCTTACACGTGGGTGTATGGTGGTATCCTGAATTACAACTACTTGGTGGGCCAATTTCTTAAGGAATGCAGGGATGTGCAGGGATTCGAGACTCTTGCATCTATATTTCAAAAGACTTGGGAAAACAGAAGAACCACATGGACTCTTGTGGCTGGGCACGTGCTGAGGAAAACCAGATCGTGGGCCAAAATGTACTTTTAGTCCCCTGGGTTACACAAATCCCTTTGCTTTTTTGGGAAGACTTTAGGTTTTGAGTGTCCTTCTTCCCTTGACTCCTAACCTTCCCCTCTGAGCTCGCTCTTTTCTTTTTCAGGCTCCAGAATTTACTTTCTACACCAGGCTTCCGACCCTGTCCTCAGATTTGCACCCTGACTCTAAGCCCTAATGTCTTTCTAAATCATCCATGAGAAGTAGGACTTCATCATGTCTGTGACTATATATCAGGTTAACACTACCAGCACGGTAGCCTGGACTCAGAGGTTGTGGGCTCACCTCGGCATCGGTGCAAACCTACACTAGACACAGCTGCTTCTTGTAATGGAGGTCCTCTAGAAGAATAACCTACCTTGCAATTAAAGGCTACTTTCTCAGATTATTAGGGGAAAGAAAAAACACTCTGTATTTTTCTTTCCACAGGTAAGTGAATACGGAGCGTTTTTTGACTAGGATTTTGGGGTCATCAACTCAAAGACCATTTGGAAAATTCCTTATTGCAGGTTCCTAAAGACTTTGTGTGTGACACGCTGCCAGCTGTTCCCAACAAAGTCAGTGGAAACAGAATATCTGTCTTCTTTTCTGGTTCCCCAGCCTTCAGTACCTAAAATGTTACACGGAGGTTTTGAAGGATGCATGCCTCGATTTCAGTGCCACCACAGATCTGGAAACTGGGAGGCAAACTCTGAACTTCAGAAATCTCGGTGGTTATTAGCTGCTCATCATAGACCTCTGCATTTTTCATGCAAGGATCTGATCCTACCCCAAACATCTTATTCTCTTCAATGGATTTTTATTCCAAGGTGAAGACCGGGCATCACTTTAGAAAAATTAATGTCTAATGGATATAGATACTCCTGGAGGCTATTTTACATCACTAAGGCCATCAAACACTGCAGGGCTTAGATCTGGACATCTATTGAAGATGTTCAAATAGACTTAGACCTAGGTGTTACTCCATCTTTTTATGACCCTTGGCTCTTCTGATACTGCTGTGTCTACAGAAGGAGGTGAGGAGAGCTGAAGAATATCTTTTCAAATGAAAGAGCATCTTTCCTATCCTTGTTTTACAGTGAAGATCCATAAAGAAGGATATTTCTTCCAGTCTGCTATGTGCTTAAAAATACAACTTTTCCAGTAATTCTCTCATTTCAGGTACCATTTGACTGGCATGCTACCCCCTTCCCACCCTCCCTCTATCCCTGACGCTGTTTTGATCCCAGCTGCTGGACCTAAACACACTCCTGCTTTCACTTTATTTAACACTGGAGGATTTCATCGTTGCTGATATGAAAGGAAAATTTCTAACAGCATACTGTAAGCTTTACTGCTCGTGACTTCTTAATCATGCAGATTTTATTTCATGTTAAGCTAGCAACTGAACTCTTCTAATAAACACAGTAAAATCTAATTAGGCTACTGGAGGGGAATAGAAGAATTTATACTCCTCCAGACACATAGACATTAGGAATTCTTCCTCAAACATACACACAGGCTTCCTGGCAGCTGTCTCATTCAGAGTGGCTAATGATCATACAAATTTGCACTTAGCTGATACTGTTAGGAGTTCCTTGCAGATGGAAAATACACTTCTTTCATGAGATCATACAGGATAGCATGGCCTCATGGATTGCGCGTAGAGAAAAAGAAATCCCGATTTCTAATCCCATGGCTCACACTACTTGCTGTGTGGTCTCTCTTTCTCTCTCAGTTTCTCCATGCACAATCTTACTTATCCGGCTCATTCATGGGATTGTGATGATTACTCAGTCATTTGGCTGTAATGTGTCTCAAAAGCAGAAGGCACAATTAAAGTGCTGAAGCACTGTGATTAGAGACTCAACGGCACCTCTAAAATGTATGTATACGAGATTGACATCAAAGATGAATTTGGCTCGTTTCTTGTCTTCATTGGGCTCATAATTATTTCAAGTATTTCTGGCGAGAGAGCTCGGAAAGCAGCAAAGCTGTGCCCCATACAGCCTCAGGGGAAGCAAACCCCCCCCCATGCAAGGGGGTACATCTTCCCACACAAAGGCCAGATAGCCGGACTACACCTGACATGTCAGGGATAACTCCATGCACACAACATTTCCTGGCCTACAGACCCATGGTCCATCCAAAAAGGTGATGCCGTCTCAAGTTTTTACCCCTTACAACCAGAAGCAGCTCATCCAGCCAGCGGGTTCAAGCTTGGAGTCTCTGCTAACTTGGACTGGGATTGATGTATCATGCAAGGGGCAGAAAGTCCTCCAGCAAATTTCCTCACAGTTCCCTGCAAAGGACAGCCCAGCTGTCCCACAGCAGCCCCAGCTGTCCAGAGAGCCTCGACATCGGGAACCATGAGATATACGACCAGAATTGCCTGTAGAAGTGTGGACATCGTGAAGGCAACACGTAAACCCGAGGCGTGCAACCCTCACTGGGAAACAGTGCTCGAGGCTTTGCCCTGTGCCTGCGTATTTTCCAGTAGCCTTTCTTCAGCTGGAGAGCTGTCATCTGCTTCTCCAAGGCTGTTTAGCTCTTCCTACGTTGTTTGTCAGGATTGTTCCCACAAAACCATTAGTCATTCCTTGGGTTTGAATGAAGTGCACGGAGACAGTATAGGAGTAGACGTTAAAATAAGACTGGAATAAAAGCTGGGGTTTGTTTATAAATAAATAGGGCCTGACCCAGCCCCTAGCAACCTCAGGAGACATCTTTCTGTTGACTGCAATAGGGCAGGGTGCCAACCAGCTCTGGGCCCTGGAGACGTAACTTGTTTGGGAAGGATTCAGGTCCCGCTGAGCGTAGGTTTGTCCAGGGAAGGGTGTAGCCCCAGGAGTGGGAGGAGAAGACCTGCCTTCTCCTACTTCAGTTTTTAAAAAAAATCACACACAAAAAACCCCAAACCCAAACAAACCCAAAACCCCCCCAAAACAACAACCCTGCAGTGGGCTGAAGCCGTTGTATCTTTTTATAATACAATGAGTTTTTGTGAAATGGAATCGCTGTGCTGAAACCTGGAGGCATTGCTCAGTTTTGACTTATACTTTATTCAGGCAAAACTCCAGTTGATGTGAGAGAGCACTGGGTCATATTAGGATTTGGCCCACAAGGGCGGAGGAGAGCCAAGCTCAGAATGTCACATAAACATATTAGCTAGAGACTTGGCTTTCTCCGAGATCCCAGGGATGGAATAGGGCCGTGATCTAGTCTTCTGCGAGGCATATAAGGAGGTTAAATTCATCCTACAAAGAGCATTAAAAGAACAGGATCCAAACATCTGTACAAGCATCTGTATCATCTCTTCCTCCTCCCAGAGATGTCTGGAATATAGTCCTTTTTGTGTGACAGGTAGAAACTGAGCTAAAAACTGCTTAACCTGTTTCGTGTGGGTGAAAAAAAATAAAAAATATCAAACCATGGGTTGTTCATGCTGAAGTCGAAAGCGTGTTCTTTCTGGTGATGAGGTATGAAGAGGGCATATTGTTCATTTAAACCACACTCTATAGTTTTTGCAGCAGCAAAGTATTTTTGAAAGTTTACAGCTGTAGTAGAAATTCCCTGGAGCTTAACCGTCAGTTTTCTGCCAATCAGAAAGCTGAAGGCACTCCGGTTTGGGCTCCAAAAGTGACATTTTAGTGTTACACGTCTTAAATGTGGAGCAGTTTTGAGAGAGCATCCTGACAGGTTTTGAACTCTGAAGAAATTATTTTCTGGTGCCAAGCTACACAGTCTGGGAAACGCTGCACGCCACACTCGCTCCCTGTATCTCTGCCAGAAACCAAAATATATATTAAAAAAAAGTATAAGAAATATGGCCCAGGACTAAGGTTTGCGGGTGCATTTCAAGTAGGAGCTTTCTCTAGCATTTAATGTATTAACTGCCCTCACAGCCGTAAGAAGTTGGTATAGGAGGAGGTCCATGTGCATCTATATCATGTAGCAACACCATGGAGAAAGGGAAAGGAAGGGCAGGAAAGCGAGCACCTCAGATTGACCAAAAACCATCTACAGTATGGAGGAAATGGTAAAACCTGGTCCATTTCACTGTAACTCTACTAGCTTAATGAGTTTAAAAGTGACTTTGCGGTGGTTTCTGAAAGGGAAAACAGGGGCATCTGAGAAGATGTAGATGCTGAGGCACTGATGTGGGACCCATACTTCAGGGAACAAGAATACATCAGCATGTCATGACTGTCTCCACAAAACGGTCAAAAGGAGGAGTTTGAAGGAAGTTTAGAGTTACTTCTTCCCAAAAAAGAACGGTTATGAGATGGAAAAAAAGGCATTCGGCTTCTTGTACTTCCTTTATTTAACTAGAGTAGAGAAGAGCTGGGAGAGAAACAGGCCACCTTTTAAGACCTTTAATTGGATTATAAGAATAGATGATCTTTAATTAAGGCCTTGGATGAACCAACTTGCAATAACTAATTGTAGCTGGTTAGACCAGGAGCTGCACTGCCGTAGGCAGGTTTAACTCCAGGGGTATCACTGAAATGTGATCGCTTACACCAGTCAGGGTTGGAGACAGCTCCCTGAAGGGGAATAGCTCGGACGTGGTCCTCATACCTCTCCTTAAGTGCCCTGCACTGACCGGGGCAGAGCCAGGACACCAGGTGAGAGGACCTCTGAGCTCACCCCCTCCTGATGTCCTTGCACGTGGGAGGCTCAATATTTTAAAACACATTGTTATGGATTCGACGTCTTTGGCCCAGTACCTTCTGTTTGTTGTTAATAAAAGTCACTAGAAGTGTGGAAAAGTACAAAATGCCAACCTATGACCTTATGAAATCCATGGCAGTAGAGAGAAAAGAAAGAAAACCCACCCTTTGGTACATGCTTTGTCCCTCATGCTGTGTTGGGATCCAGAAGTAGAAATCTTTTCTCAGGACTGGGGCTTAGAAAGTCAGGAATTTTGTCTCTCTTTATTTTCATTACAGTTAGTTAAATCCTTAGGCTCCTGTTAACACTGAACTCCAAGTTGATTTTTTGTTAAAATGCTGAAACCTAATTTTCGTTTAACAATTTTCTGTTTGAGGCCAACATCAAATTAGTGTGCTTTCCACTGGCAGACCCCAGTAATTTGGTAGGCAGGAGGCTCACACATACTTAAGTTATTCAATACATTTTGTTTTACTCTGTACAAAAAACCTAGTCAGAAAAGCCTGATTTATGATATTCCTCAGGTTTCCTGTTACTTTAAACCACTAACATCCTATGGCCAAGCCCTTCATAGGCAGCCAGCACATCTGGCCCAGAGTGATTCTGTCGCCTATCGCCAAAATGCCATATTTATAATCAAGTCATAATAGAAAAGAAAGAATTGATTATGATGAAAAAGAAAAAAAAAAATTGAAATAGAAAAAGGCAAAGTTATCGTGGACATTTGTAAATATGATTGGGTGTTTCTTTGAAAACATACATCCCAGACATATAGGAGCACGTAGCATACCGAGCGGGCAGATTAGATGTGTGCAACCATCTCTTCTGGCCTAATTATAAATTACTGAAAGCTCTGATCTTCCCATTTCACACATTTTTAATGTCTATTTTGTTTTTCATTTATACATGCAAACCTCTCCTGGCTGAAGCCAAAGCTACACAGTCCATCTGAAATCCCACCTGCAATTCTGCAACTGCTTGTAAATAAGCGAGTCTGCTCCTCGCAAAGTGTTTTTTAGCTGGTCTCCTTAGGGATTTAAGGCTTATGCAATCATTGTGTCTGTGTTGTATCTGTGTATGCATCTGTCAGATTTGATCAATGAGCCAAAGTCTCCCAAAATATTAACTTCCTACATGTTCCATAAAAATAGTTAGAGGCAGAAATTTGGTTTAATGTCCTCCTTAAAGGGAAAGCTGGAGTAGATTTCCATGCTGTAGAAATCATACGCAAATACACGGGGCAAGAAATTAAGCTCACAGCCAAATCCTTAATTTTTATCATAAAACTACATGCTTAAAAAATAGCTATATAAACAGGAGAGTAGAAAGACCTGCAAGTTTCAGACTGGTACAGGCTGTGAAGTCAGGTAGTGGTTTGAGGGTGCCAGTATAGGCTGGCATGAGCATGGATTTAAGTTACGTGTACTCCTAAAGGGCACAGGCAAAGCTGGCCGTATTTTCTTCTCTGGAAGATGCATTTTGCAGAGATTCATTTTTCTAAGGGCGTCATAAAAGAAACATATAAATGATAACGAACAGATTCTCAGCTGTGTCAAACCCTGGAACACTGCTATGGAAATGTGAAGAGCTGCAGAGGTTCAACGTCTTTGAAAATCTGATCACTGAATATTTCTAGTCAGCTTCCTCCGCCAAAGGGATATGAAATTTTCCAAATGTGTGCCAAACTCTGACATTCGCAAACTTTTTTCTCAAGTGGATTTGGATGATGTAACCAATAACCATGAAACTCTCCTCCACTTTCTAAATTACATCTGGTTGAGATGAATTTCTAGATGGATAATACAATGAAAATGTGAAAGACTATATTTGTTCTAAACCTTATTATGCAGTTGCGTTATGACATGTAAAAGTCCCTATGGTAACATGGCATAATCTAAAGCAACTGTGTGTTCACACACGAGAGATCCAACAGCTTTGCCATTTTGTTCTTAATTATCCCTGGTGGATAAACTAGTTGAAAGACTGAGCCAACTTCTCCATCCTCAAAACCAATGGAGCAATGCTGATTTATATCAGCTGCAGTCCTTGACTGCCATTTACAAAACAGTTATCAATTAATTTCCCGCATGATTTCTCCAGAAACGCGCTGGAGGTGCAGGCTGACTTTTTTTCACCTCCGATTCAGCAAGCCATCTTCATGCAGAAAATTATTTAAGCACATGTTTAACTGCAAGCAACTGGTTAAACATGCCTTTGAGCTTCAGATATGTGCTCGAGCGTCGTTAAAATGGAACCTTGGGGGAAGCATCCCCCTGGCTTGTACGTTCACTCAAGAAGATGATCTTTGCACAACCGACAAAGGACTTACCAGCTCTTCATGATAAGAACACCTCCTGTTGCTTCTTTTGGCAATAATTTTGCAAGTCTCTCTCAGAAGAATTAGATCACAGTCAGTCCCACCTTAACTACATATTTGCTAGCTGAATAAACGGGATGAAATTGGACCGACGGTCATGTCTGCTGGCAGAATCGAGCGCTTTCAGTGCTGTAAGACTCGTTCCAAGCGTGCAGGGTATTCAACCAGCCTCTCGCATCCCTGGTTTTGCCCTCTGCCAAAATTACATCCCAGCAAATGATTTTGGTGCTGCCCTCACCGTCGCTACCAATAATGCGCGAACCAGAAAGACAAATTCATTCACATTTTAAATAGAAATCTCAGCAATATTAATTGCACAATGAAAAAGAATATGTTCCAAGTATGCAGCCAGCTATTTATTTGTGTTCAATTCTGAGTCATAAATCTTTAATTTGACATTTAAAGCCCATTTTAACAAACAAGATTTTTTTATTTGCAAAGTGCCTAATCAGATGGGTTTTCTGAGCTGTTTAAGCAGCTCTGAGAAATGCAAAGTCTGTGATGAATATTTCACTGCACTAAACACAACTTTTCCCTATGTAAGCCAAACCTGCATTGTTCCTTTATTACATGAAAGCGCTCAAAACTTTGCTGACTCCTTTCAGTGTTGTTTTTAAAGATAAAGAGAAAATGAAAACAGAGGCTCAAAATTAATTTCAGATAGCTGACTTCATGAACAAGTTTCTGTGCCTTCATTCATACCACTTGTCCCTCCCTGTGTACCAACTTCTGAACCATGTGGAATAGTTCTTGAAAATGGCGTATTGGATAAGGGGGAGGAGAAATCTGCAGTTAAAACATGGTGCTGAGGGAAACGTGCTTTCTGATGCTGTGATTATTTTCTGGGGGTGACCAAACAAGGTACTTAGGTTGCAGTTCCACAAGCAATAGTATTTGCGGTGTGTCTTGCTAATTCATTCACACGTACGTATTTGAGCTGAATTATCTTTATGTTAGCTTCTGGTGCCCCACTTCCCCACCTGTGAAATAGGGTCATTTCATCTCTCTTGTTAGACAAATACACGTTTAGAAGCAATGAGGTATTCAGATATTGTTGCAATGGGGAGCTAGAAAGAATCCAGTATTGTTAAAAAATTTATCCCGGGTTGCTTGATCCTGTAAATAGCTGCAGAAATAAGTAAGTAGGAAGAAAAATCTCAAATTAAAGGTTGCAGTCTTGAGTACATTTTGCCGTAGTGCCCAAAGACACGTTTGTATCTATGAGCTTTTAGGTGTGAGTAGAGTGAAAGCACAATTAATGATGCCATTCATGGAGAAAGGCGGTCAGGAGATAATTTTGTATTCTCTGTATGTGCCAAAACCGGACACTTACATATCATTGATAAATGCAGAATGAACATTTAAATACAAACATGGGTGTTGCACACTCATCTAAAAGAGTTGTCTTTGGTCTTTGTTGGAAGAAGATTCACTCTTAACGGAGCAGAGCACAGCCGATGAGGCCACGCTCTCCTGTCTCCAGAGCTGCAACAGATGTGAAGAACAGAAGCATCTAAGTGACCACTTGAAGATATCGGGGTAAGAGGAACTTGACTTAAGGGTCTAAAGAGAGTCTTATCAGCTGGGAAGGACTGATAGAGGAGGATTGATGGCATTCGTGTGCTTCCTCGTAATGACCTTTCCGCAGCCGTTGCTTTTCTTTCACAAGGGCTTTGGTAGCCCAAGAACAGCGGGGACTATTGTTTAGATAATTGTGATTTTACCTCTTCCTTTTATCAAAGGATTTTAAAAATTCACATCAGAGCTAGTGGCAGATCTTGGATTGTCCATAAAGGATACGTACAGAGCGGGTACAAGAAAGCAGTGATTCTGGAAAATTTCTACAATCGAATTAGTTCTTTATGCCTTTGATTTTCTGCCCTTACACCAATGAATCTGGCCCTAAGTGTTTATGGAATACTTTCAGAAAGCAAGACTGTATACTGAAGTTAATTATAATTATTATATTTATTTATTTATTTATGTATTTAGAGGATTCTCTTGCTTTGTCTTCATATGACATATGTGTGTAAAGAAGTGTGAAATTAAGGCACATGCAAGGAATTTTAGAAAATGTTGTGTGTAACTAAAGATTCCTGACTAGTATTTGTGCATCGACCAGGGCCATCATGTAGTGGAGCAAGTTTCAGCATCAGTTTCATCTTTAAATTCTCAATTTTCCCTGCTTTTCTTACTTTACCATAGATTTTTGTGGTATGATTTTATTTCTTTCCTTTTTTATTTTTAATAATACCAATAAAAAAGCAGGAAAAAAATATTCATTGGAAATATTTGAAATATTCTCCACTGGAAAAATAATATCCTGTAATAGATGGATAGTCATGTAAACACACCGCTGCCTAGCACAACAAAACCAGCCTGGATTCATGGGTACGACTTCAGATGGCATAGTGGGGAGGCAGGAGGACTTCTGCAGGGGATTAATACACCAGCTTTGCACCTCTGGGGATGCTGGTTCCAGTTCGGGCTCCGGTTGGGAGGGAAAATAAGTATGGTGGTCTCACTAGTCCTCATTACAAAAATCGACTACATGATTTGGTACCGTTGGCAGCCCTTCGCTAGATAAATCCGGGACTAGAATAACAAGGGTTACTGCAAGCTAGACTTGAGGTGCGTTGGCAGGGAGGGGAAGTTTGCACAAAGCCTGGCTGTACCGAGGCCAGTGTTAACAGGCTCTTTACTTGCATTTGCTCTGAATTCACTCATATATTTGCAATCAAAACGGTTTTAAAGTCTTCAAATAAAAAAAGGAGGGGGAGAGTAAAATAGAGACAGAGAGACAGCTTTTGAATTGTAAAACATATAACAGACCCCATTCCCGACAGGTTTTATTGCTGTTCAACTAAATCCCTCAAGTCTATCTTTAAATTAGCTGAATTAGAAAAGATGTAAAACTAATCAGAATACTGCCATCTGCATACTCCTTTGTCTGAAATATAGGAACTTTATCTTCTGGTAGAATCATTATCTATGTTATCAGTTATAAATAACCTTTTATAAAGGACTAGTAAATCAAGTAGTTTGCATTTCTTGAAAGAATATAAAATCACATTATTTTTTCCCAATTAAGCAATTTCAACATTTTAATCTCAGCAAATTGCATTTATAAGAAGTTCCCTGGATTTCATAGGCATTTTGCAATACAGTTTGCTACACACCGCATCTGAACAAATTAGGGTGTATGTATGTATATAGGTATCCCCCCTCTTCTTCCCTAGAGAGTCTCAAATGAGCCAAATATTCAGCTGATGTAAATCAGTGTTGTTCCAGATACTTTTAGACGTGATATACGGCATTAAATCAACAGTCAGCCTTCTACAACTGACTCCATCACTATGCCTGGTTGAAGCTGTAATAAAAGTCTGTGTTGCTCAGGAGTCAGTACCCAGCAGCCTCGGAGGATTAATTAGGTCTGATATTTATTTCTTTTGATACAAAACCCAGATGTGTGCAGTTAAGCCAAAAACCATAGGGAGAGCCATCCTGCTTTTTTTTCCAGTGGACAGAGGAAAAGCAGTGTTGCCCACCCAGAATTAAAGAACAGAAGCAAATAATTATCATCATGGAACAATTTGGCAGCGGCACGGTTTCATAATCTGCTAAGCCACTTTACCTGCCTGATTATGAAATAATTCAGATGACCTCAACTTTTTTTTGTTACCAAGTATTGTAAATATAGATATATATTTGTGTTGATTTATTTGTCTGAAAACAGGGCAGAAAAATATGGAGAGAATACTCTTGCCCTCTATGGTTATAGAAATAAATCAGCTTGTATTTCGCTTGAAGTATATGTTCCTCAACATGTTATAAAAATACCTGTCCATTCAGTAAAGGGCTTACCTTAAAATTAATTAATGAGTCTGGAAAATAGGTAAGGAAAACACTCTAAGTCATGAACAAGTGTAGTACCACCCTTGATTCCCGCTATGGAAAGGACACCTCCAGCAGGAAAATGAAGTTCAGGTTTTATGCTTAGAAAGATGTAGGATTCAGGGCATTTTTGATGTTGAGCTTTGTGCTGTGGCACCCCTCTGGCAATACTGTCTCACTCAGAAAACTCACCATATCGGGCCAGCATCAGATAAATTCACATGAACCATGAAACAGCTTCATATGATATCAATTTGTGCAGCATTTCTTATGCAGCCTTTTCTTTCGACGGGAAAAGTGATCCACTCCCATAGATATAATTCTGATTTTTTTATTATAAAAAGAAAAGCAGCAAAAAAGGGGTGGTTTCCAATCTTCAAATCGAACCTAATTTTTGATGTCTGGGGATTATTCACTCCCAGCCCATGCCTCCCCTTCTTTCCCAGTGATAAAATGCAGGAAGTAATCGACAGGACTAGAGATCTCCCAAAAACAGATATTGAAAAGAAATATGGAAAGCTCAGACCATTATGAAATTTCTCCCCTTATTCCAGGTGGAAGAAAGCTCTGCACATTTTCAAAATAAAATATGAAAATTCAAATTTGTTTCTAACAATTTCTGTCAGTCCTTTCTTGTGTACCTGGGTATTGATTCAGAGTAATGAGGCTCCCACTGATTTCCCTGAGTTTTGGATGAAATCCCTAGGAGACATTTGAGCCAGTGATCTAATGATAAAAGACTGGAAAGCCCATTCCTTTCCCCTGATGCAGCTAGCCAGCATATTACACTGGAGATACGCAACAATTTTCCCCTCTGAATAATTCCTATAGAGCTTTGTGAAGATTAGTTTTTCCCTCGTTCTCACTGATTGCACCAGTGTATTTTACAATATCTTCATGTATTTTGGTTTACAAGGAAAAAAAATGGACTAGAAAACAGTAGATCCACTTTTTTTTTTTTTTTTTTATGTTCCTGATATTTGTTTTTCAGGTAGCCTGTCAAAAGCAGGCTTTTGCATAGTTTCCTGGAGCATTTCCTCGCTTCTTTGCAGCTCGTTAAGCTCCATTTTTTTGTTTTTGTTGGGGGTTTTTCAGCCCATCTATGGGGCATCTCACGGGTCTCCACTGCTCCAAATGTCAGCTGAAAAAACAAGCGCTCTCTTTTTAGCTCCTCCAGTTGATGCAAGGACTGCATCAGGACTCAGGCAAAAGGGGGGAAAAAAAAGGCAAACCCACTGTATTTGGAGTTAGGAGCAACTGCTACTGGTAGGTGTCCTAGTCCTCCTCCCCTTCCAGGTTCTGGAGAACATCAGCCAAACTGACCTCAGCGAATGGGTACGACGTCCCTCTCTGCTCTCCCCAGGTCTCTGCTATGCTTAATACTGTCAGAAAAGTCTCCAGCAAACATTTGTAATTGCAGGGAGAAAGAACACTGCTGTCTTTATTTTTTCTAACTTGACATCTATCAAATTTAGTTTAAGTGTTCCCCTGGGTCAGTCGAGTTGCTGAGCTATAAACTAAAAATAATTAAAATAAAATATTAAAAAAACCTCAAGTCTGCTTGCCAGGAGCGTATCGTTGGGAGTTAACAGCTCTCAATCATGTATTTCAGAGTGTTAGAATAGCTGAAATAAGACAGGCAGGCTTAGTACAACATAAAACTGGAATTCTTTGATGTTTTGATGCTACAGGCTTGATTCTTGCACTTCAGGACAAAACTGATTTCTGTGGCAGGCATTCCGAATCTCGATGCATTTTTTTGCTTTAATGTAAATTTTATAGGACTAGCTTAACAAAAACGAAAGGCAGGGGAAGGTGGAAGGAGTCGTTCTGATTAACATCTCAGATAATTAAAACCTCATCCTGACAATTCCTATAAGGCAGAAGACAAGTTACCTTTTCATACTATAAAAGATGACTTTGCCAATTTATTGACCCCAGCTGATGTAGCAGCCATCACCAAAATTGGAAATTCTAGTTATAATGACTTAAATTTTGGCTTGAACCCGACCAGACAGACAGCATGTTCCCAGACTGGTCACATTCATAAATGTCATAAAAAACATACTTGTTCTATGACATGCATGAAATAAAATTCTCGAACAAGACATCTCTAACCAGAAAGGCATGAAGCAAAAATCTTTACCACGTGACAGGGAATGAGGACTGCTAAAAATGGTATTTTGACATTGGTGGACTGCTGAAGTAAAGCTTCTCCAGGCATAGCTTTAACATTGTTTTTATTATTCTTATAGGCCATAGAAACCATGTGAGGTAAGAAAAAAAAAAAAAAATCAGTCAAAACATGGTTCAAAATTTTTGTGTAAGCTGTTCCAGTGTAAATTTAAAGAGAAAAAATTAAGTCAAGGATCACGTTCAGGGGATCTGAGTAGAATCAGTCATCAAGAGGTGCATAATGTGCAAATAAAGAATTAACCTGGGTTGCCTGAGTCCGTCTGCACTTAACGCTTTTGCTGCTCATTACGTATCTTCTGCCCTTTAATTATAGATTTATTTTTACACCTAGTGAAAAAAATATGTAAGTTCATCTTATCTTTTTCACTATAAGCATATTACCATTGAAAAACACTCCTTTCTGGAAAATGACATTTTTTACAAAAAATTGGCATTGTCAATACTTTTATTTTTCTTTTTAAAAGTCAGTGACTTCATATTTCTGCAAACACCGCTAAATATAACAGGATTCTCTATTTGAAAATGATAAAGCCATGAAGTTGAGAGGATTGCCTGCATTTAACCCTCAAAAATAGAAAATTCATCTTTTCAAGCCCTACAAAACAGGAATAATTTTAATTTTTTAAATGTGGCATTGCAACTAGTTCTAAATCAAAACCAGACACAATATCATTACTCTGTTCTTGTCAAAACTGCTGAATAACACCCTCCCCAGCTTTAAACTGCGTCTGTATCTCACCTCCAAAATGATTGCGCTCCTCTGATACAAATTGCCTCCCCGTAACGTGGGGCCAAGCTCCCTTGCAGAGGGGATGCCCTGGAGTCAAGGGAGCTACGCCCACGGATGGTTTGGTCCATAGCTAGCCGAGGGTTTGGAAATGAAATGTGCTCCAGCGTACAGACTAGAGGTGGTTGGGAATTTTCCAAGGTACTCATTTGGCGGGGTGTCACAGAATGGCAATTTGTTGAAACTGAAACCATTCACAAGGGAAGGTCTGTCTGAACAAAGCTCCCAAGTCAGAGTGAAAAGCAAAAACAGAAAAGCAAGTAAGAAAACAAAAAAAAAATGGGGGAACAAAGAGCGGTTAGAGAAACTGCCCCTTTCCGACAATGCTGGAGGAAAAAGTTCAGGGGTCTGGCTCAACGTGATTCTTGCCTTTCTCACTGAAAATGGCAAAAGATTTTTTTTAGAACAAAATTACAAAGCCAAAGTGGAATAGAACAACACAAAGTAAATTTGCTCAGGCTGATCTCTTGAACTGACCCGTTCCCGGACTTTTTTAAACTTTGATTTTTCACCCATTTCTGCAGACATGTTTTGTACTTATTGGGAAGAATTGCTAAAACACTACGTAAAATCTAATTGATCAAAAAAACCTGATTCAGCCACTAGTACATGATTAAGCAACTAGTACCTGCAGGAAATTTTCTGTCAAGCCTATTCTTTACTGGAAAATCACTCCCTTTATAATTCTCTTTTTCAGAAAAGTTACCTGCTGTCTGGGTTGACTTCTCAAAAACCCAAACATGACGAACCCAAAGTATTTTAGGACTTCTAGTCAAAATGATAAAAAAGAAACAATTCCCCATTAGAACTTATAAGAGCAGCCTCAGGAATGGATTTCCTGCGTTAGTTACCTTAGAATAAGGTGAACTGACTTTAAAATAGTGCCAGAGGGTATTTTTGAGTGAGCAGATGCTGCTGTTCACCTTTTTTACAGGCATAACAGAAAGTTTATGGTTCAGTCACGACACGCTTGCTCTGCGGCAAGGAATTATGACCTGGCTGTCCTTTGCCACTAATTTCAGTGAGATGTTTTCTGTCCTCTGGGACTTTGCCTTCCAGTTCTTGAAGGAGAAGAAAAAATAAAAGCAGGCTGAAATGAACATGCACATGGTAAAATCAAACTTGATATGAGTGCAACTCTCCTGATACCCAGTATAATCACTCATTTTTGTATCAGATCCGGTTTTGGTCTTGCGTAGGTTGAACGTATTTTCTACGGTCATGATATATGTCAGGCAGTAAAGACGCATGAGTTAAAGCTGCCATAGGGCAGCTCCTGCAAGGTGGGAGGATGGAGACCTTCAGTCGAGGCGGGACATATACAACAGGCATTGCACAAATTGTGAAGGCTGCTGGACGTCTAGAAAAAGACATAATATCCCGAGGGCTGTAAATATTGACTTATTAACTAGCTGTAGGTAGATTTGGCTGCAGTCAGCTCTGGGATGAGTTTAACCCCTGGCTCAGTCAAATGGGCTTTAAGCAGCTCTTGATCCCAGAGGGAGCACCTGACCCTCGATGAATGCTGTCACCAACATTGTGTTTTTCTCCCTCTTTGTATCCCACAGCCAGTGGAGGGAAGCGCCAGGAGTTGCTATGCCTCTGCATTTGCATGCAAAAAGGGAGGCAGATTTTAAGGTCTCCTTCCTGAAGAAACACTATATTTCCTTTCACCCCCATACTCCTTCTCCCCCTGTTACCTCCACCCCAGTTCTTTCCTTACCACTAGCAAGGAGAGGGAGAAAACAGACAGAAAGAAAAGAAAAGAAAGAAATATGCTGCCTGGATTGGAAAAGTCATCTTTTCCCAGGAGCAGCGTAATAATGTTAATGGAAGGGAGAACGGGAAAGAGGAAATGTTTCGCTAACGTGGAGAATTTCTGGCCTGGGTTCTTTCTGAGGCCTGTTTGTCAGGGGGAAAAGGAAATTGGTGGCTGGATGAAATATGAGCTGATGCAGCTGCAATGCCTTTAAATACAAGCTTTTTTAGGCACACTGGTGCTTCAGTTTGGGGATATAAGCAGATGCTGAATGCCTTTCCCTACTTCACATGGGGCCTTTGCGTGCTGTGGTTTTAAGACCAGTGTTCAGGTGATAAAAAAAAAAAAAAAGAAGGGGGGGGGGGATGAAATGTCATTTTCGGAGAGGCAAAAAATACTTCAGGCTCTTTGGCGTGTAAGTCATAAAGGGCTTTTTGTGCACGGGTAGCCAGTGCAGTGTCAAGAGAAATCACTTGCACAAGGTGAAGTAACACTATCTGAAATTAAATTCTGGCCTCCATTTACAAGTAACACTTTAAGGTAAAAAAAAAAAAAACAAAACAACAAAAACCCAAAACCTTTTTCTTTTCAAGAAATTGAAGAGAACTAAGAGACGCCCCCTCCTTTCCTCCAAAAACATACTGTGGGTGTTCTTGCTATCCATAACATGGCAGCCCCAAGCATAAGGTAATTAGCAGAGCTCATCAGCCAGACCTAACGAGCACACGGCAACTTTGTACGGTGGGGTGAAATCTGGGTGGAGGTTTAGGGCTGCTCTGATCTGAAAGGGTTTGAACTGAAAAGGTTTGAACTCTCGTGCTATTGCTTTCCAGGCTCTTTGAGCCTGATTCCTATTTACACTAAGTTTCCTTAGCATAAAGGGGCCTTCAAGTGGGCATGCAGTGAAGGAATATTTCAAGGCAAAGAGCATGCAGAGCGGGCTTTCGCTACCCTCCTTGCACCTTCCTTGGAACAAGCCCCTCACTGTTTTCTTACGAGGGTGAAATGCCAGATGTAGCTCTAGTCCGAGGTGGAGGAGAAAGGCTCCAGCTCTTAATCCTATTGAAGCTCTTTCGCACTGTGCTGGTATGCCTCAAGGACCTAAATAATTACTTATAAGTTTTTTTCTGGATCCATTTTTTTTATTCCTGCTACTGAAGTTCTGATTTCTTACTCTTTCTCCATTGCTGGAAAGATGAAAAGTAACCTTGGGCCGGTCATCCAAGGTGGAAGCTGTGCTGACACGCTCTGGAGATGCCATTGAAATATAAATAGCAAATAGATGATTAAAAATAGTTTGTCCCTTGAATGATTGCTTTAGAATTTAAGGATTATTCCCGGCTTCTGAGACCTCCGTGGCTCAGTCCTGGCCGGGACCTTTCATTTATTTTTAAATGCCAGCCTGTGTTCCGCACTCCTAAGGAAATTAAGGTGCATTAAATGCCCTGCAAAATCTGGCTTTTTGTCCAAAGACAGTCACACAGTTTTCTGTGACAATATTTATGAACTCAGATTCTCATCCAGTCTACC